>NC_053489.1:259518203-260896178 GCF_905171775.1 Rana temporaria | reverse complement strand
AACTTACGGCGGCATAGCTTAAATTACTTAAGCTACGCCGCCGCAAAGTTACGCCAACGTACCTGAATCTACTTATGTGATTCTGTAATTGCCAAATATGCTGCAGAAATCTTCCTCCACTAAGGCCTCGTACACACAACCGTTTTCCTCGACCGAATCCATCAAGAAACTTGGTGGCAGAGCTTTATTGCCGAGGAAAACGGTCGTGTGTATGTTTTTCATCAAGAAAACAGTCGTGGAACTCGATGAGAAAAAAAGATAACAAGTTCTCTTTTTCCTCGTCGGGAGTCTCAATTTCCTTGTCGTGTTCCTCATCGGGTTGGTTTACGACGAGAAACACGTTTGTGTGTATGCTTAGAAACCCGCACATGCTCAGAAGGGTGGCGCCAGTGGAATCAAACTTCCCCTTTATAGTGCTGTCGTACGTGTTTTACGTCACCGTGTTTGAGAACGTCAAGATTTGGTCTTGACCGTGTGTACGCAAAGAAAGCTTGACAAGATTCTCGACAAGCCTAACAAGGAACTCGTCGAGGAAAACGATGTTTCATTTACGACGAGTTCCTCGGTCGTGTGTACAAGGCCTCAGTCTGGCTGCATCCATTTTAACGGTGGGCAGCTGAAGTTGCTGCCTGTTTACTTCCTGGATTCACACAGACACATAGAAGCACACCTCCAGTGCCACAGCTCTCATTGGCCCTCTTGTGACTCATCCCCCTCCCTTTCTGGCCAACTCTCACGAGAGAGCTGTGCGTGATCTCAAAAGCCTAGGCTTTTTATCAGACAAGAAGCAGGAAGTGGGCTGTATAAGGTATTTACTGGCAGGAAAAAAATGTTTTACTATACAAAGTTAAAACAACAAGGGCAGAAGATTTAATAGATGGAAACATGAAAAAATTACTGAAGGTCCGCTTTAAGATCACTGCTTACTGCTACGTGTTTCACCTTTAGTTTAACAGCCACCTCGTGGTAACATTTTATGCATAGCTCCCAACTGTCCCTGATTTCGAGGGACTGTCCCTGATTTGGAACAAAGTCCCTCTGTCTCTCATTCCTCCTCATTTGTCCCTCATTTTGGTCTGATACATATAGTTGTATATAAAATGCACTACTTATCTATCAAAAAGTGTTTTACAGTGCTAAATCTTTTATCCAATTTCTAAATGGCTGCATTTGCACATTCGAAAAGCCAATATAAAGGAATAGTAGTGGTAAAAAAAGCACTTGTGGGTTTAACCAATCATTTTTTGTGTCCAATTATCTTTTAAAGGGGGCGTGGCAGGGTGTGTGTCCTATGTCTACATACTTTTGCTAATAGGTGTCCCTCATTGCCATCTAAGAATGTTGGGAGGCATGCTTTATGTGGTTCAGTAGTTGGGGAATGCTAGGCATTTAAGTGCCAGATTATCTAGTCTTAACGAAAGTTGATACCAAACAGGTAGACATTGCTTGGGAAATGAGACAAAACATGGTCGTAGACAAGCCAAGGTCATAGCTAGATATGCAGGGTTGACCCAAAAGAGCAGGCAGAGATGTCATTCACACTTGTGCAACTTTAAAAATTGTGCGATTTCCATTGCAACCCTGCAACTGGATATGACTTTGGTGCAATTAAAATGCAACTTTGTTACGACTTTGGCTTTGACCAATGTGATCGTTTTGTTTGTGCTCTTCAAAATCATTAGACATGTGTAGAATGGAAAAATTGGTTTAGTTTCGTTTGGTTTCTTTATTCTCTTACAAATTCCAAAATTTCTGAACAATTTGAATTTGAATCAGTTGAAAATCATGAATTTGTAATATAATATATAATATAAACAAAAGAATGCTGGCCATTAACCACTTAAGGACCCCTTCATGCCGATATACGTTGGCAGAATGGCACGGCTGGGCACAAGCACATACCTGTACGTGTGTCTTTAAGGCCCAGCCGTGGGGTCGCGAGCGAGACGCCGGCGGCGCGCTTGCGACCCGGTCCGAAGCTCCGTGACCACGCCCGCCGCCGGTGTCCCGCGATCGGTCACCGGAGCTGAAGAACAGGGAGAGGTGTGTGTAAACACACCTTCCCCGTTCTTCATTGTGGCAATGTCACTGATCGTCTGTTCCCTGATATAGAGAAAGACGATCACTGATGTCACACGTCCAGCCCCGCCCCTCTACAATTAGAAACACATATGAGGTCACACTTAACCCCTTCAGTGCCCCCTAGTGGTTAACTCCTAAACTGCCATTGTCATTTTCACAGTAATCAGTGCATTTATATAGCACTTTTCGCTGTGAAAATGACAATGGTCCCAAAAATGTGTCAAAATTGTCCGATGTGTCCGCCATAATGTCGCAGTCACAAACAAAATCGCTGATCGCCACCATTAGTAGTAAAAAAAAAAAATATGAATAAAAATGCCATAAAACTATCCCCTATTTTGTAAACGCTATAAATTTTGCGCAAACCAATCGATAAACGCTTATTGTGATTTATTTTTACCAAAAATAGGTAGAAGAATACGTATCGGCCTAAACTGAGGATTTTTTTTTTTTTTTTAATGTTTTTTGGGGATATTGATAATAGCAAAAAGTAAAAAATATTGTTGTTTTTTTTTCTAAATTGTCGCTCTATTTTTGTTTATAGCGCAAAAACTAAAAACCGCAGAGGTGATCAAATACCACCAAAATAAATCTCTATTTGTGGGAAAAAAAGGACGCCAATTTTGTTTGGGAGTCACGTCGCACGATCGAGCAATTGTCAGTTAAAGCGACGCAGTGCCGAATTGCAAAAAGGGGCAAGGTCCTTAACCTGCATAATGGTCCTTGTCTTATCTTAAGTGGTTAAAAAAAAAAACAGCGTGGTGTCCACCCACTACTATACCAGGCCCTTTGGGCCCCCTTGCTCGCCTTCCACCTTTCCTCCACACCAGACCCAAAGGGCCCCCACACTGTTTTTTAATTGCCAGCAATTATTTTCACAAGTTGCATCTATATTGTGCAGGTGCAACTTTCATGCAAATGGGTTTACATTGAGGCCCTCAATTCACACGAAATTTGGACCAAAGTAGTGCAGTAACTACTTTAAAGTTGCTGTGACTTGAAGTTGCACATATATAAACGATTATCATAAGGAAACATTGAGTGTGACTTGTCATGTGACTTTGAGGTCCGAAGTCACATGACAACTCGCACAAGTGTGAATTAACTCTTATGCCGCGTACACACGACTGTTTTTCGGGATGTAAAAAATGACATTTCGTTTTAATGTCATTAAAAACGATTGTGTGTGGGCTCCAGAGCATTTTTCACAACGTAAAAAATGGGCATTAAAAATTTAGAACATGCTCGTTCTGGTAAAACTAGCGTTCGTAATGGAGATAGCACATTCATCACGCTGTAACAGACTGAAAAGTGCAAATTATCTTTTACTAACATGAAATCAGCAAAAGCAGCCCCAAGGGTGGCGCCATCCGAATGGAACTTCCCCTTTATAGTGCCGTCATACATGTTGTACGTCACCGTGCTTTGCTAGAGCATTTTTTTTTCACGATTGTGTGTAGGCAAGGCCAGTTTAACAATAATTGGGTTGAAAAAAAAAACGTTTTTTTTCTAGACCATTAAAAATCGCCGTGTGTACGCGGCATTATAGTTATAAGTTAAACCATCACTCAGGCCTGGTGAAGTCAACGGGTTAGAAGTTGGAAGGAAGCAGATATACAATGGTTAGGGGCAGGAAGGGAGCATGGCCAAGGCAGAACAATGGAGAGAAATAGGCAGAGTGGAGCCGGACAGGCAAGTTGGTAGTCTAAGGAAAACAGAAGACAGGATTAGAAACTTGCCAATAGTAGGATTAACAACCAACAGCAATTTGAAAACTATAATAACAATAATCAAACATAGTGTAGGTGTTTGGCTTGAGTACCACTCAAGGCCCTATTCACACAACTGCTATATAAACGTATGTTGCCTAACGCACATTAATGCATGCCAAGAGCTTTGTAATTGTTTTCAATGGGGTCAATTCACACCTGAGCGCTGCATAGCCTTGCATTGTCCACAACAAAACAGGGTTGATTTAAATGGCATTGCAAGAAAATGCACATAACGTGCATCGTAGCACTATAGCATACAAGTACCACACAGTGGGGTGATTTATTAAAATTGGAGAGTGCAAAATCTGTTGCAGCTCTGCATAGAAACCAATCAGCTTCCAGGTTTTTTTTCAACGTTTAATTAAACAAGCTGAAGTTCAAAAGCTGATTGGCTACCATGCACAGCTGCACCAAATTTTGCACGTTCCAATTTTAGTAAATCAACCCCATTGCATTCAACTCAGCTCAAATCTCTGCCCATTGGTCATGCCCCTCCGATATGTTTCACTCACATTGGGCTTACTTTTAGAGGTCCTATACCACTTGAGTGGCGCTAATCTGTAATGGTATTTATTGCGTTGTAGCACGTTTTGAACATGACAATGAGTCCCCTACCCCTAGCACCGTAAAACTTCTTGCAAACATGGGAGAAGCAGACCACAGCATGCTTTATGTGGAGCAGCTAGAAAGGGCAGACCATGCCAGGTGATCTATGACCCCAGTCACCTCCAAGAAGTACCGTGACAAGCACAATAGGGCCTGGGAGGATGTGTGCAGTGTTTGTTGGACCACCCACCAGCATCTTGTATCTCTAAGGACATACAAGTGATGGGTGCACAGCATGGGCGTAGGAACCGGGGGGGACGGGGGGGACGCATCCCCCCCAGGAAATAATGCGGGGGGGACAGGTATTGTAAAATCCCCCCCAGGTTAGGAGGACTTGGAGGCTCCCAAGTTGGAGCACTGCTGACATATCGCCGTGTGGGGTGCAGTTCACCCAGGTGCCACAGAGGTGGCGCTCAAGCGCCAGAGTGCGCCTCTCCCTCCTCCTCTCCATCCTCCTCTCCTTGTCTGAGGCCGCCGCCGCGGTGTTTCCTAGTCCTCCCTCCTGTTCCATCCACGAACGATCTTCATCTTCTCCACCCCGGCGGCGCAGCTGCACACTGTCCTCTCCAGCTGCCGCCCGGGTGGGGTTTGGGGGGCTCTGTACTAATTGTGGGGGGGCTCTGTACTAATTGTGGGGGGGGGCTCTGTACTAATTGTGGGGGGGAGTGGCTTGTGGGGGGGGGCTCTGTACTAATTGTGGGGGGGCTCTGTATTAATTGTGGGGGGAGTGGCTTGTGGGGGGTCTCTGTACTAATTGTGGGGGGGCTCTGTACTAATTGTGGGGGGAGTGGCTTGTGGGGGGTCTCTGTACTAATTGGGGGGGGAGGCTTGTGGGGGGGCTCTGTACTAATTGTGGGGGGGAGTGGCTTGTGGGGGGGCTCTGTACTAATTGTGGGGGGGGGCTCTGTACTAATTGTGGGGGGGAGTGGCTTGTGGGGGGGCTCTGTACTAATTGTGGGGGGGCTCTGTACTTATTGTGGGGGGAGTGGCTTGTGGGGGGTCTCTGTACTAATTGTGGGGGGGCTCTGTACTAATTGTGGGGGGGAGTGGCTTGTGGGGGGCTCTGTACTAATTGTGGGGGATGGCTTGGGGGGGGGCTCTGTACTAATTGTGGGGGGGTCTGTATTAATTGTGGGGGATCGTGGGGGGGTTCTGTACTAATTGTGGGGAATGACTTGTGGTGAGGGGTCTGTAAAAATGGAGGGGGTGGTTTGTTCGGGGGTCTGTACTAATGGATGGGGGGTCTCTACTAATGGGGGGTGGTTTATGGGGGGGTCTGTACTAATGGAGGGGAGCGGTGGTTTGTCCTGGGGGGCAGCAGTGTGTGTGGGCTGCCGCTGCGGGTGGCATCTGAAGGACGAGTCCACGCGGCGCTCACCACACAGGCCGGACACACGCCCGCAGAGCCACCGCAACTTCCAAGGCTTCAGAAACAGGTAAGGGGGACCTGTTTTAAAGTTTCCTGTTTAAAAAAAAACACCAAATCCCTGCAATAATATATTAAACAGCCTGTATAATGTATTATTGCTGGGATTTGTAGTCCTCTGTAACTGCTGGTATTATGCATTGTGTTTTATATAATGTATCATTGCTGGGATTTATTGTTCCTCTATAGCTGGTGGTATTCTCCATTGCGCTGTATAATGTATTATTGCTGGGATTTGTAGTTCCTCTATAACTGGTCAGTGGTAATCTGCATTGCGTAGTATAATCATTATACAACGCAATGGAGAATACCAGCAGTTACAGAGGAACAACAAATCCCAGCAATAGTACATTATACAACGCAATGCAGAATAACGCCATCTATGCTATCTTTCTCTGTAAAAGATAAATAAGTTAAACGATCACTTTAAGCATCATAACCATTTAAGGTTAATGGAGCACAGATATAATGTATGGAGTGCGCGCGCCGGGGGGGGGGGGGTCGGTAAAAATGCTGTCCCCCCCAGATTTGTAAGGGTTCCTACACCCATGGTGCACAGTGCATCTAATGTTTAGTGGGTTCTGTAACCTGTTTTGCTCTTTGGCTTAATACACCCTTTAGGTCCATGCATCAAGGCAGGTTTAAGTGAATGTTAGCAACCTGCCAACCCACCTGGTAGTTTAGCTTTCCACACCTGAGTCCTGTCAATAAGGGCATAAGTAAGGTGTCTCTGTTGTATTCCCAATTACTAGTTGGGAGAATTTTACACCCGAGAGTGACAATGTTATTTGGCTTTGTACTGCCTGTAACACTTGGACAGAACTGATCATTCTGGCTCAGATATGTCGGTATCAAAGTCTCCAAGAGATACAAATAACCTAAACACGTGAACCAGCTTGCCAGAAACTGCCCATGACTGAAGTAGACTGAAAGAGTTTTGTGATTTAGGGCCATATTCTCATAGAAGTTACGATGGAGTATCTCAGGATACTCCATCGTATCTCCCTTTTTTGGCCCATGTATCTATGCGACTGATTCTTAGAATCGTTTTCGCATAGATACACTTAAGATCCGCCATCTGTAAGTCACTTACACTGGCGGATCTTAAATGTAATGACGCCGGCCGCCGCTAGATGGCGTATGCAAATGATCCTTCTACGCCGATTCCCGAACGAGTTTGCGTCGCGTAACCGTCGCTAACGTCGTTTGCGTAAGCGGAAATTTAGTCCTGCTATATGAGGAGTAAATTTCCACAAGTCCCACGTAGGCCATGTTACGGATGGCGTCGGGTCCGCGTCGTGTTTTTTCGTCCGGTACGTCGTTTCCGTAAGTCGTTCTTGAATACGACTTTACGTCAATGACGCACACGTCGGCGTCATTGACGTTTTCCGCCGAGAACTGGAGCATGCGCACTGGGCTTTTTGAAGCCCGGCGCATGCGCAGTTTATTAGAATCGGGGGCGCGCTTAATTTGAATACAAGCCGCCCCCTTGGAGATCTGCCAGGCTACGCCGGGGCATTTACACTCCGCCGTCCCAACTTATGGAGCAAGTGTTTGGGGAATACAACACTTGCTCCTGTAAGTTGGGACAGCGGAGTGTAAGTGCCTTAAGCGCAGCCCGCGGATTTTTAGAGAGAATATGGGCCTTAGTCTTTAAAGTTAAGATTAATTTGTGTAGCATCATACAATTATTTGATCATTTTGTTTAAAATTACGTCTGTTTTCAAAATTTTAGAGTGGGACTATAGTGTGTCAAATTCTAGGTATCAGTAACCTAATGGCCACTGTATGTACCCTTCTGTGCTTTTCTGTAACTTTGCATACCCTTCTTCTTGCACCTGGAGAAATTTCTTTAACTTACATTTATATATATATAACAGTAAGGTCTTTATTGCCAAGCTACAGCCATACCTGTAGGGATGTCAGAAAATATCAGCACTCACAATTACATTAGCTGTCAGCACTGTTTATTAACAAGTAAATGGGGATGTGCAATATGATTTCAAATGTTTGAGAATTCATTAGGTTTTGGTTTAGATAGTAATTAACAGTGCCCACCTTTATGGGGAATAAAAGTCAGCTCTAAATTGAGAAGCAGATAAATATCATGAATGGATAATCCTGACATCTCTGACGCAATTTGTAGGCACGAGCGTAAGAAACAGAACAATTAGTGCACATATGCTTCTTATCAAGCAAGGTATTTGCATTTACTAGTGGTTAGGGAATTTGGTTCCTAGGTTCTATGGTGGTTTGATTCTTGGGGTGGAGAGTGTGCATGAATAGAACCTGCTCTCTATTTTCCCAGCGGTTTTAAACCCAGCAGTTATTTCCCACTTCTCTCCATGCTACCACCATATCTCTAATGCAGATATTTTGGCTAATCAATAAAGGTAATCTCAGGCCTCGTACACACAAGTTTCTCGGGAAAACCCAGCAAGAAACTTGCTGGGAGAATTTTTTTTGCTGAGGAAACCGGTCGTGTGTACATTTTCGGCGAGGAAACTGTCGAGAAACTCGACGAGCCAAAAAGAGAGCATGTTCTCTATTTCCTTGACGGGAATGGAGAAAATTGGCTTGTCGAGTTTCTCGACGGCTTCACAAGGAACTCGACGAGCAAAACGATGTGTTTCGCCCGTCCAGTTTCTCGGTCGTGTGTATGAGGCCTTAATGGTGGATAGTAAAGGAGGTCCTCTAAATTCTAGGGTGTTGTCATGTTTAATTCCAAGTCATCATTTGAAAACATTTATATACCCAATCTATAGTGCCTCTCAATAGACATGATCGATTGTATACTCGTGTATTGGGTAAGGCCATTACCACCTCTGACTTGGGTAAATAATGTTTTTTTAGACGCAATCCAATGTTTCTTTCCCTGTCAGATAATTTTTCAAAATTCTAAATTGAACACCTTGACATCTTTGTGTTTACTAAACAAGAGAGCGTTTTCATTGGGTCCTGGGAATAAATCATTGGCCGGGAACCAGTGATTGGCATGTGCTAAAGCCAGGTGGGCGAGAAATGCAAAATCACGCATATATACATGTGATTCTGCGCAGCCGGCCCACACTATAGCAGTAAAACTACAGTGAGCGGTCAGCAATTGGTTAACGTAATTTTATTAGGAAAAAGGCAGATTTTTAATTGCTCAACGCCTATAGTAATTTCTGAGGTCTCTAAAGTGGATTGCAGTAGTCTGGATAAAGGCTCTAGTGCCAAATTAATTAGCAAAGGTGATAATGGGCATCCTTGTCTAGTTCCTTTAGAGAGAGGGAAATAGGAAGAAATAAAACCTGGGTTATATACTCTAGCAGTGGTGTTTTTTTCATACATAATTTATAAAAAATGCATAAACTGACTTTGAAATCCCATGTTTTGCAGAACTTGAGTTAGGCAAGCCAGGTCCGCATTGTCAAAAGCTTTCTTAGCACCAATTCTTATCAAGGCTATTTGTTTATTGGGATCATTTTATGCATTTTCAAGCGCGGCCAGCACTTTGCGTATAGTCAATACCACTGAGCGACCTTTGACAAACCCGTCCTGGGCCAGAAATAAAAGGGTTGATTTACTAAAGGCAAATAGACTGTGCACTTTGTAAAGCGCAGTTGCACTCTGCAAGAGCAGTTGCTCCAGAGCTTAGTGAATGAGCAGATACTCTGCCGACTTCCATTACCCAATCATGTGCAAGCAAAAATTCATTTTTTTTTTAAATTTTCCTTGCTCGTGATTGGGTATTCTTTGCAAAGTGAAGCTTTACCTCATTTACTAAACTCTGGAGTAACTGCACTTGCAGAGTGCAACCAGGGTCGGTGCTATCACTAGGCAAACTAGGCAGTCACCTAGGGCATCTGGCCACTCTCTTCTCTCTGCAGCAAGCAACTAATGCCCCGTACACACGATCCGAATATCGTACGACAGATCATACGACTTTTTTCCCTTAATAGTCGCAAGTAGAAATTGAATAGGTTATTAAAGTCACAAAAATTCTCGTACGACAGAAAAAAAAATCGGAAGTGATGTCATGTGTTGTAATGTATTTGTATTGTATTTTCGGGCGACAACTGTACTAGCTAAATTAAAATCGTACGAGTAACATTGTCGTGCTTGTCCGATCGAATAATATCGGATGAACTGTCGTGATCGTCTCTCAAAAGTAGTGTACACACGATCCAAAAATTGTATGATTCTTCCTCGGACGATCGTTTTCATCCGATATTCGGATCGTGTGTACGGGCCATAAGTCTCAGCATCAGCAGGCAGCCACCGCTCTGTTAGCACAGAGGCACAGTGGCGGCGGAGTACTGTGTCTATGTTCTGACTCCGAATTAATGGAAGCAAGCAAACATTCATTGATGGACACTGATAGGCAGCATAGATGGGTGCTGGTAGGCTGCATTTGATGAGTGCTGGTGGGCTGCATTTGATAGGTGCTTTATTAAAAAGGTGGGGCATTTGGGAGCTGCGGTGGCTCAACGCGATTGGCACTGCGCTGACAAGCCATTCACCTCTGCAGCTAGGGGTTCGGATCACGGTCTCGGCTACATGTGAATTGAGTTTGGTGGTCTCAGCCCGGCTCCCGGTGGGTGTGCTACGCGAGGTAAGCCTGTGCTTAGTACGCCCCCCCCCCCCACAAAAACCACCACACTTACACACGCACTCGAAATTGGGTTAACATGCATGCACTTTGACCACGCGGTCTCTAAAAAGAGAGGCGAAGGACTAACGGGGCTGGTTGAGCGGGCAAATCCTCTCACTCCATTATAGGGAGTCCCTCTGCCCCGTTGGGCTTCAAAGCGGAGCAGGTAGGACAGTCTGTGTGGGAGGACCCCCTCACACCCGCCATTGCCACCCGGAGCATGGAGAAAGGTGGCAGATTGCCTCTGGGGGAGGCCTGCCCACTCCCAACTCCTGCAGCCCGGCTCCTCTCTCGAGTACACGCACAAAATACACTTAAAAAAAAAAAGTGGGGCATACATGGGCAGGGCAAAGGGGGTGGGGTCAGGGGTGGAGCCAATGGGACGGCAAAATTAGGTTTCGCCTAGGGCAGTGTTTTTCAACTCCAGTCCTCAAGGCACACCAACAGGTCATGTTTTCAGGATTTCCCTCTGATGAAATGCCTGTGCTAATTACTAAGGCAGTGAAACTGATTAAATTCCCTGTGCAAAATAATGGAAAGCCTGAAAACATGACCTGTTGGTGTGCCTTGAGGACTGGAGTTGAAAAACACTGGCCTAGGGTGTCAAAAATTCTTGCACCAGCCCTGAGTGCAACTACACTTTGCAAAGTGCACAGCCTATTTCCCCTTTAGTAAATCAGCCCCAAAATATCTTTATATGCTGTAGCATTAATAGAAAATTCAAACCTTTTATAGCTCCTATATCCCTATGTAAAAATATTGCCATACCAACTCACAGACCACCATGTTTTTTTTAAATTGGCTGATATAAGAAATTTGGTCCATTTAATATAATAAATACATTCATATGGATACTAGCACAGGTGACGGGGTTGTGTCTTTGTAGGGGGCTGTATATTATTTTTTTATAGAAAAATATAATAAAAAAATCAAGACAGCAAGCAGTATTGAATTCTGGTGCATCTGTGAATTAAAACCTAGCAAACAGGATTATGGGAGCAGATAAGTAGAATCGCCAGAATGGATTTTTCATTATGTGCTCACCTCTGTTCTCAACCATACTGAAGATAACTGAAAAGATTAAGTTGGAACACAAAACAGGAGTTAACACATAAGCCCTGTCTTTTTTTTTTGCAGCTTTTGTGATGGGTCTTATGTGAGCAGCAGAAATCGAATACGCTGTCTAGTGAAAGTTTATGCCGCACACTCATCGAGCATGTGACAGCGATGCTGTTATGTAAACGTGAGCATGGCTATGCGTACAGCCCGCAAAGCAAGCTTCCCGCTATCAGTCTTTCATCACAGGCCTCTGGTTAACTAATTAGCAAAGTGCATAACTGTCACATTTATACTGCAAGGATTTCTGGGCTGCAAAGTTGGTAACAGACACAACACCAGTGGGTACCTGCAATTGGTTACAGAATCGGTATTATGACACTTTTAGTTGTGACATGGAATTTCTGTATCTGAATAATTCATTTGCTATGGGAAGGAGTCTAACTGAGTTTACAGATCCCAAAGAATTTTTGGGCCCTTCAAACCCCATTTGGGTTAAATGTAGTCACCAATTTAAACAAATAGGGCCAGATTCAGAGAACACTTACGCTGGCGTATCTACAGATACGCAGCGTAAGTGACCAGATGCGCCGTCGTATCTATGCGCCTGATGTCTAAGGCCTCGTACACACGACCGAGTTTCTCGGCAAAAACCAGCAAGAAACTTGCTGGGAGATATTTTTTTGCCGAGGAAACCGGTCGTGTGTACATTTTCGTCGAGGAAACTGTCGAGAAACTCGACGAGCCAAAAAGAGAGCAAGTTCTCTATTTCCTCGATGGGAATGGAGAAACTTGCCTTATCGAGTTCCTCGACAGCCTAACAAGGAACTTGACGAGGAAAACGATGTGTTTCACCCGTCGAGTTCCTCGGTCGTGTGTACGAGGCTTAACACTAGATACGCCTGAAATATGGCTTCAGCCGACCGACGCCGTCGTATCTTGGGTGCATATTTACGCTGGCCGCAAGGGGCGCTTCCGTAGATTTACGCGTCAAATATGCAAATGACCTAGATACGCCGATTCATGAACGTACTTGCGCCCGTCGGATTTAGCTACGCCATTTACGTAAGGCTTACGTCCGGCGTAAAGTTACCCCTGCTATATGAGGCGCAGGTAATGCAAAGTATGGACGTCGGAACTAGGGTATCTTTTTACGTCGTTTACTTAAGTCGTACGTGAATGGGGCTGGGCGTAAGTTACGTTCACGTCGTTGCCATTGAGCCGTCGTATCTTAGGGCGTAAATTAGACGTGATTCTGAGCATGTTCGTTCGGCGCTTAATTTACATGGGGTCACGATTCATTTCAATACAACACGCCCACTACCAGCCTACTTTGAATTAGGCGGCCTTACGGTGGCCCATTTACGCTACGCCACCGTAACTTAGGGAGCAAGTGCTTTGTGAATACTGTACTTGCCTCTCTATGTTACTTCGGCGTAGCGCATATGAGATGCGCTATGCCCGCACAGAGATACACCGATCTCTGTGAATCTGGCCCTTAATTGCTAAAGAACTGTAGATGATCAGCACTGACCACAAGCTGCTTTTTCTAGAAGGTGAACCATGATGGTGATTACTCTGTCACCTATGCATTTATATAGCACTGACATGCATGAACTGTGTGAAGCTGTGTCTCCTACCGTGTTTCCCCGAAAATAAGACCGGGTCTTATATTAATTTTGGCTACAAAAATCACACTAGGGCTTATTTTCAGGGGATGTCTTATTTCTTTACGGTATGTACAATAATCTACATTTATTCAAATACAGTCATCATGACGATCTTAGAGTGGTTGTAACCCCAAAAAGAAAAAAAAAATATCCTGATCCTTTAAAGCATGATAGCCAGAACAGTGACCCGCCGTAGCTCTTCTCCACTCTGAGCACTGCAGAGGAAGGGACCACTGACGTTGGAGAGGAGAAGATCTCTTGCCAGTCACGTGAGCGCCCAGCAGCACTGTAAGTAAGGTATTTTCCAAAACAAAGTTACAAAAAGGAGACACACTGCACATTATATAATCTTTTTACAAAACGGATTACGTTTTTACGACGACTTTAACTAGGGTTTATTTTCGGGGTAGGGCTTATATTGCAGCCATCCCCAAAAATAACACTAGGTCTTATTTTCGGGGTAGGGCTTATTTTCGGGGAAACAGGGTAGCTGGGTGAAAGAATACACAATATCCATATGCACTTTTTTATATTTACTGTGTAATGTCTACGGGGTTGATTTTCTAAAACGATAAAGTGCAGAAACGGGAGCAGCTCTGCATAGAAACCAATCAGCTTCTAACTTCAGCTTATTTAATCAAGCTTTGCCCAAAAAAAAAAAAAAACTGGAAGCTGATTGGTTTCTATGCAAAACTGCACCAGATTTTGCACCCTACAGTTTTAGTAAATTAACCCCTATTGGTGGATTTACTGTGGGGTTGATTTACTAAAGGCACATCCACTCTGCACTACAAGTGCACTTAAAGTGGTTGTACACGCTGTACAACCACTTTTACCTACAGGTAAGGCTTGATTAAGGCTTACCTGTAGGTGCTAGAAATACCTCCTAAACCTGCACAGTTTAGGAGATATTCCGTGACTGCCGACTCCCGAGCGCATGTGTGGGAGTGACGCCAGGCGACTCCCGCCAGTCAGAGCTGGAGTTCGCGGCCCCAGAAGGAAGAGGAGTGAAGATGGATGCTCGCTGCCACTGGGCACAGCGGTGACACAATTGAGGTGGATAGAAAATTCCTGCTGGCAGTGCTCTTGTATTGTAACAATGCACTGATCAGCACCGCAGTTAATTGGATGTGGCATTGATTGAAATTTTTTTTTTAAAAAGCCCATTTATGAGAAGTCAATCATTAGATCAACTTCACACGAACGTGAAAGGCCATAGATGGATCAAAATTGGGCAGGTCCCCAATAAACTGGCCAAAGTTCACTAAATCTATGGCCAGCTTTAGAGTGTGGCTGATTGGATTTGGAATGATTGTGTAGTTTAGATTGGTCCCCATATTTCAAAGTTTTGTCTTACTATTGCCCAAGGTGTAGCAAGGTCTCTTGGCCCCTGAGGCCTAATGGTGACCTCCAGAGTTAGGGACAGCTGACATCCTTCAGTGTAGACTGGGTTACAAGGCATGGTGGGTGTAATACAAGATGGAATGGTGGGCGTCAGACACTTTTTGAATGCAAAGAGATTTATTGTCTCCTAAACAGAACTGTGGGAGAGAGGGTTAGGGCCAGGACACCCCTAGGTAGATGCAAAGATAATTAGCAGACTCTGAGACTTCTATAGGTAGACACCTATGCAGATGAAGGTCTCCAACCAGGCACCACTTCTGTATGACAGGTGTCTCCTATGGCAACAATCTTGTAGCTGTTACTAATGGTAGAGGTATTTAACTATCTGCAACACGAACAGTTCTCTTTGCACCACACTCACTCACTGTGGGTCTTCACTCAACAAGCTCCCAGTCTCTCTCACTAGACTTCAGATGCACTAGCCACTGGATCCCCAGAGCTCCTCCACTATAGCATTCAGCTTTACTGCTGGGTCCCTGGCTTAGCACTCACAGATAATCTTCAAGCTTCACCCCCGCTGACACGCTAGGTCCCTGGCTTGGCCCTCCACAAGCGTCACCTCTGCTGTCCCTCTGGGTCCCTGACTTGGCACTTGCTGAAATTTTCCCACTTCTTCACCGTCCCCGGCTGGCAAGAAGTTTGCTCTAGTACTGGCCTCAGCTTACACACAATGATCTCTGGTAGCAAGGTGGATGATGCCTTGACGGCGACAGCTTCCTCCGACCACAATTGGTTCCCTGGTCGGCAGAACCATTACTTCTGGTTGGACTACAAGCCGAAAGTCCCAACCCTATGCTGCTTTCCTTAGGTTTCTGGCCTAGCAGCCCAGGGCAATACAACACACGTCCACCCAGACACCTGTCCAAGTGGCAGAGAACCCTGATCACTTGACTTTACCTAAATAAATAGGTTCTCCCAGCAGGCCAAGGGACCCAAGAAAATCCCTGCCCATTGGCTAAGACACTATTCATTCCTAATCTGTCCTTGCAATGCCTTTGTCTTATCTAATGTCACCAGATACCCGGTCATCTAGCGTCAGAAGAGAAAAGTGCAGCAATTCCAGAATTAGGGCGAAATCAATTGACCTCCTAACAACTGGCCAAGGCAACTATTGCTTGGCAAATAAATTTAATAGCAACCCTGCCTAAACACCAGGTTGCTACAAAGGATTTTGAAGTCAGGTTGTAATATACTGTATATGGGGACATTAATGATAATCATTTACACTATCTTCATATTATCCCATGTTGATATTTTGTATATTAACATGCATTGCAATAAAGCAACGCATTCATTTAGAAGGACTTTCAGAACAAAGCTTTTTGTTTAAGACAGCACGCCACAACACACAGCAGTTACATTGTGGTACTCTGCAATGTGGTCTGACATCACCTACTGTAATGCTGTTCATTTAGAATTGCCATGTACTAAGGTAACACATGGTGAAACGGTCATTCTACCATAGTGTAAAGCTAGCCTTTAAAGCAGAGATCTCAAACTGGTGGCCCTCCAGCTGTTGTGAAACTACAAGTCCCATGAGGCATCGCAAGGCTGACAGTTACAAGCCTGACTTCCACAGGCAGAGGCATGATGGAACTTGTAGTTTAGCAACAGCTGGAGGGCCGCCAGTTTGAGACCCCTGCTTTAAAGCGTTTGTTTACCCCAGAAAAATAATAATATGTATCCTGCTCCTTTAAAGCATGTTATATGGCATAGTGCTCATTTAGACCCCTGTTACACCTAAAAAACCTGACTGATCCTGCCAGTTTCTCCCCAAATCTCTGTAAACTGACCACGGTGTGTCATGGCTGCTGAGCCCTGACAACGTTGTCAGTTTCATCAGCAGCCTGCTATCTGCTCTCCTCTCTGCTCCTGTGTCTTCCTCCCCCTCCCCTCTCTGTCAGTGTGTGAGCCACCCCTCCCCTCCTGCTGCTCTCATAACACTAACCTGTATAGACCATCAGCACTGCCTCCTATTGCAGTGCCCCCCTCAGTGAATTATTTATAAATATAAATACAGTAAATACCTCATTTAAGAGCTGAGATTGCGATTACATGACCAGCAAGCTCTCTCCTTCCTTCCTCCCCTCCTCCAGACTGACATCAGTAGGGGAATCTCAGCCCTGCCCACTGCATCTCTCAAAGGAGGAAAGGAGAGAGCTGGCCAGTCATGTGATCGCAATCTCTGTAGTGGAATTAGGTATTTGCAACATTTATTTTTATAAATCACACACAGAGGGGGATACTACAATAGGAGACAGTGCTGATGGTGTATACAGGTTAGAGTGGCTTAACAACCACTTTAAGGTTTTATATAAATAACAGACCTTTTTATATGCATAATCCAAACACATTAGACTGCTAAGCAAACACGATTTTCTTTATGTGGGTGGTGAGTACAAAGAATTGGACAACAAAGTGTATTTAATAAATATGAAAGCACATTTTGTTTCGATAGGCTAAAAATATAAACCTGATATTTGTATCTGCAGCATTCAGTATTTTTTAAGGTTTTGGCTAAATATTGAAAAAAATCGGTGGTGTTAGGTCCAATTATTATAAAACAGACATGAAGATAAAGACAATTTTTATAAAGAATCTATGTTTTGTTGCGTTTAATGATCCAATGACGGAGCGATCACTTGTAAACAAACCAGCGTCATGTGATGACGCCGGTTCCTCCCTCCCCTCTCTGTACCGAACGTTACAGTGTGAGAGGAGAGGGGGGCGAGAGAGCGGATGCAGCACGAGTGCTGTGGGCTGTATCTGTGACACATGCAGTCACAGATCCAGCCAGCCATCCATCCCTGCTCAGCGATCCCTGCCCCATACTGTGCAATACACAATACCCATACTGTGCAATACTCTGTAACACCCCACACTACTCTGCAATACCCCACACTACTCTGCAATACCCCACAATACTCTGCAATACCCCACAATACTCTGCAATACCCCACAATACCCTGCAACGTCGCCTATGGGGATTTTTAAGTAGCAAAGTTTGGCGCCATTCCACGAGTGTGTGCAATTTTGAAGGGTGACATGTTGGGTATCTATATACTCGGCGTAACTTCATCTTTCACATTTATGCAAAAGAATGAAGAAAAAATACAAAATTTGCTAAATTTTATAACAGAAACAAAGAAAAATTCATTTTTTTTACAGAATTTTCAGTCTTTTTTCT
Source organism: Rana temporaria (assembly GCF_905171775.1). Lineage (NCBI taxonomy): Eukaryota > Metazoa > Chordata > Amphibia > Anura > Ranidae > Rana > Rana temporaria. Next base: position 260,878,339 of record NC_053489.1, on the reverse strand, counting down.
CCTATAGCGCAAAAAATAAAAAACCCAACGGTGATTAAATACCACCAAAAGAAAGCTCTATTTGTGTGAAAAAAAGGACGACAATTAAATTTGGGTACAGTGTTGTATGACTGAGTAATTGTCATTCAAATTGTGAGAGCACCGAAAGCTGAAAATTGGTCTGGTTATTAAGGGGGTTTACATGCCCAGTGATCAAGTGGTTAAAGCTCATCAAATATATAGATGTTATTCTATGATTTTTATTAATATACACAGTATTTTCCACTGAAAAAATATAAGGCATTCACTGAATGGCAACAGTGCTGAACAACTGACCCCCTAGGGTTACTAAGCAGAAGTGCTGCTACTCTAGACCTAGAAAAGCTCTACTAGATTTGTAGTAGCAGTTACTATTACAGTGATTCGCAGCTAATCAGTTATGTATGAGATATGCACAAGCTGAACAAATGTAACTATGCAATACAAATCATACTTAAACTTCAGCTTTAAAATAGTTCTACAGGCTGAATTTTTTTTTTACCTTCATACATTCTCTCCATAGGAGTAAAAAAAACCTTTCAGTATGGAGTTCCCCTGCAGCCCCCCCCCTGCCAAATACTTACCTGAGCCTGATTGCAATCCAGCGTTGTGTATGAAAGCAACTGCTCTCCCAGGTCTCTGCCTCCTCATTGGCTGAGAGATAGCCATTGGCTCCCACTGCTTTCAATCACAGCCAGTGAGGAAGGAGTGAGGAGGTGGGGGTTGGGACTTGTTCTGTGTGTCTTATGGACACACAGCAGCTTCCTATGGGGGCACTTGGAGAGGAGGAGGAGCCAGTAGCACCACCTGAGGACCCGAGAAGAGGAGGATCGGGGATGCTCTGTGCAAAACCATTTAAAAAAAAAAATCCATTTACTATCACTTTATGTGTAAATTAAATTAGGGTCAGTTACTTACACAATAAGTAATGCTGAAAAGTTGTAAATGTGGTAAAGTCAGTTACTTCCCTTCCCTTAACATTTTTTTTTTTTTTATCATAAGAACTGTTGCTGGTCACTGAGCCATGATTGATAAATAAATAAATATATACAATGAAGCTTACTCATAACCATATAAAAAAGAATCCATGTTTTTTGCTTACTCAGTATTCCCCCCAGAGACTTCTGCCACATCATGCATCTTTACATCTTGCAGACATTACCTACCCATTAAGCCATGCTCACTGCTGACCAGACAGGGAGACCTCCCAAACTTGTACACTGATAAATTCCACTCGGAAGGAGCTTCAGCTGCATTTTTATCCACAGAGATCACAGGATCCTGGGGGCATTGCAGATTCCTTAAATTATGAACTAACCCATTAAAAAAGGAAAACAGACAGACATGTATCTGCAAGGATGATGCACATATTTAGCTGTGATGTACTGTATGTATGTAATGTATATTTTTTATGTTATCAGCTCATTAAAATGATAATATGGCTACCAATTTACTTGTAATAATTACAGTAGCGATCAGTAGATTTAATTGTTCGCATACTTTGCCAACTGAGTCATTACATCCATAGAAGAGATGCAAATACAAATGTTTTAACTTAGTCCTGTGTGCTGGAATGCATTGATCATATACAAAAGGCTTGAAGCCGACCCCAAAGCATTTTTCTTAGAAGCTTCCCTGTAGTCATTTACTATAACCCCTATAACTACATTTCATCGAATCCTGTAAGGAGAACCAGGAGCTCACGTATAAAGAATTACAGATGTCCCATTTGTCCCAGTAAATTTATCTCATATTTTTGGGGAAGAGACTGAAGACATGACTGACGGTCATAAAGGAACTGCCAGTGCTATGCATAAGGAATTAGTAACTGCCAAGGTAACTGATTTTGTACAGCAACAACAGTTGGGATAGAAGAGAGCACATTAGCAACAGTTGCAGACAACTGGAAAAGATGAAGGCTGTATAGCATGTCTATTCTGAGATACAAAAGGCAGATGAACCTTGCTTTTAGATGGTGCGGCCTGAGCACAGGCGTGCGCACAGGGTGTGCCAGGTGTGCCCAGGCACACCCTAATCACCCTGTGCTGCACAGATTGCCCCTGCTGCTTGGCTGCAGAGGAAGGGAATCTCTGTCCTCAGCCCCTTTCTCTGTCTCAAAAGTGAGATATCAGAGGTCGATTTAGGCCCCTAATATCTCACCAAAGCCCCCCCAATGGTGCTCCTAAAAAGTTGTAAAAGAAAATAATAAAAAAATATTGTAAAGAATAATAAAACATTTTTTTTTTTAAAAAGTATTAATAAAATAAAAATAAACTACTGACAACAGTCCTCCCACTGACACCAACAACGTGGCACTATTCCTCCGCCTAATGCCAAAGATGCACTGTTTACTCCCACTGACATCAGTACTACTCTCAATAGCCACAGTCTGGCTCCCCTAAAGTCTGAAGGGCAGCAAACTGGTCCTTTGTTTAGAAAGTTTGGAGACCCCTGTCTAAAAGTCTAAAAAAGGAACAATCTGCATGCGCTCTAAGCTCGCCATACATTGATTTAAAAATTGTCCAACGTGTGGATGAAGGAATCTGTTGAGCTGGCCATACATTATACAATTTTTCTTTAGATTTAGCAAAACCATATAAAATGAGGTCAAACCTAAACACTTTCAATTTGTATGCAATCAGGCAGCCCTTGCTCTACATAGTTAAAGGTAAATCTAAATGATATGGAATAGGAAATTTGTATAATGTATGGGCAGTTTAAGCTGGTTAAACAAAAAAAAATGAAGTGTATGGCTGGCTTTAGCCCTTTGCATGTGATTTTCCCCATTAGAATGATCTGCCAGAGATCCCAACCAACCAGATTTGTAGCGGTTCATTTCTTGGCAGCTGATGCACCATTGCAGTTGCAAATTTATAACAAAAAAGGAAATCGTTATTCTTTGACACGGGCTGACATTACAACAAATATATTTGGCACAGGTATCCTAGAATGAATACAATTAAACGTTAAGACCCAAAACAACATAAAGCGTGCCGTTATCATTTGTTTAACATTTTCCATAAAAGGGTAACAATTTATACTGTATCTAGAGATGCACTTTGTATTTTTTTTCACCACGGACACAGTGAACTTCAGTCCACTGACTGATAGTGGAGAGTAGTAGTTTGTCTGACGTTGTAGAAGAGTGAGTGACGGATCTGTTATGACTCACGCATGCAGTGACTCAAAGACTTGAGGCCCGGGGCCCGAGAGCTGAGGCCAGACAGGAAAGTCAGATGAATAGACAGGAAAGTAAAAGGAATATCCCAGTAAAAACAATGTTGCCATAACTCCATATTTAGTCTGGAGACCTATTCTGGCTCTTGACCTTTTTACACAATAGCACCAGTGATGTTTCCAGCAAGTTATTTCTAACCTGTGGGATATTACAAGTCTCTGTCTAGTTAGCAGACAGCATAGTGTTGTCTACTAGGACAAATCGCTCACAGACAGTAGTCATCACAGGGTCACTAGCAGAGTTTTCCACAGTCCCGAAAGGGAAATTATTGTGGTTTTGTAGGGCTATGCTGACTCAAACAAGGTCTCCCTTTTTGATATGTGGGAAAAGACTCATTGAAAGTATAGTTAAAAATAGTCATAAACATACCATGACTAAAACTGGACGATTGTATCTTGGTAACAAAAGAGAAGTTTAGATCTAAATACCCTTTTATTAGAAGCATAAATACATGAAGTCATAGGCCCATGTCACACTAGCCATGATTTGTTGACAACTCACTAGTGGCGAAGACCAACTCACCAGTAGCTAAGACCAACTCACCTAATCTAATTATGTTACTACCTTGCTGGCTGTATCAGTTAGATGTTGCTCGTTTGCTGCAACCTCATTGCACAAGATTCTGACGTTTTTAAGACAGCTTTGACATCCATTAGATGGAAGTTGCACCCCTGGCAGATTTTGCTTGCGGCTTTCCGATTTACCAGTGTAGTAGTAAGAACACTTGCCTGGCAATTCTGGGTTCCTTTCCTAGTCTTTTCATGGGCGGTCTGGTTTCTTCCCTCAATCCACAACATAAAGGTTGGTTGACCACCTCTAAAGTAAACTTATAATAAACGGAGCAATTCAAACTGACCTCATAAAAAAAGAAAACCAAACATAAACGGAGGTTACAATTTGAAAAAACTGCCCATCCACTTGAGAGGTATATATAGGACCATGTTGCAATATGCATATGCAAATCCTACATTTTATTGTAATAGTTAAGCATAGCCTCTTCCCTCTTTCTTTATAGCAGTCAAGTAAGCAGTTTGTCACATTAAAGAACAAATAGAGAGGCACAGGAGATAGGAAGAGATGGTGCCAAGCTTGACTTTCATTGGAAAGTCAATCTATGCTGCTTATACTTTCAGTTGCCTATATCTCTGGATCTACTGATTCTTTACCGAATCTTATTGAATTAACTGAGGAAGATTTGACTACAGTGGCACAGGCTGCAGCCAGGGGACAGAGAGCCCATGCACCAGCCCCTCTACAAGTCTCTGCTCCTGGACCTAGTCCGCAGGAAACATCATGGTGTTCTGCCACAATAACTAATCATTTCCCTTTTCAGTTTTTGTTAAAGATAACTTCTGATTTGGCATACTGATAAATAAGCTCCTTTGGGGACAGTGATTTGAATAGTCTTTATTCTCCATAATGAATGATTTAAACTCAAACACAGAATTAAATTAGTTTCAGAGAGTTTATTTTCTGAAAATGATCCACCAAATTGAACGTTTAAAATATTGTTGTCCATGACAGGTTAGGGGTATTGTAAAAACATTAATGGCAAAATGTTCAAATTGAACTGATTTTAGTTACAGGAAATCTGTACCCATTCAAGGCAAAGTGACACGGTTCTTGTGTAAGAAGAACCCTCCCCACCCACCGATACTCACCTTCAACATACTACCCTGCTGCTGTATTTGATCTCTTGGTAATTACTGATCCTTCCGCGTATGGAGGAGCATGTGACTTTATCCCAGGATACACTGCTGTAGCCCAAACACTATCATGAGAGAAGGAAGAGGAAAAAGTTAATCCTATGTAAGTTGTGAAGCATCCAACATGAAGTGCACACAAGGTTAAGTTGGCCATACATTGTCAGAATTGTAGCAAATTCAGAGTAATTGGCTAATATTCCAACAGTGGATGGTCCTGTCAACTCAACAAAAGTCAATTACGCAATAGATTTTTGTTGAAGGAGTCGGGACAAAAATTGTTGGCTGAATAATGTCTGCAACCAATCAGCTGACACACACGGCTGCTAGAATACAATAGCCCTAGAGGGTTGACCATTTATACAATTTATGCCATTTATGTAGATGCAGGATTCTTAGATTTCTTTAGTTCAGCCTGCAGGTTAGATGATGGAAATCTATTAGTCTATTAGGATTTGGGTAAGGAGCAGTAGTAGGTGGAAGGCTGTTTTTACAAGAGAATTTGTCAGCTTGCCATTAATAGACATAGTGGGGTTGATTTACTAAAACTGTAAAATGCTAAATCTGGTGCAGCTCTGCATAAAAACCAATCAACTACCATTTTTTTGGCAAAGCTTAATTGAACAAGCTGAAGGTAGAAGCTGATTGGCTACAGTGCACAGTTGCACCAGATTTTGCTCTCTCCAGTTTTAGTAAGTCAAACCCAATGAGTCTTTTTAACCACTTTTTGGAAAAATTTAGGTGAAGTATAATGTGGGGTATGCTGCTGAAGAATGGATGTGTAAAGTCAAGTAAGGCCATACAAGAATTTTCTTTTGAAAATCAGAAAATGTGTGCTTTTTGTGATCCAATGGTGCCACCATTGATTTCAAAATTCGACCAACAAACCTTCAATTTCACCTCATGTTCCTACAGAAAATAATTTTCGTGTCTGGGAATCTTCTTTTCTTTTCGAAAATGTTCTTTTCTTGCACATGCGCATTTCTTTTTCGATTACATTTCTCGCACAATTCTCCCATCATTGATTAGAAAATTGTTTGTTTTTCCAAAAATTTCCAACATGTCCGATTTTTAAAATTAAATGGCTGCGTGGAAATCGGCTGTTGCTGCAGCCCACTAATCGTGCAAAATACGAACAAAAATTCTTAAATAAGATTTTTGAAAGAATTTTTTTTTCGAAATTCGACCCATGTATGGCCTGACTAAGTAGGTATAGTTATGTACTAGGAACTTTACTGAATTACATAATGCAAAGAACAGTGGAAAGTAATGCACAGAAACCAGTTATGTAAAGCTATCTTATTTAGCAATGGCATCCTCTTATGAAGTACATAGGGCCATTCCCAGGAGTCCTTTATCCATACACATTGATTCACTAGCAGCATTTCCTTTTAGTTAAGAGACAGTTAACCTACCAATATGTTTTGTGGGGGGATGAAGTACCCTGAATATCAACTGCCTGCAGATGTTGTCCCTAATAAAAGCAGAAAGTATTGCACATTAAAGAGTGCATTTTCTTTGCCTTTTTTATTAGGTAAGAAATTATGAGAAATATGCAGTGTTGCTTCTCAGCCAGAAATCATCTTTCTTAACTATGTGGCCTAAGATGCTGGATTTGTTTTGCATATTCATGATCTTGGCAGAAAGGTATTAAATACTTGAGTTATTCTTTAAATATCTATTTGTATGACTACTTACATTCAGATATTATCATCAATGAATTGGTGATAAGTATATAGATCTTTTAAGGCCTAGTAGCTCCTCTGTGCTGAGGTGTAAAATCCCTGGCTATTTCTGATACCCGGGCACATGCCGCAATAAAAGGGTACTGTATGCAACCATGCTCAGCTAAATGCCTAAAGACTTCTGCCACTTTCGTGTTTGGGGAGAAGCACCATTGGCGTTTACCCAAGCATGCCCTCGTACAGCCATTCTCTTGTATTGGTGGATAAACACAGCATGTGAGGCTCTTCAGGTGCCAGAAAGCGCTGGTGATTGTTTTCCTCAGCACGCAGGAGCTGCTAAGTGTCCTTGTATGTATGTAAGGCCTCGTACACACGACCGAGGAACTCGACGGGTGAAACACATCGTTTTGCTCGTCGAGTTCCTTATTAGGCTGTCGAGAAACTCGACAAGCCAATTTTCTCCATTCCCGTCACGGAAATAGAGAACATGCTCTCTTTTTGGCTCGTCGAGTTTCTCGACAGTTTCCTCGACGAAAATGTACACACGACCGGTTTCCTCGGCAAAAAAATATCTCCCAGCAAGTTTCTTGCTGGTTTTTGCCTAGAAACTCGGTCGTGAGTACGAGGCTTAAGACCTAATAATGTATTCTTCTGTAGCTCTATTTGGGTACGTTGTAAAATAACAGCAAACTCAGTGCAGCATGCTGACAATAGGTCATAAAACAAGTCTAGCCGTCCACAATAAGATGGCTGTGAATACTGCTGTGTACGCGTCTTGATTGTATGCGGATGACTAAGGCTTATGAAAGAGGCAGGTAGCTGAACATTTCTCCAAGACTTGTCATCATATAACACCTGTCTGGAAGCTTGGGTGGCTGACAAATAGAATGAGTATCTGGGAACTAATTACACTCTGTAGTGTCTGTTTTTCTGTCTGTGCAACTTTCCCTGGATGTTTCACATACCATTAAGCTTTGTTCATCATGTTTCTCATATAGCAGTTCATACGCTATGCCCTAAGCTGTTCACATTCCTGCACCCTATTAATAGAGAGATCTCTTTAACACAAGGAGGTAAATAAGTTGGTCCTGGCGTCATTACTAATAATATCAATTATGTAATAATGCCAGTAAGACCTCCACTGCACGTGCGTCATTTCAGTAAGAAGTACTGTGCCATACAGGTTATATATAGGCATTGGTCTTTAACGTTTGCTGAAAGTATAATATAAAGAGCTTCAAATTATTTACAAGCAACTCCAGGTCACAGTGCTATCTAGGAAACAGACACATTGTTTTACGTAGAAGATTGCTTCTGTAGCACCCTCTACCATAGGTAGGTAGGTGCTAAAGGTAAGGATTTTTGTGTGGTAAGCTGCCAGGCAGGTACATTTAGGCAGGCCTATGCTTCAGGCTAGGCTCAATTCATTTAATATATTCTGTAACCATGATGGCAAAGTGATCGTATCCATGGGCATCCCATATCCCCTTCCCCTAACCAAGTTATATCCCCCAATAAACAAAAACAAAACAACCCAAATGACTGTTCATTGCCTCTGAGTGATATATGGAGGTCAGGCAGCAGGGTGATATGGTGGATGATAGTAACTAGTAGCAACCCTCCGCTACACTTCATTAACCTTTATTTTAATGTTATAAACAATTCATATTATCCACTGCAGCTTAATTCAATAGGGTTTTCCGAGTGCTGCTGTCTGCATGTGCAGGTTGTTGTCGGTACGTTTTTTAAGGTGATATCAACTGTCCTGAGAACTTTAATTTCACCTTGAGCATCTGCTGTAAATTAGAGGCAGGATCATTTTTTTTTCTTTGTCAGAGTTTAGAGGCTGCAAGCTATGCATAATTAAAATGGTAATGCACCTAATTTTTTGTGATTGGAAATCAATCAGGAGTTTGAGAAAGGTATATGCAGCTCAAAACACATCAACAGTATATCTTTCAGATACATGGATCTGCAGTGCAGTTTGAAGTGCTCCTCTTAGGCCGTCCAAAAGAGGGTAAAGTGTGGGTGGGGCTAACTGTGCGAAAGTGATTTAAAGTTACCAGATGGGACAAAGTCTTAGAATTCTCTGGTTTATGTAGTGAATAGTAAATAGTACAGCAAAGTGATAGTTATCCCAAAATATCCGTAAGAGTAGTAAGGTACTTTTACAATTTTCTGGCAAGACTAACATGCAGCCAGGGCCGGCCTTTGGGGTGTGTGAGCTGTGCGGCCGCACAGGGCGCCATGGTCAACAAGGGCGCCGTGCGGCCATCCAGAGGCATACTAGGGGGGTTTGGGGGCATACCACACACTGGGGGGGTGTCAGACCGGCAACGGGGGTGGCTACTCTGAACGGGAGGATCTGCATTGAAGGGGTGGATACACTGAAGGGGGTCTGTGTAACATGCAGGGGTCCAGAGCTGCAGGGTTCTGTGTAATGTAAAGGGGTCCAGTGATGCAGGGTGCTGTGTAATGTAAAGGGGTCCAGCGATGCAGGGTGCTGTGTAATGTAAAAGGGTCCAGTGATGCAAGGTGCTGTGTAATGTAAAGGGGTCCAGTGATGCAGGGTGCTGTGTAATGTAAAGGGGTCCTCTTTGTGTATGTTTAGGTGACCAGGGGGCGAGGGGTGAAGATGGGGGGGTGCCACAGGATTAGCTTGCACAGGGTGCCTGAACACCTAAGGCCGGCCCTGCATTCAGCAGTATGCTCCTTTAAAACAGGTACACTTTGGCTTTACAGTGGGCCTCCCAGGTAGGGTATAGAGTGCAAGGATGCACCAGACTATCCCTGTTCTGTCCCTGATTCTCAGGAAACTTTCCCTGCACTGGGCCTATCTCTCACTAGCAAGTGTATACCCTTTACAAAGCAAGGTGCACCAAAAATAACTCTCTTGGTAAAGATAGATGTTTAAATCTCAAACACAGGCTCCACCAAGATGGTTGGGAGCCCATGACAATTCATCCTCTGCAGGGTTTCCCCAGTGCCAGAGGTAAGCAGCGATCATGTGATGGCTGTGTTTACTTCTGGCGGCTAACTGGGAAGTGAATGGGTGATCTGCTTATCGCTGCCTCATTTCCCATGTTGACACCCACTTGAGTGGCAACAGCGCTCAGCAAAACAGCAGAGGCTGCTGGCAACACCTTACTACAGGAGTGCTTCTTTTACATCCAAGCTAAAACAGACTCCATTTGTTATAAGCCTAACCCAAATGGGATTATGCAAGTTTATTATCCCCTATTAAATAATGTTCCCCTATTATCCCCTATTAAATAATGTTCTGCACTACCCAATGCACTTTGGCTTTCATGTTTTAGTAATAAAAGATTAATTGGAGGTTGATGGGTAAGCCATTGTCACCCAACTGATATGGACAAAGATGAGAACAGCTGGGGGACCTTTGCCAATGCAAAAAATTAAAAAAGAAAACAGCTGTCTCGCTTGGGTTTAAGGTCAACATGGATAATTCACAAATCCTTTTAATTGTATGTTTGGTCGATGCCTTAAGGATGTATGAGTGTACCCACCACTACAATATACAACTCAAGCACAGTTATCCAGTCCCTCCACCCTATTAGCTGATGTGAGGCTCTAAGAAGTGTCAAAGACTGAGACTGTGCTTTGCATTATAGGCCATAATTAGCCAAAGGCAAACTTGCTGGACATTCTCTATTTCGAATTCTGGAAATGTAATGCTAATTAAAACCTATTCATAATCTTATTCCTGGTAGAGAACAGTTCAGTTTATAATATTTAACTAATATGCTATCCTTTGCTAAAGTTTATTTGGCTTTTCCAGTGAATATTAAGATGTTGAATACTAAGCAAAGAGCAAATCATATTTCACAATGTAAGACACATGATTATCCCCCACCTTCTCCCCAACCCCCACTTCAAGAAATTCGAGAAGAATGGCCAAAGCTTTTTTGGCCATACTTCTCATGTGGGTCACAGAAGTGTACTTAACTTGTGCTCTCCTGTGACTCAGAATCAGCTGATATTGGGCTACAACCCGCTGTTGGCCGACATCACAGAACTGCCCCAGGCTCTGGAAGGATGCCAGCCATATTGTTTTTGTTTTTTTAAAGTGTATTTTGTGCGTGTACTCCAGAGAGGAGCCAGACTGCAGGAGTTGGGAGTAGGCAGGCCTCCCCCAGAGGCAATCTGCCACCTTTCTCCATGCCCCGGGTGGCAATGGTGGGTGTGTGAGGGGGTCCTCCCACACAGCCCGCCCTACCTGCTCCGCTTTGAAGCCCAACGGGGCAGAGGGACTCCCTACAGTAGGTGAACCCGATTTTGTGTCAATCTCGCTCTCTTTCTCGGCGAGATTGAGCACCTACGAGCCCCATCGCGGGAGCCAGCGCCGAGCTGGCTTGCCGCGATGGAGACAGAGCCGTCATAGAAGCGACGGGAGATCAGACTTGGATTCCCGCCAATTCTACACGTGTGCGGCGTTTGTTATGAATCCTGAGGGGGAAGTCCCCGCCGGATTTTAAATAAAAATCCGGCATGGGTCCCCCCCTCAGGAGCATACCGGGCCCTTAGGTCTGTTATGGGTTGTAAGGAGAGCCCCCCTACGCCGAAAAAAACGGCGTAGGGGGTCCCCCTACAATCCATACCAGACCCGTATCCAAAGCACGCTACCCGGCCAGCCAGGAAGGGAGTGGGGACGAGCGAGCGCCCCCCCCCCTCCTGAGCCGTACCAGGCTGCATGCCCTCAACATGGGGGGGTTGGGTGCTCTGGGGCAGGGGGGGCGCACTGCGGCCCCCCCCACCTCAGAGCACCCTGTCCCCATGTTGATGAGGACAGGGCCCCTTCCCGACAACCCTGGCCGTTGGTTGTCGGGGTATGCGGGCGGGAGGCTTATCGGAATCTGGGAGCCCCCTTTAATAAGGGGGCCCCCAGATACCGGCCCCCCCACCCTAAGTGAATGAGTATGGGGTACATCGTACCCCTACCCATTCACCTGCAAGAAAAGTGGTAAAAACACAAATAAACCACACAGTGTATTAAAATATTTTATTTTTCTGCTCCGGAGGCCGCCCCCTGTCTTCTTTATTAGCTCTTTTACCAGGGGGGCTTCTTCTTTGACGTCTTCGGGTGGGTGGGGGCTGCCGTCTGGTTCTCTTCCACCGCCGGGGGGGGTGGCTTTTAAAAAAGCCCCCACCCCCCCGGCGGGTTTCCTCCGGCGTCTTCGGCGGGGCTCTTCTTCTTCCGCTATCCCGACGGGTCTTCCTACCCATGTGATACCTACCACGTGGTAGGTATCACATGGGTAGGTACAGAGCATGATGGGACTGTGAGGCCTATATAGGTCCGATGCAAGGCGCGCATCCGTCATTTCAGCGAGGAGGACCGGCGTGTCAACATCGGGAGAAGGAGAGAAGTGAAGAACATGACGTCACAGCACGGAAGAAGAACTCATCACAGCACGGAAGGAGAAGACGTACAGCACGGAAGAAGACACCGGACAGCGAGACGAAGAACCGGGGTGCGCCGAGTCAACAACGGAGAGCGGCGAAGACAGAAGGAGAACCCCGGAGAGTTGAGAAGACCCGTCGGGATAGCGGAAGAAGAAGAGCCCCGCCGAAGAAGCCGGAGGAAACCCGCCGGGGGGGTGGGGGCTTTTTTAAAAGCCACCCCCCCCCCGGCGGTGGAAGAGAACCAGACGGCGGCCCCCACCCACCCGAAGACGTCAAAGAAGAAGCCCCCCCTGGTAAAAGAGCTAATAAAGAAGACAGGGGGCGGCCTCCGGAGCAGAAAAATAAAATATTTTAATACACTGTGTGGTTTATTTGTGTTTTTACCACTTTTCTTGCAGGTGAATGGGTAGGGGTACGATGTACCCCATACTCATTCACTTAGGGTGGGGGGGGGCCGGTATCTGGGGGCCCCCTTATTAAAGGGGGCTCCCAGATTCCGATAAGCCTCCCGCCCGCATACCCCGACAACCAACGGCCAGGGTTGTCGGGAAGGGGCCCTGTCCTCATCAACATGGGGACAGGGTGCTCTGAGGTGGGGGGGCCGCAGTGCGCCCCCCCTGCCCCAGAGCACCCAACCCCCCCATGTTGAGGGCATGCAGCCTGGTACGGCTCAGGAGGGGGGGGGGCGCTCGCTCGTCCCCACTCCCTTCCTGGCTGGCCGGGTAGCGTGCTTTGGATACGGGTCTGGTATGGATTGTAGGGGGACCCCCTACGCCGTTTTTTTCGGCGTAGGGGGGCTCTCCTTACAACCCATAACAGACCTAAGGGCCCGGTATGCTCCTGAGGGGGGGACCCATGCCGGATTTTTATTTAAAATCCGGCGGGGACTTCCCCCTCAGGATTCATAACAAACGCCGCACACGTGTAGAATTGGCGGGAATCCAAGTCGGATCTCCCGTCGCTTCTATGACGCGCTTGCTGGGATGTGCTGTCACTATTCCAGTGAGTGTGAGATGTCGGCGAGATCTCGGCACCCTGTCGCAGAGTATCAGCGCGACGCTGTCGTGCTAAAAGCACAATATCACAAACACCTACTGTATAAGGAAGTGAGAGGATCTAGCCCGCTCAACCAGCCCCGTTAGTCCTTCACCTCTCTTTTTAGAGACCGCGTGGTCAAAGTGCGTGCATGTTAACCCAATTTCGAGTGCGTGTAAGTGTGGTGGTTTTTATGGGAGGGGGATGGGCGTACTAAGCGCAGGCTTACCTCGCATAGCACACCCACCGGGAGCCAGGCTAAGACCACCAAACTCAATTCACATGTAGATGAGACCGGGATCCGAACCCCTAGCTGCAGAGGTGAATGGCTTGTCAGCGCAGTGCCAATCGCGTTGAGCCACCGCAGCTCCCATGCCAGCCATATTGTTGGGAAGTTGAGCCTTCCCCTTCTCCTGGGGAAAAGAAACTGATAGTCACTACTCTCTAAACAGAGCTGACTGTGAATGGAACGATCAGTGGTCATGTAATCGATCAGTTCTCTGACTTAGCTGGTGGAGGACAGCTGTAGCATTAGACGTATGCTAGTATCAATGTTTTTTTTTTTTTTTACAACCCCAAACTTCACCTTTAGACATATAAATATAAATTTTTGGTTAATTTCTTGCTATTCCATTGTGATCTGGAGCAGACAGAATCTGGAGAAGCTGTGCATAATACCCAGCTTGTGCAGTTAAGCTTTGAAAATGAAAGAGAGAAGCTGAGTGATTGCCATGCACAGCGACTCCAGATTCTGGCGGCTCCAGTCTTAGTAAATTGTCCTTACAAACTGCTGTCATTCTCATTCAAAGTGAATGTGCTTTAACACTGCTACAGTCTGCATTGCACTTGTCTGCAGCTCAGTAGTTGTGACTATCCATAATAGACATGATATCAGCAAGTAGGGTCTTGTGACTTGTCCCCTTGCCAAAGAAGGCATGTGCCCCGTATTTTGCAGCTGCAGTCACTGACCAAAGGCAGAATGTGGCCTTTGTCTGTGCACTATGTGCCATTCCTGGTATGTGTGACTAAGTCGGATTATCAATTTGCTGTCACATGCTGCTTATACTGAGTAAAATTATCACATGCTGGTTGTACAAAGTTAAAAGATCTTTATTTTTAGAATGCTGATTTGGGTGTAATATGATTATATTAAATATTAGCATCTTTTGCTAATAACTATAACTCTGACTGTTGTAGTTAAAGTGTTATTAAAGTCATGATACTTAAAAACTGTCATAATGTCATTTGAGACACACATTAAAGTGATACTAAAGGCTTATGTTGTTTTACCTAAAATAACAAAAGAGGGTTATACTTACCTGCTCTGTCCAATGGTATCACACAGAGAGGCCACTCACCTCCTCTTCTAGGATCCCCTGCTGGTGCTCTTTGATCCTCCTCTTCTCTGTGTGCCCCCATAGCCCTTATAGCAAGCCTGCAGGTGTAATCCCCCCATTTCCCGCTTGATATGCGAGCACACGTGTGGGCATGCTCCCAAACCAGGCCGTGAGTTCATAGACACACACGGCACGACTTGCCCCCCCTCCCCAGTTCCCTGCTGTCGATCAAATCCTGTGAGGAGAGAACTGAGGTGGGGGGCGATCCATCTTGTGTGTAAGTCTATGGACTCACACGGCCTGGCTTGTGAGCATGCCCACACGTGTACTCCCATAGCAAGCGGGGAAGGTCCATAAAGACATGGATGAGCGAGTTTGGGGTGGAGGAACTTGACTGGTCTGCACAGAGTCTTCACCTCAACCCGATAAAACACCTCTGGAATGAATTAGAGTGGAGACTGTAAGCCAGGCCTTCTCGTCCATCATTAGTGCCTGACCTCACAAATGCGCTTCTGGAATGGTCAAAAATTAGACACACTCCTAAACCTTGTGGACAACCTTCCCAGAAGAGTTAAAGCTGTTATGGCTGCAAAGGGTGGGCCAAGTCAATATTGAACCCTACGGATACCATTAAAGTTGCGTTTAAAGGCAAGCGTCCTAATACTTTTGGTAATATAGTGTGTGTGTGTGTATATATATATATATATATATATATATATATATATATATATATATATATATACACACACACATATATATGCTGTATATACAGTCTCTCGAGAATTAAAAAAAAAAACATTCAGGGTATCCTGAGTAGAAATATAAAATCTCAAGTACCTTTCATTTGCCAGAAAGTCAGCAGTGTACAATCACTTACAAACTTATTTTAAGAATAAATCCTCAGCTCATAGGGATCAGAAACAGAAATGGGATGCCAGCCCTTTTTACATCATTTACCAAATAGACCAACTGAAAACAGAGTCAAGTGGGGTGGCATGAAGGTACCCAAAAGTGCTAGCAGAGCACCCTAGGATAGCTAACTTTTCCAGAGCCTGCTCACAGTCAGGTAGAATGATCATGTCCAAAACAGAGATTCCTGTGTTTCCTTGTACTTACAGTGGGGCAAAAAAGTATTTAGTCAGCCACCAATTGTGCAAGTTCTCCCACTTAAAAAGATGAGAGAGGCCTGTAATTGTCATCATAGGGTATACCTCAACTATGAGAGACAAAATATGGAAACAAATCCAGACAATCACATTGTCTGATTTGGAAAGAATTTATTTGAAAATTATGATGGAAAATAAGTATTTGTATAAGTAATATCAAAAGTTCATCTCAATACTTTGTTATATATGCTTTGTTGGCAATGACAGAGGTCAAACGTTTTCTGTAAGTCTTCACAAGGTTGTCACACACTGTTGCTGGTATGTTGGCCCATTCCTCCATGCAGATCTCCCCTAGAGCAGTGATGTTTTGGGGCTGTCGCTGGGCAACACAGACTTTCAAATCCCTCCAAGGGTTTTCTATAGTCACAAAAAAAATCGCTGCCATTAGTAGTAAAAAAAAAAATATTAATAAAAATGTCATAAATCTATCCCCTATTTTGTAAACGCTATAAATTTTGCGCTAACCAACCGTTAAATGCTTATTGTGATTTTTTTTACCAAAAATATGTAGAAGAATGCATATCGGCCTAAACTGAGAAAAACATTTTTTATATCTTTTTCACTTTTTCACTGCAATGCTAACCAGGAGAAAATCTCTGAACATTCTAAACAGTATATAAAGCTGAAGACTTGTGTAGGGAGATTTGTTTCATCTCTGTGTATCATCTAAAGCTGTTTACTTCACTGGATATATGTGAGGGTTTACATCCACTTTAGGGTCTCTTGGCAGCTCGAAGTTTCACCTCCCTCCATCAATTTTCTATAGGATTAAAGGGGTTAGTTTTTTATTTTCTAAATAGGTTCCTTTAAGCTAGTGTATTGTTGGATCACTTACCCTTTCCTTCAATTTCCCTTCTAAATGTTTTTTATCTTTGTCTGAATTTCTCACTTCCTATTCCTCCTCAGTAAGCTTGCCCCCATCATCCAAGCCATTCTGGCTGGGGGTTAGTCAGCGTGCTTGCACCCTCCCTTGGGACTACATTCCTGCAGGGAGACACTGTGGGATGTACCCCCAAGGGAGGGGGCGAGCATGCTGACTAACCCCCAGCCAGAATGGCTCAGATGATGGGGGCCAGCTTACTGAGGAGAAACAGGAAGTGAGAAATTCAGACAAAGATAAAAAACATTTAGAAGGGAAATCGAAGGAAAAGGTAAGTGAACCAACAATGCACTAGCTTAAAGGAACCTATTTAGAAAATAAAAAACTAACCTTTACAACCCCTTTAAGGTCTGGAGACTGGCTAGGCCACTCCATGTCCTTAATGTTTTTCTTCTTGAGCCACTCTTTTGTTGCCTTGGTGGTATGTTTTGGGTCATTGTTGAAAGACCCACCCATAACCCACCTTCAGTGTTCTGGCTAAGGGGAAGAAGGTTCTCACCCAAGATATTACAATACATGCAGCAAAGCCAACCTGTACCTTTAGCAGAAAAACAGCCCCAAAGCATCATGTTTCCACCTCTGTGCTTGACTGTAGGGATGGTGTTCTTGGGGTCATAGTCAGCATTTTTCTTCCTCTAAACACAGCAAGTCAAGGTAATGCCAAAGAGCTCAATGTTGGTCTCATCTGACCACAGTACTTTCTCCCAATCCTTCTCTGAATCATTTAGATGTTCATTGGTATGACTGTACATGTGCCTTCTTGAGGAGGGGGACTCTCTATGTTTGGAGAAAGAAAAATGACGACTATGACAAAAAATCGATTGGAAAAGACATGTTACATTTCCCTGTGCACTTTGGAATGAGAGCAATAAGTCCAGACCTCCATCGTAACGCTAAACTGATCACCTACCGTATAAGGAGCTTTTAAAGCATTGCCTATGGAAAATATAGGGTACTGAGTACTGACCTGTTTAAGGTTTGACATGTTGGGTGTCTATTTACTTGGTGCAACCTCAGCTTTTATACTTTACCAAAAAATTGGGTTTGTGGTAATATCGTGTGTCATAAAAAATTCAAACTACCACGATTTCAGAAAATATATAATGTTTTGGGGTTTTATGTAATCTTCAGGCCTAAAATAGTTTTTGAAACGTGTGCAAAAAAAACTCAAAAATGTCCCTGACTGTGAGAGGTTTTACTGTATATAGATATATATATATATGTAGAGATATATATAGATATCTATGTATATAGCTATCTATGTATATAGCTATCTATGTATATAGCTATCTATGTATATAGCTATCTATGTATATCTATCTATGTATATCTATCTATCTATCTATCTATCTATCTATCTATCTATCTATCTACACACAGTATATACGCACAGAGTCCTGCATTTGTTCTTTGTTCTTTCACTTACCTCTTCTAGTCATGCATGATAAATGAAGCAGCATATCACTTTTATTACACTGGTCCTCAGACGTCACACTCATTCCTTTTGTCAGGTTGTCATTTAGCGTTATTCTTGTTCATAGTGCAAAAGGCATGTTTTCCGAGCCTGAGCTGAAATCAAAGTGTACCAGGCACCATGGCCATTACCGTTTATTAGTACATCCGGAATGTTTCTGCAAACACACTGACGTTCAGACAGAATGGGGTTTATTTACTAAAGGCAAATCCACTACAAGAGCACTGCAGTGCACTTGCAGGTGCAGTCACTGAAGATCCGAGGGGCACATGCAAGGACAATAAAAAACAGTATTTTTGCTTGTACATGATTGAATGATAAAATCAGCAGAGCTTCCCCTTATTTCAGATCTTCCCCTCAGATCTAAAGCGACTGCACTTCCCAGTGCATGTGTAGTGCAAAGTGCATTTGCCTTTAGTAAATCAACCCCAATGACACCATTTAGTGTCCACAACTGGCCTGGGAAAAACCAAATCATTTCATAACAAGCAAAGCTTGGCATCTAAAATCTAGACTGCAGGTATCCCTTGTATAAAAAGTATTGTACATTTATTTTGCTATTTGGAGGAGAAAGAAATGAAAAATCTACTCATTAACCTGCCTGGCGGTATTCCCGAGTCTGACTCAGGGTTAGATTTTCCTGCTGCGAGCGGTAACCCCGAGTCAGACTCGGGCTCGCCTCGCTGGATCCACAGGGAGTGTTTACTTACCTTGTCCCTGGATCTAGCGATGCCACCGCACTGTGCGAGCGAGCGGGACCTCGCTCGATTCACACAGTGCCTCTGTGTGACCCCGATCTCCGTTCCCTGCGACGTTACGACGCACGGGAGCGGAGAACGGCGCCAAATTCAAAAATGTAAACAAACACATTACATACAGTATACTGTAATCTTATAGATTACAGTACTGTATGTAAAAAATACACACCCCCCTTGTCCCTAGTGGTCTGCCCAGTGCCCTATATGTACTTTTATATAATAAAAACTTTTTTTTTCTGCCTGCAAACTGTAGATTGTCCATAGCAACCAAAAGTGTCCCTTTATGTCAAAAATAGTTTTAGAGCAGCTAAAAACAGCGATAATAAATTATAATCACTTGCAGAATTGTGCGATAGCGATTTGTGGGGAAATTCGTCATAAAAAAAAAAAATAATGACAGCGACAATTCTACAACTGAGCAAATTTCAGTGATTTTGATTTGATTACATTATTGAATCATTTTTATTATAATTATATTATTACTTGTTATAATTATTTATAATTATTTATTATATTATAATTTATAATTTTGTTTTTAAAAAAATGTCATACCGGTATGCCTACTAGACTCTTGTTTGGTCAGAATTAAGTGAGTTATTCCTAAAAATTGCAGGCCTACAGTATAAAACGCCAAATTTCCTTGCAAATAATGGTACCGCTTTTAGCATGTTTTTTCTGAAAGAATCATACCGCCAGGGAGGTTAAGGCTGTTCTCCTGTCAAACCTTCTATTTTTGTTTGGGATTAGGAGGGGATGGGTGGAAGCCATGTTAGCTTCTTATTTCTTGAGGGCCATTGGGGTGATTGCATTGTCTGATTGGGTAAATCTTGATTCCTGGGTTAGACCCTGATCCTACTTGCCTGTCCTATGTATCCAGAGATGTCACTCAAGGCTGGATATAGGAAATGTTGCCTCTTCTCTAGTGTATCAGGTCATGATCTGCATATCCAGGCCTGAGAATATCCTCTTTGCTACCCTGGTAACAAACATGTCCTGATCTCCGCTCTGTTGTCCATCTGTCACCTGTCATTACTTGTTTGTCTAAAGAGTACACTTCGGCCTGATGCTTCTGTACTCTATATTGGTTTGTTTGTTATATGTCACCATTGTGGCCAACCCAAGTGCTACATTGTGACAGTGAAAAGCAGTCCAGTCTATATATCTCCTCCAGGGGTTCCCCAGAGAATACCAGACATTCCTTGAGCATCCACCATGCTTACTACTGGTGCATCCCAGAGAATCTTCTTCTGTCTGCATACCAAACGATGCTTCTGTTAAAATCCCCTAAACATAATAGCAGCACCCTGCTGTTTGTTTCAAACCAGGAAAATCCCACGCAGACAGACACATGGAAAAAAATACAGATGGCATGTGCACAGCGTTCTTGGTGGGAACTGAACTCCAGTGCTGCAAGGCAGGTATTCTAACCAGTGTTTTCACCCTACCTGTTGTAGGGAGGTCACCTTACTGCAGCCTGCCAGTTCACTAGGAGTTAAGCTGGCTACATGCCAGTAGAATTTTGTTTAAAAATTTTCATTTTTGAATAGCTGGTTCAAATTTCTAATATGTTCCTGGCCAAAAATAGACTCAAATAATAACACTCAAGACTAAATAAAATAGGGTGACCACATGTCCTGGATTGCCTGAGACAGTCCCGCATTTTGCAGGTCTGTCCCGGGCACCTTCATTCCAGGAAAAAACAATGTCCCGGAATGAAACTGACACAGCCACCTCCTGGGCCAATCTTATGCCCGCAAAAAAGGCTGCCACAGCGCCGCTTTACTCATTGACAGTACTTGTCCTGGCCGGGAATGCCTAGGGAAGTACAATCCCCGCCCCCTGCTTGTGATTGGAGAAATCATAAATCCAGCCTCTTGTGTCCAGTCACTGTGCTGTGATTCGTTACAGCACAAGCTGATTTTTGGGAAGGGGGGTGTCCCTAAATGGTAGTTTAGAAATGTGGTCACCCTACAGGGAAATGACATGGTTATTTTTGACCATGCGATTGGCCTGCGGTCTCTGCACCCGCAAATGCACTGCATTTTTACATGCGTGGGGGTCAGGGGTCAAGTCCTGGGGAAAAAAGTGTGGGAATTCCCACCCAAGATCCACTCCCCTACCAACATTTTTTTTTTTTAAATGATACGCTCATATGCATAATTACTAAACCGCATGGTTTTTTTTTCGATCCACTGTACCTTAGTAATCCTTTATGTTACTGGCCACTTCCTGTATATGGATTCATCGCGTAGTGTGCGGGTGTTCGCAAGTTACCCGCAAGTTCTTTCGAAATCCTGCGATAACTCGCGGCAGACCTCCGCAATGTCTCCTGGGAACAATGACAAAAGCTCCCAGGAGACATTGCGGCATCGAGGAAGTGACGTAATACCCGCACACTACCCGATGAATCCATATACAGGAAGAGGCCAGTAACATAAAGGATTACTAAGGTTCGCCTGCCGCTGACAGTGACTCGAGCTGGGCATCGCCGCTTAGTGAAGGATTGGCTCGGGCGGCTTGGCTGTTCTAGTCCTGCAAAGGGAACTGCGTTCCTGCTGTGAAAAAAGTGCAGGAACTCCGTTCCCACGCGTTCCCGCAGGACTTGAGCCCTGGTGGGGGTGCTATTTAGAATAAATGGCAGCCCCGCGCAGTTTCACACAGCAGTATGTTTTCGCTGCGTGTGGTTTTGGGTGGGGGAATCGCTGCCACACGCATAGGTGTGGGCTAAGCCTCATGCCTTGTACACATGATCGGAATTTACGATGAAAAGTCAGATGGAATTTTTTCATCGGATATTCTGACCGTGTGTGGGCCTCATCTGACTTTTTTCCATCGGAGTTTAGGAATAGAACATGTTTTATTTTTTTTCGATGGAAATTTCCGATCGTCTGTGTGGAACTCCGACGTAGAAAATACCACACATGCTCAGAATCAAGTCTTCGCATACTCGGAAGCATTGAACTTAATTTTTCTCGGCTCGTCGTAGTGTTTTACGTCACCGCGTTTTGGAAGGTCGGAATTTGGTCTGACAGCTTGAACGGAATTCTGACGGAAAATTCCATTGGATTTTATCCCATCGGAAATTCCGATCGTGTGTGCAGGGCATCAGGGCTTGTTCATGCATAAGGTTGGAAAGCAGTTGAGCCCTACATACTGCAGCCACATTGCTTCATGGCTGTGGCAGGGATTATACCCCTATTACTTTTGTCAGGTGTATCGGCTGCTGACTGTGACTTATTCAAGTGAATGGAGCTTCACAGAGGACAAGGGGGCACAAGGGGAGGACAAGGAGGCATTCTTTACATCTAGAGGAAGAAAAATGAATCTCCAAATACGGAAAGGTTTCTTCATAGTAAGAGCTGTGAAAATGTGGTACAGACTCCCTCCAGAGGTGGTTCTGGCCATCTCAGTAGATTGCTTTAACCTCCCTGGCGGTATGATTCTGTCTGGAATTACGTACCAAAAGCGGTACCATTATTTGCAAGGAAATTTGGCGTTTTATACTGTAGGCCTGTAATTTTTAGGAATAACTCACTTAAATCTGACCAAACAAGAATCTAATAGGCATCCCGGGTATGAAATTTTTTTAAAAACAAAATGATAAATTATAATATAGTAAATAATTATAAATAATTATAACAAATAATAATATAATTCTAATAAAAATTATTCAATAATGTAATCAACTCAAAATCACTGAAATTTGCTCAGTTGCAGAATTGTCGCTGTCATTATTTTTGTTTTATGATGAATTTCCCCACAAATCACTATTGCACAATTCTGCAAGTGATTATAATTTATTATCGCTGTTTTTTAGCTGATCTAAAACCATTTTTGACATAAAGGGACACTTTTGGTTGCTATGGACAATCTACAGTTTTCAGGCAGAAAAAAAGGTTTTTATTATATAAAAGAACATGTAGGGCACTGGGCAGACCACTAGGGACAAGGGGGGGGGGGGTTTATTTTTTACATACAGTACTGTAATCTATAAGATTACAGTATACTGTATGTAATGTGTTTGTTTACGTTTTTGAATTTGGCGCCGTTCTCCGCTCCCGTGCGTCGTAACGTCGCAGGGAACGGAGATCGGCGGCACAGGAGGATGCTGTGTGAATCAAGCGAGGTCCCGCTCGCTCACACAGCGTGGTGACATCGCTGGATCCAGGACAAGGTAAGCCAGCGCACGCTGCAGGCTCTGCATAGCTTACCCCGAGCGTGACTCGGGGTTACCGATCGCAGCAAGAAAAACCCACCCCGAGTCACGCTCGGGGTTACTGCCAGGAGGGTTAAGAAAGGCCTGGATTCTTTCCTAAATGTACAGAATATAACTGGATACTAACATTTACCCCCTCGGGGGGTCAGGAAGGAATTTTTTCCCCTGCTATAGCAAATTGGATCATAGTTTTAAATTTTTTTTTGGTTGAAATGGATGGACTTGTGTCTTATTTCAACCTGACTAACTACGTTCTGTAATTGTCCTGCTGCACGCGGTTGCGGCACACTATCAAGGGGTTTAAGAAGATGGTGAGAAAGCGATACAATGCCTCCTCACTGGCTGTCAGATGTTCTGTGAAGAGCAATCTGAATGAGAGAACACTTTTCAGAGAGCCCTTAGTGCAATGCGTTTTTGTAAATAATGCCTAAATCTGTAGAATCTGCAGCAACTAACTCTAGTATTACATCTATTGCCTCTATACAAGCCCTTTCTGATTGGTTCTTTAAGCATGCAAGTTCTTTACATAAATAAAACAAATCTAAATTACTAGGTGGAAGAAACATGCCCACATTTGTTGGTTACGCAAACAATCGAATTAATGTGATGCCAGGCTAAAAAATACAGTATATACTGTATATTTTAAATGTATTTTCTATAATCTATGTTTTTGCTGCAGATATATTTAATTTAACTTTTACGTATTTCTGCATTTTAGCATGCTTCAGTGATTTCATTTTAATTTGTTTGGATGTACATATATTGGAAATTGTTTTATTTACTCCGTCCTGCTCTGTCAATTCAGGTTAATTGTGGCTTGCTCTCAATCCCACAGGAAGAATCAACGCCCCAGTCTCCTCACTTGTACCACTGAGGTTAAGCTGGGTCAATCCTTAGGAAACAACTGATCATAAAACTGTCTACTTTGCAGAATCTTGGTATAAAATCTTGATTAGCGTCTAGAATAATGGGTTTTCAAGCAGATTATTGTTGTTCATTTACCAACAGTGACAACATGTCTTTAAAAACTAAAAAAAATAAAAAAAATAAAAATTACTAACAAATCTACTCCTTTTTAAAGATTAGCACTATGCACCCTCTAGCCTTTAGTCACCAACTGACTTCTCATGACAATGTATAATCTACATTGAGTAATATTGTTGTATTGCAGTGTAATATTAAAGGGGTTGTAAAGGTAAAAAAATAATTCCCTAAATAGCTTCCTTTACCTTAGTGCAGTCCCCCTTCACTTACCTCATCCTTCCATTTTGTATTTAAATGTCCTTATTTCTTCTGAGAAATCCTCACTTCCTGTTCTTCTGTCTGTAACTCCACACAGTAATGCAAGGCTTTCTCCCTGGTGTGGAGTGTCGTGCTCGCTCCCTCCCTTGAGGGGGGAGGGGGCGAGCAGGCAAGTCAGGACACTCTCTACGTTGCAGATAGAGAAAGGATCTGTGTGTTAGTGGGTGTCCTGACTCTCCTGCTCGCCCCCTCCCCCTTCAAGGGAGGGGGCGAGCACGACACTCCACACCAGGGAGAAAGCCTTGCATTACTGTGTGGAGTTACAGACAGAAGAACAGGAAGTGCGGATTTCTCAGAAGAAATAAGGACATTTAAAAGCAAAATCGAAGGATGAGGTAAGTGAAGGAGGACTGCACTAAGGTAAAGGAAGCTATTTAGGGAAAACATGTTTTACCTTTACAACCCCTTTAATAACTGCAGACTTTTCTAAGGATCAGTTAGCATTTTATGTGTATAGATCCTGTACTCCATCTTGGCACTTGGTTTTGGGACTCTCACTTCACTATTCACTATTCTCAGTCAGAAGTCTTCTTTATGTGAGCACTGAAAACACCTAGGGGTAGGCTGGTAAGGCCGGCCATAGGCAGTTGCTGCTGAACCGGCTGAGATTCGAACCATGTATGGGCAGACTGAATGTAAGTAGTTGTGGTTGTGGTTTTAAGTGGTGGAATGCAACCCGTAGTTTGCAGGAAAGAATGTTGCACTGTCTATGGTCTGTCTAAGGGAAGCAAGCTGTATATTAAAGGAAATCTATGGTCACAGCATTAAACTTTCATTTCCTCAGCATAATAATTTAATAACAAGATAAACCATAGTAATTTTTGAAAATAAAGTACAGGGTATACACTTACTTGAATAACCTTTGTTCATGTTGTGAGTGCTGCCTGTCTACTGGCCACCTATTTCCGCAAATTCTTGGATTCCCTGCATGCTTCTCCTCTTTCATTTTCTAAGGACTACATATCCCATGGTACCTTACTGCCAGTTGTGATTTCAGTACTGTGTCTACCTCTTAAAACCCCTCCTCTCAGCACCTCAGCACCTCTGTAGGTCAGAGGGCAGGGTCTCTGAAATGTGCGACACAGCAGTGCCTACCCACAGGGCATAGTGAATGCGTGCAAAGGAATATAAGGCAATAAATATCTTCACAATGTATGTTTACAAACTTCAAGATTATTTAGAATAATAATGATATGTTAATAAACAAATAGTAGTAAAGAATACCACACTAACACAAATTAATCAACAAAATCATCTAACAAAAAGCAGCAGCTAAAAAGTGGGATACACACCAATAAGAAATAAAAAATAAATAAAAAATAAATAAATAAACTCTCTGGTAGTTTACGGACTGATTCAAGTTATATGGTGTTTCACATACACTTATTTTTCACTGATGGATTTGTTTTTTGTTCTCTTTTTTTCATATACTCATTGATTTATGATTTTCACTTGGTACAGCGCGTCATGGCCCATAATTCACTGCGGCATCGCAGTGCATTGTTGGCTGATGATTGGCCAAGCATGCACTATGACCCGCATGCTTGGCCAATCACAGCGCGCAAAAAACGGTAATTGGTGTGTACTGCCCGTGTCCTCTGCAGTTTGCACCTAAAGCTACGTAGTGTGTACTGCCTTTGTCCTCTGCAGTGTGCACCTAAAGATACTTGGTGTGTACTGCCCGTGTCCTCTGCAGATTGCACCTAAAGCTACGTAGTGTGTACTGCCTGTGTCCTCTGCAGTGTGCACCTAAAGCTATGTGGTGTGTACTGCCCGTGTCCTCTACAGTTTGCACCTGAAGCTACTTGGTGTGTACTGCCCGTGTCCTCTGCAGATTGCACCTAAAGCTACATAGTGTGTACTGCCTTTGTCCTCTGCAGTGTGCACCTAAAGCTATGTGGTGTGTACTGCCCGTGTCCTCTACAGTTTGCACCTGAAGCTACTTGGTGTGTACTGCCCGTGTCCTCTGCAGATTGCACCTAAAGCTACATAGTGTGTACTGCCTTTGTCCTCTGCAGTGTGCACCTAAAGCTACGTGGTGTGTACTGCCCGTGTCCTCTACAGTTTGCACCTAAAGCTACGTAGTGTGTGTACTGCCCGTGTCCTCTGCAGATTGCACCTAAAGCTACGTAGTGTGTACTGCCTGTGTCCTCTGCAGTGTGCACTTAAAGCTACTTGGTGTGTACTGCCCGTGTCCTCTGCAGTTTGCACCTAAAGCTACGTGGTGTGTAAGAGGTGTCTCCTGCCCACTGATGCTTTATCACCAATCCTTGTTTCAGTAAAAAAAAATGTTTTTCAAAAAATCATTTGTCATTGGGACAGAAAGTGAATTGCAATCTTCTGAACAGATGCACACAGACAGCAAAACAAATGTTACAGGGGTGATAACCCTTCTCTATGTTTTCAGAAAAGCTTAAAAATAGATTTTATGGCTGGAGCTACACTTTAAAAAAGTACCAGTTCACAATTACAAACAGATTTTACTTAACAACAAACCTAAAGTCCCTGTCTTGTTTGCACTGCCTGTATAATGCTGTTCAAAGTATATAGGGCCAAAGGGGCTTGTAATGATCTGGGGGGAGGGGGGGAAACCAATGCTATTTATCTCAATGATTTTCATCCATATTGCAGGGACCAGACATTACATTAAAGCCGCAAGCAGTTTTAAATTACTTTTTTCTTATAGTAATCTCATTTTGTGCAGGGACAGTTCTAAACACGTGCCACTTCACAGGCATACTATAGACACCCAGCAGGTACGATATTTAAATGAATTTTTCTTCTTTTTTTCACTTTAAGCATCCTTAAAATAACTGCTCCAGAAAAAACGACCAATTTTAAAACTTTTTTCCATTGATACAAGACCCGGGTTCTCAAACCCGTTTTTCGACAATAACTTGCATATTAGGCTTTAAAATTAGCACTTTTGAATTCGAACCTTCGAGTCCCATTGACGTCAATGGGGTTCTAGATGTTCGCGCGAATGTTTGGTCCGTTCGAAGGTTCTGGTGCGAACCGAACGGGGGGGGGGGGGGTTGGGTGTTCGGCTCATCCCTAATTATAACTGTTTTTCAGTAATAGAAAATCTTATCCAGTCTGGTGGAGTATTTTGATATACGGAGCAAAATATAATTATCCTAACACTGTGTGTATTTACAGTATCTCAGAAAAGTGAGTACACGTACCCCTCACATTTTTGTAAATATTTTATTATATCTTTTCATGTGACAAATGACACGTTGCTACAATGTAAAGTAGTGAGTGTGCAGCTTGTAAAACAGTGTAAATTTGCTGTCCCCTCAAAATAACTCAACACGCAGCCATTAATGTCTAAACTGCTGGCATCAAAAGTGAGTACACCCCCAAGTGAAAAAAAATCCAAATTGGACCCAAAGTGTCAATATTTTGTGTGACCACCATTATTTTCTAGCACTGCCTTAACCCTCTTGGGCATGAAGTTCACCAGAGCTTCACAGGTTGCCACTGGAGTCCTCTTCCACTCCTCCATGATGACATCACAGAGCTGATGGATGTTAGAGAACGTGCGCTCCTCCACCTTCCATTTGAGGATGCCCCACAGATGCTCAATAGGGTTTAGGTCTGGAGGCATGCTTGGCCAGTCCATCACCTTTACCCTCAGCTTCTTTAGCAAGGTTCAGCGCTCATGCAGCCCCAGATCATGACACTCCCGCCACCACGCTTGACTGTAGGCACGACACACTTGTCTTTGTACTCTTCACCTGGTTGTCACCACACACGCTTGACACCATCTAAAACCAGCCATGCAGACCAATTTGATACAGTGTGCAGCGTATGGTCTGAGCACTGACAGGCTGACCTCCCACCCCTTCAACCTCTGCAGCAATGCTGGCAGCACTCATACGTCTATTTCCCAAAGACAACCTCTGCATATGACGCTGAGCACGTGCACTCAACTTCTTTGATCGACCATGGCAAGGCCTGTTCTGAGTGGAACCCGTCCTGTTAAACCTCTGTATGGTCTTGGCAACCGTGCTGCAGCTCAGTTTCAGGGTCTTGGCAATCTTCTTATAGCCTAGGCCATCTTTATGTAGAGCAACAATTGTTTTATTTTTTTAGGTCCTCAGAGGGTTATTTGCCATGAGGTACCATGTTCAACTTCTAGTGACCGGTATCAGAGGGTAAGAGCGATAACACAAAATTTAGCACACCTGCTCCCCATTCACACCTGAGACCTTGTAACACTAACGAGTCACATGACACCGGCGAGGGAATATGGCTAATTGTCCCAATTTGGACATTTTCACTTAGGGGTGTACTCACTTTTGTTGCCAGGGGTTTAGACATTAATGGCTGTGTGTTGAGTTATTTTGAGGGGACAGCAAATTTACACTGTTATACAAGCTGTACACTCTCTACTTTACATTGTAGCAAAGTGTAATTTCTTCAGTCTTGTCACTTAAAAAGATATGATCAAATACCGTATTTATCGGCTTATAACACGCACCCTAACTTTAAGAGGGAAGTTTCAGGAAAAAAACTTTCCACAGCCCCCTGCGTATAACACGCAGGCACAGTTTACCCTCTATTTTCAGGGTAAAGAAATGAGGGTTGTACCCACTTTTGTGAGGTAATATATATATATATATATATATGATATATATATATATATATATATATATATATATATATATAAAAATATTACACCCCTCACATTTTTGTAAATATTTTATTATATCTTTTCATGTGACAGCACTAAATATATATATATATATATATATATATATATATATATATATATATATATATATATATATATATATATAGTTATGTACTATATATCTATATATTCATTGCATATCAGGAATCAGACTGATAGAGGCCCAGAGTTGTGAACCACTCCAGCTCCTCTGCATTGCACAGTACTACCAATCTAACAATGGAAACCCCCATACAGGAGAAGAGCTCACATTTTTCTCATTGTCCAGTCAGAATGTTGGGGACAGAAATGTAAAAAAAAGAAAGCTGGTAGGTAATTTTCTATAGGCTCCAACTACATTTTTGGTTACATTTCCACAACTAGAAAGAGCGGGGGGATGCATAGTGCAGATAAAATGAGCTATGCGGTTATATCTAGGTAAGAAGGTGACTATTTTTTCATGTCAGAATGTGCTTCTATATCAGTGGTTAGTTTTCCTTGTATTTTATACATGGTTTGTAAAAAATACATATATATAGCAGAAAATATTGGATTGGCTAGACAGGGCAATGCATTCATATATTTCACACAGATTCATTTACTACTGCAGAGGAGCTAGACGACATTTGAACTTTTATCCTTGTATTTGCCTTGAGGTGGCATTCTATGGTAAACCTGGATTTACTAATGACTCAATGTGAAAAATGTGTGCAGTTCACTGAGTTATTTGTGAGATCACATACACCTGGCTCAAGACAAGGAGATGTCTGAGACATGATATGCTCTTCAAATATGTACAAAATGTTTGCCCCTGCAATAATCTGATATATTCAGTACAGATAATTAAAAGCAAGGTGTCTTTAATGTGTATTATATTTATTTAATGCTTTATAGCATGGGTGCTCAACCTGTGGCCCTCCAGCTGTTGCAAAACTACAATTCCCATAATGCCTCAGCCTTTGGGAGACATGCTTGTACCCGTCAGCGGCTTGCAATGCCTCATGGGAATTGTAGTTCCGCAACAGCTGGAGGGCCACAGGTTGAGCACCCATGCTTTATAGAAACATTACAGCTGCTGTATGGTGTCAATAACTGGCCAATGGATGAGAATGAAATGGCTCCTGCTATAGACAACCATCTTGCACCTACTGCCCCGTACACACGATCGGAATTTCCGATGGAAAAAGTCAGACAGACTTTCCATCGGAAATTCCGACCGTGTGTATGCCCATCTGAGTTTTTCCATCAGATATTCAGGGGAATTCCGTCGGAGTTAAAATAGAGAACATGTTCTCTTTTACTCCGATGGAATTCCGTCGGATGTCTGATGTGAGTTTGGCCGGACAAAAGACTGATCATGTGTACAGGGCATAAGAGATTTTGAATAACAAGGATAGTACCATCTATCTAGGTAGTATATGTGGTTATTTTTAAGCTGACCATAGATGGTTCATTTGTCTATTGTTCAGGCAGCAGTCTGAATTATTAAAAACAGGTTTCTCCATCCACACAAGCAAGAACCGCCCCCCCCATTATTCATTCCTAATTCCTTAACTATAACTACAGGCTTGTGTGCTGCCCCGTCATACCTGCTAAAGTGTATTTAAATAATCATAGTCCTTCCAAGGCTCTCCCACACAAGTGTAAATCCTTATGAGGCATATTCAGGCACAGGTGTCTTTGGGGTGAACCTCAGATTCTGATAGGTTTGCATCTCGATAGTAATAAACAGTCTTCTTCTAGCTCCACGGACAACTTCCACTTGCACTGACAAATCCCAGGCTGTGCATGCCGGTCTTCGGATCACGGTCCCTTTATACCAGTGGATCGGACCTAACAAAATGACCCACAAAAAAAACTCAGAAAGGGTCTTAATGCTTACCCTCCCAGCACCAAACTAACTGGCTAAAGCTTCCAACCTGCTTACAGGTGTAAGTAGCTATGTAAATGAGGCATATGAGTTGCATGTATTTTGTGTGTTGAGGGCACTTTAACGCACAAAAAACATAGTTGCACCATTTTTGCTGTAGCAAATATGTGCTTAGTGTTGCTATTCACTCTAAATATCATACATATAAGCAAAAAAGAAGCACAAAAGTGAGAACTCTGCATGTGCATTCTGACATGAATCAACACTCTGAGGCCTCGTACACACGGCCGAGTTTCTCGGCAAAAACCAGCAAGAAGCTTGCTGTTTTTTTTTTTTTTCGAGGAAACCGGTCGTGTGTACACTTTTCAACGAGGAAACCGCCGAGCATCTCGTCGGGCCAAAAAGAAAGCATGTCTTCTTTTTCCCCGACGGCAATGGGAAAAGTTGGCTCGCCGAGATCCTCGGCGGCTTCACAAGGAACTCGACGAGCAAAACGATGTGTTTTGCTCGTCGAGTTTCTCGGCTGTGTGTACGAGGCCTGAGTCACTCTATCCAGAATTTCATGTTTGCTTTATCCCCATCAATGATTTGAATGCAGTAGCTATCCACTAGGGCTTTTCATTAGGGAAATTATCAATACAGTTACAAAGCATAAGAAAGAACAAATGAAAGTTCTAAACCTTTGTGTTTCAAGAAGTAACAACTTGTTCCCAGAGTAAATGAGTTAAGAGTAATGATTATCAATGCACTGTATTAGACTTCCTATCATGACTTATATACTACATTCATTTGGGTTCTTTTTTCCTGTAACTTTTTTATTAAAGAGAAACATTTTACAAATAAATGTTCAAAAGAAGCTAAAATAGAAATTCAAACAAATATTTGTAGGACAAAATGTCATTCATCAAAGGGAAATACTGTATACTTTAAATTATATTAGTGGGCTTTTTCTAACCATGTTAAATGGTTTGCATATTGTTCTTTACAGAGTGTACAGAGAACCTCAACTCCGCACATGTTTTATAAAAGGAACTGTGGCAACAGCCATCAAAGGCACTTAGTACTCCAGAAAGGAGCAAGCAAAACGGCAGCCTTGCAGGCTGTCATCACAAGTTTCATGACTGAGCTACCCTGCTCCTTGGCTGCCAAAAAGAGAATAGATATACAAGCACATTGAGATACTGCCTTCTGTATAGCAGAGTCAAGGAATGCACAGCTAGGTTTAAAGCCATGGGTGTTGTTAGTGTTGGGCAACGGGGCTTGTGCCTCACATCTTGTGTGATGTCCCCTGGGTGCTGAGGCCACAACTGCCTGACATTTTTTTCTGTTACAATTTTGGCACTGTAGTGCCTTCACGAGTTGTACTGCACTGCCACCTTCTTCCTCTATCAGACCTCAAATACAGGCGAAGGTGCATTTTGCCGCGCCCCCCCCCCCCCAGCATGTACGCACAGCGCCACATAGCGCCGCAAAAACGTCAGTAAAGTACTGCTAAAATAGCGGCGTTTTACTACCGACGGCGCAACGCCTCAATATGGATTAAATAAATTTGAATTATGCATAGCCATAGATATAAATAAAGTGATTTGTGCAACAGCAGGTGCTACTTGCACAAATCACTTTATTTATGATATCTATGGCTATGCATAATTCTAATTTATTTAATCCATATTGAGCCAGCACTATACATTTGGCTGCTTGGCACTGGCAGTTGGAACCTGGCACACATCTCATACAACAACATACACTTGATGATAGGTTAGGTACGTTGTGACTTCACTATAGTATAGTACAGACGGTACCTGGCCTCACCTGCTGCTGCAGCGTGCTGCTGCGCTGCCTGGGAGGCGGCCGCAGCCGCACGTGTTGGAATTTTTCTTTGCGCCCCCCCCCCCCCCAGGGCCGGCACTGGCGCCGTAAGGCAAGGGCCCATGTTGCCTTGCGCTGCATGACCCAGATGAAGGAAGGCCGACCGCCTTCCCCTTACAATGCTGTATCTTCATTCTGATAAGTGTATAGAGGAAGGTTGAGCTCTGTATTGGGGAGGGGGAGGTAGTTTGGGGGTTGGGGGGAGAGATCTGTACTGGGGTAGGGGTTAAGGTGGCAGGAGAGAGCTCTGAACTGGAGGGAGAGATCTGTACCTGGAATATTTTTGGTTTTACACTGACCTGTGTGTTACCTACTCCTGAGCCTTGCACCTTGTGTGTTACACACTAACGAGCACAGCATGATATGCACTCTTGAGTCTTGCCCCTTTGTAATACACTGAGCTCTGTAGGATAAGCACTCCTGAACCCTGCAGGATATGTATTCCTATGCACTGTTAAATTTATACTCCTGAGTCCTGTGAGATACTGTCACGTACCTTACAGCGGAGCCCTAGAGGATGAGGGTGGTCTCTTGCACGGTTTCGGTCCAAGCACCCCTGGTGGTGGATACAGGGAGTGCAGGGGAAATGAAAGGGTGCATGTGCCTGCAGGTTAAAGGCTGAAGCTTGAAGACACAGGAACTTCTGCAGAGCAGGTGTAGGAACTGGTCGCCAGATTCGTTCAGCAGGAACTGGACTAGGATCAAGGGCAGAATCAGGAACAGGCGGAAGTCGGCAACAGGCTGGCAGCGAAGTATACAATCAGAAGGCAAAGCTGTAGTCATAAGTCCAAGCCCAGTTAAGTGACAGAAGCAGGTAAGCAGGCAAGGAGAATTCAAGAGAGTGGTCAGGGAAAGCAGGGTGTTCAGGAGCAAGGTCAGTCAGGCAAGTATTTTTATTTTTTATTTTTTATGTACCACGCATATCCTCGTTTGATTTGATTGACTGGGAGGTCAGATTGCTGAATATTCATGACTGTGCCTGCTGTTCTTTGAAGCTAAGCTGGTATTCACTATATGCGTTCTTTGATCCTCTGTCATGGGGGATCATGGCAATTTGGTAAGAGTCAATTTTTACTGATTTGGTGGTGGATTCAACACAGTTTTTGACAAGCGGACACGGCAACTCACGTTTATGAACTTTTTTGTGGTCACTCAGCACTGGTGTATAGTCAACTGTTGTTCTTGCATTATAATCTACGGACATTCATTTTCTGGATTTTAATAATCTATATATGGACTTGCAACAATATTGATTTTTTTCCTATTTCACATATATTTATTAATTTACATCGGTTATGTTTTTTCACAAATCACCACACAGCTACTTGATGTATGAGTTGAGTCTCATTTGATCAACGGGTGTTATATATATATTTCTCTATATATCATTTATTAATTATACATCAGACAGGAGGCTCATATCTTATGCATTATCTTTCTTTAATAATGCCCATAGCAGAAATACAGTAAACATTTATTGTAACTTAAAAAATTCAAAGAACTACCCTTCCCAGCAGTCCCTGGGCCAGTGTAGCCCCTCCCAGACCGTAGCCTATATAAGGGACTGTCTGAGGTAACCTATCCCTCTTTCTTTCTGCTCATAGCCAGAACTCAGATAAGTACATTACTCTATGTTTATAATTTTTATGTAGGCTTGCTTGCTATTTGGTTATCAGCAGCCTTTTTAATTTGTGTAGATCCTAATGTCACATCGTCTTTCCACAGGGGGCTGGGGATCCCCCCCCCTCCCACCCCGGCTTTTATTACAGCTACGGAGGTTTTTCCCTCCTCCGCTATTCCCTTCAACTTCCACCTGTATCTGTATATACCCTCTGATCCCCTCAGACCTTCATCTGTGTGTTGTTCTATCAACCTTCTGTCTTATGAAGCACAACTGGTATTTCTAAACATGATAAACGTTTAGTTTTTGCTGTATGTTTTTCCCACTTTGCTATCTGTGCCACCCGTTTTGTAGAGAACGCTGTTTCCTCTGATGTGTACATCTTACAGTCATTGGGCTTCTTTATTTGTTTATTTTACAATATACCGCTGCTTTGCTTCTTTTGTTTCCCCCCGGTGCGCTCTGCACACTGCTCGTTTTCTGACTGGAGGTAGGACGGCGCCATTTTAACATCTCGGCGCCTTTTTTCCTACCTCCCTTCTTCTCCTTCTCCTCAGAGCGTCTCATCTCTGAGGGGGGCGTGGCGGTGAGGATCTCCCTGCACCAATCGCGCTATTGTCGCGAATCGACGGCGCCATTGCTGCGGACCTGTCCTGGGGACCCCATCCTCCGTGTGCTAGACCGTCTCTCCCCATCGCCGCCACGCCAGGGTGCGGGCGGCTGTATGGTTGGAACTCTGTGCAGATCTCACTGATCTATGCGAATCACGTTAGGCCGTAGTCTCGCGAGACTACGGCCCCGAGCCTCACGTCTAGCTCCCCTTGTGGTGGGGAATATCTCCCCTCATCTAACTTCTGTCACTCACACCTAGCTGGTGGGGAATTCCTCCCCTCCCCTGCTTCTGTCACTCCTTCACCTTCAGTTACATTAACATCAGTTCTTGTTCTGGGAATTTATTCCCCTGTAGTCTATTCTACATATAATGAATATATTAATACATGTAAATAAATAATAAATTTAAATAATTATACAAATGAATAAATTATTGACTTATTAAATAAATATAAATAAATCAATGAACATAAATGTCTATAAATAAATAATTTATACAATCTATATGATTGAATAAATAAATAAATAAATATATAAATATATATATAATAAACAAATTTAAAATATAAACTATTAAACTATACTTTATATATAATTGAATAATTAAATACATATATATATATATATATATATATATATATATATATATATATATATATATATATATAAATAAATAAACAAATTATAACAATAATTGAATGAATTATAGAAATTACTATACAAGTTATAGTACATAACTTCCGTATCTTCCTGTGCTGCACGGCCGTGCTGTCCGCAGACAGCTCACTCTTCTCCTGTGGCTGGCGACAGATCCTTTACTCCCTACTGGTGCCACTGAAGTGGTGGACGCAGCCCTGGAAGGCTCTACCTACCTCAGTGCTGCACTGGTTCCTGAACTGGTTGGTAGGTCCGTCCAGACTACCAGGGCATCGGTTGTTCCAACCCACATGCACCCCTATGTCCGGATCTCCCGGCAAGGATATAACGCCCCTGAGTAGGGCATGGCGTCCCGTATGCGCCGTCACATTAATGTGGCCTCCGTCTCCCTGGCAGGGGAAGTAATTAACATGCCCCAGGCAGTACCCTCCCAGGACTGCCGACCCATTGACTCCCCGACTGGGGAAGTAAATAACATACCCCAGGCAGTACCCTCCCAGGACTGCCGATACTCTGACTCCCCGGCAGGGGAAGTACATAACATGCCCCAGGCAGTACCTTCCCAGGACTGCGGACCAACGGACTCCCCGGCAGGGGAAGTAAATAACATGCCCCAGGCAGTACCCTCCCGGGCCTGCCGACCCACTGCCTTCCCAGACTCCAATCGACCCCCGATGCCTCGGGGAGATGCACATGCAGAGGCAGCGATCCGCTAGACGGACTGAGCCAGACTCCTCGTGGACTCTTCCAGAGTCGTCCGCGGAGTACGAGGCGGCTAACACCTTTGAGTCTGAGGATGAAAATGATGATGATAATGATGATGATTATGTGAGCAGTGGGCACATGGCGCTCCATGACGACGCCAACCCTAGGTCCCAGGGTAAAACCTTATTGGACTCTTGTGGAGTACCATTTTCGATCAGGAGGTGATTGGCCACCCACACTCCGGTGACTGGGCACCTCTACCTGAGGTGATCCAATAGATCGAATGCTGGACCCGGAGATCGATCGGTACGCTAACCGGACAAGTTGAGGGTGGAATACTCACCCTTCCATTACCAAATACGGTGGTGCTCACTCCAGAGGTGGATCCCATAATCATTCAGTATTCCAGGAAGGGAATAGAGAGGGCCTTTGGGACCTCACAGTACTGGGTCTTAGATCTCTGGACCTATCACCTAACCCTACGCCTTAGTGAGCGGGCTACCGCCTCTGTAAGCCGGTTGACCTAGCACAATGGGATCACGCTAATTGATGATATCTTTAAGACGGTAGGACAAATGGAGTTATATTACCAGGCGTATACCTGGTTCACCATCCCATTCGGTTTTTCAAACCTAAACACCGTCCTAATGGACAACAGGTTGCTAGACCTTGGACCAAACAGCCGATAGTAAAGATGGACCCGCTCTCTTTGAACTTCCTCAACAACATCTTCCCGATCAGGAAGAAGATAGGCGGTTTTTCGTCCGGTGGGAGCTTGAGAAATCTCACCAACTTACTGCCCTGTGGAACAAGGGTGAGGTTGAACATCTACTTGAACGACCTACTTCTAATGGCTGGTTCCCCTCGCCTAGCGAGCGAACACGCCTCCTGGATGGTCGGATCGCTTCGCGATCTGGGACTCCTCATAGATCACGAACACCTATTATCTCCCCATTTCAGGAGATAGAGTTTTTGGGGTTCTTGGTGGACACCAACCGAGCGACCCTTCGGCTACCCATACCCAATTAGCCGCCATCCGCAAAGACATCAGTATCATGCTGGGCAGCAGCGGGTGTCCTTACGCGGACTGACTCGCTTAGTCGGCCTGTTCCCGGTGTCAATCCAGGCCACTCTCCAGCCCCTCTTCACTGTCGAACCCTCCAGAGACTCGAGACTCTACATCTTCGCTAGGGGCTTCGCTATACAAACTAAGTGAAGCCATGGTGGACCTACGGTAGTGGTTACGTCATGCCGTCAAACAGAGCGGCGAGACATTTTCAACTCCTCACCTGATTTCGTCATAGGGTCGGATACCATCCGCCTCGGCTGGGGTGCTCGGTGCAGTCCCTCGTCCTCCGGTAGGACGTGGTCCGCAGAGAACCCTCGGCTGCACATCAACACGTGCACCCCTGACGGCCTTTTTTGCCATCGGAAGTCTGTTGCCACGCACGTCCATCTGCTGTGTGCTATTGCGTTCGGACAACGTACCCGCAGTCCGGTACGTCGATCGCTTGGTGGGCCCCTGATCCAGAATCCTAGCGGATCTAGTAAGACTTCGGGCACTTCTGCCTGGAATGCAACATCGTCCCGATTGCGGGATATGCCACAGACTATCCCTCTAGGGTGGCAGATTGGATTCTCGTTACCTGACCGATTCCAACGATTGGCGACCACTCCGGTCAGGGTCCCTGATCCTCGCTCACTTCGCGGATCCTTCTCTATGGACCTGTTCGTTCCCCATATCAACCACCAGTTTCCGCGCTCTTACAACCGGAGGACGGATCCGGAGGCGCACCATGTGGACGCCCTCCACCAAACGTGGTCACAGGGGACACATTACGCGTTCCCCTGTTCCCGGTGACCCTCAGGGTCCTCCTTCACTTAGCGAGCCGGAGGGCATCAGTCGTGCGGTTCACTCCGTGGTGGCCGACGCAGCCATGGTTTCCCCTCCTTCTGAGGATGACGGTGGAACTCCCCAGGTTGTTTCCTCATTCCCCCCACCTCCTCGCTGGTCCGAACGGGGATCTGCACCCTCTACTCACAAAGCACATCCTACCTCTCCTCACATGGTTAGTATCGGGGTTCCGGTCGCAGACTACGACCTTTCGGGAACAGCTAGGGATTCCCTGCCTTGGACTGGGCCCCGGGACTAGATAGGCATCTCGATCTACCTGGGGACTCTGGGTTACTTGGTGTGATCAACGACGGGTCGACCCCGTTCAAGCGCCAGGGTCTGTAATAGCCAATTATCGGGCGGACTCTTTGGATCCGTTGGTGTGTCAATTTTGAAGGCGTTAAGTTTAAATTGCCCAATGTACCAGCACACTTGGGATTTTTCCAAGGTCATGATCATGTTCTCGGGCTGGGGGACGTTGACACTCTGTTTTGAGGTTACTGTCTTTCGAGCTTACTGTCTTCTTGTGTCTGATTTCCATCATCGTGGGTCAGACGTCAAGGCTTTGGACATATCCAGGCGTCATTCCTCGCCTCAGAGACTCAAGTCTTTTTCCGTCGTGCGTTGGACCAGACGGTACTTCGAACGGTTTTCTACCCGTTCTTCCCCGCACATCCACAACTGTATGTGGTCCGCTGTCTACAGACTTATATGTCCTTGACAGCCTCGCTGCGATCTTCTCAAGTCTTTCAACTCCTCGTTTCCTACGTTAATCCTCTCTTCCCGGTTTCCTCTGTGACTTACTATAGCGGCGGACTGTTGTCAGCGACCGCTTTTCCGCCAATCCCGCTTTGAACAGGAGGTACACATATCTATGTCAGTGTTGTGGATTATTTTGATTGTTATTGGTCATATGCATTGTTATAGCTTTGAACTTGCATAAGATATGAGCCTCCTGTCTGATGTATAATTCGAGATTTTCCTAGCTTGTGACGGAAAATATTAATTATATGAAGACAGGAGGCGAGTATCTTCCCTCCCAACCCAACCCTGTCACGAGGTTGTCTCTCTCTCGTTCTAGACTGATGAACCACGCACCCTGCAAGTCGGAGGCTGGTACGCCCCGGGAGTTCGTTTTCACTATCCCCGTTGGGATTGCTGTCCGTTTCGATCCATGGGTTTAGTTCACCGCAGATGGAGGTTCCTACTGTGTTCCAGATCCGGAGTCGGGATGCCGTTGACTGAATCCGTTGGTCCATGTTCCGGAGGACAACTGACCGGTCGGCTCCGAATGGTTTGGGTTTCCTATAGTCCCCGTTGGGATGAAGCTGGTCCGGATGAAGTTGGTCCGTGTTGGCCTTGTCCTTCGTTTCCTCCAGATTCGGATGTTGTGTTCCGGTCGGAAAGGTTCCCGGCAGCCGCGGAGATGTCTAATTGGACTTTCGGTTCCTGTTTACACTAATTCGCATGAAGAAAGAGGAATAGGTTACCTCAGACAGTCCCTTATATAGGCTACGGTCTGGGAGGGGCTACACTGGCCCAGGGACTGCTGGGAAGGGTAGTTCTTTGAATTTTTTAAGTTACAATAAATGTTTACTGTATTTCTGCTATGGGCATTATTAAAGAAAGATAATGCATAAGATACTCGCCTCCTGTCTTCATATAATTAATATTTTCCGTCACAAGCTAGGAAAATCTCGAATTTTAAGGTAGCGCAATTTATTTTTCTTACAACTCCTATCTCGCCCACAAGTAGCCTCCTTCACTGTCCTACAGATCCCTGCATTGGGTACCCCCTGCTGAGGGATCGGGCAACAGATTTTAGCAAATGCCAAGGACACTGCTAGTACCCTGAATCGAACCATACCCCCTGGATCACTTGATCACTGTTCCCGGGAGACAGCACGCAGCAAATATTAATTTTCTCACAGCCTGCAAGCCACAGGAGGATCTGAGCATTAACCCAAATAAGACTCCTTGCCTGGCACCTGACCCAGTTTAGACCCTAGTCACACTACTTTTGGTCCATAGGTAGCGTGACTAGCATCTGAGTCACATCAGATGCTGGGAATCCCTTGATCCAGGGGGATTGATGCTCACTCGGCTGCTAAGCTCATCTCCTGCTCAGTGTTGCAGGTTGCACATGTCGTGCCATGGGTGTTTTAACGTTTACTTTCCGGACTCATAAATTTCAAGTCTCAATGTGGTTCCTGCAGCCTCTAAGTGGTGGTACTCAGTGTGGACAACCCAAGGTACATCATTACTCATACTAGCAATATTCATTACAACAGGATTCATTATTCAGTATTTAAAGCTACAATTTTTTTTTTCTTTTAGAGTGAGGAAGGATTAAAACCAGGCTTTTTTGGGGATACAACAGGAAGTAAAAGGAAATCCCCAAGGTGTTAAAAAATGTCCTCTAATGCTGGACATGCACTGATCAAAATTGGTGTTAATTCCTCCATCCACCTCGTTTGTGTGGAGAAAATCATTTTTTTTTAGTTCAAGCTACAAAGAAATCCCTCTAGTGGGACTTTTAAAGGCAGAAGCTTCAAGATGATCAAATATTTAGTATATATATATATATTTTTTTAATTATTAGAAATGGTTGAAACAATAAGTTAGAAAGTATATAGTCGTACACCTACAGTTGATGCGGGTGCAAACAATGATACACAGTAATTACTTACAATACATATAACTACTTGCTCTGTCTGGTGGAACACACATATACAGAGTATACCCAGCTTGTTTGCTTCAGGGATGCGGTCACCATCTCTAACCCTTTCCCAATAGCATTCAGCATACCTTTATTTATTTTTTTAGTTCAGCTCACTGTCTGAATTAATAAAAGCTAACAGTGTATGGCCAGCTTTAGACAGCAACCTGGAATAGGGGTAGGGTTGACACCTGTCCGGGATTCACCCAGACAGTTTGGGTTTGGAATCATGTGTTCGGGTTTCATACTGCCTGAAACCCGGACACATTATTCAGACCGGGCTATGGCTTCCCAGCAGCCACTGGCTGCAGTTGTCTAAGCTGAAAGTGTCTGTTACACTCTCTTTCATGTAGCCCAAATCCAACACTAACAATCCCCCCCAAATGTACACACAGACGGCAGAGGATAGAGGGATCAATCTGCACCTCTTCCTCCTGCTCCTATCCCTCTGTGTCTGCCCACACTCTAATCCCAAGGGCTGTGCCTTTAAAAAGTTGGGGCTGGAAATTCGAAGTCCAGAAGCCTCAGATACATTTGGATGAGAGGTGCTGACTGCCAAGGGGTGAGTGAGCTCCCCATCCATCCCTGTCTGTTACTGACGTCTCCCCTCTTCTCTCTCCTGCCTCTGAGTGAGTACACTTAGGTAAATCAGGGTTCTCAAAGCACCCCTTACATCAGAGTTCCCCTTTACACCAGAGGCCACAGTGTTCACCCTTACATCAGAGTCCTCTTCGTACATTAGAGTTCTCAGTGTTCCCCATTAAAGGGGTTGTAAAGGTACAATATTTTTTCCCTAAATAGCTTCCTTTACCTTAGTGCAGTCCTCCTTCACTTACCTCATCCTTCCATTTTGCTTTTAAATGTCCTTATTTCTTCTGAGAAATCCTCACTTCATGTTCTTCTGTCTGTAACTCCACACAGTAATGCAAGGCTTTCTCCCTGGTGTGGAGTGTTGTGCTCGCTCCCTCCCTTGGACTACAGGAGAGTCAGGATGCTCTCTACGTTGCAGATAGAGAAAGGAGCTGTGTGTTAGTTAGTGTCCTGACTCTCCAGTAGTCCAAGGGAGGAGGCGAGCACGCCACTCCACACCAGGGAGAAAGCCTTGCATTACTGTGTGGAGTAACAGACAGAAGAACAGGAAGTGAGGATTTCTCAGAAGAAATAAGGACATTTAAAAGCAAAATGGAATGATGAGGTAAGTAAAGGAAGACTGCACTAAGGTAAAGGAAGCTATTTAGGGAAAAAAGTTGTACCTTTACAACCCCTTTAAATCAGGGTTCCCAGAGCAACCCTTATGTTAGAGTCCGCAGAGTTCTCCCTTACATCAGAGTCTACAGAGTCCCCCCTTACAGTGAAAGTTAACTCTGCAAGTTCAGATGTAAAATGAGAACTATTGTTATTAACTTTATATGATTAGAAATGTTATTTTTTTGCAAAATATATGTGTAAAAATGTTTTTGCTGTACGATGATAAAATGTTCAGGTTTGACTTGAAGAAAAGGTAGCAACCCTAAATAGGGGTCTCCAAAGGAAGACCCTCTTCAACCCAGGTTTAAGTGACTATATGATATTATAAAGTTCCCTTCACTTTTTGTTCTCAGTGAAAATAAATACAGAAATACACCTGACAGGGAATCTAACCCTTCTCCATTTAAATCTAAAAGAAAGGAAAAAAAAGTGTTGGCTAGAGATACGCTTTAATTTAATTAGACAAGCAAGGAGGAGTGTGGAAGATGAACACTGTGTCGCTGTGACTTATGGTATAAAGTATGTAATAGCATTAAAACTGCATATTTTTTCTTCAAAGAACAAAGTCCTAGTCATTAAAGTGATTTATTTATTTTTTGCTTTTGAAGCATAGAAGCTGGAGCGAGTGTGGTCACACACATGAAACAAGGCCAAACTTTCTGTGCTGGAGAACAAAGTAGCGTGAGGATATCATCAAAGCGTGTGGCTGAGGGAAACTCACCTGCAGGATTGATGTGGCTTATTTAGCATGAAATATTTGATGTGACAGGTTAGAATAGGAAAGTAACATATACCTGACAGACAGCACTTGTAACCTGAAGCTCAGGGCACAGGTAAAGCAGCTAACAGCTGTCTTGTCAACAAAGCCATTGCTGGCCCCATCTGCATTGTATAGCTCTCCACATAAAAGACTCTTTGTGAACTTTTTATTTTCACAAGTTTTGTGACCTGCGGTCCTTAAAAGCTTAAAAAAGAAAAAAAAAATCCAGTCATAATGAGTCATTTAGTTTATTTATAGTTTCAAAGCCTGGCCTCACATGTAGTGCAGCAGCACTTTAAGCTTGTGCGCTGCTGTTCCTAATAATAGGTCAGAGTGACTTGATGACTTCTTAGTTAAATCATGTATAACAAGCGAACGATGCTTACTGGAATCATAAAATTAAGGGTAACTTAATGTTCGTGTCAGGAGACTGAAAAAAAAAAAAAAAAAACCTCAATCAAAGCGACTTTCAAGTTTGCTTGTTAAGAAAGCAGCATGTGGAAAACAACAATACGTGATGGATCTCTATGTAGATAAATATGCTATACAGTTATGTATTTATTTATTTATTTCCATAATTTTTATTGTTTTCTAGATTATTTTTTTTGTAATTAATTTATTACCCATGAAAGTTAGTCTACAGTCAGGCCTCGTACACACGACAGAGTT
Source organism: Rana temporaria (assembly GCF_905171775.1). Classification (NCBI taxonomy): domain Eukaryota; kingdom Metazoa; phylum Chordata; class Amphibia; order Anura; family Ranidae; genus Rana; species Rana temporaria. The sequence continues at coordinate 260,834,801 of NC_053489.1, read as the reverse complement.
TCTCGGCAGAATTCAGCGAGAAACTCGGTCAGAGCCGGATTCTGCCGAGAAACCCGGCCATGTGTACACTTTCGGCCCGATGGAGCCGCCGAGGAACTCGTCGAGAAAATAGAGAACATGTTCTCTATTTTCTCGTTGTCCTATGGGAGAACTCGGCCCGCCGAGCTCCTCGGCGGCTTCAGGGCTGAACTCGCCGAGGAACTCGACGTGTTTGGCACATCGAGTTCCTCGGCAGTGTGTACGAGGCCTAAGAGTATGCATTCGCAACAAAAACACACAGATATGGTCACATCGGCAGAAGAATGGAACATCGTACCCAGTGTAGCACATTATGGATGGTCATGTAAAGTCATTACAGGTGTATTAGGGCCCTTTCACACGGAGCGTGTGTGCGCAAAGCTCAGCGGGGATCCTCCATAAAATCCCTGCTGAGCTGGCAGCTGACAGAGCGGTCCCCGCACACTGTGCAGGGACCGCCCTGTGTTTCCTCCGTTCTCCCCTATGGGGGATCGGACGAACATGGACCGTATGTCCGTGTTCATCTGATCCGATCTGGCAGATGGAAGAAAAATAGGATTTCTTCCTTCTGCAAATGCAGATCTTTGCAGAGGCGGACAAATTACGGGTGTCAGCGGACACCCGCAATCACATAGGGACCCATGTATGTCCCGTTTTCATCCGCAAACGGACGGATGAAAATGCGGACATACGGTCCGTACGCGTGAAAGAGCCCTTACGGATGTATGAATAGTTTTCTGGATAATTTGTACAAACAAGAGGTTATCATACAAAATGATCTACAACATGCCCTTAGCCCTCGGCAAATCCCATTGGAAATGATCCCATTGCTCCACATAGCCTCTGGACTGAAATGACACTTTCTTACACATAGGTACAACAGTTTCAGTCATTACTTTTCCTTCCCTTTTATTTTTATATTTTTTGTGTCTTTTTTTGTTTGTTTCTTTTTTATATTTTTGCTTTTATTTTATTCCTATTTTATATCTTATTTTATTATACTTTATCATAATCTAAAATACTCGGTCCACACTGATGCGAGTTCATAACGAATGTGATGCGTCAAAATAATTCTAAATTCGCATGTCATCCATAAAGTCATTGGCCCGGATTCACAAAGCACTTGCGCCGACGTAGAACAAGATACGCCGACGTAAGTGCAAATGTGCGCCGTACCCACAAACTAAGATACGCCTAAAAACAGGCTTAATCCCGCCGACGTAACTTGCCTATGCCGGCGTAGGGTGGGCGCAAATTTAGGCTGGACATAGTTACATAGTTACATAGTTAGTCAGGTTGAAAAAAGACTGCTGGGCTCTGAGGAAGAGGTCTCTGTCACCTCGAAACGCGTCAGCCAGCAGCAACGCACCTCGCCACCCCCCTTACAGTCTGGAGTGTGGTTTGAGGGGTATTTCAATTATCGTTTGACAAGCCTTTTATCATTCCTTGTTTGTGAGTAGTTTTCATTGTTTTATTATTCCATTAAAATTTGCCAAACGGTAGTACACGAGGCTGGTGCGCCTTTCTTTCTCCCTTCTTGAAAAAAGACACAAGTCCATCCAGTTCAACCACAAAAAATAAAAAAACAAAATAAAAAACACAGTACAATCCTATACACCCAACTCCATACCCGCGCATGGTGGCGCTCCCACTGATCAGCCATTCAAATATGCAAATGAGGAAAATACGGCGATTCACGAACGTACGTGCGCCCGACGCAGGCTACTGGATGTAAGTTGTATGTCCGGCGTAAAGTTATGCCCCATAAAGGAGGTGCAACCCAGCAGCAGACATGCAAAGGTCTGCACCAAGGAATACAAGCCGGCGTATTTTACGTAGTTTACGTTGGACATGTGTCTGGCTGGGCGTAGGTTACGTTCACGCCGTAAGCAGTGATCCGGCGTAGTTTAGGCAGTTGTTCCGACGTAGTTGTGAGCATGCGCAGAGGAATGCGTCCACGTGCCGACGCATGCGCAGTTCATGATACGTATCTGTCTGGCGCTCGCCCCCTCATTTGCATGGGGTCACACCTCATTTGCATGGGTCAAGCCCACTTCCACCTACGCCGGCCTGCGCCTTCGAAACCTACGCCACGCCGACGCAGCGTAGGGAGCACTGGCTTCCTAAATTCCATGCTTGCCTCTCTGCGCTGCGTCGGCGTGACGTACATTGGTTTGCGCTACGGCTGCGTAATGTGCGTGAATCTGGGCCATTGTTTTCAATGACAGTGGTTCACATACATGCATAAAAAAAAGGGGTCTTGTGCGAGTTTACAGCGTTGCATCGCATTGATGGTTCGCATGTGCAAATTCCACCACACTACTCTCCACAAAAAAACAGGAAATACATTTTTTTTACATTATGATTCCATTGGCTAGAACATCAGTCGCCGAATGTCCAACTCCTGAAATTTGCGGTAAATTTGCTGTAAATTCGCACCTCACACAGGACAAAAAACTGAACAAATTCGCAGCGCAGCAGTGTCAACCGAGCCTTAATTACTCAGTTTGAATGGGTTTTTGAAAAGCAATCTAGAATTGTTAAAATGTTAAACTGTAAAAGGGTCATCCATGCCTAACAATTACTATTACCTTAACGGGTAGCTCTACTTTCGTGGAGAAAGAAAAATAGCAAATAATAATATAGCGCATAAAATTGCGACACTAATCATATTGTAATTGAATGCTATTAAAAATGACCTTTCCTTTTCAATCTGCAGCCACTGTAATTTTCTGAGAATGCATTGCAATATGGCTACCTGGAGTTGCTCACCAATTTTCCCAGAAGTCTACACTAAGATTTCAGGGATCCCCTGCAACACAAATGTCCGTTTTGGTGAGATACTTTCAATAGGAACATGTTTTGGTGGATGCAGGCCCAGCAGATTTCCTCATTGGTGGCCTGCAGGTGCACACCTGATAGATAATTATGAAACCACTCCCCCTTAGAACCACTCATCACTGAGGCTCAGAGGAACATACAGGGATTACTTCAGAATAACAAAAGGTAGGAATCTGCAACAAAGTTTGTTAAAATCCTTGCAATGTACATAGATCACCCAGAGGGGAATGTTAAGTGTATTTATTTTTTATCATTTTTTTTAGGCTACACATATCTTTATATATATGATATCACCTTATCATCTCCCTGCAGTCAATGAACTTCTGCACTACTAGAAAATCAGACGAACGATCGCCTGGTTTTCCTCGACGGTACTAATTGTACGAAAATTCTCGTATGAATACATTTTTATTGTTTCTGATCATGCGTCTTTCGTATCCAATTTTTCTCGTATGAAAACAGTACACATTAACCACTTACCCCCCGGACCATATTGCTGCCCAAAGACCAGAGTACTTTTTGCGATTCGGGACTGCGTCGCTTTAACAGACAATTGCGCGGTCGTGCGACGTGGCTCCCAAACAAAATTGGCGTCCTTTTTTTCCCACAAATAGAGCTTTCTTTTGGTGGTATTTGATCACCTCTGCGTTTTTTATTTTTTGCGCTATAAACAAAAATAGAGCGACAATTTTGAAAAAAATGAATATTTTTTACTTTTTGCTGTAATAAATATCCCCCAAAAATATATAAAAAAACATTTTTTTTCCTCAGTTTAGGCCGATACGTATTCTTCTACATATTTTTCGTAAAAAAAATCGCAATAAGCGTTTATTGATTGGTTTGCGCAAAAGTTATAGCGTTTACAAAATAGGGGGTATTTTTATGGCATTTTTATTAATATTTTTTTTACTAGTAATGGCGGCGATCAGCGATTTTTTTTTCGGTATTGCGACATTATGGCGGACACTTCGGACATTTTTGACACATTTTTGGGACCATTGGCATTTTTATAGCGATCAGTGCTATAAAAATGCATTAGATTACTATAAAAATGCCACTGGCAGTGAAGGGGTTAACACTAGGGGGCGGGGAAGGGGTTAAGTATGCCTTGGTGTGTTCTTACTGTGGGGGGGGGGGGTGGCCTCACTAGGGGAAACACTGATTTTCTGTTCATACATTGTATGAACAGAAAATCAGCATTTCCCCTGCTGACAGGAACGAGAGCTGTGTGTTTACACACACAGCTCCCGTTCCCCGCTCTGTACCGAGCGATCGCGTGTGCCCGGCGGCGATCGCGCCCGCCGGGCACACGCACGGGAGTCGGGGGCGAGCGGGGGGCGCGCGCGCGCGCCTCCGGCGGCGCGCGTGCGCCCCTAGTGGCGGCTAAGAGGTAGGACGTCCATTTACGTGGTCTCGCCTAGGAGAGCCACCTTGTGGACGTATAATGACGGTGCGGCGACGGCAAGTGGTTAAACAAAATCGTTAGTTCTGTTCACATACAAGAACAATTTTGGAGTTTGTCCCTTCAGAAATTTTCTTTTGGAAAGTCTGAATCGGATGTCAAAAGCTGTGTACACACTATACGAAAAACAAACGATCTTCCCTCGTATGGAGTTTTCTTCTGATTTTCTCATAGTGTGTACCCCCCTTTACTGTAGGAAGAACCCTGTGATGACCATATCAGTACTCTGCTATTCCTTTAATGGTCAGTCATAGGCTGGACCAGGATGAATTGCTGATCTGCAGTATATTCTGGAAGGAGGGCCAGGACCTGCCTGTGTTGTCTGGAAGTAGTGGTTGTATGCAGCTCTGGAACAGGATCCCCCAGTGCCCAGGATGAAGATCAGGAACTCCAAACCCCCTTGCTAATGCAGGACTTTAATGGGTTTTATACTGCTCTGCCACCATCATTCTCTGCCCCAGCTGCCCAAAGTTATAATGGAGTTTGCACTGCCCATGTTTGGCCATTTGCTTGCTTTCTAACAACAGGGTGGATGGACGTCTGCACATGCACAGTGTGTGTGTTTTGTTTTTTTGGGGCAAATGGAGCATGGTGTGACAGCAGTAGCAGACCTGTTGAAGGGAGCCAAGGATATGCTGGTTGCCCACCATCGATTTGAATTGTGCATGCAATATTTTACAGATTTTGCCCTCCCCCTCTTGGTAGAACACTGCACCTGGGGCACCTGCCCGTCCTGCAGACCTCCTGTCCCAGCCCTGGTTGTATGAAAAAACTGGCTAATTAGAATAACAACCTTTGTCAGGAATAGGGACTTTCTATGGTGAAAATGCATTATACAATTGAATGCCATACACAATTTTTTGTATTTAACGTTCATTTAATGGGGTTCTGCATAATGCATATGAATGCACAAATAACACGGCATGTTTAATGTTAAAAAAAATGCACTAAGCAGCATCGCACAGATGTGAGCTAAACACCTTAGAAGGAATTGGAGTTCTAATTGCCATTTATTTTCTTTCAGTAAAATGTATTCATTCTACTGCAGGAAAACAAACAAGTGAATGATTCATGTTGTCAGCATTGTGTCTGTTTTTCCTGCAATGAAACACATAAAGAAATCCCATTGTTTGCTTTGTGGCTACTTCACATCTATGCGCAGCAGTTACGTGTTTTAAACAGGTATTTTAGGGTCCACACTCAACTACATTACCACTTGGGGCCAGATTCACGTACCTTGGCGCTTCTTTATGTCCGGCGTAGTGTATCTCAGATACACTACGCCGCCGTAACTTACAGCGTATTTCCCGTATCCACAAAGAATTTGCGCCGTAAGTTACGGCGGTGTAGTGTAACTGTGTCGGCGTAAGGGCGCGCAATTCAAATAGATGAGATGGGGGCGTGTTTTATGTTAATACGTCTTGACCCAACGTAAATGACGTTTTTTCTGAACGGCGCATGCGCCGTTCGTGGGGGTATCCCAGTGCGCATGCTCCAAATTAACCCGCAACAAGCCAATGCTTTCTAAGTGAACGTCATTCTACACAACGGTAAATTTGACACTGGCCCGACGTTCATACTTAACATTGGCTACGCCTCATGTAGCAGGGGTAACATTTCGCCGAAAAAAGCCTTACGGAAACAACGTAAAAAATGCACCGGCCGGACGTACGTTTGTGGATTCGCGTATCTAGCTAATTTGCATACTCGACGCGGAAATCAACGGAAGCGCCAGTCGGATCTAGCCCAGCTTCAGGCGTATCTTGTTTTGTGGATACAAAACAAAGATACGCCGGAGCAACCAAGCAGTTATGCGGCGTATCAATAGATACGCCAGCATAACTGCTTCGTGGATCTGGCCCTTGCACTGCAATGCCCACTCAAAGGTGAAATAGACCCTAATGACCCGTACACACCATCCGAATATCGTACGAAAAATGTCGTCCGAGGAAGAATCGTACGATTATCGGATCGTTAGTACAGAGCTTTCAAGAGACCATCATGACAGTTCATCCGATATTATTTTATCGGACAAGCATGAAGAATTTCCTCATACGATACCAGATTGTACGATTTTCGTTTAGTCAGTATAGTTGTCGTCCGAAAATACAACCCAAATACATAACACATGACATCACTTTCGATTTTTTTTTTGTCGTACGAGAATTTTCGTGACTTTAATAACCATTTAATTTCTACTTGCGACTATTACGTGAAAAAAGTCGTACGATCAGTCGCACGATATTCGGATTGTGTGTACGGGGCATAAGGCTCCATTCATATGGCATTTTCAGATTTTGCAGCGATTCTGCCCGCGATCCAACATCACACAGCAATAGTGCCAAAACGCACCACGCGTGTTTGAGTGCCGTTCGTTATAAGGGTTTGTAAAGGAAAAACTTTTTTTTTTTTTTTTTAAATAACAAACATGTTATACTTACCTCCACTGTGCAGCTCGTTTTGCACAGTGTGGCCCCGATCCACGTCTTCTGGGGTCCCCTCGGCAGCTGTCTTCTGGTCCATTCAAGGGGGGGGCTTGCATGGTGTGGAGTCCTTGCGGGCGCGCTCCCGTGATACAGCCGACAGCCATAGCCGCTGACTGTATCACTCGGCACCGCGTCATTGGTTGTGATTGACAGCAGCGCGAGCCAATGGCTGCGCTGCTTCAACCGACCAATGAATGAGCTGGGAAGCCTGCCAAGATGCCAGCACATTCACGGCGCAGGACTTTCGAAGGGTCAGGTAAGTAAACAGGGGGGCTGGGGAGGCCGGTACTGTCGGAAGTTTTTTTCACCTTAATGCATAGAATGCGCCGTCGTATCTCTGTTTTAGGGTCTTCCTAACTATGCGACTGATTCATAGAAGCCCTGATTCATAGCCCTAAGATCCGACAGGTGTAATTGAATTACACTGTCGGATCTTAAGATGTAATACCTCGGCCGCCACTGGGGGGAGTTTGCGCCGTAAACCAGCGTCGGGTATGCAAATTAGTAGGTTTTTCACGTTCGCTACGTCGCTGCTAGTCTAGTTTCCCGTCGCAAAGTTAGTCGTCGTTTTTGCTGCCCTAACTTTACACAGCACACGTATGTGCTGTATAAAGTATGGCCGTCGTTCCCGCGTCGAAATTTGAAAATGTTTTGTTCTTGCGTAAGACGTCCGGGAATACGAAAGTACACTACGCACATCGCCGTTCGAAAAAATGACGTCACTTCACGCAAAGCACGGCGGGAATTCCAAAACGGAGCATGCGCAGTAGGTCCGGCGCGGGAGCGCGCCTAATTTAAATGGCTCACGCCCCTTTGAATTACGCGGGCTTACACCGGAGGCCGCCAGTGTAAGTTTTCATGTAAGTGCTTTGAGAATCAGGCACTTGCGATGAAAACTTGCGGCGGTGTTACGATACATTACGCCGCCGCGATTCTATGTGAATCTGGGCCAAAGTTCTGGAGCAAGAGACAGCCAGGCGAGTAGCATTTTTAAAAAGAGGTTCATAATGAAAGCATATGTTTCCCCTTGTGCAGCTTTTTTTACATTTCAGTTTTAGGTGGTCTGATCCTTTAAGTAGCATTTCTTTTTGCAGGGGTGAAGCTGGGTGAAATCCTTGTGTTAATGCTCAAAGGAATGAAGGAAGGGAAAAAACACAAGCCGTAGATCCAGCATCTGTGCAGTACTGACAGCTGGCAGATGGTGTTGTATAGCTCCCTACTTTATAGGTGGCCTGCAGGAAAAGGGGAATCAGTTTTCATGAAACACTGCTTTTTACTCCAGCCATTTACTGCTCTTTTCTTTTTCAATACTAAAGGCCTTTGGTCACAAAACATATGTTTCCCGATCTGGATAATATCCCTTTATTTTCTATACAAAATGTTGGTAAATTAAGTAAGTGATATGGTGATTGTGAATTACGTGAGTAATTGGTCATTTAAGAAAGCTACAATGAGCTTGATACGGCGCTTAATATAAATGTTACACTTATTATAGACCTCAAATTATTTTCTTTTTTTAAGGTGATAATACATGTGATGGCATGGGATGTATATTCTGTAAATATTTTGTACATTTGCTTCCCACACTGAAATATGTTTCAGTTTTTAAGAAAACCCAAACTCTTTTTTAACCTGGAGCATGCTTGGTGAGCTACACTCGGATACTGTAAAGGGCCGTAGAGTTAGTAGAATTCGGCCCGTGTGCAAAGTCTGGTTCGCTCGGCCGACTTCTGTCGAAGACGCATGACCGAAAAAAATGTCTGCCGATCAGAACAATCCGCCAATGTCTGAAAGCTCTGACCAACGTATCGCACTGCGAACTGACAGTTCGGACATGAATCGGATCGCACATGTGTGAACACCCATGCGATCCAATTTTGGTCCAAACAGAAAAAAGGGTCCTGTGCACGTTTGGACCGAATGTGGTGCGATATCAGCCATACTTAGGGTTGCCACCTGTCCGGGATTCACCCGAACAGTTCGGGTTTTGAATCATGTGTCCGGGTTTAGTCCTCCTTAAACGCGGACACAATATTTCAGTCTTAATTTTTGTCTGAATTCAGAACTGACACGACACAGAAGACGCACAGGATTCCTGTGCAATTCACTCCACAGCCGTCTCAGAGCTGTGTGAACTGGCTCCATTGAGAGCCGGTCACGGGCTTTTAATGGAGCCGGCGGGGAAACCCATATCCAATTCGCAGTAGTGTGAACCCAACCTCAATGCACTGACTACATATGGTAACTGTTACATCACTGATGGATTTCCCGATGTTCTGGTTTACTCCAATGATGTAGAGGCCCCTTGTGATTTGAGGCCTTTGTACAAATACACAGCTAAACAGGCAGAATGTGCAACCGGTGTCAGCAAACATTTATTTGCTGAAAAACATTTAATCACTGGAACTGCCAAGTCCTTTTCCATTGTGTTTCCAAATATTGGGTTCTTAGAAATCAAGACTTTTAAGTTCCAGTTTTGTCAAATTGTGTATGCAATGTTTACCAGTTCATTTGGTTTCCCAAAAGGAGACAATAGCCCGGATTCACAAAGCACTTACGCCAACGTATCTCGAGATACGCCGCGTAAGTGTCAGTATGCGCCGTCGTATCTATGCGCCGTGCCCATAAACTGAGATACGCCTGAAAATAGGCTTCGTCCGACCGACGTAACTTTCCCACGCCGGCGTATCGTGGGCGCATATTTACGCTGACCGCAAGTGGCGCTCCCATTGATTTCCTATTCAAATATGGAAATGAGGGAGATACGTTGATTCACGAACGTACTTGCGCCCGGCGCATAATATACGCGGTTTGCGTAAGATGTATGTCCGGCGTAAAGTTATTCCCCATATATGAGGCGCAACTCATGCTAAGGTATGGACCAGGGAACACAGCCGTCGTATTTTACGTTGTTTACGTAGTACATGAATATGGCTGGGCGTAGGTTACGTTCACGTCGTAGGCAGTGATCCGTCGTATCTTAGGGAGTAGTTCCGACGTGATTCTGAGCATGCGCACTGGGATACGTCCACGGGACGGCGCATGCGCCGTTCGTTTTAAGTACTTGTATGGCACTCGGCCCATCATTTGCATGGGGTCACGCCTCATTAGCATGGCTCACGCCCACTTCCACCTACGACGGCTTACGCAGAGGAAACCCAGGGCAGTTTGGGAGGCAAGTGCTTCGTGAATTCGGTGCTTGCCTCTCTGCGCTACGTCGGCGTAGTGTATATTAGATACGCTACGCCGGCATAAATATGCGCCAATGTATGTGAATCCGGGCCAATGCCTCTAAACCCAAAAATGTAGGTGCCCAGTAAAGACTGATGTGTTCTTATATGTTCCCAAATGGATGTTTATAGTGTAATATGTACATAATGGGGGCTATTTACGAAAGGCAAATCCACTTTGCACTACAAGTGCAAACTACAATGCAAAGTGCACATGAAATTGCACTGAATGTGCACTTGGAAGTGCAGTCACTGTAAATCTGAGGGGTAGATCTGAAAGGAGGGGAAGCTCTGCTGATTTTATCATCCAATCATGTGCTAGCTAAAATGCTGTTTTTATTACTTACACTGCAGTCTTATGGGGAAAAATATATATTTAGGCAAATAGTTTAATCAGAAGTCAAGCCAACATATTATATATCAAAGGGAAAAACGGTAACACCTGTTGTTAAAAAAAAATATCTGTTACTTTCTATAAAAAAAAAAACAACCTTCTGAAACTTTATATGACTGAAGCAGCTGTATAGAGGAATATTTTTCTCTTTTCTCTTTCATTCCAGTAAAAAAGAAACTATTTCTAAGAGACGCACATTAAAGGCTCATCCCTCAGTTACATAGAATTCTATAATGGTCACAACCTCCCATATTGTCCTAACTTTGAAGTATAAAGGATTAAACACTCAAGAAGGAATGTCACCTGATGAGCTTCTTGATATTTGAGAAGACAACAGGTACAAATGTATGTAAATCCCTCACTCAGCGCAGATCAAATAGTAACACTATTATGCATATTGGGCATGTTGTGTTTGATCGGGAGCAACTTCAATAAAGACTTACATCTCCGTTAAGATTTCTAATGTTTGCTTTTCTAATGAAGTGTTTTCTATAGTTCAATAAATACAAATAAATATTTTCATTTTCCCCTCTTATCTTTCCTTTGATCTCGGGTTTTTTTTTTTCATACAGACAATTTGCCCATAACTGCTAGTATTAAATACATTTCTATCTGTTACCATAGAAGAAATGCTTCAAGTACAACCAAATATAGTAACCAACTTAGGCAGAACATACTTTATGCATTTTTTTTATATTCAACCAGCAGATTGAATGAAAAAAATGTGCAGATTTCCTAATCCACACTCTTAAGGTGGATGGGGGGAATCACTCCTGCTGTGCTATTGTGTTCTGATGGCAGGGGACCTTCTGTCAGAACACAATGATCAGTGTTTCCAGCTATAGCCGGGAGCCCGCCGTCAGAACACAATGATCAGTGTTTCCAGCTATAGCCGGCAGCCCACCGTTAGAACACAATGATCAGTGTTTCCAGCTATACCCGGCAGACCACCGTCAGAACACAATGATCAGTGTTTCCAGCTATAGCCGTCAGCCCACCGTCAGAACACAATGATCAGTGTTTCCAGCTATAGCCGGGAGCCCGCCGTCAGAGCACAATGATCAGTGTTTCCGGCTATAGCCAGCAGCCAGTTATCAGAACACAATGATCAGTGTTTCCGGCTACAGCCAGCAGCCCACTGTCAGAACACAATGATCAGTGTTGCTGGCTATAGCCAGGAGCCCACCGTCAGAACACAATGATCAGCGTTTCCAACTATAGCCGTCAGCCCACCGTCAGAACACAATGATCAGTGTTTCTGGCTACAGCCAGCAGCCCACCATCAGAACATAGTGATCAGTGTTACCGGCTATAGCCGGCGGCCCACCATCAGAACACAGTGATCAGTGTTGCAGACTATAGCCAGCAGCATGTTATCAGAACACAGTGATCAGTGTTGCAGACTATAGCCAGCAGCATGTTATCAGAACACAGTGATCAGTGTTGCAGGCTATAGCCAGCAGCCCGTTATCAGAACACAATGATCAGTGTTGCAGGCTATAGCCAGCAGCCCACCGTCAGAACATAGTGATCAGTGTTACCGGCTATAGCCAGCAGCCCGTTATCAGAACACAGTGATCAGTGTTGCAGGCTATAGCCAGCAGCCCGTTATCAGAACACAATGATCAGTGTTGCAGGCTATAGCCAGCAGCCCACCGTCAGAACATAGTGATCAGTGTTACCGGCTATAGCCAGCAGGCCTCTGTCAGAACACAATGATCAGTGTTGCCTGCTATAGCCGGCGACATTGATCGTTCTGAAAAAACCCGACAGGGTGGATGTACAGAAGTCAGACTTTCTAGCAAATTCAAACGCACATTGCAAGTGAATACAAGTTATTTATGGAAAGAAAAACTGCAAGTAAGTATGTAAAGGAGATATATGGCCAAAGCTTTTTTAGCCTTAATTCTCTTCTGGGTCAGAGGAGTGCAGTTATTTCTGCAACCCTGTGGGAGACAGCTGCAGCATTTTTTTAATATCCCCCCACTTCTGCTTTAAAATACTTGATTTAACCCCTTCATGCCTCCACCTCCCAGCCCTTCAAAAAGTTCTTAATGCGGGCAGGCAGATGTAGCCAATCCGATCATGTGATTGGCAGTCACAGGAGTCACATGATCGGAAAGTTCCCGATCGCAAGTTTGCATCGGAAACTTTCCGGTATCTGCCGGTTACTGTGCCGGGTGCATGCAGGGAGGGTGCACTGAGCACAATATTGTGCTTACATAGGGCTGCATTTATGCGGGATCGCAGCATTAAAGCCCATCCGCCAAGAGGCCGCATATATGCGTATAGCCAGATGGGTGAGTGGTTAAAATACTTTTTCTGTACTTCCACCTGCAAAGTTGGTGACAGGGTCCATTAAAGTGTAAACTAGAGGACTAATACTAGAAAGAGAACGTCTTGGGTCTTTTCCCATAATTCATGAAAGACCTGTCAATGTATCTACCAAATTGACATTAAATAATATCCTTGTTCTCCCAAAAACATCTATACATATCCACCACTTAATGGCCCCGTAAGCTATTATTCATGAAATTGTGGGGAAGATTTACTAAAACTAGTGCACTCAGAATCTGGTAGCCAACCAGCTTCAATTAAGCTTTGACAATAAAACCTGGAAGCTGATTGGTTTCTGTGCAGAGCTGCACCAGATTTTGCACCATGCAGTTTTAGTAAATAACCCCCTGTATGTTTTTCTGCCTCATTGTAACATTCTCCGCAAGCTCCCAAACATCTTCTTACCCCTCTCACTCCTGTTTGTTTAGAATGAGGGGTCAAGTCCTGGGGAAAAAAGTGTGGGAACTCCTACCCAAGATCCACTCCCCCACCAAAAAAAATGTAAAATTATACGCTCATATGCATATATATTTCACAGAAAATACTGGTGCTGGCCTGGCTGGTCTCGGTACTGGCCTGGCTGGTCTCAGGGTACTCGGTACTGGCCTGGCTGGTCTCAGGGTACTCGGTACTGGCCTGGATGGTCTCAGGGTGCTGGCTGGCTGGCCTCAGGGTACTCGGAACTGGCATGGATGGTCTCAGGGTGCTGGCTGGCTGGCCTCAGGGTACTCGGAACTGGCATGGATGGTCTCAGGGTGCTGGCTGGCCTGGCTGGCCTCAGGGTACTCGGTACTGGCCTGGCTGGTCTCAGGGTGCTGGCCTGGCTGGCTGGTCTCAGGGTGCTGGCTGGCTGGCCTCTGGGTGCTGGCTGGCTGGCCTCTGGGTGCTGGCTGGCTGGTCAATCTATATATATAAATATATATTATAGCAGGGTACAAAAGGGGCTTTTTTCTTCAGCTCACTGCACACACAGTGTCAGATCGTCAGTGTCAGGGCAAAGTGCGTGTGACGGTGTGAGGAGAGAAGACGCGGGCTCACCCTAGCGTTGCTGTGTGACTCCGCCTCCGCGTGATGTCACACACAACCAGCCGCATACTAAAGATTAGGTGGCAGGCGAGGTCGCAGCCTGGAGGAGGAGCTCCGAGTCTGCTCGGCTCAGTTTGCCTGCCCCTAAAAGTGACTCGAGTCGAGTCCTTCGCTATGCAGAAAGGATCGGTTTGGATCGGCTCGGGCGGCTCCAGTCCTGCAAAGGGAATGGCGTTCCTGCTGTGAAAAAAGTGCAGGGACACCGTTCCCATGCATTCCGGCAGGACTAGAGCCCTGGCTGTACGTGTTAGTTGCAGTCATATGCACACTAAAATTCGCATAGTCCATAGTTCTTGGGAGCGAGCAAGCAAGAGTGGATACATTCCTACATACAGTGAGCCCAAGGAGAAGGAAGGTAGCCACCCTCTAAAAGGAATTTGGATCACAGAAATAAAATTTGGGGGAGACTGAGCACAATAGAAGGTTATTTTTGAGTTAAGAATACTAACTTGAATAGAATATATTTTTTTAAACAAGAGTTTAGTGCAAATATTGTAAATGACTGTTCTCCAGTCTTCATTAAAGCAGTTGGCGCATTTTACCGTATAATACAGACAACATCAGCATAGTAACCACAGCTCTTTTCTTCTGCCAGCCATAATATACTAAGTATGGTTTCGATAAAACCTCAAGTTTGTGTTTTCTAGGCTATTTATTTTTTCCTTACTTTTTAATTTCTTTGTTAAAATACCATACAAGGGGAAAAAAAAAAGCGTACCACCATACAAGACCCCTTTTTACCACGTCTGCGCATTACACATAAAACAAAGAGTCACCCAAGTTTTCCCCTCTGAAAAACTAATTGAAACTTTGCTGCCCCTGCACTATACTTGAAATGATGCTGATTTATCTGAATCCAAAGTCTAGGAATATTTCAGGACGGCTTTGATGTTAGTTTGTAGGAAGATGCATAAGAATAACCACTTCAATTACATGTTCTGCTTAAAATAGAAACAACGTTTGTATGTCAAAAGCTGCTTCCAATTTTACAAGCGATTTAAAAAAGCCAGTAAGTGATTCAGGAATGTCGCAGAGCCACATCACAAAGACAAAAACGGGATAGGCAGGAGACAGGATTTTTATATATGCAACTGTGCTACGCTCCTGAACTGGGCTGAACCGCACACCTAGTGCCAGCAATGTAAGGGTGGAATATGCAAACACGTGATGGATTCAGCAATCAGAACTGAAGGCTTCTTTTTTTAAACTATGCTACAGTAGATATGAAAACTCGGATGCCCTTGTGTGCCTCCAGAGCAGGGCTTTTCCATTACCTCATTTGCACTTATAGCTGAGAACTGCAAAGAAGAGCTGCTGCAAGCAGATTAATATATTGTAGTTGACACTACATTGGTTGCATACATGGGTGTAGGAACCCTTACAAATCTGGGGGGGACAGCATTTTTACCGACCCCCCCCCCCCCCCCCCCCCCCCCCCGGCGCGCACACTCCATACATTATATCTGTGCTCCATTAACCTTAAATGGTTATGATGCTTAAAGTGATCGTTTAACTTCTTTATCTTTTACAGAGAAAGATAGCATAGATGGCGTTATTCTGCATTGCGTTGTATAATGTACTTATTGCTGGGATTTGTTGTTCCTCTGTAACTGCTGGTATTCTCCATTGCGTTGTATAATGATTATACTACGCAATGCAGATTACCACTGACCAGTTATAGAGGAACTACAAATCCCAGCAATAATACATTATACAGCGCAATGGAGAATACCACCAGCTATAGAGGAACAACAAATCCCAGCAATGATACATTATATAAAACACAATGCATAATACCAGCAGTTACAGAGGACTACAAATCCCAGCAATAATACATTATACAGGCTGTTTAATATATTATTGCAGGGATTTGGTGTTTTTTTTTTTTAAACAGGAAACTTTAAAACAGGTCCCCCTTACCTGTTTCTGAAGCCTTGGAAGTTGCGGTGGCTCTGCGGGCGTGTGTCCGGCCTGTGTGGTGAGCGCGGCGTGGACTCGTCCTTCAGATGCCACCCGCAGCGGCAGCCCACACACACTGCTGCCCCCCAGGACAAACCACCCCCCCCCCCTCCATTAGTACAGACCCCCCCTCAGGACAAACCTCCCACTTCAATTAGTACAGACCCCCCCATAAACCACCCCCCATTAGTAGAGACCCCCTATCCATTAGTACAGACCCCCGAACAAACCACCCCCTCCATTTTTACAGACCCCTCACCACAAGTCATTCCCCACAATTAGTACAGAACCCCCCCACGATCCCCCACAATTAATACAGACCCCCCCACAATTAGTACAGAGCCCCCCAAGCCACTCCCCCCCACAATTAGTACAGAGCCCCCCACAATTAGTACAGAGACCCCCCACAAGCCACTCCCCCCACAATTAGTACAGAGCCCCCCCACAATTAGTACAGAGCCCCCCCACAAGCCACTCCCCCCCCCACAATTAGTACAGAGCCCCCCCACAAGCCACTCCCCCCCACAATTAGTACAGAGCCCCCCCACAAGCCACTCCCCCCACAATTAGTACAGAGCCCCCCCACAATTGGAAAAAAAAAACCCCACAATTAGTACAGAGACCCCCCACAAGCCACTCCCCCCACAATTAGTACAGAGCCCCCCCACAATTAGTACAGAGCCCCCCCACAAGCCACTCCCCCCCACAATTAGTACAGAGCCCCCCCACAATTAGTACAAAGCCCCCCCACAATTAGTACAGAGCCCCCCCACAAACCCCACCCGGGCGGCAGCTGGAGAGGACAGTGTGCAGCTGCGCCGCCGGGGTGGAGAAGATTAAGATCGTTCGTGGATGGAACAGGAGGGAGGACTAGGAAACACCGCGGCGGTGGCCTCAGACAAGGAGAGGAGGATGCAGAGGAGGAGGGAGAGGCGCACTCTGGCGCTTGAGCGCCACCTCTGTGGCACCTGGGTGAACTGCACCCCACACGGCGATATGTCAGCAGTGCTCCAACTTGGGAGCCTCCAAGTCATCCTAACCTGGGGGGGATTTTACAATACCTGTCCCCCCCGCATTATTTCCTGGTGGGGATGCGTCCCCCCCGTCCCCCCCGGTTCCTACGCCCATGGTTGCATACATAGGTGTGCGCAGCCTATTGCATTAGGGTGTGCACCCCAAAGCTCAAACACACATGCGTGTATATGTGTATATATAATATGACAGTAGGGCAATGAACAGTGTCAGTAGAGCAGTAGACGATGTCAGTAGGGTAGAAGTTGGTGTCAGTAGAGCAGTGGACAGTGTCAGAAAGGCATTGGGGGGACTTTGGTGAAATATCAGTGGTCTAAACAGACCCCTGATGTCTCACTTTGAGACACAGAAATGGACTGAGGACAGATATTCCCCAGTCTCTTTATATGCATCCAAGCAGCAGGGGGAATATGCCCAGCACAGGGTGATTAGGGTGTGCCCAGGCACACCCGACACACCCTGTGTGCACGCCTATGGCTTGCATATACTAATCTTATTGAGGCTCCCTATACCAGTGGTCATCAACCCTGTCCTCAGGGCCCACTAACAGGCCGGGCTTGCAAGATAACTGAAATACACCACATGTGATATCATTTGCTGCTCAGTGATTGCAGTATTCTAGTCTGCATCTCCCCAAGGAAATACATAAAACCTGGCCTGTTAGTGGGCCCTGAGGACAAGGTTAATAACCACTGCCCTATACTAATCTATTCTTCTGTAATCCCTCAATTTAAACTAAAACTCAAGCCTAATTTTTGTTTTTTCTATAGAACAGTGTGCCATTTCTTCAGAGCAGTGTGTTGTGACCGTTGGCTCCCGTGTGCATGCGTGGGAGTGATGTCATCGCGGCTCCCACCAGTCACAGAGCCGGAGTCGTGAACCCGGAAGGAAGACCGGGTATAGGTGGATGCCGTTTTCAGGTAAGTTCCACATAGTGTACTAGTATGCATCACATACTAGCACATGATGCCTTTGAGTGAATGAGGAAAGCTTTACTTTGAAAAGAATACCTAATTACATGCAAGGAAGATAAAAAAGCAGTTTTGCTTGCACATGATTGGATGATGGCAGTCAGCAGAGTTTCTGCTCTTGCAGAACACAACTGTGCTTTGCAAAGTTCACAGCCTATTGCCTTTAGTAAATCAAATCCAATATCCTTACAATGTAGAGGATTGCGGTAAAATCACGAGTCGAAAAATGCATAGGTGTGAATTGAGCCTTAGATTTTATGCATTGTAGTAGCAAGTGCTTCATAACCAAAGCTTGCCACATGCACTGAATTTTGTTCGATTCCTGCTGAATTAGCCATAATTTGCTCCTTGGATGGCCCTGTCGATAACACCCAGATCAACAAAAGTAAATTTCTCTACTGTAAGCGCTTAGTTTGCCAAATGGCAGTATATTATAAACAGTTGCCTTTTTGTTGCATATCTGTTGATCACCTGCCACATATATACGGTACATGTACTCCAGCAATGCCTGCATGGCATTTTTCAGGTTGGGTTTCTCAATGGTGACAACAGTCAACCATGTCTGTGTACTGTGTGTTGAAATGTCCACCACGGCCTGGTTCACACCTATGCGTTTTTTAGTGCATTTTCAGTTTTGCAGAAACATACTACAGTCCATTTAACATGGTTACCTATGGAAGTAGTCCACATCTTTGCTATGGAAAGGGCCAGGGCTTTTTTTTTTTCTGGTTTTTGGTTCCATAGACTTTAATGGTTTTGAGGCCTGATTCACACCTATGCAGGTTGCAGTTTGCATAGTCCAGGTGCATTTTGCATGTTTTAATATACATTGTTGATCCATTGAAGTCTATGGAACCAAAAACCAGAAAAAAGTCCCTGGCCCTTTCCATAAAATTCACAGATGTGAACGTGACCAATAGGAAACCATGTAGTGTGTTTGTGCAAAACTAAAAACGAGCTAAAAAATGCATAGGAGTGAACCAGGCCTAAGGCCCCGTACACACGACCAATTTCCTCGGCAGAATTCAGCTTCCGACCGAGTTTCTGGCTGAATTCTGCAGAGAAACCCGGCCGTGTGTACACTTTCGGCCGAGGAAGCCGACGAGGACCTCGGCAAGGAAATAGAGAACATGTTCTCTATTTCCTCGTTGTTCTATGGGAGCTCTCGTCCCGCCGAGCTCCTCGGCGGCTTCAGGGCTGAACTGGCCAAGGAACTCGATGTGTTTGGCACGTCGAGTTCCTCGGCCGTGTGTACGAGGCTTAAGGCTGGTTTCACACCTGGGCATTTTTAGTGCTTTTTGCATTTTGCAGATTTCCACTACAGAACGTGTTCTATAGGAAACCATGTTAACCCCCCTGGCGGTATTCCCCAGTCTGACTCGGGGTTAGATTTTCATGCTGCGATCGGTAACCCTGAGTCAGACTCCGTCTTGCCTCGCTGAATCCACAGGCAGTGTTTACTTACCTTGTCCCTGGATCCAGCGATGCCACCGGGCTGTGTGAGCGAGCGGGACCTCGCTCGATTCACACAGCATCCTCCTGTGCCGCCGATCTCCGTTGCGACGTTACGACGCACGGGAGCGGAGAACGGCGCCAAATTCAAAAACATAAACAAACACATTACATACAGTATACTGTAATCTTATAGATTACAGTACTGTATGTAAAAAATACACCCCCCCCCCTTGTCCCTAGTGGTCTGCCCAGTGCCCTACATGTACTTTTATATAATAAAAACTGTTCTTTCTGCCTGCAAACTGTAGATTGTCCATAGCAACCAAAACTGTCCCTTTATGTCAAAAGTGGTTTTAGAGCAGCTAAAAACCATCAATAATAAATTATAATCACTTGCAGAATTGTGCGATAGCGATTTGTGGGGAAATTCGTCATAAAAAAAAAATAATGACAGCGACAATTGTGCAACTGAGCAAATTTCAGTGATTTTGATTTGATTACATTATTGAATAATTTTTATTATAATTACATTATTATTTGTTATAATTATTTATAATTATTTATTATATTATAATTTATAATTTTGTTTTTAAAAAAATGTCTACTATGTCTACTAGACTCTGGTTTGGTCAGATTTAAGTGAGTTATTCCTAAGAATTACAGGCCTACAATATAAAACGCCAAATTTCCTTGCAAATAATGGTACCGCTTTCAGCACCTTTTTTCTGAAAGAATCATACCGCCAGGGAGGTTAAATGGACTGTAGTACAAATCGCAAAATGCAAAAAGCACTAAAACTGCATTGGTGTGAATTGCCGCGATTTGCGGTTTGCATTTTTCTTTTAACCTGTTTATAGCTTGTTGTTAACCACTTAAGGACCGCCTCCTGCACATATATGTCGGCAGAATGGCACGGCTGGGCACATGTACATACAGGTACGTCCTGTATTAGTACCCAGCCGTGGGTCGCACGCGATCGGTCCCCGGAGCTGAAGAACTGGGAGAGCCGCGTGTAAACACGGCTTCTCCGTTCTTCACTGTGGCGCTGACATCGATCGTGTCATCCCTTTTATAGGGGGACACAATCGATGACGTCACACCTACAGACACACCCCCCTACAGTTGTAAACACACTTCAGGGAACACATAACCCCATCAGCGCCCCCTGTGGTTAACTCCCAAGCTGCAACTGTCATTTTCACAATAAACAATGCATTTTAAATGCATTTTTTGCTGTGAAAATGACATTGGTCCCAAAAATGGGTCAAAATTGTCCGAAGTGTCCGCCATAATGTCGCAGTCACGAAAAAAATCACTGATCGCCGCCATTAGTAGTAAAAAAAAAGAATTAATAAAAATGCAATAAAACTATCCCCTATTTTGTAAACGCTATAAATTTTGCGCAAACCAACTGATAAACGCTTATTGCGATTTTCTTTACCAAAAATAGGTAGAAGAATACGTATCGGCCTAAACTGAGGACATTTTTTTTTATATATATATATATTTTTGGGCGATATTTATTATAGCAAAAAGTAAAAAATATTGCATTTTTTTCAAAATTGTCGCTCTATTTTTTTTTATAGCGCAAAAAATAAAAACCGCAGAGGTAATCAAATACCACCAAAATAAAGCTCTATTTGTGGGAAAAAAAGGACGCCAGTTTTGTTTGGGAGCCACGTCGCACGACCGCGCAATTGTCAGTTAAAGCGACGCAGTGCCGAATCGCAAAAAGGGGCCTTGTCTTTTACCTGCATTTTGGTCCGGGTCTTAAGTGGTTAAAGGAAATGTAAAAAAATAAAAATTGCCAGCTAAAATAAATAATAAAATAAAAACGCAAATCACGGTAAAATCGCAGCAAGCACTGCAAAAAGCACTGCAAAAACGCTCAAAAGCAACATGCATAGGTGTGAATCGAGCCTAAATGTGTGTATTGAAAAAAGAAAAATGCACCTGCAATATGCAAACTGCAACCTGCACAAGTGTGAATCAGGCCTTAGGCTCCATTCACACTAATGCTTTTTCTGATGCATTTTGCAGAAATGCAGGGAAATTTTTTAACATGGTTTAAAAACGTTTTGGATGCAGGTCCATTGAATTCTATTACATGCAAAACGCTGCTTTTTGCGGGAAAAAAAGTCCCTGACCCTTTCCAAAAACACAGAGGCACAAAAAAGCATTGATGTGAACATGTTCCATAGGAACCCATTTTAAAAAATTTCCCTGCTTTTCTGCAAAATGCAAAATGCACAAAAAAACGCATTAGTGTGAATCGAGCCTTATTATCTTCATTGGAAGTCAGTGCGACACGGCGTCATCGGAGGAGCACAACTAGAAGACAGGGACAGAGCGTAGGCTCCATTCACACCATGGCGTTCTGTTTTGCGGCCCGCGATTTGGTGCCATTCAAAATAGAGGGGATCACAGGGGCGGCCCGCGATTTGCGGCATTTCAGAATCGCGGGCAGAATCGTGCCGATTACGCCTGCAAAACTGAACGCCAAGGTGTGAATGGAGCCTCCAGAGGAACTGCCTAAACAAGGACCCTAATGACAGGCTCACCTAGCTACTTATTTAAAAAAAAAAAATTGAAAATTACTTTTAAAATGAAATTAAGATGTTAACGCTTATATGAGATGTAGGTGACAATACTTTAAGAAGATATAGGGGCTATTGGAGCAGTAATCGTATATTTGTAGACATGTAAAAGTAAATCATTTCTTTTTTAACACCTTTTGCAATGTGTCTTCTCAGTATAAGGACTCCCCCTAGTGGATTTCTTGATGCTTGTTTCAATAAATGTTACAAACTTACAAAACACACCATATGCTCTTTCTACAAAAAAAAGTCATACATTGCACAATTGTGGTGGAAGGCCTTTTTTTTTTTTTTGTCATTCTATATTGCAATTCCTTCTATAGTCCTTCTATATTGCAATTCTTTAACATGTGCATTCTGGTATGAAGGAAAACGTATGCTTTAGCAGCTACATGGGAACTTTTTACTCTCGTCCAAGCATGAGTTTAGCGACTTGTTCGCAGTCGCACCATTTGTACCTGATTTTAATATCCTGCAAAGCTCATTAAATGTACTTGCAAAGTTTCACCAGCTGCTTCCCATCACCACGTGTCCCCTGCAGTTCTGAAATTGGTGTCACAAGCCACGGTTAAACCTCAGGAAAGACAATGGAAATGTATCCCTGCTACATTGGAAGAAGATTCTGTTCTAGTCAGCTCTGCATATACACTGCTCTCCGGATCAAAAATCAAATCAAAGTCTGAGGCCCCGTACACACGACCGAGTTTCTCGGCAGAATTCAGCCAGAAACTCGGTCAGAGCTGGATTCTGCCGAGAAACTCGGTCGTGTGTACACTTTTCAGCGAGGAACCCGTTGAGGAACTCGTCGGGCCGAAAAGAGAACATGTTCTCTATTTCCTCGTTGTTCAATGAGGAAAGTCGGCCCGCCGAGCTCCTCGGCGGCTTCCACACTGAACTCGCCGAGGAACTCGATGTGTTTGGCACGTCGAGTTCCTCGGTCGTGTGTACGGGGCCTTAGATCTACTGATTCATCCTCCCCTTTGCACACACCATGCCCACCTGCACCATTAAAATACTTACCTATTAGGGGGTCCCACCAGCAACTGTCTACTTATCCACTTCTGCCCGTTCAGTGCAGCCAATCCTCTTCACACATACCCATGGAGAACAGATAGATGTGGACATGAGTACAACCCGCACCAGCTGTCAAGGGACTATTTGTGACTTAGAAAGTATTGAAATAGGTAGGTCAGCATAACAGCCAGGCAGGTAGCATTTTAGGTAGGAGTTTAGCAATGCCAGTCCTCATGTCATGAACAATTTGATTTTCATTCTTCATTCTTAAACAATAGCTGTGGTTACAGTGCACATTAGTAGCAGGCCCTAGTAGCCATGTCACGAACCTCAGTGTATATTTGGCCTAATGGTAAAGCTATTATTGCAGATCTCATAGATAAAGGAGTATGGAAGCTCACATCACTGATAACAAGCTGATTTCTTTTTTACTTTTTTCTCCTGAGCTCTCTTCATTCTCTATTTTATTTCTCTAATTTACATACGGTGTAGCTGGTATATGTGTTTTGTGATTATGCCTTTTGTTACATGACCTTCTTCTAGTTAATTTGTCATTTGGCCAGTGGCGGTTCGACCATAGAGGGCGCTGGAGCGCCGCCCCCTCTGGCTCTCACCGCCACTAAGTCTAATAACAAAGATTCATGCATTGCGTATGATGGGCACTTTAAGGCTGCAATTGTTTGGTTTTTTTTGTTTGTTTGCGCCCCCCCAAAAATTTGGAGCACCAGCCACCACTGCATTTGAAAGTTATCTTTTTATATTAAAACCCAGTAAAAAATGGAGACAGGAAATGCTGATTGTGGGGCCATGACATTACTCCAACACATTTTGTACATGATCACTCTTTCACTGCATGATGACTTCTGATCCTTTATAGCATGTGATTCATACATTATCAGGTTCTTGTACAGCCTTGGTTCAGCTTCTTCTTTTATTACCATACAATATCCAGTATGGTTCTTTTGGAAGCGAAATGAAAACTTAAGCCTGGTACACACCGAGAGAACGATGATGAAATGCCGGTTGGCAGACCTTTTTCGGTCATGCCCCTTTGACAGAAGATGGCCGAACGACTGGCTTCAGTCGGACCGACTGCCATACACTCGGGCCGAATGTCGGCCACTTTCTACTGAACTGACCAATGCCGCCTGACTTTTGGCCCATGTGTACTAAGCTTTAGTGGGAGCCAGTGGTGTCCAATTGCAAGAAAACCCCCACATAGATTGTATGTTAAATAAAAATTCACATAAATATAATGTAATGCAGGGCTTGACAAATTTTCATCAAATCTGAAAGCCAGCTAAGAAAGTTAGGAACCATTTTTTTTAACTAAAGCTTTATTTTTAAAGACAAAACCGCTTCTCTTATGTAGCCCTGATGCGTATCTTTACAGATGCACGACACATGTTTACACTGTTATGCCTCTCAGCGTTTGCCTATTAACCTGCTTAGGATCCCTAAGAACGTTAGCACATTTAAAATCGTAATAAGCGAGTGATAGTTTTCAGTTGCTTACTATCTCTCACTGCTATTACTATTTACAATTATTACAATTTTAAATGTACTAAGTTCTTAAGGATCCTAAGCATGGTAAATAGACAAAAGCTGCGAGGCATAACTGTGTAAACCTGTGTTGTGCATCTGTAAAGATACGCATCAGGGCTACATAAGAGAAGCGGTTTTGTCATTAAAAATAAAGCTTTAGGCCCCTTTCACATTGAGGAGTTTTTCAGGCGGTAAAGCGCTAAAAATAGCGCTGCTATCCCGCCTGAAAAACTCCTGCACTGCAGACTCAATGTGAAAGCCCGAGGGCTTTCACACTGAGGCGATGCGCTGGCGGGAGACAAAAAAATCTCCTGTCAGCAGCATCTTTGGAGCGGTGAGAGGAGCGGCATGTATACCGCTCCTTCACCGCTCCTTCCCATTGAAAACAATGGGAACCGCGGCAATACCGCCCGCAATGCGCCTCTATAGAGGCGCATTGCGGGCGGTATTAACTCTTTATCGGCCGCTAGCGGGGGTTAATACCGCACCGCTAGCGGCTCATACCCGCGGCAATTCCGGCGGTATAGCGCCGCTATTTTTAGCGGCGTTATACCGCCACCGCAGCTCCCGCCCCAGTCTGAAAGGGGCCTTAGTTTTAAAAAAAAATGGTTCCTAACTTTTTTGTCATTGAAAATAAAGCTCCTCTTACATAAGAGTCCATAGAGCCCCCCTTTACATCAAAGTCCACAGAGCCCCCCTTTACATCAAAGTCCACAGAGCCCCCCTTTACATCAAAGTCCACAGAGCTCCCCTTTACATCAAAGTCCGCAGAGCTACCCTTACATCTGAGTCCACAGAACCCACCTTACATCAGAGCTTACAGAATTTTAACTTACACTTACACAATGGAATGTAAAGGGGAACTCTGATTTAAGGGGGGCTGTGATGTAAGAGGGTATGTCCCCTTACATCTGAGTCCACAGAGCAACCCTTACATCTGAGTCCCTTTTACCTAAGGCCTTGTACAGACGAGCAAACATGTACGATGAAACCGGTCCGCCGGACCGTTTTCATCGTACATGTCTGCCCGGGGATTTCTGTATGATGGCTGTACTCACCATCATACAGAAATCTGCGCGTAAACAATACGCGGGGCGTGGCCGCGCTGTCGCCGCGACGATGACGCGGCGACGTGGGCGGCCCTGCCAGTTCAATGCTTCCACGCATGCGTCGAAGTCATTCGACGCATGCGAGGGGCCTTAGGCCCCATACACACGAGAGGATTTATCCGCGAATACGTTCCAGCGGAAACGTTTCCGCGGATAAATCCTCTCGAGGATTTCAGCAGATTTCTCTGCGATGGAGTGTACTCACCATCGCATTGAAATCCGCGCCGAAATCCTCTGGCGATGACGTGTCGCGCCGTCGCCGCGATTATAATCGCGGCGACGTGCGCGACGCTGTCATATAAGGAATTCCACGCATGCGTCGAATCATTACGACGCATGCGGGGGATCTCTTCGGACGGATGGATCCGGTGAGTCTATACAGACCAGCGGATCCATCCATTGGGATGGATTCCAGCAGATGGATTTGTTTAGCATGTCAGCGAATATTCGATCTGCTGGAATCCATCCCAGGGGAGAAATATCCGCGGAAACAGATCCGCTGGAGTGTACACACCATAGGATCTATCCGCTGAAACCCATTCACTGGGATTTTTCAGCGGATGGATTCTATCGTGTGTATGGGGCCTTAGAGTACTCACTGGGAGGAAGGACAGAGAAGGGAGGGAGACATCACTCACAATGAATGGATGGAGAGGCATCGGCTATCGGCAGCTTTCCTCTTCTCAGAGGCGGCTCTCTAATTAGGCAAATTAGGCGGTCGCCTGTGATCAATACTAATGTTGGCGTCATCGGATCTCTCTATTACCCCTCTCTCTTTATCACCTCCCCTCTCTCCCCCCTCTTGAATTGGCTGAATATGTCTGATGGGTAAGGGAGGTGCCCTGGAAGTGATGCTGATCACCTGTGTGCTAGATCCGTGCATTTTCTGCAGCCATTTTTCTTGATTGAATTATTTTTCCCATTATGGGAGTGAGTGAGGCCTCATGTCTTAGTTTTGCCGAAGGCCTCACAAAGCCTAGAGCCACCTCTGCCTCTTCTGGCTGCTGGGCTTTAAATTTCCCACCCACACATCCCTTCTCTGAGGCATAGCACTGCCAGGGAGTGTGGGGCAGACACAGGAGGAGAGGATGGGAGTAGGAGAAGCTGATCAGCTCTCTCTCCTCTCCTGTCAGTGCAGGAGGAGGTGGGAACTGTTAGTGCTGGCTCTGGACTGTGTGAGAGAGACACTCTCAGAGCCCTGCAGCCAGAAACCCAGTTGGGGAGCCGAAGTGTGGGCTCTTGCCCCCTCCGCCACAGTGGCAGAATTACAGAGCCCGTTCGCAGCAGCAACCCTGGTGGTTTCGCAATTGGCTGGTGCCAACAGTAAATGGGCTGACAAAAGCCCAGTTGCCAGGACTGAATTTCTATTTGCGGCGGTGACCTGGCGCCTGGGATTTGTCAAGCCCTGATGTGATGCATCTGTGATTTTGCAAACAGTAATATGTAAAGCTATATGACAGAAAATTATGTTAAGTTGTAAAAGCATTGCACTCATGTAGAACTGTGTTCTAGTAAATTGAGAAAATGATACAGACATAATAAAACCAAATGCAGCTCTTTATATCTCCAAACAGCTGCCATATCTAATTTAACCTCCTAGTGCCAGCACTGCATCAGAGAAAATGCAAAGAGGAACAAAAGTAGCTTTTACACATAGCTTCCAAAATACTGTTCTCCATGGAAGATGAAACAAATGTGTGTCTATATCCCTTTACATCTTCCTTCATTGCATTATATTTAAAAAGATAGGAGCACCTAACAACTACATAAGATTACAAGTATGAACTGACACATTCCAAACCTCTGTCAGTAGGAATGCCCGTTCTGACACCTGCCCCTGATGGATGCCAACATATGATAGGTTTATGCACCCACATTTTGCTAAAAAGCAGTTAGTATTTGAATAACATATATATGAATTGTCACCTGTTATTTAAAATGTGCTCATTAGTGCAGCTCCTTTAACCTTTGGCTGCCATAGAGGAACTCAGATATGCATAGCATGTTAAAAGTCATTTCATATATTGTCTGTAATGCCAGAGCCAGTTTGAGTAATGAAAGTCCAGACTGTAAGATAAGACATTTTTGTAAATACTAGAAATGAGAAACAAATTTATGGAACTGGCTTGCATGAATCTAAGGCCCCTTTCACATTACAGCGGGAGCCGCCGGGATTGCCGGGCTATACCGCCGGGATTGCCGCGGGAATCGGCCACTAGCGGTGCGGTATTAACCCCCGCTAGCGGCCGATAAAGGGTTAATACCGCCCGCAATGCGCCTCTATTTCTATAGAGGCGCATTGCGGGCGGTATTGCTGCGGTTTCCCATTGTTTTCAATGGGAAGGAGCGGTGAAGGAGCGGTATACATGCCGCTCCTCTCACCGCTCCAAAAATGCTGCTGACAGGAGATTTTTTTGTCTCCCGCCAGCGCATCGCCTCAGTGTGAAACCCCTCGGGCTTTCACATTGAGTCTGCAGTGAAGGAGTTTTTCAGGCGGGATAGCAGCGCTATTTTTAGCGCTGTACCGACTGAAAAACTCCTCAATGTGAAAGGGGCCTAAAGGGATGCAGGCTCACCAGCTCTCCTCATTAGTGCTCTGTAGCTGCTGCAGCTAATTGATAATTATAAAACCATTCCCGTTAGATTAGATTTCCCATATGGATACAAACAAACACACTTGGATTTCTTCAGAAAAACAAAAGGTAGGAATCTGCAACAAAGTTTGTAATAATCCTTGCAATGCACATAGATCACCCAGGGGGGAATGTTTTTTTCTCGCCAAAAGAGTTACTCTTTAAAGAAATTGTGATTTCCCAAGTCCTCCCCAAAGTTGCATTAAACGTTGGACCCGCTCCCTGCGGTATGGTATTTTTTAAATATTGTTTGCATTGTCCCTCATAGCAATGTCCAGCTCCTTATGTTCTTTTTTGTAACCTTTTGCATATTAGCCTTAAAAATTGCCAGGAGTGATTTTTAAGAATAATTTTCCCCCCATCTACTTTAATAGGGTATGCTTTTAGGTTTACAATTTTCAGACTACACAATGGGCTGGACACATGTCCTGCAAACCAAAGCCAGACACATTCGCCCACCTCTAGTGACCAACATTACTCTGGTTTACGTTGCAAAGAGCAACAAAGACCAAAATAAAAATGAGGCAGTGTTTAAGAAAATATATAAAAAAATAACAGGCCACAAGAATGAATTTCCATCATGCCATTATGAGACTTAAAATCATCTCTACCCCCATTCTAATGATCATGGATTTTGTAAAAAAAGGCAAAAAAATAATCTAACTGTAAGCTGGGAAAGGAATCCCCTGATAGCCCTTAACAGCTGCAGCCGCATGATGAAGGCACCATCACCCATGTAGCAAAGCCTGAGCCTAATGGAAGCGAATCTACAGTCTGTTGCTTTCTTTTATTATACACCATTGTGCTTTGTTCCATAATGATGACTGCCTTGATGTGCTTTTAGAGCTAGGTTTTCACAGAGAATTTACCATGACACATCTTTTAAGTGAAGCACACATTTAATCTCCATTCAGAAAACTGTGATACCTTTGTAAGAGGTTCAAGTAACTAAAATAAAAAGTAGTTTAAAACTTGTGGTCAGAGGACTATCTGAGTTGTTGTTGTCAACAACCTTCTAAAAATGCCAGTTACCTAATTGTAATGTAATGATGGTAAGCCTCTGTAAGTTGTGACTGAGTTGAGGGAGGGTTCAATACAGGTCAAGCTCTAATATCAACACATGGTTCACCATGTGACTGTGACTGGATCCTGGTTGCCCAGTTGTAGCCAGAATTTTGGAGTCCTGTGAGGATGTGGATATGGCTGTTTGAGGGAGACACAATGAAAGAACACTCTTATGCCGCGTACACACGATTGGGCTTTTGCCCGGCCAAATCACATCGGAATTCCAATGAAATTCCATCAGAGAAAAATAGAACATGTTCTATATCTAAACTCTCATGCCGCGTACACACCATCGCTTTCTGCGATGGAAAAAAACGTAATTTTCAAAAACGTCAATTTAATTGACCGTGTGTGGGCAAAAACGTCGTTTTATGTCTTCTAAAAAACGACAGAAAAAAATTGAAGCATGCTTCAATTTTATGTGTCGTTTTTGGCCGACGTCGTTTTCTGTGTTCTAAACATTGACCGTGTGTACGTAAAAACGTCGATTTAAGCCCGCGCATGCTCAGAAGCAAGTTAGGAGACGGCAGCGCTCATTCATGTAAAACGACTGTTCAGAATGGAATCAGCACATTCGTTAAGGTGTTTTTCAGCTTATAGACAAGAAAATAAAGCGCTTCTTTAACACCTGCTTTTAACTGCTACCCAGAAATGGACGTTTGTTGCGGCTGATCTTGTTGCATAGTTATGACAAGCTTTTAATTAGTTTCTTTCTTGTTTGATAATGTTTATGTTTGTGTTCTGTTATTTAGTTGTATCTTCCATCTTAAACATTTTAAATATATATATTGGTCCACCTTTTTTTTTTTTTTTTAATTTTTGTCACCAATTTGATTAGTAATCTCTATTTTGTTTTTATTTAGGAGTGTGTGAAGTGTCTGCAACAACCTAATTTTTTAGTTAACTCACCCACAAGCATGTTTTTTTACCTTGTTAATGTTTGCATTATTTATTTTGTAATGGGTCTGCCCACTCAATACTGATCTCTCAAATCTACAATAAAGAAACATGTTGAAATTTGGCTGAAAAATAAATTTTTATTTTAGTCTTCATAAAAATTTCAAAAAAAAAAAGTGGCAACCCAAAAACACAACATAATAAAAACAAAGATGCCAAGGTAGGCAGCACTTTAGAGCATGCTTGTTTTTTTCTGAAAACAAGGGTCCCCGAAGCCACAAATACAGCCTGTGAGTCCACATTAAAATTCCATCAGGGGCACCGTATTATTTCTTCGCCCTTTTCTTCCCAGCAGCCTTCCCTGCAGTCTTCCCTGCAGCCTTCCCGGTAGCCCGAGTCCTTGGGGGCTGGGTTCCTGGAGGAGATGAGGTGGCAGGAGCCAGAGCAGCCTCATGAGGTGGAGGAGCAGGTGCAGGAGCAGGAGCAGGAGCAGGAGCAGGAGCAGGAGGAGCAGCAAGGACAGGAGGAGCAATCCGCACAATGTGGGTGTCGTCATCGAGCTGCCCCAGGGATGCCATGGTTATGGCTTGGAAGATGAGGAGTTCGCAGCGCACACGCTGGCTCTGCTCCAGATTGTACATCTTGGCTGCAATGAGCGCTGCGAACCCCTCAACTTCACTGGGTGGCTCTCGGATGGCTGCAGTAGCTTGGCGAAGCAGGCCCTGGGTCTCCTCCTCCATTTGTCGCATACTCCTGAGCCGTTTATTGGGATTGCGGAATGGAGGGATCCGGGAGATGGTATCCCGCCGGCGTGCCTCCTGGGTCCCACTGGGGCCTGCCACCTCCTGGCTCCCAGTGGGCTCTGCCACCTCCTGCCTTGCAGTTGGCCCTGGCTCCTCCTGGCTCCCTGTGGGCCCTGTCTCTTCCTGGCTCCCTGTGGGCCCTGGCTCTTCCTGGCTCCCTGTGGGCCCTGGCTGTTCCTGGCTTGGGTCTGCCTGTGTATCAAAAAAAGGAACATATGTTATTTGTGTTTGTCATTAATCACACACATTTTTACAATCATGAGTGATGCAAATTGAATGTCAATATATATTACACACAGGGTCGCCATCCTTAATTATGTGGCCCCTTAAACACCTTCAGACATGGTCCCCCTGGAATTATGTGGGTTGTTGCATGCCTAATTTAGTAAATAAGTGGCCTTTTCCCCAAAAATTAATTTATTCAATTTAGTGTCAACTAGATAGTACTCAAAAAGGGTGTCTTCCATCTGGGACCCCTTGCAGGTGTATTGCGTTACTCCCCCCTACTGGCCTATCTGAAAATGCCACCCACTCCTTCATAAACATTATTAATTTGCCCATTTTGACCCCATCATGTTTTCCCACTACTGACTATTGATCCTATCCCTAAACTTACGAGATTCACATAGAATTTAGAACAATAGTAACATACATTTACCATTATTACTATACTTGTCATATACTAACTAAATTCAAACAAAAAACACATACCATTCTCCATGGCTCACAATTGGGGTCCTCCAGGAACTCTTCCTCTTCCTCCGAGCTTGCCTGCTCTTGTCTGCAGGGAACACTGGAGGATTGGCTGCTGGGAAGCTGGGAGCTACCTCTTGGGGGAAGGGTAGACATGGATGTCCTGGTCTCAATGTGGTCGTCCAGGAACTGCAGCTGACTATAGTACCACAGGGTTGGTTTGTATATGGAGTCAGCTGCAGCCCCAGACCTCATTGAGGCCAGGACTTGGACCCGTTGGGCCCTGTAGGTGCCCCTGATGGAATTGATTTTACTTTTCACAGTGGCTGTTGTGGCGTTGGGGACCCTTGTTTTCACAAAAACAAGCATGCTCTGTCTAGCTTTCTCCCTGGCATCTTTGTTTTTATTTATTGTGCTTTTGGTTTGCCACAGAACTGGATGTTCCTTCCATTTTTGGATGAATTCTGTCAGGAACTCCGCATCCTTGAAGGCATCCATTCTTTCTGCACATGAAACAGAAGCCAAAACATAATGTAATTAAAGGCACTAGCTTACTTCCCCTAACTAGCCCACAAACTCATTCCCTATTCACTATAATAAAGTCGGAATAAAAAACTTACGTCTCGTCGTTAGGAAAGATCGTGATTTACGCCTTCTTCCACAGACTATGCACGCCGTTTACAAACACGTCCCATCCCTTTTACACTACGCACGCGTGACGCTCCGCACGACACCCCGCCCCTGACGTTCGGTATCGTCCTTTCCACGCCCCTTCTCTGTCGTTTGGTGAGTGAGAAAAGATGGACAACATGGAGGTGTATTCTAGCTCAAGCCAGGAGGCAGGCCAGGCCCAACCACGCCGCAGATTCCGGTGCAGAGCCTCCAATATGAGTTTTCAGGAAATGGTGGAGATGGTCACCATATTGAGGAGGGAGGACTATGATGCCAAGCATGGCCCCTACATGCATCCCAATAAAGTAAAAGCCCAAATTATGGAGAAGGTCATCCGTAGGCTCCAGCGGAAGTTTGGGAAAACCAGGAGCAGAGAGCACCTGCGCAAAAGGTGGTCGGATTTAAAAAAAAGGGAACCCCACCAACTTTACAGAATTAATAGGGTGATTCGAAGAAGAAGTAAGTTTTTTCCATGTGTATTTAATTATTTTGGTGTGTTCTTTGTGCCATTTTTTTTTTTTTGCCAGGTTGACCATAAAATGAATATTATGAATGTGGACGCATGATGCAGTCGTCGTAGTCGTCGTTCATTCGGTGACTTTCAATAATCCAAGACCATATTAATGAGAAATGGCATCATGCCTAGTTTGCATGTGCAAAGGGGAGTTGAAGCACTGTATCTGAACAAAAATCGTAAATTTATGAATTGTGGGCGAATGAACGACGACTCCTATGACCAATTAGTCGACACAAATATGAAAGTTGTGACATTTTTGGGGCTTAAAAAAAAGGTGTATTCAATTCTGGAATAGATGGAAATGTGTTTCAGCTTATTTTAGAAGAAACGTAAATACCTTGAGATTCACAAAAAGGAGCGTTTGCTACTCCTTTTTTTATTGAACATGTGTACTCAGTAGCACAATTGTTTGTCACAATCACAACCTATGTTGGGTCACAAACAGGGGTGAGCAGATCCAGGGGAGACTTGTTTAGCTTACATATCTAAAATTAAAAATTGGGTTAACTGATTTGACATTACTTTGTGAATGGATTAAATATTGGTCTATTTTCTTGATAATTGTTTAAAAATCAACAATAGTGACCTTTTGTTTATCATTTATTAATTTTTGGGTGTCATTTCATGCCGCTCGTAATGGTTGAACCTCATGTTTTCCCTTTCTTCAATCTTGTAGGGCACAATGAAGCAGAAAGGCAGGAGGCACAAGCCAATCAAGCCACACCCCCGAGGGATGTAGAGGAAGAGGAACCTGCCTCAACATCCGGTAAAGTAACATCTACCACATTTTCTGTGAATATAGATATAGGCATACAATCTTTTAACACATGTTTTGGTTCCACATTTCAGGAGGAAATCGGGCTGGTCAGGGACTGGACACGTACTGTATAGTGCCCAGCTCCTCATCGGCGAGGTTCTCACCTGCAGGGCCCAAGTCGAGGACATACGTCTGGCCTGCCGTGAAATACGCCACAAAGCAAAGACGCTGGAACGGCAGCTTAAAAATTTTATTAATGTTTTGGGGAGGGTTTAATTGTTTGTGTATTTTCTTTTTTCCTTGAATTTGAAAAAAAAAAAAAAAAAAAAAAAATAACTAAATTATATTTTGTACTAATCAAAAAAGACCAAAAAAACAAAAAAAATATATTATATTTTGTACTAATCAAAAAAGACCAAAAAAACAAAAAAAATATATTATATTTTGTACTAATCAAAAAAGACCAAAAAAACAAAAAAAAATATTATATTTTGTACTAATCAAAAAAGACCAAAAAAACAAAAAAAATATATTATATTTTGTACTAATCAAAAAAGACCAAAAAAACAAAAAAAATATATTATATTTTGTACTAATCAAAAAAGACCAAAAAAACAAAAAAAATGATTTGTTGTACTAATCAAAAATAAAAAAGTAACAAATAAATAACATTTTGGACTCCAAACAATTTGTGTGTAGTTATTGGTATCAATGCAGACTCATTCAATTACTCAGGCATATTTGTAGAGTTATTAAGATTTAACACTCATGGGAATTTATGACATCCCAAACACATGGCTGGATGAGAACCTAGGAAAAAGAAACATTACCCCCCAAAACTTACAAATAACTAAAATCAAACAAATAAACACTGTTTCATCAAACAAAAAGTAAATTTAATTATTTAATCAAGATCAGGCATTGCAATGGCCCCCCTCCCCATAAAATAGTCCACATAGGATTGACGCACTGCACGTGCGGTTTGGGGGGCCAAGCCTCTATGGCTAGCCTGATGTCCCGGCTCCGGAGCCACAAGATCAGCCTCATCAGGCAATACCGTCAGGTAAGTTTGAGAATTTTGTTTCAAAAAATTGTGCAAAATGCAACAAGATAGGATGATGTAATTCCACTTGTATTCCGCCAGGTTTATTGCTGTTAAAAACAATCTGAATCGGCTGGCCATGATTCCAAAGGCATTCTCTACCACACGTCTTGCTCTGGCCAGCCGATAATTAAAAACCCTCCTCTCATGGGTGAGGGTGCGTACGGGAAATGGCCTCATGAGGTGGGGACCCAAACCAAAAGCCTCATCTGCTACAAACACGAAGGGCAGACCCTCTTCGTTCTCCTCCGCAGGTGGCAATCCTAGGTCCTCCAACCGAAGCCGTTGGGCGAACTCCGTCTCCGCAAACACACCGCCGTCCGACATCCGGCCATTTTTCCCAACATCCACGTACAAGAACTCGTAATTTGCAGAGACCACCGCCATCAAAACAACGCTGTGGAACCCCTTGTAATTGAAGAAATGGGATCCACTATGGGGTGGGGGCACAATGCGGATGTGCTTGCCATCAATGGCTCCTCCGCAGTTCGGAAAGTTCCAACGCTGGGAGAAGTCCGCTGCCACAGTCTGCGATTCCTGTGGCGTGGTGGGGAACTGGATAGAAAGAAAAAAAAAAAAACATTATAACAAAGATTTTGAACAGAATATAGCTAAAATTACAAGGGATCCCACCAACAATTCCACAAAAAAGGTTAGTATTAAAAAATAACATGTGAACAATTAAGCATATTAATCACCCCCCTCTGATGTTGAAAAAATATATTTAGGGGGAGTGGGGCTCAAGATGAGTTTCTCACATGAGAAACAACCCCCCAAAAAAAATCTAACTAAGAAAAATAATTATTAGTATGTAGTTCAAAAATCTAGGGGGGGGGGTTTGGACAATGGAGGCCACAAATAAACGGGGATATAGGGACACACAAAATGCAGCACTACAATGGAGGCCACAAATAAACGGGGATATAGGGACTATGCTAGGTGGGTTTGGCCACAACATAGAATGATGGACAGGTTGGCTAAATTAAATAAACATGTAGGGCTTTACTAATTGTGTAGAACAGCATACATAGAGACAAAGTGAGCATTCTGAGCATATTAGAAATTTCTTTTTTTTTTTTTTTTTTTGGGACATAGTTTGACCATTGAAAGAACACCACTTACCTTAACATAGTCCTCCTGAAGAACCTGAATGATGGCCGAACAGGTCTCAGGGATTATGAGGCCCAGAGCCTGGGGGGAGATGCCCGTCGAGAACTTCAAGTCCTGCAGACTTCTCCCTGTTGCAAGGTAGCGCAACGTAGCAACTAGCCTCTGCTCAGCAGTGATGGCTTCCCGCATAACGGTGTCCTGCCTGGTGATATATGGCGACACCAAAGCCAAAAGCTGCTGAAATACGGGGTCAGACATCCTAAGAAAATTCCTGAAATCATCAGGGTTATTTTCTCGGATCTCCCGCAGCAGAGGCATATGAGAGAACTGGTCCCTGCGTAGCAACCAGTTCTTGGTCCACAACCTCCTCCTCACCCTGTTCATGGACCGTCGCTGGGATGCAGCACACATCCTAACAACAAGCACAGCACGATCTCGGCGACGAGTTCGTACCCGCAACATGGCTAGAAAACGGTCGTCAAATCAGATCAGACTAAAAATTACGCCCTGAAGTAAAGAATGGCCTTTGAAGAACGACCTGCTAAACAGCACCGTGCACACAAAACGTAATGCCTAAACAAATACGTCCTTAGTACAAGCACTGTATCACAGATCCGACAACAAATAGACAAACTGTACGACAGAAAACGAAATTTAAAGCACAGTCACTGAAAAACACGAATCGTATCTCACCAAACTTTTACTAACACGCAGCAACACGATATCAGCAAAAGAGGCCGTCTTCCGCATGGAAACGACCCTTTATAGTGACGTCGTGCGTGATTGACGGAACTGCGCTGTGCTAGAGCGTTGTGAAAAAGCGATGGTGTGTATGCTACGTCGTTGTTCAAATTGAAGTTTGAAAAATGACGTTTTTTTAAAGCACATAAAGCGTCGCATTTTTCCATCGCAGAAAGCGATGGTGTGTACGCGGCATCAGACCACGTACACACGGCCGAGTTTCTCGGCAAAAACCAGCAAGAAGCTTGCTGTTTTTTTTTTTTGCAGAGGAAACCAGTCGTGTGTACACTTTTCGACGAGGAAACCGATGAGGATCTCGTCGGGCCAAAAAGAGAACATGTTCTCTATTTCCTTGATGGCAATGGGAAAATTTGGCTGGCCGAGATCCTCGGCGGCTTCACAAGGAACTCGACGAGCAAAACGATGTGTTTTGCCCGTCGAGTTTCTCGGCC
This sequence comes from Rana temporaria, assembly GCF_905171775.1. Lineage (NCBI taxonomy): Eukaryota > Metazoa > Chordata > Amphibia > Anura > Ranidae > Rana > Rana temporaria. The sequence continues at coordinate 260,797,823 of NC_053489.1, read as the reverse complement.
GTGTGTACCCGGCCTGATGGAATTCGTCGGAATTTCCGATGAGAAAACTCAGATGGGGCTACACACGATCGGAATATCCAATGGAAAAAGTCAGTCAGACTTTTTCATCAGAAATTCCGATCGTGTGTACGCGGCATTAGGTTACTGGCAAGAAGAGGAGCAGAGGACCTAAATGGCCTTCACTTTAATGGTGCTGCAGTGAGGAGTTTGCCTACAGCAGTGGTGCAATAGATTCTCACTACAGAAAAAATTATAAGTAGCCTGTACTATGCAGGTTTATTCATAGTGATTTTGAGACAAATTATTTTTCAAACTAGCATTCCATGTTTGGCAAAAGTACAGAAGATAAAATAAATTGCCTACCTATAAGCCCCTCTTCTCTGTCCGTCTTCTCTACTGAGGTGCTGAAGTTTTGCCCTTAACTTATGTACTTACCCTTAACCAGCCGTCTCCAAACTGCGGCCCTTGCTTTTATCTGGCCCTTGGGGCAGTATTTTTTTCACTGACACCAACAAAGGGACACAGTTCCTCCCAATGACACCAACAATGGGGCCCAATAATACCAATGATGGGGCACAGTTCCTCACAATGACACCATTAATGGGGCCCAAAAATACCAATGATGGGGGACCATTCCTCCCAATGATACCAATGATGGGGCACAGTTCTTCCCAATGTCACCAAAGATCGGGCACTATTCCTCCCACTGACACCAACGATGGAGCGCAGTTCCCCCCAATGACCTCAACAATGGGGCACTATTGCTCTCACTGACACCAACAATGGGGCATTGTTTACTCTGACTTTTTGCCCCTTTGATTCTGGCCAAATTTCTTCTCATGATGGCCACAGTCTGGTCCCCCTAAAGTCTGAAGGACAGTAAACTGGTCCTTTGTTTAGAAAGTTTGGAGACCTCTGCTCTAAACCATCAAGGTTTTGATACCCTGCTTCTTTTTATATACAGCAATTCTACATTGTAAACTATTAGCATTTCAGTATATGTTGTTGCCACATACTTCTGTTGTGATAATTTGTCCCATGTACCCCTGTGTGGGTTCTTAGTTAAAGTGTTACTAAACCCCCTGCATTCACAATATCTGGTCTCCCACAGTACACAGGACATGGAAAGAATTATGGAAGTTCTACAAGCAGGGCCCTCCTGTACCTTCTGTATTGCACTGTACTGTAATTGTGCTGTCCCCCCTCTACATTGTAAAGTGCTGCGTAAACTGTTGGCACTATATAAATCGTGTATAATAATAATAATAATAATTTTAGTTACTAGAAACTGCTAAATACCTTTTCTCATTAGCAGTATATAGCAGTCTGTTGACTTCTATTAGTGTCTGGTTAAAGCTTGTAGGAGGAGTTTTCACTCTATTCTGACTGTCCTATGAGGATGCAGGACCCCTGACCCTCTGTCTGGGCAGTGCTGATTGGCACTGTGTTGATCACATGCACTCTCCTAAGAAAAGAAAAACTCTCTAGAAATACACACCAAATTGAGCATGTGCAGAGTGCTCCCAAGGCTCTGTACTGTCAGGAGATACATTGGGGACAGTGGAGAAAAGGGAGAATCGGAGAAGACAGGTTCAAAAAGCCTTTTTACACAATGCATAGGATTAACCCTTTAGATTCCACAGTGAGTATAACAAGCATGCTTTACTGCATCTATAGACTTATTTTACTGTTGTGGAATTAGTAATATTTTAAGCACTCTGTTAGGCAATACCTATGCTTTTCTTTTTACGCTAAGATACCTTTGTATGCATTACTTGTCTTTTAAACTTCTGTCAATAAAAAGTTTGAATAAGAAAAGAAATTGCGTACAAGTCTTTCTACTCCAGAAATCAATAAATTTAAACTTTTACTTGGAAAACAAAAAGCATGGTTTTAGTTGTGGCAGTTGTTATGTCCTATAATTTTATAAATGATGCTCAAGGGTATATTTATAAAGGGGCAAAGAGTCAATAGGTAACTCCAGTTTTAGGCCCCTTTCAGACTGGGGCGGGAGCTGCGGTGGCGGTATAACGCCGCTAAAAATAGCGGCGCTATACCGCCGGAATTGCCGCGGGTATCAGCCGCTAGCGGTGCGGTATTAACCCCCGCTAGCGGCCTTTAAAGAGTTAATACCGCCCGCAATGCGCCTCTATAGAGGCGCATTGCGGGCGGTATTGCCGCGGTTTACCATTGTTTTCAATGGGAAGGAGCGGTATACATGCCGCTCCTCTCACCGCTCCAAAGATGCTGCTGACAGGAGATTTTTTTGTCTCCCGCCAGCTCATCGCCTCAGTGTGAAAGCCCTCGGGCTTTCACATTGAGTCTACAGTGAAGGAGTTTTTCAGGCGCGATAGCAGCGCTATTTTTAGCGCTGTACCGCCTGAAAAACTCCTCAATGTGAAAGGGGCCTTAAAGAACATTCCCCATCTGTTATGTAAAGTTACTTTTCCACTATTTGGATTTTCTATATCGCACACCAGTACTTTTTTTGTACAGTATTTCAATAGTTAATCCCCCTATCGGTTGTATGAGCAGTGTTTATATAATAAATAATGTTACAGACACTTGGCCCCATTCTCTGTTCGACATTCGAGTGTGATTTTAATAATGATCGGCTAATTGCTCTCTATGGAGTACCAGCTACGGTCTTTCTTTTGTTCACCTGCCGAATCATACATTCGGCGTCTATGGATGCCGAATTAATGACTCAGGAGCGCGGCTGCAAGGTAACCCCTCCTCGGGAGAGCGCTTCTCCAAGGAGGTTATCTAAGGAGCCGCCAAGGGACCCCAGAAAAGGATGTTTGGGGCCACTCTGTGCAAAACGAGCTGCACAGTGGAAGTATGACATGTTTGTTATTTAAAAACAAAACAAAAACAAAGCTTTAGTATCACTTTAAGAGTTCCCTTCACTGAAATTAAGGAGCCAACCCCTGAAAAATACCCCCACACCATAATCCCCTCCTTCACCAAATGATTTGGCCCAGTGAACAAAGCAAGGTCCCTAAAGACATGGATGAGCGAGTTTGGGGTGGAGGAACTTGACTGGCCTGCACAGAGTCCTGACCTCAACCCAATAGAACACATATAGGATGACTGCGAGCCAGGACTTCTCGTCTACGTCAGTGCCAGACCTTACAAATGTGCTTCTGGAAGAATGGTCAAACATTCCCATAGACACACTCCTAAACCTTGTGGACAGCCTTTCCAGAAGAGTCTACGCTGTTATAGCTGCAAAGGGTTGGCCAACTCAATATAGAACCCATTAACTAATACTGGGATGCCATTAAAGATCATGGGCAAGTAAAGGCAGACGCCCCCAATACTTTTAGTAATATAGTGTATCTGCCACTGGTCTACTATGGGCCGGTGGTGGTGACACCAAAATGATATGGCAGCAGTTTTTCTACATGCATTGTCCTGAATGCAGACTCCCTCTGGTCATCGCCTCATACCCATCCTTGCCAATAGCAGATGACTGGCAGCACACTGATGATAACATGTCTACTAAGCGCTTTTCAAAGCAAATCACCTCTCATTTGCATCACGTGACCTGAATCTAAGGTACTTTTATAATTATATATATATATATATATATATATATATATATATATATATATATATATATATATATATATATATATATATATATATATATATAAATTCAATTTTCTTAATAACCAAGGGTCCCTATAATGAACCCTGCCTTGCAGTGCCTTTGCATCCAAAGTATATCTAAATGATATTCAGTTCTACTAACCTTATAATCTTTTGATATGCAAATCTAGGGGTAAAAAACAATTACATGGCAATATAACTGAGGTCTTGCTTTATGTTTTCAATCCTCTAAGCAGACTTACTGAGTCATTGCATGTCAGCAGGTTGCAACATTCCTGTGATTGTAGCATTGTCACTGTTTAAGCTGCTGCTGCTTGTTAAGTAAGTTCTATGATTTCTGTACTGTTACATCACCATAGAGCATAGTGCAGATTTTATAATCGGCATTGTGTCACCAAATACCAAATAAGGGAAATATCTGGAAACATTTCCTTTTTTGCTCTGAATAGAATCAGATGACTTACGGTACCATCTGAGTTTATACATAATCAGGTGTTTTAAAGGTGTTATTGTCACAGTGCAGACATTGCAGAATTATGTGAAATCATTACATATTCATTACTTGCTATTGGAAAAATGCTTGGCATCCCTGGATTTAACATTGTTGTAGAAAACAAATTAAACACAGATACCCACACAGCACACACAGCAAGATAGATTGGTTTTTGTCTTTCACACTATTCACACTATGCCCAACAGTGTTTGAAATCTCCCTGTATGACACAAGAGATGAAAATACTGTATCTGCTTGCATTAAAAGCAACCATTTTTTTTAATAAAGTGTAGAGCAACCATCTAACATTTGGAATATACCAACTCAATATCAATAATAATTTGTATAGTTAAAGTGGAATTTTATACACAAAAATTTGATAAAAAAATAATGTTCTTTAGCAAGAAACATACATTCCACATTAAAAATGAAAAATTAATGCTTCCAAAATTAGTGTGCTGTAGGTTGCCTCCAGCTTTGTTGCTCTTTCCTCTTGCTAGAGGCTGCCATTTTGTTGAAGCCCAGAGCCCCTGAACAGCAGTAAATCTTTAGCCTGAAAACAGATTGGCCTCTACAAATTTAGCACAGTACCTAAAAATAGAGAGCAACTGAGCATGTGCAGAGCAGGGTGAGACAGTGTATTACTTAAACAGTATAGGCACGTATTTGTTATTTTTTACATAGCTCTATCTGCAAAAACTGATCTAGCAGGACTTTATTTTCTGACTTAAAGTTTCACTTTAATAATAATACTCCACCTGTACCAGTAAATAATATACACAACATCATTGTTAGAGTCGCTTCACACAGCAGCGGCACGACTTCGGGGGCGACTCTGAAAGTCGTCCTGAGGACGACTTCAGAGGCGATTTGCAAAACGACTTCTGTATAGAAGTCAATGCAGGTCGCCCCGAGCCGCCCCTGAAGTCGTACAGGAACCTTTTTCTAAGTCGGAGCGACTTGCGTCACTCCTATTAGAACGGTTCCATTGCATTGAATGGGACGCGACACGTCAGGCGGCTGAGCCACCTGACGAGTCGCCCCAGTGTGAACCGGATCTTAATCTCCAAACAAAATGTCCAATAAATATGATCAAAACAAAAAATTAATTATATAAGTCCTCAGTGATCCAACGTGTAATGTTATATGTGTATAACATATTGTTATTGAGTTATTGGCTTTCTGATCAGTGTGGGAACACATGACAGTGCACAGCGGCTATATACAAATATATATATATATATATATATATATATATATATATGTGTGTGTGTGTGTAGCGCTCTGCTCCTGTTGGGTAGGCGCTATTTGTAAATTTAAGTTATCTGAGCTGTAGTTTGGCTCGGAATGATTACCGTATTTATCGCGGTATAAAGCGCTCCCGCGTATACCGCGCACCCCTAAAGTGGCCCCCTAACCTGTGGAAAAAAAGTTTTTTTTTTTTTTTTTACTTACAGTTTTGGTGTCTTGCGCGGCGTCCATCTGCGGCCTCGTCGGGTCCGGCGTCCTTCTGCGGCTTCGGGTGTCCTCTTCGGCGGGTCCGGCGTCCTTCTGCGGCGGGTCCGCTGTCCTCTTCGGCGGGTCCGGTGTCCTCTTCGGCGGGTCCGGTGTCCTCTTCGGCGGGTCCGGCGTCCTTCTGCGGCGTCCTCGCGGCGTCCTCGTGTCCTTCCCGCCACGAGTTTGAATACTGCGCCGGCATATACCGAGCGCAGTACACTTGTGAATCTTCAGGCAGGCTCGGCAACTGTCGCACTGACGTCCTGTACGTACAGGACGTCAGTGCGAGAGGCGCCGAGACTGCCCGAAGATTCACGAGTGTACTGCGCTCGGTATATGCCGGCGCAGTATTCAAACTCGTGGCGGGAAAAGCGGGTATCGGCGTATATCGCGCACCCACGATTTTACCCTGATTTTCAGGGCAAAATAGTGTGCGGTATATGCCGATAAATACGGTATGTCAAATTATTGGTTTCTGTTCCAGTTCAGCTGCATTGCACATTTTCCACTTGACTGTGGGTGTCGCTGTCACCACGGGTCAAGGGTGGAAACACAGCCTGGCTGGGTGTATTGAGTATTCTTTGCCCAGAAGCAGCCCAGTGGGTGTGGTCCCCGCCGCTGTGCATTCTGGGAGAGGGTACTTAAGGGAAAGACACTGTTCTGGCGGGGTCTTCCGATCCTGACCTGATGGCCCTTCTAGCCTCAGGGATGTGTTAGCAGTTCTTCCGCCTCGGGGCCCGCTACTGAGAGTAGGCCCAGGAGTTTCTAGGGGCCTACTGGTCCAGGGGTGGCCCTGTGCTGTCTTACCTGCAGGAAGAAGCCGAACAATTGGGGATTCAATTGGAGGATGCATCCTGGCCAATCTACCACACAGTGCTGCCGGCTGGATGAAAGATCCTGGTACTGTGTAACTGTGTCTTCGGAACTTTTGCAAAATGTGTGTGTGGTTACACGGTCCTGTGGCAGAGGACTGTGCAACTACTCGACGGCATTCATCGAGTCTGTGGCAGAGACTTTTGAACGAGCTTCGCACCAGTTGCCAGGTCAGTGAGAGAGGCCTATCTGGTGGTTGCTGAATCCAGTGTGGAGACGGTTTGTCCTCTGGAACCAAGAACGTACCCGTGATCCACAAAGCAAGGTACCTAATTCTCCCCTAACCCTCCACCCCTCTGTCTGAGTTTGTTTAATAAAACCTTGGAAGAAAAAGAGACTAAGTGTTGGTGCAGACATTTGTGAATAACTTTTCAAGGAGGACTGCATCTATTTTGGCATGGATCATGGATCTTGTGATCCTGTTTTTGGTCTCTTCGGTGTTAATATAGGGAGTTTTCCAGGCCTTGGCAATGGTTTGCTTCGCCCCCGTGGTAACCTGCAGGAGGAGTTTCCAAAGGTTTTTGTTGAGTAAAAACGTGGCTGGGTTCCAGGTCTAATGAGCTGTTAAACATAGTGGAGAGGGAATGGAAGATTTCAGTCCAAAATGCTTTGGCCAGTGGGCAGGTCCACCAAACGTAGTGATGGGTACCTGCTGCCAGTGTGCCCATCAATTGCCACTGTGATAGACGTGAAACTAAAATGAAAATTTTATGTTATGATTAGAAATATTAAAGTGTATTTCGGTAATATTTCTTTAGTATACTGCTTATTTTCCTTGATGAAGATTTTGTCATATCAGGAATGAAATGAAGAGATAGGTGTTTTAAAGTTATAAGTACATCTTGGAACTTAAGGTTGACCATACAAAGATATGTTATTAAAAACAGATGTAACCCTCCCTCCTGGATTCCTCAGTTGTAACAGGAAAAGCCTTCCCATCCCCCTCCTTCTCACTCAGACTGCTTGGAAGGAAAATGTGCAGAGCTGAATGAACTTTTTTTCTACACTGGATGATGTGGGCAGCATGCCCAAATATGGACTTTGACTTCCCCTTCTACACACTCAGAACATGAAATGGACTCGTGAGGAGAAACCACCCTTCTATATGAATTGACCAATAATAGACTCACAAGGGTTATGGGGAGGGATTGATGGGCGTGTATGCATATTTGTGTGATATTCTCTGTGTTTTAAATAAAGGGCCAGCAGGGTTTGTTCTTCCTGTTGGGATCGAAGCTGAGAGGTGAGCATCATGTAGTCTGATTTTGATTGCACCCATAGCCATTTTGAAATCTTCCGGTAGTATGGATAACCCTGATTTGTCCTCATCAGTTGGCGCCCAACGTTTGTTTTGCTCTATTGGGAAGATGCAGCACCCCGGGATGTGGTGGGGTACGTCTGTACGGATGGTGACTGATCACCTCCATGGCTGCGTTTTTTTTGCAGCGGTCTACTTCCGTGCAGACGCACTTCATTCTTTTGGTCGTGCTGCGCCTCACCCAATCAAAGACGAGATTTCTTGAGCAACGCTTGTAACCCTTTGTCCCGTCTGCCGGTTGATACCTGTGTTTTTATGTTTAAGTGTTGTGTTAGTTTGAATGTGACTGTTTCAGGGGTCTATGTCTGTAGGCGGTGGCGGACAGTATTTTTCTTTCAGGGGTCCTGAGCCGGTGACGCATGGTAAGCGTGTCTTGGGGTGGAGATGTTTATGTGTGCATGTCTGTCCCGGGCTCCTTCCTATTAAGTGAGGTAGTATGCACATGTCAATATGTCTGGTCTGAAAGAAGAGGATTTGGGGGTTCGATAGTCGCTAAGACGAGCGGACTGAGTTGAGTTTTTTTTTGGCTTGGGTAGTCGAAACGGAATAAAGATAGCCACTAAGGAAGTTGGATCTTTATGGGTTTGCTATACATATGGCTTGTGCCATATGTATACCAAATCTCTTTAGTCAAAACGGAATAAAGATAGCCACTAAGGAAGTTGGATCTTTATGGGTTTGCTATGCATATGGCTTGTGCCATATGTGTACCAAATCTCTCTAGTCGAAATTGGAAGATTGGGGTTCGTTTTGCCTTCTTTTGGGGGGGGCACTGAGGGTTTTACATTTTTGGGGTTAGTGGTTAAACTTTATGGGATTAAGCTAAATTGGGGTTACATTTTTGGGGTTAGGGGTTAAGAATTAGGGGCTGAAAGAGCCGTGTATTTTGTGTGTTTTGTGTTGTTCTGTGTTGTCCGTGCGTTTTTTTTTTTTTTTTTTTTTGCATGCATTCTTGTTCTGAGGGCTGTTAGCAGCCCACTATAAATGGCAGACAAGCACGTGCTGCAGCCAATTTTTTTCTTTTTCATTTCCATTCCTCTCTTCCCCCCCCCCTCTCCAGGCTGTGTGGAGTTCTATCAGCAGACTTTTTTTTTGGAGTTTCAGATTTCTCTGCTGGAGTAACGCAGGCAGTGATGGCCCCTACCCTCTCCCCCCTCCCCTTTTGCAGCGTAAGCTGGCTGTGTGATAACAGCCGAGAGTGTAGCTTATAGGTTTTTTTTCTGTTTCTTTGATAGATAACGGTAACTTGCCTTTATTGATTTCAGAAAAACATAGTGAAATAGTTTTTTTAAACAAAACACATGGGTCTGGTGTTCTCAGCAGCTGCTGATGTATCTTTTTGATTCACAGACCTTTGAGGTTTTTGGGATAACGCAGACTATTTTTATATCCGAATCTATGTGTACAATGGGGCTTATTGTTATTTTTGCTGGTTTTTTTTTTTTTTTATATACTTCTGGGGTGCCTCCCTGATATAATATATACTCCTGCCCCCTCCCTGGTGGGGGGATAGAACTGGGTGTGTGAGGAATGTGGGCGGTCCAGACCCCTGCATCCTGCCCGCCCTGAGCTCTGCCACATTTGCAAGTTGGAGGATAGCCCCCCCCTCTCCCCCCCCCAGGGACGACAACCTAGGAGACAGTTTTTTTTTGTAACACAGAGTTTTTTTTTTTTTAACAAAAGGTTGACTTGGGATATTGCACTGTCTATGTCCGTTAGAGTCTACGATTTCAGTTGCTTTGTCGCAATTAATAAACGGTAATCAGTAAATAATGGGATATTTCTCCTGAGGTTTAAAAAATATGGAACAGACATTTGATGCACATAATAAGCAATTGTTAAGTCTTTATTTTACAGTTAAAATCTTCTACAGAGAATTAATTTAGGTGAATTATTTCGTCCCGTTTTTTTTATCCTTTTAATCGGATAGATTGAATGCGTGTTCTGTGGGGACCTGTCCCATCTGGGTTGCCCACTTACACTTACACTGACGATGCCATGCACTGTATTTTGACTTGATACATAGAGGTTTTTTCCAGTTTGGTTGTTGTAATGTGATACCCAGGGCCTGTTATTGTCTTAATTTCCCTCATGTTCTGCCCACGATGCCTGCTGGAAGCATGGGCCCCGCCCGACTGCTTGAGGCCGTGCCCCTTCCTTCCCCTCACGTTCTGCCCAACTGTATGCCCGGCTGGAGGAAGCATGGGCCTGCCCGGATGCTCTTCCCTGCTGAAGGCTTTGCCTCGTTCTGAACGCATATGGTGTCGCCTCCTGCCCGCTGCCCGCTGCCCATACTGGATTCTGTGCCCTCCGGCCCACGGGCCTTCTTCTTCATGCCCTCCTTAGTCTGTCCAGGGGGGGGTAACTACAATGCCACTTCGCTGGACAGACACGTAAGGGAGGAGAATGATGTAGATGGGAGTGGCAGACCTACCTGAAGGTAGAATCCGCTCATATGCTGTCATGTGTGCCCCGACCTCAATGCCTTGACCTCATGGGGTGCCCAAAAGCGGTAGAGAGAGTGTGTAAATCCTGGCGTTCATGACTACAGAAGCTGTGTTCACAAGTCACACATGAGGGATGAGGAGATTCTGGGTATCACATTGGAACAGTAGAACATTTTACATAGTACATTTAAATGGTTTTATTCCACATGCTGTGCCATGCCATCCTCAGGGTTAAGTGGGTAAGTGGCCCCAAGGGGGGAGCATTCAATACATTATCCCTTTCTGAAATCTTGTTTGAGACAGTCTCTAGATTAGATTGTTATGAGCTATGATTATGTGACCGCTTTTGAAAATAGGTAACTAATATTCGTGTACGAGTTTTTCTCACATTTCTGATGTAGGTACCGATAATTACCAATATCCCCTGGGTGATGATTAAGAGGTTCCTTCGAAAATATTCTCTGGAAGATGAGTGATATTATGGATTGTGCCGCCCAAATCTGAATGAAATTATATATCTTTTTTCAAATACATGGGATTGTGACAACTGGGGTTTGTGGGTTGGAATATCTCAAAGGGGGGTCCCGGTTACATAGGGTAATTAGTTAATTAATGTCAGAGTGTAAAGAAGTTCTCTAATGAGATAATTAAGTTTGATTCTGCCTGTAAATGTTTATGAATATGTTTACCCCAACAACTGAAAATGTGTTATGACATGTCAAAGCATAAACATGGGATTAGAACAAAGGTTTAATGGGAAAATTGTTGATTGAGATTGTGTGAAGAATTGTATACAATTCAGTAAATGGTAAACAACATGGTATTTTATGTTTAACTGAAATCCTACAGATCTGGTTGTAAGAATTAATAAGTAGAGGTTTGAGCAATGTTTACAACAGATTCTAAACTTGGGTTTGGTTTATTATAAGGTTCCCCAGAGAAAAATATTAAAATATGAAAGTTATGTTCAATCTAAAAAACTTTATAAAAAATATTATTATAAAAATTGTAAAAATAAAATTAAAAAATAAACAAGTGTTAAAAGTTATTATAAAATGACATTTCTGATAAAATATAGATTGTGAGTAATTATGAGTGACTTTATCAGTAGAAAACAATGGTCGGTTCATGCGCAGGGACTGGTCAGTGGATTTCATGAGATTTGTCCTCTAAGCGATCTTTTGTCGCTATTGGAAGTTAAGGAATGTCATGTTATAATGTGGTGTACATGATTTTTGGCGGATGTACAAACCAAATATGTTTTAAAATTTTTGAAAAAGAGTTAAAAATGAGAAAAACGATGCAATTCGATTGGATTGTATATGGTCTAAAACTTGTACAATCTGCTCCAAGCATGGGGGGGAACAGATGTTTTCCCTTAGAGGTCATTAACAGCAGATCAGGTTACAGGCTGTGGTGGTTTACAGGAGTGAGTGCTAGCTTGAAATCCGACTCCCAGTTTAAGCATCCTCAGCTGCTGTGCTTTACAATGGCTCTTTGCAAGTTTGAAGGGAAAAATAAATAAATATCAGAGTTTATGTTAAGAAGACTATAAAGCCTATTATAGGGTAAATCTTTCTTTTATAATAAAAGGTAATTTGTACACAATCATTAGAAGATCTGAAAGAAAGCCCTTATTAATAAAATTTTTTTTTTTTTTTTTCCTCTCTTTCTCTTTCTTTTCCTTTCTTTCTTTCTCTCTCTCTCTCCTTCTCTCTCTCGTTCTTTCTTTCTTTCTTTCTTTCTCTCTCATTCTTTCTTTCTCTCATATGTTACTAAACTGTGGGTTTTTTGCACCATTTGGTTTGAAGAATACCTTACTTTGAGGGTGTCATTTTAAAGAGAATGAAATATGGTGTTAATCTGCATAGCTTAAGAAAAGTCAGTTAAAATGGTTTAAAAATAAAATACATGGATAGATGATGCAGATGATGATGATTTATGGATTAAAATGTCACTTTCTAGGCTTCAGATTGACGAATGTATTAATGGAAGAATAATTGGTCTCTTATATTTGGATCCATGTAGGGGAACAATGAAACTTCTGTATGTTCGTTTATGCTGAAGGCTGCTATGTTTGTTTAAACAGACATGCGACAAGAATATTCATGCTGCATGATCAGTCCTGAAAACTAGTGTAATGTAATAAAGTTTCTTTAGGAAATAAAATATTTAGGACAGAGCCCAATATAAAATTAAGATGCTAATGAAGGGAAATATAGTAATTTGATGGGAACGGATGCTTTTATGAAATTTAACTTAGTAATGTAAATGTAGATTGGATCAATTATGGTTGCTATGGTCAATAGAGGTTTGTTAACTATAAACAAGGATGCATTCCAGTATATTACTGAACACCTAGAGGCCACTTCACAAATGACTTTGTATAAAATTATGGCCTTATACAGGATATTAGGTGAACAAGGGGGGGCATTTAGAATGTCACCTGCGGACAATATTTTGGGTGATAACACATTTGTACTTAAATAGGTATAGCAATCTTGTCTCTGTTTATATTGGTTATGATAATGTTTTGTTATATTGACCGTGTCCTCCATTACTGTCCTTGTCTGTTAAGAAATAACAAAGAGAATGAACTGATAAAATATTCATTTCAAGGGGGGGCTGTGATAGACGTGAAACTAAAATGAAAATTTTATGTTATGATTAGAAATATTAAAGTGTATTTCGGTAATATTTCTTTAGTATACTGCTTATTTTCCTTGATGAAGATTTTGTCATATCAGGAATGAAATGAAGAGATAGGTGTTTTAAAGTTATAAGTACATCTTGGAACTTAAGGTTGACCATACAAAGATATGTTATTAAAAACAGATGTAACCCTCCCTCCTGGATTCCTCAGTTGTAACAGGAAAAGCCTTCCCATCCCCCTCCTTCTCACTCAGACTGCTTGGAAGGAAAATGTGCAGAGCTGAATGAACTTTTTTTCTACACTGGATGATGTGGGCAGCATGCCCAAATATGGACTTTGACTTCCCCTTCTACACACTCAGAACATGAAATGGACTCGTGAGGAGAAACCACCCTTCTATATGAATTGACCAATAATAGACTCACAAGGGTTATGGGGAGGGATTGATGGGCGTGTATGCATATTTGTGTGATATTCTCTGTGTTTTAAATAAAGGGCCAGCAGGGTTTGTTCTTCCTGTTGGGATCGAAGCTGAGAGGTGAGCATCATGTAGTCTGATTTTGATTGCACCCATAGCCATTTTGAAATCTTCCGGTAGTATGGATAACCCTGATTTGTCCTCATCACCACTACTGTGCCCCATCAATTGCTGCCAGTGTGCCCATCAATTGCTGCCAGTGTGCCCATAAATTGCCGCTACTGTGCCCCATCAAATGCTGAGAGTGTGCATCGCCCGGCACTTTCCCATCTCGCAGCGGGTCGCGGTGGCATCCTCCATGCTCCTCAATGTCTTCTCCCATCCTCTATATCAGGCGTCCAATCACAGCGCCTGTTGTTTCAGCCAATCAGGTGACAAGTAACAGACCCAAGCACCTAATTGGTTGAGAGGCGCTTCAGTGTTAGGAAAGCGATTCATTTGCTTTCCTAACACAATGCTGAGTGAACAGCAAGCGCCCAGCATGGTTCCTGCTGTTCACCTTTTTGGACGCCTATTAGGCTCCAATCAGGTGCTTTAAAAATATACCCCGCTGCTGTAATTCAGGTGCCCAGCGCCTGACAAAGAATCTATCTATGGTGATAGAGAGGTGACAGGAGAGAGGGGGCGCCCCTTATGGACGCACCACCACTGCTTACATGTTCGCACAGATACTAACACAACGGGCAAAGACGTGTCTCCATGGAGGCATGGGGTAAAAAAATGTTTAATTTAAAGATAACAAAAAAGTTCCGTGTTCTGGAGACCATGAGACTCGCACAGGGATGGGAATTCTATTACAGATTTGCTATTACTGTTGCCAGTATATAATGGTACAGAGGAAACCATGTGATCGGTGGTCTGTGGTCAACGAATAAGCACAGTATAAAGCGAATTAGTACCACACATAGCTAAAATCCATTCCCCACATTTTATAAACGCCTGAAATAGCTACAACTAAGCAATCGTTAAAGAAAATATTACAGCGATTACGGAGACAAAATTATATGTGATAAAGGTCAATTATTTTAGGAAGGAAATTATCCAAGTGAAAGTTCAAGGCTTGATGGTTTAATTTGGAACAACTTCTTCTGTTTTGCTTATAGTGATAAGAGCTCAATACATTCTAGTTAATATTTAACATGATGAAAAGTCAAACATACAACTACATATAAGGACACAATTGTTTCTACTGAAGAACAGATGTTCTAATCTACTTAATATTGAAACAGTTCCAAAAAAACCTACATAAACTACTGTATGTCTTAACCACTTCAGCCCCTTCCTGACCAGACCACTTTTTGCGATTCGGCACTGCGTCGCTTTAACTGACAATTGCGCCCAGTTGCACCCAAACAAAATTTACGTCCTTTTTTCCCCACAAGTAGAGCTTACTTTTGGTGGTATTTGATCACGTCTGCTATTTTAATTTTTTGTGCTATAAACAAAAGAAGAGCATTTTTTTTTAAAAGCAATATTTTTTTGCTATAATAAATATCCCCAGAAAATATATAAAACAAGTTTTTCCTCAGTTTAGGCCGATAAATATTCTTCTACATATTTTTGGTAAAAAAAAAATCGCAATAAGCATATATATTAGACACTGCCCTGACGGGCCAGTATTTGGCGCATTATAAATCCATTAAATCAATCAATCAATATTGATTGGTTTGCGCAAAAGTTCTAGCGTCTACAAAATAGGGGATAGTTTTATGGTATTTTGATTATTATTGTTTTTTTACTAGTAATACTGTAGTGGTGATCTGCGATTTGTATCATCACTGCGACATTATAGCGGACACATCAGATACTTTTGATGCCATTTTGGGACCATTGTCATTTATACAGCGATCAGTGCTATAAAAATGCACTGATTATTGTGTAAATGACACTGGGAGGGAAGGGGTTAACCACTAGGAGGCGAGGAAGGGGTAAAGTGTGACCTAGGGAGTGATTCTAACTGTGGGGGGTTGGGCTACCAGTGAGACGACAGTGATCAATGCTCCCGATGACAGGGAGCAGTAGATCACTGTCTTGTCACTAGACAGAACAGGGAAATGCCTTGTTTACATAGGCATCTCACCGTTCTGCCTCTCCGTGACACGATCGCGGACCACCGGCGAACATCGAGTTTGCGGGTCCCGCATGCATGGTCACGGAGTGTGCGGCAGGCGTGCGCACCCACCACAGAGCTTCTTAAAGGGGACATACAGGTACGACCATTTGCCCTCCGCTGCCATTCTGCCGCCGTATATCTGTGTGCAGCGGTCGGCAAGTGGTTAAAGCTGATCTCCAGATAGGAATAAAAGACACAAAAGACACAAATAATTGCAGCTGTGTATTTAATACTACATCCCTAAATGCATATTTTAAAATGAAAACAGTGGGCCAGATTCACAGAAGAAGTACGCCGGAGTATCTACTGATACTCCGGCGTATTTTCAAATTTGCCGTGTCGTATCTTTAGATTGAATCCTCAAACCAAGATACGACGGCTTTTGGCTTAGATCCGACAGGCGTACGGCTTCGTACGCCTTCGGATCGTAGGTGTAATACTTCGGCGCCCGCTGGGTGGAGTTTGCGTAGTTTTCCGCGTCGGGTATGCTAATTAGCTTTTTCCCGCGGTACGCGTGGCCGTCGCATTCTCTTACGTCGTCGCTAGTCGGCTTTTCCCGTCGTATAGTTAAAGCTGCTATTTTGTGGCCTAAAGTTAGACTCGCCATGTTAAAGTATAGCCGTCGTTCCCGCGTCGAATTTAAATTTTTTTTTTTTGCGTAAGTCATCCGTGAATAGGAAAGGACGTAACTCACGTCTACGTTCAAAAAATGACGTTGGTGCGACGTCATTTCGCGCAAAGCACGGCGAGAAATTTCAAAACGGAGCATGCGCAGTAGGTTTGGTGCAGGAATGCGCCTAATTTAAATGATCCACGCCCCATTTGAATTAGGCGGGCTTGCGCCGGAGGGATTTACGCTACGCCGCCGCAACTTTACAGGCAAGTGCTTTGTGAATCAAGCACTTGCCGTAAAACTTGCGGCGGTGTAACGTAAATGCGATACGTTACGCCGCCGCAGATGTCTCTGAATCTGGCCCAGTGTATTTAATATCAACCACTTGTAACAACTCTGTGTCTGGGAGAGGAAGAAGCAGCACAAGGTGCCAATCATTGTGATTGATTTAGAGTTACCTTTTGTTTTTTGTTCTATCTGCTAACACATTTTTTTTTAAATAGTTTACAATCCAGCTGAAAATTGTAACCACCCACAATACCACTTATGTACCTCCTGCTTAGTGTAGACATGTAATCCCTTTTATAATGCTATGCTCACATCCTGCAAAAATACAGGCATTCATTTTCAAATTCATGCGTGCGCCATTATTAAAGTGACATGGCTGTTTTAACAATTGTGATCATGCTTGTGACCAAGATCTGAAAATTTTATTGCTTTTGACTTTGACCATTACAAAGCACTTTGTCTAATCACATTTTTTTATCATGTTATCTTATGGCAAGTACTCTCAAAAACCACGGATAAAAAAGGGTATAGTATAGTACCCGAATGGATTGGATACAAGTTAAAAAATAATGCTAAATGCCTTAAATTTTTTATTTATTGCAGCTTACTGTAGGTGTACTTTTAGCAAGTACAGAAAATACCTGTTTATATGGCCAGAAATGCAAGTATACATCATTTATGTTTTAATCATTTTTAAATATAATTTTTATATTGATATGCTGGTCCCACATGTTGCAACCTTCTTCTTATAAATCCACACCTTTCCCCTATTGTCCCCAAACTTGAGAAAGGGGGGCATCTGATCCTAGAATTCATAGCACACAACTTGCTTCTGACATCATCCACTCCCCCGGAATTGGACCTGCCATCCACACATTCAACCACGCTGTGCACTCCAAGCTGGCTCTGCAGTGTATCCTCTAGTGACAGCCACTTCCTGGCGTTAACTCTGCAACACCCCTGCCACTTCCAGGTGCCACTCTGGCTGCTTTCATGGTGTTAATCTGAATTTCAACCTATAAACCAAACTGTGAAAATAGGACAAAAATGGAGCACTCATGAGATCAGTACCCAAGTACCAATCACTAAATAACTGTAAACAAATCACTAGTGATAAAACTAACAAATATATATAAATAGTTCCACGTGACATGTGACTAATTAATAAATAAATTAATAGTTCATAAAGTGAAGTGGTATTCAAACAAGATTCAATCTTCTTAAAATATTTCACCACGCCGCCGTGCTTGTGACACCTCCCCTCTGGAATCGCACTCACCAGCTAATATTGCCTCCCACTCTCGAGTTCGGCTCAAGAGCTTGTTAATTAGAACTCCAAAGGGTTAAACGACCATCCACTGTGTGTTTCAACTCAGGACAAAACGATCATCCAATATACAACTGTGTTTCAACTCAGGGTTTATCCATACATTTAAATAAGAAAAAGTGTTCCAATAGTGTAAAATAATAACGACCAATGTATTAAAATCCACACTAACACTTCAATCATTGCACTCACATGACAAACTTTAAAAACCAGCCTTGAAAAATCACAGCAAACATGTGTATATGATGGCTCTGCAGTGCTTTGCGGTCACAGCGGACCCGAGATATGCTCTCAATCAAGGTCTCTTACCCCCTCCTGGATCCCAGACCCCGCTAATCGTATCCTGTGCTTATCTGCGGCGTCTCACGTCAGTGTAGATTCCTGTCATGCAGCCACGCCCCGACGTTTCGTCACTTGGACTTATTCATGGGATTGCTTTCATGGTGTACTGAGATTATAATCTCAGGTCCCCCTGGTGATGCTTCTGAAGACACCCTGTGGCAGTGGTTCTCAACTCAGGACCCACTAACAGGCCAGGTTTGCAAGATAACTGAAATGCATCACAGGTGACATCATTTGCTGCTCAGTGATTGCAGTATTCTAGTCTGCATCTCCCCAAGGTAATACTTAAAATCTGGTCTGTTAGGTGGTCCTGAGGGCAGGAGTTGAGAACCACTGCCCTGTGGGATTGGTGAAATACGTAAGTCGGGGTCTATACCGGTGACAACATACCACACACGCACATGCCGGCACAGTGCTCCAGGGTTGTTTATGCTTTGTGTGTTAAAAGACCTTTTACAAGTGAGTGCAATCTGTTTTTAAGAATTGCTTTAAAGGAGTTGTAAAGGAAAAAAAAAATTGCCTAAAATTAATGTCTGCAAGGTAGACAGACAGAATACTGTAATAATTCTGTTAAAAAACAAGTAAATACCTATTAAATTCCTTCATCTATATCACCTCCGGCGTTCTAGTTTCTGTTCTCTCATTCACTTCCTGGTTTGCGGTGCTTGTTCATGTAAGAACTACATTTCCCAGTATACATTGCAGCACGCCCAGTAATTCACACCTCCTTGAAGTCTCTAACACGTAGAGAGCGTCCTGCCGCACAGATGTAGTTCCCAGGAGGGGGTGAGCACATTACTCACCACCGCAGTAAAGCCTCCCATCACGGTGGCCAGTAAAATCAGACAAGCTGGAAGTGAACAGAACAGAGAAGAAATAGAGCAACTTCTGAGCAAAAACGAACAATGAGGAAGTGAAAAGAGGAATGTCTGCAGGTAAAGGATGCTTATTATGAAAAAAAAATGTTTCCTTTACAACCCCTTTAAATAAAGCATTCCCATGTTTTTACTTACATATACTGTATGAGAGACACAGGGGTTTCCCTATGACCTGAACCAACAATGGAATGAGACTGGGAGGGGAAGTACGTACAATGAAGGAGAGCAAACATCTGGATATATCGGCATATATGGCGCATCTGATTTGCATGGTTATGCATGGGGTCCATGTCTTCTGGTGAGTGTGGGCACAAGAGGGGAGCATGGAATTGTGTCTGCACTGCACATCATTGATTTGGCACGACAGAATTCACAGGTGTTACCACACTAACTCGGATGAAACAAGTGTGAATAATTATCTACATCCCTTCTGGGTTTTTTTCAGCATTGGAAAGACTATGAGAACTGTCTAATAATACTGGGGACCATACTGTATATGTTACAACATCTATAAGTTATATGCATGTTAGAAGGAGTACTAGTATTGGATGCAGCATTTAACCACTTAGCGACCACCCTATAGCAGTTGAATTGCACAGGGCGGCAGCCTTACGCACAATCATGTATATATACTAGATCCTGTACCTCTGGGTTGAAGGTGCTAATGCACATCGGCGGCGGCTCGCTCCTGCTGTGATTGCACAGCAGGAGTCCATCGGTGGGTACCGCGGGCTCGATGTCCACCTGCACCCGCCGATCATCAGCTAGAGAGACAGAACTGCAATCTGCCTATATAAACACGGCAGATAGGGGGAAAGGCAAGGATCCTGTGTCTCTGCAATGCAGGGGCAAGGATCCATGTCTTCCCCTAGCTAAAGCACCTCCCACAGTTTAGTAAAACACTAGCTAGATACACAGTTAACCCTTTGATCGCCCTTGGTATAAACACCTTCCCAGCCATTGTCATTATTATCGTGCATATTTTTAGCACTGATTACTGTAGTAGTATTACTGGTTCCCAAAAAGTGTCATTTAGTGTCAGAATGTCTGCCGCAATATTGCAGTCCTACAATAAGTCGCTGATCACCACCTATACTAGTAAAAAAAAAAAAATTATAAAAATATCCCATAGTTTATAGACGCTATAACTTGTGCGCATATCAATCAATATACGCTTATTGGGATTTTTCTCACCAAAAATATGTAGCAGAATACATTTGGCCTAAATTGATAAAGACATTTTATTGGATTGATTTTTTATTAGATGTTTATAGCAGAAAGTACATTTTTTTTTACATTTTCTGCCTTTTTTTCTTTATAGCGCAAAAAGATAAAAAATGCAGAGGTGATCAAATACCCCCAAAAGAAAGCTCCAATTGTGGGAAAAAAGGACATTTTATTTCCGTACAGTGTCGCACAACCGCGCAATTGTCAGTTAAAGCGACAAAGTGCCGTATCGCATAAATTGACCTGGCCATGAAGGGGGGTAAACCTTCCGGAAGTCAAGTGGTTAAGTAGTATTGTGATAACACATTAATTGATTTAAAGCGGGGGTTCACCCCCAAAAAATTTTTTTTACATGACATTCAGCCGAGTTGTCAGAATGACAAACGGCTGTTTTTTTTTTTCAGTGCCGTACATACCGTATTTTCACCGCCGCTTCCGGGTATGTAATGTGCGGGACTGAGCGTTCCTAATTGATTGACATCCTTCCGACCGGCGCATACAGCGCGTCACGAGTTGCCGAAAGAACCCGGACTGCGAGTCGGCTCTATACGGCGCCTGCGCAGCGACGTTCGGCTTCTTTCGGCATCTCGTGACGCGCAGTATGCGACGGCCGGAAGCCTGTCAAACAATTAGGAACGCCCAGTCCCGCACATTACATACCCGGAAGTGGCGGTGAAAATACGGTATGTACGGCACTGAAAAAAAAAAACAGTCGATTTTCATTCTGACAAAATTTTTTTTTTTTTGGTGAACCCCCGCTTTAAGCTAAATGTAACAACTTAAAGGGGTAGCGCTGTGAGTAGTGTTTTCAGATGCTTATGATGATTTGCCCATAACCATACTTTAACATGTGAGTGCATTTTATTTGTTTAACCACTTGCTTACTGGGCACATATACCCCCTTCCTGCCCAGGTGAAATTTCAGCTTTCGGCACTGCGTTGCTTTAACTGGCAATTGTGCGGTCGTGCGACGTTGCTTGACGTCCTTTTTTTCCCCACAAATAGAGCTTTTTTTTGGTGGTATTTTATCACCTCTGCGGTTTTTATTTTTTGCGCTATTTTTAGGCCGATACGTATTCTTCTACATATTTTTGGTTAAAAAAAATATCGCTTAGTTGTAGTTCCCAGGAGGGGGTGATTGGTTTGCGCAAAAGTTATAGCGCCTACAAAATAGGGGACAGAATTATGACATTTTTTTTATTTTATTTTTTTACTAGTAATGGCGGCGATCTGCGATTTTTATTGGGACTGCGACATTATGGCGGACACATGGGACACTTTTGACATTGACACATTTTTGGGACCATTCACATTTATACAGTAATCAGTGCTATAAATATGCACTGATTACTGTATAAATGTGACTGGCAGGGAAGGGGTTAACACTAGGGGGCGAGGAAGGGGTTAGATGTGTTCCCTACTAGTGATTCTAACTGTGGGGGAAGGGGACTGACTGGGGGAGGTGACCGATCTGTGTCCCTATGTACAAGGGACACAGCATAGGTCTCCTCTCCCTTAAGCCTCGTACACACGACCGAGGAACTCGACGGGCGAAACACATCGTTTTCCTCGTCGAGTTCCTTGTTAAGCTGTCGAGGAACTCGACAAGGCAAGTTTCTCCATTCCCGTCGAGGAAATAGAGAACTTGCTCTCTTTTTGGCTCGTCGAGTTTCTCGACAGTTTCCTCGACGAAAATGTACACACGACCGGTTTCCTCGGCAAACAAATATCTCCCAGCAAGTTTCTTGCTGTTTTTTGCCGAGAAACTTGGTCGTGTGTACGAGGCCTGACACTTAGGCCCCATACACACGAGAGGATTTATCCGCGAATACGGTCCAGCGGACCGTTTCCGCGGAAAATTCCTCTCGAGGATTTGTGCGGATTTCCATGCGATGGAGTGTACTCACCATCGCATTGAAATACGCGCCGAAATCCTCTGGCGATGACGTGTCGCGCCGTCGCCGCGATTATGACGCGGCGACGTGCGCGACGCTGTCATATAAGAAATTCCACGCATGCGTCGAATCATTACGACGCATGCGGGGGATCCCTTCGGACGGATGGATCCGGTGAGTCTATACAGACCAGCGGATCCATCCGTTGGGATGGATTCCAGCAGATAGATTTGTTTAGCATGTCAGCGAATATTCGATCTGCTGGAATCCATCCCAGGGGATAAATATCCGCGGAAACAGATCCGCTGGAGTGTACACACCATAGGATCTATCCGCTGAAATCCATTCGCTGGGATTTTTCAGCGGATGGATTCTATCGTGTGTATGGGGCCTAATACTTACCTATAATACTTACCTGAGCCCATCTCGATCCAGTGATGTCCACGAGTGCTTCAGCCATCCTGGACTCTCCCTCCTGATTGGCTGAGACACAGCAGTGACGCCATTGGCTACTGCTGCTATCAAAGTCAGTTAGCCAACCGCATCTCTGTGTCTGAATGGAAACACAGAGCCGCAGCTCGGCTTGGGTGCCCCCATAGCAAGCTGCTTGCTCTGGGGGCACTCCGGAGGGGGGAGGGGCCAGGTGTGCTGATAAGGGACCCAAGATCTGGGCTGCTCTGTGCAAAACCACTGCACAGAGAAAGTACGTAGAACATGTTTATGTTTATTGGAAAAAAAGTGAGAATTTAGTATCACTTTAAGGGCACAAGGACATACCAGAAACCCAACAGAGCACAATGGCAGTCGGAGGCATCCAAAGTGTCCCTGAATCAGTTTGTCCAGCAAACTAAAAAAAAAATGCCCTCCCCCACATACAACAACATGTATTTCCCAGCACACTTACCAGCTAGCCAGCCAACAAAAAAAATATATACTGTCAGATCATTATTATATTGACCAACAAAAGTACTCCTGATATGGCTAGTTCAAGCTGATTTATATATTCTTTGTTATTACAATACGAGAACATTTGTTCAAAAATCAAGTATAGCTAGCTAGTTAAAATTGGTCTTTGGACACGCATATTCACATATCCATTTTGCTCTTTAGAAAAATGATAACAAATGATGAGTTGTTGTGGCCTGAAATCTGGAAGAAGGAATTAAGAACTAAAAACAAGAACTTGGCAAATGTAAAAATTGGATACAAAGGGCCAGATTCACAAAGAGATACGACGGTGTATCTACAGATACACCATCGTATCTCTGACTTACACTGGTCCTATCTATGCGCCTGATTCATAGAATCAGTTACGCATAGATAGGGCTAGATCCGACAGTGTTACACTGTGTTACACTGTCGGATCTATTTTTCAATTTAAAAATGGCGCCGGGGGCGTTCCCGCTGATTTACGATAAATAATATGTAAATCAGCGAGATACGCAAATTCACGAACGTACGCGGACCCGACGCAGTCTTCTTACGTCGTTTCCGTAGCGGCGTACCCATCATATACTTACCCCTTCTTTTATCAGGCGCAGCCAATGTTAAGTATAGCCGGCGTTCCCGCGTCGAATTAGAATTTTTTAACGTCGTTTGCGTAAGTCGTTCTCGAATACGGACGGACGTCGTTTACGTAAGCGTCTAAACCACTGACGTCCTAGCGACGTCAGTGGGAGCAATGCACGCCGGGAAATTTCGCGGACGCCGCCTGCGCATTTAAATCGGCGCGGGAACGCGCCTGATTTAAATAGTACACTCCCCTAGCCGCTGAATTTGAATTCCGCCGGGGGATTTAGGATCCGCCGTCGCAAGTTTGGAGGTAAGTTGTTTGTGAATTAGCCACTTGCCTCCTAAACTTGCGGGAGCGGATCTTAATTCACGTAGATCGAGCGGATCTATAGATCCGCTGCGCTACGTGAATCTGGCCCAAAGGGTCCAGTTGTAGCAATTTACAGATGTGCACATATATAAGAAACCAAAGATGTCAACTAACTATAACTCCTATGAGGATGGGACTTTGATGGATTCTGAACAGATTTTCTGGTGAATAGGCATTGTGATTGTGGCTTGTAGGTTACTCTAAAATGTATTTATTCATTGCATTTAATTGCCAATGTTTATGTTTGCTGAAGCTTAGTGATACTTGTTTGCTATAAACTTTGCCCCAAATACATTTTCTATATAATTGCTATTATAATTGTTGTGGAATCACTCCCTCAAACCACACCTATATTTTACCATGCTCACTTTTGTGACTCGCCAGCTCATGTACACCTTACACAGCTTTCACTTTGATCATTCAGCCAGTGTTTTAATTAAAGCTTTGCCAACACATACTGGAACATTAAAGAGGTCACTCAGTACAAAGTCGTATTTTAAGTAACAATATGTTAATTGTATTGGTGT
This sequence comes from Rana temporaria, assembly GCF_905171775.1. Classification (NCBI taxonomy): domain Eukaryota; kingdom Metazoa; phylum Chordata; class Amphibia; order Anura; family Ranidae; genus Rana; species Rana temporaria. The sequence continues at coordinate 260,773,357 of NC_053489.1, read as the reverse complement.
ATAAATTTTCAATTCTAATAGGTGTATCAAAAGACGAATTTAAAGGGGTTGTAAAGGTTAGTTTATTTTCTAAATAGGTTCCTTTAAGCTAGTGCATTGTTGGTTCACTTACCTTTTCCTTCAATTTCCCTTCTAAGGGGCAGATCCACAAAAGGATTACGCCGGCGTATCAATAGAAATTTTAAATTTCCCGCATCGTATCTTTGTTTTGTATCCACAAAACAAGATACGACGGCATCTGGGATCGATCCGACAGGCGTACGTCTTAGTACGCCGTCGGATCTTAGATGCAATTTTTCGGCGGCCGCTAGGTGGCGTTTCCGTCGAAATCCGCGTTGAGTATGCAAATTAGCTATTTACGGCGATCCACGAACGTACGTCCGGCCAGCGCATTTTTTTACGTCGTTTTCGTTCGGCTTTTTCCGGCGTATAGTTAAAGCTGCTATATGATGGCGTACTCAATGTTAAGTATGGCCGTCGTTTCCACGTACAATTTTGAATTTTTTACGTTGTTTGCGTAAGTCGTTCGCGAATAGGGATTTGCGTAGAATGACGTCACCGTCGTAAGCATTGGCTTGATCCGGGTTAATTTCGAGCATGCGCACTGGCATACCCCCACGGACGGCGCATGCGCAGTTTAAAAAAAAAGTTGTATACGTCGGGTCACAACGTATTAACATAAAACACGCCCCCATTACATCCATTTAAATTCCACGCCCTTACGCCGCCAGAGATAAACTACGCCGCCGTAACTTACGGTGCGAATTCTTTGTGAATTCGAAAAAAAATAAATAAGTTGCGGCGGCCTAGTTTTGTTTTCGTTGTCTGAATTTCTCACTTCCTGTTCCTCCTCAGTAAGCTGTTCAGTAAGCTGTTCTAAATGACTTTCCACCGCTCGGATGATGGTGGAAAGCTTACTGAGGAGAAACAGGAAGTGAGAAATTCAAACAAAGAAAAAAATTTTTTAGAAGGGAAATGGAAGGAAAAGGTAAGTAAACCAACAATGCACTAGCTTAAAGGAACCCAATTTAGAAAATAAAAGACAAACCTTTACAACCCCTTTAAATATACACCTTTTAAAATAACTTTCCCAGATTTTTTTTTATTCTGTTCTCCTTCCCATATAATTTTAGGATAGTGTACATTACCAAATTGGGAAAAAAGATACATTTTAACACACAGGCTCTTGAATCTTGCATTGCAGGGGAAGGGGATATGTGACAATGGTAAGGCTGTTAATTAACTTTTTGTCAATACTTTATATAAAGTTTGTTTAACTTTATTCAGCAATTTGGAGTTGAAGGTATTGGTGAAGACCAGCGCCTGAACACCAACCACTGTACAAGAAAAGACCATCAAATCTTGCTGGTAGATATAAACTGGGCATCAAATATACTACTATACAGGTTGTTCTGAATAGCAGGAGTTTATTCACTCTTGCTGCTGGCAATACTGCATCACATGGAATCATATGGGTCCCACTAGATACACTAAAATATTTTATCCTAGATGATAATAAAAATATCATGCTGAAATACATTTTTGGATTAGTATACATTACAATTGCATAACATCCTGATTTAATTCCATTTATCAATCCCAGAAATTCAACATCCAATAACAGAACATTACAGGTCTCAAATATCTTACTTTTGGCAAAGCCACCCCATGGCAGCTGAATATTACTACATAGGGGTGATCTACTAAAGGCTTAGTGAATAATATGAAAATCTGTTGACTTTCATCATGCAATCATGTGCAAGCAAATATACTAAGGAAGTCCCTTGCAAAGTGAAAATTTCAATTGAAAAATAAACCGCCTATTTGCCTTTAGTAAATCAACTCTATAGACTTAACCAGGGGTCTCCAAACTGCGGCCCGAGGGCCAGATGCGGCCCTTTGCTAGCCTTTATCTGGCCCTCAGGGCTTTATTCCTCCCACTGATATGAGGCACTATTCTTCCCACTGACTCCAACAAGGGGGCACTTTTTGGCACTTTTTCTTCCACTAATACCAATGATGAGATACAATTACTTCTACTAATAGGGGCACTACTCCTTATCCTACTAATCGCAAAACTATGAGTCCATATTTATTCTCACCAATGCTGGGCCCGGGACTTTTTCTGCCCCCGCTGGCCACAATCCTGCCCTCCTAAAGGCTGAAGAACAAAAAACTGGCCCTTTGTTTGAAAAGTTTGGAGACCCTGGACTAAACCATTGTAAAATTCCTGGAAAACATACCTGATACAAAAGCATCTCCCCATTTTACAAAATGAGTGACAATAAAACACAATTCTTAAAGTGGAGGTTCACCCTAAAAACGATTTTTTTTACATTAAAAAGTACAATAGTAAGGACATTTTGGCAGTTTTTTTTTTTTTGCTCTGTACTTACCTTTATATCCAGATTTTGTCCAGGGCTTCCGCGTTCTGACGACTCCGGGACTGGGCGGTCCTATCCCTGCCTCAGGCTTCCGATGCTTGCGGGACTGGGCGTTCCTATCCTTTCGTTGGGTGATTGACGGCTTGTGAAGCAGGTGATCTGTCACACAACGCACGTCACCAGATTTCCGGAAATACCCGAGCTAAGAGTTGGCACTATACGGCGCCTGCGCCCGCCGTGTAGAGCTGACTGCGCAGGCACCGTATAGTGCCGACTCGCAGCTCGGCTCTTTCCCGACGTCTGGTGACGTGCGTTGTGCGACAGGTCACCTGTTTCACAAGACGTCAATCATCGAACGGAAGGATAGGAACACCCAGTCACGCAGTCATCGGAACCCGGAAGCCCTGGACAACATCAGGATATAAAGGTATGTACCGAGAAAAAAAAAATGCCGAAATGTAATGTCCTTAGTATGCTGGCTCTGTCAGATGCAATTACATTTTTTTTTTTTTTTTGGGTGAACCCCCGCTTTAACAAGCACCACCATGCCTAAATGGGACATTGAAATAGCAAAGTAATTTCCAGATGAACTATGGAGGAAATTATCCAAATGTCCTGTAAAGTTTTCCAATAAAGCAATCCCTGGAATCCTCACTCATTGTTTTCCAAATTATTGGAGATATTGAGGCCCTTTAGGTTCCCCCTTACACAATTTATGGCACTGTAAGTCCCTGAAATTATACTGAAAGACAAGTTTCAAACTAGTATCAGAAATCACAGGACATGCAACTCTTCCCACGATGGAACTATCCCTGTTGCAAATAGGGCTTGACCTTTTCTTTTAACCACTTCAATACTGGGTACTTTCGCCCCCTTCCTTCCCAGACCAATTTTCAGCTTTCAGCACTCTCGCATTTTCAATGGCAATTGCGTGGTCATGCTACGCTGTACCCAAGTGAAATTTTTATCATTTTGTTCACACAAATAGAGCTTTCTTTCGGTGGTATTTTTTCACGTATTTTTTTTGCTTTGCGATATAAGTGAAAAAAGAGTGGAAATTTGGAAAAAAATATATATTTTCTAATAGAATAGAATTTTGTCATAAATTTAGGTCAAAATGTATTCTGCTACATGTTTTTGGTAAAAAAAATCCCCCTAAGGCCCCGTACACACGGTCGTACAAAACCGATGAGAATGGACCGAGGTTCAGTTTCATCGGACCAAACCGACTGTGTGTATAGCCCATCGGTCTGTTTTCCTTTCGGTCCAAAATTTTAAAACATGCTTCAAAACCGAACCGATGGACCGCTGCCCGATCGGTCCAAACCGATGGTTAGTACAGAAAAGCATCGGTTCAAAACCCACGCATGCTCAGAATCAAGTCGACGCATGCTTGGAAGCATTGAACTTCGTTTTATTCAGCACGTCGTGTGTTTGACGTCACCGAGTTCTGACCCGATCGGTTTTTGGAACGATGGTGTGTACGCATCATCAGACCATCAGGCCACTTCAGCGGTGAACCGACGAAACCGGTCCGTCGGACCATTCTCATCGGTTTGGAACGACCGTGTGTATGGGGCCTAAGTGTATAATAATTGGCTTGTGTGATCACGGACAGATGTACGCAGATGATCATGTACAGATGTGCGCAGGTGATCACGGACATATGTGTGCAGATAATCACTGGGACATGTGATTTTACTGTTACATATGTGGGGGACATGTGTTTTTACTGTGTGGGGACATGTGTGTGTTGACATGTGTTTTGGGGACACGATTTTGCGGACTTGTGTGTTTACATTGTGTGGGGACATTGTGCGGTGACACTGGGCCGGTGATCAGTGTGTAAAAAGCTGTAAAAAACAGCTCATACTCACTGATCACCGATCGTCTCTAGCGATCTGATCTTCTCTCCTCACTGACAACTTATGTGTAAAGGGGAGAGGAGAGCTGATCGCCTAGCAGCCGGCTCTCTATTTACATCAGATAACGGCTGTGATTGGAAAAAGCCGCCATGTGATCAGGAGGGCTAATCACAGAGCCCTCCTGACAATCGGAGATGCACCGTGTCCGGGGGACACAAGCACATCAGGATCACACTGCTACACAGGCAAATGAGCGTGCGATCCCCCTCCTTCTGAGAGACGTTCCTGAATGTCCACTCAGAAGGAGAAAGAGCCAACCCGGCCGTATATGTACAGTGGCCTGGTGGGAAGTAGTTAAGCTGAACTCCCGGTATGACCTGTTGCATACTTACATTGGTCTAACTTGGAACAGTGTAAATATGCATTACTTCTTCCCGATGGACCGCTGTGGAAGCTGTTGCTACTACTGTGATAGCCCTGATCTTTCAGGTTCTGCTTAGATTTCTTTGTGAGTGGCTGCCCCACTGCAGGATGGCCACGGGGGGTCACTTTATCAGCCTAGCCACTAATTATAGAACACCTTGTATTTTTCAGTTAATACAAGGCATTTCTTGATTGGAGGAGATGGATATTGTGACATTGCCACCCTCCTTTTCACCTTGTCCATTTAGAGAACACCTTGCATTCATAGAAACAATTACAAGGCGTTCTATGAATGGCAATGGTGTTGAGCGAGCGACCTGTAAGATTGATGCCATCACTGTAGTAGTACTGACTACAATTAGGTGGTCCATCAGGTATGAGATATGTATAGTTACATTGGGCCAAATCCTCAAAGCAGATGCGCCGACTTAACCAGAGTTTTCTAAATTTACACGGCGCGTATCTTTGCGCCCGATCCTCAAAACGAGTTACGCCTTAAAATCCGGGTTTTCCGTCCTACCTAAAATAATTACACCTGCGGATCCCCGGACGCAAATTACGCTAGTCACGCCGCTGTTTTTGATAGGCAAAGATGCAAATGAGGGAGATAGGGCGATCCACAAAATTAAGTGTGTGCGCCGTAGATTACGCCCTGTGCGCACCTGTTAGTTTCCCTGCGCAAATTTACACTTTATAAAAGCAGACCTAATTTTACACATGCCGTGTAAGGGTCTGCTCAAGCAACTGAATAGAGGTAGAGCTGACAACACATCTCTGCAGGACAACAATCTGACTGCCAAAATTCCCGGGCCATCAATGGTCGTAACGGCACTCGCCACTTTACAGACACAAAGAAGGAGGAGGGCACAGAGGAGGAGGAGGAGGAGGGCACAGGAGAGGGTTTACCGCCCACGGCGAGATCTGTTTGCCATGCCTGCTTCAGAGGTGTATGGCAACTACAGATTTAAAAGGGAAGCCATCCTGGAGCTCACAGAAATCCTGAAGAATGATCTCACCACCCCAACCCAACGATCCCATGCCCTGCCACCTCTCCAAAAAGTAATGTCAACATTACATTTTCTAGCCACTGGGTCTTTCCAGTGCGCATCTGGAGGTCTGTCTGGGATGGTCCAGTCCTCTATGAGCAGGTGTGTCCATCAAGTGGTCCCTGCAATACTGCGGCGCATGGCCAATCAGTTCCAAAAGCCCACCCAGGAGGACCAGCGTCTGCAAACCATGACGGACTTTTATGAAATTGATGGGTTCCCACGGACCATCGGGGCGATAGACTGTACACATGTGGCACTACAGCCCCCCCATGACACTGAGCACCTGTTCCGGAATCGAAAAGGCTGGCATTCTATAAATGTGCAGGTGATTGTAGATGCCCATGGCCTCATCTGGCACGTTTGTGCTAAATTTCCTGGTTCGTGCCATGACAGTTTTATTTTCCGGCAGACCAACATCTCCCGAGATTTGCAGATGAACGTGTATGGAGACAGCTGGCTGATTGGTGAGTGACATTGGTGTCAGGTATGTCCCCCCCCATGATGCAGACATCACAAGGGGCACATGCATGACTAATATCCTCCTGTCTTTTTCCTTACAGGTGACTCTGGATATGCCCTGGGACCCCACCTGATGACCCCCTTCAGGAACCCCCAAACCCCAGGAGAGCAACGCTACAACCAGGCGCACATTCGCACCCGGGCAGTTGTGGAACGCACATTTGGGCTTCTGAAGTCCCGCTTCAGATGCCTGGACAAGACTGGGGGTACATTGTTGTATTCCCCAGACTTTGTGTGCCAAATAATTGGGGCATGATGTATACTCGACAACTTTGCCATGAGAAGGGGACTGCATATTGACTTATGTGCTGACCTGACCCCCCACCCAGGCAATCCCCCCCTAACCCACTCTACTTGGTCTGCTGAGGGCACAGCAATCAGGAGACGCCTTGCAGAAGGCATCTTTTCACAGTAAATGCACATAAATCATGTCACAATGAAATTTTTTTGATTCACCAAAAACGCACAGAAATCATGTCACAATGAAAATGTATGTTTGCACAGTAAATGCACATGAATAATGTCACAAAGAGAATGTATCTTTGATCAGTAAATGCACATTAATTATATCACAATGAGAATGTCTTTTTTCACAGAAAACGCACATTAATTATCTCACAATGAGAATGCATGAATGCACACCACTGTGGTCCCTAGCACAGACACATCACATCGAATTGGATTAGATCCAAGTACCCCCCCCCTTTGGTACCTGGGAGCAGTAACGCCACGCCACGGCTCCAATTATGTCACTGTGCATTCATACACCATTCAGTAACCTGGGATCACTTCTCCCTGGTCCTGGGGATCCCTACTCCACCAAAACTGAGGGTGACACCCTTATTTCATCAGGAATGCCACCCCCCCACATTCACACATCATTCACACACATAAACCAAATCATAAGTACAGTATAATAAACAAAATCATAAAAAAAATTAAAATAAACCAAAAGTACCCCTGCAACTTAATGACGTTGCCGAGTGCTCCTTCTGGGCTGCCCACGGCCACGGGCACGGCCACGGCCAACTGGAGGATCTTCACGGGGGGGGGGGTGTTAGCAGGGGAAGGAGTATCTTCATGGGGGGAGGTGTGAGCAGGGGAAGGAGGATCTTCATGGGGGGAGGTGTGAGCAGGGGAAGGAGGATCTTCATGGGGGAGGTGTGAGCAGGGGAAGGAGGATCTTCATGGGGGGGTGGGTGAGCAGGGGAAGAAGGAGCCTCCCCTGGTGTCTGTCCTCCTGCTGGCCTTCCCTCCAAGGCCACGGCTATCCTTGTCAGACAGCCAGTGATGGCAGCCGTATTAGCCTGGTCAGCCCGGGTATTGTCCTCCACAGCCCGGGTATTGTCCTGCACAGCCTGGGTGAGGGCAGTCACCTCCTGGCCCACGCCTGTTGTGGCGTTCTTCAGGTCCCACAAACATGTGATGACCCCCACTGAGTTGGTGGCCACATCACCCAGTGACTCCCTCATTACATCCAGGCTGTGCTCCATCTTGTTCAAAGTTTTTTTCATCTCACCCAGACTGCGGGTCTGCCGGGCATTGTCCCTCTGCATACTGACCGGCAGACGCTCAAACCCCCCCCCCTGGTCTCCTGGGTCGGCCTCCTGCTTGCCCCTGAGGCTTGTGGCCTGGGAGGAGGGGAGAGAGTGACCCATGGGGTTTGCTGCATGTTGGGGGAGGAGTGGGAGGGGCCACCCCTGATGGTGGCCTGACTGGTGCCAGCCTCTGGGGTAGCCTCAGGGGAAGACTCAAAGGTCCTATCTTGGCCCAACATGATTTCCTGGCCAATCAGAAAATGGTCATCCTCCTCCCCCTCATCCTCCTCCCCCTCAACCTCCTCATGAGGGGAGGTGTGGTCACTCCCATGGGGAATCCTGCCCTTCTTGGGACTCCACATCAGCCTGTCTTGGGGGTGGTGCAGCAGCCTGCCCTGATGGGCCAGCAACCTCCTGCCCTGATGGGGCTGCCACCTCCTGCCCTGATGGGGCTGCCACCTCCTGCCCTGATGACCCAGCAACCTCCTGGGCTGATGACCCAGCAACCTCCTGGGCTGATGGGGCTGAAATCTCCTGGCCATCTGTGGAGGACACAAAACAATCACAGGTTGGTGGATCCACACACTTGGCACATCTTCCCTTCCCCCACCCACACATGCTAATCAACAGATAGAAAAACCAAAAACTTACCTGTCCTCACAGGAGCATCAGAGTCAAAGCCAGGCAGGCCCACCACCTGCTGTGGGTGGAAACACTGGGCCACTGCCCATTCCTCCTCAGTCAGCCTGACTGGGCAGGGTCCCCCTCCTCCAGTGCCCCTCCTATGAGCATGCAGCGTTGCCAGCTTGTTCCGGGCCACGCTCTTCAAATCATTGATTTTTTTTTGTATGCCAGCGATGGTCCTGGTCTCCCCCCCCCCCCGCCGCATTGATCCGATCGGTGATCTTTTTAAGGATCTCCTTCCTCCTGGCCGGGGTGGTGTTCTGGCTCTCAGGGCCATGGAGAAAACGCCCATATTTGATGATGCCCTGAGCAAGAATTTGCTTCTCTCCCAGGGTAAAATTCAGCTTCCTGCGCTTGGGGGCCATCACAGACACCACCCAGCAACAGGAAACTCACCCCAAAAAAAAAAGCAACAATACACACACAACAAACAAACAAACAAACAAACTCACTGCAAAAAAAATAAAAAACACAAGCAGACAGCTACTATAAATTAAAAAAGAAACAGGCAAAAAAGGAAAAAAAAAAAAAAAACAAAGACAAAAAAAAAAAACACTTATCAAAAACAAACACCAAATATACTCTACAACTCCTCAACAACTTTTCTCACAAACACAACTCACCAACAAACACTGACAAACGTTCTGAGCAGAAGCAACTTGCTCAAGGAAGGGAACACAGGGAAATACTTTTGCAAGGGAAGTGTGTTTGACTGGGGCTATTTACACACAGGGCGATCCTCAAACTAAGTACGCTTGGCCTTTTACCTATCTCACTGATTGCGCTGAGCTCAGTTCTGCACATGCCCAGTGAGAAGCAGATTCGTGCGCGCATGCGCAGTACAGCCGCCCCTTCATTTGCATGGGGTCACGGCTCATTACAATGAAGCACGCCCACTTCCTTCCCACTTGCAAAAACCCCGCCTTACGCCTCGGAATTTAATGTTATAATGTCTCTAAACTCAATATGACCTACATTTTTTGCTCCTTGAGCACAGGGACTGAGGTTAATATATAAATTATTAGATATTTGGAACAATACCAGATCTTCAAATCCCCTAGATAGAAATAGAATTAGAAACTTTCAATGGCTAAAGACAAAATTGCTTTTTTTTTTAGATTTGGATAGAGCAGTAATGGGTTAGACCTGGGGATTCCCTGAACCCTTCAATTATTCTTCGATATTAGGATGATGGTACACCCCTGATTCCTTTGTATTGTTCTTAACGTGAGAGGTTAAATCTTATCTGGGTTAGACCTGGTGCTTGTTTTTTATTGCGATCTGTTTCCCTGTTAGGACTAGGGGGATTTACTTTCTTTTAATTGTCCTAATCACCAATGTCCCTGGGTAAATACAGCATTTTTAAACAAAGAATATGAATCTTGCATTCTAGATTCAGTAGGACTAATATGTCACTTTCAGTAAAATGATATACAGTCCATAAAACTTTACAGTAGATATGTTTGTGTTACTGTATATGCATCACACACATCTAGACACATTGCTGGAAGGCTTTGCTTCATTGATATATTTTTTTTTTTTTATCAACACCTTTGAAGATAACCTTAATGCTAAGAGTACAAAACACAAAGATGTATTTCTTATAGATGGTATGTTCTGTTATTCAGTTGTCTTTGATCTTTTCCTGGACATAATGAATTTTATTTCTTTGGATAGTATATTTAGTTTGAATGAATATATATTTCAAAGCAAGTGTGAACAAATGCTATCAGAAAAAAAAGATTTCACTGATTACATGGAGAAGTAACATTGGCTAAGCACATTTCAAACAAATGACTTGAACCTGGCTTGAGCACTGACTGACACGAACGGATTTGGTCATACACACTTATTCTAACCATTTACAGCATGATATTTTATTGTAGTGCAATAAGTTTTAATAACAAGTCCTTGAATGTGTTAAACATTTAGGTGAAAGCAGAAAATTGCTATCAGAAGCACTTCTGGTCACTGGAAGCAACCATTGTGTAATAAGAAGAATATCCATCATGTTAGATTCTTTTTTTTGCAACCAGAAGCCTGTTGATCCTGTTTCTATGAAAAAATGTGTGTGATTATGTGTATGATTATTAAAATTGTGAAAAAGAATGCACAGAGCACTACGGATTAGCTCATGTGGGAAAGCCGTTGTAGCTGCCTGCCATGCCCTTGGTCTGATGGCAACCTTGGATGGAGCTGTCTGATAATGAGTGAGCCAATCTTTTAACTTATTCATATGAACAGGATTTTTACAACAAAGACTCAAACGAGACAGAGGTAAGCAGTTGAAATGATTAAATCACAACCTGCTGGCCAGTTAGATTACTACATACCACCATTATGCAATGTTTCATATCTACCTGACTTAGTCCTAATCATTTCAAAACAGAAAACCCATACAAACCCACCATTCTTTAATAAAGAATAATTTGATAAAATAATGTAAAAAAATAAATTTGTGAGCAGTAACCCATAGCAACTAATCAGAAATATGTTTTCAGAAGTTTAATAATATTGGATGATTTCAATTTGATTGCTATAAGTCTTAGGACCTATGGATTTGAAAAGGAGAACTACAGAGTTGATGCCATCTGATGTATTTCTAGGCTTCCAGTTCTTTCTATCCAAAGGAAATTTTCAAGTCACATGCTTTTTAGTTGTGTTTATTTCATCTACCCATACTTCTCCCTACGGGAGATCCGGCATATTTGGGCGATTGTTTGGTTGGTTGGCTGCATGGGACTATTGGACCTTACTCCTTCATCTTCTGGTCATAACCTGGCTCCCACTCTTAATCACTGAGTAGATGAAATTCCATGTTTTTCCCTGAAGAAGCTCCAAGCGAAACATGTAGAAATATAAACGTGGATACAGCAATTTAACATCACTAAAAGTGTCTCTACACACACAACTGGACACGGATGTTGTCAGGGACCTGCCAATAGGCTCCGGCGTGCACGCATGCGCACACTTACTGATGGTCAGAATCAGCACCAATCGCCTATTCATGTGCGCAGGCGCGTCCCACATGCACACGGATATGATCCAAATGCGCGCATCTGTGCGCCAAATGTGCGCGCTCGTATGCGCGCGCATGCGCCTACTACACGCGCACGTGCACGATGGCGGGCACGCGCGTGCACCTTAATGCGCGATTGGCGCCTCTCAGCCTTTAAAAAGCAAGCAGCTGCAGTGACACTTTGCTGTCTGATCTGCAGCATTGTATCTGTGAAACTTGTGACCTGTTGTAACCTGTTACCTCAAACCGACCCGGCTCCGTCTGACCATCCGACCCTCTCCACTCCGACCCCTGGCTTGCTCTGACTCCGCTCTGCTCTCCTGCCCATCGTTACCAGACCCTGTGCCTGAATCTGACTACGCTTGCCTAACCCACCTGATTATCTGCTAACCCGGTTTGCTTCACCAGCTCCTGCTATCCAGTGCCTGTGCCAGCTCCAGAGACGCTGTCTCCTACAACCACCGTCCCGAAGGACCACCACTGGTGCCGAGCTGCTATCATCACCAGGCACTCCTACCTCGCCGCGCTCCCGAGCTTGCTGTCCCAACTCCAGCAGCTCCAGAGCCGGGGCTGTAAGAGAGGCCTCCTCCTGCACACTAGGCTCTGGCTACAAGGTACGTTCCAGTACATAACAGATGTATTGTATGCAATGTTTTTATGATATTTTCATTTTAATAAAAATTATATATTTTTTTATAACTATGGTTTATGCAAGTCCCATACTTCCCAAATCTTGTTCTTTGTAAATATAGAAGGGATGTCGGTGCCATATACACTAAACTGAACATTATGGTTTTGACCACACAACCTTCCACCTTATACATTATATGTGTGATCAACTTTGCTTTGCCATACAATAAAAGCCTTACAACTGTATTCTGGGAACATAGAAAGGGAGCAAGAAGTATGGAAGTTTGTATACTAACCCAGCAGTGAAGAGATTTGCATTTCCTAACTTGCTGTTTTTTCCTCAAACAACTTTTTTATGGATTTTTGAAGTTATTAAAGCCATCTGCTGTCACCCACTGTCTCCGGGGCCTGCCCCTGTATCTACAATATTATCCCTTGTCTGCTGCTACAGTGTTTTTTCAAACTAAGTGAAAGTCCCAAAAGAAATACACAACCAAAAAAAGTTTATAAAAATCTAAATTCGAAATAAAATATATAATAGTGTCACCAGCAGCTATATACCAAATTCAACTCTCATATTAATCAAAACATAAATAAAATAAATGTACATCTGGACCTATTGACCTCATATAACATGCTCGGTCAAAATGGGGTTTAGTCCCTTTAAGTGGACCAAGGGTAGCTTTTCACATTATGGCCAATCTTGCTATTCCACTTTTCCACCATATGGCACGCTCCTCCTTGACTCCTCCACTCAGCACCATATAAAGAAACGCTCAGATGATTCTTATCCTTAACATTATATATATATATATATATATATATATATATATATATATATATATATATATATATATATATATATATATATATATATATTTTAATTGCACAGATACAAATATTAGACTTGAATGTGCCAGGTGCAAAATCACACCAAATATATCCAGCCTTTGTGTTAAAATATGACGATCATGTGCAATATCACAAACTGCTGTAAGTTACCACACTTCCTCGTTCCTCAAACGCTGTGACATCACCCAGGCCCCGCCCCTACCTGTTTCGTCACAGGGCATGTAACTTTGTCAGGGGGAATGCCTGCATCTACTGTAGTGGTGTGAAGAGGTAAGATAGTATTGTTAGGGCCAGATTCACGAAGAGAGTACGCCGGCGTATCTACTGATACGCCGGCGTACATTCAAATTTGCGCATCGTATCTTTAGTTTGAATCCTCAAACCAAGATACAACGGCTTCTGGCTTCGATCCGACAGGCGTACGGCTTCGTACGCCTTCGGATCGTAGGTGCAATACTTCGGCGCCCGCTGGGTGGATTACGCATCGTTTTCGTTTTCGGGTATGCAAATTAGCTTTTTCCGTCGATCCACGAAGGTACGCGCGGCCGTCGCATTCTCTTACGTCGTCGCTAGTCGGCTTTTTCCGGCGTATAGTTAAAGCTGGTATTTTGCGGCGTATAGATAGACTTGCCATGTTAAGTATGGCCGTCGTTCCCGCGTCGAAATTTGAATTTTTTTTTTTGCATAAGTCGTCCGTGAATAGGAAAGGACGTAAGTCACGTCTAAGTTAAAAAAAATGACATCGTTGCGACGTCATTTCGCGCAAAGCACGGCGGGAAATTTAGAAACGGAGCATGCGCAGTTCATTCGGCGCGGGGACGCGCTTCATTTAAATAAATCACGCCCCCTACCCGCCGATTTGAATTCCGCCGCCATAAATACACTATGCCGCCGTAACTTATGGCGCAAAATCTTCCTGGATTCAACTTAAAGCCAGGTAAGATACGGCGGCGTAGTGTATCTCTGATACGCTGCGCCGGTCCATTTGTATCTGGATCTGGCCCTTAGAGTGATACAAATACATGTCAGAATAAAGTGAGTGGTTGTAAGCACTGCGTATTTTTAAAATCCCACAACAAGTACCTTCCAAATTGTAAATCAATTTCATGGTGAAATGGAGAGAGAAGGTGTCTAGTAAATATTTATTGGTCTACCTGAAATTCAGTTGCTTATAATGGATAACGGAACTGGTGTTCTATATTGTTTCTGTTGTAAATTAATTATTTTTATCTTGCACACCTCCTTTTTATTCTATAAATGCTGTAAAAGGTATGTAATAGGAAAACTGGTGCAATCAAACAGTTTATTGCGTCTTTCTGGTAATTCCCCTTCTAAATAAACAGTGTATAGCGAATGTGGTCTATATTAAGTGTGAGTAGGTGGGTATAAATTTTCCAGTAATGCCATTGCTTATTTTGACAGACATTTCTCAAAAGGAGTCAAGGAAATGATAATAGAATTCTTGTTGCCTTTTATATTCTTCTTAAGACTCAGTAGGAAGTGAACTAGGGAGATGTGATGTAATAAAAAAATGAATGCAAATTATAGTAATAGTGAATGACGCAATTCAAGAGCTATTGTGATCAAGGGGCTTATTTAGATACGTATATTAAAATACCAATAATGATAACTTTATGTGACACCAATGTAAGCACAAATTAAGAAGTGCGCAAGTGGTACTGCAATATAAATGGGCCTCGCAGCTCCCTGACATTTCCTGTCTTGTAGGTACTCCAAAGCTGATTATAACAAGAAAAGATGTGAGACCTTATCTGGGCTTTGCATTTTGAGGGTCAGAGTTAGACCTATTTCTATGGTCTCATGCACACTGGATTTTTTTTACACTGCTTTTAGAGGCATATGGCAGTTTTTGTTACTGCCTCTAAAGGCCCCTGCATGTTATGCCTAGTACACACGATCAGTTTTCCCGGCGGTCAAAAGTCCGCCGGGAGAACCGAGGGGAAAACCGAGAACCTGCTCGGTTGCTTTTCCCCGTGAACACACGGCCGGTTTTCCCCAACAGGAAAACTGCCATGACCGCTTTGGTCAGGTAAACCGGCCGTGTGTATGCTCCACTGCAGTGTTTCACATAGGAAAACTGCCGAGCAAAAGAACGCAGAGAATCGCGGTGGGAGCATATACACGGACGGCTTTCCTGACTAAAAGCAAACATAGCAGTTTTCCCTTCGGGAAAAATGGTTGTGTGTACAAGGCATCAGACTATGTGCCTAAGCATTTAGAGGAGTTTAGAGGCAGGGGTGTTTAAAGGCAGAAAAAAACCCACTGCCAGGGCGTCCAGGAGCAGCAGCTTTTTGGCAGAAAAAAACGATTGATGCAGGTCAACAGTCTAACCGTTAACGCTAAATGTGTTTAGCCCTTTAGCGTTAATTCATTTAAATGGCCATAATAAATGATTATTCTGGCCAATTAAATGAATTAATGCCCAAGCACTTGAAGCACCTAACTGCGCTTAAACGTGGTACACACGTTCACGAGTATGAAGCATTTTTTTCGGCCAAAACATTGCTGCCCGGAGGAAAGGCGTCTAGAAGAGATAGCAAAAACATCCAGTGTGCATGAGGCCTAATTTTCCTTAGGCTCAGGAACCACAGTGATTCCTGTGAGGGTTCCCGCATTGCATCTGAATGCCCCCCCTTAAATCGGTTCACAGAATGCAGCGCGACTGTGGAATGAATACCCATGCAATCTGATTACAGTGTGCACCAAGAAAAAAAGGGTCCTGCACAATTTTGGTGCGAATGTGATGCGATTTCAGCCATACAAACTGAGTTTGGGTTTATTCTTAAAGGATTGTAAAGTCAGAATTTTTTTTTATCTTAATGCATTCTATGCATTAAGATAAAAAGCCTTCTGTGTGCAGCAGCCCCCCTACGCCACCTTAATACTTGACTGAGCCCCATCTCTGTCCAGCTATGTCTACGAGTGTCTCGGCCATCCAAGACTCTCCTTCCTGATTGGCTGAGACACAGCATTTGTGCCATTGGCTCCCGCTGCGGTCAATCATAGTCAGTCAACCAATCAGATGAGAAAGTAGGCAGGGCCAAGGCCGCAGCTCCGTGTCTGAATGGATTTAGGGAGCTGTGACTCAGCTCGGGTGCCCCCATAGCAAGCTGCTTACTGTGGGGGCACTCGACAGGAGGGAGGTGCCAGGAGCACAGAAGAGGTACCCAAGAAGAGGAGGATCTGGGCTACTCTGTGCAAATCCAACTGCAATAGAGCAGGTAAGTATAACATGTTTGTTATTTTTAGAAAAAAACAGAGACTTTACAATCACTTTAATGGCACTCCAAACGTGGTGCAATTTTGCCATGATTGCCACGCAACAAAATGTGTAAAAATGCTCCTGGCTCAGGACCCAAAATGTAGTTCCTTAGCTTCTTTGCCATGACCAACGTGCATAGGGCAGCCAATTCAAATGAATGGGCTGCCTTATGTGTGACACAGGAAGCACGTGTTAATCAGTCAAAAAAAATTGTGAGCGGGAACAAGCTTTTTGGCTACATGAAATGTGACTTGTGTATGTGAAATGTGTATGTGGCTGTCTCTGCTTCACAAAAGTAATTTGTTTAATTTTACTTTTGTTGAAAGTTAATGCTAAAAAACCTTTGTCAATATGTGACTGCAGTCAAAATACAGTTGTGTATTCCTTTAAAAACAATGGCATTTTTCAAACTGCATTAGTACCCAAATCTATCCTGATATAAGGCTCCTTTTATCCCCTGATACAGGACACTCATATTGGTGAGAGGGAGGGGCAGCACAGGAAGCTGTACAGGAGGGTAGGGTGACCAGACATCCCCAGTTTACGAAGGACAGTCACCGGATCGAGGACACTGTCCCCGGATTGCAGTGGTTTGGGGGAGGGCATCTGGTGCTCTTACCCCGGGTGCAACATTTGGGAGGGCGCAAAATCATTAATGTGCCTCCCCCAATTGTGCTGTGTTGCCCCCCCCCCCCTCGCCCAGGGACTCCTATGGTCCAGCCTGTCCCCCATAATCCCTCTAGTGAGGGTGGCCTGTGTGTGTGAAAACGGTGGAGGGGAGGGGCGGTGCAGAGCGTACGGCGGCTATTGGAGAAGCTCTTGGCAGGGGATACTGAGGAGCGACTGGGTGTCGTGAACAGTACCTGGTGCTGGGGAGAGCCCTGCTCCGTTGGATTATCATGGAAGCCATGGAGAGGTGAGGAAAATTAACCAATCTGCACTGTTCATGTAGGGGGGGTATGAGTAGTGCAGGAATCAGGTAGGTCAGTGTAGTGGTCAATATAGAACTCAGATAGGTCAGTGCAGTGGTTAGTGTAGTGGATAGTGTAGGAATCAGGTAGGTCAGTGTAGTGGTCAGTGTAGGAATCAGGTAGGTAAGTGCAGTAGTCAGGTAGGTCAGTGTAGGAATCAACTTGGTCAGTACTGCTGTACTAGTGGAAGGGACTCAGGGAGTGCTAAAAGTCTGGCGGGAGGTGCAAATTTCTTGCCTTGTCCCGGGCGCTGACAACCAACGCTACACCACTGACTGCATATATAATTTAAGGAAAATATGCGTATAAAATAGTTTACCATTTGCCAATAAAAAATAAATAAAGAATATGTCCCCGGATTTTTTATTAAAAATCTGGTTACCCTATGATAGGCAATGCACTTACAGGGGGGGAGAGCAAGTAGAGATGAGAGAGTTGGCAATGCATGTCAAATATTAATGAAAGGACATATGGAGCATGTTGTTCTAATGTTTAAGATTTGCAAAGTAGATCACCTAGGTAGGAGCAAAGTCTTTGGAGGCTGGGTTAACTGACTATATGGGTGTGTGTACTGTATGTTGGAAACCAGAAACTGGATGCAAATGTATCAAAAGGGAAAGCTTTAGCTTCTGTGTGAAGTGAAATTTATTCACCTCCCATTGTTTTCCAAGCCCTTAATCTCTTAACCACTTCCTTACTGGGCACATATACCCCTTCCTGACCAGGTGAAATTTCAGCTTCCGGCACTGCGTCGCTTTAACTGACAATTGCGCGGTCATGCGACGTGGCTCCCAAACAAAATTGACGTCCTTTTTTCCCCACAAATAGAGCTTTATTTTGGTGGTATTTGATCACCTCTGCGGTTTTTATTTTTTGCGCTATAAACAAAAATAGAGCGACAATTTTGAAAAAAAAACAATATTTTTTACTTGTTACTATAATAAATTGCCCAATTTTTTTTAAAAAAATAATTTTTTCTCAGTCTAGGTGATACGTATTATTCTACATATTTTTGTTAAAAAAAAAAAAAAAAAAAAATCGCAAGAAGCGTCTGGTTTGCGCAAAAGTTATTGCGCTTACAAAATAGGGGACAGAATTATTTTTTTTTTATTATTTTTTTTTACTACTAATGGCGGCGATCAGCATTTTTTTTCGTGACTGCGACATTATGGCGGAGACATCGGACACTTTTGACACATTTTTGGCGCCATTCACATTTATACAGCGATCAGTGCAATAAATATGCACTAATTACTGTATAAATGTGACTGGCATTGAAGGGGTTAACACTAGGGGGTGAGGAAGGGGTTAATGTGTACCCTGAATTGTGTTACTAACTGTGGGGGAAGGGGGGTGACTGGGGGAGGTGACCGATGCTGTGTCCCTATGTACAAGGGACACAGATCCGTCTCCTCTCTCCCCTGACAGGACGTGGAGCTCTGTGTTTACACACAGAGCTCCACGTCTTGTCCCTGTAGCCGCCGATCGCAAGTCCCTGGCGGACATCGCGGCCGCCAGGCACTCGCATCGGCATCTCAGCGGTGTGGCGAGCGCGCGCGCGCCTCCGCCGGACGCGCGCACGCCCGCGCCGCTGGCTGCGTGCGCAGGCCGTAAAAACACGGCCTCCCAGAGATGTAGAGCCACCCTGCGGCCGTACAAAGTCGTACGGCCGTCGGGAAGTGGTTAAATTATCCCCCACCAAATTATAGAACTCTAAAGCCTAGTACACATGGGCCGAATGTTGGGTGGCATTAGGCGATTCAATAGAAACCGCGTCCGCGGTAAATGTAGGTTAGTGTACATGCAGACTAATAGTTTTTATAACTACAGCATTGTACACTATCCTTCCCTTGTTAGATGTTTTCATTAAATCAAAATAAAATCATTCCCTAAAATTGATTCCAACATGGAAAAAATAGGTCAACTACATATTCTGCAAGAACTCATACTTGTACTGAAGGTGATAAAAAAAATAGGTCAAGTACATATACTGTAAAAACACTTGCCTGTTCTGAAATGAATAAATATAGGTCAGCTACGTACAGTATTGTCAGGGTGCTATTTGGAACAAACACGAACATGTGCTAAAAAGGATACAGCAGAATAAAAATGTGCATGTGCTGAGGAAAAGACCTGGCATAATTGCCAATACTTTACATGACTGTGCTCATTTGCACAGAAATGCACGCACATTCACGCACAGCAGCTGCCAGAACTGGCCCCAAACGCCCTATTTAAGGACAGTGGCTGCACCAGTAATCCTTGCTCCTAAATTTCCTGTATTCCTCCGATTACCTGACCCAGCTTGCCTCTGGACTTCCCTACTGCCTGATTCCTGATTTTGACCCTGGCTTGCTGTATGGACTATGCTTCTCTTGTTCTACCGTGCATGACTCTGGTTTGCTCTTTACTACTCTTCTGCTTGCTCCACTAGATCCCTGTGAATGACCTTGGCTCTGTTATTGAACATGCTCCTGCCTACTCCCTGGCTTGCCTTCCTGTGTATAACATTGGATACCATCCTGACTAAGCTTCTTCAGTCTGGTCCTGCCAGAATTATCCTGCTTCTTCCATGGGCGCCACCTTGCCTGTAGTCGCTTGCCTGGTTCCGCTACATCTCCAGGTGAAACGGAGGTCCTGCCATCTGTCCTGACAGACCAGCTGATAGCTCTTCATTTCTGCTGCGCTGCAAACAGCTTCCAGCAGATCAACATAAATGGCACCAGTGCTTCTTTCAGCCTAGCACTCCCTGTTCTCACCTTCAGGGATGCTTTGTACTTAGCCTCAAGGGATGTCCCCTATTAAAATCATCTTCAGACCAGGTACGTGAGAAGTATGCTCCAAGGTTTCCCACGTGAAAAATGTAACAAACACTAATATATCCCTTGTTTGCTGGTAAAAGGGACCCAAATGAGAAGTCCCCCCACCCTTTCTCATATCCTTCTGAGACACATCACAGGTCCCAAAAAGCTGCAAGACAATTCACAAAGCGCAGCGTAGCTCCCGCTTGCGCAGTGGGAAGCTGGCTGTGAAGCCACAAGGAGCCACAGCCGGCTTCCCTCACTAGACCTAAGACTGGAGCTGGGGACCAGAAGAACCGACCCGGGTGAGGACAGTGCTGGATCCTTGGACAGCTAAGTATCCTTTTATTTAAAGTCAGTGGATACAGTATTTTTTTAAGGGAACTAAAGATCCTCTTTAAAGTGGAACATCACTCTCCCAATCAACAATAATTATTTTTAATCCTCATGTTGCTAGCATTAGTAAATAGATAGGAAAGTATATTTATAATTACTTGTTTTAAACTTTTTTTTACATTCCTTGTTACTTCCTGGTTTCCTGCCTAGGCAGATGATGTCATGCATCCCAAGAGTCTTCAGGGGAGGAGGAGGGGTTTTCTCAGCTAAGCACAATCTTCTGTATGAATACTTGTACTAAAGGCAGGACGTAAATGCTACATGAATCATTTGCCCTTACTCAAGATGGCCACAACCAAAAATGCTAAGGAGTGATTGATTTTCAAAATGATTTCTCTGCAAAATGCTTTCAATAATAAAAATGAATTAAATAGCGTATTTTGGTTTGTGGTGCTCAGATTCAGTGAAGATCCGCTTTAACTGTTCTTACTATGCTGCCTCCTGTGAAGCCATTTCATTTTCCTTTGTTTGGGCTTATCTAATCGTTCCCCCTCTCAAGGCACACATTGGGGCTAGGAAAGCAAATAATAATTTTTGACAACATTTTTGACAAATATTTATCATGTTTAATGGATCTACATTCTGCATAACATACCATTTTTCATTGTTTGCCTAGTTTAGCTACCCAATGAAGATTGCCCGTGGTGATTGTCTCTGCTATATTCAGGCCAGGCATAGAGGTCTCAGAAAGGGATAGTCCCTATTACAACAATTGAAGTCATGCATGAATCTATCTATTGTCGCCGATGCCGCCCACTATTCAGGTGTAAAAATGGGCAACAGGGTGGTGTAAGAAAGTTATCAGTCTCTCTTGAACTTGGGCTACACATATTTCGATGTGTGTGTAGCGGGCAGCTGTTTTTCTCTAAGGGCCCTGCTTTAAATTTAGAGGGTAGTCAGAGGAATAGTTATCTTTGATTCGTTTTCAAATTTGAGCCTCTGTTTCAGCCATGGCTGTACTGCAGGTGACCACTATTTTTGTCTGGGGTGTCGGTTCCACCCCAGGTCAAGGGTGGCAGCAGTCAGATCAAGGTGTGTTGGGTATTCTTTATCAGCGGCCAATCAGTGGGGGTTGATCGTCTCACTGTGAATGCTGGGGGAGAGTATTTAAGGGACAGTAGTCACTGGTTCTGGGTCGTCGTCCCACCACCCCTGTGTGTGGCCCTCCTGGCCGGGGGTGCGTGTCCAGAGTTCCTGGCTCTGGGACCACATTGGTCTGGAGTCGTGATTTGCCGTGTAGGCCAAGTAGTCAGACTGGGTCTACATTAACAAAGTGGTCCTGCGTTGTCTGTCCTAGAGGGAGGAAGCCACCGAATTATATACCTGTTCTGGAGAGCACAAGCACGAGGCTGGTACATTAAGGGGAAGCCTGAACTTCATTGAGGGATGCACTAATACTGAAAGGCTGAGCAGTGGTCGCCTGTCAGTTTCCTGAACTCACAAGTAATTACTTCAAGAAGAGATCCGGGTGCTTAATCCTAACGTGAGAGGATTCTGGACCGAACGTATCTCCACCTTTGGGAAGGTCGGTGGCAGAGACTGTACCAAAGTTCCGTGTGACGCCCCGGCTGCTATAACTAGTGAGAGAGGCCTATCCAGGGGCACAATACCCACTCTGGCTAGAGTGGCGACGAAAGTTTATGATTGGAAGCAGGAGTGCTCCTGATTAAGTTTTACACCTGAACCCACTACCTATACCCTATTTCACCCCTTCAATCCATTGTTCGTTCTTTTACCACATTTGGTAAATAAAGCAAAGAAAAAGGAACACAACATGTGGATATTGACTCTTTTTCAGCTCTCATCAAGCACCCTAGATGGCAGAAAAGTAGAGGTAACATGCCACCCAAAACAAACCAGCAGCTCCTTCGGGGGTAGTGCTACACGTGATTTTGACCAGTATGTGCGATTTTGACCAGTTACAATATATAAAATACAACCAATTCGCAGGGATCCTCAAACTACGGCCCTCCAGCTGTTGTGGAACTACACATCCCATGAGGCATTGTAAAACTCTTAGGCCCCGTACACACGACCGAGTTTCTCGGCAGAATTCAGCCAGAAACTCGATCGGAGCTGGATTCTGCCGAGAAACTCGGTCGTGTGTACACTTTTCACCGAGGAAGCCGACGAGGAACTCGTCGGGCCAAATAGAGAACATGTTCTCTATTTCCTCGTTGTTCAATGAGGAAAGTTGGCCCGCCGAGATCCTCGGCGGCTTCAACACAGAACTCGATGAGGAACTCGATATGTTTGGCACGTCGAGTTCCTCGGACGTGTGTACGGGGCCTAACATTCACAGACATGACTGGGCATGATGGGGATTGTAGTTCCTGAACAACTGGAGGGCCTTCGTTTGAAGACCCATGAAGTGCAACCTATAGCAAAATGCCACCTCCGTGCTAAACCTTTGCAGAAGACCATAGCCAGTTGGTCAATGTATACTGAAACCATAAATGTGGAACTCTGAAGCCTCGTACACACGACCGAGAAACTCGACGGGCGAAACACATCGTTTTGCTCGTCGAGTTCCTTGTTAGGCTGTCGAGGATCTCGGCGAGCCAAATTTCCCCATTCCCGTCGAGGAAAAAGAAGACATGCTCTCTTTTTGGCTCGACGAGATCCTCGACAGTTTCCTCGTCGAAAAGTGTACACACGACCGGTTTCCTCGGCAAAAAAAAAAAAAAAACAGCAAGTTTCTTGCTGGTTTTTGCTGAGAAACTCGGTCGTGTGTACGAGGCTTGATCTGCAGCTCAAATATGTCCATAAGCTACATGCAGGGTTCATCAACATTTTGGGTATTCTTATCTGACAAACGGCTTCCTAACATCCATCCACCATCCATAAACGTCTCATAGCACAATGAACTGCTGAAAAGAGAAGTATTTATCTTACCTACACTAATATGTATTGATCCCTCATAAAGAAACAAGCGATATCTAATTAAATACCTACCCATTTGATGTACACACCTTCGTCATCAGTGTCCTAAAAAATAATAGTGAAACATTTGATTAACAAAACTAGGAATTTTACTTCACTGAACAAGGGTGCTATTCACAAATAATTATAATTTCCAACACTGTATTCTTTAGTGAGCTAGGTAAGGCTGCGATTAGACCATTTTGTACCACAATATCCTGAAAAAACACCAGGCTTCCAGGAATATTTATGCCAATACATAGCCTAATTTCTAAGTATTATGTGCGCATCCTTCCTGTTTGCTGAATGCCTTTGTAACTAATTTAACATCATTTACTGAGAAGATATTGTCCCTGAACACACTGCCATAATAATGATTTACAATGATGCATATGCATTCCTGTCTCCAGCAAGCATCCTGGTTGCCCACAGTTTCTCAGCGGTGAGCTGCTACTGCCAGTAACAGTAAACTTATAAGAAAACAAATGTATAGCATATAACAGTAAATTGCTGGATGCAGGCTCTTACAGTGTCACATGTTCTTTCTGTACTAAGTGGTATTTAATGGAATCATGATTGTATATGATGCAAATGTAGAATGTTCGAAAAAAATTATCAATAACCTGGAATAGTACTGCCAGAAAATGTATTTTGCGTACGATAGTTAGTTAAAAGTAAGTACGGTAAGTTAAAACGCCTATATTAAAAAACCCACGCACTATACAGGAAGACCTTTGATGAAACTGACATTTGATAAAACAAACAATGACATACTGCAGATCTCTGAACACTGCTGCCATATATCACTGTATGATAGTACTCTGCAATTAATTCTGACCAAGGTAGTATTTGCAAGTTATTTTATCTGTAGACTTATTTTATGTAAAGATAATTTCTTTATTGTTCATTAGGGAATATAACAATTCTTAGACATTAGGTCACATACAGGAAGTTGAGACACAGACATATATATATATATATATATATATATATATATATATATATATATATATATATATATATATATATATATATATATATATATATATATATATATATATATATATATATATATATATATATAAAAGGCTAGGTTCATCTTTATGAAGAAAAAATAATAAATTATTTTTGCAGGAAAAAATGTGCATTTATTTTCTTTTTACAAGTAGAGCATTGCACCGCGATCAGTGAACTATGAGTACGTTGTCAGACTCCTGCAAACGGTTCCTTTAGCTCGAACCCTTTGAGTTGCAAAGTGAAAAATCCCTTGAAAACTGATTAACCTATTTGCCAGTTGTACATTTTTTTTAACCATTTTGGCTATTGGTCTGTTTTTTATCCTATTTAGGTAGCTTATTGTCACACCTTTTTTCGTTATGGTGGATGATTGGTTGTCCTCCATATTGCTAATTTACTCATGGCAATTTCCATATTTGATTGGCTCTTTTTCGTCAAGCCTTGAGAAGCTGATCCCTTCAAATGCCCTGGTAGCTTGATCTTCACATCTGTTGGACCTCTCAGTGGCTTTGGCAAACCCCCGAAGTGGGACTGCTTTAGCATGTCATGAATGTCTAGGAATTACTAAACTCCTGTTTCACTGACTGAATGATGAAGAAAAAAAATAGAATTTTTGTACTGTTAGCCTTTTTCTTGAAGTCCATTAAAGCCCAACTCTGGGAAAAGTTAGAAGCTCTCCTTTACGATAGGGCTGTACCCACACTGCAAGGGTTAAATGCTGGTTTCTCCATACCAACATGCACGGATTCTGCAGGACATTCCCGCATACACACCTGATTCCCGCAGTCCCGAAATAGCACAAATTTTCCTGCAAAATGAAGATTGTCGGGCATTCCGCGACCAGGCTGCACCCCCCACCTCCCCTTGTCACTTTGTCACTTCAACACCCCCCCCCCCTGCTCCACAACTTTGATTGCCGGAATTAAAAAAAATGGTGTCCCGCGACAGCACCCCCGCTCCACAACTTTGATTGTCGTAATAAAAATAAAAAAATGGCTTACCGCCACGGCAGCACCCCCCCCCCCCCTCAACAACTTTTATTGCAAGAAGAAGAAAGATTGTCCCGCGGTGGACATTTGGAAAGTTGGGAGGTATGGTTTCTCCAAGGGGGGTGAGAAAAGCACTTTTGCATACCTGATCCTCTTTTTCCCTGTCAGACAGCACTCCCACATGCTCTGGCCACTGTTTACGGCACAGGACTCTGAAGGAATGGCCAAGGGGCTGTTCCTTCATAGCGCATGCGGAGGTGACATCACAAGCTGCGTGTATGTTAAATATCTCCTAAACCAAGGGAGTCAATCACAATTTCATTGTGGGCCGCATCAGCATTTATTGCCCTCAAAAGGTCCGGTTGTATCCGTAAGATTAGATGTCCAGCGCATCCCCTCCCCTTAAAATTGCATGTCAAGAGCCACCCCACCATCAGAAGTTGAGTCCCCCACTCTACCTTACATCACAGTGCAACCCTCTTACCTTATGCTGCTGCTGGGAAGAAGCTGGATGCATTGCTTGAAAGCAGAAAGTGAGGCCCTGCACACACGATCAGTCCAAACTGATGAAAACGGACTGAAGTTCAGTTTCATCGGTTCACAGATGAAGCTGAATGATGGTCTGATGTGCCTACACACCATCAGTTCAAAAACCTATCGAGCCCAACGCGGTGACGTAAAACACAACGACGTGCTGAGAAAAATGAAGTTCAATGCTTCCAAGCATGCGTCGACTTGATTCTGAGCATGCCCGGGTTTGGAACCGATGCTTTTGCGTACTGACTATCGGTTTTGACCTATCGGTTACCAGTCCATCAGTTCAATTTTAAAGCAAGTTCTAAATTTCTGAACCGAAGGATAACAGACTGATGGGGCCCACACACGGTCGGTTTGGACCGATGAAGCAGAACTTTAGTCCGTTTTCATCAGTTTTGACTGATCGTGTGTACAGGGCCTAAGGGTCTGGAGGAGGACCAGAGGAAGGCTGGAGCTCTCCTGCACCTGCAGGAGAGGTGTAAGGAGCCACACGAAATGGCACGGTGCACGTTTAGGAGATACTTAAGGCCCCTTTCACACTGGGGCGGGAGGTGCGGTGGCAGTAATGCACCACTATTTTTAGCTGCGCTTTACCCCTAATTTCGTGGCGATATTCAGCCACTAGTGGGGCGGTTTTACTCCCCGCTAGCTGGCGAGAAAGGGTTGAAACCGCCTGCAATGACACTCCTGTATTCCAGGGGAGGGGGCGAGCACGACATTCCACACCAGGGAAAAAGCCTTACATTACTGTGTGGAGTTACAGACAGAAGAACAGGAAGTGAGGAATTCTCAGAAGAAATGAGGACATTTAAAAGCAAAATTGAAGGATGAGGTAAGTGAAAGAGGACTGCACTAAGGTAAAGGAAGCTATTTAGGAAAACATTTTTTACCTTTAAAACCCCTTTAAATAGCAATATTATGCCCAAACTTACAAAAGACAAAAAGCACAGTAGAGGTTTTAATACAAAAATGAAGTGACTGCAGATAATACAGCAGTGTAAACTGGCTAGCAGCATGTAGGTAGGCTGCCCTTTTCAGCACATGTGAGCAGCACATGCAACTAAGCATTCTCCCTAACAGACAGAGCTTCAGGAAATTAATTTGTTCCTGCGCCAATCTCCTATCTTGTCCACGTGAACAGATGTAGGCCATGGGCTACCCCTCTCTGTCTCTCTTCCTCCTGATCACCAGTCCCTTTTAACCCCTTTGTTGCACAGGACACCTTCTCACACATGCCTGCATTTTCTGTGGTCCAGGTTAGTTCTCTAGGAATCCATCCAAACACCCAGGAAACAGTAATGAGGCCAGGAATTGCTTTGCTGAAAACTTTACTTAAGTGGTTGTAAAGGCTAAAGGTTTTTTTACCTTCATGCATTCTATGTCATATGCATGAAGGTAAAAAACCTTCTTGGTCATATGCCGATGGTACCATACACCTGCATGCCTGGCCCGAATAATTCCCCAATATCCTCCCAGCCGGGGACGATGTTCCATATCTGGTGGTACACTGCCCTATGGCGACTAAACTGTGGATCTGGTTTACGTGCTTTTACGAACATTACTTCACTTAGATGTAAAGAGAAACCCCCCACAAAGCCTTTCCTTTCAAACCTATAGAATCCTTATTGCAAGTAGAATGCAAGCTGGCAATGCGCCTCTTTATCGAAACCAAACCAACTATAGCGAAAGCCTGGAAAACTCCAGAACTCAGTTTTGAAGTGAAACATCTCATGAACAACATTATGGTCAATGAGAAATTAACAGCTATGCTCTGATTCCTACGACCAATTTCTGCGAGTTTAGCAACCCTGGATATCCCTTTACGATTTGACCAAACGTTACTGACATTATGATACTTTTAGGCACATTGTCCTCTGAGACCACTCTCTCTCTTTACTTCTTTACTCTTTCCTTCTTTACAGCATTCTCACCTTTCTCCTCTTTAACCAAAAAGGTCCTCCTCATACTGTTATGCCGCGTACACACGATCGGTTCATCTGATGAAAACGGTCTGATGGACCATTTTCATCGGATGAACCGATCGTGTGTACAGGGCATAACTCTCTCTACACCTCAACTGACTAACAACCTCCCAGGTTTGCAGCCGAGAGCAGGCTACAATTCAGTGTCTCTCAAAGTTTATAGTTTTGAGGCTTGGTTGCATCCAAGGTCCCTTTCACATGTACGGATCCTGTGAGGATCCGTACATGTGTATTTGCTTGCTCAGCGCGGGATCACTCCACTGATCCCCGCTGAGCGGGCAGATGACAGGGTGGTCCCTGCACACTGTTCAGGGATCACCCTGTCAGATCTCCGCTCTCCCCTATGGGGGGATCGGATGAACACGGACCGTCTGTCCGTGTTCACCCGATAGGATTTTCCTCCGTCTGCAGAATCGGAGCATTGCGGACACTGATGAGATCAGGTGTCAGCGGATGTTCATCCGTTGACACCCGGCTATCTCATAGGGATTAATGTATTTATCTCTTTTTCATCCGTAAACGGATGGATGAAAAAACGGACATACAGTCCACATGTGTGAAAGGGGCCTAACTTTTTGTTATTTCTACTGATCATTATGCTTTCTTTTTTAAGAAACGCTAGAGCACTATGTTATTACTGTGGTTCAGTTTACCCATTGTAATAATTTACTTACCGTGATTGCCTTCCACTCCATTGTATTTTGGAAGTGAAGTCACATGTATCAGTTTCTAATGCTTGTCAATTGGTTTTGTATACCTATGCTATTTGCTAATAAAAGTCTTTGTAATAAAAAGGTAAAAAACCTTCTGCGTGCAGCATTCTCCTGCAGCCCCCCAAACACTTACCTGAGCCCCATCATTAAGTGATATGTCAGAGACCAGCGGCTCCTATTGCTGTCAATCACAGCCAGTGAGGAGGGAACAGGGGGTGGGACTGAGCAGCGCTCTGTGTGTCTTATGGACACACAGAGGGGGCCCGGAGGTTAGCACGCACAAGTGCCCCCATATCATGTGGCTTGCTATGGGGGCACATGGCCAGGGGGAGGGTTCAGGATCGCTGGCAGGGGACCCGAGAAGAGGAGGATCAAAACCACTGCATCTCTTTTGATATCAAAGGAGACAGGAACAACAAGCGCCCAGAGGCGATTTAGTTCGCAAGTGCCGCGCTATATAAGTTTTTCATTCATTCATTCATTCAGAGCAGGTAAGTATAACATGTTTATTATTTAAAGAAAAAAAAATGAGCCTTTACTATCTTATTAAGTTATTCAGCAATAACTGTCCACATCTTGGAATTACTTTAATGCAATGTTGCATGTAAGTCCAGAACATTTGGTATTATAGAGTCAAAGGCATCTCATCAACATCTTGGATCACTTTGTGATATTCACACTTTACAGGTGTAGCGCCCTGCTCCTGTTGAGTAGGCGCTATGTTGTAAATTTAGTTACCTGAGCTGTAGTTTAGCTCAGAGGATTATACCAAATTGTGGGTTTCTGTTCTAGTCCAGCTGTGTTGCACATGTTACCCTTGCCTGCAGGTGTCGCTGTCACCGGGAGTCAAGGTTGGGATTGTAATAGGCTCAGCGCATTGGGTGCTTTCTTCCCAGAAGCAGCCCAGTGGGCGTGGTCAACCCGCTGTGCATTCGGGGAGAGGGTACTTAAGGGGCAGACACCCTTCTGGCGGGGTCTTCCGATCCTGACCTGATGGCCCTCCTGGCCTCAGGGTTGCGCTGACAGTGTTTTCCCGGTCTCTGGGCCTGCTGGCCTGAGGCTCCACAACTGAGAGTAGGCCCAGGAGTTTCTGGGGCCTACTGGTCCAGGGGTGGTCCTGTGCTGTCTTGCCTGCAGGAAAAAGCTGAGCAATTGGGGACTTAATTGAAGGACGCACCCGGATCAACTTGTCTCACTGTATTTTCGGCCTGGCTGAAAGATCCTGGTACAGTGAGCTGTGTACTTTCTTTGAAATTTCGCTAAGTGTATGCGTGGTTACACGATCCTGTGGCAGAGGGCTGTGTAACCACCCAACGACACTCATCGAGTCTGTGGCAGAGACTTTTAACGAGCTTCGCACCGGCTGCGAGGTCAGTGAGAGTGGGCCTATCTGGTGGATGCTAAATCAAGCGTGGAACCGATTTGTCCTCTGGATCTAAGACTGTACCCATGATCCGCAAAGCAAGGTACCTGAATCTTTCCTATCCCTCTACCCCTCTGTTGAGAACCTGTTTAATAAAACTCTTGAAGAAAAAGAAACCAAAGTGTTGGTGCGGACATTCTTTTGAATAACTCTTCAGGAGGGACCCCTAAATAGAGTGTGGTGAACAGTAAGGTAACGGCAGGCCCAAAATAAACCAGCAGCTCGTTCAGGGCTAGTGCTACACTGCTCACAGTTCAGGGCATGCTGCTTATGTTCCAGTAGACCAGAGACCTCCACTGGTCCTTCCTGACTTCGCCTAAGGCACAATGGATGCCATCCCACACTCCGCAAAACCACTCTCCTCTCCGCAAACAGCTAACTTTTCCAAAAAGGTCCTGGGGGTGACTACTCCCATCCCTCAAGTAGGCAGAGGGCAGGGCAAGCCAAAAATAAATGACCTATCAGGAAAGTGACCAAAAATTAAAGGGGAACGCCAACTTAAAGTGGTTGTTAAGCTACTCTGACTAGTTTATATAATCGCTCTGTTTCCTAATCCTGTGTCCCCCTGTGTGTGTGTGATTTATAAAAAGAATGCTGATTATACCTAATTTATAACCCATCAGCACTCACGTGACCGGTGGCTCTCTGCTTTCCCCGTCTGGCAGCTGCAGCATCTGGGGCCAAGATCCCCCTGCTGACGTCAGGTGGGACAAGGAGAGGAGGAGAGAGACAGCTGATCACGTGAGCGCCGCTCTAAAAATTAGGTATAATAATATTTTTTTTTATAAATCACACAGAGGTGGAAACAGCATTAGGACACAGAGCGGATGGTATGAAAATACCTCTGTTATTTCAGCAGCAGGAGGGGGCGGGCACTGTCATGAGTTGACAGGTGGGAAGGGGAGGGGGAGAGCTGACATGAGCGGGTGGATGATGGAGGCATTTAAACTGACCACAGTATCAAGGCTCAGCAACCATGATGAACGGTGGTCAGTTTACTATTATTTCAGGTTTTACAGGGGGGGCAAATTACACAGCACAAGCACTGTATAAGTGCTGTACAAAAAACGCTTCAATCTCTGTATAGCGCCCACCCAAAAAATCCAGGGGCGCTATTTCAAATGTAAGGGATGTCTGGGCCAGTACTTGGGCCCAGGCCTGTTTGATTGATACAAATTTTGCCTCTGCTCTGGCTGTGATACTATCTGGTAGTTTCCCTTGTTGCCTGCAGGTGGTGTTGCCATCTCAGGGTTATGTTGAAACGCAGGTGTACCATGGTGTATTGGGTGTCCCTTCTCGGCAGCGGTGCAGTGGGAGTGGTGACCCCGCTATGCATGCTGGGGAGGGGTACTTAAGGGGCAGATGTTGTTTTATCAGGGTCTTCGTCTCGTGGCCCTCCTGGCGCGAGGTGCGTGTGTGTGAGCCTGACCTTGGGGGGCCACGTTGGCTTGGGGTCGCTTCGCTGTTGAGTAGGCCCAGCTATGCTGGCTGGGGCCTGCAGTCCTACAAGGGGATCCCAAGCTGTCTGTCCACAAGGGAGGAAGCTGTCTTGATGAAGGAAACCAGGGGAGGACCTGCCCTGGAGGAGACCGGCAAAGTGCTAGTGTCTCGGGTGAGGCCTGGTGACCTAATTAAGGAGGGATCCACTATATTAAAAGCCCTGCAGTCTGCCGGTTCGGCTTAAAGACTTTCCTACTGCACGGCTGGAGGTTCGGGATATTGCAATCCTGTGGCAGAGGGTTCCTGGACGCATCCAAGTTCATCCAAAAAGGTCTGTGGCAGAGACCAAGTTCATCCAAAAGGTCTGTGGCAGAGACCAAGTTCATCCAAAAGGTCTGTGGCAGAGACCAAGTTCATCCAAAAGGTCTGTGGTAAAGACCGTCTGGACATTAGTTTGTGCATCATCCCGGGTGCTAGGCCATGTGAGAGGGGACTATCCGGTGAGCAATAACTCAATAGTTGCGAGTGGAGACTGATTGACTTTTTTAGCATTCTGTACAGCGCACCTGAACCTTCCCCTACTCTTTTCCTCACTTCTACTCTCTCGTGTTCAAGTTACCCTGCAGAGAAAATAAAACCCAACTGTTGAAGGTTTTACATCTGTCTGGACATTGCATTTATTATGGACTTCCACACCCTAACAACGAAGCTTAAAAGGTAATGTGCAAACCCAAAACTAAACCAGCAGC
This sequence comes from Rana temporaria, assembly GCF_905171775.1. Taxonomy (NCBI): domain Eukaryota; kingdom Metazoa; phylum Chordata; class Amphibia; order Anura; family Ranidae; genus Rana; species Rana temporaria. The sequence continues at coordinate 260,741,171 of NC_053489.1, read as the reverse complement.
TCCTACGGGGGTAGTGCTACATCTGTATAAAAGCAGAACAGCTTGCAACAGCAAATATAGGCTCAAAGTTACTGTAGACCGGGCATATGCAATTAGCGTACCTCCAGCTGTTGCAGAACTACGATTCCCATGAGGCATAGCAAGACTCTGGCAGCCACAAGCATGACACCCAGTGTCAGAGGCAGCTGGAGGTCCGCTAATTGCATATCCCTGCTGTAGACAAAAGGTTCAGTTTTTCATCTCCCTGATATGAAGCATGACTCCTTACTGCACTCTCCATAATGTAAAATACATTTTAAAAAAATTCACTGAAAATCCTTAGAAGGGATGCAGGAAGTAGAGAGAGAATTTGGAAATCTGGTACATAGATCTTGTCAATAAAGCTACTTTGACATGGGGTGGAATCCGCTTTGCTCAGGAGGAGATCTGTCTGCTTTGCTCAGAGCAGAGGGATGACAGGTCCATGTCTGCTCAGTCTATGCAGCGCAGACACGGACCGACGCTGCTCTGCTGTATCGGCGGTTGTGTGTAAACAGACCAGCTGTCCGTTTACACCCGACTGCCCTCCAATCTGATCTGCCTATAGAGAGGAGAACAGATCCCCTTCGATTTATTTCTAGTGGATCAGATTAGATTGGAGGTAGACGGGTGTAAACAAAAGCAAATCCGTTTACACCCACTGGCCCATGGGAATATAGGGACCATCTGATCACGTCCACCTGAAAAACTGACAGGTTGGCGTGATTAGATCACCTGTGTGAAAGAGGCCTATTTCCGCGAAAGTGAATAAAAACAGGTGGGTAATCCAAAGTGCTGGCATTTATGCAAAATATATATCTATACAATATTTACAAGCCCTCACTACCAGGCTGAACAAGCCTACAGCTTGTCAGCTTCCACATAAACTGCTTAACAGTTTTTACCAACCTCCTTGCTCTCACAGACCAACACTATCTGTGTTTCCCAGGCAGAGCAAAGGCTGTCTGCTCAGGTGAGCTTAAATTGGCCTGGGGCAGAGGGCCAACACCCGTACTGGATCAGAGCTCAGAGATCCCTGAATGTATAAGAGAGGAGCCTGGGAGAGGTATAAACCCTGAACAGAACTTTCCCAGGCTCTCTCTGGGATGCTCTGCTACAATATATATATATATATAACAATTTTTGTAGGTTTGCCCCTACAAGGTTCTATTTCGGTGTTAGAAGGGCTACTCATATTTTTGTTAAACATTTTCATCTTAAAATAATACATATCATACAGTTTCACCGCTGTAAATGTAAACTCCAAAGTATCAGTTGGAACGGCAAAAAAACACACGCATCACGCATTATTTACACAATTCCTTGCCTTTCCTTTTCTTAGTAACCTGCTCTCCATTAGCTATAACAAAAAAGAAAATGCTTGTACCAACATGCTTGAAAAAAGCTTGAAAAACGTTAAAAGAAGCTTTCTAGTAGACTACAAAAAAACATATAAACACAGACTAATACCTCTTTAATAATACGTGTGAGAGATCTCTCTTCTATTATTTTATTTGGCAGAGCAGGTACTTTTATTTCAGAAAGAGGGTGACGATGGAAAACAGCAAATCCAAAGGCCAAAACACTGACTTGGCCAACTTCCAGAGGCTGATTACTGAGAGGTTAATTTGTCTTTCCACTGTCTGCCTGGAAAGTATTTCCACTGTAATTACAATAACTTTCCGGCTAATTTTTCCAATGATATGAAATATTTATAGATTAGAGAACACTTCTGCCACGTGAAATGGGTTATCAGTTATTTGCATGTTCATTTTGTTCTTTGGAATGGTAATACGTATGAGATACGACTTTAGGCTGGTATTCACGACACTGCAGCTAGACTTAGCCTACAGCATGTACCGCTAATTCAGTCTTGTGTTTTCTTTTAAATGACAACATTATTGCAGCATCTGCAGAAATAATTGTGTTATATTACTCCTAAATTAAAGTACAGCTTTATTTTTATAATGAAAACCCTGTATGGATCCCCTACCTCAGTTGTATCTAGTATGCCCCCACGCAAACCCTTGGAGGCAGCGTAGATCTACTCCACACAGCCCAACCCTCTGCCAGCCAATCAATATTTTCATCCATTTTTTCGTCAACCGCTTATGCTTTAGTGTACAAACATGATTACAGTTTCCATGGAGATGAATGGACCAGATGATAGATCACATGACAATCCCAGACAACTGTTAAAGGAGTTCTCTGAGCTAAAACTTTTAACCCCCGCTGTGCCCGGGCTGTAAAACTATACAAAATAAACCTTCACTTACCTGCCTACGATCCCCCGTTGTTCCGATATCGCCGTCCCGTTCTCCGGTCCTGGTCTCTTCCACTTCCTGGGGGTCGGTGACTCACAGTGCGCTCAGCCTATCAGCGGCCGCAGAAATGTCCCATCGCGGCCGCTGATAGGCTGAGCGCACTGTGAGTCACCGACCCCCAGGAAGTGGAAGAGACCGGGACCGGAGAACGGGACGGCGATATCGGAACAACGGGGGATCGTAGGCAGGTAAGTGAAAGTTTATTTTGTATAGTTTTACAGCCCAGGCAAAGCGGGGGTTAAAAGTTTTAGCTCAGAGAACTCCTTTAACACTGTAATACAGTATTAATGTGTTACTAAACCCAGGGCCCCGCATTCACTATATCTGGTCCCCCACAGTACACAGAACATGGAAATGCATTCGTTTTAGTAAATATAAACTGCTAAATACCTTTTCTCATCAGCAGTATGTAACAGTCTTGTGACTTCTATTAGTGTCTGGTTAACCACTTAAAGCGGATGTCCGCTGAAAAAAAAATATTAAAAGCCAGCAGCTACAAATACTGCAGCTGCTGACTTTTAATATTAGGACACTTACCTGTCCTGGAGTCCAGCGCTGTCCGCAGCAGAGGACGAGTGATCGCTCGTCACTCTGCTGCCCCCCCGCCATCCTAGGTGAGGGAACCAGGAAGTGAAGCGCTCCGGCTTCACTGCCCGGTTCCCTACGGTGCATGCGCGAGTCGCACTACGGCTGTCGATTGGCTCCCGCTTTGTTCTGGGAGCCGAGTGTTCCCAGAACACAGCGGGGGGGGGGGGGGGGGTAGGTGACGTCATACTCGCAGTTTACCCGAGACTGTGTGGCCGGAAGTGGGTGAAAATACCTGTCTTTAGACAGGTATCTGCACCCCCCTCCCCCTGAAAGGAGTCAAATGTGACACCGGAGGGGGGGAGGGTTCCGATCAGCAGGAGTTCCACTTTAGGGTGAAGCTCCGCTTTAAGGACCCCTTCATGCCGATATACATCGGCAGAATGGCACGGCTGGGCACATAAACGTATAGGTACGTTGTCCTTTAAGCCCAGCCGTAGGGTCGCGGGCGCACGCCTGTGGCACGCTCCCGCGACCCGGTCCAAAGCTCCGTGACCATGGGATTCGCGGACCCGATTGCCGCTGGAGTCCCGCGATCGGTCCCCGGAGCTGAAGAACGGGGAGAGCCGTGTGTAAACACGGCTTCCCCGTTCTTCACTGTGGCGGCGTAATTCGATCGTGTGATCCCTTTTATAGGGGGACACAATCGATGACATCACACCTACAGCCACACCCCCCTACAGTTGTAAACACACTTGAGGTCACACATAACCCTATCAGTGCCCCCTGTGGTTAACTCCCAAACTGCAATTGTCATTTTCACAATAAACAATGCATTTTAAATGCATTTTTTGCTGTGAAAATGACAATGGTCCCAAAAATGTGTCAAAATTGTCCGAAGTGTCCGCCATAATGTCGCAGTCACGGAAAAAATCGCTGATCGCCGCCATTAGTAGTAAAAAAAAAGAATTAATAAAAATGCATTAAAACTATCCCCAATTTTGTAAACGCTATAAATTTTGCGCAAACCAACCGATAAATGCTTATTGTGATTTTTGCAGTATTAAACCCAACACCAAAAATGTAAGATGTATATTGCAGCTTACCAATCCAAATTTTTTAAAGTAGGTTTACGATTTTGTTTTGGGCTGCATTCATAGCCATCTCGGGCTGCATGCAGACAATGAGCAACAAGTTAGACACCCCTGCGTTTAAGGTTTTAGAACAACTTTGAGTTGGTCATACACCATACAATCTACTTTAGATCTGCCATCAGCTATCCAGTGCAAAGGCCTGCCTGACTGGATATAAATTGAACAGAATGCTTAGGTTTGTCCTTATAGTTCCAAAATGATATTTTAGTAAATCTAAAGATTGTATAAAAATTGCACAATCGAATTGCCATTTGTAAAGCCAGCTTTACAGTGAATTACCACAAATGTTATGCTGCCCTCTTTTACTTTTATAATAAAAAATATCACAAAAATGTTTTATTACTCAGATACTCAGATAAGTACAGGCAGGGCTTTTTTTCAACGGTAACGCGGGGAACGCAGTTCCGGCACCTTCTGGACTGATTGTATGTAATGGCAAGGGGTGCTGGGGTGTGCTGCAGGGTATTGATGCTCACTGCTGGGGATCTATTTTTGCAGGGGGGTCTATTGTTGCTGGGGTGGGTTTATGTTGCTGGTTGACAGTTGTTGCTGAAAGAGATCTACTGTTGGGGGAGGCGTCTATTGTTGATGGCAGCCAGAGAGTCTATTAATGCTGGCTGTGCGGAGATCTGTTGATGCTGCCGGGAGTCTATTGTTGCCAGCGGGGGGAATTTTGTTGTGGGTGGTCCATTGTTGTTAGGGGATCTATTGCTGCTGGCTGCAGGGGGATTTATTTTACTGCTTTTCTTGATATTATTACCATATTCCATACAAATTACTTAGCACCACAAAATGATACTTGGTTCTATATTGTCTAAAAGGGACGGTACTGGGAGGTGGGTAGGGGCGGAGAAAGTGGGTGACTTGGAAAGGGGGTGTTCCTGCACCTATTGTCTGAGAAAAAAAGCCCTGAGTACAGGCATACCCCACTTTTAAGTACAGGTTTGTTTTGGGCGGCATGTTACCTCTATTTCTTCGCCGTCTAGGGTATCAGATGAGCGTTGAGAAAAAGTTCAATGTCCACACTTTAGACTTCTTTTTCTTTGCTTTATCTGTCGAACTTGGTAAAAGGATAAAATAAGTAGTTGAAGAGGTGGAAGGGTAATAGGTAGTAGGTTCAGTTGTATAACTTTTGTTCGGAAACACTCCTGCTTCCAGCAATGCTGCTTTCGTCGCCACTCTAGCCAGAGCGGGTATTGTGCACCTGTATAGGCCTCTCTCACTAGCCTAGCAGCCAGGGTGTCACACGGAAACTTGGTAAAGTCTCTGCCACAGACCTTCCCAAAGATGGAGGTATATTCGGTCCAAAATCCTCTCAGCACAGGATTAAGCACCCTTATCTCTCCCAAAGAACTTCTGATAAAATTAGAACTGACAGGCGATCATCATCCAGCCTTCCAGTAATAGTGCATCCTTCAATGAAGTTCAAGGCCTCTCCTGAGATACCAGCCTCTTGCTCGGTGCTCTCCAAGACAGGTTCTTCATCGAGTGGCTTCCTCCCTCAGGACGGACAGCTCAGGAACACTCTACAAGCGTAGACCCAGTCTGACTACCGGGCCTACTAAGTAGATCACAACCCCGGACCAACGTGGTCCCAGAGTCAGGAACACTTGAACACGCACCCTCGGCCATGAGGGCCACACACGGGAGGTGGTGGGACGACAGACCCAGGATTGGTGACGACCCCGGACTAGTGACGTCTGTCCCTAAAGTACTCCCCCCCAGCATGTACAGCGGGATGATCAACTCCCTCTGATTGGCTGCCGAAGGGGAACACCCAAAACACTTTGACCTGACTGCTGCCACCCTCGGCCTGGGATGATAACGACACCCCAGACAACAAGAGTGGTCACTCACAGTACAGCCATGGCTGGAACAGAGGCCCAAATTTTGTGAAAAATCATACAGTCTGAGTCAACTAACTCTCAGACTACCCTCTAAATTTAAAGCAGCGCCAGCTAAAAAGTAGCAGGCCGCTACATACACAATGGGGTTTATTTACTATAGCTGGAAAGTGCAAAATCAGGCTCACTCCATAAACACAAATGAGCTCTTCCAGGTTTAATTACCAGGCTTAATTGAACAAGTTGGGGTTAGAAGCTCATTAGTTTTAGGTCAAAAGGTTGTACACCCCTGTTTTAGAGTCTACAAAACTATGGTATATACGTTTGAAAATCGATCAATCCTGATGTACTGATGGCCCATCTCATTTTTGGAGGCCCCAATTTCTCCTTTTTGTAAAGTAGACAGTCTGAGGTGTTCAGTAAGAGGCATGGTGAGTTTTTCAAAGTTGTGCTTTTTGTCACAATTTTTTGTAAAGTTAAGAAATTAAACCACCAGAGCAGTACAGCGTCATCATATGACTGGTGTGGTGGTGATTAGGGACACTGACTGCTGACAGTATGTAAAAAATAAAAATAAATGTATTAACAAAGATCAACACAATATTACACATGGAATGAAAGCCAGTCCTTGTGTACAACTGTCATTTGATCACTGTGATTGGTCATAGCAATCACTTGGTAATGGGGCCAGCCTGATACAATGATCTGTCATACGCTTTGTCCGGTGAACACAGAGGTTAACAGATCATTCTGCAGTGCAGCCCCTGGGGCGTGCATGAGGCACGTGACTGGGAGGACGGCATATGGCGTATACCCAGGATGGGAGAGCTTGGTCGTCATTCGTCTATAGGCTGGTCAGGAATCAGTTAAACCTTAACGTACTGAATTTCAAACATGAACCTATTGCAATTACAGGCACTGACAGGTTGCCCTATGACCAGATTTTAATCTAGTCATAGGGCGACCTGCCAGTGCCTGTGATTTCTATCCTGCAACCACTAAAGCTAGCCATACATGTTATTTTCTGATTGTATCAAATGACATTGTGATTTAAATGGGAGAACCTTTCAAATCTAAATTTATATATGATTGTCTATTTCGGATTAAGCTAGCCATGGACGGCTCGAAATTAAGTCATGGATGGCCCTGCAAGAACCTCCTGGTTCAACAAAATTGAATAAAAAAATCTAAATGTAGTCTCTGTTTGGCAGCTCCATTGTATTCAGTCTGGCTGCCTGAATACCATATATACAAAGCAAAAAGGAAAATAAACTGCACTAATGTGTAATACAATAATAACATTCTCTTTATCCACAGAAGACGTCAACATACGGCGAAACACGTAGCATGAGCGACGTGCTGACGTCACTGCAATCATGTAATCCCTGGAAGGAATGGTTTCTGTTTATGTGATGGCTGGTGCTTTTGTTTTTAAGGTGATTTAGACACTGACACAATGTAAGTGTAACCTTTAAAGACGTTTACAATAAAGTAATAACAATTGTATGCTGTGTGGAGCTTTTTTTGTTCTGGGATACCCCTATCACATCATTGGCAGTAAGACTGATATGTGAACCTTAGGAGGACCCTTAAATGCTGTAAAGGCCCCGGCTGGTTTATTAAGTGATTATAAAGTCTCGTTTTTTTTTAAGTAACTAACATGTTTAACTTACCTCCTCTGTGCAGTGGATTTCCACAGAACCGCCCAGATCCTCCTCTACGGGGGCACCCGAGCCAAGCTGAAGCTCTGTGTGTCCATGGCCCCCTCTCTCTCCTGATTGGCTAAATGGCTTTGACAGCTGCAGGAGCCAATGGTGCCGCTGCTGTGTCTAAGCCAATCAAGAGGGAGAGTTTCAGACAGCCGACGGACTTGTGGACATTGCTGGACAGAAATGGGGCTCAGGTAAGTATTAGGGGGTGCTGGGGAAGCTGCTGCACACAGAAGGCTTTTTATCTTAACCGCTTGTGGACCAGCTGCCACAGTTATACTGCGGCAGGTTGGCTCTGCTGGGCGAACCGTCGTAGCTGTACGTCGTTCGCTTTAAGCATAGTTAGCTGGCGTGCACGCTTGCCCGCTGCATCGCAGGAGTGCTGATGCTCGTGACCGGCGATCTCTGGGCACAAGAGGCAGAAAAGGGATGTGTGTGTAAACACACATGTCCCTGTTCTGTGAGCTGAGGAAATATAGATAGTGAGTTCCTAATAGCTAGGAACCACAATCTATAATTTCCTCCAAGTCAGTCCCCTCCCCCTTTAGTTAGAACACACATTAGGGAACACAATTAACCCCTTGATCGCCCCCTAGTGTTCACCCCTTTTCTGACAGTAATCAGTGCATTTTAGCACTGATCGCTTTCTAAATGCCAATGGTCACAAAAATGTGTCAAAAGTGTCCACCATAATGTCGCAATCCCAATAAAAATCAATCGCCGCCATTACTACTAAACTTAAAATAATAATAAAAATGCTATAAATCTATCCCCTATTTTGTGGATGCTAAAAGTTTTGCACAAACCAATCAATATACGCTTATTGTGATTTTTATTACCAAAAATATGTAGAATACATATCAGCCTAAACTGAGTAAAAAAAATCAATAAAAAAAAAAAATGGGGATAATTATTATAGCAAAAAGTACAAATATTGTGTTTTTTTTCAAAATTGACGCTATTTTTTTGTTTATAGCGCAAAAAATAAAACACGCAGAAATTATAAAACACTACCAAAAGAAAGCTCTATTAGTGGGAAAAACAGGACGTCAATTTTGTTTGGGTACAGCGTTGCACGACCGCGGAATTGTCAGTTAAAGTGACGCAGTGCCGAATCTTGCAAAAAATTACCTGGTCATTGGGCAGCCAAACGCATTAGGATAAAAACCTTCTGTCTTTACAACCCCTTTAAATTAAAGGGGTTGTAAAGTCAGAAGGTTTTTACCTTAAAGGGTTTAAGCCATAAGTGTGATTGACCTTCTGTAATATGAGGTCAATATGAGCTGGTAAGCAAGCATTTCTGCTTTTGGTGGTGGTGGCAGTGTCACTGAGGATCGTATTTTTATGGTGGTGGTTGGTGAGGACCTTATTATTTTATCACATGTGGATTTTATTTTATTTTGCTTTGTTTTATTTTATTTTTTGATATGTATTTGATTCCTTCATGGACACTAATCATTGTTAGCACAACTCAGTAAAGATAGTGGGCCATATTCTCGAAAAATATCCGCCTGCTGCGCTTAGGGCACTTACACTCCGCTGTCCCAACTTACTGGAGCAGGTGTTGTATTCCCCAAACACTTGCTCCATAAGTTGGGACAGCGGAGTGTAAGTGTCCCGGCGTAGCCTGGCGGATCTCCAAGGGGGCATCTTCTATTCAAATGAAGAGCGCCCCCGATGCGGAAGAACTGGGCATGCGCCGGGCTGCAAAAAGCCCAGTGCGCATGCTCCAGTTCTCGGCGGAAAACGTCAATGACGCCGACGTGTGCGTCATTGACGTAAAGTCGTATTCAAGAACGACTTACGTAAACGACGTACTCGACGAAAAAACACGACGGGGACCCGACGCCATCCGTAACATGGCCTACGCGAGACTTGCGGAAATGTAATCCTCCATATAGCAGGACTAAATTTCCGCTTACGCAAACGACGTTAGCGACGGTTACGCGACGCGAACTCGTAGAAGGCGTAATCGGCGTAGAAGGATCATTTGCATATGCAAATGACTCCTTCACGTAAATGCCATCTAGCGGCGGCCGGCGTCATTGCATTTAAGATCCGCCAGTGTAAGATGGCGGATCTTGGGCCAGATTCACAAAAGAGATACGATGGAGTATCTCAGATACACCATCGTATCTCGGATTTTTTCTGGTCCTATCTATGCACCTGATTCATAGAATCAGTTACGCATAGATAGGGCTGAGATCCTACAGTGTCACACTGTGTTACACTGTCGGATCTTTTTTTTAATTTAAAAATGGCGCCGGGGGCGTTCCCGCTGATTTACACTGAATAATATGTAAATCAGCGAGATACGCGAAATTCACGAACGTACGCGGACCCGACGCTGTGTTCTTACGTCGTTTCCGTAGCGGTTTTCCGTCGTATACTTACCCTTTCTAAAAGCAGGGGTAAGTATTGTTAAGTATGGCCGTCGTTCCCGCGTCGATTTTGAATTTTCCTACGTCGTTTGCGTACGCCGATTCACGAACACGCGCGTCGCAAGTCCCACTCACGTCGCAACCACTGACGTCCTATTGACGTCAGTGGGAGCAATGCACGCCGGGAAATTCCCCGGACGACGCATGCTTATTTAAATCGGCGCGGGAGCGCGCCTGATTTAAATATGACACTCCCCTAGCCGCGGAATTTGAATTCCGCTGGGGGAGTTAGGATCCGCCGTCGCAAGTTTGGAGGTAAGTGTGTTGTGAATTTGACACTTTCCTCACAAACTTGCGAGGGCGGATCTTAATTCACATAGGTTACACGGATCTAAAGATCCGCTAACCTTTGTGAATCTGGCCCCTTAAGTGTATCTATGCAAAAATGATTCTGAGAATCAGGAGCATAGATACACTGGCCAAAAAAGGGAGTTACGATGGAGTATCTGACTTACTCCATCGTAACTTCACTGAGAATATGGCCCTATATGCCTGAATACAATAGCCAGCAGTTCTGATTATTCTATCCATGCTGTTAAGCCCCATACACACGATCGAACCTTTGTACGACCAAAATCACATCAGAATTCCGACGGAATTCCATCAGAGTAAAAGAGAACGAGCTAGATTCAGGTAGCTCTTACGTCGGCGTATCTATTGATATGCCGCGTAAGTCAGAAGATGCGCCGTCGTATCTATGCGTGCTATTCACGGAGCTAGATACGCCTGAATTTCAGCTTCCTCCGCCCGACGTGTTTGTACGCCGTCGTATCTAGGGTGCATATTTACGCTGCCCGCTAGGGGCGCTTCCGTAGATTTACGCGTAGAATATGTAAATGACCTAGATACGCCGATTCACGAATGTACTTGTGCCCACTACACCATTTACGTAAGGCTTACGTCCGGCATAACGTTACCCCTGCTATATGAGGCGCAACTAATGTTAAAGTATGGACGTCGGAACAGTCGTCAAATTTTATGTCGTTTACATAAGTGGTACGTGAATGGGGCTGTGTGTAGGTTACGTTCACGTCGAAAGCATTGAGCCGACGTATCTTAGGGAGTATATGCGACGTGACTCTGAGCATGCGCGTGCATGTGCGGATCGTTAGTGAAAAAATTTACATCGGGTCAAGGCTACTTTGAATACAACACGCCCACTACCTTCCACATTTGAATTAGGCGGGCTTACGCCTGCCTAGTTACACTACGCCGGCGCAACATACGGCGCCAGATCTTTGTGAATAAAGGTCTGGACGCCTTATTTTACGTCGGCGTAGCGTATATGAGATGTGCTACGCCGGCAGAACAATACGCTGAGCTACGTGAATCTAGCTCTATATGTTCTCTATCTATACTCCGATGGAATTACTCAGATGGGGCATACACACGTCTGACCTTTTCCATCGGAAATTCCGATCGTGTGTACGGGGCTTTAGAGTGGATGGCGGAATTGGTTGGGCTGAAAGATAGAAAATGTATTTGTCTACATCTATAGCAAATGGCGTGTTCTACTCCCAAATATGTCTGTTATAGCCAGGGCTCAAGTCCTGCGGGAATGCGTGGGAACGGAGTTCCTGCACTTTTTTTACAGCAGGAACGCAGTTCCCTTTGCAGGACTAAAGCAGCCGAGCCACCCGAGCCAATCCTTCACTAAGCGGCGATGCCCAGCTTGACTCAATGTCAGGGGCAGGCGAACCTTAGTAATCCTTTATGTTACTGGCCGCTTCCTGTATATGGATTCATCGGGTAGTGTGCAGGTATTCCGTCACTTCCTCGATGCGCAATGTCTCCTGGGAGCTTTTGTAATTGTTCCCAGGAGACATTGCGGAGGTCTGCCGCGAGTTATTGCGGGATTTAGAAAGAACTTGCTTAAAAAAAGAACATGGGCTTTAGTAATTATGCATATGATCGTATAATTTTTTTTTTGGTGAGGGAGTGGATTTTGGGTGGGAGTTCCCACACTTTTTTCCCCAGGACTTGACCCCTGGTTATAGCAACCACTCCTTTGTTTTATTTCTTGCAAAAAAGACCAAAATAACATTATCAAGCCAGATCGTTTTCATATTTTTCCTTCCGTGGCAAGCAAAATGTCCTTACTGAGCTAAACACAGTTGTTGTTAGCACAGAACAGCATGTGAATATCCCCAGACAAGTATGAGAACATTCATTAACGTCCCGTCAAGTTCATGTAGCATTCATTATCTAATTGAAAAGGCCTGCCCGACCTCAGACACCTGCATTACATTCCTTCTGTACTCTACCATGGGTGGATTATGGAGTGAGGTGTTTTTTTTTTAAGTTCTGGAAGAGAGCCAGAGAAGAATCCAGGCCCAGTACATGGTATTCTGGTGAGGTAACGGGAAACTTTCAACAGTCTGACTATGTATACCGCATAGGGTGTCCTTTATCTAAGCAAAGCTGCTTAGATCCCACGTACAGAGAAAAAGGCATTGAACCCACCTTGTGTATTGCTTGTTTAAAATAGCTTTGCTGCTACTAAGACAATTCATCTCATATTGTAATTTGGATTGATGTATGTTTACAGCATAATGCTTGTTCGCTGCATATAGAATACAGCAAGTATGGTTCTTGCTTTAAGTGCCATTAAAAAACAAAATTGTGTGGTGCTAGTGAGAATAAATAATTAATAAAATACTAAGTGCAATTACTGAAGACCACCATATGTTATATTACAACCACATACTGTATAATAACAGTTAATATAACATCAAATAGAACAGTCCTGTACATTTTAAAATAAGTGTCTTTCCACCATATAAACGTGCTTGTCACGCATATGCTTAAGCATGAATGTCCAACCTGTAGCCCTTCACCTGTTGCAAAACTACAAGTCCCATCTTGCCTTTGGCTTGCAGCGGATCACCTTGCAATGCCTCAAGGGACTGGCTTTGCAATGCCTCATGGGACTTTTAGTTCCACAACAGCTGCAGGGCCGCATGTTGGACAACCATGTGCTAAAGTAAATACTACTCCACCATGTGCACTGTATGTGGGTCTGCTCACCTTTATACTGACTGCCAATGTTACGAGAGGTCACAAAGCATGACATGTTAACCACTTGCCGACCGCGCCATAGCAAAAATACTGCTACAGCGCGGTCGAGTTACTGTGACAGGACGTCCCTGGGACGTCCTCGTGCACTTCCGCGTTTGCGCGTCCCCTGGGGCGCGCTCGCGGAAGTGTCCGTGCTCGCCGGGTCTAGAAGACCCGGCGCATCACGGATCACGGTAAATTGCCGCGAATCGCGGCTGTTTACCACGTGATCGCTCCGTCAAATGACGGAGCGATCACTTGTAAACAAACCGGCGTCATTTGATGACGCCGGTTCCTCCCTCTCCTCTCTGTACCGTTCGGTACAGTGCGAGAGGAGAGGAGGGGGGGGAGCGCGGGGTGTCAGCAGTGCTGTGGCTGGATCTGTGACAACTGCAGTCACAGATCCAGCCATCCCTCCCAGCTCAGCAATACTCTGCCATACCCCCCATACTTACTCTGCCATACCCCCCATACTTACTCTGCCATACCCCCCATACTTACTCTGCCATACCCCCCATACTTACTCTGCCATACCCCCCATACTTACTCTGCCATACCCCCCATACTTACTCTGCCATACCCCCCATACTTACTCTGCCATACCCCCCATACTTACTCTGCCATACCCCCCATACTTACTCTGCCATACCCCCCATACTTACTCTGCCATACCCCCCCATACATACTCTGCCATACCCCCCCATACTCTGCCATACCCCCCCATACTCTGCCATACCCCCCCATACTCTGCCATACTCCCCCATACTCTGCCATACCCCCCCATACTCTGCCATACCCCCCCATACTCTGCCATACCCCCCCATACTCTGCCATACCCCCCCGATACTCTGCCATACCCCCCGATACTCTGCCATACCCCCCGATACTCTGCAATACCCCGATACTCTGCAATACCCCGATACTCTGCAATACCCCGATACTCTGCAATACCCTGCGCGATACTCTGCAATACCCTGCGCGATACTCTGCAATACCCAAATACTCTGCAATACCCCAATACTCTGCAATACCCCAATACTCTGCAATACTCTGCAATACCCAAATACTCCGCAATACCCCAATACCCCAATACTCTGCAATACCCAAATACTCCGCAATACCCCAATACTCCGCAATACCCCAATACTCCGCAATACCCCAATACTCCGCAATACCCCAATTCTCCGCAATACCCCAATACTCCGCATATATAATGTTTTGGGGTTCTATGTAATTTTCTAGCAAATAAATTGTGATTTTTCCATGTAGGAGAGAAATGTCAGAATTGGCCTGGGTGTTCCAGAACGCCTGTTGGCGCTCCCTGCATGTTGGGCCTCTGTATGTGGCCACGCCGTGTAAAAGTTGCACACATGGGGTATCGCCATACTCGGGAGGAATAGCAGAATGTGTTTTGGGGTGTTATTCGTGGTATGCATATGCTGTGTGTGAGAAATAACCTGCGAATATGACAGAAACAAGTTTTTTTTTTATTTTTTTACAGAATTTTCGGTCGTTTTTCTTTTATAGCGCAAAAAATAAAAAACCCAGAGGTGATCTAATACCACCAAAAGAAAGCTCTATTTGTGTGAAAAAAAGGACAACAATTTCAAATGGGTACAATGTTGTATGACGGAGTAATTGTCATTCAAATTGTGAGAGCACCGAAAGCTGAAAATTGGTCTGGTCAGGAAGGGGGTTTAAGTGCCCAGTGGTCAAGAGGTTAAGGACCGATCCTTAGTGATAAATTACCCGCTATACATAACCCCTCCCCCTGTTGCCATACCCCACCTACCCCAATAATACAACAGACCACGTTGTGGAGTAAAATTGGCCTTCCGGCCTATTTATTTAAACATTTCAGAATTTATAATAAATAACTTTATACACATTTCCAATATCTTGGTGGTCTATGAGACCACCCCTTTCAACTGGGACACTGGGACAAACAATTTTAACTTAGGCCTCAGTCGCAAGACACCGACTCAGAGGCAGTACACCCGTCCGCAGTGACCTACCATTTTACCCATTCCTGGTTAACCTTCGTTAACCGAAAAGGTACCCGATAACCCCATACCACCTATGGGTACAAACTTTTTCCTAACCAACTTCCAGCCTTTCCTCCTCTTCCATAGACCCAACACCGCTCCCTTGGAGCCTAAAAAACAGGGAGGGTGGGTGGGCAGCTTCTTCCTGAGTCTTAGGCCGCGTACACACGGTCGTTCCAAACCGATGAGAATGGTCCTTCGGGCCATTTCCATCGGTTCACCGCTGAAGTGGCCTGATGGTCTGATGTGCGTACACACCATCGTTCCAAAAACCGATCGGGTCAGAACGCGGTGACGTCAAATACACGACGTGCTGAATAAAATGAAGTTCAATGCTTCCAAGCATGCGTCGACTTGATTCTAAGCATGCGCGGGTTTTGAACCGATGCTTTCTGTACTAACCATCATTTTGGACCGATCGGGCAGCGGGCCATCGGTTCGATTTTAAAGCATGTTTTAAAATTTTGGACCGAAGGACAACAGACCGATGGGCTATACACACGGTCGGTTTGGACCGATGAAACTGAACCTCGGTCCATTCTCATCGGTTTTGTCCGACCGTGTGTACGTGGCCTAAGATGGAGGAGTGACGAAAATGTCACTTCCTCCGCACTATACCCTCTGCGGCCCCACCTCCCAGCACTGCAGCCCCTCCCTTTAAATTTAAAGGAGCCTGCCTACTCACACTACGGCCTGTCTCACCCTGTAATGTCGTCCCTCCGCCTATCTTTTGTCTGCTCCGTGACTCTCTGTTTAGTTGATAATAATAGATCATATGACACCTCTTCATCCAAAAGTGAATCAAACTGGAGTCTTGATTAGAGAATTCCAAACATTCCAATCCACAGGCAGCACATTGATTGCGTCAATTGCCCCTCAAAATAAAGCCAATACATTTAAAGCTTGCATAATGATCTATGCAAGATGAAAGTTAAGGTAGGGAAAACAAATCGATGCTTGTGTATTTAGTAGAGAACGGTGATCATTTCCTAAAAAATATGCACCTGGAAGGGTGGGTAGCAGGGTGACCACAGTTTCAAACTGCCTTTCAGGGACACCCTCTTTCCAAAAATGTGTGTAACCAATAACATCACAGTGAGGGAGGTGGGTGCGCGCTCTAACCAGAAGCACTGACCACTCCTCCAAAAAAGGCCGCTGCATCCCCACTTTACTCACTGACAGTATTTGTCCTGGCTGGCTGGCCGAGACCCGTTTTACCTTGTTCCAACTCTGGCTCTAATTCTGCCCTGCAGTGATTAGACACAAGAGGAAGGATATATGATTTCTCCATCACAAGCAGGGGGTAGGGATTGTGCCTCTCCAGACATTCTCGGCCAGGACAATTACTGTCAGTAAGTACAGCAGCGATGTGGCAGCATTTTTGGGGGCATCAGTCCAGCCCGGAGGGGTGGACAACTGTGTCAGTTTCATTCCGGGACACTGTATTGTCCTGGAAAGAAGGTGCCTGGGACAGACCTGCAAAATATGGGACTGTTTCAGGCAATCCGAGACACGTGGTCAACCTAGTGGGTAGGTCGTGGATGATGCAGGGTGTGTGCTAATGAGATCAGCTGGTCAACTCCTTCCTGTGTCATGACCTAAAGTCTAACCAGGAAGTAAGGCAGAAGTAATGGATAAGTGTTTTGAAACAGCCATGAAGACAGGGATGTGAGTAGAACAAATGGAAAGCTTTTTGCAAAAGAAGTACATTAATGCTATATTGGTACATAGGGTAGCTGGAATTTAGAAAAACATTGAACTTAGCCTTTGAAGCCACAGTAAATATTTGTCCTGAATTTACACCTCACACAGTGTAGTATATACATACATAGCCACCAAAAAGGTGTGTACATTCAATACGTTTTCTACTATCCATTTTGCCATACGTTTTAAACTCTTTTTTGGAAATAGTAGACTTTACCGGTCATTGCTTTTTTTCTTGTAAGTGTCATTTTTCCTGGGTTAGCTGTCAGAAATAAAAGGAATGTGCATGCTTTTCATCACATCAGGACATTTACTGAAGTTTACACCTTTTAAACAATCACTTCATTATTGCAGCTAGGCCAACCAGGAATATAACACAGGTGAATGTTGGCTATTTACTGTAACAGTCAATATTTCATACAGTACCTTTTAATGATCTTTAGTGTACGATTTTAGTCTGAGACATGTCAGTTTAGTTCTTCCAAAGTCCAGACTATTTTTAAATGTATTTCCACCTCTTTTTTGGTTACAGTATTGCCTTTTAGCACATTGAGCCCGACTTACTAAATACTGTAAACAAGTTACAGCATAAACCAAAATGGTACAATTGGATTGCATATGCTCACATGTGGGAAAACGCGTGCAAACATTCGCAATCATGAGTCTATGTACCTTATCATATACCAAGGTTTAATGTATTAGGTTATTGTGCATGTTGAGCATTAAAAATGTTTATGTGCCCATAGGTTGCCACCACTCAGCAGCCAGTAATAGGGCCCCCTCAGGGGCAAGGGTGTAGATCACATATTACTACATTGTTTTCAGTTTACGTGCACACAAGGAACCAGCCACATTCCTATGTTGTCATCTTTTAAAAAAAAAAAAAAAAAAAGAAAAAGTCATCTTCACATATTTCTTTCCCATAAAAAAAAATGGCTGTTTATTGCAAATGAAAAAAATAATTGACTAATGAGGAAGCTCCCTAAAACATGTATTTCAGGAAGTGAAGAAAAATAAAGTAGAGAAAGGGGGTGAAGAGGAGAAGTGTTGGGTGGGGGGGGGGGGGTGTTGTGAAAGGCAGGGGGGGGGGAATAAAAGACAAAAGGAAGGGAGTGTGGAAAACCCATGCTCTGTGCATGTTTCCGACACATGTTCAAAATGCTCTGCAGTTGCATTCTGCAGCGTGTATCAGTGTTCATATAATGACGCCCGAAACACAGGTTGCAAACGCAGTGCATTTGCCTGTACCAGATCGCATGATACAGTAGTACCATGCAATCCAGTTGCTAGCTGTGATTGGTTACATTGACCACATGGTACAGACAGGGACAATTACAGCCCATCTGTACAATGTGTTAAACTTTGACCAATCCCAGCTAATCAGAACAAAAGACACTGGCCCAGATTCAAGAAGCACTTGCGCCCGCGCAACCATATGTTGCGCGGCGCAAGTGCTTACTTGCTCCGGTGTAACGAGTGCTCCTGATTCAGGAACCTCGTTACACCGACTGCAGCCTAAGATATGACAGGCATAAGCCTCCTTATGCCTTCATATCTTTGGCTGCATTCTTGCGTTGGCCGCTAGGGGGCGCGGCCATTGTGATCTGTGTATAGTATGCAAATTGCATACTAACACCGATTCACAAAAGTTGCGCGGGCCCTGCGCACGCAAGGTACGGAGTTTCCGTATGGCGACTTTAGCATAAGGCTGCTCCTACTCATAGTAGGCGCAGCCAATGCTAAAGTATAGCCACCCTTCCCGCTCGTGAAATTTGAATTTCACGTCGTTTACGTAAGTGATTCGTGAATGGCGCTGGACACCATTCACGTTCACTTAGAAGCAAATGACGTCCTTGCGACGTCATTTGCCGCAATGCACGTCGGGAAAGTTTCCCGACGGAGCATGCGCTGTTCGCTCGGCGCGGGAGCGCGCCTAATTTAAATGATTCCCGCCCCCGGTGGGATCATTTACATTAGGCACCCTTACGCAGGGCAAATTAGCATAGCGCCCGCGCAATTTACGGAGCTACTGCTCCGTGAATCGCGTGCAAATCGAAATCAAAAATCGTTGCCCTTTGCCCACGCAAATATTGCGCGTCTCTACCTGAATCTGGGCCACTGAATGAATCAGTTTAACTCAGTAAAAACGTTTGCTTATACTAATGAAATTCACTGGCATAAGCAATCATAATATGTAAAAAAATAAAATGAATCCTGATCCCTTCCCCAGAGTAGTACAGTGTTACTATGGTAATACTGTATTGTGCTGGTCACAGTGTGTTAAAAAGAAAATTGTTAAAAAATAAATAAATATATATATATATATATATATATATATATATATATATATATATATATATTCGTTGTTGTTTTTTTTACATCACAGTCAGTGTCCCTGATCACTGCCACACGAGTTATATGAAAACGCTGTACTGCACTGGTAACAGTATGTAAAAATAAAATGGTCAAACATATACCTCTTGATATTGTGCCCTTTACTGAGCTGATTGCATACTGTCCAGACACTAATATGTGTGGCTGGACAGTACCTTTGAAATAATATTTATCTAAAGATAAAACCTATCTTGTCTCGCCCCCTCGCATTGTGGCCTAACCAAACTGCTTACATACTGTGTAGCCAGTGCCACTATACAACATTTGTGAAATAAATAACACAATTTAAATTTTGATTTCAGAATAAAACCTGTCTGGTGTATTCCTTTTTATGTTGTGCTCTTACCGTTCTGCTTACATAATATCCAGCCACCGTATAATATGTATGACCATTATTACTGAAATAATACAGTCTAATATTTATTCCAGAATAAAACTTGCCTTGAGTTTACCTTTTACATTGAGGCTTTACCAAGCTACTTATATACTGTGCAGCCAATGTAAAATATGCATGCCTATTTTCCTTGAAATATTAAATTTTAAAGTTAACTGCAAGATAAAACCTGCCTTGTGGCTCCCTCTAAGACCCAATTCACACCTGAGCGTTTTGTAGCTCGAAGCCTGAAGCTACAAAATGCTGGAGGGGAAAAAATCAATTATTCTCTTTTTACATTTGGTGACCTTTTCACCTGTACAAAATTGCGTCAAAACGCTGTAAAAAACGCTGTAAAATTGCGCCAATTTCGGCATGAAAATTCTATGCTCAGGTGTGAATGTGGCCATAGGCAGATTTGGGCGTTTTTCTGCTTTTTACATTGGTGACCTTTTGACCTGTACAAAATCATGTCCAAAACGTGTCAAAAACGCAGTAAAAAACTGCCATTCTGCCTGAAAACGCTACGCCCAGGTGTGAATGGGGCCTTGAAGCCTGAAGCTTAAGGGAAAAAGTCTATTATTCTCTATGGAAATGGTTCACATCTCCACTCCAAAACGCTTGAAGCCAGAAGCTCCAAAGCACCGGAAGCTCAAACAAGTTCTGGAACTTTTTTGTAGGCAGATTACAAATGCGGCAAAATCGCGGCAAAAATTTGGGGCAAAATCGTGACTTTCTGCCTGAAAAGGCTATTCTCAGGTGTGAATGGGGCCATACACAGCGGCCTAATCAAACTGTTAAAGTCATTACATTATGGCCCAACCAAGGTGCTTACATAATCTCTGTATACTGTATATGTGTAGCTATTATCTCTGAAAAAATACACTCTAATGTTTACTCGGTTTTACCATTGGATGACGGGCAGGTTGGTGACAGACAGGGCCCCCAGTAAGTGAATCTTTGCTAGTTCATCAGGAAATTCATAGTGTATGGCCAGCTTTAGTCCATGGCTCGGATAACTGTCTATTGTTTGCTCTCTAGTGTGTAATGGGGGGGGGGGTTTGGTTTAGACAGGATGTCCGCCACGTCCTCCATGCTCTTCTCTATTTTTGGGCACCAAGCAGGGTCACATGAGAGGTTCCCCCATGTGCCAGGCATTGAACGGCGCAATACTTTGCCTAAGGGCATGCTTACCAATGCCTGTGGACCAGGCTGGAGCCATAGTCATGTGAAGAGTCAAACAATAAGGTGGTCTCTTAACTCCATGATGAGCCACATGTGTGCAGTACGCAAAGTACGGAGTTCCTCCTAGAGTTTCTCCATCCCATGTTCTGTGTATGTGTTGTATTCGGAGGGACAGGCTGAACCACTGCTCACTCCACCTGTCAGCGTACTGCTGCTACCTCACTCCCAGTAGCAAAATGGGGTCCCGCCGAGCACATAGCATGGATTTTCATAGTGCTCTGACTCTTCTCTTTTATTGCCAAGTGACTAGACATATATCTCCGTAATGCTAGTCAACTCCTGGTGACCAACGGAACAGACAGCTAAGGAGTCAATCAAAGCACTAACCCCCCTCTCTACCAAAGAACCTGTCACCTATCAGGTACTATGCCGACTGGTTGCTGTTTCTCCTCATAGTGACTCGCGAACCTTTTCTGTAGTAACGTTTCATATACCCCAAATTGTGGTTGCAGACCCAAGTTCCTTAATAATATGCCAAGACCTCACACGTACCCCTTTGAATAACTTCAGACCAGGCCTTTAGCAGTAAAATCAATGTTTACTTGGCAAGATGTATAACATGTAACCTTCTGTTCCTAACTGAACCTAACTGTGGATGCCCTAGGTTACCTGCGCAGAGAAGTCTCTTAGAGGAAAGTCTAAACTTGATGGTGCTCTAACAGAGAAGTCCATGTTTCAGGGTTCTCCCAGCAATTCAGTGTTCCAGAGCAGACCATAGCTCCCAACAAGTCTGTAGAGTACGTTCCTTGTGTATTTCCTCATGCTTAACCCGTTCCCCCTGACCTAGGCAGCTAAGAGCTAACTACACATACAGTAGGCTACCTGCCCACAAGCATCTGTCCTGTCAATTAGCTGTCACTGTTGACAAAAGGTGTGGAAATTAATAAAACATGATGGAAAGAAATTTTGTCCAAGCTGTTTGGAAAAACTGAAAAATAAAAGTTGATAGGTTACTATAGGCAATTACACCAGTTAATATGGAATTTGTCTCAGACAGTTTTTTTTTATATTTTCCCACTGGGTCCACTAATGTCTGTGACAGCAAATACATATACAGTATCAGAGCAGCCATCAGAAGTTTTTGGGCCCCTTACACAGCTTTAGGCCTGCACCGCCCCCCTCCCCCCCCGAGCCTGACCACCAACATTGGGGATTGACTACAGACCATCCCACCAAATCCACACACCGGCCAGTTCACCTATATGCACTCCCCCCAACGTCAATCCTGTATATATGCCAGGCCCCCTCACACCTGTATATATGTCAACTCCCCCCACCTGTATAAATATGTGAGCCCCAAACATACACAAATCTGTAAACAACAAGCCTCTGGCCCCTCCCTGTACACAAACAGCCCCCTCCCTTTCCTTCACAGCCCCTAATTGTAAAGGAAATCTTCCTACCTAGTCCCAGCTCGTTTTCACAAAGCTGACATGTTGCTGACACAGAGGAGCACAGTACAGGCAGCTCACACGAGGGGTGCACATGCCCATAGTAGCCAGAGGTGGCAGTAAAGAGCTTGATGTCTGAGCTCAATGACACAGAGAGCAGCAGAAGTTGCAAGATCTAAAGAACTTAGAAACTATAGAAGTTTCTATAGTGCACAACACGGCTCCCCATCACCCGTCCTGCCTTCTTCTGGCCCCGGCGGGCCCTTCAGGCCCCCGGGGCACCTTACAGTTGTATCGGCTGTACCCCCTGATGGCGGCCTTGTACAGTATCTACTGTATATAGCAGTTTAATTGTAAAAATGCTTGCATATACTCCTATTTATACTATATTGCACAATAGGGTAAAATGTAAATTTTCAAGCAATTAAACTGTGCATTGCTTGCACCTGAAGAAGCTGGATACTTCAAGTTTCTGTTTTGAAGATGTTAGCTAGCTGCTAGAGCTTAAAAACTAGACCTAACAAGGCAAGATGTGAAGTCTGCCACTGATACATATCTCAGTTTATGTACATAACAGACG
Source organism: Rana temporaria (assembly GCF_905171775.1). Classification (NCBI taxonomy): domain Eukaryota; kingdom Metazoa; phylum Chordata; class Amphibia; order Anura; family Ranidae; genus Rana; species Rana temporaria. Next base: position 260,718,367 of record NC_053489.1, on the reverse strand, counting down.
ATGCTTTAACTGAAGTTGCCACAACATGGATTTGTTGATAAGAATGTACAGTTCTGCATACTGGTGAAAGTACTGTACATTGCATGCACTTGTTAAGTTTATGACATGTCTGTGTTTTTTCACCAACATAAACTCATATTCTGTATGTTATCAGTCTGCATATAATATGTACAGTATGTAAACTATATTCATGAACATTGTGTGCTTTTTAGACACCAGTGAGCAACTAGAACAGACAGGCTGAGGATAGGATCGTAAATGAAAGCCCCAGGTTAAAGACTTAAAAAATGAAAATGAAATTCATACTTCCCATATAGCCTTGGAAGTTGTGTTCTTCTAACAGACAGTAAATGTTGCAATTTATATGGACATATCTTTCCAGCACCTAACATGGGTTATGTTGAGGCAGTCTGCCAGAGCACTGCATTTCAGAATAATAAAAAAAAATGCAGCACACCACAATGCACAGATGGTACATATACAGTGAGGAAAATAAGTATTTGAACACCCTGCTATTTTGCAAGTTCTCCCACTTGGAAATCATGGAGGGGTCTGAAATTGTCATCGTAGGTGCATGTCCACTGTGAGAGACATAATCAAAAAACAAAATTCCAGAAATCACAATTTATGATTTTTTAACTATTTATTTGTATGATACAGCTGCAAATAAGTATTTGAACACCTGTCTATCAGCTAGAATTCTGACCCTCAGCCCTGGTTCACACTGGGCTGCGGGAGTGAAGCCGTGCGAGTTCAGCTGAACTCGCACGATTTCACTCCCGCCGGCAGTCCCGATTTCGGCCGCGATTTAAGAGACATCTGTGCAGGTTTCTGCACAGATGTCTATGTAAATCGCGGCCCGAAATCGCAAAAAGTAGTACAAGAACTACTTTTTGAAATCGGTGCAGCGCCGCAGATGCGGCGTCGCACCGATTAGGACGGCGCCATTGCCGACAATTGGGGGCATTTGAGATGCGATTTCACATGTGAAATCGCATCTCAAATCGAATGAAATCGCACCCAGTGTGAACCTGGGCTCAAAGACCTGTTAGTCTGCCTTTAAAATGTCCACCTCCACTCCATTTATTATCCTAAATTAGATGCACCTGTTTGAGGTCATTAGCTGCATAAAGACACCTGTCCACCCCATACAATCAGTAAGAATCCAACTACTAACATGGCCAAGACCAAAGAGCTGTCCAAAGACACTAGAGACAAATTTGTACACCTCTACAAGGCTGGAAAGGGCTACGGGGAAATTGCCAAGCAGCTTGGTGAAAAAAGGTCCACTGTTGGAGCAATCATTAGAAAATGGAAGAAGCTAAACATGATTGTCAATCTCCCTCGGACTGGGGCTCCATGCAAAATCTCACCTCGTGGGGTCTCAATGATCCTAAGAAAGGTGAGAAATCAGCCCAGGACTACACGGGAGGAGCTGGTCAATGACCTGAAAAGAGCTGGGACCACCGTTTCCAAGGTTACTGTTGGTAATACACTAAGACGTCATGGTTTGAAATCATGCATGGCACGGAAGGTTCCCCTGCTTAACCACTTAACGACCGCCCACTGTATATATACGTCCTATTTTTAAAGCTGAATATCTCGGTAACGGCAGCAGCTGCTGCCAGAACCGGGATATCCACCTTTACAGTGGGCTGCCGTGTAAACGATAACGGCGGTCTCCGCGGCGGATTCGCCGCGAGATCGCCGTTATCGGTGGCGGGAGAGGGGCCCCCCCCTCCCGCCGCTTTTCCGCGCCCTCCGCCGCTTACCGGAGCCGTCGGTAGCGGCGGAGGAGATCGGATGTTGCCGCCTGGAGAGTGAGGACTGTAGTGAGGGCAAGATGGCCCCCACCCGTCCTCATAGCTCTGCTGGGCGGAAGTGACGTCAAAACGTCAGTCCCGCCCAGCCTCTTAAAGAGACAATTTTTTTTTTGTCATTTTTTTAAATGACAAATTTTCCTTTTTTTTTTTTTTCTTGCATTGAAGCCTAAATATGAGATCTGAGGTCTTTTTGACCCCAGATCTCATATTTAAGAGGACCTGTCATGCTTTTTTCTATTACAAGGGATGTTTACATTCCTTGTAATAGGAATAAAAGTGATAATTTTTATTTTATTTTTTATTTCAGTGTAAAAAATAATAAAATGAATAAAAATACATAAGAAAACAAAAAAAAATATTTTTTTAAAGCGCCCCGTCCCGACGAGCTCGCGCGCAGAAGTGAACGCATACGCGAGTAGCGCCACCATATGAAAACGGTATTCAAACCACACAAGTGAGGTATCGCCGCGATCGTTAGAGCGAGAGCAATAATTATAGCCCTAGAGCTACTCTGTAGCTCAAAAAATGCAACCTATAGAATTTTTTAAACGTCGCCTATCAAGATATTTAAGGGTAAAAGTTTGACGCAATGCCACGAGCGGGCGCAATTTTAAAGCGTGACATGTTGGGTATCATTTTACTCAGCGTAACATTATCTTTCACAATATATAAAAAAATTGGGCCAAATTTATTGCTGTCTTATTTTTTAATTCAAAAAAGTAAATTTTTTCCAAAAAAAGTGCGCTTGTAAGACCGCTGCGAAAATACGGTGTGACAAAAAGTATTGCGATGACCGCCATTTTATTCTCTAGGGTGTTACAAAAAAAAAATATATAATTTTTGGGGGTTTTAAGTAATTTTCTAGCAAAAAAAAACTGTTTTAGTCTTGTAAATCCCGAATCTGAAAAACAGGCTTGGGGCTTAAGTGGTTAAACCAGCACATGTCAAGGCCCGTCTTAAGTTTGCCAATGACCATTTGGATGATCCAGAGGAGTCATGGGAGAAAGTCATGTGGTCAGATAAGACCAAAATAGAACTTTTTGGTCATAATTCCACTAACCGTGTTTGGAGGAAGAAGAATGATGAGTACCATCCCAAGAACACCATCCCTACTGTGAAGCATGGGGGTGGTAGCATCATGCTTTGGGGGTTTTTTTCTGCACATGGGACAGGGCGACTGCACTGTATTAAGGAGAGGATGACCGGGGCCATGTATTGCGAGATTTTGGGCAACAACCTCCTTCCCTCAGTTAGAGCTTTGAAGATGGGTCGAGGCTGGGTCTTCCAACATGACAATGACCCGAAGCACACAGCCAGGATAACCAAGGAGTGGCTCTGTAAGAAGCATATCAAGGTTCTGGCATGGCCTAGCCAGTCTCCAGACCTAAACCCAACAGAGAATCTTTGGAGGGAGCTCAAACTCCGTGTTTCTCAGCGACAACCCAGAAACCTGACTGATCTAGAGAAGATCTGTGTGGAGGAGTGGGCCAAAATCCCTCCTCCAGTGTGTGCAAACCTGGTGAAAAACTACAAGAAAGGTTTGACCTCTGTAATTGCAAACAAAGGCTACTGTACCAAATATTAACATTGTTTTTCTCAGGTGTTCAAATACTTATTTGCAGCTGTATCACACAAATAAATAGTTAAAAAAAATCATACATTGTGATTTCTGGATTTTTTTTTTTTGATTATGTCTCTCACAGTGGACATGCACCTACGATAACAATTTCAGACCCCTCCATGATTTCCAAGTGGGAGAACTTGCAAAATAGCAGGGTGTTCAAATACTTATTTTCATCACTGTATTAGTGGTGGTGATGGTGGGAGGGGGTGGGGGGTGCTAAAACACAACTGCAATTTTGCTGTGCTGCTTATGTGTGTTAAGATGTCTTATAAAATGAATGACACCACAGGGCACTGCACCATGCTTCATTCTTTAACATGCATTTTGGTAACACAACGTAAAACAATTGGGGGGGCTCTAAAATAAATAAAACAAATAAAATAAACATTAAAGCTCACGTGCAGAAGCGAACGCATACGTATGTCTCGCCCACATATGAAAAGCAAACGCTGCAAAATGCACAGTAAAAAACGTGCAACCCTCAACACGCTGAAATATCCCATGAGCCACATGTAGCACAGCACATTGGAATCATGCCCTATGTGTGTCACGGGAAAAACATTAAAAAAACATGAACTCCCACTATGCTAGATGTGAATAGGACCTGAAAGTAAAATTGGTGTGTTTACACAGAACAACGAGGCTTCATTCACATCTGTGCTTTTCCAAATGTAATGCAAACTGCAGAGAAAATGTGCACTTTGCATTGCATTGCAAAAATACGCTGCACCAAAAATCCCAGTAAAAAAACGATCCACCGTAAAAAATTGTTCTGGAGCTTCTTTTTGAGCTTTTGTGGCATGTAGGGCAGCCGATTCAAGTGGATGGGCTGCCCTATGCATGACAAGTGAAAATGCTACAGAATGCCCATGTTACCGGTCCCAAAATATAGATTAAGGGAACCGATGATTGTAGACGTACTGATGTGATGTGATCATCTCGGCGGGTACTACAAAAATACACGAACAGGAAGACATATGACCATGCTTCTTTATGACTAAAATGAGTTTCACTTTTACATAACAATACATACAGTTTTTTATATAGTTACATGTTTATAATCGTTAACATAACAACAGTACAGATTGGACTGAAATACCTTTAAAACATAGCTGCAACAATGAATACCATTATATTTTAATAAACATACATTTTCCTTTTATTTCGTGTTATAGACACTTATCTTATCTCTATGGCACACTTTAGCTGTGTCATAATGAGAATTACACTGCATTGCTTATAAATATATACATTCTGAAGCAATTCTCTCTTTTGACCACTAGATGGTGCACCTTGCATAAATGAACAAGCAGTGTATAACCTTTCCATGTGGCTAATAATATAATTTTAACATGTGCTTCTAATATATATAACTTTGCATAAATCAGGTTGAAATATACCCATATATAACAGTCTAGTGCTTGCAATAAACAGTTGCTCCGAACAATACAATAGTCCTAGGGTTTTTCGCTATTTTCACTGCTCTCAACACATGCTGCTTTGAAAATCTAATTACAGCCAAACTATTGCACAAAATCTACTAAAACTTTCTCCTGCATCTGCTCTAGATGTTTAGGAATCTTTCTAGTACAGTTTAGTAAGAATGAGAAAGGTTTAAAGTACATACCTACAAAAATACACGAACAAGAGAATATATGACCATGCTTCTTTATGACTAAAATGAGTTTCACTTAGTCACATGATGCATGTGGCCTTATATAGACTCTGTTCGGGTACCCTCTCTGCCATCTACTGTTTGTTTTATAGAATAGCAGGATATCAAAAAATAACAATAAAAATAAATGAATGTAGGCTATGGGGTGCCTGTTTTGTCTTTCATGTGATACCCCAGCCCGTCACACTCTCCCCTCCTTTAGTTAATGGCTCCTGACATTACACTTAATTGTTCTCTGAACTCTATTGAGTGATTTAAGAAACCCAAATAGGTACTTGCTGCCACCATGGAGCTATGTTAACTACCTGGTATGTCATGGGAGTAGCTAGCATTGTAGGAGTTTGTACGGTGTGAACCTGACTTGGTCTGTAGGTTGGCTGACCTAGTGTATCATATGTAAAGATCTCTTTAGACTTAGCTTGCCTGGTAGATCTTCTTACAGGAGTTGAGTCTTCTCCATCAACATCATTCTCTATTAGCATATCTTGGCTCACCGGTAAGTCTTGACTTCATGGGGGTAATTCTGCAGTGTCTAGTTCCACCATGTCTGAAGCCCAAACTTGGTCACCAACTACTGTTCCATCATTTTGTTCTTGTTCAAGATTGGGTGTGGTAGTTGTAGGATAGAACTCTGGAGCAGAAATTCTTAATGGCGGTTTCTGTACGTTTTGAGAGTTTTGTTGATGCACAACGTGATCATGACTTTCTGTAGTCTCCGGTACATAAGAATAATACCATCCTTCATCATCGGAACCTTCCTTCTCCTGGTTCAGATCCATGCTAGTCTCTTTCCTGTTACTTGATTGTCTTTTATTCATCGGTACTCTTGGAATGTGTCTTTCAATGGGTAGGTCATTTACTGGTAGTAACAGATTTCTGTGCAGTACTCGAATAGTCTTTTTACCACTTTCAGGCTGAATTTTGTACACAGGCCCATCTTTGATTCTTTCTACTACTTTGTGTACTGATTCTTCCCAGTATGAACGAAGTTTACCAGGACCTCCTCTTTCAGAGAGATTTCGTACTAAGACCCGATCACCCGGTTGGAGAGGTGCTCCTTTTATCTTCTTGTCATAGTACTTCTTCCCTTTGGCAGATGATTTTTGGCTATTCTCTGATGCAATCTTGTAAGCTTCTTGCATTCTGGATGCCCATTTCTGAGTAAATGTTGGTTGACTTTCTGATTCCTTTTCCAAATTAAGATTGAGCATTAGGTCGATTGGCAAACGAGGAGATCTCCCATACAATAGAAAGAATGGCGAGTATCCAGTGGCTTCATGCCTGGTGCAATTGTATGCATGAACCATGTGTGGAAGATGTTCTTTCCAATCTGACTTTTTCTCTTCCTCTAATGTACGAAGCATCTGTAACAAAGTACGGTTCAGTCTCTCCACTGGGTTACCCTGTGGATGGTATGGGGTAGTTCTTGAATGAGAAATCCCTGCCAATCGTTGCAATGTCTGAAACAAGTTGTTTTCAAATTCTCTTCCTTGATCATGGTGGAGTTTCTCTGGATATCCAAAACGTGGTATGAAATCTTGAAAGATCTTTTCTGCTGCCGTTTTTCCAGATTTGTTCTTAGTTGGATACGCTTGTGCAAAGCGTGTGAAATGGTCTACCATTACGAGTATATACTCATATCCTCCTTTGCTTCTCTCCAAGTGGAGGTAATCAATGGATACTAGCTCCAAGGGTGAACTGGTAGTAATCCCACCCATAGGTGCTCTTTCTGGGATATGTGGACGCTTTTGTTTGATGCAGTTACACGTCTTCAGCACATATTCATCAATGTCTCTTTGCATAAATGGCCAGTAAAACCGTTCACGTGCTAGGTGGATTACCTTGTCAGTGCCAATGTGACCCATGTCATCGTGAAGGCTTCTTAAGACCAATGGTTTTAGCTTTTCTGGTAGAACTAGCTGTTTTCGGGTTCCAGAGTGTCGATATAGGATTCCTTCCTCCACTATGAGTTTGTTCCATTCGTGTATCAAACGTCTTGTTTTACTGGTCATACTCTGCTTTTCCTTGTGGTTTGGAGTCCAATTGTTCTCCTTCAGCCAGACCACTTCTCTAATGTTGGTATCGTCTTCTTGTAATGCTCTGATATTCTCCTGAGTCATTGGGCAGATTGTCCGTCCTTTCAGCAATTCTTCTGCCACATCACTTTCTGAGTGAAGAGTCAATGAGGCCACCCATGGTGCCTCTTCTTCGTTGACAGCTTTGCTCCCTTGCCACATAGCTGACACAACCTCGAATGGTACAAGCTCTGTGTACTCACTCAGATTCTCAGTGAGTTCCACCGGAAATCGCGACAGTGTATCCGTGTCAGCATTCTGTTTACCTGGTCTGTACTTGATATCGAAGTGGAAATCGGCCAGCTCACCAACCCAGCGATGACCCACAGCATTCAGTTTGGCGGTACTCAAGACATATGTCAATGGGTTGTTGTCTGTATAGACTGTGAATGTTGGAGCGTAATACAGGTAATCTCTGAATTTGTCACAGATTGCCCACTTGAGAGCTAAAAACTCAAGTTTACCAGAGTGGAGATGGTAATTGCGTTCCGCTGGGGTCAATGTTCTGGAGCCAAATCCAATAACACGAAGGTATTCTCCTTGTCGTTGGTACAGTACAGCACCTAGGCCTTCATTGGAAGCATCAGTGTGTAAGATGAAGGGTAAGTCAAAATCAGGGTATGCTAGTATTGGTGGATTGGTTAGCATGTCCACCAATCTGACTACCACAGCTTGATGTTTGGGTGTCCATTGGATTGGTGTTTTAGATGGCACTTGTGTTTTATTCCCGTCTCTCTTTGTCGGTTCCCCGCGCCGGTTTTTGGTGATGGATGTAGCAGATTCTTTCTCAGTGTTCTGCAAAAGTTCATACAGTGGTTTAGCAAGTCGAGAGAAATCTTGAATGAAGGACCTGTAGTAGCTCAGGAATCCTAACAAAGTTCTGACTTCTCCAACTGTTTTTGGTTCTTTCCTTTTCAACTGCAATACCGCTTCAAGATCATTTGGGTCAATTTTTATGCCTTCTTCTGACACCATTCGCCCAAGATATCGAATCTGTCGTTTAAAGAGTTCACACTTCTTCGGTCTAAGTTTGATACCATGCTCGCGCATTCGACTAAGCACTTGCCTAAGATCATCGACATGCTCCTGAAAAGTTTTGGAGTAGCAAAGTACGTCATCCAGATATGGAGAACAACATTTGTCTCTGATGCCCTCTAGTACATTCTCCATGCATCTCTGAAAAGCTGCTGGGGCATTAGTTAATCCGAACGGAATACGATTCCACTCCAGGAGTCCCCAGGGGGTGCTGAAAGCTGTCAGGTGTCTGGAGTCTTCATGCACAAAGCCTTGATGATACGCACTACCCTGGTCCAGGATTGAGAACCATGTAAATCCTCCTAAGCTATCCAGCAGATCTTGTATTCTAGGTAGTGGATGTCTATCTGGAATAGTCTTCCGGTTTAACTCCCTAAAGTCCACACATAGTCGTAGGCTTCTGTCCTTCTTCCGAACACAAACAACTGGTGACGAGTATGCGGAAGAAGATTTCGTTACCCAACCTTGGTCAAGAAGGTTTTGGACATATTCTTTCACTTCCTGATATAGGGGTTTCGGTATCGAATTGTAGCGTTTCTGGACAGGAGTTTCATCTTTCAGATTTATCTTCAGTTTCAGGTTTGGAATGCTTCCTATGTCTCCCTCATCTTGAGCAAAGACATCTGATTCGTCATATAACATTTGTCTCGCTATCTCTTGTTCTTCTTCTGAGAGATTATCCAAATTGACAGGTGGGTGCCACTTAACAAATTTGTTAGTGGGTAGCTGATTTTCAGCGTTCACTTGATTCAACTGGTTTACATGAAACATTCTTTTCTTCTGGTCAATTCCATTTTCATCGTCTTTATTTGGAGAAAACGGTAGAATCTCAGCTGCTGGAGAAATGGTACCCAATACTGTTCTGGGCGGAAGGTAGATATCATGTTCAGCACGGTTTAGTATGGGTATCTTCACTAGTTTAGAGAAACCGTTTGGTACATCTACCACTGAAGGAAACAGTTCAAGTCCTTCTTCAACTGGATATTCTGGAAGTGGTTCAAATGGCATGATTCCTCCTTTCGGCCATGCTCTAATTCTGCATTTGACTTCACCAAGCTCGCCTCCTTTGATCTGGAGTCCTTTCTTCCCCACTTTGACCACACGACTATCGGATATTTCTCCTGGGTCAGTTGCTTGACTGACAGCATTGACAATGTTATTCGCTACACTCTGTCTTACTTTCATGGCTTCACTTAGCAAGATAGTCAGGTTTTGGGTGCTGTTTGATCGGTCACGGTTTTCTCTAATCAATTCTTCGATAACATTAAATCCAAGAAGTGGATTGTCGTTACAGCAGTCGCTCACCAGTATTGGCACATGGATGGCTGAGTTTCCATGTCCACTACTTTCGAATTCCAGGAGGACTTCAATCCATCCAATGAATGGAATGATCGAACCATTTGCAGCTGTAATGGATAAGTTGTCGTCACAAAGTAAATCTTGTATGTGTCTAATAGAGACACTGGGTAGAAACTTTTCTAACCATGCCTTCCCGACAATGCTGACCTGAGCTCCTGTGTCCATCAACATGTCAACCGGAACACCATTCATCCGACAAGACAATAGGCATTTTCCTCCAATTAATTGTGCTACGCGTTGTTTGGAGCATCCATTCTCTTTTGGGAGTGTTCTAGTTGACCGTTGGGTGAATACCCTATTTATCTTAGCATGGGACAGATTATTTGAGGTGGTCACTGGTTGTCCCTTTCCCAGTGACCGTCTGTCGTTTCCCGACTGCCTTCTTTTCTTCAAGCAATCAACTGCTCTGTGTCCTGTCCAACCACAGTAGAAACAATGGTAGCAGTTCTGACTCTCTCGTTTGATGCAATCATCACACCTGGGCTTGCAATGAGCTGTATCTGGAACTTGAACATTGGTTAGTGGCTTAGTCATTCGGTTTTCCACAACAGGAGTTTGCTTCATCATCTTCTCCAGGTTCTTCGTGAGAGCCGAAACCTGTGTTGTTAGTTCCATGAGTGCAGTGTGATTTGCTCTAGCATCTCCCTCAACTCTCTTTTGCACTGTTTCTTTTTCACTATTCCCTGGTGTCTGTGAAGAATGAACAGTAAGATGTTTATGTTTAGGTGCACTGTTTAAGCGTCTCTGCCTTTCTGTTTCTTCATCAACTGATCTGGTGACCTGCTCTATGACAAAGTCATCAGTTACTGTCAAATCAGACACGTAAGGCTTGATATCTCTTCTGACATTAGAATTTTTCTCGTTTAGTCCCTGATACAGTGTATGAAGGAATACGCCTTGCACTAGTTTTTTGTCATAGTTAAACTCTAGCCTATCATGTTGTGATGTAGACAGAATTTTTTGTTTTAACCCTGCTAGCCTGTAAACAAATTGTTGTGCTGTCTCTTTTTCTTGCTTTGTAGCATTGCTAAGTTCCTGAAATAACTCAGTACCACTTCGTTCTCTCATATGTGACTTCAAAAACTTTTTCAATTCAACAACAGTAAGATCCTCTTTGTCAGTCAACATATCTTTAAAATGACCAGGTTTGATTATCCTCAACACTGTGCGTATAATTTCAGATTCAGGGAATTTTTCACTTAGACCCTCGTCAATCTGACGGCACACGCTACTGTAACTCATGTCCGAACCATGATCTGAAATTACACCACCATGCATTTTGAATTCCCTACGTGGCAATAAAGCAACAACATCAGTTAATCTCACAACCTCCGATCCCTGTTCAGTCCTTGCAGTCCCACTACTCATTTCTTTAGCAGTGGTTGCAATGTTCACAGTTGGTGTACTTTCCTTATTGAGTTTTAGTTCATCGATCTTGTCTTGGATGATGAGCAGGTAAGACATGCCTTGATCTTCTAACTTCGCCAGCTGATCACTTCTCATGTAGTCTTCAATAAATTCAACGAATTCCATTTCGCTTGCACCAGTCACTGATGGAATGTCCACGTCTCTTTCATCATCCAGCGTAATAGCGAGGCTATACAGCTGTTCTTTACTCAGCAGATGAATTTGTTTCCGGATATCCCACATCAGCGCACGACGAGGGGACGCCATCTCTGTTGCACTCTGACAACTTGCACTCACACGGCAGACGACACTCGCGACTCTCCTTGTAGCTCTGCAGTCGACTCACGCTCGTCTCGCGTTTCCCTCTCACTGGTACACAACGAATCCCGGACGAGCCCCCAAAATGTTACCGGTCCCAAAATATAGATTAAGGGAACCGATGATTGTAGACGTACTGATGTGATGTGATCATCTTGGCGGGTACTACAAAAATACACGAACAGGAAGACATATGACCATGCTTCTTTATGACTAAAATGAGTTTCACTTTTACATAACAATACATACAGTTTTTTATATAGTTACATGTTTATAATCGTTAACATAACAACAGTACAGATTGGACTGAAATACCTTTAAAACATAGCTGCAACAATGAATACCATTATATTTTAATAAACATACATTTTCCTTTTATTTCGTGTTATAGACACTTATCTTATCTCTATGGCACACTTTAGCTGTGTCATAATGAGAATTACACTGCATTGCTTATAAATATATACATTCTGAAGCAATTCTCTCTTTTGACCACTAGATGGTGCACCTTGCATAAATGAACAAGCAGTGTATAACCTTTCCATGTGGCTAATAATATAATTTTAACATGTGCTTCTAATATATATAACTTTGCATAAATCAGGTTGAAATATACCCATATATAACAGTCTAGTGCTTGCAATAAACAGTTGCTCCGAACAATACAATAGTCCTAGGGTTTTTCGCTATTTTCACTGCTCTCAACACATGCTGCTTTGAAAATCTAATTACAGCCAAACTATTGCACAAAATCTACTAAAACTTTCTCCTGCATCTGCTCTAGATGTTTAGGAATCTTTCTAGTACAGTTTAGTAAGAATGAGAAAGGTTTAAAGTACATACCTACAAAAATACACGAACAAGAGAATATATGACCATGCTTCTTTATGACTAAAATGAGTTTCACTTAGTCACATGATGCATGTGGCCTTATATAGACTCTGTTCGGGTACCCTCTCTGCCATCTACTGTTTGTTTTATAGAATAGCAGGATATCAAAAAATAACAATAAAAATAAATGAATGTAGGCTATGGGGTGCCTGTTTTGTCTTTCATGTGATACCCCAGCCCGTCACACCCACAAAAATAAAAATAAAAATGCATGTGAGAATGTGAGTTCCTGCTGTACAGAGGTGTGAATGTGGCTTGACAGCTGAGTGTTTCTGTCCACTTTCTCCTACTGTATGTACATGTATAAAGATGGCCATACACTATGCAATCTGATTGTACAATCTCTGTACACTTTCCTTTAGATTTTCCAGAACTATGGAATAGGATGATCCAACTATCTAACCTATTTACTCTGTATCCAATCAGGCAGGCCCTTGTACTACATAGTTGATGGTAGATCTAAAGGAGATTTACGATCAGATTGTATAGTGCATGGTGAACTTTACAGAATCCAGAGCACAATTCAGATTTTTTCAGTACTATAGCTCTATCCATATAGTCTGTCATCTGATCTCTCAGTACACTCTGCCAAATGAACGATCTATGCAAGATGAAAGTTAAAATGATACTAAAGTCTTCTTTTTTTCTCTTTAAAAATAACAAACATGTTATACTTACCTGCTCTGTGAAATGGATTTGCACAGAGCAGCCCAGATCCTCCTCTTCTCAGGTCCCTGTTCAGTGATCCTGGCCCCTCCATCCTGTCGAGTGTCCCCACAGCAAGCAGCTTGCTATGGGGCCACCCAAACCGAGCCACAGCTTGTGTTTCCATTCAGAAACTGGAGCCTTGGTTCGGCCCCACCCCCTCTCTCCCCTGATTGGCTAGCTGACCTTGATAGACAGCAGTGGAAACCAATGGCGCCGTTGCTATGTATTAGGGTTGCTGGGAGGCTGCTGCACACATTTAGTGCAGGGGTCTCAAACTGGCGGCCCTCCAGCTGTTGAGGAACTACAAGTCCCATTATGCCTCTGCCTGTGGGAGTCATGTTTGTAACTGTCAGCCTTGCAATGGCTCATGGGACTTGAAGTTCTACAATAGCAGGAGGGTGGCCAGTTTAAGACCTCGGATTTAGTGAGAACAGTGATCACTGATTGATTGCATTTATTTAAAAAACATGCACCTGGAGATGAGTGGTGGGTAGAAGGGTAGATGATGCGGGGTATGTGCTAATGAGGTCAGCTGGTCATGACCTATAATCTGCCCAGGAAGTAAGGCAGAAGTACTGGAGAAGTGTTTTTAAACAGCCATGTAACGACTGAGGTAAGCGTGTATAGAATAAATGCAAATCTGTTTTATCTTTGCAAAATAAATTGGATATTGGTACATAGGGTTAGGGGAGCTGGAATTTAGAAGAAAAAAATAAGTGTACAAAGGTGAACCTAGCCTTTAAAACAGAAATGATGAGCCCCTTCTGGTAATGTGAGACAGCTGACAGGCAGGTGTAAGACATGTATTTCATCCTGTAATCTACCCTGCCATATGTTCAAATGCTGTAGTTACTAGGTAGAATTCTCTGTTTTATATGTATTACAACTGTGCAGGAACATCAGCGGTCACATCTGTGATCCCTGACAGCTTTTTCAAGAAGTCACACAGAGTAGTGTAAATTCTAGCCTGGGGGGAGACAAATACCCTCATGTATCTATATGACTCAGGGGAGGCTAAACAGAGCATGTCTTTGAGGCTTTTTAAATCCTTTCCAATATATCAGACATCAGCAAAAAACATATTTCTACAAATAACCTGAAAGGTTGGAACAAAATAAGATGTTGCATAAGGCTTTATGCACACCACTGCAAAAGGGCCCATATAGCCTTATATTTGGGTGTATTTACTGGCCTGGGATCCACAGGTGTGGCATACTGCTTCCCATAGCAATTCATTTCTGGGCCAGGCTGTACATGGCTTTATGCTGCTACTTGTGTGTGATCTCTGTATGCATGGAATCTGGCCAGGCTTCATGCACATGGCTGTAGAGGGTTGTATAACCATACATTTAGGCAGGGCTTTTTTTCAGGGGGAACTTGGGGGAACTCAGTTCCACCACCTCTGGCTCACACCCATTGGTACCTGCTGACCACAATCACTTGTAAACACAGAAGTCTGGTTTCTGTGTTTACAAGTGACAGCTCTGCACTCTGTGTGTAACCCCCCTGAACTCTGCACTATGTATGTAATGCAATCCTGGTATTTAATGCCCCTTTAAGACCCTTCTACTGTTTGTGAAATCTGAACCGGGTCGTGGTTGAGTTCCTGCACCTATTTTATGAGAAAAAAAGCTCTGCATTTAGGTGTATTTCCTACCTTGGGATCCATAGGTGTGGCATACAGCCACCAACAGCAATCAAACACTGGATGCAGCAATATGACTCTAATTGCATAAACACCAGGGGCGGACTGACCATTGGCACTCTCGGGCACTGCCCGAGGGCCCCATGCCACTAGGGGGCCCCATCAAGGTTGCCAGACTCAATAAAACCAGGGACAGTATGTAAAAATCTGTGTTTTTTTTTGTTTTTTTTACATCTGTCCTTGATATGTCCGAAACCGACATGCTTTTGATGTGAAAATCCTGAGATTTTATCTGCCCCGCCTCTGCACTGCCTCCTGGCGTGGTGGCCATCTGTAAGCCCAGGGGGCCCATAATCTTCTATTGCCCGGGGGCCCCATGAGTTGTCAGTCCGCCCCTGATAAACACACATGGCTAACATATCTAACTCCTATACCTCTGCCTTTCAGCAAACACCTTGCACTCTTTTCAATGAATACAAGGCATTCTCTGATTAAATGAGGTGGAGAAGAGGGGAATATCACATCACAATCACGACTTAGTCCATTTAGAAAATGCCTTGTGTTCATTAATAAAAATGCAAGAAATTTGCTGAATGGAAAGTGTCTTACCGCACGGGTAGACAACCTCTGCACTCCAGCTGTGGTAAAACTACAAATCCCATCATGCCTCTGCCTCTAGGAGTCATGCCTGTGATTGTCAGGGTCTTGCAATGTCTCATGGGACTTGTAGTTTCACCACAGCTGGAGGGAGGAGGTTGCCTACCCCTGCCTTACTGTGTAGGATGAAGGATCGGGCCACTGCCGAAGATGGGAACGAGTGGATGTGGTGCAGTCTGTCTTTATCGATGGTGGCGCCAGCTCCAGGTTCACGGGTTCCACCATCCTATTCCCCAAGGGTGTGTGATGAAGAATGCGGGGACGATTCATTGTCAGCGGGGAGCGGATCAGTTTCCTTCCACTACTCCTCTGCTTCAGGAATGAATTCCGGGTCAAGCATTCAGTGTCTGTTTCCGCCATCAGGTAGCGCAATTTCGGTCCCACCTCTGGAGTTTGATATCGCCCAGCCCTCGGCTCCATTTGACAAACAGGGTCATGACGCAGGGAGGCCTGGAAGACAGAATAAAAGACAGCATAAGGGGCCTCGCCGGTTGTATTCCCTAGTCAGTCAGGTGACTGGATAAAAAGGTAAAATTTTGCGAAAAGATTTGAAAAGCTCTAGTTTCTCACAGCCTATGGATATACTTTTGTCAGATTTATGTACTTTAAATGTTGACCAAATAAGACCTGAAAATTCATCTGTGTTTCAGACATTTGCTGTTAATAATAATTTTAACCACCCTGAAGTTGCTATGGATTCAGATATTGGATGCAAATCGGTTGAAGTGGATGAGATGGCATTGCAACAGCTGCCGACAGACTAAAAATGCATCCATCCCAGTTGTTACGGATACCAACGATGAGTCAAATGAATTGTTGCAGGTTAAAGATTTTTTTTCCTAATTTAGTAATTGAATGTCAAAATTTTCATCTAATTTTAATATTGTTAATACACAATCCCAATTGGATTTGAGCGTTGCTCCAGTGTGGCTTGCTCCTCAATCTGGGGGTCTTCCCATTTCTACTTCGGTTGCTAAGGCAACGATAATTGCTGATGTTCCTAATATAGTGATTTATTCGCTTGTTCCAGAATCTTGCCTGAAAGATGTGATTACATGTGAATTATCACCTTTAGGATTCCATTTGAACAGTACCGTTAAAGAAAAAATATGGAAAGGTGATTATATATCGAAATTCTGACATTACTCCTTATATTGAAGTATTATAGAGCTGATAAGAAAGAAGGTGATACATTTAACGATGAAAAACGCAGATCAGCGCCTAGGTCTTATAAAAACTGTCTCCAAGCGTTCTGCGTTAATACTAGTGTTTTAGATGAAAAGCGTCCTGATGTGTTGTTTATTTCAACACGTATAATACTGAAAGCTTACAAAAATTTCTCTAGACTTTCATGGTTTGCTTATGACGAGTCCTTTCGTCAAAAATGATCTGTTCATAAATCCATGAAATGGGGCGTAAAGGACGTGGGATTGTGGCAAAACCTTTTATTGCCGCAAAAAGAATCCCAAAAACAACAAATACTGTCTCCTAGTGTTTACAGATGAGGCATGTTTTCACTTTACCAATGGGCAATGTAAATAGCCCATACAAACATAAATGCAATTATTGTGCTGATCCGCACCCACCTTTGTTTTAAAAGATTGTCAGCTGGTGCTTTAGTTTCTTCGAAAGAGACTTTTTTCAAAAGCAGCCTCACCAGTGATTCTAATAAACATGTTACCATGGCTCCAGCAGTATGCAATCGCTTTGCATGAAGGTTTTATGCATGGATTTGTGCTGCCTTCTTTTACAGGTATTGGTTGTGAAGTTCTAATCTTCCTTCTATCTCACTTCATACTGACATTGTTCAAGAAAATATTTTGAAAGAAGTTAAGGTAGGTAGACTTGCAGGTCCTTTTGACGCACCTCCTTTTCCTAATTTTAGAGTTTCCCCTTTGGGCATTATTTCTAAAAAGGAACCAAATATATTTTGATTAATAAACCACCTATCATACACAAAAGGGCTTTCTTTGAATGATGACATCAATCCTGACCTTTGTTCAGTTCAATATTCATTATTTAATGATGTGTTACTAAAAATTAGATGGGTAGGTAATTCAGCATTACTAGCCAAAGATGACATTAAATTTGCATTTTGGCTATTGCCGATACATCCGTCAGCATTTAATTCCTTGGGTTTTCATTTTCAAAATAAATTGTATTTTGATAAGTGTCTGCCTATGGGGTGCTCACTTTCCTGTCATTACTTTGAACTTCTTCTTTTGTCGAATGGGTGGTTGGCTGTCGTTCTAATTATGATAATTTACTACATTATGTTGATGACTTTTTATTTTATAGGTAAAGCAGATTTGCATGCTTGCTTATATCTATTGACTGAATTCAAGATTGTATGTAGGGAATCTGATATACCGTTGGCCCCTGAGAAATCTGTTTATCCAACTATGTGTTTGGAATTTTTGGGAATACAAATTGATACTATTTCTATGGAATTTCCATTACCTCTTGAGAAAATTGTTGCGAATTCAGAAATTATTAGACTAAAACACTACGACGTGCTGAGAAAAATTAAGTTCAATGCTTCCGAGCATGTGTCAACTTGATTCTGAGCATGCGTGGATTTTTCTCCAGTTTTTTATCCATAGGAAAATTTTAAAACGTGTTCTATTTTTTTTCACCGATGGAAAACAAACCGCTGGGGCTCACACACGATCGGTTTGTCCGATGAAAACGGTCCATCGATCCGTTTTCATCAGACAAACCGATTGTATGTACAGGGCTTAAGGATAAAGTGCACTTGAATATATTGCAATCCTTATTGGGGTTATGCCGATTGGTAGAATTTTCTCCAAAAGCCTTTATCGAGCTATCTCATGTTTATCTTTTCTACATCACTTTGTGAGAATTACTAAAGAGATCAAAGAAGATGTAATAGTTTGGCATAGATTATTACTCAGTTATAATGGTTGTTCTATATGGCAATCCCTGTTTTGTCCTGCATCAGTGCTTAATTTACATACGGATGCTGCGGGGTCTTGCAGGTATGGAGCATTTTGGAATGGTCCTTGTTCAGCTGCCGAATGGTCAGGTACCTGAAAGCAGAAAGTTTGACTACTAATATTGTTCTATTGGAAATCTTTCCAGTTTTAGTAGCTTTAGAACTTTGGGGTGTTCATTTTGTTAATCGGAAGATTCTGCTTCATTGGGACAAAAAAGTGGTTGTTTTTGCAATCAATTGTTTATCATTAAAATCTTTACCAGCTTTAGCTATTCTTAGGAAGATAGTTTTTAAGTGTTTAGTGCTTAATATATGGATAAAAGCAAAATATGTGCTAGGTGTTGAGAATTAAATAGCAGACCATTTATCCCATTTACAGATTTCGGAGTTCAAGATTTTAGTACCAGATGCGGATCCAGTTGACATGTCTTTCCATCCACACTTTTGAGACCTTGTGTAAATCCCGTCATTGTTGCAATCAAGAATTCTGTTGACCCGACCACGTGGGCATCGTATAAAGCAGCGTGGACATTGTGGTATTCTTTTTTTATCTCTTCTGCACAACAGCCAGCTCCGTTCTCAGAAGGCTTGGTTCTATCTTTCCTTAATTCTCTTATGTCTTGTTCTTATTCTTACATACTGAAGACTTTGAAAAAAATGTGTGCTAAATACTGTGCTGTCCAAAGAAGGGGGGGGGGGGAGCTGCCAGCACCGCAATTGCAAAAAGTAGAAGTAGAAAAAATGATGGGGCAGCGCTAGTGAAAATTTTAAATTTTAAACGGGTGATCTAAAGTGCATAGATAACCTGATACACATCCAAATATATCAAAGTTAGAATAATTGTGAAGATATCAAACTAGCAATATACATGTGCAGTATTGAAATAAGAACAGGTGATGAGACCAATGTATACAATGCAGTGATGTCAAGTGAGTTAACCAATGGATACCATACACATACAATGCAGTGAACAACTTATTATAAACTCAAAAGCAATAATAAAGAAAATTAATAAAGAAAAAGTCCACTAAGTGAGAGAGTGTTTGATGAAAAGGAAGTGTCCAAAAATATATGTATCTTGACACCCCAAATGGTAATTTTTAAGCCACAGATGAACGTGCATGAAATAGGAGATGGAGCACCACCACCAATAACACTGAGGCTTACCGGAAAGTGTGAATTCAATAGGACATACACCCTATGAATCAAACAGACTTGTCAGTGATTCTTGACCAAAGATAGTAGGGCCCGGATGGATATAGGCGTTGATACAATTGGATAAAATAATCTTCTCACAAGGACCACCGGTCAACAAGAAAGGAAGCTCCAAGATATAAAACATCAAGTGGATTCAAACATATAGGGCCAAAAAGGAAAAAAAAAAGCATAGCGTGAATCCGCATAACACAAAATGTATTAATAAAAATTAAAGATTTACACTCACTTTTGGAAGCGGTAAAACAAGCGCTTGTTAATCAATAAAATGACGCAATGGGAACAGCAGGCTCGATCCGACGTGTTTCATCCACAAAGATCTTCGTGGATGAAGCGCGTTGGATCAAGCCTGCTGTTCCCATTGCGTCATTTATTATACTTATTGTGATGTAATATTTAAATACTAAAATATGAGTATCGCTTAGTTAAATTTAATGGAATTAATCATTTACCTTTATTGAAGTTATTATTACACCTATAATAAAGGGCATGGCCTATTCAAACCACAGGTTATTGAGTTAAGAGTATTATTTATTATAGATAAGGAGTTCTGTCTACAATCCCATAAAAGTGGGGAGTGGGGCATACAATGTCCCCACCCCCGCCACATATGGGATTGTATCAGTCAAATAAATTATATTAGTAACGGTTTAAATAAAAAAAAATGTATATATATATATATATATATATATATATATAATAATACACGGATTGGAGAGATGAGCTGACAGCTATCCAATAAACCATCATCTATCACGAGCAGGTACCTATATAAAGAGGAAGATGCGTCGTTAAAGCGGGGGTTCACCCGAAAAACGATTTTCTAACATGACATCCAGCTCACCCTCTACATTGACAGTAGGCCGTTATTTTTTATTTTTTTTGCTGTACATACCTTTGTACAGCTATTTTCTTCTCCGTCTTCCGGGTAGGGCCTCCCGCGGGAATGGGCGTTCCTATCCAGCAGGTGATTGACGTGATGACAAAAACGACCTCCACCCGTCGCATAAGGAGCGTCACGGGTTGCCGAAAGAACCCGAACGTCGGTGCGCAGGCGCCGTATAGCGCCGACTCGCCGTTCGGGTTCTTTCGGCAACCCGTGACGCTCCTTATGCGACGGGTGGAGGTCGTTTTTGTCATCACGTCAATGACCTGCTGGATAAGAACGCCCACTCCAGCGGGAGGCCCTACCCGGAAGCTGGGGAAGAAAATAGCTGTACAAAGGTATGTACAGCAAAAAAAATAAAAATAACGGCATACTGTCAATGTAGAGAGAGAGCTGGATGTCATGTTAGAAAATCGTTTTTAGGGTGAACCCCCGCTTTAAGCAGGCAAGACGGAAAGAAGATTTAAAAGAAAGCTAGTCTTCTTCAGTAAAGTTACATTACACGTTACGAGTCTGGTCTGCAGTTATTCAAAGGGGTGCATGTTGGTTCTGGTGTGTTTCAAAGAACCTGGGTCTGCAACAGCACTACGGGGTATAAAATAACACTGTTACAGCAGGGTTTACTTGGAAAATCAGGTAGAGGATTTCCTAAGAGTAAACAAGGTCAAGTTCAAGACACTAAGCAACCAGTCGTTAGGCATAGTACGTGGTGACATACTCCAGTAAAGAGGGGGGCTAATGTTCTGGCTCTCTCCCTAGCAGTCGGTATCCAATGGCAGCCGGATCCAAACACACGTTACAGAGATTTATGGCCTGGTCATGAGGTATAGGAAGGGAAGAAATAAGTGACAGCATGCAAGAGGTCTGTGCTAGGTATACAGAAAGACCCCATTCTGTTACTGGGAGTGAGATAACAGAGGTACGCTGGACTGGTGGAATGGGCGTAGGCTGAGCTCATTCCTCCTAATGCAAACAAGTTACAGTGTGTAGTGACATGGGAAAAGTCACTTTTCAGAGGAACTCTGCACATTATTAGTGCACACAGTGAAGGCTCATCTCTAAGTCGGAGGACTGCCTTAAAGGTTAACTCTACTTCCATGGGAAAAAAACAGCAAATAAAAAAATAACATAATATAGCATAAACAATTGCAACACAAGTCATATTGTAATTGAATGTTATTCAGTGTCAGGCCCTGTACACACGATCGGACAAAACCGATGAAAACGGACTGAAGTTCAGTTTCATCGGTCCAAACCGACCATGTATGGGCCCCATCGGTCCGTTATCTTTCGGTCGAAAAATTTAGAACTTGCTTTAAAATTGAACCGATGGACGCCTAACCGATCGGTCAAAACCGACGGTTAGTACGCAAAAGCATCGGTTCAAAACCCCTGCATGCTCAGAATCAAGTCGACGCATGCTTGGAAGCATTGAACTTCATTTTTCTCAGCACGTCGTTGTGTTTTACGTCACCGCGTTGGACTTGATCGTTTTTTAAACTGATGGTGTGTAGGCACATCAGACCATCAGTCAGCTTCATCGGTTGACCGTTCTCATCGGATGGACCGACCGTGTGTACAGGGCCTTACTCTGACAGAGGCACAGAGGAACAAACAGTGATTTCTTCAGTATAACAAAAGGTAGGAATCTGCAACAAAGTTTGTTAAAATCCCGCTTTCTGCTGTGGCTATTGGAGAGGAAGTGAAGTAAAATCTCCCCAATGGGATACAGATGGCAAAAATAAACTGACAGGGTTCATAATCCTCCCTTTTACTGGGTTCACACTTGTACGGCAAACCCCCCCGGCATTGGGAGCTCATGTCGTATGACGTGTGCAAATCAACGATTCCTTACTTTGAAAATGCTCCCTGCACTACTTTGGTCCAACTTCAGCCCATTGAATATCATAGAAGTCGGATCCTTGTCCTAACTATTCGACTTGTGACATCCGAAATGGTGATTACAGCAACAGTAAAAAGAATTTATGACATTCTTGGATTGTTTTGATTGGTCAAAGAACAAGTCAAAGTTGGAGCAAAATCTTATCTTGTTCATTCAAGTCTGATGGAAGTAGGACCAAATTAAGACCAATGTAGGACAGATGTAGCAGGGCAAAGTAGGATGATGGTTATACAACAATTGTGATGTACCAGTGTGAACCCAGCCTTAAGCCCCTTTCACACTACTGCGACTTTAAAGTAACGCGATTTTACCGCGTTTCGGCCCCATTTTTCAGGGGCCGAAAATAGGACCAAATAAGTGCAGGGACTTCTTTGAAGTCATACTAATATGAATGGTTGTCATTGGAAATCATGCTACTTTGTAGTCTCAAATCGTGGGACAAATCATACAAGTGTGAAAGGGGCTTTAGGCCCTTTTCACACTACCACGACTTCAAAGTCATGCAATTTTGCAGCGATTTTACCACGATATTGACGCGATTTCAGGGAGACTTGAGGTCTATGAACCTGAACTTGCATGAAGTCGGCACGACTGAAGTCATACTAATATGAATGGTTGTCATGCTACTTTGCAGTCCCAAACGTGGACAAGTCGTACAAGTGTGAAAGGGGCCGGCTGGGTTCACACTGATACTACACAACACTCATACGACTGTCATCCTACTTTGCCCTGCGACATCAGTCCTATATCGCTCCTACATCCATCCAACTTGAATGAACAGGATACTACTTTGATCTGACTTTGTGATAGTCTGACTTGTCCTTTGACCAATCAAAATAATCCCAGTGTGACATAAAGTCCTTTTACTGCTGCTGCAATCACCATGTTGGATGTCACAAGTCGGATGGTTAGGACAAGGTTCCTACTTGGAAGTCGGACCAAAGTAGTGCAGGAACCTTTTTCAAAGTTGGACCAATTTGTGTTAAGACGGCTCTCATAGGAAACCATTGATTTTTCACACGTCATGCGACATGTGTTTCCAAAGTCGGAGCGTTTGTCGTACCAGTGTGAACTCAGCCTTCTTTCTTGGGCTTTCTGATCAGGTCCGCCTGTCAGTTTTTCAGGCAAACCTGATCGGAAACCTAATTCATCCCTATGGGGCAGCGGATGTCATTGGTGACATGTCCGCTGACACCTGCTGCTATCCGATCCGTGAAATCTAGACAGATGGTGACCCTATTTTCCATCTGTCTGGTGGATCGGATCGGATATGATCAGATGAAAATGAACAGGCGGTCAGTTTTCATCCGATCTACCCATAGAGGACAGCCGGGCTCTGACAGGTCCATCTCAGCACAGTGAGTGGAGATGGACCTGTCATCCGTCTGCGCAAAGGGGATCCCCGATGAGCAAAGCGGAGTCCACCAGGTGGAAGAGCCCTTACTTAAAGTAGGTCTGTGGAAATTAACGCTTAATTCCTCGATTAATTGTTATTTTTTTTGATCGATCAAAACTCTTTTGATCGGTACTCACCTCTCCGCCGGCTTCCGGGTCTTCAGGGAGTTCCATCGGAGATCCAGTGATGTCACAGACACCGGCGGGGCTTGCCGTGTCCATCTGAAGGGCTCCTTTGCTGTGCCTTCATATCTGCATGCCGGGGGGACCTTACTATCTGCCACACGCAAGGGCTGTTACACTTCCCTCGATCACTTCCCTCTATCAACCTGGGATTCTACAACCATCCACTGGGAGTTGTGATAGTTTATAGTTTATCTACATGCCGGCGGACTGATGTTAACGTCTCCTCATCTGGATTCAGCAGTGGTATCGTTGTACACATTTTTATACCAGTATCATACTTAGCTATATGTTTTTATGACTGCTTTTGCTACCGTTTGGTATTACTAGCACCATTTTTACAGTTTATGTAGCTACATCGATTTTATCTCCAGTGCAATATTTACTTTGTTACCTACTTGAAGACTATAAAAGTTTTAATGCTATTCCCATCGAGCGCTGCCTTTGTGTGTTTTTTGTATCCTGCTATCCATTTTTCCAGTGGTTGGTAGCTGCACTGGGAATCAGTAAGTAGGCTTGGTTTTTCCCTGGGCATTCCCCAGGTTTTTGTTGTTATCTGCTTTAGCCTTCCAATGCTACTTACTGTTATGGCCAGCTATAGACGGGGGCAGTGGACATGTTTATGCTTCACCTGTGGTGTTTATATTGGTCCATCAGTGCACCAACACCTTTGCAGCCATTGTGCTATATGCTGGGTGCTTGGTGTGCTCTTGTACCTTTAAAGGAGGGGTGGCTTCCCTTCAGTTCACCTGCCCCTGTCTATCCATTAAAATGCATGTGCCTCCACTGTGGGGACGCTCATTGTTTAGTGTTAGGACCACAGATATTACAGGGTGCCTTGGCGCGGCTCTGTGGCTCACGCATGCGTTTGCAAATGCGTGCGGACTGAACCCCTGTTTTTAACACATACTGTAGACAGGTTAATTGGTTTTCTGCAAGCTGGTCGGTAAGTAGGCTTGGTTTTTCCCTGGGCATTCCCCAGGTTTTTGTTGTTGCACTGGGAATCAGCCTGCAAGAAGATCAGCTAAAAGTAGTTGGATCTGTATGTGCGTTATAATTAATTGAAATTAGTCGATTAATCGATTAAAAAAAATCGATTAATCGACCACAAAAATTTGAATCAGTAACAGCCCTAAAATAAAGGTTTGGTTTTAGTTCTACTTTAATCTTGTATGTCCACCTGCTAGCTCATAAAAGCACCGAAGCTTGTAAAACAACAAGATCCAATAAATAAAATAAAAACCTATGTATTTTTTTAACCAATAACATCAGCACGCACATGTCTGTTTATTGACACTGATTACAAAACTAGGTCTACCTCAATGACAATAAGGAGCCGTGTTTATCAATTGTTTAAAACCGTGTTTGTGTCATGTTCCAAAGAAAAGGTGATAGAAGGGAATACATTACTTTTTCATCTGCTTTTAGCTTTAGTCTTGTCTGAAACAGGTGCTGATCCATGTGGGCTATGCACAGATCCATTGCTGTGAGTCAGAGGCTGACCCACATGCTACACCCGCAGTCCTCTTCAAGAGACAGGTGACAGATTAATCATCGGCAGCACTTATGTGATCATGCTTTGCCCATCTGTTAGACAGACTTTTTAATGCTGTTTGCAGTCCATGTGTCTGAGCTGGGATAAGACAGCTGGAGTAAAAAACAAAGGCCACGGTGCTTAGATCTAAGACACCTTGTTTTCTAAGGATCATATGTGAGGTCTGAGACAGAGGAAAATCTATGTCAAAAATTGGCAACATCAATAGAGAGAGAGTATTTGTGTCAGCTTGTCCAAAACCGTCGCTGCTTTAGTGTATGCACTGTCACTGTAGTGTTTTCCATCCTTTAATCCAGAATTAGGCAACTTTCTCCGACAGGTGGTGAATTAACAGATCACGCTGGTTAGCAAGGCATAATATGATTGCAGCACAACTGCTGTTACAGTTTTACAAGGCTGTCATTGCTGACTCTCCTTCTGAAAATGCCAGTTGCCTGGTGGTCATGGTGACTAGAATGAGGCGTGTTTGGAAAACTATGCCAGACACACCTGTGAAATCCTGCCAGGAAGCTGTTACTATACTTTGCCAATCATAAGTGGCCAACACATTCCGTGCTCCGCAGCTGCGTCTGATTGGCCCAGTACAGTGACAGCTTCATGGCAGATTTGCCCAGGTGGGTTCGGATTAGGAGCTGATACCTAATGATGACTTTCTTTATTCCTGTGCAACTACTTTATAGATCTGGGCACCCCTGAAGACGTTGTTTATGACAAAACATGTAGGGCGGTGCTACGTGCTGATGTCATCCCTACCTACCAATCCCAGAAGTGCAGGTTTGGGTTGAATGCTGTGATACTGTATATTTCTGGCATTTTATCTACATGCATATGTAAGTGTATTTTTAAACTTTAACCACTTTAATACTGGGCATTTTCACCCCCTTCCTGCCCAGGCCAATTTTTAGATTTCAGCGCTGTAACACTTTGAATGACAATTGCGCAGTCATGCAACACTGTACCCAAATTAATGACTTTTTCCCCCCCACAAATAGAGCCTGTAGTCCAAGGGAGGGGGCAAGCATGACACTCCACACCAGGGAGAAAGCCTTGCATTACTGTGTGGAGTTACAGACAGAAGAACAGGAAGTGAGGATTTCTCAAAAGAAATAAGAACATTTAAAAGCAAAATGGAAGGATGAGGTAAGTGAAGGAGGACTGCACTAAGGTAAAGGAAGCTATTTAGGGGGAAAAAAATCCTTTACAACCTCTTTTGCCCAGGTTCACACTGGGTACGATTTGGTACGATTTGAGATGCGATTTCACATGTCAAATCGCATCTCAAATCGGCGGCAATTGTCGGCAATGACACCGTCCTAATCGGTGCGACGCTGCATCTGCGGCGCTGCACCGATTTCAAAAAGTAGTTCCTGTACTACTTTTTGCGATTTCGGGCCGCGATTTACATTGAACCCTGCACAGATGTCTCTTAAATCGCGGCCGAAATCGCGGCAAAATCGCGGCAAAACCGCAGCCGCAAAATCGTGGTAAAATCGCGATTTTGAATTCGCAGCAGTGTGAACCTAGCCTCAATCTGTGTTTGGGTTTAAAGGGAAAAGGTGGCAAACCCTAACTGGTGGCGCATTCCCTATAGGAGCAGATCAATATTAACATCTGAAGAACCCCTTTGGTGACTCTGATTATTACCTATGTGACCTTTCTAGAGATAAATGGTCCATAATATCCGGTAAGCGCTCCTTATATTAGAGGTGGACGTTTCACAGAGGTTTATTGCTGTTGGTGTTGAATTTCTTGGAATGAACTTTCAAAGAAGTTGATTTTCACCTACTTTACTCATTTACATGGACTTTTTGTTTCTGTCACTGATTTACATTTAATAATGTCGTATATGGTAGAAGCGGAAAACTCAGCGTAAGTGCCAGGTATTAAGCACTGTCAGAAGAAAGTCAACAATGGCAGCAGTCCATGATTTATGATGGTTTACTTTAGAATGTTTTCTCCTGACATTTACACATGTCTTTGATATATAAAGTCATCAACAATTTTTCTTTATGAATCCCTGCTGCATTATATACTTCTCACAAGGTCAAACATAGCTTGTTTTATATCATTTTCTTGGAATATTACATCTTGTTCATACACATACTACTTTTGAGGGCACATTTTACTCATAGGTGCTCTTTTACTATAGGAGTAATGTTCGCCCTGACCAGGTGCTTGACATCTGTCGGTAGCTTACCTGCTGTGTGTGCAGCTGGCTGGGTGTGTACAGCATCAGCTGGTTTATTCTGTCTGAACCTTCCGGCTCAGCATTGCTTCCCCGTCCAAACCCCCGTCTACTAAACCAGCGTATCTCAACCTGGGTCAGGGGGGCCATGTTGCATCCCATGTTTTTGCACCTGCCATGCATTTCCATGGTGCAGACCAGCTCAGCAAAGACTCTGATGTGAAAGTGGGGGCTGAGGACTCTGATGTGAAAGTGGGGGCTGAGGACTCTGATGTGAAAGTGGGGGCTGAGGACTCTGATGTGAAAGTGGGGGCTGAGGACTCTGATGTGAATGGGTGAATGGGGGAAAGGAGTATAAAACCCAAAAGCAAACATTTATTATATTGCAGCTTATCAATACTTTTAGTTTTTTTTTCTTTCTTTCTGTTTCATCTGATGATCCAAACAGCAAGTCTGTTGTTTTTCCTAGAGGGTTGAGACAAACTATTTAACACTGACATTGTGGTTAGAGTGATCATCTTTTATTGAATTACAGTGCCTTGAAAAAGTATTCATACCCCCTTGACATTTTCCACGTTTTGTCATGTTACAACCAAAAACATAAATGTATTTTATTGGGATTTTTTGTGATAGACCAACACAAAGTGGCACATAATTGTGAAGTGAAAGGAAAATGATAAATGCTTTTAAACATTTTTTACAAATCAATATGTGAAAAGTGTGGCGTGCATTTGTAGTCAGCCCCCTTTACTGTGATACCCCTAACTAAAATTTAGCGGAACCAATTGCCTTCAGAAGTGACCTAATTAGTAAATAGCGTCCATCTGGGTGTAATTTAATCTCAGTATAAATGTAGCTGTTCTGTGAAGCCCTTAAAGGTTTGTTAGAGAACCTTAGTGAACAAACAGCATCATGAAGGCCAAGGAACACATCAGACAGGTCAGGAATAAAGTTGTAGAGAAGTTTAAAGCTGGGTTAGGTAATTAAAAAAATATCCCAAGCTTTGAACATCTCACAAGCTCTGTTCAATCCATGATCCGAAAATGAAAATTAGTATGGCACCACTGCAAACCTACCAAGACATGGCCATCCACCTAACATGGCAGGCCGGGCAAGGAGAGCATTAATCAAAGAAGCAGCCAAGAGGCCCATGGTAACTGGAGGAGCTGCAGAGATCCACAGCTCAGGTGGAAGAATCTGTCCACAGGACAACTATTATGCCGCTTACACATGATTGGAAATTCTGAGAAAAAAAGTCAGATGTGAGCTTTCGGACAGAA
This sequence comes from Rana temporaria, assembly GCF_905171775.1. Classification (NCBI taxonomy): domain Eukaryota; kingdom Metazoa; phylum Chordata; class Amphibia; order Anura; family Ranidae; genus Rana; species Rana temporaria. Next base: position 260,689,592 of record NC_053489.1, on the reverse strand, counting down.
ATTACGACCGTGTGTATGCTCCATCGCACTTTTGCTGTCGGAATTTCCACCAACAAAAGATTGCGAGCAGGTTCTCTATTTTTTCGAAAGGGAAAAAATTCCTATCGGAAAATCTGATCGTCTGTATGCAATTCCAACGCGCAAAAAAACACGCAAAAAAACACGCAAAAAAACACGTACTTTTTGGCCAAAAAACAAAATGCAATGTGTGGTGGAAAACTAACACTGCACATCACCCTGGACACACCATCCCCACGTAAAACATGATGGTGGCAGCATCATGTTGTGGGGATGCTTTTTTTCAGCAGGGACAGGGAAGCTGCTCAGTGTTGGTGGGAAGATGGATGGAGCCAAAAACAGGGCAATCTTAGAAGAAGACCTGTTATGTCGACCGGTTTTCACAACGAGAAAAAAAAACTGCCCGCAAAACAATTGAAACCAGTTCTCTTTTTCTCATCGTGAAAAACGGTTGTGTGTATGCTTTTCCGAGGGGGAAAAAAATGCGCATGCCCAGAATCAAGTATGATACGGGAGCGCTTGTTCTGGTAAAACTAGTGTTTGGAATGAAGATAGCACATTTGGACTGAAAAGCATGAAAACTGAAAAGCTTGAATCGTCTCTCATCAAATTTTTACTAACACGAGGATCAGCAAAATCAGCCCAAAGGGTGGCGCCATTTAAAATGAACTTCCCCTTCCCGTCGTATGTGTTGTACGTCACCGCGCTTTGGTCAGACATTTTTTTTCATGAACGTGTGTATGCAAGTCAGGCTGGAGGGGAATCAAGTTGTGAAAAACGACGGCTTTTTGAACGTCAGGAAAAAAAGAGTCTGCAAAAGACTTGAGACTGGGATGGAGGTTCACCTTCCTGCAGGACAACGACCCTAAACATACAGCCAGAGCTACAATGGAATGGTTTAGAGCAGGGGTGTCAAACTCAATTTCATTGTGAGCTGCATCAACATTAAGATTGCCCTCAAAAGGGCCGTTTGTATCTGTAAGATTGCAATGCATGAATCTATCTATGGTAATTATAGAGTGACAAGAAAGGGGGGCGGTGCTCCTGCGCCCTCAAAGACGCACTGCCACTGAGTTTGGCTTCAATTTGTCAGTGTATCTAAATCTGCTAATACATCTAATGCCGCTTACACATGATCGGTCAAACCGATGAGAATGGTCTGATAGACCGTTTTCATCGGTCCAAACCGCTCGTGTGTGGGCGCCATCGGTTATTTAACCATCGGTTAAAAAAAAGCCAACTTGTTTTAAATCCGCACATGCTCAGAATCAAGTCGACGCATGCTTGGAAGCATTGAACTTCGTTTTTTTTCAGCACATCGTTGTGTTTTACGTCACCGCGTTCTGACACGATCGTTTTTTTAGCCGATGGTGTGTAGGCGCGACAGACCATCAGTCAGCTTCATCGGTTAACGGATGAAAGCGGTCCATCGGTCCGTTCTCATCGGATGGACTGATCGTGTGTACGCGGCATCACACTCCTTCATCCAGAGTGGGGGCACTCTAATACAGGAGGTGTGTTGCTGGCCAGATCACCAGGTGAAAACAGAGAGAAGAAAAGCCTAAAATATAAAACTGATGCAACCAACACATCAAATGATTGTTAAATGGAAATATATTACATTGTTGGTTTTGGGTTTAACGGCACATTAAAGGGGTGGGGGAGGGCGGGGTTGTTGAGGACTCTTTTGTGAAAGGAGGGGAGTGAGAACTCTAATATAAAGGGATGATGGGTGATGGGGGCTGAGGATGTGAATAGGGGAGCTTCTGATATGATGGAGAGACCCCACTCTAAACTGGGGTGCTTTGACATTTTCCTTTTAAAGGATGCTGAGGCTAAACATGGGTTGAGAAACACTTTACCAAACCAACTGCTATCGTTAGACTGCCCTTGTGGGGCTATGGGCACCCTACCCAAGCTTTATAATCTATCACAAAGCGCTGCACTAACTGTTGGTACTATATAAATCCTTTATAATAATAATCACATACATTTCTGGGGGAGACCCAAACACCAGCATATGCATATAAAGCACCCGTGGACCAGGTACCTTGAGATGCCTACACATACCTGCACCAGCCTTTGTTTCTGAATGTCAAGTCGTCTTAATTGGGGCAAAGTTTCAGCATCTCCAGTAGTGAAAAGCCCCATACACACGGTCAGACTTTTTGACAACAAACTTCAAAATGAGCAGGTTTTCAAATAAATAAATAATACATTTCAAAATCCGACCGTGTGTACGCTCCATCAGACAAACTTTTTCGTTTTTCATCGGACAAATGTTCGCTCTGCAAACGGACAAACCTTTCGGCAACAAAAGTCCTACGGTGCAAAAACCTATTGTGTGTGCAGAAGTCCATCAGACTTTAGTCCAAAGTACAAACATGCATGCTCAGAACCAATGTTAAAATCAATCAACAATAGCAGAAGTTGACCAAAGGGTGGCGGTAAAGAGAAGAAACGAGCAGAAAACCCCGTGATTTTTGGAAAGTTTGCTGAAAATGTCCTGCCAAGTGTATGCATACCAAGTTCACGGCCAACGCCCTTCAAACAAAAATCCACGGAAAAGTTTGTTTGAAGTCCAATCATGTGTATGAGGCTTGAGAGTTGCTTCCAGTCCATTGTTTGTGTTTAGTTTCCTTTATTTTTTTAAACCTTATACATACTAAGATAAAAGTTAAATGAAAGGAAATATATTTTCATTATATGGAATGAGAGCACTGTGTAGGACGATTGGTAAGATTAAGGCTGGGTTCACATATGAGCACGCAGTGGCTCACAGCAGGAGTCTGGTGTGTCCTCATTCACCATTTCAGGTCCGATTTCAGCCTGAATTTGGACCTGAAACATACCAAAAGATGCACAGCGTTCCTCCATTAGAGCCACTGCGGAGATATGTGAACCGACTCCATAGAGAGCCGGTCACAATCTCCTGCTATTGTGAATTGGAATGCGAAGGACCCACATCCATTTCTCACTAGTGTGAACCAAGCCTAAAGCAACCATTCTCGGATCACAGCGCTGCAATTTTTAAAAGATGTAAAATCTCTGCATGCAATCAAGATACTTTAAAGTGTACTGCATATGAAGTTGTCTTTATTTTTAGGGTTTTCTTTGCACTCGGTTGGAGGTCCATACACATAAGTGCAATTTAGCTCAGAGTTCAGATAGAGGTAAAAAAAAATCACATGCAATCAAAAACATTGTCAATGCTCAGAAGCACTCATTACTAGTTGACCCATATATGTCATCAAATCTTCATAATCAATGAACCCAGGACTTCCTGAATACAGTGGTGCAGCCAAACAGTGACAGCATCTGATAGAACAGTGCTCAGTGCTCAAATTAACACTTGTCAAGCCAACTGGTGGGTGTAGGCATACTGCCAAACTTTTAAGAAATGATGATGATGAAGAAGAGGGTCACCTTGTAGACAAAGGAGACGTCCATTCCATGGCCCAAGTTATACAGGTAGTAAATTAGTACATTTTATATAGAGATGTATATATGAGACAAAAAAGAGGGCCAGTCATGGCTCGAACTTCAGCAGGAATTGGCCAAAATTCGAGGAATGGCCTGCCTTACATTGCTTGTCAGTTTTGGGCCCCTTTATAGTGGTGGTAGAGTTACTAAAGGAATCTTGTGATACAGGAAATGTATTGATAAAAAAAAGTTAACATAGTCCTAAACTCTAATTATATGACATCTAGATTGCTACAGCATTTTGCATCATAATGATTTGCTACGATTTTCATTTTATTAATTTTCTACTTTTTCATCTGTGGTTGCATCTCAGCGCTATTGATTTTCTCTATCCTTTTTTCAGACACTTCCTGTCTACAGGTACTTGCTCCAGAGTCAGCCACACATCATTGCTCTGGACATGCTTCCTGATAGTGACAACATTGAACACATATATGCACAAGTTGTTTCAAAATGGCAGCTTGTGATGTTCAAAAGTGGTGCATGCCAACACCCTACCACATTGGTAAATTCTCTTCTCAGCAGTCTTCTGCCTGCTGAAGAAATTGTGTCACAACAGGCATGTTGTACCATATACTATGGTCCTGCCCTAATTTTTCCATATATTGGCCTCTAGTCTTTGAACTTATCACCCAGGTAGTACTCCCACGGCGGTGGTAGCCGCCCCCCTCGCCACAGAGACAGTAGCGGGTTCTGGTGAGTAGCTCGTGGGGGACAAGAGTAGGCAGCAGGTGGCCTCCACCTGGACAGATATAGTTAGAATTGCAGATGCCGCTAAGTGTGAGGTTTATGTTTGTTTTGGGGGACCGTTGGGGCACACTTCAAGCAGGAGGTGCGGGACAAGTTCGTTAAGGGTGAGTATGTGGAGATCTTTTCCTTGCTTCCCTTAGAGAAATGTAATTTGGATAGGGTCAAACCCGATGATTCCAAAAAGGAGGATGAGAAGAAGAGGAAGTACCATTTGATTCTGTGTAGGTTTGTGACTTGCAGTTGTTCGCAATTATGTGTGTCATAGGGGAATTACTAGTGTCATAGGGGAAAAAAGCCCAGAACACTGCTCGGCATTGTTCTGCTACATGGATGCAATTGGGGAGGCTCACCGGGTATATGGGGGTACGGCTTGGCTGCAAAATGATGAGCAGTTCAGGCAACGTAGGGCGGTGCGACCCTCGCTGCGGTGGGATCACAAAGACATCAGTCTTTGGATGCGGTTTATGTCTTCGCCGTGGGCTCGGAGCCAGTTTCTTCATGAGGGGCGGGGGGACAACTGCTTTTGGACTGTCGGCCGGAAAGAAATGGGGGGTGTATTGGCAGTTTAATGAGGGATCATGCAAGTTCAGGGGGTCCTGTCATTTTAAACACAAGTGCTCCAGTTGTGGGACTAATCATTCCCTGTCCCGGTGCTTGAAGAAAGGAAAGCGCACAGGGGAGTTTGCGAACAAGATGGATGACGCCAGTGAAGGTGGAAATGATGCAGCCTTTCCTAAGTAAGTATCCGGATAGGGTAGCTGCCGGTTTGCTGGCTGCTGGATTTTCTGAGGGGTTCTTTGACGGAAGTACCGCCATTGGCGCAGAACTTATTATTATTTTTAATCAAAGTTGTATATTCAAAGATTGAAAACTTGACATCTAACCCTCTTGACCCTCTTTTCTTTAATTGTATTGTAAGTGTATTATCTAACGTTATATTATAAAGCAATAAGCAGACTGTTGGTGCTATATAAATTCTGTACAATAATCATAATACATTAACATGTTAAAGCTTTTAAGATGTTTTAGCCATTTACAGTATTTTTAATAATCTAATTATTGGCATACCTGCGGTTATATCCATCCAGAGGCACCATTTTGTTTTTTATATTTACAAAATCGATCTTTGAACTTTAAAGTGGAGGTTCACCCAAGAAGTTAATTTTTAACAGTAGATTGATGCTCGTTTTGTCAAGGAGAATCGGGTGTTTTTTTTTTAAATCGAAGCCGTACTTACCGTTTTAGAGAGCGATCTTCTCCGCCGCTTCCGGGTATGGGCTGCGGGACTGGGCGTTCCTATTTGATTGACAGGCTTCCGACAGGCTTCCGACGGTCGCATACATCGCGTCACGATTTTCCGAAAGTAGCCGAACGTCGGTGCGCAGGTGCCGTATAGAACCGCACCGACGTTCGGCTTCTTTTGGCTACTCGTGACGCGATGTATGCGATCGTCGGAAGCCTGTCAATCAAATAGGAACGCCCAGTCCCGAAGACCATACCCGGAAGCGGCGGAGAAGATTTATCTCTAAAACGGTAAGAGCCCATTCACACCTAGGCGTTTTGTCGCCTGTAGTGTGACGCCCGCTGCCGCCCCGACACGCCAGAGGGATGAGTTAACATTGCCCTCTATGGAGATGGTTCACATCTCCACGCCGAACGCCTGTCGCCTGCCGCCTGAAAAAAAGTCCCGGACCTTTTTTTCAGGCGTCTTTCGGCGTTCGGCATAGGAGATGGCAACCATCTCCATAGGGGGACAATCTAGGGGCACATCTAGGCGGACAATCGAGGCATTTTGTCGCCGCAATTCGCGGGACAAAACGCCGCAATTTTGTCCGCCTAGATGTGAATGCAGCCTAAGTACTGCTTCGATTTAAAAAAAAAACACCCGATTCCCCTTGACAAAATGAGCATTAATCTAATGTTAAAAAAAAAATTTCGGGTGAACTCCCGTTTTAAGGCAGGCATTTGTGTGTTTAGAACATTGACCTATGTACAGTAGATGTTGGAGTAGTCAGCCAATTATACATTTATATGGAATTTGTCTGATGAGGGAATATTGCTCAATTACCAAGTGACAGGGAGATCATACCGAGTAAATTAGCTCTAGCTTTTTTGCTACAGGAGAAACTCCCAGATGAAAGGGGGGAAGGACAGTATCCAATGACACAAGTAAACACATGGTGACCAGGAAATGTCTCTAGATATCTATCCCCTGGGAATGTTACATTGTATCTCTGAGCAGCATCTCAGGTCTTCCTGTGGTTTGTAGGCTTTTAGTCTTTCAATGGTCAGTGCTGTACAATTAGCTCTCATATATTATTTATAGACATTCAATGTCCTGCATGTTGTATGCCATAAAACCTTACACGGCTGGATCTGTGATCAAAGATCATAAATGTATCTGTATTTATTGCAGTCGAAAATGCTCAGACCTTGAAGAAGGGGAAACACCTAAAAAATTGTCCTGAAAATTTGTATGTTCGTGCAAATAAAAAAAGTATCATGGACAGCACATGATTGCTTCAGCCAAAATGCTGCAACCTTTGGATTTTTTGGGATGCATGCAGAATGACAATCCTCATTCTCTGTTTGTGGGAAAGACCACTGTGGAAGGTGACAATTGCTGTAGTAGTCTCTGCTACTACAGTGATAACCGTGGTCCTCCAGGTCTTATGCTGAGCAGCTTCCCTTCTGCATAGTGATCCCAGGGTGTTGCCTATTCAGCACTAGATTCACAGCGAGCCTTCTGTTTATTCAATGAATACAAGGCATTCTTTGATTAAGTTAAAGTTAAGATTATGACATCCCCACCCTCCTCTCCACCTTCAATCAGAGAATGCCTTGTATTCATAAAAAAAAAAAAAAAAGTTTTGTGAATGGTTGTAGTACTTAGACTGTGACATTCTGTCGCCACTATGCAGAAAGGAAGCTGCTTTGCACAGGAACCAGGAGATTGCGGCTAATACTGTAGTAGTAGTGAATGTTACATTGATTGTTACCTTCTACATCGGTCTCTCAGGCATGAGATTTGCATACTTCCATTGTGCCAAGTTGGACCAGTGTAACTAAGCAATAAACATCATACTTATACCGCGTACACACGATCAGAAATTCCGACAAGAAAACCATGGATTTTTTTCCGACGGAATGTTGGCTTAAACTTGTGTTGCATACACACGGTCACACAAAAATTTGACTGTCAAGAACGCGGTGACGCACAAAACACTACAAAGAGCCGAGAAAAATGAAGTTCAATGATTCCGAGCATGCCTGTTTATTTTTCACGTTGGAATTGCATACAGATGATCGGAATTTCCAACAAGAACTTTTCTTGTCGGAAAAATTGAGAACCAGCTCTCAAATTTTTGCTGTCAGAAAAAGTCAGATGGAGCCTACACACAGTCGAAATTTCCGACCAAAGGCTCACATCAAACTTTTATTGTCGGAATTTCCGATTGTGTGTACGCGGCATTAGCGTTTGGCTTTAATGATCATATGTAACTTATCCTATTAAGCATTTTATTAGTGTAATAATTGATGCAACTGATAATACCTTTTAATATTCCCTAATAACTTTTTTCAGTTGGAAGCAGTTAGTATGGTGCAAAATCTAAAAATGGCCCCTTTAGGGCATTTACATTATTACATAGCTCCCAGTCATCCCTCTGTCCCCTTTCCCTCAGCAGTTGTCCCTTTCTTTGGTCTGATGTGCAGACCTCTGTATAAAAATTTACTATTTAATTATTACAATTTTTATAATGCAACAAACCTTTATTCCAACCTCTATGTTATTGTATTTGTTATTTTGAGAGGCCAGTGTAATAGATAAATGTTAAAATGTTAAAAAGGCAATAGGGTTTTTTTTATCTTTTTTTGCATATAAATTCTTGGTCCCCATGGCTGGGGGACATGGCAAGGGTGTTTCCTTTAGGCACATACTTTGCGTTAAAAGGTATCAGTCTTTCTCAGCTCAAAAAGTTGGAGGTATGCATTCAACTCAAAGGCTGTTTTTTCCCCCCAACCTCCTTATTGTCGTAAGTGTTTGTAAATCCTACAATAAAGTTCAGTGGCGGTACATCCATAAAGGGCACAGGAGTGCCGCCCCCTCTCTCCTGTCACCCCTCTATCACCATAGATAGATTCATGCATTGCATTGTTTTTTTTGGAAGCGCCTGATTAGAGCCGTAAGCTTTAACCACTTGCCGACCGCGCCATAGCAAAAATACTGCTACAGCGCGGTCGAGTTACTGTGACAGGACGTCCCTGGGACGTCCTCGTGCACTTCCGCGTTTGCGCGTCCCCTGGGGCGCGCTCGCGGAAGTGTCCGTGCTCGCCGGGTCTAGAAGACCCGGCGCATCACGGATCACGGTAAATTGCCGCGAATCGCGGCTGTTTACCACGTGATCGCTCCGTCAAATGACGGAGCGATCACTTGTAAACAAACCGGCGTCATTTGATGACGCCGGTTCCTCCCTCTCCTCTCTGTACCGTTCGGTACAGTGCGAGAGGAGAGGAGGGGGGGAGCGCGGGGTGTCAGCAGTGCTGTGGCTGGATCTGTGACAACTGCAGTCACAGATCCAGCCATCCCTCCCAGCTCAGCAATACTCTGCCATACCCCCCATACTTACTCTGCCATACCCCCCATACTTACTCTGCCATACCCCCCATACTTACTCTGCCATACCCCCCATACTTACTCTGCCATACCCCCCATACTTACTCTGCCATACCCCCCATACTTACTCTGCCATACCCCCCCATACATACTCTGCCATACCCCCCCATACTCTGCCATACCCCCCCATACTCTGCCATACCCCCCCATACTCTGCCATACCCCCCCATACTCTGCCATACCCCCCGATACTCTGCCATACCCCCCGATACTCTGCAATACCCCGATACTCTGCAATACCCCGATACTCTGCAATACCCCGATACTCTGCAATACCCCGATACTCTGCAATACCCTGCGCGATACTCTGCAATACCCAAATACTCTGCAATACCCCAATACTCTGCAATACTCTGCAATACCCAAATACTCCGCAATACCCCAATACTCCGCAATACCCCCAATACTCTGCAATACCCCCAATACCCCGATACTCTGCAATACCCTGCGCGATACTCTGCAATACCCTGCGCGATACTCTGCAATACCCAAATACTCTGCAATACCCCAATACTCTGCAATACCCCAATACTCTGCAATACCCAAATACTCCGCAATACCCCAATACTCCGCAATACCCCCAATACTCTGCAATACCCCCAATACCCAAATACTCCGCAATACCCCAATACTCCGCAATACCCCAATACTCCGCAATACCCCAATACTCCGCAATACCCCAATACTCCGCAATACCCCAATACTCCGCATATATAATGTTTTGGGGTTCTATGTAATTTTCTAGCAAATAAATTGTGATTTTTCCATGTAGGAGAGAAATGTCAGAATTGGCCTGGGTGTTCCAGAACGCCTGTTGGCGCTCCCTGCATGTTGGGCCTCTGTATGTGGCCACGCCGTGTAAAAGTTGCACACATGGGGTATCGCCATACTCGGGAGGAATAGCAGAATGTGTTTTGGGGTGTTATTCGTGGTATGCATATGCTGTGTGTGAGAAATAACCTGCGAATATGACAGAAACAAGTTTTTTTTTTATTTTTTTACAGAATTTTCGGTCGTTTTTCTTTTATAGCGCAAAAAATAAAAAACCCAGAGGTGATCTAATACCACCAAAAGAAAGCTCTATTTGTGTGAAAAAAAGGACAACAATTTCAAATGGGTACAATGTTGTATGACGGAGTAATTGTCATTCAAATTGTGAGAGCACCGAAAGCTGAAAATTGGTCTGGTCAGGAAGGGGGTTTAAGTGCCCAGTGGTCAAGAGGTTAATAGGCGACCTGAATAGAGCCATAGGCTCTAATAGGCTTTGAAAATGGTAAACAGCGGGCGCAATGCTGTGCGTTTGCTGTTTTCCTCAGTGTTGTGTTAGGGAAGCAAATAAAGTTGCCGGGGGCCCCACTTGCCTGGGGGGCCCCACCTGCCCAGCGACCCCAGACAAGCATCATTCAGATCAGGGGCGGATCCAGGGGGGCAACAGGGCAATTGCCACCCGAGAAATTTGTTGCGGGCCATGTGGGAAAGAGCGGGTTGCTCCGTGGGCAGGTGAGAGGGCGGGCGGTGACGTGGCAAGTGACAACTCGCAATGTGTGGCAGGTGACGTGGCAAGTGACAATCCGCATCTGGTGGCAGGTGACGTGGCAAGTGACAATCCACAACATGTACAAGTGACAATCCGCAACATGTGGCAGGAGACAATCTGCATCTGGTGGCAGGCAAGTGACAATCCGCAATATGTGGCGGGCGACGGTGGCAAGTGACACGCTCAGGGCTCCCACTGATTCTGCATTGTGGTGAGTTGAACCATTTAATTTTATATTACAATGTAATAATAGAAATAATGCACTTCAATCATCCTGACACCAAAACAACCAGGGTGCCGGCATGATTGAAGCGCCAACACCAGCCATTTGTTGGAAGTACCAATAAATATAACCTTATTGATAATTTGCATTTTTATGCCCGGGGGTCTAAAATGCTCTTAAGATGGCACTGTGCACACTGGCAGCAATTGATGAGGCACACTGGCAGCAATTGATGAGCAAAGTAGCGGAAATTGATGGACACACTGGCAGCAATTGATGGGTAGAGTAGCTGCGTTTGATAACACAGTGGCGGCAATTTATGGGCACAGTGGCTGCGTTTTATGGGCACAGTGGCTGTAATTGATGTTTGTTTTTGTTTTTTTAGTTTGTTTGCCCCCCCCCCCCAAAAAAAAAATTCGAGCACCAGCCGCCACTGATAAAGTTCCTTTTTACTCCCTTTTTTCTAATATGCAATTGGAAGCATTTTGTTGTATCTATTTTCTAAGTGCAAACAATTTGCCTGTTGATCATTACCTGTCCTGTATCCTCTGCACATTCCCATTCTTATCTCAAAGAGCCATCCTTGTTCTTATCTGGGACTAGCAGAATGTTGTAGAGAATGTTGTTGAATGTTGTAGAGGTCTGAGGCCTCGTACACACGACAGAGTTTCTTGGCAGAATTCAGCGAGAAACTCGGTCAGAGCCGGATTCTGCCGAGAAACTCTGTCGTCTGTACACTTTTTGGCCGATGGAGCCGCCGAGGAACTCGTCGAGAAAATAGAGAACATGTTCTCTATTTTCTCGTTGTTCTATGGGGCTTCATCCCTGAACTCGACGAGGAACTCGATGTGTTTGGCACGTCGAGTTCCTCTGTCGTGTGTACGAGGCCTGAGAGTTGAGGTGGTTTATTATTTTAGCTAAGACACCACTCCACATACTAAGCTGTGTGTTGTCAACCCACAAAAGGCCTTAGGACCTGAGTATTTTTGCAAGATCATGAGGTAATTTTCTGTACAGGGTCTTTAACGGGATAAACACAGAAAAATGTGCCTGTATTTTGTGCCTTGATATATGCTTTAAACACTATTGGCAATTACACTTACACACTAATGCATTAAGGAAGCAAGCAAGAAATACAGTGGCAGTACAGTGCATTAAGATGTAACGGTAAGGAAAGTCTGCAGAGTGAAGTGTAAAGGTGAAAATGAATGACACAAGAGGCCACAGTCTACAGGGGGAGGGTGCAGGAAGGAGGAAGCAATGTGTGTGTCCTACATCGACACATGTGTCCTTGGTCATTATTCATCTATGCACTCACGTCACCCTAGTTCTAAAGAGCAAATTAACATTCCTGCTGACCAAAATCCTATTTAATATGTCCTCTGCAATGCCCGATACAGCTATTTCCTGGATATTTTTACACATTTTCAAAAATGTTTATGATTTTATTGTGCCAGTTAAGTGAATGTTCTGTCAGATAAGGAAAAAGGTGCCAATCCTTCTCTCCAACCTTCAGGTGCGAGTCCAGTCCGCAATCTGGATAAGGAGACACTGGCATAGAAGAAGATGACCGCACTCACAGGTATCAAGCAAATTGTTAACTTTATTGTAGATAAAAGTCCATCAAACAATAAATAATGACATCCTAAAAATCAATACAGACTGGCAGAAGGGCAGAGATTAACGCGTTTCATGAATCGGAATTCGCTTAGTCCCTGTGAATGTTCTGCTTTCACTTAAAAGAGAAGTCTGGGGTTGGAAAATAACAAACAATCATACTCACCTAGATGGCTGTAGCACCGATCCCAGTTGCATCTGTCCCCTGCTGCCTCTAGACCGAGAACTGAGCGATCAAAGACCGCTGATCACTCAGTTCTTGGTTTTCTGTGTTAATCAGTCATTGGCTCACTTCTCTGCCCCTCCAGTGCTCATTGGAGAGCGCTGGGCTGTGGAGGGGGTAGGAGCCGCAGGCTCAGTCTCCCTGAGAGACTAAGCCAGCTGCTGGTCCAGGCATCTGGGTGGATTCTGACTGTGTGGATTCTGAAGTCGTGATCGATCCAGCACCTGAACCGGTTAAGTGACAGCCGACAGCGGGCTTTAGTTAGTTCTGCACTCTTGTGATCCATAGGAGAAGTAGGGTCAAAGGGCTTTGTCCCTAATTCTACTTTAGGGCCAATTCACACTATGTGCGTTAATAGACGTTTTACCACATAGTAAACATTTGTCACTGCATGGACACACAGGAAACAATTGTTTCCTCTGTGCCCTATACACAGTGCAATGCAGTCTAGCGTACATGTAGGGCACTGGGCAGACCACTAGGGACAAGGGGGGGGTGTATTTTTTACATACAGTACTGTAATCTATAAGATTACAGTATACTGTATGTATAGTGTTTGTTTACCTTTTTGAATTTGGCGCCGATCTCCGCCCCCGTGCGTCGTAACGTCGCAGGGAACGGAGATCGGCGGCACAGGAGGACACTGTGTGAATCGAGCGAGGTCCCGCTCGCTCACACAGCGCGGTGGCATCGCTGGATCCAGGAACAAGGTAAGCCAGCGCGCGCTGCAGGCTCTGCATAGCTACCCCGAGTGTGACTCGGGGGTTACAGATTTTGGCACAAAAAATCCACCCCGAGTCACGCTCGGGAATACCGCCAGGAGGGTTAAGGAAAGGGGGTGCACTGTGATGTAAGGGGGAGTGGGGGACTCAACTTCTGATGGTGGGGTGGCTCTTGACATCTAATGTAAGGGGAGGGGATGCGCTGGACATCTAATCTTACAGATACAACCATCCCTTTTGAGGGCAATCAATGACACCCCTGCTCCCTTCTGCAAAAAAATATTCTCCCTATTGTGGGGTCACCAGTATGGTATTTGTAAATTGAAATCATATCCCCTCTCAAGCGTCTCTTCTCCAGAGAGAATAAGCTCAGTGCTTGCAACCTTTCTTCATAACTAATATCCTCCAGACCCTTTATTAGCTTTGTTGCCCTTCTTTTGTACTCGCTTCATTTCCAGTACATCCTTTCTGAGAACTGGTCCCCAGAACTGGACAGTATACTCCAGGTACGACCGGACCAGAGTCTTATAGATTCTTTCTTTAAAAACAATGTAAGGACTTTTGTTAATGTAGGGGAGACAGAAAGAGGCAGAAACCCAGCAGGACCTTCTTCTTCCTGCAACGTTAGACCCAAAGCTATTAACCCCCCAGGACCTGTGGGAAGAAGGCCTCTACAGAAACCATAAGTATTCAAGATATAATTTATTACAGGTAAGTTATGCGACTGAAAAAAAAACAAAAAAACTTTAGCTTTAATGTCTTAAAAGTTTTGTTTCTGAGCATTATTCTAAAGTGGAACTTTTGTCAGAAAATCCAGTCCTGCTGGATCATTTCAGTCTGGCCCCTTTTGCGGTGTATAGCTTTGTAAAACATAATAAATAAGTGCCTATACTGTTTAACCACTTGCTGGTCACCCTATAGCAGTTTTACTGATACAGGTCGGCATCTGTGCGCAGGATCACGTGTATATATATATATATATATATATATATATATATATATATATATATATATATATATATATATATATAATGTGTGATACTGCCTGTCCGCCTGCAGGGGGAGTGAATGCACCGCCAGTGTGCAGTTTCTGCTGTGATAATTCACAGCAGAAGCCAATCTGTGAGTGCCGAGCATTTAATGTCTGCCGGCACCCACCGACCGTCAGGCAGTGGCTCAGAAAAGAGCTCTGACTATGTAAAGAAGGCAGAGTTTCATTATGAAAGGGGGGAGGGATGAATTTTGTGTTCCTGCAAAGCAGAGACTCAAATCCATCTCTTCCCTTAAAGTAAAATCAGCACACACAGTACACAAACATTGGCTACGCACATATTTAATCCTCTAATCGCCCTAGATGTGTAACCCCTTCCCAGCCAGTGTCATTAGTATAGTGACAGTGCATATTCTTAGCACTGATCACTGTATTAGTGTCACTGATTACCACAAAGTGTCAGTTAGCATCCGATTGTCCTTCACAATATCACAGGCCCGCTATAAGTCGCTGCCATTACTAGTATATATATAGAAAAAAAAATCCAGTATATACTGTATGCCATAGTTTATAGACGCTATAACGTTCACGTAAACCAATCAATATACGCTTATTGTGATTTGTTATTACCAGAAACATGTAGCAGAATACATTGGCCTAAATTTATGAAGAAATTCGATTTTTTTTATTGGATATGTTTTATAGCCAATAGTGAAAAATATTGCTTTTTTTTTTTCAAAATTGTTTAAAGCGCAAAAAAAAATGTGCTGATCAAATACCACCAAAAGAAAGCTCTATTTGTGGGGGAAAAAAACTTACATTTTATTTGGGTACCCCGTTGCAATTGTCAGTTAAAGTAATGCAGTGTGCAAAAAACGACAAGGATATGGACATCCGCACTCCAGTAACTTGAAAAAGACGTGCCCTTTATTGGGTACAGGAAAAAATACACTACAGGTATCAGCACACAGTGGGATAAACAGCTATAAAGAGCTGTTTATCCCACTGTGTGCTGATACCTGTAGTGTATTTTTTCCTGTACCCAATAAAGGGCACGTCTTTTTCAAGTTACTGGAGTGCGGCTGTCCATATCCTTGTCGTTTTTTGCACATCCTGTGCATTGCCAGCACCCATCTGCTTCTGAGTGGACATCAATTACCCTAGTGAGCTCACCTGGAGCGGCAGCTTTCTTACCTAAAGTAATGCAGTGCTGTATCGCAAAAAGTGGCCTGGTCATGAAGGGAGAGGTGGGGGGTAAATCTTCTGGAGGTCAAGCCAATAAAATCCAATAATACACTGGACAATGGTCCTTGCTTAAGAACATTGGGCCAGATTCACAAAAGAGATACGCCGTCGTATCTCTGAGATCCGCCCGTCGTAACTATGCGCCTGATTCATAGAATCATAGAATCATAGAATTCTCACAAAGATCCGACTTACACCGTCGGATCTTAGGCTGCAATTCTAGGCCGGCCGGTAGGTGGCGATTCCATAGCGGTCGGCGTAGAATATGCAAATGACTAGTTACTCCGATTCACGAACGTATGCTTTGCCCGTCGCTCTAAATTTACGTTGTTTCCGTCGAGATACGCGGCGTAAAACTAAGGCTGCCCTCTAGGTGGTCTAGCCAATGTTAAGTATGGCCGTCGTTCCCGCGTCGAAATTTGAAATTTCACGTCGTTTGCGTAAGTCGTCCGTGAATGGCGCTGGACGCTATTTATGTTAACGTCGAAACCAATGACGTCCTTGCGACGTCATTTAGCGCAATGCACGTCGGGTAATTTTAGGGACGGAGCATGTGCAGTACGTTCGGCGCGGGAACGCGCCTAATTTAAATGGTGCCCGCCCCATTTGAATTAGGCGGGCTTGCGCCGGGCGGATTTACGCTACACCGCCGCAAGTTTACAGGTAAGTGCTTTGTGAATCAAGCACTTACGCTGTAAACTTGCGGCGGTGTAATGTAAATGGGATACGTTACGCCGCCGCAGCGTAGCCGGATTCTATGTGAATCTGGCCCATTATTTTTTTATCAATGTGTGGGTAAAGGAAATTAATCTAACCACAATATACAGATAATCATTAAAGGGAGAGGTTAAAAATTATTATTTAAAAATACGCATCCCTATCATATATATTAATTTAATATAGGGAATGTCAGGCGTACGAAAATGCAGTCTTGTAGAAAATTGCTGTCAGATAAAATCTCAAAATGTGTACATAATACAACTAAAATACAAGTTGGGTGCTGGAAGACATATGTTTGGGTCTGGGTTTCCTTATGGGTGTGGACCTCGGCTACATTCCCCTATAAAATGTACAGCTGTTATGGTACACATTTTCAGCTACACAACCCTGAATGTGCGCGTTAGGCGTCTATGACAAAGCAGAGCAAGTCACTGACTTGAGCAGAGCAAACAAAGCTAAAGCACATTTTCCACCATACAGACTGTATGCTTCAATGACGTATTCTGTGCATAAAGCCCACTTGCATTTACATCAATGAATTTAAATGACAAAGGTTGTGCTAATACATGTGTCATTGTTGGTTATGTTATTATTGTTTATAAGCACTAAATATTTTAAGCCCACTCTAAACAGGGAAGCACCAATCAATTACTGCAGGTTGACTTATATAACTATACTTGGAAAGATCCGGGAAGTTGGCAGGACACTGTATTCCCCAGGTCACAGCAACCTTCTAGCCCTGAGCACCTAGGTCTGGGCCTGCACAGAGCATTATTTCATGTCAGCACACAATGATAGGTGTGTAGTTTGTGTACATATTATCCAGGCGATTCAAGTTATGGTCCATAGGAAAACCGGTTTCTACAAATAATAATGCTGAGAATATAGCAAAAAAGGTTGATTGTATCTTTTGTCAATCTTTCAGCACTGGAAGGATGACTGTTATGCAAAGTACTAGCTCTGAGGTAGTATGCATAGCAACAGTGGTGTATTTAGGTTTTGTGCTGCCCTAGGCCTGACTAAACTCGTGCAGCCCCCTAATTTAAATATGACCCAACCCTTGCTGTTTAAGACCCGCCCTTCCCTAAAAAAAAAGTGTTGCCTATAGTTCTACTTTAGGCACAAAATTCTGCAAATTTTATGGAGAGGACTAAGAAGATATAACCATGCCAATTGTGCAGCAGAAAATACATAGCACAGTGAGGAAGGTTTGTGGTTCAGGATAATAGGACAGTCAAATTTAGAAGCAACAATAACAATGTAGCGCAAGCCGGCGGGGACTCTTTCCATGCTGCCCCCCTGCAACGTGCTGCCCTAGGCCTGGGCCTTGTTGGCCTAGGCCAGGATACAGCCCTGCATAGCAATCCTCCAATTCACAATAGTATGAACCCAGCCTGAGGAGGAAGATCATAACTAATAGTGTAAGTCAGGGGTATTTATATTAAAATCCAAGGAGGTCCAGTCACTAAAATGTTCCTTCTGCCGAGTTTTAAATCGTAAGTTTGTGCTATGACACAAAAAAATTGTAGTCACTATGGTGGTTATTTACCAAACCTGGAGCGTGCAAAACCTGGTGCAGCCCTGCATAGAAACCAATCAACTTCCAGGTTTTATTTCTGAAGCCTATTTGAACGAGCTAAAGTTAGAAGCTGATTGGCTATCATGCACAGTTGAACCAGATTCTGAGTGCATCAGTTTTACTTAATCTCCCCCTGTATGTTTATCAAAAACTGAGAAATTTACAATTTCCACAGCGTTTCAACAATATTTATTGTCATGTTTCATGACATTCCTTCATCGGTTGCCCCTTTCCATCAGTTGTACCCATCATAGTGTCCCTTTACATCACTTGATCCCATCAGAGTGCCCCTTTCCATCTTTTGTGCCATAAGAGTGCCCCTTTACACCATATGTGCCCATAAGAGTGCCCCTTTACACCATATGTGCCCATAAGAGTGCCCCTTTACACCATATGTGCCCATAAGAGTGCCCCTTTACACCATATGTGCCCATAAGAGTGCCCCTTTACACCATATGTGCCCATAGGAGTGCTCCTTTATACCATATGTGCCCATACGAGTGCCCCTTTACACCATATGTGCCCATAAGAGTGCCCCTTTACACCATATGTGCCCATCAGAGTGCCCCTTGACATCATATGAGGCCAACAGAGTGCCCCTTTACATTACATGTGACCTTCAGAGTGACCCTAAAAATCCTATCTAAGTGAACAGCATATGTCCAGAAGCTGCAGGGGGCGGGAGCTGACAGAAGGGAGGAGTTGCAGGGGGCAGAAGCTGGCAGAAAGGAGGAGCTGCAGGGGACAAGAGCTGGCAGAAGGGAGGGGGGGGGCGGGGGGCTGGCAAAAGGAACGAGCTGCAGAGGGTGGGAACTGGCAGATGGAACATACTGCAGGGGATGGAAACTGGACTAAGAAACTTGCTACAGGGTATGGGGTGCACATGTGGCCTCACTGGTTGCTGGCTGTCCTAGCAACTAATGAGTGCTGAGCAGTGGGGATCGGGCACTGCAGACTGGTGGGCTGACGGTCCTGACACAAGCATCACTTGGTCTGTAACCATAACCGGATTGCGGTCTGCCATTTAATGAAGGCGGTGTAAGTAAATATGGGTTTAGTGTGCTCCCTAAAAGTGTGAAATGTGCAGTTTATCAGTTCGGTGAGGTGGAAAACCAACACAGGGAAGTTTTGATATATGGAAAAGCAAGCCTGGGCGGGGTCCCCCCAAAATCCATACCAGACCCTTATCCAAGCATGTAGCCCGGCAGGTCAGGAAAGGGAAGGGACGAGCGAGCACCCCCTGAACCAACATAGGGGGTGCTTTGGGGCCATGGACCTCTTCCCCACAACCCTGGCTGGTGGTTGTGGGGGTTTGGGGGCAAGGAGCTTGTAGAAATCTGTAAGCTTCCTTTAACAAGGGGCCCCCCAGATCCCGCCCCCCCATGTGAATGAGTATGGGGTACATAGTCCAGGTTCTGATTATTACCAGGGTGCTATCTGGAAAAAGTGTATGTTGTTCGCATATTTGTGCCAGTGCTGGAAATGACAATCAATTATAAGCTCATCTGTGGCAAGGACTGGTGCGACGAGTTCAGGCCCCCTTCTGAATATGGCTTGCATTAACCTAACGTGTTACCCTGTATTAAGGTGTGCTGCATTAAGGCAGCATGTTTATTTTGAATAGGCTGACAGCACACCTTAACACACAGTAAATTGGACGTAACCCCTTTTTTAATGCAACACACCACGGCGCTTAGCGTGTGCATTGTGGCACATTGTAATAGTAGCAGACAATGCACCTGCACTGCAATGTGTTGAGGTGTCATCAACGCTGTATCCTGGCCTAGGCCAACAAGGCCCAGGCCTGGGGCAGCACCTTGCAGGGGGGCAGCACGGAAAGAGTCTTCGCTGGCTTGTGCTACATTGTTAGTGTAGAGTCAGTCTTATGGGGCAGACTGGGCTGAAATGCAAATTAGTATAGCACCCCCATAAAGTGGCCGCACTGCTTCCAGTATGCGGGCGGCTGGCCTTCCAAACTGTGGGGGGTGCTGCTTCTAATTTTGACTGTCCTATCATCCTGGACCACAAACCTTCCTGTTTTCTGCTGCACCATTGGCATGGTTATATCTTCTAATGCCGCATACACACGATCATTTGTCGGCATGAAAAAAAAACGACGTTTATCAGCATGTAGAAAAAACAACGGTTTTCCAACTTCATCATTAAAACGACGTTGCCCACATACCATCGTTTTAAAAAAATGCTCTAGCAAAGCGCGGTGACGTACAACACATACGACGGCACTATAAAGGGGAAGTTCCATTCGCCTTTGGGCTGCTTTAGCTGATTCCGTGTTAGTAAAAGACGATTCGCGCTTTTCTGTCTGTTACAGCGTGATGAATGTGCTATCTCCATTACGAACGGTAGTTTTATCAAAACGAGCGCTCCCGTCTCATAACTTGCTTCATGCGCGGGTTTTTAACGTCGTTTTAGCCCACACACGATCATTTTTTACAACCTGAAAAACGACATAGTTTAAAACGATGTTAAAAAATGCAGCATGTTCGAAAAAAAAATTGTCGTTTTTCAGAACCTGAAAAATTATGTGAAGCCCACACACAATCATTTTGAATTTTTTTTTTTAAAAAACAACGTTTTTTTCATGCTGAAAAATGATCGTGTGTATGCGGCATTAGTCCTCTCCATAAAATTATCAGAAATTTGTGCTTAAAGTAGAACTAAAGGCAACATTGTTTTTCTTTTCATTTTAGATAGAGTAAGGGAGTGTTATAGCCCATCCCTGTCCCATTGCAGAGATTTCCCATCACTTCCTGCCCCATAGCCAAGCAGGAAGTGAGAGGAAATCTATGCAAATTAAGGGAATCCATTGCCCCCCCAAGGCCCTCAGGACTAGTGTCCTCACTCGAAAATTTCAGGGTGGGTCTTAAACACCAAGGGGTGTGGCCTTGACAGGAAGGAGTGGTCATATTTAAATTAGGGGGTGCATGAGTTTAGTCAGGCCTAGGGCAGCACAAAAACTAAATACTGGGTGTCATTCAAAATTATTGGCGCTGCAACACCCGGCACTGCAGTTTGCATAGCATCATGCATTTTGGCAAAATGTGGAAAAACACATGTTACTGCCATGTATAAATGTGAGTCTGACCTCAGCAATCATACTAAAGCATTACTTCATATATTGGCATTACAAAATTGTGTAAAATAAAAAAATAAACTACACAATCTGATGAACTACCAATCTGATACAGATAGAAGAAATGAACAATGACTAAATGCAAACAGTAATATCATACAATGTAAAACATAAAAGAAAAACTGCAATGCAACTGTAAAGTTTTCTTATACACTGTATACATTTTATGGAAAGGGGGTCCAAACAATGGCTTTCTAAGCTCTAGCCTAAACATCAGAGGTATTTGGGAACTAACATTGCAGACTTTTTTATGAAAATGCTAGTTGCCTGGCTGTTAGAAACTGTCCCACTAGCTTCAGTACTTTCCGAATCCCTGTCACTCAGTATGCAGATGAGAAACGACAGAGAGACGTACTTATCTGCAGACTTTTTTTAAATCGTGTCTTAAAAGTATTGAAATAAAACTGTAAACGTGACAGCTTGGCAACTAGCATTTTCAGAAGAAGTCACAATGGCAGTCTGTGTTTCTTTTAACAGGGTTTCTTAGACTAGGGAATTCCAGAGCAAACCTAATCCATATGCTGAATTATATCGCCCTCTGCTGGCTGAATTAGGCATACTACCATACACCCATGGTACTGTGACTAAATGAAAGAACACAGCATTACCAAAGTCTTTACTCATAGGAACTACTTTGCGAAAATCTCTATGAGTAGAAACTTTCTAATAAAACAGGAAATGTTATTTGGTTGCTATGAACAAAAGAACATTGGTAGTGTGAATTTAATGCCGCTGATGGTTAAACAACTCTTTCACAAATGTTAAAACTGTTCTTTAGGTTTAGTTTGAATAATTGTTAAAAAAAAATTGCTATAAAGGTATATTTACCATTAGCTTAAAAAGAATGAGACAAAAATGTTTTTTTCAAGTTTTTGTAATTTCTTCTAAATCTAAAAATATGAATACATATAGCACTAGTCCCTATACACCAGGGGTGGCCAACCAGTGGCCCGGGGGCCACATGTGGCCCGTGGAGCCCTTTGATGTGGCCCGCGGAGCCCTCTGATGTGGACCGTGACCTCCTGCTCTGGAATGGCGGGTTGGCAAGCCCAGATCACAGGTTGCCGACCCGCCATACCACAGCATCAGTGTTGTGAATAAAGCTGGTGGTAGAGGAAGAAAGCGTTTGTAGAGCAAATCCCCATAAGCCGATGCGTCCTCTACAGTGCCGGCTTATGCCACAGGCAGAGTCTATGGCAAAGTTCAGCTAACCCACAGGATAGACATATGTGCACTACGCTGCACCCACGGTGTGGGTAAACCGCAACACTTTAGTGTGAAAGCAGTTTTGGGCCCTTTTCACACGATCAGCCGAACCAAATAGGACCCTCAATTCACCTCTTTAGAGCGACAGATGTCTGTTTACGCCCGCCTACCTCCAATCCGAAAAACAGAGGGGAATTCATCCCCTTCCATCTGGGTCAGAGGGGCTATAGAGTAGCCGTGACCTGTCAACGGCCCGCTCTGCTCATTGTGGCCCGCGACTGGTTACCAAGTTGCTTAAGTGGCCCTCGCTCTTCAAAAGGTTGGGCACCCCTGCTATACACAATTAAATACCCACGCAAAATACTTTCATAAATATTAAATACGATTCAGGAAGGACTTTTTTTTCCAAACTGGGGTACCCAAAATTGTCCATAGGCATCATTTTAAATAGACTATACAGCTAATCAATTTAGAAGTAACGATATATGATGATACATGATGCAAGGGTACTTAATATGCATTGTACAAATATGCAAATGTACATATGTGCATGGTGGTACTTTATATTTTGTAAAGTGTTTATTTATTTATTTTTCCATTAGCTGTATTACTTTCACAAAGGTGCTGACAAGTAAATAGTAATAGTGATAGTAAAGAGGCAGGCCTCCTTTTTTTGGAGACATCAAAGGTCTCCTAGACCCGTAATGCCACCCCTGCACTCTGCTTAGAGCAGTGTTTCTCAATTCCAGTCCTCAGGCCCCCCCAACCGGTCAGGTTTTCAGGATTTCCATTATTTTGCACAGGTGATTTGATCAGTTTCACTGCCTTAGTAATCACCACAGCCTTTTCATCTGAGGGAAATCCTGAAAACCTGACCTGTTGGGGGGGCCTGAGGACTGGAATTGAGAAACACTGGCTTAGAGCCAGTTCACACTAGGGCGACTCGTCAGGCGACTCAGCTGCCTGACAAGTCGCATCCCATTCTATTCAATAGAACCGTTCTAATAAAAGCGACGCAAGTCGCTCCGACTTATAAAAAGGTTCTTGTACGACTTGAGGGCGACTCGGGGCAACTTGCATTGACTTCTATACAGAAGTCATTTTGCAAGTCGCTTTTGAAGTCGTCTTCAGGACTCCTTGCCGAGTCGCCCCCGAAGTCGTGCCGCCCCAGTGTGAACCGGCTCTTAAGGGACAAAGTGGCTGCTGTTTTTCTTGCCACAGTTGCCGGTTTCTAACCTTCCTGAACCCTGAAGTAATCAATGCTGAACACATCCAGGTTTATTTATCTCCAAGAGATCAGAGAACAGACAGAGCCTGAACAAAATGCAAACAAGCATTTATATCCCGTACCTACAAAACCATAATAGTTAGCATGGCAGCATTTAAAAGGTTAAAGAATATACAGTAGATAAACTAAGAATTACAGCTTATTGCGGTGCACACATACAGTATACAGGCATTGCTTCCATTAACTATGACCTAAACAATGTGCAATGAGGGAGTGTCTCCTTATACCAAGTATTTCCAGTGGCGTGGTCACCTGCTGACTTGGCACCATCCATGGACAGATTAACTTATTAATAAGACACAGAAGTTTAATCCAGTGCAATATAACTAATTGTAGTTTTCCCAGTCTATTGAAGTACAAAAATGTAGGCAGGTGAAGTCTACTTTTTCCACTTCAGGTGGGGCTTGCCTGCAGTGGCATTGCAGATGGAGAGGAAGTCAAGAGGAACATGGTTCCTCTATGGTATCATGGGTCACTGGGCAAGCAATTCAATTGGATGCTACTGCCCCATGTGAATCTAGCAGCCATAGGTGTCCGCAGCCTATAGCATTAGGGTGTGCACCCCAAAGCTCAAACATATTTGCATGTGTATATACAGTATACTGATGGTGTCAGTAGGGCAGTGGACAGTGTCAGTAGTTTTTTATTTTAGCTTTGGTGAAATATCAGGGGTCTATTTCTGTGCGTTACTGCACGCTTAACGCAGTATATTTCTGTGCATTACTGCATGTTTAACGCAGTATATTCCAGTGTGTTACTGCACGTTTAATGCAGCATATTTCTGTGCATTAGTGCACGTTTAACGTTGTATATTTCAGTGAGTTATGTGCCGTTTAATGCTGTATTTTTCTGTGTGTTAGTGCAGGTTTAACTCAGTATAATTCGGGACAATCCGCACCACACAGGGTGATTAGGGTGTGCCCAGGCACACCCTGCGCGCACGCCTATGCTAGCAGCCATCTTTGGTAAGGTAGAGCATATTTAAGGGTCTGTCTCCTAGGCTTGGTATGTATTTTGCGAATGAGAAGGCACAGGTACCCCGTCTGTTGTGGACAGTCTTAGTGGCAGGGAAAGGTTCCTCAAGAGGAAGGAAAGAGTTGGGCTCGCAAATTTTCTAGACATCTTCCTGCTTTGTCAGGAGACGGCCAGGTTGCCCCTCCTAATAGATGCTTTCAATCTGCTCTCTAGACACTGCTGGACCTGAGTGTCCCTGGTTGAGCTTCCTTCACACCGGCTTTATTGACCTCTGTATTTTGATTTTTTTATGCAGTTTGTTAGATCTTTGTTAGATCGGGGGCTAACCCGTCAGAGGTGCTTTATTGTGAACTGTATTAGCATTACTTTAATACAAGTTCTTCATCGCACCTGGACTGTGTGTGTTATTGCCGCTGCACCATGCTGCACCCCACCTACAAGAAGACAATGGCCCAGATTCTCAAAGGGCTTACGACGGCGCAACGCCATGTACATCGTCGTAAGTCCTAATCTGGGCCGTCGTATCTATGCGACTGATTCTTAGAATCAGTTACGCATAGATATCCATTAGATCTGACAGGCGTAAGGCTCTTACGCTGTCGGATCTTAAATGCAATTTTTTTTTTGTCCGCTAGGTGTCGCCTCCGTCGTTTTCCCCGTTGAGTATGCAAATTAGCAAAATACGCAAATTCCTGAACGTACGCGCGGTCGACGCAGTGAAGTTACAACGTTTACGTTAGATTTGCGATGCGTAAAGTTGCCCCTGCTATATGAGGGGCAACCAATGTATGGCCGTCGTTCCTGCATCGAAATTAAAAAAGTTACGTCGTTTGCGTAAGTCGTCTGTGAATGGGGCTGGATGCCATTTACTTTCACATCGAAACCAATGACGTCCTTGCGACGTCATTTGGAGCAATGCACTCTGGGATATTTTCAGGACGGCGCATGCGCAGTACGTTCGGCGCGGGAACGCGCCTAATTTAAATGCTCCACGCCCCCTACCCGGCTCATTTGAATTAGGCGGGCTTGCACCGGGAGATTTACGCTACGCCGCCGCAACTTTACAGGCAAGTTCTTTGTGAATAAAGCACTTGCCCGTAAAACTTGCGGTGGCGTAACGTAAACGAGATACTTTACGCCCGCACAGTTTTACGCCCAGATACGAGAATCTGGGCCAATGACTTTTCTGAGTCTTGTCTCTGTAAATAACTAGCACTGACTGAGAAACATTAGAGAAGTGAGGAGGACTAAACTATTTAGCACTAAAGGTTGGGAAGACAGAATAAGAAACCAAAATCACATTAGTACACAAGATGCAGTTGCCCAAAAGTGCCTCTAGAAGTCAGCACACTACACAAAAATGAGAACCTCATGCAGTTCAATACAAGCTATACAAATAGGTGAAAATGGGGCAGAACATGCACACATAAACCCCAGTTCAGATCATTTCTAACAAAATTAAACTTTTCAATTACATATAATTCATTGTGTGCAGATTTTAGAAATATAATTAATTTGCCTAAGCTTACCTTAAAGAAGACCGTCATTTAAATAGTTAGGGACTACTTAGAGGCAGCAAAAACAGAGACAAACACTTTAATCAGGAGTTTGTAGTTCATCACAGCTTGCAAAGTCCATGCTAAGTAACATAGTAACGTACAACATAGCATATAGAGTACAGTGTTCAGGAGTATATAATACCCAGCACAAAATATAGAGTGCATAAGCCTGCCTTCTGCCAATGGATTACAAGTAACCTTATTTGCTAAGAAGCTTTGACCAGATCACTGGGGCCAGAAGCGATGTGCACCCTTCTTGCATTTCTCTGGTGTTCAGGTAGATACAGAGATGTAGTCCATCATTCTGTTCTCAACCAACTAATCACAGCCTTGGCAGAGCTCTCTGCATGGAATGCATATGTGGTAGGGTGATGGACTGTTGTCCCTGTTTACTGTTCATACCAATATTCCCCCTAGTAAAACCCATTACATCCCCATGCTATTCCAAAAGCAGAGGGACAGCAAATTTAATTATCCACAACAAAACAAATACAAATATAAACAGGGCTTTTTTTCAGGGGGAACTTGGGAGAACTCAGTTCCACCACCTCTGGCTCAGACGCTTTGGTGCCTGCTCAACACAATCACTTGTAAACACAGAAGTCTGGTTTCTGTGTTTACAAGTGACAGCTCTGCACTCTGTGTGTAACCCCCCTGAACTCTGAACTCTGTATGTAATGCAATCCTGGTATTTAATGCCCCTTTAAGACCCTTCTACTGTTTGTGAAATCTGAATGGGGTCGTGGTTGAGTTCCTGCACCTATTTTCTGAGAAAAAAAGCTCTGAATATAAATGTTTTTATGTATTGGTATCAGTATGTAAAGGCAATCCTGATGCTAGCTAAAGCCCTACATGTAGTACTAATGGAAAACTATCCTAAATAGATCAAAAATAATCTTTTGGGTCCTGGTAGTAAACAAGTTTGCTAGTCTTTTCATCTTGGCAGGAAAAACACACTGGTAGCAACATTTGTAGGGTAAATCGAACCCAGAGCAAAACATTCCCTTGGTTTAGGGCTGGTTCAATCTAGATTCAGTCAAGTGCATATTTAATCTGCATCAAAAATGCCAAAAAGTCCAAAAACATGTCAACAAAAGTAGAACATGTTGCATTTTTTCTGTATAGAACACAGCAAAACACATCAAAAAACGCACAGGAACAGAGTCTTTTGAAACTCTAATGCCGCATACACACAACCGTTTTTCGTGACGAGAAAAATGCAACTCTTTAAAATTGATCGTGAAAAACGGTAGGCTCCAGAGCATTTTTCTCGGCGTTAAAAATTTAGAACTTGCTATATTTTTTCTCGTAGTTTTTCACGTTGTCGCTTTTGACGTTGTGTGTACGCTTTAACGAGGGGGAAAAAAAACACGCATGCTCAGAAGAAAGTTATGAGATGGGAGCGCTCGTTCTGGTAAAACTATTTGTAATGGGGATAGCACATTCGTCACGCTGTAACAGACTGAAAAGCATGAAGATTGAAAAGCGTAAATTGTCTTTCACCAAACTTTTACTAAGACGCGGTAACACAAAATCAGCTAAAGCAGCCCAAAGGGTTGCGCCATTCGAATGGAACTTCCCCTTTATAGTGCCGTCGTACGTGTTGTACGTCATCACGCTTTGCTCAAGCATTTTTTTTCACGATCGTGTGTATTCATGACATGAATAACGGTGTGTACGCGGCATAACAGGTTTTCTTCTAAGATTGCCCTGTATTTAGCAACATCCATCTTCCCATCAACTCTGACCAGCTTCCCTGTCCCTGCTGAAGAAAAGCATCCCCAACAACATGATGCTGCCACCATCATGTTTCACAGTGGGGATGATGTGTTCAGGTTGATGTGCAGTGTTAATTTTCCGCCACACCTAGCGTTTTTCTTTTAGGACAAAAAGTTGGTCTCATCTGACAAGAGCACCTTTTTCCACATGTTTGCTGTGTCCCCCACATGGCTTCTCACAAACTGCAAATGGCACTTCTTATGGCTTTCTTTCAACAATGGCTTTCTTTTGCCACTTTTTATTATCTATTTACTTTTCTATAAAGACCAGATTTGTGGAGAGCACAACTAATAGTTGTCTTGTGTACATATTCTTCCAACTGAGCTGTGGATCTCTGCATCTCCTCCAGAGTTACCATGGGTCTCCTGGCTGCTTCTCTGATTAATGATCTCTTTGCCTGTCAGTTTAGGTGGACGGCAATGTCTTGGTAGGTTTGCAGTTGTGCCATGCTCTTTCCATTTTCGGATGATGGATTGAACAGTGCTCCGTGAGATTGTCAAAGCTTGGGATATTTTTTCATAACCTAACCCTGCTTTAAACTTCTCCACAACTTT
The DNA here is from genome assembly GCF_905171775.1 of Rana temporaria. NCBI lineage: Eukaryota > Metazoa > Chordata > Amphibia > Anura > Ranidae > Rana > Rana temporaria. Next base: position 260,661,294 of record NC_053489.1, on the reverse strand, counting down.
ATCCCTGACCTATCTGGTGTGTTCCTTGGCCTTCGTGATGCTGTTTGTAATAAACCTCTGAGGGCTTTACAGAACATCTGTACTTGTACTGAGGTTAAATCACACACACACACACACACACACACACACACTCTAACTACTAATTAGGTGACTTCTGAAGGCAATTGGTTCCACTAGATTTTAGTTAGGGGTATCAGAGTAAAGGGGGCTGAATACAAATCCACCCTACACTTTTCACATATTTGTTTGTAAAAAAAGTTGCAAACCATTTATAATTTTTCTTCCACTTCACAATTATGTGCCACTTTGTGTTGGTCTATCACATAAAATCCCAATAAAATACATTTACGTTTTTGGTTGTAACGTGACAAAATGTGGAAAATTTCAAGGGGTATGAATACTTTTTCAAGATGCAGTAAGCACTATCCAGCACTTCTTATGTAATACTGCAGATTTCTTTCACCTAATGTGAATAATTAGACAGCAGCAAGGTCATTTTTGTTCACTTCTCTTCCCCTGATGAACAGCTTAGAGCAGGGGTCCTCAAACTATGGCCCTCCAGGTGTTCAGGAACTACAATTCCCGTCATGCCTAGTCACGTCTGTGAATGTCAGAGTTTTACAATGCCTCGTGGGACTTGTCGTTCCGCAACAGCTGGAGGGCCATAGTTTGAGGATCCCTGGCCTAGGGAGAGAGAAGGCTGGATTGAGTACTGATTGGTTGCTGCAGCTGAAGAGGACCTACCTTTAGCATCAGGGACACATGTTGGACTCTTATTGTCAAGGTGGGCCAGAAGGATGCTGACTAGCCACTGGCCATGATAAGCACTGCCCACCACCCGGAGAAGAGCAGGGACTCACAAACCGTTGGGAGGCTGTGTATAGGGGCTGAAAGCTGCCGCAGAAGGGAACTGTTTGCAATATCACATGCTGCCAGCTGAAAGACTACTGCAGGGTTCAGGACTGAGGGCTGCCCACACACAGACTTTGCTACTGAGAACCCAGACAGAGAGAAAGACTGACTGTTGTGAGTGCTATTGTGTACATAGGCTGCTGTTGTTTCCTTTGTTGGAAGGGTGAGCCTGAGAGATGTGTGTTGCTACATAGACACTGCCTGCTGCTCCTGAGAGTCAGGACACTGTGCTTGAGCTGCTGTTCCAGAGATGATCCAGTTTCAAAATTGTTTCAAAATTGTTCCAGCTAGCAAAGCCAGTTACAGCCGCTGAGAGCTTCCATGAGACGGAGGATCCTTTCTCTGGTCCAGAGAGACTGCATGGGACAAGAACTGGCGGCATTAGTTGTGAGAGGCCCTTTTGTCCAAAACAGGGGCCTCATAGCTGGAAGGAATGGAATTGTGTTCCACTGGCCAGTGGTTAGACAGGCCCCATTAATAATAGTTAGGTTGTTAATATAGCGGTTACATTACCTCTTAAATGTTGTGGAATTCTCAAATCGTTCCTCCACAAAGGTTTAATTAATTCTGTCTGGGCCATTTCACAGGCGGCAGTGGGAGAAGAATACGGTGTCACATAAAACTGCATTTGCTCAGCTGTTATTCTACTTGTTTAAACCACCCCTTCCTCCTACAGGGCATTGCTTCCTAAATAAAGCCCACTGAAATGTGTAGTCTTGGGTCCAGTTAAGGGCAGGTCATCACAGGTGAAGGACAGAGGGATCCAAAGCAATTTAGCAGCTACTTCAGGGATAAGTAATATGAAATGTGAATGGGTAATAGTGACGCGCTGTGTGACTAAAAATAAACAATAAACAAGGGAATGGTACAAAACCCACCGGCTAGGTAAGTTGAACCCTTGGTGCAATATTGAAAATGAATAAGTAGGGTGAGGGTGTAACAAATAATATATAGCAAAATATATAGCAACAATGTGAACGGGTGCAAGGGTGTAAATATACAAAACAAGCATAAAATGAATGAACTACAATGAAAAATCCACTGAAAACACAGAAACGTGAAAAAGCAACACACGTGTGAATAAAGTCCAATAATTTAAATAGTGGTGCCAAGTGAAACCAAAAGATCCAGTGTTTGGGAGGGCAAACTTCAGTGCAGACACCTCTTGTGGTACTAAATGCTCACCTCAGAGCTATAGCACGGATAGCCCAAAAGTTCCACAGGTGTATCCTCAAAACTGCAGCAAAACTTGTATATGACTGGGAAGGAACTCCACGTCAGATTGGCATAAAATAGGAAAAAAAGAAATAAAGGAATAATAGCGTGATCCTGTAGGGATGTTGGGAAGAAAAATGATAGATCACATATACATGCACTCACATGGAGGCCATGGATAGTGGGCCTATCTCCACGAACACCGAGTTCGTTCGCCGATCCTGTCTGTATTCTTACAAGTCCCTGGATGTGTATAGGGTGTCACTCTTCTAATTCTTCCACCTCTAATCTTATCCCGTGGTATCCGATGTAGTACTCAAAGGATATGGGTGGAGAAAAGGAGAGGGAAACCCATAGTGCAGTACCGCATGTAAAAATGTATTACAGGAAGAATAAAAACATTAAACTCACATTTAAAACCGAAGGGGCAGTACCAAAACCCACGAGCAGCGAGCTCGTCTCTCCGCCGTCAGAGCGTGTCGGATCTGGTGCTCCTGTTTCCTACGCGTGTCGTCACACCACGTGACTTCTTCAGGGTATGAAATGTGTCCCCTATTTATATAATGTAATACAAATATATATGTAGCACTACCCCGAAAGAGCTGCTGGTTTAGATTTGGGCCTGCACGTTACCTCACCATTCGTTGTCTAGGGGAATGAGAGTCTGTAGAAACCACAATGTCCACACAAGTTGAAAATCCCTTTTTGTTAAGGGTTATTCACACAAACTTGCACAGGTAGAGAGATGGAGGGTCGGGGCAAGGTTCAGGCACTCAATGCAGATCACTGGGGAGTTTTTAAGCTTCAAAAGTCACACTCACCACTTTCCTTTGAGTGGGTATTGCTCACCCGGATAGGCCCCTCTCACCAGCCTAGCAGCCGGGGTGATGCACGAACAAAAAGAAAGAATAACAGTCTCTGCCACAGACTAGTGCGATGAAGTTGAACTGTACAATGATCCTCTGCCACAGGATTTAGAATTCAGATATTCAGCCTAATGCCGCATACACACCATCACTTTATGTGATGAAAAAAAACGACATTTTCTGTGAAGTAAAAAACGACGTTTTTGAAACTTCAATTTTCAAAGACGAAGTTGCCTACACACCATCGTTTTTCTCACAATGCTCTAGCAAATCGAAGTTACGTTCACCACGTTTTTCCATTGAAGCTCGCTTCATAACTAGCTTCTGGGCATGCGCGGGTGTAAAAACGTCGTTTTAAACAACGTTTTTTGCTACACACTGTCAATTTCTGTGAAGTAAAAAACGACGTTTTGAAAAACAACACATAAAATTGAAGCATGCTTCAATGTTTTTTTGTCGTTTTTCAGAAGACATAAAACAACGTTTTCCCCCACACACGGTCATTTAAAGTGACGTTTTTAAAATCGTCGCTTTTTTTCATCACATAAAGTGATGGTGTGTATGCGGCATTACAGTATAGAACCTTTAAGCCGACCCGGCACACTGTAAAGTAACATAGGCTTCGGTGCATCCTCCAAAAAAGTCACAAGGCCTTCCCCGAGATACCAGTCTTCTGCTTGGTCCTCTCCAGGACAGGTCCTCCCCTGGTTTCCTCTATTGAGTGGCTTCCTCCCTCAGGACGGACGCGCAGGATCACCTCCAAAGTACAGGCCCCAGTCAGCACAACTGGGCCTGCGTGGCAAGGATGCAGCCTCGGGCCAACGTGACCCCGCAGCTGAAAATCAATCATCACATACCTCGAGCCAGGAGGGCCACGAAGGCAAAAACCCCCGAAAAATAGTGTCTGTCCCCTAAAGTACCCTTCCCCAGCATGCTCAGCGGGGAGGGTACCCAGGGGAAAGCACCCAATAGTCTCTGGCCTGTTTGTATTCCAACATTGGCCTGGGGTGGTAACGCCACCTACAGGCAACAGTGGGAATTCCCTCAAGCACAGCCATAGCCGAAACAGAGGCTAATTTAGGCTTAATCATCCCAAAGTCTGAGCCAACTACCAGCTCAGACATACACTAAATTTAAACATAGCGTCCGGTCATCAGGAGCAGGGCGCTACACATATATACACATATACACAGTACATCCATTCTATGCTTCCAGCCTACAAACATGTAATCAATGCAGGTCTATAGACCTTAGTGCTACGGTTGTATCTTGGCCTCCTTCTCTCACAAACTAATCACAAAACACACAACCCCAGGTTTTTTTTCTCTCAAAATGGCCAGGAACAAAAGGTGGTGAAAACACGAACATAGTACTAGGGTCTATGACACCTAAAGTACTTACATCCACAATGGCGGAGGTACAGAGGGAGATGTACTTACCCTGGCATGTAAACAAGATTTGCCTAATGTAGTAGAGCACCTGCATGGTGCGGGGTGGCTTTTAGGGAACATAATGTATAACTGTTTAAACACTTGTATTTTTTTTAATGCCCTAAGGCTCCATTCACATCTAGGCGACAAAACGCCAGAAGCGCGACGCTCGTGACGCTGGAGGGGAGAATTTCCATTGATGTCTATGAGATGGTTCACATCTCATAAACGCCGTACGCCTGCCGCCTGAAAACAAGTCCCGGACCCTTTTTTTCAGGCGGCATTGGCGTTCGGCCATAGACATCAATGTAAATTCTTTGTGGAAAAAAAAAGTAAACTAATCGCGGCAAAATATGCCGCGTACGCGGCGTTACAATGTGAATGGAGCCTCAGTTAGCTTTACTGTAAGTATCCTTTATAGGGACTTTGCAACACATTAGAAAACATGTTACTAATTGCTTTTCTAATTTATTTTCTTTCCATTGTATGGCGAAACAAGCTTTTCACTTCTTAGGTGCTGCTGCAATAGGTCCCAAGGATGTGACTTGCAAAAAAGGCTATAGTCAGATATCAGACCTTGCATAACTCTTATGACCCATAGCCATACCTATAGTTAGACCAAGTATTCTGATATTTTAATATCTTCTCTAACATTAAACCATTTTCAGCTGTACTTCAGATTTGAACTGAAGATAAATGTTTTTTTTTGTAGTTTCAGCAATAATATAACAAGGTTTCCTCCCCACCACTTTCTATGAAAAGAAGAGGTAGTGTAGGCTAAAGCTTTCCATTAATATAGTAAGAATACTTCCTGTCTTACCACATTTTGCAGTGTTGCTTTACTTATCAGAGGGTAGCTTCTTATATGCCAGCTACTATTCCAGTCATTCTGCTTATTCTAGTGTTATCTATATTAGCTAGAAAAAAAATGATATGCAGCATAAATTATTTATATTACATTGTATTAATAGAAGGAGAAATAAGTCAAATTATTTATATGTGCAAAAAATTACTTTAATTTGCAGCCTAAGTAAAAGGAGTTGCAAATAAAATGAATACTTTTGCAGTCTTTTATGTTATGTATTTTACACTCTAATGTCCGCGTACACACGATTGGACATTCCAACAACAAAACCGTGGATTTTTTTTCGACGGATTGTTGGCTCAAACTTGTCTTGCAGTCACACATATGTTGTCGGAAATTCTGAACGTCAAGAACACGGTGACGTACAACACTACGACGAGCCGAGAAAAATTAAGTTCAATGATTCCGAGCATGCATCAAATTGATTGTGAGCATGTGTAGGATTTTTGTGCGTTGAAATGTGTACACAAACGGTCGGAAGTTCCGACAAGAACTTTTGTTGTCGAAAAATTTGAGAACCAGCTCTCAAACATTTGTTGTCGGAAATTCCGACCGCAAATGTCCGATGAAGCATACAGACGGTCGGATTTTCCGACAACAAGCTCACATCAAACATTTGTTGTCGGAAATTACGACCGTATGTACGCGGCATAACACGTGAATGGGCAACCAACACACAACAATAGACAAAAAAGTAAAATTTTTTATTTTTCTTAAAGTGGTTGTATAGTAAATTTTTAAACTTTTACCTACATGTAAGCCTATAATAAGGCTTACCTGTAGGTAAAAAAAAAATATCTCCTAAACCTTTACGGTTTAGGAGATATTATCCTTGCAGTGAGCTACTGACTGCAGCGGCGCATGCACACAGGGGATTCTCGGCTTAAGGCCTGGCAGATGCCAGACCTTGTCGGAAACAAGTCTCTGGCGCAGTGGCGTCACTAGGGTTGGTGTCACCCGGTGTGGTAAAACATGGTGTCATCCCCCCTCTGTCTAGGCTGCCCAGCACCAAGCAGGCAGCGCACGGGCACGGGGCGCACCCCAAACCAGCCCCTGTAAATGATAGTATAGGGCAGTATAGTGGCAGGTTAGGGTAGTATAGAGTGGTATAGTGGCAGGTTGGTGTAGTGGGGTGGTATAGGACAGGTTAAGGTGGTATAGGGCATGTTGGGGTGATATAGGGTAGTTTGGGGTGGTATAGGGCAAGTTAGGGTGGTACAGGGCAGGTTGGGTTGGTATAGTGCAAGTTAGGGTGGCATAGGGCAAGTTGGGATGGCATGGGAAAGGTTGGGGTGGTACAGGGCAAGTTAGGGTGGCATTGGGCAGGTTAGGGTGGTATAGGGCAAGTTATGGTGGCATAGGGCAGATTGGGGTGGTACAGGGCAAGTTAGGGTGGCACAGGGCAAGTTGGGGTGGCATGGGAAAGTTTGGGGTGGTACAGGGCAGGCTGTGGTGGCACAGGGCAGGCTGGGTGGTACAGGGCAGGCTGGGGTGGCACAGAGCAGGCTGGGATTGCACAGGGCAGGCTGGGCATGTCAGCTAAAAAAAAAAACAGGATGGTGTCACCCCTCTAGCGGGTGTCACCCGGTGTGGACCGCACCCCCCGCACCCCCCTAGCAACACCTCTGCCCGCGTGCATGCTTGGGAGTGATGACATTGCGGCTCCAGCCACTCACAGCGCTGGGGCCGCGATACCCGGAAGACACGCGGAGGCAACATGTCAGCTACCTTGGCATGGACCAGGTAAGTTACTAACGCCTCGTTCTAAGGTAAGTTATTCATAATGAGCTAGTATGCTGTGCATACTAGCTCATTATGCCTTTTGCCTCACAGGTGACCCAATTTTTTTTTTTGCTATGGGACTATACAACCGCTTTAACAAAGAGCACCACAAAACACAGCACGTGTGTTATGTTACACTGCAGCAATACTGCAACTGCATCTACTGGGGTGTGCATTGAGGTAGAATTCTAAAAATATGGTACCACAATTCACCATAAAAAGTGCAAAGCATTACCTTGCATTCTAGTGGTAACTAGAGGTAGAATGTGCATTACTGCAATGCATAGGTCTAAAGGAGCCCCAAGGGAAACTTTTACCAATTTTCAAGTGCATGAAAATTTGTTTAGTTAAAAGAAAACCTTTTAAGAAGGCTGCTATTGCTAATGTCTGTTTTTCTTTATTGTAGCAACCTTATCAATGTGTGTTTAAATTCTGTGGTAGCTTTTTAAAATTTTATTTTTCTGTATACTTACATTTTACCAGTCTATGCAGGCAGAAGTGTTTTCTAATTTCACATGCAAGCTCTGCTTGTCAATTGGTAGCGCTGTGCAGAAACAAAAATGACCTTAGCCTTAGGCCTCGTATACACAACCGTTTTTCTCGACAGAATCCATCAAGAAACTTGGTGGGAGAGCTTTTTTGCAGAGGAAACCGGTCGTGTGTATGTTTTTCATCGAGGAAACTGTCGTGGAACTCGACGAGAAAAAAAGAGTTGGCCTCGTACACACGACCGAGAAACTCGTCGTAAAAGAAACATAGTTTTCCTCGGCGAGTTCCTTGTCAGGCTTGTCGAGAATCTTGTCAAGCTTTCCTTGCATACACACTGTCAAGACAAAATCTTGTCGTTCTCAAACGCGGTGACGTACAATACGTATGACGGCACTATAAAGGGGAAGTTCTATTCCACTGGCACCACCCTTGGGGCTGCTTTTGCTAATCTCATATTACTGCATGTTAAGTAAAAGTTTGGTGAGAGACGATTCACGCTTTTCAGTCTGTTACAGCGTGACGAATGTGCTATCTCCATTAGGAACGCTACTTTTACCGAAGGTGCGCTCCCGTCTCATACTTTATTCTGTGCATGCGCGGGTTTCTAAGCATACACACGAACGTGTTTCTCGTCGTAAACCAGCCCAACGAGAAACACGACGAGGAAATTTAAACTCCCGACGAGGAAAAAGAGAACTTGTTCTCTTTTTTTCTTGTCGAGTTCCACAACAGTTTCCTCGATGAAAAACATACACACGACCGTTTTCCTCGGCAAAAAAGCTCTGCCACCAAGTTTCTTGATGGATTCTGTCGAGGAAAACGGTCGTGTGTACGAGGCCTTTCTCTTTTTCCTTGTCGGGAGTCTCAATTTCCTTATCGTGTTTCTCGTTGGGCTGGTTTACAACGAGAAACACGTTTGTGTGTATGCTTAGAAACCCGCGCATGCTCAGAATAAAGTATGAGACGGGAGCGCACCTTCGGTAAAAGTAGCGTTTGTAATGGAGATAGCACATTCGTCACGCTGTAACAGACTGAAAAGCGCGAATCTTCTCTCACCAAACTTTTACTTAAGACGCAGTAACATGAGATTAGCAAAAGCAGCCCCAAGGGTTGTGCCAGTGGAATCGAACTTCCCCTTTATAGTGCCGTCGTACGCGTTGAATGTCATCGCGTTTGAGAACAACGAGATTTTGTCTTGACAGTGTGTACGCAAAGAAAGCTTGTCTAAGATTCTCGACAAACCTAACAAGAAACTCGTCGAGGAAAACGATGTTTCATTTACGACGAGTTCCTTGGTCGTGTGTACGAGGCCTTATCGTGTGTATTTAATGTGCATCTTTAAATATGTGCATACATATTGTGACACTAGCAGTCATTTTACGTACATATAGATATAATGGGTTACAAATTGAATATCATTACCAGATAGTTTTTTTTGTGTGATCCTAATACAAAGTACATTAAAATAATAGCATTATGTGCTGATATTCATTGCATACTAGCACATTATGAATATGGTCAGGCTGAGCTTTGACACCTTTGCAGCCATTGTGCGATTTGCTGAGTGCTCAGTGTGCATGTATTTGCAAATGTGTGCAGACTAAACCTTTGTTTTTAACGCATACTGTTAGACAGGTTGATTCGATTGTCCGCAGGCTGGTTGGTAAGTAACCTTGGAACTTTTCCTTGGATATATCCTTGGCCTTGTTTGCATCTATTTGCCCTCCAATGCTGTTTACTGTTATGGGCAGTCATAGGTGGGAGTAGTGGGCCCCTTTTTTGAAACAATGTTATATTGGTCAGGCTGTGCACTGACACCTTTGCAGCCATTGTGCGATTTGCTGGGTGCTCAGTGTGCACCTGTACATTTAAGAAGGGTTTGGCTCCCTTCAGTGCTCCTATCCTACACCTACTAATCAGAATGCATGTGCTTCCACTGTGGAGTCAGGAACAGGATCTGTAGGAACTACAGATACCAAGGTGCCTTGACGTGGCTTGTAGCTTACGCATGTGTTTGCAAATGTGTTTAGACGAAACCCCTGTTTTTAACGCATACTGTTAGACAGGTTGATTTGGTTGTCCGCGGGCTAGTTGATAAGTAAGCTTGGAATTTTTTCTTGGATTTATCCTTGGCCTTGTTTATATCTATTTGCCCTCTAATGCTGTTTACTGTTATGGCCAGTCATAGGTGGGGGTAGTGGACCCCTTTTTTGCAACAATGGTATAGAGTGCAGATATCTGACATTTGTAATATTCAACTGTAGCACTTACAGTACCCCTAAAGGAGCTGCTTGAAAAAAAGGGTTCTTTGTTCTGCCATACACGACAATTTAACCAACTCTATCTCTTTTTGCAGTGGCAGAGGAAAAACAGAGAAAACCTGCAGCTTTACACAACACAGGAGTCCCAGCGCTCCTGCCTGGTACCCGGGTACGCACTGGTGGGGCTGTGAGAAGAGAATGAGCGGATCCAACAGAGCAATCAGCTACACAACACAGTACATAAAGTGCAGGGGCCAGAAGTACATAGCAAACAGTATGTAGAGGGCAGAGATATTTAGGGCTAGATTCAGCAACAAGTTACGGCGGTGTATCTCCAGATACACCGCCGTAATTTCAAATCTGCGCCGTCGTATCTTTACGCCGATTCTCAAAGGCAGATACGTTGAAAAAATAGGCTTCCTCCGCCGACGTAACTTGAATACGACGGCGTATGATTGTGTGCAATTTTACGCTGGCCGCTAGGGGCGCTTCCGTTGTTTTCGGCAAAGAATATGCAAATCACCTAGATACGCCGATTCACAAACGTACGTACGCCCGGCGCAATTTAGTTACGTCGTTTACGTTAGGCTTTTTCGGCGTAAGGTTACTCCTGCTATTAGGAGGCGCAGCCAATGTTAAGTATGGACGTCGTTCCCGCTTCGAATTTTGAATTTTTAACGTTGTTTGCGTAAGTCGTTCACAAATAGGGCTGGACGTCATTTACGTTAACATCGAAAGCAATGACGATTTGCGGCGGAATTTCAAGGATGCGCACTGGGATTCTTTCACGAACGGCGCATGCGCCGTTCGTAAAAACGTAAAATACGCGGGGTCAACATTCATTTGAATAAAACACGCCCCCTCATCCTCATTTGAATTAGGCGCGCTTTCGCCGGCCCCATTTACGCTACGCCGCCGTAAGTTAGGAGGCAAGTGCTTTGTGAATACAGCACTTGCCTCTATAACTTACGGCGGCGCAGCGTAAGTACGATACGCTGCGCCGCCGTAATAATGTGCGCAGCTACCTAAATCTAGCCCTTAATATACAATAGAGCGTATTGCACGCAGGGGACCAGGGTTACAGAAATTACAGCACAGGGTACATCGGTCAGAAGTATGTAACACAACGTGCCTTACATTGCTGGTTAATGAAAGGAAAAAAATGACCCGTGTAGTTTGTCAGTGAGGAATAAAAAAATACTCCAATGATAGTAAATGTAAAAAACAAACAAAACTACCTGCGCCACGGATGTGACTGAAAATAAAATAGACAGTATTCCATAACTATCCTAAATCTAAACTGGTGCGAATATGAGTATTTTACCATGTGACTTGTGTTTCTACTCAAAATTAAACAGCGCTATGGATGTGCTACAAACAAACAATAGCAGATGAGTACCTGACACTGTGGTACAGCACAGGTCATAATCTCCTGGAAGGGTGCTTGCTCCATGAACTGGAATAAGGCCGGCCATACATGGAGCAAATTTCTTTTTTTCTCGACTCCCCCATCAACACAGACAGTGTTGACAGGGGAATCCCTCCCACTGAGCCATTGTATTTTCAATCCGGCCCCGCAGGGTTAGGACAGTGATTACCAGCTATACCAGCCTCTAGAGATAATCACATGTAAATTCCAGCAGGTTGGCTGTACCAAAGTTGATCGATCAACTTGAGTACATTCAGCCTGCCCATATATGATTTGAATATCAGCCAGTTCCTGCTGAACCAGATATAACTACAAAGCCAGCAATTTTTCAAGCAAATAATGTTTATTAATTTTTCTTAAAACAATAACAATTCTAAAAAACATTTTCCACAAATAACCCCACCCAAACAACCCCAGAGAGTTCAAGAGTGTGCTTGACCCTCCTTAGGGTAGTTTCATGACCTTCTTCCCCCCTTGACATGGTGTATCCTAAGCCCCTGAAACCTCTTGTGAGACTTCCCTTCTTGTGACTAGAGGTTGCTGATGTTGTGGCTGATGCAACAGGAACATATTGGGGGGGTGACATGCCTAAAGCAAGGAACAAGGAGAATGCATATGAACCTTTTGCTGCTGACTTGTCTCACTGAGGTGCTACTCCCACTGGACACTCGTGCAGGCTTGATCCTGAGCTGGCCTGTTTGCATCTATTGAGCTCTCCTGACGACGCAACTAGCGAAACGCCTAGAGGCTGTTTGGACATACACATTGAGGGTGCAGCACACCAGCGCGCACGGACCCCTTGTAGCAATACATGCGGAGCACAGCGGGGCAAGCACACCTCTTAGGACGCCACTTAAATGCTGGTCAGCGGCTTTTAACGGTTGACACTGCCAAAGACACTCAGTGCCGGTCAGAGGCACTTTATATTTATTGAGTGTCTGAACCTCCATATGGACCCAAGTCTACAACTTAATACAAGGTGCTTCTGAACCGACTTTCACCTGATCCTGTGTTGGACCTCACCTCCTCGCTGGTATCATCAACTTTAAGCGCAATTGACCCATTAGGTATATGCCTATTCTGGGTCCACAGCTTCTGGTAAGCCTCCATTCATTTCGGTGCTGAATTTACACATCTTTTTTACCTATGAAGATTTATTATCATTTCTTTATTGAAGCTTTTTGCACATTTACCCACTTTGAACTGAATTTTGAGGATTTATACATTCTTTCACAGTTTATGTTTATGGACTACTTTAACGTGTTTCATATGGACACTTTTCTTTTGGTTAATTATCAATATACCCAATCCTTCATTTCACTTATAATTAGCGCTACACTTTATGTTTTATTCTGTTTGCATCTATTGACACACACAGTGTGGCTTGGCTCCACCCCCTGATCCCTCCTTACAGACTGTGATTGACAGCAGCAGGAGCTAATGACTCCAGCTGCTCTCACTGAGTCCAGCAAGGAGAGAGAGGAGAGAGGAAGGGAGCAGAACAGAAAAGCGTTTGCTTACCTTAAAGGCAAAGTTCACCTTTATAAAATGTTCTGTGTTTAGGGTGGAACATATTCCAGCAATTGCAGCCTCTCCCCCCAATCCCCCTGCACCTGCAGTCACAATTTAAAAACAGCATGGCAATGCGGGGCTCCACCCACACAACCACGTAATTCATTCTGTTTCCTGTGAATGAATGCCTACACGTAGCATTATTCCTTTGCAGCTGATGGTTTGTAGTTCTCAGTGAGCTGTGAGGATGCTGGTGAGCACTTTTGTAGTCAAGCAGGTACAAGCAGACAGCTATGTTGACAGTCTGCAGCAGTCTAAGATCTGAGATTGTTATGTTAAATGTTCCCCGTGACAGTGCTCAGCTCCCCATATCTTTTTTCACAATAGCTTACCTATTTCTTTGAAAATAGCCAGAATTTAAAAGCAGCATTGGCCACTTTAAAAATTCCAATAAGATTGACTGCAAAGTTTGAGTTTAGCGAATTTCAAACAGGACTTGACAAACGATTCGCGATTTGAACCTGGGCAGATTTTCTCATCCCTTATTCTATGTAGATAGTGTTGTTAAGAGTATGTGATACATTTCTTAAAAACAAAACCACATTCAGTGGTATGTCATAAGTTCTGTTAATATATGACATCTGTCTTATTTTCTGAGAATTGGTTTTATAGCATGAAGGAAACATATCTAGCAGGGGAAGTCCACAATCAGCTTACATTTTACAACTTTTTTATCTTGCTTGGTCCATGACCTTTCCCCTACTTTCTAATGAATGGTTACGTTTAAATAGACTAAAGTTACGTTTGTACTGTTAAAAAAAAGAATTAACTAAAGTAAAAAATGTTTTTTTACTGAAGTTCATGTTGCTATATGCTGGAATTTTACACAGAGGTGTGTGACTCAAATGTACTTAATTTTTTTTAAATGCAATGAAAGAAGGAAAATATTACTGAAAACTCTCATTACGCTTTTAAAACCTGAGGGCAAAAAAGAGGATTTGGCCCTGAAGCACTTCAATTCATATGGAATGGTGTTTGCTCTGTTTCTGTACAGCAATGTAGCGATACCCCCAATGTAGCGATACTCTGCATCTCAACCCCAAGAAGCGTCTCAGCCCCTACTGGCACACCTAGCAATATGGTACATAGGACAGTAGAGTAATGACACACAGACACCGCTCAGCGCTCTCTGGTTTACTTGGTCAAGAGAAGAGGTTTAGAATGATATTAGTCAGTCAAGTCCTGTATAAGCAGCCAAGACTTGGTTGAAACAATTTCTATTAAAGCAATAAATGGCAATTTGCAACAACAAAAGTAACACCAGTGTGTACAGTGTTAAACAGTAATAAACAAATCTTTAAGCAAGCTAAACTGTTTGCAGGCTTTCTTGTGCATCATCTTTAGAAGAGGCTTCCTTCTGGGACAACAGCCAACAGCCAATTTGATGCTGTGTGTGGAGTATGGTCTGAGTACTGACAGGCCCCCGCCCCTTTAACCTCTGCAGTAATGCTGGCAACACTCATACGTCTATTTCCCAAAGACAACCTCTGGAAATGACACTGAGCACGGGCATTCAACTTCTTTGGTTGACCATGGCGGGGGCCTGTTCTGAGTGGAACCCGTCCTGTTAAACCTCTGTATGGTCTTGGCCACCATGCTGAAGCTCAGTTTCAGGGTCTTGGCAATCTTCTTATAGTCTAGTCCATCTTTATGTAGAGCAACAATAATTTTTTTCAGATCCTCAGAGAGTACTTTGCCATGAAGTGCCATGTTGAACTTCCAGTGACCAGTATGAGAGAGTGAGAGCAATAACAACGGGGAGGGAAAATGGCTACTTGGGACCAATTTAGACATTTTCACTTAGGGGTGTACTCACTTTTGTTGCCAGTGGTTTAGACATTAATGGCTGCGTGTTGAGTTATTTTGAGGGGACAGCAATTTTACACTGTTATACAAGCTGTACACTCTCTAATTTACATTGTAGCAAAGTGTAATATCTTCAGTGTTGTCACATGAAAAGCTATAATAAAAAAATGTTTTAAATGTGAGGGGTGTACTTACTTTTTTGAGATACTGTATATATCCAAAAACTATGGGGGGGGGGGGATGGGGGTGTTCTTTTGTTTCAAACGGTGTTCAATTTAATGCAATTTTAATGCTTTGCACATGGAATTTACCAACTTGAAATGGTCTTTAGAATGCCTTTTGAAAAACTGTAAATTCTTCAAATTGCTTTAACTGCTCTTCCTTTGAGCTGTTGAAGCAATATTCAGATTCAGAATATTATTATTGTTATACAGGATTTATATAGTGCCAACGGTTTATGCAGCACTTTACAACATAAGGGCAGACAGTACAATTACAATACCGTTTAATACAGGAGGAATCAAAGGAATAATTTATTATTTCCAAGAGAAATTATTAAGATACAGTTACATTCAACAAATACACAACATCACAATAACAAATGGAAACAATACACAATAACAAACAATAAAATGACCAAGAGTTAACCACTTAAGCTCCGGAAGGTTTTACCCCCTTCACGGCCAGGCCATTTTTTTCACATAAATAAAGCTTTTATATAGTATATTTGATCACCGCTGTTTTTTTTTATTTTTTGCGATATAAACATAAAAAAACACTAAAAAAGTGTTAGTGGCACAACACAAGACATACCCACGTGTCTAACAGAGGCTGGAGTCAAAGATAGACTTAGTAAGCTCAACACAAATAAATCACCAGGACCAGATGGCTTACACCCACGAGTCCTCAGATAACTCAGTCAAGTTATAGCCAGACCATTGTTCCTGATCTTTGTGGACAGCGTAATGATTGGTACTAGCTGTTTGGAGAAAAGCCAATGTGGTACCAATAATGCAAAAAAGGACAAAGACAAACTCCTGGGAATTATAGGCCAGTCAGCCTAACATCGGTAGTGGGTACTGCTTACTGTGGGGGCACTGAACTGGAGGGAGAGGCCCGGATCACAGAAGAGGGTCCCGAGAAGAGAAGGATCCAGGCTCTGTGCAAATCCACTGCAACAGGGCAGGTAAGTATAACATGTTTGTTATTTTTATAGGAAAAGTAACAATACTTTAGTATCATTTTAAAGAATACAACTAACCAAGTAACCAACATTGTGAATAGTCTAATGGTAGAAGGTGTTTAATTAGAAATGTGTGGTTGTTTGAAGGTTATTCTACCTGTAGCACTACCCCCGAAGGAGCTGCTGGTTTGATTTGGGTGGCATGTTACCTCTATTTTCTCTGCCGTCTAGGGTACTGAATGAGAGCTGTAAGAAAGTCAATGTCCACACTGTAGGTATCTTTTTCTGTACTTTATTAGCCAACGGGTAAAAATGGTAAAAGTGGTAGTAGGTGAGATGATAGAAGAAGTGGTAGATAATGGATTCAGGCATATAACAGGGTTTCGGAAGCAGTCCTGCTTCCAACGACAACTTGCCTCACCACTCTACCAAGAGTGGGTATAGTGCATCTGGGTAGGCTGCTCTCACCAGGCTAGCAGCCAGAGTGTCACTCGGAAAATTTAGCAAAGTCTCTGCCACAGACCTCCCCAAAAATGGAGATATTCTCGATCGAAATCCTTCTCAACACTGGATTAAACACCAGGATCTCCCTTGAATCTCGGTACTGATAGGTGACCATCGTCCAGCCTCTCAGAAACAAAGTGTCCTTCGATGAAGCAGTGAGCCTCTCTTGAGATACCAGCCTTGTGATCTGTATTTCCCAGACAGGTTCTCCATCGGTTGGCTTTCTCCCTCGGGATGGACAGCACAGGACAACTCTGCAGTCGCAGACTCAGTCTACACACTGAGCCTGCCAGGTTGATTCTTTGCTCCGGACCAACGTGGTCCCGGAGCCAGGAACACTGAAGCACACACCCTGGCCATGAGGGCCACATACGGGGTGGTGGGACGACTGCCCAGGCAGATAGCGGCGAAGACGACCCCGAACTCATGGAGTCCGTCCCCTAAATACCCCTCCCCAGCATGCACAGCGAGGCGATCAACCCTCCTGATTGGCTGCTGAGGAGAAATATCCACAATACCCTGTCTCTACTGCTGCCACCTGTCGGTCTGGGGTGGAACCAACTCCCCAGACAACAACAGTGTTCACACACAGTACAGCCAAAGCTGGAACAGAAGCCCTGAATTTAGCAAAATAAACACGGTCAGAGACAACTAATTCTCTGACCACCCTCTAAATTTACAACAGCACCGGATATGAAAGTAGCCAGGCGCTACATACCCAAAACAAATATTTCAGCATTTTGATAGATGGTATAGAGACAAACCTTCTGAAATTCTCCTGCAGCTCTCATGCAGTCTCTGATAGACTCCAGTGCCCAGATCGCTACACTTGTAGAAGCGCTAGATATTTTACCAGAATCATCTCAAGTTCCAACTTCTGCAGACGGGCACTCAGTATTTCCTTCAACAGCCAGGTGCACTCTTACTTCTGCTCATTATTCCAATAACCAGTCTAGGGATTTTGTTTGTTTTTGTTGTTTTATTGGACAACTTGGATAGGTAAGGGATGTAGCGGGATACTCAGAAATTCAACTAGTTACATTGAGGACAGCTTCTTTAACTGAACTGTGGAATAACTCTATGATACACCATACACTCCTGTGCGAGTCCCTTTGTAGGAATGATGGTTAATTGCTCTTCAGGATACTAGCCAGTAACCCCTTTCTGATGAACTCAGTAGTTGACTCTCCTAGCACAGAAGGGGATCGCCTAAGAACCAGGCCCAAGATCTGTACTCAAAAGGCCTCTGGACTGAATGGCAGTCTCCTTCAAGTGATCCCAGACCGATCTCCTAGGGACGGCCCCTCAGTCAGCCCTTCAGAACTCTGGTCAGCATATCAGCCTCCAGGCCTCCCACCTGAGGCCACATGGCAGCAGGTGCTGAGGAGGGTACTCCCCCCCCCCTTCAGATAGACTTCCTCTCCAGGAAAAGACACACTTCCTGTGTGCTCACCGACTATAAATACCCTTCCCACTATGCATAGGGTCCCCTATGCCTCTAATTGGCTGAGATGGCATCCATATTCATGCTGCTGATTTGCATGGGTCACTCCTATTCATCCAGCACCTTCCAATGTTGCCTGGATATAGTGGTGAGAGAAAAGAAAGGAGGGCGCACCGACCTTGTGCATTACCACTTAAAATGTATTAAAAACAGATTAAAAAGCAAAAGTCCTACTCACAAGACAATCAAGAGTAAGCGCTTTTCAGACAGCTGGACTGGACCTTGCGGCACCTGCCAGTGGAACATCTGACATCTGAACGGCTGACACGTTTGTGGGGCGTACCCCCTTCTTCAAAGCCTAGATAGTCCGTGATACTGGATATAGTGGAGCCAATACCCAAGCAGCAGCACTGTAAAACACACAGGGCTTCCTTAATAAACAATAATGTAACTTTCCTGTTTCGACAACAAAACCGTGGATAATTTTTCCGACGGTTGTTGGCTCAAACTTGTCTTGCATACTCACGGTCGCACAAATGTTGTCGTAAATTGTGAACATGGTCACGTACAGCATGTACAACGGCACAATAAAAGGGAAGTTCCATACCAAGTGCGTCACCCTTTGGGCTCCTTCTGCTAATCTCGTGTTAGTTGAAGTTTGGTGAGAGATGATTCGCATTTTTTAGCTTCGTGGTTTTCATTCCGTTACAGCGTGACGAATGTGCTATCTCCATTATGAACGCTAGTTTTACTAGACCGAGCATGCGTGGAATTTTGTGCGTCTAAATTGTCTACACACGCTCGGAATTTACGAGAACGGATTTTGTTGTTGGAAAATTTAAGAACCAGCTCTCAAATTTTTGTTGTCGGAAATTCCGACAGAAATTGTCTGATGGGGCCTACACACAGTCGGAATTTCCGACAAAAAGCTCCTATCGAACATTTGTTGTCGGAAATTCCGACCGTGTGTATGCGGCATTAGACAGGAAAGCTGCTATGTTTTACCTAACAGTCTCCTGTTGAGCAGAAGACTACACTACACTAAACGATATACATCCTAGCAACCTACCTAGGAGGGTGCTACAAAATGTTGGGTCATAAAAATAAGTTCCACTATCCATGTTGGGCTTTTATTTATTTCTACACAACTTGTATTGTAGAAAATGCAACAGGAAGAGTGGGAACACCCTAAGGCCCGGTATACACGGGCAAACATGTACGATGAAACCGGTCCGTCGGACCGTTTTCACCGTACATGTCTGCCAGAGGGCTTCTGTATGATGGCTGTACTAACCATCGTACAGAAGTCCGCGCGTAAACAATACGCGGGGCGTGTCCGCGTCGTCGCCGCGGCGATGACGCGGCGACGTGGGCGGGCCTGCCATTTAAAGGCTTCCACGCATGCGTCGAAGTCATTCGACGCATGCGAGGGACGGCGGGCGCTCGGACATGTACGGTAGGTCTGTACTGACGACCGTACATGTCCGAGCGGGCAGGATTCCAGCGGACGGTTTTAAAACACGTCCAGGAATATTTGTCTGCTGGGAAAAGGCCCGGCGGGCAAATGTTTGCTGGAATTCGGCCCGCTCGCGCCTACACACGACCGAACATGTATGCTGAAACTGGTCCGCGGACCAGTTTCAGCATACATGTTTGGTCGTGTGTATGGGGCCTAAGACATGTTGTTTTACCAAAAACTGCAAGGGGGTGGGGAGATTTTATTATAATAGCTGCTAATAAACAAGTCGACTTTCACCAATTTGACAAACCTCCACTAATTAAATTAGTATGAAGATGTTGGCATATGATAAACTAACAAAGACGGAAGAAACTGATTTTCCAGCAGAAAATAGTTTTAGTTAGACCGCCGATAATAAGAGGTAAACAATAACAGAGCGGCGGGCATTGCTGTCAATCCATATTGTTCAAAATAACGTGGGCACATATGATCAGACTAACAAGAGATTTCAGGAAAATAAATTTGACCCTTTGGTGAAAAAGCCTATGATTTAGGTATTCATATGTAAATTTACAAAATTCCTAAGGGTACATAATCTTGTCCCCTCGCCTAGTCTATAGACTCACTGCACCAACTGTGCACTATAGAAGGAGGGTAAGATTCATTTCCTTGAGTAGTTTGCTAAAGGACAGATGAGCCCGCAACCTGTCTGCTGGAGATCATTAAACACCTTGTGACTGCTTGTGTGGCCTACATTTACTCCTAATTAGCATATCTATCATTAGATTACATAGATTAAAGAGCCTGCAAGCCAGCTTGTCTTATCTGCACAAAAAACTGTGTCATCAGAGTCAATGTTACACTCTGCCCCATGTAACTGTCTGGCTAAAGCTTAGTTGCACATTGCCAATGCCAATGTATTTAAACTGTCCATGCTATTTTTTCACAGGGCTGTCAAGGAGTATTTATAGATGGACAAATCTCACATGAACTTGCAAATCTCTTCTGAGGGATCTTCTCTTCATGATTTTACTGTAACAGAGGCGTATCCCAATGATGTATATACTGTATACGCTAATTAATTAGCTTTTTCCCTAAAGGACAACATTTCCTCAGTTTACTGTTATTGCCTTATATGCTTAACTTTATCAGAGATGTTACAAAATACACATAGCCAGATTCAGAGAGAGTTACGCCGGCGTATCAGTAGATACGCCGGCGTAACTCTGAATCTGCGCCGTCGTAAGTTTAAGTGTATTCTCAAACTAAGATACACTTAAACCTAGCTAAGATACGTCAGCCTGCGCCGTCGTATCTTAGGGTGCAATATTTAGGCTGGCCGCTAGGTGGCGCTTCCGTTGAGTTCGGCGTAGAATATGTAAATGCCTAGATACGCTGATTCACGAACGTACGTGCGCCCGTCGCAGTAAAGATACGCCGTTTACGTAAGGCGTTTTCCGGTGTAAAGTTATTCCATCAAATAGCTGGCCTAGTCAATGTTAAGTATGGCCGTCGTTCCCGCGTCAAAATTTGAAAATTTTACGTCGTTTGCGTAAGTTGTCCGTGAATAGGGCTGGACGTAATTTACGTTCACGTCAAAACCAATACGTCCTTGCGGCGTACTTTGGAGCAATGCACACTGGGATATGTACACGGACGGCGCATGCGGGTCACGAGTAATTTACATAAAACACGCCCCCCCATCCTCATTTGAATTAGGCACGCTGACGCCGGCCCCATTTACGCTACACCGCCGTAAGTTAGGAGGCAAGTGCTTTGTGAATACAGTACTTGCCTCTCTGACTTAAGGCGGCGTAGCGTAAATACGATACGCTACGCCGCCTTAAAGATACGCGCCCCTACCTGAATCTGGCTAACAGAGTCTGTAGGCTGAATAATTGGAAACTTTACATTTAGAACGTTAATGTAGTTACATTAGAAGCGCTCATTAGTTGAGGTTACCATCACTTGAACTTAGGGCAGAAAAACCACTATTATTAACCACACGGTTGCTATAGTGTCTGTTTGAAAGATACGATCTAGGTTTGAATTTCACTGCCCTAGGCCACTTTTACACTGCCAGGCACACAGCGAACCTAGAGCTCTTGATTTGAATCTGCCTAGCTAGC
The DNA here is from genome assembly GCF_905171775.1 of Rana temporaria. Classification (NCBI taxonomy): domain Eukaryota; kingdom Metazoa; phylum Chordata; class Amphibia; order Anura; family Ranidae; genus Rana; species Rana temporaria. Next base: position 260,639,948 of record NC_053489.1, on the reverse strand, counting down.
AGTAGGTAGTCATTGAACTACTGATTGGGAGCCCTGCTGGGAAAGTCCACGGACTAGGATTTGTGTCATAAAGTCTGAGGCACGTGGAATGTGCCTTTCCTCTAAACTCAAACCAAAGTAAAGATACCCGTAGATTACAGAATCCGCTCTCCTTCCACCATAGGTGGAAGAACAGAAAATTGCTTGATTCCCCCATCAACACTGGCCCAGATTCAATAAGCAATTGCGCCTGTGTAACCATAGGTTACACAGCGCAATTGCTTACTTGCTCCGGCGTTACGAATGCTCCTGATTCAGGAACATCGTAACGCCGACTGCAGCCTAAAATCTGCGTGGCATAAGGCTCTTATGCCACGCATATTTTAGGCTGCATTCTTGCGATGCCCGCTAGGGGGCGCTCCCATTGTGCTCAGTGTATAGTATGCAAATTGCATACTAACACCGATTCACAATGTTGTGCGAGCCCTGCATACGCAAGTTACGTCGTGCTCTAGCGCCGGGCAATTTTGCCGGCGCGCCCTCGCAATTTACGGAGCTACTGCTCCGTGAATCGAGGGCAGCGGAGCAAATTTGCGGGGGCGCAGGGCAAAATGGTTGCCCTGCGCCTCCGCAAAAAAAGCGCAATTCTCTTTGAATCCGGGCCACTGTATTTATTAGCATTGAGGACACCATTGATCCTGACCAAATCTCCTACTCGATTTGCAGAAATGCAGCCCCAAACTTGCAAGGAACCTCCACCATGCCTCATTGTTGCCTGCAGACACTCATTATTGTACCGCTCTCCAGCCCTTCTGTGAACCATCTGCCCTCTACTACAGCCAAATATTTCAAATTTTGACTCATCAGTCCAGAACATCTGCTACCATATTTCTGCACCCCAATTCCTATGTTTTTGTTGAGTCGATTGGACTTGTTTCCTATGTCAGAGGTATTGTTTTTTTTGGCCGCAATTCATCGACAACGACCAAGAAGATCTGTGGTTCGTTTTCCAAGATTTTTGGAACAACCTACCTGCTGAGTTCCTTCAAAAACTGTGCAAGTGTATCTAGAAGAACTGATGCTGGTTTGTAACCAAAGGATAGTCACACCAAATATTAATTATTGATATTCTTCTTGTTGTTGGATTTTCCACGGACAAATGTGGGATAGCATGCTCGGAGAGATTAGAAGAGAGGGTCTGGTGACCACTTTGCTCGACGCTGGATGACATACATGCTCTATTAATGTGAATTGCTACATACATTGAGGTGAGAGTTCTGGGAGACCAGTCTGTGGTACATCTTACCACTCATTTATTTTATTGTGGACATTTCCATTGGGACCTATATATTCCTTGCAGTTGAGTTCACAGGAAGGTCCTAGATTCATCTAGTTATCTCAATTTACTTGGAGCATGTGCCTATTTTAACTAAATTAGCGATTGCAAAGACTTTTCCAGTATCTTTGAAGTTTTGGGACATTATGTATTGATCGTTTTTTCACTTTTCGTTCATTCAATATCTCTTTATTGTTTTCACGTTGAACATTATTTCCCCTAACAGGGTGTTTTAGTGTTTGTAGTGACATCACTCTTAAGCGCGAGATCACTTTTTGATTTGTGTATCGTAAACACTGTTAGATTTTGCATTTTTTTAGTTCTTTTATACTTTTCTGTAGTTTTCACATTTACTCACAGTAGCGCAAAAGACCCACTTACATTTAAAAGACCTTACCTGTCTGATCAAAGACCCTGTGGTGGAGCCTGGGAGGAAGAATACCCCCCCCATCGAGCTACGCACCCCCCTGAACACCACGCACCCCTGTATACCGTGCAGCCCTGAAACACAGCGCCCCCTGTACATTGTGCACCCCTGAACAATGTGCACCCCTGAACACCGCGCACCCATGTACACAGGGCCGTCTTACTGAGCGGGCACCCCAGGATACCCTTTTGATAACGTGTGTTTACACGAAACGCGTCAGGCCATCATTTTATTGATATGCGCTGTATTTTCATCTAATATGTAAGTGCAACCTTTAATTAAATTTTACATTGATTTTTATGGTGTTACACTATGGCGTCCCCTCTTCTCTTTTCTATATTTATACGTAACCTTTAATACGGATGACCATCTCCTGTACTTCATGAGCGAGAGACCTTCCAGCCTGTCTCCGGGTTACTGAATTTTGCATCATAGCTATTTGCAGACCCCCTCCTTGAAGAGATTCCACACCAACGGTCCAAGCATATACCAAGCCTGATTGACTCTGGAAATTGAATTTTCACAGAGTCCATACTTTCTGGTAAGCCCGCATCTACACTGGTGGTGGGATATCTTTCTTTGCATTTGGACATCTAAATCACATATTCTGTCACTGGAAGTCAACAATTTTTTCTTATTTTGAACTTTGTGGTATTCACCTATCACGCTGCACATTCTGGACTTCATTATTTTTTTTTTTATTTATTGCTTGATGTATTGGCCTCCACTTCATGTGCAATATATATTTCTCACATTGTTTATGCGATTTTGACTTTATTGTCACATTTTTGCATTTTATTGTATTTGAGCGCTGCACTTTCTTTTCCACATTTTGTTTTTGCCTCTTACTTTTCAGTAGCTGTGTTCAGCAGCTTGATACATACACATAGCAGCGCAGTAATTCACACCACTCCACCCCTGATGTGGACACACACAGACATCCATGTGCTGGAAGTATGGAAGGTGTGTGTGCTGTGCAGCAGAAATGGGAGGACACACACACAAAATTGGTAAGTGGCTCCAGTGTCCAAACACCCCTCACCCCCCACCTTTACAATTGCATATGTCCCTCTCTGGTCTCCGCTGCTCTGAGTCTCTGATTGCAAACCAGTGGGTTCCACTCCTCTGAAAAGCAATCTACACATGGATTGTTTTACAAAGGTATTTGACAGGCAGTAAGGCGGTCCTCTAAATGCTGCACCTGTTTTACCCCCTCTAAATGCTGCATCACCCCACCACAAACACATGCATTGCATGCGGTTTTGGAGAAGATTCAGCACAGAACTTTTTATTTGAATGGGTTGCGTTTGGTGAGCAGTAATGCCCATCAAATGCAACTGGTGATATAATTCTTGTATAATGCAATATAATTCTTGCTGCAGTCATGAACAAAAGCATTGTGGCTGCAGCATGTGCTCAAGCCCAGCTAAGGATTTTCTGGTGTAAATTTACCTTTGCCACTTGCCACCCAACTGCACTATTTTTATTGAGCTTGGGCAACACCGGCATGCCAGCTACTTGTTTTCTGGGTATTTGGGGCACACACGCATGCCCCCCACCAACCCATGTTGTGATTGGAGACAGCACAAGTTAAAGCAGTAGTATAGGGTAGTTTTTAACTTTTACCTATAATAAGGCTTACCTGTAGGTAAAAAAAATATCTCCTATACCTTTACGGTTTAGGAGATATTCCACTCGCAACTAGCCGCTGAATGCAGCGGCGCATGCGCACTGGGGAGCCGCCGGACCTTGCCGGAAAGAAGTCTCCCACGCGCATTGTAACATTGTGCACAGTGCTGGAGCCGCGATACACGGAAGACACGCCGAGGGGAAATCTCCCTCGGCGTGGACCGGCAGCGGTACCGATGCCTTGTTCCAAGGTAAGTATTTCATAATGAGCTAGTATACAGTGCATACTAGCTCATTATGCTTTTTCCTTTACAGGTGCCAGGAAAAAATATATATTTTTAGCCTATACAACCGCTTCAATAGACAGGTTTCGGCCAATGATTTTGTCAGAAACCTGCTGATCAGATTGTACACAGAACAATGATCAGGCTGTTTCTTCTGGGGGGGGGGGGGGGGGATCTAATTTCATGTAGGGGCCCAATGCAATACTTTGCCCAGGGGCCCATATTGCTATTAAGATGGCCCTGCATGTACATCACGCACCCCTGAAACACTGCACACCTGTGTACACTGCGCACCACTGAGCTCTGTACCCTGTACACTGCACTTCCCTGAGCTCTGCACCCTGTACACTGCGCACCCCTGAGCTACACACCCTGTACACTGCACACCCCTGATCTTCACACTGTGTACACTGCGCACCCTTGATCTTTGTACCCTGTACACTGCGCACCACTGATCCTCGCACTCAGTACACTGCGCACCCCTTGATCTTCGCACTCTGTACACTGCACACCCCTGACCTTCACACTTTGTACACTGCGCATTACGGAGCTCTGCACCCTGTACACTGCGTACTCCTGATCTTCACACTCTGTACATTGCGCACCCCTGATCTTCTCACTCTGTACACTGCGCACCCCTGATGTTCTCACTCTGTACACTGTGCATCACTGAGCTCTGTACCCTATACACCACGCACCCCTGAGCTCCGCACCCTATACACCATGCACCCCTGAGCTCCACACCCTATACACCGCACACCCCTGTGCTCCACACCCTGTACACTGCGCACCCCTGATCTTCGCACTCTGTCCACTGCGCACCCCTGAGCTCCGCACAGTATACACTGTGCACCCCTGAGCTCCGCACCCTATACCCTGGACAACACTGAGCTCTGCACCTTATACACCGTGCACCCCTGAGTTCTGCACCCTATACCCCGGGTACCCCTGAGCTTCGCCCCCTGTACAATGAGCACTCCTGAGTTCCGCACACTGTACACTGCACAACCCTGAGTTCCGCACCCTGTACACTGCACATCCTGGAACACTGCGCACCCCTGAACTCTGCACTTTGTACACTGCACACCCCTAAGCTCCGCACCCTATACACCACGCACCCTTGAACTCTGCACTCTTTATGCTGCATACCCCTAAACTCCCCGTGGTTGCGTTCCTGCACCTATTCTTTGAGGAAAAATGTATGATGAATATATAACGGAACTGAATGATTACATCTAACTGAGATGTGTTATTCCCCAAGTACTATGGGTAGCAGATTTCATAACTATAGTACAAGAAACATTCTGACAGTTTAATGTTCCCTTTGTTCCTCCATTGCCTATTAATGCATTATTTGGCAATTAGGATGAAAATCACTTTACACTTGCAAGATAGAAAAACAAAAATCACAACTGCATAACTAGAACAGAGCATTTTATTCTATTCTGTCACAGATCACTTAACGTTAATAGAAGCTGCTAAATCATCAGTTATTCCGTGAGCCAAAGCATGCCTCCTCCTATATTAGGTCCCAATATTATATTACATAGTAAAAACAATCCAAGTTGACATGTACTTGTTCTAGTTCAGACGCTTCATGTTCCTTCTCTGATACTAATAAAAGGGATAGTATAGAACCACTCAACTTCATTAACCCCATTGTAAAATATACAAAGACACAGTCTTCCAAGTAAAAGTAGCTATTCCTAGAAGAACTCTCTATGTGTAGAAGAACATAGAAATGAGCTTGATGATTTACAGCTGCTTCCTGAAATGAACACAGCATGGTTAGAACTTTATTAGAACTAATTTTGCATTACAATGAACAATATCACATAGAAAGCTTGAAGCCTTCGGAAAGCAAGAGACCTAAGCCAGAAATAATAATAGATGGTCCTAGGATCTGACACTTTCATACTGATATATAATAAATATATATATATACTGTATATATATATATGTATATATATATATATATGTACTGTATATATGTGCATACTAGCTCCCAACTGTCCCTAATTTCAAGGGACTGCCCCTGATTTAAAACGTAGTCCCTCTGTCCCTCTTTCCTCCTCATTTGTCCCTCATTTTGGTCTGATCTATATAGTTGTATATAAAAAGCACGATTTATCTTTCAAGAAGTGTTTCCCAAATTCCCACTACAAAATCTTTCATCCAAGTTCTAAAGAACTTGTGGGTTTACCTAATAATTTTTTTTTATATAATTCTCCTTTAAGGGGGCGTGGCAGGGGTGTGTGTCCTATGCTTACATGCTTTTGCTAATAATCCCTCATGGGATAGCAGACGGGAATAACCTTACACTTCAATAACTAAGTAAACAATAAATAAATAAATAAGAGACAAAGACCACTGCTGGATTTTAAAGGCCGCGGTTTATTTAATATTGGTTTCAAAATATTGTGATAATTAATATCAACAGCGTGTAAATAAATAATCATCAATATAAAGCTTTTAAAGCTAACCTTGCCATTACAGCTCAGGTTGCCAACACAATTACCCAGCTAGAACAACGGTGCCCAACTTTATAGCAGATAACTTTCCTGGATAAAATAATATGAGCATAGCTAGTCCCCCTTTGCTTTTAAAAGATTTTTTTTTTTTTTTTTTATAAACACTTTATTATATATATATATATATATAAAGCAAATTTTTTTTTTTTTTTTTTGCAAAGGTGACACTACCACATACCAATAACCGCGACAAGGTATTTTTTGACAAAAAAGGGGGAGGGAGGGGGGGGAAGAACACCACAGCTCCAAGTCTTCTGAGGCGAATGAGCCTGGACTGGATGGAACCCGCTTTAAATAGCCCAGAACGGGCTATAATCCACAGGTTCCGACCAGTTTAAACTGGATCTTCCCGGGCTTTCTGACCAGAAGCCCAGGAGGGTCATTCAAAGTTCAAAAAAGCCCGCCAGGTTCCCTCAGCGAGAGGTCACCTGGAGGGCAAGATACTAAATTTAAACCGACCTTTCCCGGGCAAACTACTCAGCCCAGGAAAGGTCACCCAGAGGCCACTGGCCATTCTCCTCACAGGAGGAAGGGGGGGGGGAACAAACCCCCCCCCTTCCCCAGGAAGAACCACTGTTCCCCGTCGCTCTCCCATGGAGAAAAGGGGGGTAAAATTGCCCCCTTTTCTTGTCATTCCCATCTCAAAAAGTTGGAAGGTATGTATGTGTTCAAATGTCTATCCACCAATATGTTCCTCTTTTCACTCCAAACATAGGAAAAAACAATATCCAGTGAAAATGAAAAATAATTTACTGCGTGCTGAGCAATAAATATTTTTCCTGCTATCACACATAATTCACTGCTAATCACTTCAACCTTGTTATAATTACCTGTATATTATTGAGGTCAAAGCATGTCTTTTTCCCTTTATAGGGATTAAACCTTACCATCTGTCTTTTCTGCCCTTTTTTTTTTACTTTCCAGAAAAAATGTCACTCAGGGCAAATAATAGAAAAATAAACTCACACAGTGCTTTCAATATAAACAAATAGGCCCAGATTCACGTAGATAGGCGTAAATATAAGCGTAGAATACAGGAGAATCTCCTGTTTACTCTGCGGCCTCTTTAATACAAAGTTCCACCTCTTATGATAGACAGAACAGTTATCCAATGCCAGTCCAGGAGATGGAACTTCCTATTACAGAGACCGCCCAGTTAACAGGAGATTCTCCTGTTTGTAATCTGATGGCAGTCATCCTGTCCTCTCCCTGTCCCCTCCAAGGAACAATAAACACTGAATATATCTTTCGTGGCCCCCTCAATGAATCCCCAAGCACCATGGATTCGTTGGGGGGCCACAAAAGATATATATATCCAAATTACCAGTGGGACCATATAAAACTGGACCATGGGCCCCAATTGGCCCGCGGGCCAGACTTTGGACATGCCTGTCTTAAAGGATAAGTTCAACTTTTTAGAAAAAATAATAAATACATATATTTTAAAAATATGCAGGAGCCTGGAAAGTATTGCAGGCTCAGTTCAGTGAATCAGGGGTGCAATGTCAGATTTCTGCAGACAAGTCCTGCAGCTTCAGCACATATATATAGCTCTCAACTGTCCCTGATTTTGAGGGACTGTCCCTGATTTGGAAGGCAAAGTCCCTCTGTCCCTCTTTCCTTCTCATTTGTTCCTCATTTTGGTATTTGTGGCAGGGGGCATGTCCTATGCCTACATACAATTGCTAGTAGGTTTCCCTCATTCCCATGTCAAAATGTTGGGAGGTATGCATACGGGATGCCAGTTTGAAAGCTGCAGGGCTTGTTAACTAACTATAAGGGCCCTCATTAGCGCCCTCATAGTTTATTCAGAAGTACAAGCCATAAGACGGTACTTATAGTTTAGTTATTTACAGGAAATTGTGAATGACTGACGCAGCCTTGTGGGTGGAGCCCAGCACGGTCATGCTGTTTTTGAATTGTGACAGCAGGTGCAGGAAGATGTCACAGTGAGAGGAAGAAATGGATGGAGAGGTGGCCGGAGCTTGAACATGTTACATGTTGTACCCTAAATACGCATGGAATATTTCCCAAAAGGTGAACTTATCACTTTCTGGTTCTACGCAACATTACCTGGATGTGCCCTATGCTTTACGTCATGTCATGTGACTTTATCTAAATCCATCATCTAGGTCAATTTAAATGTACTAGTCCATCTAAATCTACTAGTCCTCCCAACATTACTCACTCCAGACAATGTTGTTGTCCAAGTGGGTAATGTGGCTGTTTAAAATGATTGTTTTTTCAGGAGCAGTGATTTTAATAAAACAACAAAAATGAAATGCCGGGGGGGTCCCCTTAGTCTACCTGTAAAGTGGCGCATCTGTCTCATCTGTTTTACTGTACCACAGCAAAATTAAATTTTTAAATGAAAACATTTCATTTAAAACTGCTAGCGACTGTAATGTATTGCCATATCCCAGCAATATAGATAAAAAAATCAAGGAAAAAATTAAACCTATTAAAACCTTTTTATTGGTTGCTTTTATAAATTTATTTGAATGAAAGGACCTTTACCAAAAAACTCACAAGAAGGTGTTGAATGTCAATAAAAGAGAAATGTAATACCTTTGAATTACTATGAATTAGGTTAGCATGTGGATCAAGCACTGTGAAAACAACATACATTTTATTATGGTTAATGACGCGTACACACGATTGGAATTCCGCTCAAGCTTGGCTTGCATACACACGGTCACACAAAAGTTCTCTGAACTTTTGACCTTTAAGAACGCGGTGATTTACAACACTACAATGAGCCGAGAAAATGCAGTTCAATGCTTCCGAGCATGCGTCAAAATATTTCCGAGTATGCGTCGGAATTTTGCGCGTCGGAATTGCTACAGACGATCGGATTTTTCGATAGGAATTTTTTCCGTCGGAAAATTTGAGAACCAGCCCTTAATCTTTTGTTGGCGGAAATTCCGACAGGAAAAGTCTGATGGAGCATACACACGGTCGGAAATTATACATCAGACAGGAGGCTCATATCTTATGCATGAACTTTCTTTATTCATGCTCACAGCAGAAAACCAACTTTAGTGAAATGTTATAGAAAAAAATGTTTCTTTAAACTGACAACCAGAAAGCTACACCCCCGGCAGCCCTCTAGGTGGGTCTGCCAATCACGAGGTAGTCCAGTCAGTATATAAAGGCCTGTCCCTTTAGGAACCTCCTCTTTCTTTCTGCTCACAGATCAGAACTCAGATAAGTAGATTCATTGAACTCTATAGATTATTTTTATATATATATATATACTCTTTGTTTCAATTGTAATATCTTACTTTAATTGTATTACCTTTATATACAACTTCTCTGTGGATTCCTATTGATTCGCCCCCCTTCGGGGCGCTATCTATTTCCACCCTTCTGTATTATATATAATTTTCTACAGCCTTTGTATGCATCTTCATCCGTTTTAACAGCTCATTGTATTACCTGCGTTTTTTTCTATGGGGCCCTGGTCAGCGCACACCCTCCGCTCTGACCAGTCCCGAACCCTTCACACTCTTCCGCGCGGTCTCGCCTAACATCGCGAGACGTCGGCGCCATCTTCATCGCATCCTTCGCGCCTTCTTTTCCTCCTCAGCGCGCTCTTTCAGACAGGGGGGCGTGTCGCGACCTCTCGTCCTATCAGATCAGGACGGGAGTTCTCGCGAGACTACGCCCTCCTCCCCCGTGCTCCGCTCCTCCGTCACGCTCAGCAGTGTGAGCGATCGGAGAGGTGGACGGAGCACGGACCCTGCGGTATCATTTTCCTGGGAATTTATTCCCTCACTTACTCCCATCCTAAACCATAGATAGTTTTTATACCCCTCTATAGATAGTTTTAATATTATATAGCAGCTCTCTTAGTGCTACTGCACTCTTATTATCTGATTTTCTCAGCATCCCTAGCCTTCCTTTAGTCTAGCGCTGCATTTCACCTCTAACAGCACTATTGCCAACAGCTTCAGCATGGCAGAAGGCAGGGATCCCACCAGTATGGACATTCCCATAGAACTACTAGATCCTTCACAGGACACGCCTGTAGTCATGACTACAGCACAGATCCAACAGCTGATAACTCAGTCTGTGCAGGCTGCCATGGCCTCGGTGGTATCTACCCCACCTATACCCCATAGGTCCGGATCTCCTGACACCGGCATACCTATGATAAAGAAGGGTAAAGCGTCTCAGAAACGCCGCCACATTGACGTGGCCCACGACTCCCCGGCAGGGGAAGTACTAAACATGCTCCAGACAGTACCATCCCAGGACTGTCGACCCACTGTTCTCCCAGACTCGGTACGACCCCCGGGCCTCGGGGAGATAAATTTACAGAGGCAACGATCCGCCAGGCGGACAAAACCGGACTCCTTCGTGGACTCCTCTCCTGAGTCGTCCGCGGAGTCCGAGGCGTCTGACGCCTATGAGTCTGGAGAAGATTATGAGGACAGTGGGCACCTGTCGGCTAAGAACGACACCAACCCTGTACCCCAGGGTGAGGTTTTATTAGACTCCCACGGGGAGCCATTCTTTGACCCCGAAGCCATTAGTCACCCCAGATCCGGTGATTGGACACCCCTACCCGAGGTGGCTCAATACATTGAATACTGGATAAAAAGAATAATTGCGCTAAACCCAAACGTGCACTAGTGATTAAACTAATGACCAAGTGTGTATGCAAAACCGCTGTGTCCGTGTTTGATACACAGACTCAGTGGAATCAGGGGGCCAGATGGCCTCTCTGCTAGCAATAATATATATGAATCAAGTGGTCAGTAACATAAATAATTGTGAACCATGGCCACAATAATTGTTAAAGAAATGACAAAACATATAGTGATATAAAGTCCATATAGTCCAAAATAATTTTAGAAGATAAGTTGTAGGTCCATATAGCAAATGAAGACACCCGTGAAGATTCCAGGAATGTAGTAATAAAACACCAAACGTGAATCCTCCACCAATAGTGCAGCTGCTTACCAGAACTCTGGGTCCTGCCGGACCACTATCAACATATCTCTCAACCAAAGATTTTAAGGCAGCAGTGAGTCCTCCACTTGTACTAGAACCAATCCGTACTCGACGATGGACATAGAAGATAAGACAGAGCTTTGTTGTCACAGGGTGGTGGAATATCCCTAACAGGAGCTGTCCAATCTCCTGGAGATACCGTAGGTTGCACGTTTGGGTTTAGCGCAATTATTCTTTTTATCCGTTATTTCTTTGTTTACACACAATCTAATTGCTGCTTATTAATCCTAATCTTTCACCCTAGCGCAGTTGTTCCCAAACCTTTTTTCCACATTGAATACTGGGCTCGGAGGTCGGTCGACAAGACCAACAGGAACAAACTTCGCGCGGAATGTCCCCGCCCGTGTATTACCAAAAAGGTAGTGAGCACTCCTGAGGTGGACCCCATCCTCTTGAGATACCTCACTAAAAGTGGGAAATATTCTAAAAAGGGGATAGAGAGGTCCTTCAAAATGATCCAAGACCGGGTCTTAGACCTGTTTGGCCCCATCACTAAGATCCTAAATCTCAGTGAGCAGGCTTCCGCCTCTGGTCAACCCGTCGATTTATCCCAACTTAGGGGATGGGCCCAGAGAGCGGTGTGTCTCCTGGGTTCAGCAAATACTGCATGCTCCAGGGAGCGTCGTCGCTCAATACTCATGAGACTCGATCCCCAACTCTCCCATCTGGCCGACTCTGAACCGGGGCCGTCTGCCGACGGCATGCTATTCGGAGATTCCTTAATAAAGGACATAAACAAAATGGTAGGGCTCTATTCCAGCCTGGACAAGGCCCAGACGTCTCTGAAGAAGATTAACAGTAGAGTTTTTCACAAGGCCGGTAGATATAGAGGCCGCTCTACCGGCCGTTTCTCCTCCTCCAGGCCATTCCAAAGAGCTCCCGTGCAGTACCAGACTCCACCGCCCTACTCCGTACCGGTTACCCAACCAGCACCCTTTTTCCCCCCCCCGGGGACGTCCATGGAGAGGCCGAGGTGCTAGAGGCTACCCCCGTTCCAGACCATCTTCCGGTGAGTACGATACCTCTGCACTTGTCCCAAATGCCTGTAGGGGGAAGGTTGAAACATTTTATCCACGCCTGGTCTGCGATTACGGCAGACTCGTGGATACTCAATACAGTGGCGGGCTACCAAATAGAGTTATATGCCCTTCCAGTGACGGACCATACTCCTCACCCCATCCGGTTTTCTATCCCAAACGCCAGTCTGATGGACAACGAATTACAGGATCTCCAGACCAAACTAGCTGTAACAGAGGTGGACTCAAACTCTCCCGGTTTCCTCAGCAACTTTTTTCTAGTCAGAAAAAAGGGCGGAGGTTTCCGACCGGTCATAAACTTGAGGAACCTCAACCAACATGTCGTCTACCGACATTTCAAGATGGAAGGCACTCACTGCCTAAGAGACCTCTTACGCCCGGAGGATTGGTTAGTCAAGGTGGACTTGAAGGACGCCTACCTTACGGTTCCCATCCATCCGTCCTCTCAACACTTACTCCGTTTCCTGTGGAGGGACAGAGTGTGGCAGTTCACTTGTCTTCCCTTCGGTCTCTCCTCAGCTCCTTGGTGTTTTACCAAGTTACTAAAACCTGTAATAGCATCCCTACGGAGCAGAGGGGTGAGATTGATCGTCTACCTAGACGACATACTCATAATGGCTCGCTCACCCCACCAAGCAAACGTCCATGCATCCTGGACAGTTACCCTACTTCAAGACCTGGGTTTTCTAGTAAACCACGAAAAGTCGGTCCTTATCCCATCTCAGGAGATGGAGTTTTTAGGATTTCTGGTAGACACCAACCTAGCGGTCCTTCGTCTACCCAAGACCAAACTTTTGACCATACGCAAGGAGATCAGTCTCGTGCTCAACAAGCAGAGGGTATCCTTACGCGGACTGGCACGTCTCGTCGGCCTATTGGCAGCGTCGATCCAAGCCATCTTTCCTGCCCCCCTCCATTACCGAGCCCTTCAGAGGCTCAAAGCCCTTCACCTCCGCCAGGGGCTCCGCTACGCGGACGAAGTCCAGCTGGACGCGGAAGCCATGGGGGAGCTTCGATGGTGGCTACGCCATGCCGTAGAATGGAACGGCAAGACCATATTCAGCTCCAACCCGGACTTCATTCTGGAGTCGGATGCCAGCCGCCATGGCTGGGGCGCTCGGTGCGGTTCATCCTCCACAGGAGGGACGTGGTCCGCGGAGGAATCACTACTTCACATCAATGCGTTAGAACTCTTAGCAGCCTTCTTCGCCGTCAAGAGTCTACTGCCTCACGCTTTCAACTGCTGTATATTGCTTCGCATGGACAACGTCTCCGCTGTCCAATACGTCAATCGACTGGGGGGCTCCAAGTCCAAGATCCTAGCGGATCTCGCGAGGGAGTTCTGGCATTTTTGCCTGGAACGCAACATCATCCCAATCGCGGAATATATTCCCGGCATCTCCAATATAGTAGCGGACTGGAACTCCCGTCACCTGTCCGATTCCAGCGATTGGCGACTGGATCAGACAGTATTCCTTGCCCTCAATCTCCTGTGGGGTCCATTTACCCTAGACCTCTTCGCGTCCCGCCTCAACCGCCAACTCCCACAGTTTTACAGCTGGAGACCGGATCCGGAAGCTCAGGCGGTAGACGCCCTTCGCCAGACCTGGCCCCGAGGGACGCACTATGCGTTTCCCCCCTTCTCCCTGATCCTCAGGTTTCTTCTTCACATTACACACCTGAGAGCGACGGCCGTTCTAATCACACCATGGTGGCCGACGCAACCGTGGTTCCCTCTCCTCCTGGGGATGACGGTGGATCTCCCCAGACTCCTCCCTCACTCCCCTCACCTTCTCACCGGCCCCAACGGGGACCTACATCCATTACTCGTGGACAACTCACTCCCTCTCCTCGCGTGGTTGGTCTCGGGGTGCCCGGTGCAGGCTGCATCCTTTCAGGAGCAGCTAGGAATCTCCTCACCATGGCCTGGGCCCCCGGAACTAGGTCGGCATACCAATCAGCCTGGAAACTCTGGGTTCGTTGGTGTGATCAACGACAGGTTGATCCCATTCAAGCACCTGTGACCCTAGTGGTCAATTACTTAGCGGAATCCTATGGATCCGGGAGGTCTTACAATTCCCTCAATGTATATCGATCAGCGATCTCAGCCTACCACTCTCCCGTTGACTCGCTACCGGTAGGAAGGCACCCTTTAGTGTGCCGCCTACTACGGGGCGTTAGGTTTCAACGACCCCCACGGCCCAAGTACCAACAGACTTGGGACGTGACCAAAGTTCTCTCCATGTTCTCAGATTGGAACGACAATGATTCACTGTCCTTGAAGTTACTATCCTTTAAATTGACTGTCCTCTTATGTCTGATCTCCATTAAACGGGTGTCAGACGTCAGAGCTCTGGACATTTCCAGACGCCAGTTCTCGCCTCAGGGGGTGAGGTTTACGGTCGTACGTCGTACTAAGACCGGACTTCAGTCGGTTTTTTTACCCTTTCTTCCCATCTCATCCACACCTTTGTGTGGTTCGCTGCCTACAAACTTATGAGTCTAGGACGTCCCCATTACGGTCTCTGCGTTCTTCGCAACTTCTTATTTCTTACGTTAGACCTCACCTTCCAGTTTCTTCGGCCACATTGGCCAGGTGGGTACGCTCTGTCATGGACATGGCAGGGATCGACACGTCCCTATTTGGCGCTCACTCTGCCAGAGGGGCTATGGCTACTAAGGTCATCACTACGGGAGGCTCCCTATCGGATCTATTACTAGCAGCAGACTGGTCTTCAGCGACCACATTCCGTCAATTTTATTTCAGACCGGAGGAACACGTATCTATGACTGTGTTATAATTATGTGTTTTTTACTGTATGCTTGTTATAGCTTTAAACTTGCATAAGATATGAGCCTCCTGTCTGATGTATAATTCTAGATTTTCCTAGCTTGTGACGGAAAATATTGATTATATGAAGACAGGAGGCGAGTATCTTCCCTCCCGACCCGTCCCTTTCACTGTATTATGTCTCATTTATTCCAGGTTATTGAACCACGCATGTTCCAGTTCTATGGCTGACTGTTCCAGCGCGTCCTGTTTGATCTCCTGTTGGGATCGTTTCGTCATGTTCTCTTCAACACTTGGACCGGTTGTCCTCACAGATCGGAGATGGGGGCTCCCTCTCCATCCAGATGCCCGGCTGTCGATTGTCTACGGCTTCAGAGGTCCAGTTCCAAGGATTAGAGGTTGGCCTGTTATCGATATCCGGGTTTGTTTACAGTTCGCCTCAAGAAAGAGGAGGTTCCTAAAAAGGGACAGGCCTTTATATACTGACTGGACTACCTCGTGATTGGCAGACCCACCTAGAGGGCTGCCGGGGGTGTAGCTTTCTGGTTGTCAGTTTAAAGAAACATTTTTTTCTATAACATTTCACTAAAGTTGGTTTTCTGCTGTGAGCATGAATAAAGAAAGATCATGCATAAGATACTCGCCTCCTGTCTTCATATAATCAATATTTTCCGTCACAAGCTAGGAAAACCTAGAATTCCATTCAAAAGCTCACATCTGACTTTTGCTGTCGGAATTTCCGATTGTGTGTACGGGGCATTAGTAAGATCATTTTTTTTGTTAGCAAAGCTTTTTCTTCCTTTTATTCCCTTTTATTTCTATACTCCAAGACTAAAATCCTTTCACTCTAAGGCCCCTTTCACACTGGGGCGGGAGGTGCGTCGGCGGTAAAGCACCATTTTTTTTAGTGGCGCTTTACCGCCAATTTCGCGACGCTATTCAGCTGCCAACGGGATGGTTTTACCCCCCACTAGCGGACCAGTGACCAATGACACTAATAGAAATATGCACGGTCACTGTACTAATTAAACAGTGGTCAACATCAGGGGTTATCAAAGGGTTAAATGTGTGCCTAGCCATGGAGTATGAATGTAGATGGATGAGCCAGGGATAGAGCATGAATGTGGATTGATGAGCCAGGGGTAGAGCATAAATGAGGATGGATGAGCCAGGGATGGAGCATGGATGAGCACGAATGTGGATGGATGAGCCAGGGATGGAGCATGAATGAGGATGGATGAGCCAGGGATGGAGCATGGATGAGCATGAATATGGATGGATGAGCCAGGGTTGAAGTATGGATGTGGATGGATAAGCAAGGGATGGAGCATGAATGAGGATGGAAGAGCCAAGGATGAAACAGGCTGAGCATGAATGTGGATGGATGAGCCAGGGATGGATGGGATGAGCCAGGGATAGGCACAGATCAGCGATGTGGGCACTTCAGATTCAGCCCTCAACGCTGCTGCACCATCCCCTCCTGTCCTCACATGCTGCACTGATCGGTGCGAGGAGAGGGGAAGAGTTGAACCGGACATGCTCCGATTTGTTTACAAGTGATCACATGGTAAAGGGCCGCTGTCATTGGCGCTTTACCCCGATCCATGACACGCCGGGTCTGGGAGACATGACGGTCACAGACATTCCTGGGTGTGCACCCAGGGGGCGTGTGGGAGCACGATTCTGGGAGGACATCATGGTACGCCCTCCCAGAATTATCCATCCGCGCTGTAGCCTATGGCCCCGTCGGCAAGCGGTTAATGAGTTGTCTTATAAGTGCTCATAAGAAAAAGGTGGCCATCATAGTGTAGTAGATAAAAACTTGTTTATTAAATAAAAAATACAAAGACTATTGCACTCACATATTCATGTGTAGGATTGGTTATCCAGATAATGAACCAAAGGCGCAAAATAAAATAGGATCTGATGAGTGGCCATTGCAGAAGGTGGTGGGATAATCACGGAAGTTGTGAACACAGCTGCACTTGTAATTTTCACATGAGAAACTGCTAGCTCTGTGGAAAAGTTGATCACTCAGGTCTTGTACACACGGCCAGACATGTCCGATGAAAACGGTCCGCGGACCGTTTTCATCGGACATGTCTGCTGGCAGAATTTAGTCTGATGTGTGTACACACCATCAGACCAAATTCCCCTGCGAACAGAAAACGCGGCGACGATGACGCGGCGACGTGCGCGAACCCGGAAGTTTTTTTTTATTATTTTCTTATTATTTATTTTCAAGCCTTTGTGATATTTGATGTTTGATTTTTTGAAATTTGTGATATAAACACTGAAATAAGCGGAGTAGCCAATATAGGCATAATATAACTGGCGATATATACCAGCAAGCACTTTTGTCCATTTAGGGGAATATTTTGCACAGTATATATTTTTTTTTTTTTTCAACTATTAATTTTTTTAATTATATCAATAAAATAGTACATACATACAGCAAAAGCATAAATGACAGAGTTGCAGTACAAACAAAACAGCAGAGATATACCGTATTTATCGGCGTATACCGCGCACTATTTTGCCCTGAAAATCAGGGCAAAATCGTGTGTGCGCGATATACGCCGATACCCGCTTTCCCGCCATGAGTTTGAATACTGCGCCCGCATATAGCGAGCGCAGTACACTCGTGAATCTTCGGCCAGTCTCGGCGCCTCTCGTACTGACGTCCTGAGCGTACAGGACGTCAGTGCGAGAGGCGCCCGAGCCTGCCCGAAGATTCACGAGTGTACTGCGCTCGCTATATGCGGGCGCAGTATTCAAAGTCGTGGCGGGAAACGAGCGGGAGGACGCCGCCGAAGGACGCCGGACCCGCCGAAGATGGACACCGGACCCGCCGAAGATGGACACCGGACCCGCCGAAGATGGACACCGGACCCGCCGAAGATGGACGCCCGACCCGCCGAAGATGGACGCCCGACCCGCCGAAGACGGACGCCGGACCCACCGAAGAGGACACCCGACGAGGCCGCAGAAGGACGCCGGACCCGACGAGGCCGCAGATGGACGCCGCGCAAGACATCAAAACTGTAAGTACAAAACAACAAAAAATCTTTTTTTCCCACAGGATTGGGGGCCACTTTGGGGGTGCGCGGTATACGCCAGAGCGCGTTATACCGCGATAAATACGGTAATCAGATCTGTAAAGGCTGTGCTTGTAAACATAGTACGGGCCTTGATGACCTAGACCAGTCTACCCCAACTGGGTTCTAACTGTAGGACTGGAAGGACATCACGATAAGTAATGGTACAGCCTGTACTATAGAAAGAGTAAAAATAAATAAATAGAGATAAAAATAAAAGTAAAATAAATACAAACAAAATATCCACTATAAACTAATAAAATATTCATTGCTCTACACCTGCATACTGCTTAATACTAAGCATAAATGTTTTCAAAAACTCAAGTAGAAATTAAATATTGCAATCTTTTAAATAGGCGGAGGCTCTATGATGTGTTAGCCATGTTTTCCATTTTTTCCTAAAATAGGGGATTGTGTGGTTTTTATAAGCTAGCATCAGCTTGAATTGAGCTTGGGTATTCACTCTATTTATAACCGTGGAAATATTAGGTGCTTCTGTGGATTTCCAAAGTTTAGTAACAGTTAGTCTCGAGGCTATCAAGATATGGGTCACGACAGTTCTATAAATGGTAGGGTATATCTCCAGGTCAATGCCCAGTAAAGCTGAGGCAGGTGTAAGCGTAAGCAGGTTGCCTGTGAAATCTGCTATGAAGGATGATATTGAGTTCCAAAAGCTTCTCAGTGATTTGCAACTCCAAAGAGTGTGTAGGAGGTTTCCAGTTTGTTCTTTGCACCTCCAACAAATGTCGGACATTGTAGGGTAGATTTTAGATAGCCTGTAGGGAGTTAGATACCATCTATTGGTAATTTTTTGGGCGTTATCCCAATGTTCGATGCATGAAGATGCATTTTTAATTGTCTGGAATGATTTTTTCCATTGATCCCAGGAAAAGGATACGTCTAAGTTTTTTTCCCATTTTATCATATGAGTGTTTTTTTCAACTGGCTGGGATGAAAGTATGTTATAGAAGTATGAAATACCTTTTTTAACGTAATCCCTTTGTTGGGATAAATAATCCCAGATTAACGATGGTATCTCTATCGTATTTTCCGGGTTAAAATCCCTCAGACGCTTACACCTTCCCAGCTTGCACAAAGTGACATTTTTATAATTCAGGGGGAGGTTAACGTAAAGATAATATCCCTGTTTGATCCAATCGTCTACTGACATACGGATTTTGCAGTAGTTAATAATTTCTGTAGGGAGGTATAATTTAGATTTATTTCCTAAATGTCTAGATTTAGAAAGTATGTGTTTCCATGCAAATAGTGTGGCCTTTATACTTAATAGATTGGGATTGACTACTTTTGGGAGTACAATATTAGCTAATGCTAGGGTGTATAAATCGGAGGCCTTGGTAGAATCTTGTTCTATGTTCAACCATAGTTTATCTTTCTGGGGGGAGAACCAATATTTCATTTGATCTAGTATTGCTGCATAATAGTAATTCCTGATGTCAGGTAAGTTCATACCACCATGAGCCGTAATGGAGGTAAGAATGGAAAAGGCTACCCTTGGTTTTTTTTTATTCCAAATAAACTGTCTCAGTTTAATGTTTAGTTGCTTGAAGAATTTAGCCGGAATTGGGATAGGAAGGCATCTAAAGTAATATATGATCTTTGGTAATGTTTGCATTTTGAATGCAGCTATTTTCCCGACCCATGATAATTGAATTTTCTGCATTTTCGATAGGTCGCCACTAATTTGTTCTATGAGGGGGGGGAAGTTAACATCATAAATTTTGGCTGGCAGTGGTGCAAGTCGAATTCCTAAGTACTCTACCGAGTTGTTATTCCATATGAATTCAAACTTTGATTTAAGGCTGACTGTTAATGGAGTAGGGATATTTATGGGTAATATGTAACATTTATTTATGTTGATTTTGTAGTATGAGACTTCTTTAAATTTTTCTAGTGCATTAATTACTGAAGGTAAGGATAATTCAGGATCGGCCAGAGTCAGTATAATGTCATCAGCGAAAAGGCCCAACTTGTGTTCATCCTGACCAATCGCAATGCCTTTGATATCTGGGGAAGAGCGAATATATTCCGCTAGGGGTTCTATTGCAAGGGAAAAAATCAGTGGGGATAAAGGGCACCCTTGTCTGGTCCCGTTGGTTAGTGTGAAAGTTCTAGAAAGCATACCTGAGGAAAAAACTTTAGCAGTGGGATGAGTATATAATGCCATAATAGCAGAGTGTATAAATCCTTCAAGGCCAAATTTAGATAAAGTGTGTGAAATATATCCCCAGTGCATTCTGTCGAATGCTTTTTCTGCATCAAGTGTTAAAAGTAGGGCGGGCATTCGATCATTATGTATTCTGTTAATAATATTCAGCATTCTTCTAGTGCTATCGGGAGCTTGTCTACCTTTAACGAATCCTACTTGATCGGGTCTAATTAATGAGGGGGTGATGTCAACTAATCTATTTGCTAGGACTTTCGCATAAATTTTAAGATCGGAATTTAGTAAAGATATGGGTCTATAATTCAAGGGAGAGTCAGGATCTTTGTCAGGTTTTGGAAGTGTTATTATTACAGCTTCTAGAAGTTCATTTGGGAAAGTTTTTGAATTTGCTGCTTGATTGAAAAGTCTGGATAAATATGGGGCTAAAATATCCTTAAAAACCGAGTAATATTCACCTGACAGTCCATCAGCACCTGGAGCTTTATTTTTGGTAAGATCATTTATGACTTTCAAAATGTCTTCATTGGAGATTGGTTTATTGAGATTTTCTAAGGATATTGGGTCGATGGAGGGTAAATTAACAGTATCCAAAAAAGTTTCTATTTTATTAGTATTAGGTTGGGGGGTATTAATATCTTCTTTAAGATTGTATAATTCTTCATAGTACTGTGAAAATGCATCTACAATTTCTTGGGGATTGAACATTACTTTTCCTGATTTGTGGTGGGCTAATTTAATAATTTTATTTTTTTGTCTACGCTGGCGTAATTGGGAAGCTAATAGTTTACCCGCTCTGTTACCTTCTGAATAATATTTTAAATTAAGTTTCTTAAAGTACTTCTCATGGTCAGTTATCAGGATAGATTTGAGTTCCATTCTTAGAGTGGAAAGATGACGTTCCAAATTAATATCTAGAGGATTTTTTTTATGTAACTCTTCTTGACTTGCAATCTCTTTTAGTAGTGAGTTTATTTTGATATTTCTATTTTTTTTCACCCTGGCAGTTAATTGTATCAGGAGGCCCCTAACGTAGGCCTTGTGGGAACACCATAAAGTAGCATCATTAACACTACTATTGTCATTCATAACAAAAGATTCCTTCATCACAGACTGATGTTTCCCCTGTGCAAGAATAAATGTATTATTCCTCCATAAGTAATTGTTGGGGCAGATTTGATTAGAATCAATTTCTATCGTAATAGGAGCGTGGTCTGACCACGTTAGATTATGAATTTTTGCGTCCACTATTTTCGGTAGGAGATTTTTGTCTGTGATGAAGTAATCCAATCTAGAGTATGACTTGTGAACATTAGAAAAAAATGTAAAATCTTTCTCTGTAGTGTGTAAGCATCTCCATGGATCATACAAATCTTCTTTCAAGAAAATATCAGCTAAACCTTTCCTAGGAGTCTTTCTTTTTCTTGAAGTGTCCATATCCGGGTCTAGGGGTGCATTAAAGTCTCCACAAATAATAAGACAACCCTTCTGAATCTTCCTTGCCATCTTGATCACTTTCTGGATAAACTGGTGGGGATTCTTATTTGGAGCATAAATGTTGACAATAGTATACGTTGAGTTATCTATAGAGGCTACTAAAATAATATATCTTCCCTGGGCATCCGTCTTAAGGTCTAATTGCTGAAAGGAAACCGTATCCTCTACAGCCGTAATCACCCCTCTTTTCTTTTTCTTGTGGTTGGAAACAAAAATATGTGGAAATTTGTGATGTTGAAATTTAGGAGACTTATCCTTGGCGAAATGAGATTCTTGGATACAGAGGATGTCGCTGCCAAATTTGATGGCGTCGGCACATAGAGCTCTCCTCTTGTATGGGCTATTGAGGCCCTTCACATTCACTGACAAGAGTTTAAGGGTCATTGCTGATAAGAGGATAATTGCTGATATGCAAGATCATTTTTGTAGACAAGTTGCATGTTAAAATGTGGAAAAAGCAGAGTGCAGATGCAGTAATACTTTATTTCCAGTAGGTGGAGGTGTTGTATCAGGTAAAGCAGCATGGTGCAGATACTATAGTGGAAGGCAAACAACAAAAACAAGACAAAAATCAGAAAAAAAAGGAGGAGTTGTGGAACAACTCCTGTGTACAATAACATGTACTTTTAAGTAGGAGGTTATAGGGAATAACTCAAACAAGTTCCCTTAAACGTCCTCCCCTGAGCCATCAGGTAATTCCCGAATGAAATATTGAAGGCAAACGTTAGAAAACCGGTAGAACCAAATTAATGGTGGACTAAGTTATCTTTTTTCTTCCAGTCTTGTGGTATTGGTCCAGGAGCACTGACATCCATTTTATCAGTCTCTTGATTGGGGATCAAACCCCAGGAGCGAAGAAGTTTTAGACCCTGATCCAAACTTTTAATTGCGTAGGAGGATCCTTTGTAATCTATAAGCAATTTTGTGGGGAACCCCCATTTATAGATCATTCCATGGTTGCGGAAAATTTTTGTGATTGAATTCATGTTCTTGCGAGCTAGAATTGTCGCTTGGGAGAGGTCTGAGAAAAGGATTATCCCAGCGTAAGGGTCAGGTAGTGGTGAATGGCGTCTAGCGTATTGCATGAGCTGATCCTTTACCTCAAAAAAATGAATTCTAGCAATGACGTCTCGTGGTAACTTTTCAGCTATATGCTGTGGTTTAGGGAGCCTGTGAGCTCTATCAATCTCTAATTCTTGTTTTGAGACTGAAGGAATTAGGTCTGAAATCATGCTTTTAATAAAGCCTTTCAGCTCTGATGGTTTCACTGTTTCTGGTATTCCTCTGAATTTTATATTATTTCTTCTGCTCTGGTCCTCGATATTTCCGACCTTAATTCTAAGCTGTCTGACTTCTTCCTCCAGGTCAAAGTGAGAATCTATTAACTCGTTGTGCGCTGAGGTAAAATCGCACATCTTATTCTCAACATAGTCCACTCTGTCCCCCAGCGTGTCAATTTCTAGTTTGGACTTGTGCATATAGTTCAGCATGTCATGCTGTAAGGCACCCCTGAGGGACATAATCATTTCTTTTATAGTCGTGTCCAGTATGGGTTGACCTGCTGTCTGTATAGCATTAAGTTTGTCATCATAAGGATTACATTCTGGAATATAGGCAGTGTCAGGGTTAATGATGGAAAAGCTACCTTCTTTATCAGAAATCCTTCTCCTCTGCCTCACAGGGCTCAGAATGTCCTCCTGGTGCTCTGTGCTGCATTCAGCCTGTGAAGCACTATGTTTCTCCACAGCTATGTCAGAGCTGGCAGTATTGCTTTCATGAGGAGAGGGGCCGGCGCCATCTTGGATTCTCTGAGGTGAAGCAGGGGTACAGAACTCACTCAGCTTACGTAGCCCCTCTCTCGTTTTTCTTTTGGCCGCCATCCATCTTTTGTTCCCGCTGTCCTCCGGAACAAAACGGTGTCACTCGGGGCTTAAAAGTCGCTATATAAGTAGCTCAGGGAAGTCTGTTATAGCAGAGCTCCCTCACACTGCGTCCATACACTCCTGTGGCTGGACACGCCCCTCACAGTATATTTAAAGCACAGGGGTTTTGCTTGTTTGTCTAATTCAAGTACTTTTGTGTACATATATACATATTAATGAAAACATTTTTTTTTCTGCATTATAAGCACATATCCACGTTGTATAGAGCTATTTTAGGGCTTTACAGATAGGTTGTTCACTTTTGGGTCTAATTATAAGGTTAGCACAATCAGGGGTCAAGTCCTGGGGAAAAAAGTGTGGGAACTCCCACCCAAGATTCACTCCCCCATGATACGCTCATATGCATAATTACTAAACCGCATTTTTTTTTTTCGATCCACTGTACCTTAGTAATCCTTTATGTTACTGGCTGCTTCCTGTTTATGGATTCATCGGGTAGTGTGCTTCATCGAGTAGAACTTTAAAGTTCTTTCTAAATCCCGCGATAACTCGCGGCAGACCTCCGCAATGTCTCCTAGGAACAATGACAAAAGCTCCCAGGAAGCATTGCGGCATTGAGGAAGTGACGGAATACCCGCACACTACCCGATGAATCCATATACAGGAAGTGGCCAGTAACATAAAGGATTACTAAGGTTCGCCTGCCCCTGAGGCCCCGTACACACGACCGAACATGTCCGCTGAAACTGGTCCGCGGACCAGTTTCAGCGGACATGTTCGGTCATGTGTACGGCCTATCGGACCGTTTTCCAGCAGACATTTGTCCAGCCGACAAAAATTTCTTAGCATGCTAAGAAACATGTCCGCTGAAAACCTGTCCGTCGGACTCACCGGACATGTCCGCTCAGCCGAAAGCCCTCGCATGCGTCGAAGTGATTCGACGCATGCGTAGAAGCATTGACCTTCCTGGGCCGCGCACGATACGCGGCGACGGCACGGCCACGTCACCGCGTATCGTGTCCGTGCGGATTTCTGTTTGATGGTGTGTACAACCATCAGACAGAAATACGGCAGCGGACATGTCCGATGAAAACGGTCCGGCGGACCGTTTTCATCGGACAGTCCGTCCGTGTGTACGAGGCCTAACAGTGACTCGAGCTGGGCATCGCCGCTTAGTGAAGGATTGGCTTGGCTGCTCGAGGCTGCTCTAGTCCTGCAAAGGGAACTGCGTTCCTGCTGTGAAAAAAGTGCAGGAACTCCGTTTCCACGCGTTCCCGCAGGACTTGAGCCCTGAGCGCAATCCACTTATTGTTTAGATATTTTTGGCATTTCATGCCTTTTTTTGATCGCAGCAAACCAAACAACAAGGTATCAATTTAGCAAAAAAAAAAATCTTTTCTATTAGATCCGGCCCTGTCCCGCATCAAGGATCAATTCTGTGACATTTACTCAAAAGAATAAGTTAAAGGCATAATGCTGCTTGAATGCATCTAGATGGAAATTTTTAATCTATGAAAAAGTTTTAATATTACTTTAAGATAAGTCATCTGATGACATGTTTTTATTATCTATAACTGAAATGCCCTTTCAATCACACCCATTTGTAGAATAGGTGACCACCATGTGATATGATGCACATGGTTTTTCCCCAAATATTTGTCAATCGTATGAGTGTGCCCAGAACATGACACATGTAAAAAAAAGTTCATTCAGATGACTGGCAGGTATTACTGGAGAGCTCTGCCGGGAATGCAGCTCCTACACATCTAGGGCAGCTGTCAGATTGTTTGACTTCATAAACGATGTACCCTCTCCTCTTCTCCTGATTGAGGACAATCAATAACATGACCTTAAGCTGACTGTCCCTGACTTGTGACACCACTGTGTTGATTTCTCTGCTGGAGAAAACTGTGTGTTCAGTTTTAAAGCCGATTCGGTTAGATAAACAATTACACATATCTGCAAAATGTGTTCACAAATACCTACCAGAAAACAGGCTGATTAACAGCAATATGCCGTAATTCACATGTACCACAATACAGGTCAAACAATATGATAAATCATTTATGTCCTTTTAAACTTAGCTTGACACTGTATATTAATAGATAAGAAGCATGCATAAACATACTGTTCTATTTGTAAAATGATTAAAGCTTTATGTTTGGGTCTTATCTTCCTACATACGGACACTGTAAATGTAGAGATGATCATAATCAATGCTACCAGTTATAATGGACAAATTAAGGGAAGCTACTTATGTATCAGTTAGTAATTAGTACTCCATTAGGGATCATTGGGAGGAAAATCAGCAACCTTTACAAAAATGTGTAGGAGTTTCATGTTTGTATGTGTCCACTGTGTGTTCTCTTAATTACAAGCACTTAAAATAGAGCACAGTCATCTAATGCATCTTCACTGTCATCCACTAAAGAATAATACAATACCTAAACGGTGATAAAAAAATATAATGAATTTTTAAATGTTTGAAAATGGTCATGGGAATAGCAACCCTTCCATGTTGGCATTGCTGCAAATTTTTGCCCTTTCAGAATAATTTATTCATCAATGGAACATGAAGTAATAAAAAGGTGGTAAAGACTTTACTAATGTGTCATAACAGGCACCTCCAGGCACCTAAACGCCCACTCATCTGTGCGTTTGAGCACTCTGGGAGCACCGAAAATGAATGATTTTGACCATCAATCATAGAAAAGAGTCTAACCCTTCCCTCTCTTGCCTACTGCACATAATAGTCCATCAAAATGATGGGCCAGTAATAAAGGCCACATTCTTGATTATCAGAGCTGGCTGGAATTTGCATATGAGAGCACCCTAGGATTAGGGGCTTCTGGAGAGAGTGCTCAATAGTTCAACTGGGAAGTTAGGCCCCGTACACACGACCGGATCTATCCACTGAAACTGGTCCGACGGACCAGTTTCAGCGGACAGATCTGGTCGTGTGTAGGCCCGACCGGACAATTGTCCGGCGGATCGGACAGTTTCCAGTGGACAAACATTTCTTAGCCTGCTAAGAAATCTGTCCGCTGGAAACCTGTCCGTCGGACGTGTTGGGTCGTCTGTACAGACTCACCGGACACGTCTGACCGACCGCCATCCCTTGCATGCGTGGTACTGATTCGACGCATGCGTGGAAGCTTTGAACTTCCAGGGCCGCCCACGTCGCCGCGTCATCGTCGCCGCGACCGAGCGGCTACGTCCCTGCGTATTGTTTACGTGCGGATTTCTGTCTGATGGTGTGTACAACCATCAGACAGAAATCTCCGGGCGGACATGTCCGCTGAAAACGGTCCGGCAGACCGTTTTCACCGGATTGTCCGTCCGTGTGTACGGGGCCTTAGAGTGTACTGATGAAATTTAAACTACCTTTTTATGGTTTCATACCCTAAGAGCTGTATCACAACTCTTATGCCGCGTACACACGATCATTTTTCAGCATGAAAGAAAGCGTTGTTTTTCAGCATGTCCAAAAAATGACGTTTCCCCAACTTCATCATTAAAACGACGTTGCCTACACACCATCGTTTTTAAAAAATGATCTAGCAAAGCGTGGTGGCGTACAACACGTACAACGGAACTTTAAAGGGGAAGTTCCATTCGCCTTTGGGCTGCTTTAGCTGATTCCGTGTTAGTAAAAGACGATTCACGCTTTTCTGTCTGTTACAGCGTGATGAATGTGCTTACTCCATTATGAACGGTAGTTTTACCAGGACGAGCAATCCCGTCTCATAACTTGCTTCTGAGCATGCGCGGGTTTTTTTTCGTCGTTTTAGCTCACACACGATCATTTTTTACAACCCGAAAAACTACATAGTTTAAAACGACGTTAAAAAATGCATCATGGTCGAATTTCTTTTTTGTCGTTTTTCAGAACCTGAAAAATTATGTGAAGCCCACACACGATCATTTTAAATGACGTTTTTGAAAAACAACGTTTTTTTCATGCTGAAAATGATCGTGTGTACGCGGCATTGGGTCCCATTGCAAAATATGTTTCAATAGAAAAACATCATTTAAATGTGAACCTGTTTTACTTATATATATACCATGGTTGAATATTCCATTTTGCATTAAAAAAAAAAAGAAAAATAATTTATGAGTCAGAGATTGAGCTTGTTCTTCCACTTAGGCACAGCAGTGACTGCTACCTCTGATTTTAATCTAGCTATACTCATACATCTACTGCTTAATTTGTCAATTCAATGCATACAGAACATGGATACATTGGGTCTGATACAGGTTATACAGTATATAGAGTTTTTCATCATAGACTCTGCTGTTTGACAAGTAAAGACATGTAACCAGGTGGATCATTTCGGAGAGCATAACAATTGGGAAAACTCATCACCAACAATTGACCAAACAAGTGTTCAGTTGTATAAACAAGTATACTGTACAGCCAGGGTGGTCTTCAGGAGTTGGAAAAGTCCAGTACTAGACGTCTCAGATAATGGGACTGACTCCAACTGCGTTTTCCCACACTGATAATGACATTTGTTGGTCTTCTTCCTGTCCCTGTCACCTGCTGCCTGTGGATCACAACCTCACATTCGCTGTATCTCTTTTTTTTTTTCATAATTGACAATTTTTA
This sequence comes from Rana temporaria, assembly GCF_905171775.1. Taxonomy (NCBI): domain Eukaryota; kingdom Metazoa; phylum Chordata; class Amphibia; order Anura; family Ranidae; genus Rana; species Rana temporaria. Next base: position 260,611,643 of record NC_053489.1, on the reverse strand, counting down.
TTACAAATTTATATTTTTCAATACAAAAATAGAAAACAATCACTGGAAAACATGCAAACTTACAATTGATGGCACAGTGACTGCATTTGATGGCATGGCACAGTGGTGACAATTGATGGCACAGTTGCTGTGTTGCATGGCACAGTGGTGACAATTGATGGCACAGTGACTGCATTTGATGGCATGGCACAGTGGTGACAATTGATGGCACAGTTGCTGTGTTTGATGGCATGGCACAGTGGTGACAATTGATGGCACAGTGGCTGCATTTGGTGGCATGGCACAGAGGTGACAATTGATGGCACAGTTGCTGTGTTGCATGGCACAGTGGTGACAATTGATGGCACAGTGGCTGCATTTGGTGGCATGGCACAGTGGTGACAATTGATGGCACAGTTGCTGTGTTGCATGGCACAGTGGTGACAATTGATGTCACAGTGGCTGCGTTTGATGGCATGGCACAGTGGTGACAATTGATGGCACAGTTGCTGTTTGATGGCATGGCACAGTGGTGACAATTGTTGGCACAGTGACTGTATTTGATGGCATGGCACAGTGATGACAATTGATGGCACAGTTGCTGTGTTGCATGGCACAGTGGTGACAATTGATGGCACAGTGGCTGCATTTGGTAGCATGGCACAGTGGCTGCGTTTGATGGCACAGTGGCTGCATGTGATGGGCACAGTGAGGCTGCAATTATTATTTTTTTTCGTTTGCGCCCCCCCCAAAAATTTTGAGCACCAGCCGCCACTGCTCTTCAGTCTGTTGCTTCAGCAGCTTGGAGTTTTTTTCCCCAGGCTGTAGAAATAGCTATGCACTGACCACGCATTACAGAATTATCGGGTTACCAGAGGGTTCTTGTCGAAACCTTTGGAGTGCAATTCTCAGCAAAGCCCTGGTGGCCACATTTTTTAAAAGAGTTGCCAATGACAACGTTTGACTCTTGAAGCCTCCAGAGTCAGCTTCAGCAGAATTGGGACATGATCCAACTAGGACATAGGGAGAATGTCTCAATTGCATGTAAGGAAAGAACGTTTACGAAAAAGTAGTTCAAAAAGTAGTCCAATCGTGCATGTGTGTGGCATGGGTGAGAGTGATGAGAGTCAGATGAGCGACTCTCCATGCGCCAAATAGGGCAAATTAGTGCGGGGGAAAATTTGTGCGGGGTTTGTCGAAATCGTTGATTGTCAGAATAGACGTGGGGGGTAGCTTTGTTAGTGAAGGAGGTTCGGTCTATCGTCTGGGAGAATTGTAAGTTGAAATCCCCCCCTACCACTAATAAGGAATGTGTAGATCTAAATAAGCGGTTGTACACTCGAATGAAGAAGGTTGTCTGATTCACATTTGGGGCATAAATGTTACAAAAAGGAATATCTGATTGCTGCCATTTTCTTCTAAGAATGTGGAACCGTCCTTGAGGGTCAGAATAAAAGGACGTGGGAGTAAATGGAGAGACTTTTTTTATCATAATAGCCACCCCTGCCTTTTTTTTAGGGCCAGAGGCTAAATAACCCGGAGTGAAATATCTGGATGCAAATGCCAGGGTACCCTTTTTGTCAAAGTGTGTTTCTTGTACAAATATCACTTCCGCCCCTGAGTCTCTGAAGCTCCTTAGTGCCAGGTGTCGCTTAAAGTTAGAATTAAGGCCATTGACATTAAGTGAATATACCTGTATCATACTGTTTATAGGGGGTGAAAACGTGCTGAAGTGGAAGAGAATGATGGGAGACGTAGCACTTATCTGACCCGGAGGAACAGGGAGGCCAGCCATGAAGTTGCGGATCGGCGCCATGGTGAGGGAACATTTCGCTGAACCCAGGAAGGAGGAGCCAAAGGGGTAAAGAGAAAAGAACATAAAAGTCAAAGACATTGAGATACAACATTAAACTGGATGTTCCATATTACCTCCACTGTAGAGGCGAGGGAGGTAAAGCGTGATTATGAAGGAACTTTAAATCACAATCTAAGCTGAGGAGGGTATTGTCAGAAACTAAGAATTTACCACTTATAATTATCTAAATATATATTATATAATAATTATTCCTAAAAAGGAAACTATTAGGTTGCTTTCACATTGCAGCGTCGAGCCGCGGTGACAGTATAGCCGCGCTATTTGTAGCGCGGCTATGCCATCGTGTTTACCGCGATATTCGGGCGCTAACCCCCGCTAGCGGCCGAAAAAGGGTTAATACCGCGGTGTTACTGCGCTTTCCCATTGATTTCAATGGGAAGGCGCGGTATAGGAGCGGTGAACACACCGCTCCTATACCGCGGTAAAGATGCGGCTAGCAGGACTTTTGGAGCGTTCCTGCTAGCACACCGCTTCAGTGTGAAAGCCTTCGGGCTTTCACATTGAAGACTACAGGGCATGATTTTTCATGCGGTATAGCAGCGCTATTTTTAGCGCTGTACCGCATGAAAAACGCCCCAATGTGAAAGGGGCCTTAGATATATTGCAACAAGCAAACTATAAACTGTGACTGGGAGTGCCCCAGTCTGGGTCGGGAGATCAGAGCATAAAGTGCTCATTCCCTACTGTCTGGGCCATTGCAACCTCTCCATCAAACACGGAACCTATGGATATACAGTATAACCAAGCAGATCTAGCGAAAGTCCACTATGTATAATCCACAGGAAAAAAAAACGATGCAAGGACAAAAGTAGGGGTTCCATCTGTAACTGAGGAAGATGAAGATGTAAGTTCCCAGCTGACTGCATATTAGCAGCAACATGTAGGTGGAGAGATTATCACCAAGAGAGCTTGGGGCTCCTGTGGGGAGAGTCAGACGGGCTTATTCGCTTTTGCGGGGACATTTTTTGCCAGATCGTCGGTGGAGGAGGAGGTGAAATAATGTCCCAACCTGGGTGATCCGGGGTGGGGATCTCCAAAATCTCGCAGAACATGCGTAAGTCCTCTGGGACCTGAAGGACCGTCGTCTTCCCATTGTGAGTAGCTGAAAGGCTAAAAGGAAAGCCCCACCGGTAGGTAATGTGTGAAGAAGCGGTTGAAGTAGCCTGGGCTTCAGGAGAGTAATCCATAGCTAGTACTAGCTATGACTAAGCACTGAAGCTATGACTAATCACTGAAGCGAAACGCGTTAGCTTTTGTTCCAATTTTTGCTGTGGCATGTTTATTTTGTGATCGATTTGAATAAAAGGAACGTTTTTGGAGTGCGGCTGTCTAAGTTCCCTTCGTATTTTTTGCATTACCATTGCATTGCCGGCACCCATGGTTTGGTTTCAGTGAGGAGGCTCTTTGTATACTACTGAGCGGTTATCTTTCCTTTCTAAACTGGCTTTCTTGTTCTCTTTCTCTTTTTCTTTTATTATATTTTTTTATTGTATGTTTTTTTTTTGTTTTTTTGGTCCCTGAGATTTCTCCACAGGTGCATTCTTCCACTTTCCCCTCGGGTTGGCGCCTGCTGTGCCTCTGCTGTGCGCTCTGTGTCAGCTGGGTGTCTGTCCTAGGAGGACGCTATGACGTGGCCGCATAGCATTATGGGGCTTGTAGGCACCCTTCGTGCTTCGACATCCGCGGCTTGCTCATGATGCAATGACGCCACTCAACAGCTTAATCAAGGGGCTATAAAAAGCCCTTCCCCTCCTCACTCACAGCGTTACTCTGCAGAGACGCTGCATCATTAATCAGTGCTGCTTAGGGAAAGCCTCTGTATCTATTTCCCCCCCTGGTTATTTCAGGTACTTCTTTTTCTCCTTTTTAATCTAGGTTTACTTACTCAGTTCTCTGTATATTTTTTATTTTTCTTAGAACTGCGCAACAATTCGTTTTGCATCCAAACTATGGTACCATTCAGTTATCCATCCAATCTAACTGGACATATGCTGTAAGTTTTTTTTACTTTTAGGTTTTAATTTTACTTTTTCTCTCTCAGTATCTGGCTTTTTACTCTAAGCCCATACTTTCTATTACTGGATGCTCTGCACTTAATCCTAATTACTTTACAATTGTCTGATTTAATTCTTATAGAGATACACCTGTACTAGAAACCAGCTCAGCGTCCTTGCCTCTCTTTTATTTTATTTCAATTGCAAGTCCCCCTAGGTATGACTTCACAAATTACGATTGCTGTGTCATATATAATTACTTGAATAACTGCGATTGTTAGAACGTTTTTTTCCCCCCTACTTTTGATTTTTCCATTATTATATAGCTACTACCAGAGGGTTCCCGCATCTGAATCTGCTTTCAGGCGATTTGGGTTTCCTATTTGGTTCACTGGGCAGCTGGGGGTAGGTTTTTCAACCTTCTTACCCTCCAGGGTCTTTAGTGCTTGCTTGCACTTTGTGGGGCTTCTTGTGCGGGCGTGGGATTCTTTGGGGTCTATATATTGGCACCTGGGCCTTCATCGCTCCGCCACATTTCCTAGCCAAACTATATTTATGGTCGTTACCCTCTGACCGAGAGAGATGTGGATCACATAAACACGCGACAAGACTTACAACATAAATAGACCTGAAGTGTGCCTTGGTGGTCTGGTCAGTATGCCAAGAAAAGGGGGCATACCCAAGGTAAGTAATGGGTAGTTAATTGAAGAAGAATATGCTGAGAAGTGCCCTGAAAAAGGGAAGGGCGGCAGGGTGTCGAATGCGATTGAATGCTCAGACTCACGGACATGAGGTGAGCTGGGAAGAGTCGGCCCAGTGACGTGTAGTATCGCACACTGAACCGACAAAGAGCATGTGTGAGTGGGCTGCTTAAATACCTGGCTCCTCCCATAAACTCAGGCCACCATACTGGCCTTCTTATTTATATTAAAAATCATGAAAAATGTTACATTGATGTATTTAATGAATAAATTGATAAATAATCTTCGTCTTATCTCTTTAGAGCAATTCATTGTGATGGTCACCCTTTTTTGTCAATAAATATTAAATTTTTTAAACTTATATACGCCTTCAAAGTCCATCATCTGCCATTTAGTTTTTTCAAATTGTGATGGTCACGTCATAAATCCCCTGATGAAGCCAAAGGATTGGCAAAACTATTTGGGAAGACCTGACCACTGGCTTGTATCTTAATGTTTTGCTCTCACACTATCTATGTATTGCCAATATGTTTGAACTAAACTTTTTTTATCTTTGTGTAACCAATAAAAAGTTTTTATTTTTATATATCTGCTTTGTTCGGTTTCTATTTTGGCACCGCAATAATCCCATACTCCTCCATTCCCTCTTTTTACTCAATTAAGGGATGAGGTGCCGTATTCTTATTTGGACTATCGACCACTAACTACCCACTAATGTTGTGTAATGTAGTGGACAGTGTAGTTTAGTGGACAACGCAGTGGAGAGTGTAGTGGTCAGTGTAGTGGACAGTGCAGTGGACAGTGTAGTGTAGTGGTCAGTGTCATGTAGTGAACAGTGTAGTGGTCAGTGTAGTGGACAGTGCAGTGGACAGTGTAGTGGTCAGTGTAGTGGACAGTGTGGTGTAGTGTAGTGGTCAGTGTAGTGTAATGGACAGTGTAGTGGTAAGTGTAATGGTCAGTGTAGTGGACATTGTAGGAATTAGGTACTGTAGTGTAGTGGACAGTGTAAGAATCAGGTAGTGTAATGGTCAGGGTAGTGGACAGGTATGTCAGTGTAGTGGCCAGTATAGGAAGCAGGTAGTTTAGTGTAGTGGTCAGTGTAGGAATCAGACTGGTCAGTACTATTGTAGGAAGGGACTCAGGGAGTGCTAAAAGCCTACAGGTTAGAGGGCACAAATTACTTGCCTTGCCCCTGGGTGGGTGAGTGGCACAACCTGTCTCTGTAGAAGCCACTGCTGTTAGCCTTCACAATACTGGAAGAGACCCACTCAGGCCAGTATCCAGTGGTTGTAAAGGGGACACTACAGGGATGGTTCTCAGCAAAAGTAGCTGCCTGCAGGTAATACACACATGTTTATGGCTGTATCCCAAAGAAATAAAAATACTATAAACTTCAGCTTTAACAAATCAAAAGCGAGCAAATAAGAAATGATTAGGGATTACATATACTTTAAGAATTTCACAGCTGAACAAATGCAGAAATGTATACAGAGCAGCATTGCTCAGTACACACTCTGGGATCCAGCAGTTGAGGGGTAGCGAGTGTCAGAAATGCCTGCCCAAAGAAGGCAAGTTTTAAACATGATTGAACATGATTAAACATGATTTTACACCATACATAATAACTTTGTGTAGCGCCTGTGTACTTTCAGTACAGGTGCTATGTTACATTTAGAGGGAAATGAGAAAGTTATTTTGCTCTCATTCATGATGATTTGTTAAATTCGGTTTTTGCCCGGCTGGACTGTTCTGTGGTTTCATTCTGTGTTCCAAAGATACCGTTCCATCTTTGGATAGCAGGTGGCGCCAGAGGGGTCCAGGGAAAGGCGCCTCCTGCCAGCAGCCAATCAGGGGAGTGTTTCCCTCGCGGGGCATGCTGGGGGAGGGTACTTCTAGGGTGGACACCATTTTGGAAGGGTCTTCGTCCGTTCCTGGTTCCAGGTGCGGCACCCACCTTTAGGGTGTGCGCACATCACGGGCCCCGGCGAGATGGCCTACCAGGCCGGGGGGCACGTGCTACGTGGAGTTCGTGACTCTGGGCCCCAATGGCCCGGAGCAATTAAAGCTGCAGAGGGGCTTCAGTAACTTACGGGGTCCCCACAATTCACAAGGAAGATCCCAAGCGAGTTGTGCTGTTCGGTGGGGAGTCGGTCTGAGGTGAGCCCGGAGGCAGGTGATCCAATAGGGCTTAGACGATCCATCAGGGATCTGGGTGACCGGACACTGAGAAGTTGTATGCTGCAACTTGTCGGTCGGTGACCCCAAAACTAAGAAGTCTACCTGAGGGAGATTCAGGCAAATTATATTTACTGGGGAGGATTCGCTCTACCGTTCATGTTCCTGAGTAAAGGGCCTGTGGCTGTTATGTATCACGTACCTGGTAACCAGAGCCCGGTTGTAGGAGTAGGCCTCTCTTACAACTCCGGCTTGTGAGCTGCTGGATAGGGAACAGCAGACTCAAGAGCCTGGCGGGGTAGGAGTGCCGGCTGGCTGGATAGATGAGTAGATGTAGACCACTGCTGGAAGTGTAGACTGGAGCTGAAGTAACCGGAAGTAGGGTCCGTGACACTGACAGAAGATTCACAGCAACAACTGAGAAGGCAAGCTGGTTAATAGACAGCAGACGGAAGCAGGGTCAAACAAGCCGGATCACATTAGATAGTTCAGATAGTCAGATGGGGTAAGCAGGAGAGTCGTCGTGGTACAGGCAGGTAGGTCAGGCAACGGTGGATCAATCAGAGGTAGGTCGATAGCAGCCGAAGTCAGGATCGGAGAGGTGCGGAAGGTCAAACAAGCCGGGTCAAAAGGTAATAGCAGGTAATCAGGTTTCTTCAGGTAAACAACGTTCAGAGACTGTAGATCAGACAGCAATGTGCTGGAGCTGTCAGTGTCCATTTAAAGCCATTTCTGGCGCCAAGGAATCAGCACGCACGCGCGCGCCCCGCCGTGCAACGCGCGCGCGCCGTTAACGCACGCGCGCGCACCACGCTGTTTTAACCCTCTGGAAGGGTTCCGAGATTGAGAGGTGAGTCCCTGACATTGCCCCCCCCCCCAAGGGGCAGCCTCCGGATGCCTAGTCGGGCCATCTTGTCAGGATGATCAAGGAAAAATGAACGTACCAATCTTCTGGCATGGATGTTGCCTTCAGGTTCCCAGGAATTTTCTTCTGGTCCGTAGCCTTTCCATTTAATCAAAAATTGGTTCTGTCCTTGTCGCCTTCTACAATCCAGGATGGCCTCTACCACAAATTCCTTGCATCCGTCAACATGAACTGGTTCAGGAGGCCTTGTACCCCTATTAGGGAAGGGATCAGGAGCTGCAGGTTTCAATAAAGAGACATGGAATACAGGGTGCACTTTAAGAGAATCAGGTAAGGAAAGTTCATATGAAACCGTATTGATTCTCCTTTTGACCGGAAAAGGTCCCATAAATTTGGGTCCCAATTTTTTAGAAGGACAAGCTAACCTGAGGTTGCTGGTAGAAAGCCATACCTGGTCCCCTGTTTTCAGATCCAGCTCTCCTTTCCTTTTCCTGTCGAAGAACCTCTTACTGTCAGCCTGGGCCTTGGTTACTTCCTGCAGTAATTTGGTGTTTTGTTTGAGGAATTCCACGGTATTCTGTACTGCCGGTACTGAAGATTCTGAAAGAAAATCTGGTAAAAAAGTTAGGTTGAAACCATAATTGGCAAAAAAGGGAGATTGCCCCGTGGCAGAATGACTGGCGTTGTTGTACGCAAATTCCGCTAGGGGTAGCAGAGAGACCCAATCATTCTGAGAAAACGTAGTGAAGCACCTGATGTATTGTTCCAGAGTCTGATTGGTTCGTTCAGTTTGCCCATTGGTCTGGGGGTGATATGCTGAAGATAGAGCGAGTTCAATTTGTAATATTTCACAGAGGGCCTTCCAAAACCGAGAGGTAAATTGAACTCCCCTATCTGATACTATGTTGGAGGGTACCCCATGCAACCTAACGACTTCTTTAATAAAGACACGAGCAGTCTCAACGGCAGAAGGTGTGTTCTTTAGAGGGAGAAAAAGGGCCATTTTGGTCAAATGGTCCACGATCACGAAAATTGCAGTACAGTCTTCAGAGCAGGGAAGCTCTACGATGAAATCCATGGCCACCATTTTCCACGGTCTGTCGGGTACGGGTAATGGTTTCAGTAAACCCCAGGCTTGGTTTCGAGGTGTCTTGTTCCGATTACAAATAGGGCATGTGCTGATGTAAGACTTACAGAAATTCTCTAATCCAGGCCACCAAAAGGTGCGACGCACCAACTCTAGTGTCTTACGAACCCCAAAATGTCCTGCCATTGGATGGTCGTGGAGGTGTTTCAGAACCTCTACTCGGATGTCTTCAGGGACAAAAATCTGGCTTCCTCTCCAGAACAGTCCATCTCGGGATTCTAAAGAAATGTTGGGAGGTTTGGAAGAATCTGAAGACGCTCTCCGGAGCAGGGAAAGTAGGTCAGTGTGCAGTAGCAAGAAACTGTTCTCTGGTAGAATGGTGTCAGGAGTGGAGGTATCTTTTGGGTTGTCATGCATTCTGGACAGAGCATCCGGCTTGATATTCTTAGAGCCCGGGCGATAAGTGATGTGGAAGCCGAAACGGGAGAAAAAGAGTGCCCACCGAGCCTGTCGGGGCTTCAATCGCTTGGCTGATCTTAAATATTCCAAGTTTTTATGGTCCGTATAAATTAGCACGGGGTGTGCAGCACCTTCCAATAAATATCTCCACTCTTCCAAAGCGGCCTTGATGGCCAATAACTCACGATTACCTACGTCATAGTTTCTCTCCGCGGGGGAGAGTTTTCGGGAGAAGAATCCTACGGGGTGTATTAGGTCTTTGTCTCCCATGCGTTGGGAGAGAACGGCCCCCACTGCGACTTTGGAGGCGTCTACCTCAAGGAGGAAGGGTAGAGCCGGGTTTGGGTGGCTGAGAATTGGGGCAGTCGTGAAGAATTTCTTTAGCGTGTCGAAGGCTTTTTGTGCCTCAGGATTCCAACGGAAACTGAAATTTTGTTTCGTAAGCTGTGTAATGGGAGCAACAATGGTAGAGAATCCTTTAATAAAACGTCTATAGAAATTCGCAAAGCCTATAAAACGTTGTACCCCCTTCTTGTCCAGGGGCACTGGCCAGTCCAAAATAGCAGACACTTTCTTGGGGTCCATCTCAATTCCCGTCGGGGAGATCACTAGGCCCAGGAATTGGATGGTTTGCAACTCGAATTCACATTTTTCTGCTTTCGCGTATAGACCGTGTAAGCGAAGACGATTCAAAACCTTCCGGACATGCTCTCGATGTTGATCTAATGAGCCAGAAAAGACCAGGATATCATCCAGGTAGACGATGACAAAAATATCTAAAAAGTCTCTGAACACGTCATTGACAAAATGCTGAAAGGTGGCAGGAGCATTGCATAACCCGAATGGCATGACTAGATACTCGTAGTGACCATACCGAGTACGGAAAGCAGTTTTCCACTCGTCGCCGTCCCTGATGCGAATTAGGTTGTAGGCCCCCCTCAGGTCCAGCTTAGTGAAGATAGTAGCGAATCTTAATTTTTGAAACAGTTAGGGTATCAATGGCAATGGATAACGGTTTTTAACCGTGATGTTATTGAGCTCTCGATAATCGATGCATGGGCGAAGGGTCTGATCCTTTTTGGCGACGAAAAATATTCCAGCACCTGCTGGTGAGGTGGATGGACGATTGAACCCCTTATTTAGGTTCTCGTCTGTGTAGATTTTCAGAGCATCTTGTTCCTTCTCGGATAGTGGAAAAATGCGCCCAAAAGGGATCTCGGCCCCAGGAAGTAGTTCTACCGGGCAATCATAGGGGCGATGAGGTGGAAGGGAGTCGGCCCCCTTTTTACTGAACACATCGAGAAACTCATGATAGGGTTCCGGAACAGACTGAAATAAACTGGGGTCGGTGTTCAGACATAACAGAGTAGGAGAGAAACTGGAAGATCCAGGTAGGCAGTGTTCCAGGCAGTAATGGGAAGGAAATCGTAAAGTTCCAGAGACCCAATCAATCTTGGGGTTGTGGACCCGGAGCCAGGGGATGCCAAGGATCACTGGAAACAAGGGTGAAGAAATTACATCCAGAATTAACAATTCTCTATGATTAGCGGAAGTAGAAGCAGGTAGAGGAAGGGTTTCTTGGGTTACTTGACCCGATTTAATGTGGGATCCGTCGGCCAGAAAAACGGAAAGTCTGAAGTCTTTCTTTCGAAGAGGAATGTGGTGCAGACTGGCGAAGGTGGCATCAATAAAACAACTGCAGGCGCCGGAGTCAATAATTGCGTTGACCGGAATTGTTCTTCCTGGGAGCTGCAAAGACAGAGAAAGAGCAAGGTATGTTGTATTGGTTGAGAGAGCGGAAACGTTGACAGGAACAGAAAAACGACACTTACGCATCTTGATGGGGCAGTTGGCGACATAATGACCAGGCTCACCGCAGTAGAGGCACAGATTTAGCTGCCGACGACGTGTTCGTTCTTCAGGAGGCAGAGTGGGTCGCATGACCCCAAGTTGCATAGGCTCAGAAGTATCAGGAGGAGGGCTGGCCGCACTAGAATGGACGGGTGGTTGGTAGCGAGAAGCAGGCATGGGCGCTTTAGTAGTGACCCATACAGGGTGACTTAGATGAGAAGATCGCTCTGCTCGTCGCTCTCGTAGGCGTCGGTCAATCTGTATAGATTTATCAATTAAGTCCTCCAAGGTATCAGGAACCCCAATACGGGCCAACTCATCCTTTAGGGTTTCTGAAAGTCCCAAACGGAATTGGTGCCGCAGAGCTGCGCTGTTCCACTGGGTGTCCGCACTCCAGCGGCGAAATTCCGTAACATACTCCTCAACGGCTCGGCGGCCTTGTTGAAGCGCAAGCAGGGCGGCCTCAGCAGTAGCAGTCCGCTGAGGATCGTCATAGAGTTGTGCCATGGCCTGAAAGAAAGCAAGTAGAGTCTCTGTGTTGGTGCCATTTTCCTCCAATAGTCGGTGCGCCCAGGTTAGAGGCTCTCCTTGAAGAAGCGACACCACAAATCCCACCTTTGTGGCTTCTAAGGAAAAAGTCCTAGGTTGGAGGGCAAAATATAATTGGCAGGTATTGCGGAAATTCTGGAATTTGGAGCGATCCCCGGTGAACCGCTCTGGCATCGGAACCCTGGGTTTGGGTGGTAGCATCACTACAGTTGGAGCAGCGGCTGATGAAGACGATCTGGCGGAAGGTTCAGGAGCTGCGTCTCCGGACAGATTCTGTATTTGACCTTCCAGTCGCATGTAGCCATCCTGTAGATTTTTAACAGCTTGGGTGAGAGATGCGAGGTGTTTACAAATCTCCTCCATGGCTGGGGCCACTCCTGAGGGCTCTGTCATGGCTGTCTGATACTGTTATGTATCACGTACCTGGTAACCAGAGCCCGGTTGTAGGAGTAGGCCTCTCTTACAGCTCCGGCTTGTGAGGTGCTGGATAGGGAACAGCAGACTCAAGAGCCTGGCGGGGTAGGAGTGCCGGCTGGCTGGATAGATGAGTAGATGTAGACCACTGCTGGAAGTGTAGACTGGAGCTGAAGTAACCGGAAGTAGGGTCCGTGACACTGACAGAAGATTCACAGCAACAACTGAGAAGGCAAGCTGGTTAATAGACAGCAGACGGAAGCAGGGTCAAACAAGCCGGATCACATTAGATAGTTCAGATAGTCAGATGGGGTAAGCAGGAGAGTCGTCGTGGTACAGGCAGGTAGGTCAGGCAACGGTGGATCAATCAGAGGTAGGTCGATAGCAGCCGAGGTCAGGATCGGAGAGGTGCGGAAGGTCAAACAAGCCGGGTCAAAAGGTAATAGCAGGTAATCAGGTTTCTTCAGGTAAACAACGTTCAGAGACTGTAGATCAGACAGCAATGTGCTGGAGCTGTCAGTGTCCATTTAAAGCCGTTTTTGGCGCCAAGGAATCAGCGCGCACGCGCGCCCCGCCGCGCCGTTAACGCACACGCGCGCGCAGCACAGGCGCGCGACGATGTGCAATTGCGCGCCGCTGTTTTAACCCTCTGGAAGGGTTCCGAGATTGAGAGGTGAGTCCCTGACAGTGGCAGAGGTCTCACTACAAATTCTAAGTTCTACTAGAGCCAAGTCGATGGCAGAGACTTGTTCCTTTCCCAGAAGTTCTAAGTGATACTCTGGCTGCCAGGTCAGTGTGAGAGGCCTGTCCAGGTACACTTTACCCACCCCGGCTGGGGTAGCAACGTAAGTTAAAGTCCCATTGGAGGCAGGACTGCTTCCGTCTATCCATAGGCCTGAATCTGCAAATTCTGCTTTCACCAACCTATTCCTATATACCTTGAGTTAACCGTTTGCCATGTTGGGCATGAAATAAAAGCACAGAAAACGACACCCTGCTGTTTGGACATTCCGTCATTGCATCATCATCATCATCCCTAGACACATCACAGAGGTAACATAATCATGCCGTCCCAATCTAACCAGCGGCTCCTGAGGGGGTAGCGCTACATTTGTATAAAAATATGTGGGGCAATTATTTCACATTCAATATGGTTCTGCTGTGTTGTTAAAGAAAGCTGCTAAAATTAGATTGGAATACAGTAGTAAGGAAGACCCAACAGCGAGAACACCTAAGGTTTGTAGGCTAATCAGGGCTTAACCTAACACACTATGTCCTGTTTCAAATCTAGGAACAGAAATCTGCTGTGTTCACTATCTCTAATATCTGAAATGTAATCAGAAAGTTCACCATAACAGCACCCCTGTGTTAAGTCAGCTGGGGTCACTGCCAGTAGAGCTTATTATCCAAAGAAAAAACCCAGAAGATGCAAAAATAACATCTACTCCTAGTTTGATGCTTCACCAATCAGGATTAATAATCAGGTATACAAACATCAAATCATTCTGACCTTATATTAAAAGGGTATATAATTGACTACATTACATTATTATACAAATCAGGCATTACAAAGGTGGAGACAGATCAAGTAACCCTGGGTGCCAGGGTTTGCCAGTTCTAGAATGTGATATAGGGGGTTATTTACACTGGGCCGGATTCAGAAAGAGATGCGACGGCGTATCTCCTGATACGCCGTCGTATCTCTGAGTCCGGCCGGTCGTATCTATGCGACTGATTCAGAGAATCAGTTACGCATAGATATCCCTAAGATCCGACAGGTGTAAGTGTCTTACACCGTCGGATCTTAGGCTGCAATTCCACGCTGGCCGCTAGGTGGTGCTTCGGTATTTTTACGCGAGGAATATGCAAATGAGTATTTACGCCGATTCAGAAACGAACGAACGGCCGGCGCTTTTTTTTTATGTCGTTTGCGTTCGGCTTTTTCCGGCGTATAGTTACCCCTGCTATATGAGGGGTAGCTAATGTTAAGTATGGGCGTCGTTCCCGCGCCGAGTTTTGAACTTTTTACGTTGTTTGCGTAAGTCGTTCGCGAATACGGCTGGACGCAATTTACGTTCACGTCGAAACCAATGACGTTTTGCGGCGGATTTTCGAGCATGCGCACTGGGATGTTTTCACGAACGGAGCATGCGCCATTAAAAAAAAACTTCAATTATGCGGGGTCATTAAAAAATTTAAATAAAACACGCCCCCTACATCCCCATTTGAATTACACGGCCTTGCGCCGCAACACATGCGTTACGCCACCGTAACTAAGGGCGCAAGTTCTTTCTGAATAAAGAACTCATGCCCGAAGTTAGAGGTCGGAGATACGTTACGCGGGCCGGACAGATACGCTCAGGTATTTGAATCCGGCCCTAAAACTAGAGGGTGCAAAATCTGGTGCAGCTCATTATAGACACTAATCAGATTCCAAGTTTTATTGTCAAAGGTTAATTGAACAAGCTGAAGTTAGAAGCTGATTGGCTACCATGCAGAGCTCCACCTGATTCTGAGTGCACCAGTTTTAGTAAATCTACCCTGTAGTGTTTTATCAAAAGCAACCGAATAACAACTGCAGTTAAAGAGTAAGGGCCAGATTCAGAAAGAAGTTACGCTGGCGTATCTATTGATACGCCGCGTAACTTCTAGGATGCTCCGGCGTATCTTTTTTTCTGTATTCAGAAAACAAGATACGCCGGAATGTTGCTAAGATCCGACTGGCGTAAGCCTCTTACGCCGTCGTATCTTAGTTGCATATTTACGCTGGCCGCTAGGTGGCGCTTTCCGTAGATTTACGCAAAGAATATGCAAATTAGGAAGATAGGCCGATTCACAAACGTACGTACGCCCGGCGCATTTTTCTTACTCGTTTACGTAAGGCTTTTTCTGGCGTAAAGTTACCCCTGCTATATGAGGCGTACGCAATGTTAAGTATGGACGTCGGGCCACCGTCAAATTGTTTACGTTTTCCGTCGTTTGCGTAAGTCGTTCGCGGATAGGGCTGTGCGTAAGTTACGTTCACGTCTAAAGCATTGACGATTTGCGGCGTAATTTGGAGCATGCGCACTGGGATTCTTTCACGGACGGTGCATGCGCCGTTTGTAAGAAACGTCAAATACGTGGGGTCACGATTAGTTAGCATAGAACATTCCCCCAACCAGCCTCTTTTGAATTAGGCGGGCTTACGCCGCCCGATATACGCTACGCCGCCGTAACTAAAGGCGCAACTTCTTTGTGAATACAGTACTCGCCTTTCTAAGTTAAGGCGGCGTAGCGTTTCTGAGATACGCTACGGCCGCCTAAAGATAGGCGCCTGTACGTGAATCTGGCCCAAAATGCTTACTTATAAAAGGTGTTAACAGTGCTAGGCAGTGTGACATACTGGGCTTGTCCTTTATGGATTTCCTTTTTTAAAAGTTTTTTTTTTAAGGCTAATATATACTATAAATCAGCCAAATGCACAACATTTGTCAGAAAACGTTTTCCTATATTTTGTCTGTTTACAATATTTAATGATAAGTGGCACGCTGGCATTGCCCTGTAATACACTTCCTTCATAAGGTTCTCCTGTAAATTAGCCCTAGCTCATGGTACAATCTGGGGCTCTCTTTAAGCATATTCCCTCTTTCCTTTGAGTTTGACACCAACATTTAAAAGCCTCAAATTCTTGAAGAAAGCTATTTGTCAAGCCTTTAGAACTGCCTAACATACCACAGAAAACTATAGGTAAATGAGCAGTGGAACTTCCTGATCAAAAATGACCTTACGCTGGGAAGTTTGAGAATTTCCCTCTGCAGTGGGACTGGGCCCATACTGCAATGGGTTAAAGCAATATTTAAAGTGGTTCTAAAGGCTGGACATTTTTTACCTTAATGCATTCCCTGCATTACTGTAAAGTGGTTCTAAAGTCTGAAGTTTTATTTTTACATTCTTGCATTCTATGCATGAAGTTAAAAACCTTCTGTGTGCAGCAGGCCCCCTCCCCCCCAAATACTCACCATCGTGACCCACCGTCATGATCCAGTGATGTGCACAAATGTCTCGGCTCTCAGGGGTCTCTCCCTCCTCATTGGCTGAGACAGCAGAGGGTTGCCAGTGGCTGCTGTCAATCACAGCCAGTAAGCCATTGAGGAAAGAGAGGGTGGGGCCAAGCCGTGGCTCTGTGTCTGAATGGACATGCATGGCAGTGGCTCGGGACCGCACCTGCTTGGGTGCCCCCATTGCAAGCTGTTTGTTGTGGGGGCACTCGACAGGAGGGAGGAGCCAGGAGCACCTGCGGGGGACTCCAGAAGAGGAGGATAGAGTTTGCTCTGTGCAAAACCTCTGTCCAGAGCAGGTAAGTATGGCATGTTTTTTTTTTTTTAAGAAGTTTGTGCCTTTAATATCATTTTAGGATAAAAGAAAAATCCATTGTTCGTATCGCCCCCTCATCCCGCTGTATACTTACCCTAGCTCAAATTCAATTCAGAGCTGTGACTGCACCAGCTCTCTTCTCTCTCTGCTCACAGAGGCAGCAGCGGGGGACCCGAGAAGAGTAGGGTTGGGTCCGCTTTATGCAATACCATTGCACAGAACAGGTAAATGTGAAGTTTATTATTTTAATTAAAAAAACAAAAACTAAGTGTAGCACTACCCCCGAACGAGCTGCTGGTTTGTTTTGGGCGGCATGTTACCTCGTGTTTCTCCGATGTCTAGGGGTGTTTGGTGAAAGTTGTAGTAATGGAATGTCCACGACAGGTGTCTTTTTCTGTGCTCTTTATTACCCAGCCGGGTAAAAACAATAAAACTTGGTGAAGAGTAGAGGTTCAGTAGACATTAAAGCGGAGGTTCACCCATAGAGAACACATTTTCCCCTTAGATTGATGCTCGTTTTGTCTAGGGGAATCGGCTAGTTGTTTTAAAATATGATCCGTACTTACCGTTTACGAGATGCATCTTCTCCGCCGCTTCCGGATATGGGCTGCGGGACTGGGCGTTCCTTCTTGATTGACAGTCTTCCGAGAGGCTTCGGACGGTCGCATCCATCGCGTCATGATTTTCCGAAAGAAGCCGAACGTCGGTGCGCAGGCGCAGTATAGAGCCGCACCGACGTTCGGCTTCTTTCGGCTACGAGTGACGCGATGGATGCGACCGTCGGAAGCCTCTCGGAAGACTGTCAATCAAGAAGGAACGTCCGCTCCCGAAGACCCATACCCGGAAGCGACGGAGAAGATGCATCTCGTAAACGGTAAGTACGGATCATATTTTAAAACAACTAGCCGATTCCCCTAGACTGAACGAGCATGCATCTAAGGGGAAAAGAGAAAAAAAAACGAATTGGGTGAACTCCCGCTTTAAGATAGAAGATTCAGGTGTCAGCAATAAGGAAACAGTCCTGCTTCCACGTGTAATGTCTCTTTCACCACTCCAGCCGGAGTGGGTATAGCGCACCTGGACAGGCCTCTCTCACCAGCCTGGTAGCCAAAATGTCACTCGAACCTTAGGAAAAAGTCTCTGCCACAGACCCTCCTGATAATTGAAACAGTGGAGATAATCCTCCTTAGCAGACTTGGCACCTGGATCTCCTTCAGGTAGTTTCAAGTTAGGGTACCGATCGACAGGTGGCCAACATCCAGCCTTTCAGTGTCCGGTTCCCCTGGTCCCCAATGGATGGTCAGGCCCCTATCAGAACACCAGCCTCTCTTGGCGCTCCTCAGGCAGACTCTCTACTGTACGGCCTCATCCAACTGGACTGATGACTCAGGACCTCCTTAGGTGGGACCCAGTCGATTACTGAGTCCCCAAGCGACAGATCAGTTGCTCCGGGCCAACGTTGTTCCGAAGCCAGGATCCTTGCATTGCAAGCGCACCCCGGCCCGGGAGTCCATTTGCCGGGGCGATGTGAAGTGGCTACCCTAAAGGTGGGCGCCACACGAGGAGAAGACCCAGGAAAATGGCGTCTGTCTCATAAATACTCTCGCCCAGCATACACAGCAAGGCCAAACCCTCCTAATAGGCTGCTGGGTAAGAGCACCCAATCCTTGACTCCACTGCTGCCACCTGCCGACCTGGGGTGAGATCAGCACCCCAGAAACAACAGAATGGACCCACAGCACAGCCAAAGCAGAGACAGAGACCCAAATTTAAAGGGGTTGTAAAGGAAAAGAATGTTTTCCCTAAATAGCTTCCTTTACCTTAGTGTAGTCCTCCTTCACTTACCTCACCCTTCCATTTTGCTTTTAAATGTACTTATTTCTTCTGAGAAATCCTCACTTCCTGTTTTTCTGTCTGTAACTACACACCGAAATGCGAGGCTTTCTTCCTGTGTGGAGAAAGCCTCTTGAGTGGGTGAGCAGGAGTGTCAGGACGCCCACTAACACACAGCTCTTTTCTCTATCTGCAAAGTAGAGAGTGTCCTGACACTCCTGCTTGCCCCCTCCCCCCTCAAGAGGCTTTCTCCACACCAGGGAGAAAGCCTTGCATTACTGTGTGTAGTTTCAGACAGAAGAACAGGAAGTGAGGATTTCTCAGAAGAAATTAGGACATTTAAAAGAAAAATGGAAGGATGAGGTAAGTGAAGGAGGCATGCACTAAGGTAAAGGAAGCTATTTAGGGAAAAAAAAAAATCCTTTACAACCCCTTTATCAAATCAACATGGTCAGAGTTAACTAACTCTTTGACCCCCTCTAAATTTAACATAGCACCGGTTCTAGAAAGTAACCAGGCGCTACATAAGCATTACAATCCCTTTAACTACTTTTTTTTAACCCCAGATGATTATGCCATAATGTGCTAGTATACACCACACATTAGCACAATATGACAGAGTTACCCGTGAAGTTGTTACCGGTGCTTCCATCTTAGCCCAGTCTTCCTTCCGGGTTTTCACTCTCTGGCTGCTTGAATGGGCCATCTACCATGATATCACTCCCATGCATGTATATGGGAGTCACCATTGTGGCACTCTTTGCTCTGAGTTCATGGCACAATCAGTGCTGTGAATGCAGAGTGTACTGCATTGATGTTATCGGCCAGAGCAGATGTGATAAACTAAACAGTGCAACTTTAGACTGTTTCCAAGGTGCCTACCGGTAGGACATATTATAAGCATACCTGTAGTGAAAAGTGTAGAATTAGAGTTTAATACTGCATTGTTTAGGTTTAGGGTAGAGTACAAGCACTTTTACTTACTCGGCCCTCTGCTTTCCAGCAGACAGCGCTCCCCCCATGTTTCAGTGGGCTATGGTCCCTGCATTAGTCTTGATGACATCAGGACCTGCTGGAGCACTGCTGGGAAAAATGCCCATGCCATTGGGCCCCCCAGCACTGTGGGGGTTAAATGCTCTTTATTTCTAGGGCATCAGAAAAAGTTGTATTACTTACTGTAGTCCTGCTCCAGTGAGTTTTGGTGCTGTCCTTGACTTCCTGGCATTTTGGTCTGTGGCGATCCTTTGGCATTTTTAGGTACAAAGCAGGCCTACATTGTACATAGAGGAGGTGAGCATGTGACCTTGTCCGAGAGGACCTTAAAGGGGTTGTAAAGGAGAAACATTTTTTTCATAATAAGCATCCTTTACCTGCAGACATTCCTCTTTTCACTTCCTCATTGTTCGTTTTTGATCAGAAGTTGCTCTATTTCTTCTCTGTTCTGTTCACTTCCTGCTTGTCTGATTGTTACTCACCACCGTGATGGGAGGCTTTACTGCGGTGGTAAGTGACGTGCTCACCCCCTCCTGGGAACTACATCTGTGCAGCAGGACGCTCTCTATGTGTTAGAGACTTCAAGGAGGTGTGAATTACTGGGCGTGCCGCAATGCATACTGGGAAATGTAGTTCTTACATGAACGAGCGATGCAAACCAGGAAGTGAATGAGAGAACAGAAACTAGAATGCCGGCGGTGATATAGATGAAAGAATTTAATAGGTATTTACTCGTTTTTTAACAGAATCATTACACTATTCTGTCTGTCTACCTTGCAGACATTCATTTTAGGCAAAACATTTTTTTTCCTTTACAACTCCTTTAACCACTTCCATACCAGGCACTTACGCAGCTTCCCGCCCAAGCCAATTTTCAGCTTTCAGCACTGTCGCACTTTGAATGGCAATTGCGCGGTCGTGCTACACTGTACCCAAACAAAATTGGCATCCTTTTTTCCCCACAAATAGAGCTTTCTTTTGGTGGTATTTGATCACCTCTGCGATTTTTTTTTTTGCGCAACAACTAAAAAAAGACTGAAAATTTGGAAAAACAAAAAAATTCCGTTTTTATTTTTTTCTGTTAATTTTTTTGTAAATAAGTTTTCTCTTTCAATTACGGGCACTGATACGGCGGCACTAATGGGTACCGATGAGATGGCACTGATGGACATCGATGAGGTGGCACTGATTGGCGGCGCTGGTATGCGGCACTGATGGGCACACATAGGCGGCAATGATGGGCACACATAGGTGGCACTGATGGGCACACATAGGCGGCACTGATGGGCACACATAGGCGGCACTGATGGGCACACATAGGCGGCACTGATGGGCACTCATGGGCGGCACTGGGCACTCATAGGCGGCACAGATGGGCACTCATGGGCGGCACTTATGGGTGGCACTGATGGATACTTATGGGTGGCACAGATGGGCATTGATAGGTGGGCACTGGGCATGGATGTGCACTGTGGGGTGGCACTGATGGACACTGGGGTGGCACTGATGGACACTGTGGGGCAGCACTGATTTTGCCAGGTTGCCAGTCAGTGCCCATTTGTGGGTGTGGGCACTGATTGGCATCTTTTTTCTTTTTTCAAAATGTTTTTATTTTTATTTTTTTAGGCTTCTTTTTTTTTTTTTTGCAGGCTTTTTTTTTTTTTTTTTGCCCACCCTGGTGGTCCATGTGGCGATCTGAGGGGGGGCTGCGCTGATAAACAATCAGCGCGAACCCCCCCCTGTCAGGAGAGCCGCCGATCGGCTCTCCTCTACTCGCGTCTGTCAGACGCGAGTGAGGAAGAGCCATCGACGGCTCTTCCTGTTTACATCGTGATCAGCCGTGATTGGACACGGCTGATCACGTGGTAAAGAGTCTCCGCCGGAGGCTCTTTACCGAGATCGGAGATGCAGGGTGTCAGACTGACACCCCGCATCACCGATCGCCGCTCTGCGCGCCCCCACGGGCGCGCACGGCATGAAATCCTGCAGGACGTTCTGGAACGTCCTGTCAGGATTTCATAACCACTTCCCGGACGTAAATCGGCTATAGGCCGGGCGGAAAGTGGTTAAGGAGGCAACAGCTCCAGGTCAGTTGCAAGAATTGAGGAAGTCTGTTGGAGTCAGAGATGAAAACAAATATTACACCTTATTCCTCTACTCACTAGACTTAACAAGCAGTGCGGTGGTCTCCACTGCATTTTTTTCTCTAGCCCAGAGTTCAGCTTAAAAATAAGATAATACATGGGCGTTTGGGTAAGGTGACCAGATTTTTAAAATGAAATCCGGGGACACATTTTTTTTTTACTAGTAATGGTGGCAATCGATATTATATTTAATCAAACCTAATTTAACATAATCCTCCTGCAGATTGTGGTAAATTAACTCCAAGCATCCAATGTACATAACCAGGAACTGGATGGAATATGTGCCAATAAGTCAAGTCTGTACAAAAAGTATCCATGGTGTTGACCAAGCAGGTAGGGATGTGGATACAATCCTCTGCTAATTCCGGTAGTTAAAATGTTTCAAAATAGGTTCTGTGAACCATTGGAGGAAACAACAAACCTCCTAGAGGATTAAGCAATTTTTTGTGAACCTTTAGCAATAGTCTTGACAAAAATAAACAGACAAGGTAGTAAATTGCAACACCAGGTTTGTGCCCCCATAAAGGTAATCTGCATTTTCATTTTAAGCAAATAATCAAGTGGGAGTTAGTGTATCTCACTTCATCTAAACTGTATTAACTGATTGAGTCCTTATCATGAACACTTTATTAGTACATCAATAGCGGTCTCTTGGCTTCTTTGGTGTCAGATTAAAAGCTTAGCTAAGTTTATCTAGTAGTTAATTGGTCATAATTGTATTTTAATTGCTTATTACTGATAGTTATTATCAGGTGCTTATCTTTAAAGTGATATTAAAGGCAGATTTTTTTTTCAAAAATAAAAAACATGTCATACTTAACTGTTTTGTGCAGTGGTTTTGCACAGAGCAGATCCTCTTCTTCTCGGGCCTGGCCACTCCCTCCTGCTAAGTGCCCCTGTAAGTAAGCATCTTGCTATGGAGGCACCTGAGCAGGCTCGCTCCTGAGCCGTGCTCTGCATGTTCTTTCAAACACAGGCCCAGATTCTCGTCCAGCGGCGTAATTTTGTGCGGGCGTAACGTTACGCCTCCGCAACTTAGACGGGCAAGTGCTGTATTCTCAAAGCACTTGCTCCGTAAGTTGCGGCGGCGTAGCGTAAATCGGTCGGCGTAAGCCCACCTAATTCAAATTTGGATCAGGGGGGCGTGTTTTATGTAAATGTACTGTGACCCGACGTGATTGACGTTTTTCCCGAACGGCGCATCCGCCGTCCGTGGAATTTCCCAGTGTGCATTGCTCCAAAGTACGCCGCAAGGACGTCATTGGTTTCGAAGTGAACGTAAATGACGTCCAGCCCCATTCACGGACGACTTACGCAAACGACGTAACTTTTTCAAATTTCAACGCGGGAACGACGGCCATACCTAACATTGGTACGCCGCAGTTATGCCTGATAGAGCAGGGGCAACATTACGCCGGGAAAAGCCTAATGTAAACGGCGTATCTTTTCTGCGTCGGCCGCGCGTACGTTCGGGAATTCACGTATCTAGCTAATTTACATATTTTGACGCGTAAATCAGCTTACACGCCCCTAGCAGCCAGCGTAAAAATGCAGTTAGGCTCCGACCACGTAAGAGACTTACGCCAGTCGGATGTAATAGAAATCTATGCGTAACTGATTCTAAAAATCAGGCGCATAGATACGACGGCTCTGATTCGGACTTACGACGGCGTACATGGCGCTACGCCGTCGTAAGTCCTCTGAGAATTCGGGCCACAGAGTGCAGCTCTGCCCCACCCTTGTTCTCTCCTCATTGGCTCACTGGCTGTGACTGGAAGTAGTGGGAGTCTGTCTCTGTGTTGTCTCAGCCAAAGAGGAGGAAGAGACCCAGGAGAGCCACTGCTCTTGTGCATGTCTCTGGATCAAGATGGGGCTCAGGTAAGTATTAGGGGGTGCTGGGGGGCTACTACACAAAAAAGGTACAATGTATGAAGGTAAAAAACCTTGAGCCTTTACAACCACTTTAAGTATAGTTAACTAACTATGCTATACAAACAATCAAAATGCGTTTTGTATTTTTTTTCCGCACTTGTGTAACACCAGTTAATCACAACACAGGGTACATACAGAAGATCCATTCAAAACAGTCTCTGCTTCTCAAAAGCGGCTCACAATCTACTGTCTCTACCAAAGTCATACACACAATAAGGGCAATGTGGTTACAAACCAATTACTGGTAAGATTGTGGTAGAAAAGCCACACAAGCACACATAGAAAAAAAATCCCCATACAGACAGTGTACTAAGCACTAAGCCACTGTGCTGCCCCAACTGTACTAGTATACCATCAGCAGTGTGAAATTGGCTGTATTATATTTTTCATATGCTGTTAAATTGTTCAAATTTTTAATTATAAATATTATTAATAGGGAAACACAAGGCAAGACTTTTTAAAGCTGAAGTTTACCATTACAGGTAAAAATCCTTACAGATTTTTTGAAGTATGCCCCACATCGTAAAGGCATCTAGATCCTGTATAAATCTTCACTACAGGAATGCCCGTCTTCTTCCTGTGTTTGAACTTCTGGAATTGCAGTGGTTAATAGAGATGGGCCGAACATCCCAGGAGTTCGGTTCGCACCCAAGCTCCCGAACATAGTAAAAGTTCAGCCCAGAACTCACGAACCCCATTGAAGTCTGTGGGAGCCAAACTTGAAAAATCAAAAGTCATAATCTTGAAGGCTTATATGCAAGTTATTGGCCATTAAAAGGGTATGGGCGCCTGGGTACTGCTCTGGGGGACATGTACCAATGCAAAAAAAAAAACTTTTAAAAAATATAGTTTTTAAAAGAACAATGATTTTAATGATACTTAAAGTGAAACAATAAAAATACCTGGGGGTCCCTTTAGTCTGCCTAAAAAGTGGGTAATCTGTATCATGTATAGCACCTGCTGCAGCAAAACTGACATTTATAAAGAAAAAATGACATTTAAATTGTCAGCAATACAGTATTATTTCCGGGGTTCTGTCAGATATGGCGACCTGTCAGAAATGGTAATGGAAGTGACATTCCGTCGCCACCATCTTGCTACACCCCTCACTCCTCCACAGTAATAATACACGAGAAGGGGGCAAGCACACATCTTGTTACACCCACCGGTGTTTTGCATTTCATAGTTATTTTTTATAGTAAACTGAGCATATATGGTGAAATACAGTATTTGGAAATCCATCATACTGTTAAAATGTTGAATTATAAAAGCATAGGTGTTCTTTGAGATTAGCAAACCTGTGAGATCAGCAGGTTTGCCGCTGCTTTTTGGCACTAAACAGTCTGTTGGATTTCTAAATACTGTACTATATTTCACCTTATAAGCTGCGTTTACTGTTAAAAATAACTGTGAAATGCAAAAATCTCCCCCCTTCTCAGTGTATCCTTACTGTGGAGAAGTGCTGGGTGTAGCAAGATGGCCATGACAGAACATCACTTTCATTACTGAATCTGACAGGTCACCATATCTGACAGAACACCGACAATAGAAAATGTGGACAAAAATGGTGTGGGGGTCCCCTCCTCAAGGCATACAAGGCCCTTTGGGTCTGGTATGGATTTTAAGGGGAACCCCAGGTCACAATAAAAAAAAAAACGACGTAGGGTCTCCCCTAAAATCCATACCAGAGTGAGAACTTCCCCCCTCCTGAACCATTCCAGTCCACATGCCCTCAACATGGCAGGGGCCCTTGTCCCTATGTTGATGGGGACAAGGGCCTCTTTTCAACAACCCTGGGCTGTGGTTGTGGTGGTCTGTGGGCAAGGGGCTTATCAGAATCTGGAAGCCACCTTTAACAAGGGGGCCCCCAGATCCTGCCCCCCCCCTATGTGAATGAGTATGGGGTACATAGTACCCCTACCCATTCACCAAAAATCTGTCAAAAATAAATAAAAACACACACACACAGTTTGACAATTCTTTTATTAAAAATAAAATAAACAATGTCCTTCCTATGTAGATGCCACTGCCGGACCTGAAAAAAAAAAAAAACATCCCGCCTGCAATGAACGCTAACCACCTACTGCAGGCTCCGCCATTTGACAGTTGTCATATAGGTAAGGCTCGGGCCACCTGGCAACGTCACCTGGTGGCATTGCCCCTTGTGATGTCACTGACCCAGCATGCATGGTTGGTGATGTCACATGGGGGTGATGTCACCAGGTGGCCCGCTCCTTACCTATATAAGAACTGTCAAATGGCGGAGTAGGCAGATGGCGGATAGCCTTCGTTGTGGATGGAGCATTTCTCGGCAGGGGGAGAGAATAAAATGACTGATCAGACTCTCCCCCATTCCCAGACAGTGTTACAGGCAGTGTAAGGCCCCTTTTACATGGGCTTTCCAATCAGGTCTGCCTGTCAGTTTCTCAGGCAGACCTGATCGGACGCTCCATTCACCTCTATGGGGCAGTGGATGTCAGCAATGACATGTCTGTGTCTGCTGACACCCTCTGCTATCCGATCCGTCTTCTCAAATCCAGATGGATGGTGACCCTATTTTCCATCCATCTGTCAGATCGGATCGGATCAGATGGAAATAGACAGGTGGTCCGATTTCATCCAATCTCCCCATAGAGGAGAGGTGGACTCTGACAGGTCCGTCTCAGCACAGTGAGTGGAGACCGACCTGTCATCCGCCTGCTCAGTGTGGATCAGTGGATAGATCCCCCTGCCGAGCAAGCAGAGTCTGTCAAACGGACAAGCTAGTGTGAAAGGAGCCTAAAGCTGGCCATATATGGATCAGTTTTTTCTCGATCAGCCAGCTGTCTGATTGAAGAAACTGAACAGATTCTCCCTTTCGCACAAATGAGGTGGATGGAGCAATTCTCCTTGCTGTTTTTTTGTATTCTGACAGCGGGACTTCTTCACTGATCAGTGCTACAGCCGATTGGCTGCATGCACTAAACGAATAAAAATATTCCAACATTTACGTGCAAGAGAAACTGATCATTAGATTGTCTTCTCACAAATGGGAATGGTCCCTGCTGAACTGTTATAATTGCGATCCATCTATAGCCAATTAATACATTTTATTTCTATTGTGTAAATTGTTCATTAAAGCACTGTTATCCATAGAAACTAAAAAGTACATAGCAGCATGGTATTTGTACATTTTCTTACCTGAAAAAAGTGTTCGAACAGGCACTTATGCCGCGTACACACGGCCGTTTGTCATGACGTGAAAAATGCCATATGTTAAAAAAATGTCATACGATCGTGTGTAGGCTCCAGAGCATTTTTCTCGACGTGAAAAATGGGCATTAAAAATTTAGAACATGCTCTAAATTTTCGCGTCGTTTTTCACGTTGTCGTTTTTCACATCGTGAAAAATGGTCGTGTATAGGCTTCAACAACGGGGGAAAAAAAACGTGCATGCTCAGAAGCAAGTTATGAGACAGAGCACTCGTTCTGGTAAAACTAGTGTTTGTAATGGAGATAGCACATTCGTCACTCTGTAACAGACTGAAAAGCACGAAGCCTGAAAAGCGTGAATAGTCTCTCACCAAACTTTTACTAACACGAAATCAGCAAAAGCAGCCCCAAGGGTGGCGCCATCCGAATGGAACTTCCCCTTTATAGCGCCGTTGTACGTGTTGTACGTCACCAGGCTTGACAAGAATCACGTCGAGAAAAACGTTGTTTTTTCTAGGACATAAAAACCGGTCGCGTGTACGCGGCATTATACTTTACATATCATTTTTGGGTTTACATAGAGATCCAAATGATCAGCGCTGGTAGGAAACATATTTTCTATTATTCTCTATCATGATCTCATGACCCATCATACTTCCTAAAGATCTAATTTTATCATTCAGGGGTTTTGTACACCCTGCCCCCCCCCCCCCCCCCAGCCACCTGCTGAACTGTATGGGAGCTCAAGGTTGATTAGCCTTTATACAGCTGTGTTTTCGCCCTTTTACATTATCAGGCAGTCAAATAAAATGTCCTTTAAGCTCTTGTGAATTTTCAGCTATTAATATAGAGATTTTTTTTTTTTTTTTCCGTTTAAAGCATAAATAATAGCGTATTTTTCTCCAATTGTTTTCCATCATGTTTTTAGTTTCTTGCTTAGCATTGATTGGAATGCATAAACATGGCCACACTGTATGTTTCCTACACTGAAGTGGAGTACACATGAACTGTTTATTTGTACTAGTTCATAAACATCAGTGTAAGCAAAACAGCTTATGCAATGATTTGCAACCGGATAAATTATCTCACTAAGGACAAATAAAGCGTTTTAGTGACCCCTAGTGGTGCTTCTATAATTTTATTAGCTCAAGCTTTTCCTCCTCTAGGGTCAGGTTCTCAATAAACTGTCAGGCCTCGTACACACGACCGAGAAACTCGACGGGTGAAACACATCGTTTTCCTCGTCGAGTTCCTTGTGAAGCCGTCGAGAAACTCGACAAGCCAATTTTCTCCATTCACGTCAAGGAAATGGAGAACATGCTTTCTCGACAGTTTCCTCGACGAAAATGTACACACGACCGGTTTTCTCGGCAAAAAAATATCTCCCAGCAAGTTTCTTGCTGGTTTTTGCCGAGAAACTCGGTCGTGTGTACGAGGCCTCAGGGTGTTTTTAGTTCAATAAACTAAAATAAAAAAAGTTTACATTTAATTGTGTGTATGAACCTAGTGAAATGTGAAAAGACATTTTAGTTTACTATATATTTTTACAGGTGTAAAAGATATAAATAGGCATTGGGTTAGAAAGGTCATAGCAACTCTTTGCTTTTGTCTAACATCCGTTTTCTGGTGAAAATTGTGCTTTTTTTTTTTTAAATAAAACTTGTAAAGATGTACAGCTGTGGCCAAAAGTTTGGAGAATGATACAAATATACATTTTCACAAAGTCTGCTGCCTTTTTTATGATGGCAATTTGCATATACTTCAGAATGTTATGAAGAGTGATCAGATGAATTGCAATTAATTGCAAAGTCCCTCTTTTCCATGAAAATTAACCTACTGTATTTATTGGTGTATAACACTCACTTTTTTACCCTGAAAATAGAGGGTAAACTGTTCCTGCGTGTTATACGCAGGGGGCAGTGGAAAGTTTTTTTCCTGAAACTTCCCTCTTAAAGTTAGGGTGCGTGTTATACGCCTGTGCGTGTTATACGCCAATAAATACGGTAATTCCATAAAAAACATTTGCATTGCATTTGTGAAGAAGGCTTCAGGGCATCCAAGAAAGTTCAGCAAGCGCCAGGACTGTCTCCTACAGTTGATTCAGCTGCGGGATCGGGGTACCACCAGTGCAGAGCTTGCTCAGGAATGGCAGCAGGCTTGTGGTGAAGTTGGCTCTATGGCCCACGTCTGGTGGACTTGCCCTAAAATAAGAAGATACTGCAGGGAGATCAGACAAAAAATCAGAGAAATCTCAAATAATGAACTTCCGGATGACCCATGGTTATGCGTATCACACGGATCCCGAATTCCAACTAAACAAGATCTGAAAACATTGGTCCCAGCGGCAAAACATCAGATAGCACGTAACTGGCAGGGAACGGAGAGCCCATCATTGAGAGGGTGGTGTAACAGAGTAGAGGAAATCTATAGCTTAGAATATTTAATATTTAGAGACAAGAGAAATGGGAAGAATTCGAAGAGAAGTGGGAGAAATGGAAAAGGTTCAAATATACAATGGGATATGCTGAAGCAATTGGTGTATAACGCATTAAGTTTGGGCCCAGATTCGCACTGGGTATGATTGGGTCCGATTCGTAATCGGGACTATCAGCGGAGGGAAATCGTGCGAGTTCAGCTGAGCTTGCGCGGTTTCGCTCATGCAGCCCGGGGCTCAAGGAGATAGAGATATAATCGAAACTAGAAAATGAAGGCTGGTAGGGGGGATTCGGGTGGGGAGGGGAAGAGATGGGAATTAATTTCCACTCGGATTCTGATTGTTTTTTTTTCTTCTTCTTCTTTTTTTCTTTTTTTTTAATAACTGCTATGTATGAAGAAAAGAAAGAAATCAAATATTAAATAAATGAAAATGAACCACTCATGATGCGAAACCATAGAGGAGATGATACGGGCAAGTAAAGTGTGGGCCAGGAGCGTGGTCCTCTCCTCGTTTCTTTGTTTTTTCTCTGGTTGAGTCTGAAGTGGAAAAAAAAGAAAAAGAAAAAAAAAAAGGAATGGCAGCAGGCAGGTGTGAGTGCATCGGTATGCACAGTGAGGCAAAGATTTTTGGAGGATGGCCTGGTGTCAAGAAGGGCAGCAAAGAAAGCACTTCTCTCCAGAAAGAACATCAGGGACAGGCGGATATTCTGCAAAAGGTACAGGGATAAAACTGGTGACGACGGGGTAAAGTAATTTTCTCTGATGAATCCCCTTTCTGATTGTTTGGGACATCAGGAAAAACCTTGTTTATAGCATAAAAGGTAAGCATGACATCAGTCCTGTGTCATGGCCAACAGTAATGCCAACATGTTAAGACCATTCATGTGTAGGGTTGCTTCTCAGCCAAGGGGGTGGGCTCACTAACAATTTTGCTTAAGAACACAGCCATGAATAAAGAATGATACAAAAACATCCTCCGAGAGCAACTTCTCCCAACCATTTAAGAACAGTTTGGTGACAAACAATGCCTTTTCCAGCATGATGGAGCACCTTGCCATAAGGCTTGGGGAACAAAACATAGACATTTTGGGTCCATGGCCAGGAAACTCCCCAGACCTTAATACCATTGAGAACTTGTGGTCAATCCTCAAAAGGTGGGTGAACAAAAAAAAAAAAAACACAAATTCCGACAAACTCCAAGCATTGATTAAGCAAGAATGGGCTGCCATCAGTCAGGATGTGGCCCAGAAGTTGACTGACAGCACGCCAGGGCGAATTGCAGAGGTCTTGAAAAAAAAGGGTCAACACTGCAAATATTGACTCTTTGTATACAATTTATGTAATTGTAATTATACACTGAAGCAGCAGACTTTGTGGAAATTAATATTTGTGTCATTCTCAAAACTTTTGGCCATGGCTGTATAACTTAGTCCTTTTATTTATCCATCCATACTTACTGAATTCACACAAATGTAAAGAACCTAGACAATCATCTGAAATAAGTACCCCCAAATCTTTTTCTTCTGTAGTGCTGGACAACACTGTATCCCTAACCTTGTACTTTCTCAGGGAATTCTTTTTCCCTAGGTGTATTATTTTACATTTAGAAATATTGAACTGCAGTCTCCACTACTTTGACCAATCTTACAGCAATGCCAAATCATGTTCCATTGTACAGACACCTCCAACCCTATTACACACCTTTGTGTCATCAGCAAAAAGACATACCTTGCTTAACAAACCTTTAGTTTTATCACTTACATTTAGGTTAAATAGAACAGGACCCAATACAGAGCCTTGTGGTACCCACTAGTGACTGGTCTCTGTTCTGACTGAACCCCATTTACAACGACACTCTGTTATCTATCCTTTAGCCAACTGTATATGCACTGAACCACACAAGGGTTAAGTCCTCACTTGTCCAACTTTTGTATTAGATCATTATGTGGAACTGTATCAAATGCCTTGCTGAAATCAAGATATACTATTTCCGCAGCACCACCCTGGTCCAAAACACTGATAATATAGTAAAAAAATCCAATCAGATTAGTCTGACATGATCTGCCCTCAGTAAAGCCATGCTGCTTTGGGTCCAGCAAGATGTGTATTTTTAGGTGATCAGCAATCCTTTTTTTCAGGAGTAATTCCATTAACTTGACTGCAATTAATGTTAAACTCACTGGCCTATAAATTGCCAGCTTCTACCTTGTCGCCCTTCTTGCGGATATTACAATATTAGCTGTCCACCAATAATGGGGATCTTCTCCTGTTGGAAGAAATTGATTAAAAACATCCATTAATGGTCCAACAACTATATCTAAAAGTTTTCTTAGAACTCTGGGATGAATACCATCAGGGCCCATTGCTTTATTAAAGTGGAGTTCCAACCAAAAATTGAACTTTCACTTTGTGTAATACAGGTATTTGCTCCCACTTCCTGGCATAGATCACCGCGGTGATCACGGTGACCTATGCTACTTCCGCCACCTATTCTGTCCTCCCCCACTGTCTTCTGGGAAACACACAGGTCCCAGAAGACAGTAGGGACTGGTGAGGACGCGCAGCTCCTGTTAAGTAGGTGCTATTTTGTAAATTTAGTTACCTGAGCTGTAGTTTAGCTCAGAGGATTATACCAAATTGTGGGTTTCTGTTCGAGTCCAGCTGTGTTGCACATGTTCCCCTTGCCTGCGGGTGTCGCTGTCACCGGGAGTCAGGGTTGGAGATGCAATGTGCTGGGTGCATTTTTCCCAGAAGCAGCCCAGTGGGCATAGTCAACCCGCTGTGCATTCTGGGGGAAGGTACTTAAGGGACAGACAATGTTCAGGTGGGGTCTTCTGATCCTGACCTGATGGCCCTCCTGGCCTCAGGGACGCGCTGACAGTGTTTTTCCAGTCTCGGGGCCTGCTGGCCTGAGGCTCTGCAACTAAGAGTAGGCCCAGGAGTTTTTGGGGCCTACTGGTCCAGGGGTGTTCCTGTGCTGTCTTGCCCGCGGAAAGAAGCCGAGCAATTGGGGACTCAATTGAAGGACGCATCCGGACCAACTTGCCTCATTGTGCTGCCGGCCTGGCTAAAAGATCCTGGCACCGTGAGCTGTGTACTTTCTTTGAAATTTCGCTAAGTGTGTGTGTGTGGTTACATGATCCTGTGGCAGAGGGCTGTGTAACGACTCAACGACACTCATCGAGTCTGTGGCAGAGACTTTGAACGAGTTTCGCACCGGCTGCTAAGTCAGTGAGAGTGGGCCTATCCGGTGGTTGCTAAATCCAGCTGAAACTTTGTCCTCTGGATCTAAGACTGTACCCATGATCCGCAAAGCAAGGTACCTGAATCTCCCATATCCCTCTACCCCTCTGTTGGAGAACCTGTATAATAAAACTCTTGCAGAAAAATTGTATAGTTTATGGCCAGCCTAATTTAACATTTGCATTTACAGTATGCTGCATCAGTCATTTGCCTACGATTAGTGTTAAAGTGGATGTAAACCCACTCTCATCCTTTCTAAACTACTGCCATAGTGCTGATCTATAAGGATATAGATGCCTCCTGCATGTATCCTTACCTGTCAAATGTTTCCCCTCTGTCTGTTATAAGAACTTAAAAACTGCTGATTCTGTGGGTGGGTCTGTTGTCTGGAGCTCTGTGGGTGGAGTCGTAATGTCAGTAGACTCCCCACCCTCTTCTACACTCCCCTTGTCAACATGCACTAAATACAACACTAAATTCTGCTATGATCACTAACATCCAGTCAAAATCCAGAAAAGTAACCACATGACTTCAGAAAAGGAGTGGGGGTGGGAACTAAAAAATAATACCTGTCTCCAGGCTAGTGCATGAGATATGTAAATAACCTGCCACTCACAGCAAGGGGCGGAACAGACTTTTTTCTCTGTGAGTCTGTTTTATTTCACTGAACAATAAAAGAGGATTGCTCAGAGCTGGATTACCTATGTGTGGCAAGACTGGGCACAGATGATAGGAAATCTTATACTGTACATTGTGACATAAAAAAAAAAAAAACATCAACTTTAAGCTCTAAATACTTGACTCGTTTGCCTATGATTGCAGTTATTCTTTTTTTTTTTAACAATAGATTTTTATTGAAAGTATTAACTTAACAGTACAGATTAAAATTGTCACATTAATCCTAAGTAACCAACCGAGTTACCTTGGTTCATAAGATTGTTCTTATAACAATACATTATTTGGTAGCCTGTACCCCTATTGGGTTCAATCTGTAGGCATGGCTAGGCTCCCAATTGTGTTAACTATTTGTATATAGAAAATCATAAAGAAACAATGATTGCAGTTATTCTAAAAAGTTTCCATACCTCTTCAGAACGTGACATGTTTGATGTTGTATTTACTGTTTTAGCTAGAGAGATATGTCTACAACAACTTAAATGAACTACCAGGAAATTAGTTATGTTTAGAAAAGCATTGGTGTTTTTCTTTGTATTTACTGATGGTAATCTGCAAATAATAGTTTTATGCATAGGCAAAAACAGACTTGCACAGCAAATTATTATCTCTCTCATTAATTATCATTTCCCCTTTCGCCTGCACAACTGTTCATTTTGCAACCACTGCTTTTTTTCCCATTGGGTGTGTAAAAGAGCAAATATCTGGAAATTTTTGGTTTGATCATTTCCATATACCTTTAGGCCTCATTCTCACCATGTGCAGAGACACGTGTTCTAAAAGGCCACAAAAAAATGTATTGCTCGCATTGTGCCCTTTTTACACCACAAAGCTAGTGTAGCACTACCCCCCTAGGAGTTGCTGGTCAGGGTTTCCACTGCTACATGGCCAATCACGCAGAATTTCCTTCTTTTATCCAGAAACAGAAAACTTTTTATTAGGGGATGATAACTTGGATGGGGTAGGGCATTATGAGATGTCCATCGTGACAACAACAACGTTTCAGGGACACTTCCTCCCTCTTTATAGACTCCTCTTCTTCCTTCCACCTGCACAAACTTGGTTTCTCTTTGTACAGCTTCTGCTGGCTTACTCCTGTGGGAACTAACAGTCTATTGTCAAATCAGCAACAGCCCATTACAGGCAGGAACTCTTAGTCCCTTGACAAAGCATCACATAAGGAGTGAGCAGCATATCACATCACATTCTACTTCTCTGTGGCCACTGATCCAAGTTCCATTGCTTGCATAAAATGCTAGCCCACCTAACTGCCACTGAGGTGTAGGGTGACCACCTGTCCCGGATTGCCCGGGACAGTCCCGCATTTTGCAGGTCTGTCCCGGGCACATTCATTCGAGGACAATACAATGTCCCGGAATGAAACTGACACAGCCACCCCCCTGGGCCAATCTGATGCCCCCAAAAAAGGCCGCCACATCACCGTTTTACTCACTGACAGTACTTGTCCTGGCCGGGAATGCCTGGGGGAGCACAATCCTGCCCCCTGCTTGTGATTGGAGAAATCATAAATCCCTCCTCTTGTGTCCAATCACTTTGCTGTGATTCGTTACAACACAAGCTGATTTTTGGGAAGGGGGGTGTCCCTGAATGGTAGTTTGGAAATGTGGTCACCCTACTGAGGTGAGTAAGTGAGTTTAATTACCCCCTTAATCAGCTCCTGTGTAATTAATACGTGTTTGGGTTTAAAGGGATGAGATGGTAACCCTAGCTCCCCCCCAGTACAGATCCCCGCTCAGTAGAGCTCACCCCCTGTACAGACCCCCTCCCCCTCATTAGTACAGCTCTTTCCAGCACAAACTCCCCCAGTACAGCTCCCCCCGTACAGACTTCCCCCCTCGTTAGTACAGCTCTTTCCAGCACAGACTCCCCCAGTACAGCTCCCACCCTGTACAGATCCCCCTCAGTACACCTTCCCCCCCCCCTGTACAGACCTCCCCTCTCGTTAGTACAGCTCTTTCCAGCACAGACACCCCAGTACAGCTCCCACCCAGTACAGATCCCCCTTAGTACAGCTCCCCCCTGTACAGAATCCCCCCTTATTAGTACAGTTCTTTCCAGCACAGACTCCCCCAGTACAGCTCCCACCCAGTACAGATCCCCCTCAGTACAACCCCCCCCCTGTACAGACCTTCCCCCTGGTTAGTACAGTTCTTTCCAGCACAGACTCCCCCAGTACAACTCCCACCCAGTACAGATCCCCCTCAGTACAGCTCCCCCCTGTACAGACTCCCCCCTCATTAGTACAGTTCTTTCCATCACAGACTCCCCCAGTACAGCTCCCACCCAGTACAGATCCCCCTCGGTACAACCCCCCCCCCCCCCCTGGTTAGTACTGTTCTTTCCAGCACAGACTCCCCCAGTACAACTCCCACCCAGTACAGATCCCCCCTCAGTACAGCTCCCCCTGTACAGACCTCCCCCCTCATTAGTACAGTTCTTTCCAGCACAGACTCCCCCAGTACAGCTCCCTCAGTACAACCCCCCCCCCCCTTACAGACCTTCCCCCTGGTTAGCACAGACTCCTCCAGTACAGATCTCCCTCCCCTAACTTCAATACATATCCCCATATTCCAGCAGTCACAGAGCCTTTAAAGGTATCGTATTGTCTGTCTTAAAAACAGGGGTAAAAAAAAATCATGTGGTGCATATACTGGATATATGTTGACATCATGAAGCTGGTTAGTGCATACATTTATCCATAAAGTAGTATTCTTTATTTCTTTACTATAATCATAAACACAAGCTGGATAAACTGATTAATAGAGCCGTAAACAGTACAGCAGCCCGCATTTCTTCTTTGGCCGTGTACTTTTTTTTAATAAAGGTTTTCCAGGAAACTGAAAAGACTGAGGAAATCCCACTTGTGTTTCCTGCACAGGAGGTTAATGTTCTCGTAAACACTCTCCATTGGCAGCCCCTCCTCTACAGTAGCTTTGGGAGGGCAGTGCTTTAACAGCACAAAGCAGCCAGTAAAACAATTATACCGTTCAAATCTTTTTTCTGCCGCATATAGACAAGCTTGCTGAGTATAAACCTGCTCTAAATGTTGTAATACCATTCAGAGTCAACAGCAACTTAACCTCCCTGGCGGTATGATTATATCTGGAATTTTGTACCAAAAGCGGTACAATTTTTGGCATGGAAATTTGGTGATATGTATTATAGGCCTGCAATTCTTAGTAATTACTTTCTTAAACTTGACTAAACAAGACTCTGATAGACATCCCAGATGTAATAAATTTGAAACACAAACTTGTGAATTATAATCTAATAAATAATATAATTTTATTCAATAATGTAATGAAAAATAATGAAATTTGTCAAACAAAGAAATTCAATAAACATCCTGAGTTTGATACATTTTGAAGCATGGAACTGGACAAAGTCCGACGTCACAATCAGGACAATGGAACCTTGTTTCTTTTCGGACTTTCTTTCCATTGCCATCTCTCTTTGAACAGCAAACCAAGCACATCCTGGTAGGTGCTGCCTTTCTTGCAGTTGGCGGTATGTAGTCCATAAAATTACGACCTGTCAGGCGTTCTGGATTGACAACGTCAACAGCACGTCGTCCGGGTCTGTTCACAGCTACTGATGGCGTCTGGTGGTTGACAAAAATCTGCTCAGCCACCTTCCAGATAAAGTCAAATTGAACAAGAGGTATGTCACACTTTGCTCTATAAAAGATATAAGCATTCCAAAGGCATTGTTCCAGAAGATGCCTGAAAATTTTCTTATAATATTTTTTTTGCTGTTTGCGCATAGCCTGGTAAAATGTCATTGCCTGATCGGCTCTGTCGACACCTCCCATTGTGTTGTTATAGTCGATCACGACTTCAGCACATCTTTCCCATGTTTTGTGCGGACCATGGCAGTGGAGGTATTGTGCACGGTACTCATGAGACACACGTCCTTCTTGTCTCGCCATCGCATTGCCATCATCTTACCCTTCTGAAAGGCAACCATTTCTCTGGTTTTTAGTTTTTTCTTGCCAAACATAGATGGCATGTCACGTTGGTTAGGCCTAACAGTACCATACGCATCAGTTTTGTTCCGGAGATGTGTAGAAATTGTCCGTTGTCACACAATATCCTTGGTTCAGCAATGGGTCCAGCAGTGTAAGGACAGATGATGTGGCCATCCCATAGCGGCTGTACCTGGGGTTGAACTTGGTGCCTTTACCGGTGTAAATTACCGAATTCCAGATGTATCCGGTGGATGATTCGCAGAATTTGTTGCCAAACCACACTCTTTTGGATGCAATAAACTGTATCCAGCTTAGGCGTCCCTTTTGGCCATCAGACTTTCATCCACACTGATGTCCCTTTTCTTAGGTCCGCTGGAAGTTGGTGACAATCATTTGGCATACGTCCCAGATTTTTTTTTGTTTGGGCGCAGGATGCGTGGCCTCATCAAATTCTTCATTGTTAGTGAAGTGGAAATACTTCATGATGAGCGAAAAACGGTATTCGGACATCACGGTGCCAAAAAACGGAGTGGCCAGTAACCTATTTGTGGTCCAGTACCATTTCTGGAGCGGTTTCCCCACCACCCCCTGAAGGATGATGAGTCAGAGAAACTGCCAGAGGTCCTCTTTAGTCACCGGTTCCCATTTCCTGGTTCTGGAAAACCTGGCATGCAGCGTAGCGGATTGCTGCTCTTGGCAGCGATTGGTCTCTGTGACAATTTTTTAAATTACCTCCTCAGTGAGAAATAATTGCAGGTATGCTAGAGGGTTGTCACTCTCAACATTTACCCTCATCCCAGGTGATCCAGTGAATCGGAATCTCGGGGGCGCTACCTGGTCCGTATCGATGTCTATAGGGCACCAAGTGCACACATCGCTGAGGTCAGGTGCAGGATCATCGCCATTATCACTTTCCCCATGACTCACTATCGCTCTGTTCTGCGAGCACCTCCGTGTCGCTGCCGCTGTCGCTCAACTCATCCAAAAGCGCCTTTGTAGGAAAGTGGCGCTTTTTTGATGCCATTTTCAAAAGATTTTTTTATGGGAACAAATGACAGGCAAGGGGCACTGTAAAGGCACTGCAAAAGTCAGATTGTAAAATGATACAGTGCAATCCTCTCAGATTACAATGTATCACCTCCTTTTATGTGTTTGTGTTTCACATTTGAATTTCCCTCCCAGTTACGCTCCCATGCACCATTGCTGCTGCAGGGAACGGAACCAGGAAGTCAGCAGACTGACGGACGGAGCGGCAGGGGTCTCGCCGGTGATCAGAGCAATGGGAGATCATCGCTGGATCGCCAGGAAAAGGTAAGGGAACACCGCTACAGGCTCTGCACAGCTACCCCGAGCGTGACTCGGGGTTACCGATCCTAGCATAAATAAACCACCCCGAGTCACGCTCGGGAACACCGCAAGGAGGTTAAACTAAAAGTTTAGTCAGAAAATTTAATTAATGATAGGGCACTTCAGGCTGGCCCCTTTTGCAGGTATAGCTACATGAAACAATACAAATAAGTGCCTTTACTGTATAAGATTAAGTAATACAATGTTTCACCCTGCTCTGCACATGCTCAGTTGGTTTCCATTTTTAGGCATTTTTAGACATTGCCAAGTTGGTAGAGACCAATCTGCTGACAGCCTTAAAGGGGAGTACCAGCCTTTTAGTGTTTATTAAAAGTCAGCAGCTACAAAAAGTGTAGCTGTTGACTTTTAATAAACAAACACTTAGGCCCCTTTCACACAGGGCAGCAGAGGTGCGGTGGCGGTATAGCAGCGTGATTTTTAGCGCCGATATACCGTCGTATTTACTGCAATATTTTTTAACCCCTGCTAGCGGCCGAAAAAGGGTTTGATTTCAATAGGAAGGAGCGGTATAGGAGCGGTAAACACCCCGCTCCTATACCGCTCCAAAGATGCGGCTAGCAGGACTTTTGGAGCGGTCCTGCTAGCGCACCGCTTCAGTGTGAAAGTCTTCCGGCTTTCACATTGAAGACTGCAGGGCACGATTTTTTAAGGCGGTATAGCTATTTTTAGCGCTAAACTGCCTGGAAAACTTGTCAGTGTGAAAATGGCCTTACCTGCTCCGTGGTCCAGCGACACGGCCACTCGGAGCTCCGCCCCTCTCCGGCTGGCGCCTCCATTCATAGTGTGGGCACCTGGCCGCGACAGCTTTTGGCTTTCACGGCCGGGCGCTCACTGCGCATGCGTGAGCCGTGCTCTATGAATGGACAGGTGATCTCCTGGGACCTGTAACGTGTCCCTGGAGATCGCCTAAAGGGAGGGGACGGCTAAGGCGAGAAGAGAAGTCGCAGAGGCGGTCCCTGGGTGGAAGGAAGACATGGGACAGGAAGTCCCACGCCTACCGAAGCCCCCACTCCCCCCCCAAAATAATTACATGCCAAATGTGGCATGTAAGGGGGTGAGGAGTGCTTAAAGCAGAAGTTCCACTTTTGGGTGGAACTCCGCTTTAAACTCTCCTATCCTTTATAACCAAGGAAGCTGCTTCTGTTTTATCTGCAACTGCCATGGTGCTGCACAAGTGATCAGTTATGACGCCAGACATTTGATGGTTTGACGGTTTGGTTGAGTAAACAACTAAATGTGACCGCTAGCAATCCCGGTATTCCAGGAATGTAACTGTTTTTTTAAACCATTAAATTGATGGGTTTGATTCCACTTTATGATTTACTGCTGGGGCTCCTGTCTTCAGCAAAATGGCAGCCTCCAGCAAGAAGAAACAAGAGCAATGCTAGAGGCAATTTACAGCATACATACATTTTGGTAACACAATTATTAACATGGAATTTATATAGAGCTGGGTAAACGGTTTGGGCCGAGCATCAGTTCGCCCCATTCTGGGAACACCCGAATTTGCAGGGTTTTTGGCGGGTGTTCGCACCGTTAAACGCCCAGAAATGCACTGCACGCTGCACAGTGCATTTTGCGCCCTGATTGGGCATGCTCTTAGAATCTGGAAGCCCACTTTAACAAGGCGGCCCCCAGATCCCCCCCCCCCAAGTGAATGAGTATTGGATACTGTACATAGTACCCCTACCCATTTAACAAAAAAGTGTCAAAAAGTAATAAAAACACGCACCGTTTTTGACAATTCCTTCATTAAAAAATAAAAATATAGCGTCCTCTAATATAAGTAAGGGGCAGAGCCACCAGGCTAAATCACCTGGTGGCCCTGCCCCCTTTTGACGTCACTGACAGGTGCATGCTGGGCCCACTGTTTTATTTATTTTTTAAATAAAGGAATTGTCAAAAACAATGGCCCAGATTCAGCATAGCTTGCGCCCCCGCAAATATTTTGCACTGCCCTCGATTCACGGAGCAGTAGCTCCGTGAACTGCGAGGGCGCGCCGGCAAATTTGCCCGGCGTAAGCGCGCGCAAGTTAAATGATCCCGCGGGAATCATTTAAATTAGGCGCGCTCCCGCACCGAGCGTACAGCGCATGCTCCGTCGGGAAACTTTCCCGACGTGCATTGCGGCAAGGACGTCATTTGCTTCAAAGTGAACGTGAATGGCGTCCAGCGCCATTCACGAATCACTTACGCAAACGCCGTGAAATTCAAATTTCACGGTGCGGGAAGGCCGGCTATACTTTAGCATTGGCTGCCCCTACTATTAGAAGGGGCAACCTTGCGCTAAAGTTGCCGTACGGAAACTCCGTACCTGGCTTGCGCGGGGCCCGCGCAAGCTTGTGAATCAGTGGTAGTATGCAATTTGCATACTACACGCTGATCACAATGGGAGCGCCCCCTAGCGGCCCACGCAAGAATGCAGCCTAAAATCTGCGAGGCATAAGAGCCTTATGCCGCGCAGATTTTAGGCTGCAGTCGGTGTAACGAGGTTCCTGAATCAGGAGCACTCTGTACACCGGAGCAAGTAAGCAATTGCGCCGTGTAACTTATGGTTACACGGGCGCAATTGCTTCTTGAATCTGGGCCAATGTGTGTAATTTTTTTACCCTTTTTTGGTGAATGGTTAGGGGTACTATGTACCCAGTACTCATTCACATAGGGGGGGGGATCTGGGGGACCCCTTTTTCAAAGGGGGATCCAGGCTCCGATAAGCCCCCTGCCCACAGACCCCCACAACTACCGGCCACAGTTGTGGGGATGAGGCCCTTGTGCCCATCCACATGGAGACAAGGTGCTTTGGAGCCCCCCTGCCCCTAGGCACCTGTCCCCCATGTTGAAGGAATGTGGTCTTGTATGGTTGAGGAGGGGGGAGTGTTCCCCCCACCACTTTCCTGACCTGCCAGGCTGCATGCCCGGATAAGGGTCTAGTATGACTCTTGGGGGGTTCTCCACAACGTTTTCTTTTTATAAAGTTTTTGCATTTACAAAAAGTTATTTTATGAAGTCTTGCAGTATTTTATTAGTCAAAACATGTGGTAATTTAACACCTGGCACTAGCCAACATATTTATTCACATTAATAAATAGACGTTAGAGAGCAGGTAGCTGTCCATGTCTTTAGCAA
Organism: Rana temporaria; assembly: GCF_905171775.1. Taxonomy (NCBI): domain Eukaryota; kingdom Metazoa; phylum Chordata; class Amphibia; order Anura; family Ranidae; genus Rana; species Rana temporaria. Next base: position 260,570,407 of record NC_053489.1, on the reverse strand, counting down.
CCAGTAAACAACGTTGTTAAGGAGAGGGCGGCCACCACATCCTTAACAACTGATGAGTCCTCAGCTGTCATCTAGGTTCCCTGCTGACAGCTAAATGTAAATAATTGCGATCAATAACAGGCGGCTGCCTGCTCCTTATCGCCTATTTATTAATATGGGTTCTCCCAGTAAAAATCCCCCCCCCCCCAGGGCAGACCAGTGACTCATTTCTTGATTGATGATGGATCTACACCGGGGACATTTTTTTTTTAGTAAAGGACGTGTCAAAAACTGTCTAATGTCTTTTTTTTACACTACACATATTTTTGGGTTAATGAGTAAGGGTACTATGGGGTACCCCATACGCATTCACATGGGGGGTGGGATCTGCGGGCCCCCTTGTTAAAGGGGGCTTCCAGATTACGATAAGCCCCCCACCCACAGACCCCCACAACCAACGGCCAGGGTTGTGGGGAAGAGGCCCTTGTCCACATTAACATGGAGACAAGGTGCTTTGGGGAGAGCCCCCTGCCCCAAAACACCCCCCATGTTGAGGGCATGTGGCCCGGTATGGTTCAGAAGGGGAGCACTCGCTTGTCCCCTCCCATTCCTGATCTCCCGGGCTGCATGCTTGATAAGGGTCTGGAAATCTATACCAAATCGGAAGGGCCTGGTATGGATTTTGGGGGGACCCCACACCATTTGTTTCACATTTTTTTTAATGCTGGCAATTGTTTTTTTACATTTAGCAGTTCCCTTAAAATATGTAAGTTATGGCAGAAGATATATGACTTTTAGAGCAATATTTCCTACTGATTTCCCTTTTATTTTACAGGCCATAAAAAAAGAAAAAAGAAAAGAAAAAAAAAGGAGCTCAAAAGTTCCAGTTAAAACTAGAAAATGTTTTCATTAGGTTAACTATTACCGTTTTAGGTGGCTGTTCTTTAATACTGTCCAGTTAAATATACTGTATTTTTCCCCGAACAAAATGTTACTTTGTAATCAATCTTCAGAACTGCTGCAAATTGCCCTCACTCTCCATTTGCTTAATTAGGTTTCCTGGTAATGACTTTCCTGAAATCTTTACCGATCCATGCTAAACTTTCCAGCTTCACATTATAATTCTGAAACGTACAAATGGCAAAAAAAAGTATCCGAATAACAACTTGAGAAATAAAATGATCGGAAATTGTTTATTTTAAATGAAAGAAACCCAATCAAACCTATAATATGCAATAAAGCTTTCCAAGATTTCATAATTCACAATCAACGTTACTAATGCCCCGTACACACCATCACTTTATGTGATGAAAAAAAACGACATTTTCTGTGAAGTAAAAAATGACGTTTTTGAAACTTCAATTTTCAAAGACGAAGTTGCCTACACACCATCGTTTTTCTCACAATGTTCTAGCAAAGCGAGGTTACGTTCCACCACTTTTTTCCATTGAAGCTCGCTTCATAAGTAGCTTCTGGGCATGCGTGGGTGTAAAAACGTCTTTTTAAACAATGTTTTTTGCTACACACGGTCAATTTCTGTGATGTAAAAAACGACGTTTTGAAAAAAGACACATAAAATTGAAGCATGCTTCAATTTTTTTTGGTCGTTTTTTAGAAGACATAAAACAACGTTTTCCCCCACACACGGTCAATTAAAGTGACGTTTTTAAAAATGTAATTTTTTTTCTTCACATAAAGTGATGGTGTGTACTGGGCATGAGGCTACTTAAAGTGATTGTAAATGCTCTTTTATTTCTTTTTTAAATAATGAACAGGCTTACAGTGCCTTGAAAAAGTATTCATACCCTTCAAAATTTTCCACGATTTGTGATGTTAAGACCAAAAACTTAAATGTATTTTATTGGGATTTTATGTGATAGACCAACACAAAGTGGCACATAATTGTGAAGTGAAAGGAAAATGATAAATGGTTTTCCAAATGTTTTACAAATAAATATGTGAAAAGTGTGGCTTGCTTTTGTATTCAGCCGATACTTAATACTTTGTAGAACCATCTTTCGCTGCAATTACAGCTGCAAGTCTTTTGTGGATGTCTCTACCAGCTTTGCACATATAGAGAGTGACATTTTTGCCCATTCTTCTTTGCAAAATAGCTCAAGCTCTGTCAAATTGGATGGAGAGCGTCTTTGAACAGCAATTTTCAAGTCATAGTTACATAGTTACATAGTAGGTGAGGTTGAAAAAAGACACAAGTTCATTAAGTCCGACCTATGGCCCGGATTCACATACACTGGCACATAGTTATGCCGGCGTAGCGTATCGAATATACGCTACGCCGACGTAGCGCAGAGTGGCGAGCACAGTATTCACAAAGCACTTGCTCCCTAATCTACACTGGGTTCCCTCGGCGTAACTCGTCGTAAGTGGCAGTGGGCGTGAGCCATGCTAAAGAGGCGTGGCCCCATGTAAATGATGTACTGAGCGTCATAAAGATACGAATAACGTACGGCGCATGCTCCCTAAGACACGTCGAATCACTGCCTACGACGTGAACGTAACCTACGCCCAGCCCTATTCACGTACTACTACGTAAACTACGTAAAATACGACGGCTGTTCCCTGGTCCATACCTTTGCATGAGTTGCGCCTCCTATATGGGGAATAACTTTACGCCGGACGTACGACTTACGCAAACCGCGTATATGATAGAAAACAGCATTTTAGCTTGCACATAATGGGATGATAAAATCAGCAGAGCTTCCCCTCATTTCAGATCTAACCCTCAGATTTACAGCGACTGCACTTCCATGTGCACTTTCAGTACAATTTCAATTTCACTTTGCACTTGTAGTTTGCACTTGTAGTGCAAAGTTGATTTGCCTTTCGTAAATAACCCCCCAAGGTTACAACTCTAGGGAACGCTGGTGATAATTGGCAAATAAATGTAAGCAATGGTCTCTAGAATTGTTAGATTGTATCTCTTGTTACAGAGATGTATAGTATGCATTTCCAGTGCTCTTCAGCTCCATCTAGTGACCATAAGGTAGTATATTATTATTGGCCATTATAATACAACATTTAATCAGAAAAGAAAATAGCCTTATAACAATTGCTTTTTACTTTTGTATTTCATCTATGTTTAGTAACGCCGATTTTTTATTTGCACTTTATTTGTTTCATAATTTTCTCATCATTTTTAAACCTGTATCTGAGTATTAATTTAAAAACGAATAACATATGTCAATATATTTAATTTACACTCAAGCCACAATTTTGATATAAATATATACTGATTATGATATCATTGCAGACACTGCTTCCAAGTACATTAATGTGACACAGTGGATTCTCCATAGGACATATAACAACTATGCTATAGCATTACACCATTCGATAATGCTGAACCAAAATGTAAACAGTGGCTGGTAAACATTTTCCCTTTGCCTATGCTACAGGAACACAGTCATTAAGTGTAGTGCATGAAAGCCAACAGCCAACACCCCACATAGTGCAAGTGGCTTGGTTTCTGCCTCCCTCTAATGAAGAGGCTATGTCACAGGAGAAGAATTTCCCTGCTATGCATAGCACAAATAAATATGCATACTGTAGGGAGCACCTGCTACTGATGGGATACTGCAGCTGCTGTGATAGCTGATGACCTAAATTTAAGCTGTACATGTGTTCATTTCTTTCTCTTACAAAACTGCAGCTCCTACAAAAAAGAACACCATAAAAAATCTAGATGTATGAATATGCTAATACAGTTGTTACATTATTAGGATGAATGTATAAGCATTTATTTTATTTAAAGTGTATCTTTTTTTACATCTATGTCTCACTGAGAAGAATTACTTTTACTTCCTGTCCATCAGACACAATAGAGTGTTATGCCACGTACACACAATCGTTTTTCATGTCATGGAAAAAAACAAAGTTTTTCTTGACGCAATTCCTCTCAAGCCTGCCTTGCTTACACACGATCGTGAAAAAAAAATTCTCGAGCAAAGCGCGGTGACGTACAACACGTACAACGGCACTATAAAGGGGAAGTTCCATTCAAATGGCGCCACCCTTTGGGCGGCTTATGCTAATTTCCCGTCTCATAACTTGCTTCTGAGCATGTGCATTTTTTCCCCCCTCGTTAAAGCCTACACACGACCGTTTTTCACGACGAGAAAAACGACGACGTGAAAAACGACGAGAAAAAATAGAGCAGGTTCTACATTTTTAACGCCCATTTTTCCCGTCGAGAAAAATGCGCTGGAGCATACACACGACCGTTTTTCACGACCAATTAAAAAAATTGCATTTTTCTCGTCATGAAAAACGGTCGTGTGTACGCAGCATAAGAGGAAATCTCTCCAATATAAGGCAAATCCCAATTTAGACAATTGTCGCAACAAAAAGTGTCCAATTTGAAGTTTTTCCTCCCAATATTGACAGCTCAAAGCTTGCATTCTCCTTCACTCCTTCACTTACGCTGGTGAAAGTTGTCACCAGGACAATTAAGGGGGTGAATCTACCAGCAAGAACTTAGGATCCAATATGAAAAAAGGTTTTGGCTTTACCTTAAATGTATTTCTACCCTCTATAATAGAAACAAGAAAAAACACAATCACCGAAGTGAGCGATAGTCGGACTTTGAGGCAAGACGGAAGTATGTCTAAAATATATTATTTATTACAAAAATAGAAAAAATATGTATTTTTTACAGCACAGATAGAAATTCAGAAATTCATTAAAAAAACATATAAATAATTGATTAATTATAAACAAATCCTTTGAAGTCGCCTACGCGTTTCACCATTGGGCTTCCTCAGGACGAGACAAGAAGGATTTTTTGCAGTATACAAATATTGTTTTCACAATCTAATACATCATGGTGGACGTGTCCATCCAAACTATTTCAGGCATTCCTTGGGTAGATGCCAAAAATCGATTTAATTTACTATCAATTGTATCAGAATACCTGATGATCATCTACGATAGTCCTAATTAATTACACCTATGATGGTAGACCCATGATGTCGAAGATTATATAGTAAAATGGTATATTGATGCAGCACGGTAACAACCACCATAGTTGGATCTCTACTGCACTGCTGCCTATACTTGACTCTGTGGAAATCTGCCCCAGTTATATTTCCATCATTGGATATCTTAGAATGGGGTATCTGATTGCCTGATTGACTGTTCGGCGACACCCCTATCTACCTGCTGCTGGTTGTTACCGTGCTGCATCAATATACCATTTTACTATATAATCTTCGACATCATGGGTCTACCATCATAGGTGTAATTAATTAGGACTATCGTAGATGATCATCAGCTATTCTGATACAATCGATAGTAAATGAAATCGATTTTTGGCATTTACCCAAGGAATGCCTGAAATAGTTTGGATGGACACGTCCACCATGATGTATTAGATTGTGAAAACAATATTTGTATACGGCAAAAAATCGTTCTTGTCTCGTCCTGAGGAAGCCCAACAGCGAAACGCGTAGGCAACGTCAAAGGATTTGTTCATAATTAATCAATTATTTATATGTTTTTTTATTGAATTTCTATCTGTGCTGTAAAAAATACATATTTTTTCTATTTTTGTAATAAATAATATATTTTAGACATACTTCCGTCTTGCCTCAAAGTCCGACTATCGCTCACTTCGGTGATTGTGTTTTTTCTTGTTTCTACTATATACGGATGTGGCTCATGTGAGTGCTTTTCCCTAGTGTATCTTGTCCTTCTCTTCCTTTCTTTTATTCATTCTTCTTGTTTTCTCCCCTCTTTTTTATCCCTCCCTCCTCCCTCCCCCCTTTTTCCCCTTTCTCTTTCATTTTTCCCTCCTTTTTTGTGTCCTTAGTTGTCCTTCCCTTTCCCATCCTCCCCTCCTTTTTATTTTTGTACCCTCTAAAATACAATTTAATAGATCATAAGCCAGTAACTCTCATACTGTATATACAGTAATACCTTATGAGCATCATTTTTTCCAGAAGAATGCTTATAATCCAAAGCACTCGTATATCGAAGTGAGTTTCCCCCATAGAAAATAATGGAAACTCAATCTGTTCCACAGACACTGCTTGTCTATGCAGTACTGCATTTGGCTAGAGGTGCTGGAGACACTCAGGAACGGAGTGGTTCCGGGTGTCTCTGAGTGTCTCTGAGCATCACCAGTGCCAAATGCGGTACTGCACACTCCAGCGAGTCAGAATAAAAATAAATAAATAGCTTGTATTGCGAAACGCTCGTAAACCGCGTTACTCCCAATCTGAGGTTCCACTGTATTATTTTATTTATTATAATATGGAGAGCCACAGGGTTATGCAACTTTACAGAGGGTGCAAGAAAAAAACTCCATACATAGGTGTTTTGAGCGCTACCTGGTTACATAAAAACAAATCCCCACTTGTGCACTCATGATAAATATATTTGCAATATGCAATTAAACGAATTATGTGAAATAAAGAATGAATACATACACAAAAAAACATGTGTCATTCATAAATTGGTCCATATCCTTATATCTGCATACATGCAGAATGTGATGATCAGTCATGCAGTTTTTAAAGTGCCAAGTGATGTCTCTTTAAATAAAGTGAAGTCTCTTTAAAAAGGGTGCCAATCGTGTTCCTCTTCAGTGTCCTCACTCACTCACTGACTGGTGTGGACCCCTATATTATAAGATCACAAGCGCTTTATATCTCCCTGGAACTTATATATGCTGGAACTTGTAGTCCTTGTAGTTGCTGGTTATGTTTTAAAATAATAGACAAAGTTAAAAGCAGTTACACTCACTTGTGCATGAAGAAATGCAAGCAAAATGACAGAAATTTGCATCAACGTGCGTCTCACCGGCCAGAAATATCATCACCACCCGTGGTCAACTGACGCGTTTCACCCCTCCCACAGGGCATTCGCAAAGGCTATATGTAAGATACAGCTGCTAGGGCTGTGAAGATCCTAACCCCAAGGGAGCACAACTATGTGGCTGTTGGCTGCAGGGTTTGGCATAACAGTGAGTATCATAGACCCTGGGCTTTGCATTATGGGATACATGTTAGCGTTTCTCTTGTTCAGTCTGCAGGCTGAGCTAGAGAATACAGTAGATTCTGTCAGCCACTGCTCCCATAACTGTCAGAACTCAAAATACCCGAAGAATGGCTGTATCTGATTGGCTGATCGTCTGAGAATCCCCCCACCCCTGGCTCCTTCAATTTTCAGACACAAGTTTCTAAGCCAGCTGTTGCCAGCAAAGCCACTCTGTGGTTAAAATTAAACTCTGGGCTTTGCATTGTGAGATGGAGGTAGGGGATATGCTGGTTTTCCACCAATAGGAAATGGAGTTATATTTAGGTTTTGTGCTGCCCTAGGCCTGACTAAACTTGTGCCATGCCTAATTTAAATATGGTCCACCCCTTCCTGTCAAGGTCACACCCCTTCCTGTTAAAGATCTTCCCTGAAATCCCTTAATCTACAGGGATTTCTTCATACTTCCTGTTTGGATATGGGGCAGGAAATTAAGGGAAATGAACGGATGGCAAAAAAAATAATTAACAGGGGCTATAACCATCCCTTACTCTAACCAAAGTGGAACAAAATGTCACCTATAGTTCTATTTTAAGCACACATTTCTGCTAAATTTATGGAGGAATAAGAGGATATAACTTTGCCAGTGGTGCAGCAGAAAACTTATAGCACAGTGATGAAGGTAAGTGGTCCAGGCAGTGCCCAGAGGAAGGATTGGGGGCAGGAACAAATAAATCCATCTGTTTATTTTTCTAATCAGCAATCAACAGGAATAAAATTAAGATTCCTTAATATATACAACTGACACAAGCAAAGGATTGCAGTAGAGTCCTACTACCTACCTGCCAGGTATAGGTGACCATGTCAGTGTCCCTTGTGTCTGCACCATCCCTATCATACCGGCAGCAGTGTGGCCACCTTATGGGGGCACCAGACCAATTTGTCCACCTCATAAGACTGACGCTGCACTAAAAGTGTAGCACAAGCCAGCGGGGACTCCTTTCATACTGCTCCCCTGCAAAGTGCTGCCTTAGGCCTGGGCCTTGTTGGCCTGGGCCAAGATACAGCGTTGGTTCCTTTATCAATAAAACATATTTGACTAAATAAGTGTGTATTGTCTGGGATGCTGATGTACAGTATTTATCTCCAATATCCTTTCTACCCCTAACTACTGCAGTAAAGAATCTATATGGTTTGCCCTTGTAAGGAAAAACAACAGGTTCTCTTTAAACTACCCTTGTTGCTTTTCCTGGTATTTGCAAAGCACAGTTTCACTTTAAGATATTAAATTCTGAATGTATAATCCTTGGTGGGTGAGATGCCTCATTCTGCTCACACATTCGAAGTATCTGAAACAACTGCTAAATGTGGTAAATTAATCATTGCAGAAAGAGGAGGATTGTATGTCCAAACCACATGCCTTAAAACTGATTGCTTGCCAGTGTCCCTGGCATTCATTTTTCAGCTGCCTGAAGAAGAGGCTCACTGCTCCATAGAGAATGACTTCAGCTGTACAGTATGATAGTCAGCGCCACTTATTACTGGATCACAAAACGTTGCACTGTAAGTGTCTGGATATATGCACAGAAAATAACATGTGATTTACAGGAAATAATAAAGTGTTTCAGTTTAGTATATTAATGATGAGCAAAAACAAAAATAGAGAGACAATTTTGAAAAAAATGAATATTTTTTACATTTTGCTATAATAAATATCCCCCAAAAATATATAAAAAAACATTTTTTTTCCTCAGTTTAGGCCGATACGTTTTCTTCTACATATTTTTCGTAAAAAAAAATCGCAATAAGCGTTTATTGATTGGTTTGCGCAAAAGTTATAGCGTTTACAAAATAGGGGGTATTTTTATGTCATTTTTATTATATTTTTTTTACTAGTAATGGCGGCGATCAGCGATTTTTTTTTCGGTATTGCGACATTATGGCGGACACTTCGGACACTTTTGACACATTTTTGGGACCATTGGCATTTTTATAGCGATCAGTGCTATAAAAATGCATTGGATTACTATAAAAATGCCACTGGCAGTGAAGGGGTTAACACTAGGGGGCGGGGAAGGGGTTAAGTATGCCTGGGTGTGTTCTTACTGTGGTGGGGGGTGGCCTCACTAGGGGAAACACTGATCCTCGGTTCATACATTGTATGAACCGAAGATCAGCATTTCCCCTGCTGACAGGACAGGACCGCGCGCCCCTAGTGGCGGCTGGGAGAGAGGACATTATACTACGTGCTCTCGCCCAGCCGAGCCAACTTGCCGACGTAGAATGGCGGTGGGCGGTCGGCTAGTGGTTAATAAGACTTCAAGCATTAAAAATACGCAAATCCTTCAAATGACATGCTCTGCTGTGAAAATGCTGTGTGCATGGCTGTGCAGGGAGGGAAATGCCTTTCTACTTGCGGCTCCTTAGGGAGTGCGCTACTTATGGTCACTTAGTCTATCCAGGTGGATTACACATTGTTTTTTTTTTCAGGACAATGTGATAAATTGTAAATTGTAATCCCAGGACTCAATTGAACAGTATGGAACTACAAGAACCAGCATGCTCTGGAGAAGAGGAACTAAAGACTCCATCTTGCTTTGCTAAGGCATTTCAGTAATCACGAGGCAGGACAAGAGACTGGACCTAGGGAAGAGGTGCTGTCTCCCAGGTCAGTCCACTGCGTGATTTCAGTCATCCATAGCCGGTCGGGACATCCAGCCTGCACCAACGGTGAAGCGTTTCCAGTGTGGGGTGACCAGTCAGGTTGCCAGAAGAGCCTACCTGTTCCAGGACGATCATTTGGGCCTTGACCGCAGGATTTGGTGAGGGGGCCTGTGCCCATTTGCAGGGAACAAGGACACTGAACACAGACAGAGTTGTTTTACTTTTCCATCTGGCTTTATGAACACTGTATACAGGCATCATTGCTCTTAGTCACCTTGCTGACATCCGTAGTGCCACAGGACACAAAAGACACTGTATACAGACACCATTATCCTTTCACCTTGCTGAGGAAGATCCTGCATTCTTTACTTGATAATCCAGGCCAGTTGTACTGTTTGGCCCTGCTATTCAGGAGTTTAAAGCGGGATTCCACCCGCGATTTTTTTTAAGTCAGCAGCTACAAACACTGGGCCAGATTCTCGTACATTTGTGGCGGCGCAACATAACCCCTTTACGTTACACTGCCACAAGTTTTCAGTGTAAGTGCCTGATCCACAAAGCACTTACCTGTAAACTTGCGGCGGTGTATCGTAAACACGTCCCAATTCAAATGGGGCGTCTACCATTTAAATTAGGCGCGCTCCCGAGCCGGACGTACTGCGCATGCTCAGTTTAGAAATTCCCGCCGTGCTTTGCGCAATGTGATGTCATTTTTTAGAACGGCGACGTGCGTAGTGTCCATTCGTATTCCCGGACGTCTTACGCCAAAACAAAAAAAAATTGAAATTCGACCCGGGAATGACGGCCATACTTTAACATGGCTCGACTAAAGTTAAGCCATGTTAAAGCAGGTGTAAATTTGCGACGGGAAAAAATTCCTAGCGACGAAGTAACGAAAGCGAAAACCGTCGTGGATCGCCGTAAATGCACATTAGCATACCCGACGCAGGAAAACGGCGCAAACTCCACCCAGCGGTGGCCGAAGTATTGCATCCTAAGATCCGACAGTGTAAGTCAATTACACCTGGTCAAAAGTTTACATATCTAGGAAAGTTTGGCCTTGATACAGACACAGAAGGTGGCACACACAGGTTACAATGGTAATTAATTTCCCACATATGTGGCTTTTGAAATCACAATTAGTGTCTGTGTATAAATAGTCAATGAGTTTTTTTTGGTCTCACATGGATGCACTAAGCAGGCTAGACACTGAGCCATGAGGAGGTAAAAAAAGAACAGTCAAAAGACCTGCGTAACAAGGTAATGAAACTTTACAAAGATGGAAAAGAATATAAAAAGATATTAAAAGCCTTGAATATGCTAGTATGTCAGTACTGTTCAATCACTTAATAAGAAGTGAAAAATTTGGGGATCTCTTGAAACTCAGAAACAGAGTTTTTCTTGTGATTTTTGAGAAACTTCGATAATGAATAATTTCAAAGTGCCTATTAAGAGCTAGTTTTAACGCTCTTTTGGTATTTGTAAATAGATGAATACTTTAATGTCTAAAGTTACGCCCTCGGAAACAGATACTGTCAGTGCATCGGAACCTTCACCAATCTACAAGTTTGCATAGAGCTCTGAGTGTTCCCAGCTGGGTGCCTTCCCAATGGGCTGTTAGTATCTTAGGACCATTCCTTCAATACAAGATTTGTTAATTGCAACTGGACTCAGTGTATTTACTCCCGCCGCACCACGCTGCACCTACCCACATGCAGACACTCATTATTGTACCACTCTCCAACCCGTGCCATTGGTTCAGTGAGTGTGCCGTTACCAGCGGCTCCTGCACGCATGCACAGGAGTGACGTCATCGCGGCTCTGGCCAATCACAGCGCCGGAGCCTGCGATACCCGGAAGTAACTCTGGGAGCGATGTCAGCTGCCGGAGCGGTGTATGAGGACGGCTGCAGGGGCTTTGATCTCAGGTAAGTAATTAATAATGAGCTAGTATGCTTTGCATACAAGCTCATTATGCCTTTGTCTCGCAGGTTTTTTTTCCCCTAGGGATTACAACCACTTTAACTGCTTGCCGACCAGCCCCTGCAGTTATACAGCAGCAGGTCGGCTCTGCTGGGCGAGATCACGTAGATCTACGTCATCTAGCCGTTCAGCCAATAAGGGCTCACGTGCGCCGCTGGCGGTGCGCTTGCGCGCCCACCACTCGCCCCTGATGCCGATGCGTGTGCCCGTTACAGAGCGAGAACCGGTCCTGTCAGGGGTAGTAATGCCTGACCGTATGTTCATACAATGTATGAACAGCGATCAGTCATTTACCCAAGTCAGTCCACACCCCTTCAGTTAGAACACACCCAGGGAACATACTTAACCCCTTCCTCGCCCCCTAGTGTTAACCCCATTCCCTGCCAGTGTCATTTTTATAGTAATCAATGCAATGGTCCCAAAAATGAGTCAAAAGTGTCCGAAGTGTCCGCCATAATGTCGCAGTACCGATAAAAATCGCTGATCACCACCATTACTAGTAAAAAAAATATATTTATAAAAATGCCATAAAACTATCCCCTATTTTGTAAATGCTATAACTTTTGCGCAAACCAATCAATAAACGCTTATTGTGATTTTTTTTTTACGAAAAATATGTAGAAGAATATGTATCGGCCTAAACTGAGGAAAAAATCGTTTTTTTTATATATTTTTGGGGGATACTTATTATAGCAAAAAGTAAAAAATATTCATTTTTTTCAAAATCGTCACTCTATTTTTGTTTATAGCGCAAAAACTAAAAACCGCAGAGGTGATCAAATACCACCAAAAGAAAGCTCTATATGTGGGAAAAAAAGGACGCCAATTTTGTTTGGGAGCCACGTCGCTCGACTACGCAATTGTCAGTTAAAGCGACGCAGTGCCGAGTCGCAAAAAGTGCCCTGGTCTTTGACCAGCAATATGGTCCGGGGATGAAGTGGTTATTGCCCATGGCTTTGAAATGGGATGTCCAAAATCCCATTCTAAAATGGTCAGATGTCTACAAACTTTTGGCCATATTGTGTGTGGGGAGGTGCAGCAGTAGTAACCATTCAGAGTCCTTTTGCAGAAAACAGAACTTGTATTAGACCCCTTTCACACTGAGGTGCTTTGCAGGCGCTATAAACGCTAAAAAGAATGCCTGCAAAGCCCCCTGAAAGAGCGGCTCCATTCACTGCAGTGTGCTGGCAAGACATTAAAAATTTTCCTGAAAGCAGCATCTTTTTTGTAATGCGTCCAACCTTAGTAGCTCAACGCCTTCCTTTATGTGAGAGAGAGAGATGATGTAGAGATCCCCAAACTCCTGTTTGTGTGGAGTGACGCCTGGGGTCCAATACTGAATTCTCACATAGAGAAGCGCATTGAAATCCTTGCTAACCGCAGTTGTGGTTCACTCCGTTCACCAGAGCTGTTACAGAATAATAGAACCTTAAAATGAACCCAGCGGAGCTTGCCAGCCATGTGGTCACCTTCATTTCAAAGGTAGACGCACTTGCTCAAACTGTACAAAATCTGCAGTTGGAAGAATCAAACACTGCAAGATTTAGTTGCGAAAGATCTTAAAGGGACATATACTCTCAAATAAGCTGAGCTATATAAGCCTCTCTTATGCAATTACTAGTTGCAATCACTATTCTTATTTACTACGTGCTAGACATAAGTTATAACTTGTTTATGCGCTTTGCCCTAAGTTACTGAACATGTTTGCTCTAAGCATTTCTATGCTAAGGGTTGAACCTACTTCATGCTTACTCCCTTGCCTAATGCATTACCTTATGTAATAATTGATATGATGTAGAGAGCCCCCAAACTCCTGATCTCTGATTGGAGTGACGCCTGGGGTCCAATTCTGATAATCACTTGCATACAGTTGTGCATTGGAATCTCCTACTGAATCGTATCTTTTAACGCTAGGCTCTGGTCGCATGTTGTAATGCGATCACCCCTAGAAACTCAACGCATTCCTTTATGGAGTGATGCCTGGGGCTCAGTACTGAAATCTCACATAACATAGGCACATGCATTGAAATCCTTGCTATCCGCAGTTGTGGTTCACTCCCGTTCGTCAGAGCCATTACACATAACTTTTCTTTAATCTTGAATTCCTCCTATGCAGTGTTTGAAGAAAAGTGGTCCTCATCCAGGACTTTCTCCTCAGCACCAGGTAGGCCCCAGGCCCCCGAGCCTGGGGCCTTCACACAGAAAACACTACGGGCCAGATTCAGGTACATTTGCGTAACTTTGTGGCGGCATAGCGCATCTCATATGCGCTACGCCGACGTAACATTGAGAGGCAAGCTGAGTATTCACAAAGCACTTGCTCCCATATTTACGCCAGCGTAACATAAATAGGCCGGCGTAAGCCCGCCTAATTCAAAGTAGGCAGGTAGTGGGCGTGTTGTATTAAAATGAATCGTGATCCCATGTAAATGCATGGCCGTACGAACAGCGCATGCGCGCGCATGCTCAGAATCACGTCGCATATACTCCCTAAGATACGACCGCTCAATGCGTACGATGTGAACGTAACTTACGCCCAGCCCCATTCAGCCCCATTCACGTACGACGTAAAATACGACGGCTGTTCCGACGTTTCCGACGTCCATACCTTAACATGACTTACCCCTGCTTTATGAGGGGTAAACTTACGCCGGACGTACGCCTTACGTAAACGGCGTAGCTTACTGCGACGGGCGCAAGTATGTTCGTGAATCGGCGTATCTAGGTAATTTACATATTTGACGCGTAAATCAACGGAAGCGCCCCTAGCGGCCAGCGTAAATATGCACTCAAGATACGACGGTGTAGGAGACTTACGTCGGTCGGATGGAGCCAGAATTCAGGCGTATCTGGTTTTAAGAATACGGCGCATACTAGAACTTACGCGGCGTATCAACAGATACGTTGGCGTAAGTTGTCTCTGAATCCGGGCCTACTGCTCCATCTTCCTTCCTCTCAGGACTCCTCCCCAGTGGCATGTTTCCTCAGTCTATATAGCAGGCCCGCCCCCTGCCAATCCTAATAGGTGGTATGATCCTAATAAAATAAAAATAAAAACTACACAGTGATATTTCTCATTACAGTAATGTTACTATTGGGATCTACTTGGTATTGTAATTATAATACTATTTAAATTGCTGTAATATTTATTATATTTTCATATGCTATAACTATAGATTTAAAGTATATTTAACATGCATCATCTCGAGGTACCACAACAGTGCATTTGTATGAACGCAATTAATCTGAAATTCTATTAATTCCAGCACTAATTACTTTGAAAAGACAAAGCATGAGCACCACCTAGTGTTTATTCTTAAGATGACATAGGTATTTATTGTATCTTGCTATTTGTCCCCTTATTTGTTGTTTAACGGAATAAACAGTGTAAGACTGAGCCTGAATATATGACTTTGTTTACAACGTGCGAGAGAACACAAGCCCATTTTATTTCACTGACAAATTAAAGTCAAGTGGGCAAGTACAAGAAAACTAATGATGCTCTCTGTGTCGTCTTGGGAATTTCAGGTGTGGATGATGCTGCAAAATAAATGAAAGTACAAGGATTGACGCACTTGCATTTGTCACAAAGGAGGTTGTTACAGCAAGTAAACAAAGAGGATCTAAGCTGCATGTGTTGTTTGTCAAAGGCAGAACATTGTGATGTTTTCTGATAAGTGGGCACTGCTAAAGTGCTCTTCTTTTGTGTCGGGTTATCATTAATTTATATGTTTATAACATTTTGCATACATAGTGCTGGACTATAGTCAATAAAAAAGAAATGCCTCCGTATCCCAAGAGAAGATTTAACTTTTACATTTTTATTTCAAAATCGGTCCTCAAAGCAAAACTTTAAACCTTTCTTTTAACAGAATACCTTTTTTGGGAGACTCTTTCCATGCTTCCTTATTTCTGGGCTAGAATGTGGTCTAGTGTCCCACAGCCTTCTCGGATACCTACCACATGGGTTCCAGAAGGACATGGGGTACTGTACGCAGGACCGGATTTACTCTCTTTGCCGCCCCAAGGCCGGGTCCTTCAATGCCGCCCTCGTCTACACAGTACAGGGGGGACATTATCCGCCGGGGGACTTTTTCGGCAGGATACTGAGATGCATTGAGAAGCGGAGGGGGGGTGGGGGTCTGGGATTGGTACTGCCGAAAATGACACTGAGAACCTGGGGGGTGTTGCTGCCAAAAATGACATTGAGCATTGGGGGGTGCTGCTGCCAAAAATGACATTGAGAACAGGGAGGGGGGTGCTGCTGCCGAGAACCATCTCACCTCCTCTTCCCTCTGTTTTCTCTCCTCTCACCATCCGCATGACAGGGGGAACTCCCAAAATGAAAGTGAAAGTGTCCTCTCCTCTCAGCCACAGTGCCGCCCCTGCACCCACTGCCGCCCCGAGGCCTGGCCTTGTTGGCCTTGTCTGGAATCCGGCCCTGACTGTACGGCACATGCATCGGGGGGCTGTCTACTTATGTTTTTTTTGCAGCCGCATTCCCCAATGACATGTCACAGTACATGTGTGTCATTATGGGGCTGCTGCAGCAGGGCTGTCTTAATGAGAGGGCACACCTGGGCACTGCCCCGGGGCCCCAGCTGCATGGGGGCCCCTGCACTTTCCCCAAAGCAGCTGGTCCTTAAACCCACGCTGCCCCAAAATTGGGGGCCCCATGATGGCACAGAGTGATAGATACACGGGGAGGCAGTCTGCCTCCTACCTACTTCATGTCTGTTTACCTGCACTGTCATCATTGTAGGGGCCCCAGAGCATTACTTTGCCCAGGGGCCCATGATGCTATTAAGATGGCCCAAAAGAAACAGCTGTGCCCTAGTGGGGTCAGAAAAAGATGGCAGTGTGGGACCAGGTGTTCTGCAGGGAGGAGGCAGATCAATAGGGAAATTATGCTTATTAGTATAAAATCAAGGTGCACTAATTCAACCTGTGAATAAATTCAAATAACAAATGTGATCAGCTTAAATGCACTAATATGCAAAACCTACCACTGCTGATACCTGTAAAAAAATTATTAAGAAACGTATAATATAATGTGTACCACACAACAATAACAAAAAACAAGTTGGTGATGAAAAAAGTGATAACGTTCCAAAAGATAATAAAACTGGAATCCCTTCGTTGGAGAGAACTTGCTTCAATACGTGCCATGCAGCAAATTATAATCAGTGATTCAAAACCACCACCGCCACCTCTAGGTGAATAGTCTGCTCACCTCAGGAGAAGACTATGGTATATTGATCTTCAGTAATCATGAGAAGAAACAACCGCTGTGTCCTGGATCCTCTGTCGTTCTAATTGAGACGGTGGTTGTTTCTTCTCATGATTACTGGAGATCTCAGGTAGGCCGTGGCATTTAAACAATGCTCAGTTGGAACTAAGGGGCAAAAAGGGCACAAGGGATATATCCCCCACACCATCACACCACCACCAACTGCATGAACCGTTGATACAAGGCAGGATGGATCCATGCTTTTATGTTTACGCCAAATTCTGAGGCCTCGTACACACGACAGAGTTTCTCGGCAGAATTCGGCGAGAAACTCGGTCAAACCCGGATTCTGCCGAGAAACTCTGTCGTCTGTACACTTTTGGCCCGATGGAGCCGCCGAGGAACTCGTCGAGAAAATAGAGAACATGTTCTCTATTTTCTCGTTGTTCTATGGGAGAAGGCGTCCCGCCGAGCTCCTCGGCGGCTTCATCCCTGAACTCACCGAGGAACTCGACGTGTTTGGCACGTCGAGTTCCTCGGCCGTGTGTACGGGGCCTCACTCTACGATCTGAATCTCGCAAATGAAATTGAGACTCATTAGACCAGGCAACGTTTTTTCAATCTTCTATTGACCGATTTTGGTGAGCCTGTGCGAATTGTAGCCTCAGGTTCCTGTTCTTAGCTGACAGGAGTGGCACCCGGTGTGGTCTTCTGCTGCTGGCTGTAGCACATATGCTTTAAGGTTTGATGTGTTGTGCATTATTTGAGTTACTCCCCCCCCCCCCGCTGTCTGCTGGGAGACACATGGGTCCCAGAAGAAAGCAGGGACCATTTTGATTGTGCAGCGCGACACGCGCATGCGCAGTAGGGAACCGGGAAGTGAAGCCACAAGGCTTCACTTCCTGATTCGCTTACGGAAGATGGCGGCGGCAGCATCCGAGGACCGAGGAATGGGTCGGCCTCAGGTGCCGACATCGCGGGCATGCTAGACAGGTAAGTGTCCATGTTTTAAAAGTCAGCAGCTGCAGTATTTGTAGCTGCTGACTTAAAAAAAAAAAAAAAAATTAGCAGACCTCTGCTTAAAGTTTCCATTGCTTCATGATTTTGCTATTTTATACTGTAATTTTAGTTTATTTGATATTTTGGAATCTGGTTAAGGCTGTCTTATTCTTTTGTAGCGCTCACCCCCGAAGGGGCCACTAAGAATATTAAGGAGAATTAGGGGGGCATTTGATCAACATGTATGAATTAGGGCTGTTACTGATTAAAATTTTCGTGTTCGATAAATCGTTTTTTTTTATCGATCAATCAACTAATTTCGATTAATTATAACGCACATACATATCCAACTACTTTTAGCTGATCTTGCAGACTGATTCCCAGTGCAGCTACCGACCACTGGAAAAATGGATAGCAGGATACAAAAAACACACAAAGGCAGTGCTCGATGGGAATAGCATTAAAACTTTTATAGTCTTCAAGTAGGTAGCAAAATAAATATTGTACTGGAGATAAAATCGATGTAGCTACATAAACTGTAAAAAAGGCGCGAGTAATACCAAACGGTAGCAAAAGCAGTCATAAAAACATGTAGCTAAGTATGATACTGGTATAAAAATGTGTACAACGATACCACTGCTGAATCCAGATGAGGAGAGGTTAACATCAGTCCGTCGGCATGTACTGTAGATGTCCCATGAAGGGAACTATCACAACTCCCAGTGGATGGCTGTAGAATCCCAGGATGATAGAGGGAAGTGATCGAGGGAAGTGTAACAGCCCTTGCGTGTGGCAGATAGTAAGGTCCCGTCGGCATGCAGATATGAAGGCACAGCAAAGGAGCCCTTCAGATGGACACGGCAAGCTCCGCCGGTGTCCATGACGTCACCGGATCTCCGCCGGAACTCCCTGAAGACCCGGAAGCGGGCGGAGAGGTGAGTACTGATCAAAAGAATTTTGATTGATCAAAAAAATTTACGATTAATCGAGGAATTAATAGTTAATTTCCACAGCCCTAGTATGAATACATAAGTGGTCCATATAGTGAACTTGGTGTAGAGTTTTTCACTTTAATGTCATCACAGAGAACAAGGGGACACTCTTTACACATGGAGGAAAAGAGATTTAATCTTAAAATACGGAAAGATTTTTTCACAGTAATGCCCTGTACACACGATCGGTCCATCCGATGAGAACGGTCTGATGGACCGTTTTTATCGGTTAACCGATGAAGCTGACTGATGGTCAGTCGTGCCGACACACCATCTTTAAAAAAAAAACGATGGTGTCAGAACGCGGTGAGATAAAACACAACGACGTGCTGAAAAAAATGAAGTTCAATGCGTCCAAGCATGCGTCGACTTGATTCTGAGCATGCGTGATTCTGACCAAAATTGACAGGCGGATCTGAACGGTCCGTCTGTGTCAATGGGGCCTTATTCTTATGTAGCGCTCACCCCCGAAGGGGCCACTAAGAATATTAAGGAGAATTAGGGGGGCATTTGATCAACATGGTGTCAGAACGCGGTAAGATAAAACACAACGACGTGCTGAAAAAAATGAAGTTCAATGCATCCAAGCCTGCGTCGACTTGATTCTGAGCATGCGTGGATTTTTAACCGATGGACGTGCCTACAAACAATCGTTTTTTTTCTATCGGTTAGGAATCCATCGGTTAAATTTAAAATAAGATTGATTTTTTTTAACCTATGGATAAATAACTGATGGGGCCCACACACGATTGGTTTGGTCCGATGAAAACGGTCTATCAGACCGTTCTCATCGGTTTGACTGATCGTGTGTACGCGGCATAAGAGCTGTTAAAAATGTGGAATAGACTCCCTCACGTGCTGGTTCTGGCCAGCTCAGTAGACTACTTTCAAAAAGGCCTGGCTTCTTTCCTAAATGTACATAATTTAACTGAATACTAACATTGCCCAGCACCCGCTGAGGTCCAGACTGCAGATATTTTTCTCACTAGCTATCTGCTAAAGGAAGTAAATAAAAATATATATAGTTGCGCTAATGTCAAAACCACCTTTGAGGAGAAGGTGACTTAATCACCACCACCACAAACATGGAAATTACATACCCCTTGCGGCGTGTCACAGCGTATCACTCGGATGAAAAAAATACCCGCATAGTGTAGTATGTAAAAAACAGGGAATGTTTTATTTTAAAATATAAAAAAGGTTAACGTGAAAAATAGGTTACATAAATGGTCCCAGCTAAAACTGGGTGACCATGCAGATAAAACAATGGTAGCTGTGACATGCCGCAGGGGGTACACACCCATCAGGGCTGTGACACGCCGCAGGGGGTACACACCCCTCAGGACCTGCACGGAGGATTGAAACTGGCCGGAACTCAAACAAGGAAACTTTCCATCAGTGAGAAGAAAGGCTCCATCATCCCATCACCAACTGCCTTACACTCCACCTGGGGTAGTTACATCTGGTGAGTGGGGACCCACAGGGAGAGCACAATAGTCACCCTTTAACAGCACCATGAAGAACGGCCCTGGAGAATTGCACTTTAACACTTCACTCCACTTCTATCAATCTTATTAACTTTTTCTATCTATAGTAATCAGCTAATCAAGCATTGACTGCACATGTTTTTGTGAATACTGCTGACACAGTCCACCAGCAATCTTTTGACAACTATCAGAAATATTGAAGAGCATTGGTTTATTTACCCACTTTTTAGTGTTCATTTAGGCTACAGCTGTGTGGTTATTGTATATCTTTTTCACAGTTTATATCAATTGGTATCTGGACTTTTTGTATAAATATATATATTTTTTTCACTTGTGATTACTTCATGTTCACTCACATTTATATTTAATTAGCATGTGGGGTATAACAGAGCACAGGAGGCTCTAACCATACTCACCTGATTATATAGGATTCTAACACATTAATACAAGTAGTACATTAGAGCACAGGAACCTTTCACAATAAATTCGTCACTCACTTGACTGCACAGGATCCTGATAATCCTGCATCTCTGCATCTACATGGATATATTCTACTCCACTCCCTCTACCCTACCTGGGACCCCACTGTGGTAGGTTGGTGGCCGTGGTATAGGTACTTTCTGAGCCACCATCTGTCAGAATCAGGGTACTCCTCTCCTTAAGGAATATACACATCCCTGATGGTCAGCAATATAGGGAGTTCATATCCCACTTGAACCGACCCTACTATAGGATACCCGACATAGACACATCTGTTTCTGGGACTTCACCCCCCCCCCTTACCTTTCAAGAGTAGGCAGCGCCATTTAACCCTTCATTCCTAACACATTACACAGGTCTCTTTAATGAGGTACTATAGGGAGGCAGCAGCCCTCACCCCATACCTTAGCATGGATTTTCTTCATTTCTTCAGAAAGTAGATGGGAGGAATCAAACACCCAGCTTAGAAAACCCTGACAAAAAAAAATGCTGCTCCAGTGACGGCAGTGAAGGCAGAAACTACACCTGCTGATCTTATTATCTTACCTCTGGTGTCACTGAGACAGAAAGTGAAGGGAAATTACTTCAGAGGGGTCAAGGAAAGCAGAAAAATATATATTTTAGGCTTTTGGGAAGCTATAGGTGGCATGTACACCATAACAAAAGATGGCTGTGCATGGCCGTAATCTGATATGCACTGATTTCTATTGTGAATCTGTGTAAGCACACACATTTTGCGTGGAACACGCTCATCAAAGTGAAAATCCAACATTAAGATGGTTTGCTGAGATGGGCCATACACTGTGTGCGCAGCAGAAAATGTACAGAGTTCCTCTGTAGAATGCTGTCCCATGTCACTTCACACACTTCTCTTCTGTATACTACATTTAGGAGGCACACTGCTGAGCCCATGCCCACTCCACCAGTCCAGCTTTCCTCTGTCACCTCGCTCCCAGTGACAAAATGGGGTTCCACTGTGCACCTAGCATGGACTTAATGCGTGCACTTAATAACTATTTTTACTCTCCCATACCCTATGGCTAGGCTATTGGTCTCTTTAATGCGTGTTCAGGAACTGACCGCTGGGGAGGGAGACAGATCACTGACCCCCTTGTTACTGGAGGATCCTTCACCCACACCAGGTACCACACTTCTCGACTGGCTGCAATGTGCCTTGCACTAGTTCTGGTGACCCATAGCAACTGCATTACTCCTCCAACTAGTCATTGCGGAGTGAACCCTGTTGTAGTTGCTTCATACCCCATATGTGCTTTATTGACCCTGTTCTTTCATACACTGGGAACCATCATGCACCGCTTTAAATTACTTCAGACCAGCCTTTAAAAAGTAATGCAACTTTACTGGAATATTTGTTTATTACAGTGCAACATTCCCCTTCTAACTCAACTAGGCTGCCCAGGCTTAACCTTAACAAGGAAGTAGTCCATTAGTGGCACTCCGAGGTGTGGCAGTTCTCTTGACTCCTGGTGTCTTCATATGGACTTCTGGGCACAGCTGTCTCACACAGTGTTCCATTGCTGTCACAGTATTTCCAAGAGTGGGCCGACGGCTGAGGGCTCTGGAACCCAGCCTTCCCCCTTATTTATGTCACAGGGCAGATAGGCAGGGCCCAAAAAAACAGGAACAAAGGTGCAGAACAGTAACCCCTTCCCCAGGCTAGGCCAGCCAACTACCTAACTAACATACTGTAGGCAACCTGCCTACACTTGCACATATGACCTTGGGCTAAGGGGCTTGGAGCTGAATAAGAACCCCATACAACCCAAGGGGTGTCCTGAACAGGTGCAGGAGAGGACAGTGGGAAATACTGCCGGGCAAGTCTCCAGGAGGGATCCATCAGGTGTCTATGACTGACAGGCACTGTCGGGAGAACTGGGAGAGGCATGCCGGAGCGGACTGGGAGTGTGCAGTCTGAGATGGATGTAGATGGGATGTTACTGGAAGTCATAGCTCCCAACTGTCCCTGATTTCGAGATACTGTCCCTGATTAAGAACAAAGTCCCTCTGTCCCTCGTTCCTCCTCATTCGTCCCTCATTTTGTTCTGATCTATATAGTTGTATATTAAATGCACTTTTTTTCTATCAAAAAGTGTTTCCCAGTACTAAACCTTACATCCAATTTCTAAATTGCTGCATTTGTAAATAAAAAGCCAATATAAAGTAATAGTGGTAAAAAAAAAAAAAAACACTTGTGGGTTTAACTAATCACTTTTTTTTGTATAATTCTCCTTTAAAATGGGTGTGGCAGAGGGTGTGTCCTATGCCTAGATACTTTTCCTAAGAGGTGTCCCTCATTCCCATCTCAAAATGTTGGGAGGTATGCTGGAAGTGAAATCGGGCCGCTGCAGCTGGTAGGGATGTCAAGGGCTGACTGGGATCAGTAGTCCACCAAAGAGGGCGGCTAACACTCCAACATTGTTGCTACACTATAAGGCCCCACGGTCACTGCTGTAATAAGGTACTTTGCTAAGGCCTGGCTGAAACCAGAGTTAGGCCTAACCATGTGCTAGCTGCGCCTGAAGAATTGTGCTGAAGGGAGAAGGAGAGATAGTCTGCTGCAAGTGTTGTGCAGGAGAAGAATATCTAAAATGTCCCAAACCATGCAAGAATATTTTTCTTGGGCATCCCATGAATTCTTCAACCCCATCCAAGTTCTAATCCCTCAATAAAATAAACAAATAAACAAAGCTTTTGGACGTGTTCATTGTCTTGGAGTGTCTGGAACTGAATGCCGGGCTGGGCAGGGTGACAGGTGGGCCACAATCAGCAGCCGATTTAGGGGTACAGCTACATAAAATATCAGCTTTGTGGTTTTTTATACTATAGATATAGAATATACTATTATACAGGAAAATAAAACTGGTGTAGTTAATAAAGAAAAACATAGCTTTGCCACTCAGTCAGTCAAGTACAAGTGCATGCACTAGGGGTTATGAAATGACAAATGTTAAGAAAACCGAAAAATGCTGAACACGTGCAAGCACATGAAACATATCTGAAGCTTGTACTCTGGGGAGATGCGGTCCATTGTTCACTGGAAAGAATGTTTTGAACAGCAACAGCTGGAACACTGAATACGGCACAAGATCTGCCAGGCTGCCTGTAACAATAAGCTGTGATGAAGTGTGCACATCATCCTCTCTGAAGTAGGGCTGCACATTCTGTGCACAACAAAACATATAGTTTTTAAGGCAGAAGGAAAGTGATGTCATTTCAATAGGAAGCCACACAGAGGATTTCAAATTCCCTTTTCAATTTGAAAACCACGTTGGTTCTGCAATTACATTTGACGTCTTTTTCTCCTCCACAAGCCATTTATGAGAAACCTACCTCCTACTGCCCTCCTCCAACTCTCATAATGCTGCTTTCCTAGTGTTCGAACACACTGTACACAATACATTTCTTAGCATGTTGAAAAGTTAAAGCGGTGGTTCACCCTAAAAAACAAGTTTCTACCATGAAATCCAGCATACTAGCGTGAGCTACAGTATGCCTTTATTTTTATTTTTTGCGCCGTACTCACAGTTTAATCCCGTAGTTAAGTTTCAGACTCCCCGCGGGGAGTAGGCGTTCCTATGTAGAGGGGAACATGATTGACGGCCGGCTATGGCGCATCACGCTTCCCGAAAATAGCCGGAGTAGGACTCGGCTCTTCAAGTCCTATTTCGGCTATTTTTGGGAAGCGTGACGCGCCATAGCCGACCGTCAATCATGTTCCCCTCTGCATAGGAATGCCTACTCCCCGCGGGGAGTCTGAAACTTAACTACGGGATTAAACTGTGAGTACGGCGCAAAAAAATAAAATAAAGGCATACTGTAGCTCGCACTAGTATGCTGGATGGCATGGTAGAATTTTTTTTTTTTTAGGGTGAACCCCCGCTTTAAGTTAGGCTCAGTAAAAAAGTTAGTTTGTGTATGTACCATCCAGTTACTACATTATTTTTTTTTTTTTTTTTTTGAGAAATGTGAATAGAGATGCATGCATATACTGTATGACCCAAGCGTGCATATTCATACTGTACCTTGAGCAGCAACACCCAGAAGCAGCCTCTGTTATCACCATCTTGGGCAATAAATATCCTCTGGGAAAATGCGCAATGCCTGATTTACCTGTTGAAATCTCAAAGGGTCAGTATTACACAGAGCCTAGGTACTAATATGCCTGGCTGCAAGGTAGTCAGATGCTGGACCCGAAAGAGCATTTCAAAAAGATACCATGAATATGCAGCTGAGCCACAAATTAAAAAACACCACCCAGTAAGTCTTAATTCAGCCTTTATTCCCGAACAGTCCCTGCCTGGCTGACGCATTTCAGCCTGATTAGGCTTATTCTATCAATTGAAATAACAAAAACAGTGCTGTGCTATTGATAGAAGTAGTCAATTGCGATACACCCAAATAACCAAAGGTCATTAACGTAATTATCAATCCTTAGAAAAAATAAAGGGCTGTAAATTCATAAATTAAATCCAGTGACTGATTGAAGTGATTTCAAAACATCAATAAATGAGTGGTGCAAAAAAACAAAGTGCCCTCCTCCACCAGTCTCACAGGCTACTCACCTCATATCTGAGTAAAATCAGCAGTGTTCCCCTCGCGTGTGTTTAGGCCATCATTGAGTATTTAAAGCGGAAGTTAACCCATCAATGTAACATTTTCAAAGAACAGTTAACATTCCTGGCATGCCGGGAATGCTAACTGTCACATTGGTTGTGCTCTCAACCAAACTGTCAAACCATCCAATGGCTGGTGTCATAACTGATCACATGTGCAGCATCATGGCAGTTGTAGATTAAACAGAGGCCAAGATGGCAGCTTCCTTGGCTGAAAATCATAGGAGGGTTTACTACCACTTTAAACAGTGGATGTACGTCTTTGGCTCTACCCCTACTAAAGAGGTCAACGCCCTAATGATACGCATTTTGGGGGCGGAGCTTGCGTATTGACGTCACATTGTGGCCATCTCGAGACCTATTGTGTCTGAATGTGTATCCAGCTTATAGTGCCACTCTTGTGAGTTGTATTCTTAACCTTTTTCTATACAATTAAATATTTTATACGGAGTGAGTGAGAAACGTATATAGCGCAACACATGCGAACTGAATCGCCTCTGGGCGCTTAGTATCCTTTCCCTACTGTACTTTTGCCCTCAGAAAAGATGGGTTTTGAGTTTTTTTCTGAAGTCCAGGTGATTCACCTCCAACCGGATGCTGGTTGGTAGAGCGTTCCATAGTCTCGGTCCTTGGATTCCAAATCTTCGTTCTCTTTTGGACTTGTATCTGGCTTTTGGTATCTGGAGTAGATTTTGGTTGGTGGATCGCAGAACGCGATTGGGGTTGTGACATTTTAATTTTTCGCATAGATAGAGTGCCTTAAAAGTGATTCTGTCTTTTACTGGCAACCAATGAAGGGATCTCATTGGTTGCCACTAGATTTTGCCTTCCTTCTTTTGCATACCCATCCTATTTGGTGAGACGATCAGGGTTCATGTCCTATGGGAGCAGGTGTCTTGGAGCAAGGAGGTGATTATCAGCAATATGCCAACTTTCTCTATTATCCCCAGAGGGGAACACTGCTGATTTTACTCAGATGTGAGGTGAGGTGAGCAGCTTGTGCGAGTGGTAGAGGAGAGCACAAGCACTTTGTTTTGTTTTTTTGCATCACTCATTTATTGATGTTTTGGAATCACTTCAATCAGTCACTGGATTTAATTTATGAATTTACATCACTTAATTTTTTTCTATGGATTGATAATTACATTATTGACCATTGGTTATGTGGATGTATCACTATTGACTACTTATTAGTACAGCACTGTTTTTGTTATTTCTAGTTTTCATTTACGTGGAGTGAGAACACTTGTAAGTAGAGTTGAGCGATCCCGAACTGTAAAGTTCGGGTTCGGTACGGACTTTGGGTTTTTCCCGAACCCGCACCCGAACCCGAATAATTGCTTAAAGTTCGGGTCCTGGTTCGGAGTTCGGGAAAAAAAATGCGCGGAGGTCCCCCCAAATTCAATAACCAGACCCTTTAGGTCTGGTATAGATATTAAGGGGAACCCCGCGGTCAATTTAAAAAAAAAATGACGTAGGGTTCCCCCTAAATATCCATAACCAGACCCTTCAGGTCTGGTGTGGATTTTAAGGGGAACTCCACCCCAAATTAAAAAAAAAATGGCGTGGAGTTCCCCCTAAAATCCACACCAGACCCCTTATCCGAGCACGTTGACCTGGCCGGCCGCAGAAAAGAGGGGGGGTAGAATGCGGCCCCCCCATCTCCTGAACCGCACCAGGCCACATGCCCTCAACATTGGGAGGGTGCTTTGGGGTGCCCCCCAAAGCACCTTGTCCCCATGTTGATGGGGACAAGGGTCCCATCCCCACAACCCTTGCCCGGTGGTTGTGGGGGTATGCGGGCAGGGGGCTTATCAGAATCTGGAAGACCCCTTTAACAAAGGGGACCCCCAGATCCTGGCCCCCCCTGTGTGAAATGGTAATGGGGTACACTGTACCCCTACCATTTCACGAAGGAAGTGTAAATAGTAGTTTTCAGAAAAAAAAACACACACACCATAGAACAAATTACTTTATTAATTAAACCAAATAAAAATCCAGCGGTGAAAAAAGACGATCGGTGCTGCTCGCTGCTCCATCGTTGTCTATCCAGCGTCGGGTGATCTCTCCAGCGACGGGTGATGTCTCCAGCGATTGGTCCAGCGATGAGAACATCCATCCATTCAGAGCACAGCTCAGCGAATGACGCACCGATGCTTTGACGGTTCTTTTATAGGGGAGGCGGGCCACGCGTCACGTGACCCCGTCCCGCTCTGACGCAAGGGCTGTCCCAGTGACAGGCGACAGAGGGGATCCCTGGGGGACTCCGCATGACACTGTGCGTTTTTCAGAAGTGAAAGGGCCCAATTTCACTATTTGTGATCGGTTTTCCAAGAAGGAGGAGAACCACGATAAATCACATTCCGCAACTCCGGCTACTTCAACTAGCCGAGTCAGTAATAATTTGTGGTCTACCGTATCAAAAGCTGAGCTTTAGTCCAGCAGTACTAGAAGACAAGATTCTCCTTCGTCTGCAGCCTCTAGAGTGTCATCCCATATTTTGAGCAGTGCTGTTTCTGTCCCGTGACCCGGACGGAAACCGGACTGGAATGGGTCAAGTAATTTATGGGTGTCTAAGTGATGTTGTAGCTGTTGTACAACTTCTTTCTCCATTACCTTGGAGAAGACATTCAGGCCTGTTATGGGGCGATGGTGGTTTGGGTCTTTGGGGTCGAGGGTGTTTTTTTTTAGAATTGGTTTGATTATACCTTGTTTCAGCAAGGGTGGCACCACGCCCTCCTTGAATGACTGGAGTGTTGAGTTATTTTGAGGGGATGGCAGGCAGCAGCAGCTCATCCAGCGTCCTGGAGCGACACTCAGGCCTCGTACACACGACCGAGTTTCTCGGCAAAAACCAGCAAGAAACTTGATGGGATTTTGTTTTTGCAGAGGAAACCGGTCTCTCACAGTACACAGAACATGGAAATGCAATAATTTTTGTAAATATAAAGTACTAAATACCTTTTCTAATCAGCCGCTGTTAATCAGTTTTGTGACTTCTATCTGTGTCTAGTTATCAAACAGCCTTTTTTGACAGTGAGTATAACAAGCATTCTTTACTGCATATACAGAATGATTTTACTGTTGTGGATTTAGTAACACTTTAAGCCACTCCCGATATTCCTTTCAATATAACCACTCCCACTTTGCACAACTCTGCATTTTTTTCCCCATTTTCCTAAGGGTTCCCCTTTCCAATAATCTGATGTTGATAGGTATGATTTCTTCACCTCCTTGCACCTGATTCCACACGGTTATGCCATGTTTCCCCGAAAATAAGCCCTACTGTGATTTTTGCATTTGGGCTGCAATATAAGCCCAGAAAAATAATAATAGTGATTCAGCGCTGGAAAAATATAAAAAAAAATTAAACTAAATTGCAAGCCAGCACTGCAGATATAATCCAAAAATATCTCAAAGTGAATAAATAAATAAATAGTGCAGTGCAAATCTAAAATGTATAAATAATCAAAAAACATAAAGTCCATAAAGTGCAAAGTGATAAAGGTGCTCCAAAAATACAATGGTGATATAAAGTGCAGAAATCTTCATCAGATCTGTGACCCATAGGACAGGATAATCCTCCACCAAGGCTAATGGATGGCCTCTCACCTCAGCGATTCGACCTGTGGCTAGGTCAAAAAGCAATAATCATATCCTCCAAAGTGGCAAGCAGCTTTCAGGGCTCAACTCCAAAAACGTCCACCAGATGGAACCAGCAAGCAATATACAAATACTCCCATAGATCAATCAATGGACCGAGAAAGTAAAAGGACACACTCTAAGTGTTCACTGCTTAAAAGGTTTAATAATCGAAACACAAATAATAAAAAACCACTCACATTGTAGTGCACTCTGAACCGAGTGCAAGGATATCGGCTTGTACCGCAGCTCGGAGGCCCGGTTCAGTGTAAACAGCGTGTGATGGTCTCAGTGAGGCAAACGTGGGTGACGTCGTCGTAGCTCCTCCCCCTCGTACGCGTTACGTCCTCAATGTGGGCGGGACTTCATCAGCGTGGGGCGGGGATCAACGCAGACGTCCCACAACACTATATATACACTACGGTTGCCATAGCAGCACCAAAGGAGCCAATTAACTAGCGCCATCTAGTGTTTGCAAAGCAACACGCCAGGCAAAGGTAAAAATCAAAACCATATATTTAAAAAATATAATAGCCTAAGAATAGCGCCATCTTGTGTATAAACACAAGACTGAGGATACTTAAATCCTAAAGGACAATATTCATTCAGGCAATCAGGTTAAAAACAGCCCAATGGCTTGTATAAAAATTATAAAAATTATAAAATTATAAAATTACACACGTCATCCGCATCTACCTCACCTAAGACCAAAAATCTTACATTACAAGTTCACAATATATAACTGCATCAACATTAGTAATATAGGAGCAGTTCAAGCTAAAATAGCTAATAAAATATAGAATTGTAGAATATGCAATAAAAATTATATAGTAGCACCCAAATAAAATTCGGATAACTAAAAACATAACATACCACTATAACACAATCCCCAAAAAATTTTTTTCCCTCAACGATTAGATATAAAGCAGTTAAGATCGAACTCAACGTTCAATCCCAACGGCACGGAAACCTTCATCTCGTATATCCAGAACGATTCTCGTTTACTCAATTGCCGAATATAATGACCCCCTCTCCAATGTCTGGTGACTTTCTCTATACCCCAGAATTTAAGACATTTGGGGTCCCTCTGATGATGGTCTCTAAAGTGTCTGGATACGCTGTGGGTCTTAATGCCACGCTTAATGTTGCTCACATGCTCACCCACTCTCACGTGTAATTCACGTGAGGTGCGCCCAATGTACTGTAACCCGCAGTCGCACTCGAGCATATAGACTACGCCCTCTGTTGCACAGGTGATCAACTGCTTTATCGGATACTCTACACGGGTAACATTGGAAACAAAAGATTTGCGTTTTTTAATATTCCGTTTTGCATGTTTGCATGTGGCACACCTACCACAGGCATAGAACCCAGACAGAAAATTAAAAAGCCTAGGACGAGGAATGACAGGTGTATCCGTGACTCCAGGTGCCAATCGGTCTCTAAGTGAAGGTGCCTTTTTATAAATGAATTGTGGGCGCTCAGGGAGGACAGGACCAAGGATCACATCTCCCTTTAATATCGGCCAATATTTGGCAACAATTTTCTCGAATGATTTGTGTTGGACATTAAAATCCAATAGCATCTTGAAACTAGTTGTTCCTACATCATCTTTGGGAGGATTGTCCTGTATCATCAGATTTCTGTCTGATGTCCTAACTTTTTCTATTTCTTGTTCTATCAAGGGTTTGGAATATCCCTTTGCAACAAATCTAGTGGCCAGCTCACGAGACTGCACAAGGAAATCGGATTCCCTGGTGCAGTTTCTCCGCAGTCTCACAAATTGGCCACGGGGTATGTTGCACAACCACAATCTGTGGTGACAACTAGTTAATGGAATATATCCATTCCTGTCCACCGATTTAAAATGGTTCTTAGTCACCAATCTAGATTCAGACTTGGATATCTCCAGGTCGAGAAAAGTCACCTGTTCCGTAGAAACGGTCCAGGTCAGGACTATACCCAATTGATTGGCATTCAACCTTGTCATAAAGGCATTTAAAGATGGCATATCACCTTCCCAAATGAGCACCAAATCATCTATATACCTTCGATAGCAACAGAGCTGGGGTGGCATGTCATGGAAGATCGCATCTTGCTCCCAGTGGGCCATAAATATATTGGCCACACTGGGAGCAAAACGAGCCCCCATCGCCACTCCACAGCGCTGCAGAAAAAACTGTTTATCAAACCAAAAATAATTCTTGAGTAAACAGAATTTCAAACTATCCAAAAGGAAACGTACATGCTCAGGGTCCATATTAGTGGACTCCAGAGCCCATGCAACCGATGTAAGGGCTGCATCGTGCCCTATAATGGTGTACAAAGACCCCACATCGGCTGTCACAAGTATCGTTCCGGGTGTACATGTAATGGTATTCAAAATTTGGATAATTTGCTTAGTATCTCGTAGATACGCAGGCAACTTACAGACTAACGGCTGCAAGAACACATCCAAATACTGCCCTAATCGAGAACTGACTGAATCTATCCCGTTCACGATCGGGCGGCCTGGGGGCCGTTCTGCGTTTTTGTGCAGCTTAGGCAAGAAGTAAATAATCCGGGTCCGACAATAGTAAGGGTCTAAATACGCAGCTTCCTTCTTATTAAGGATTCCCGATCCTTTACCTCTCTCAATCAAAACATGGAGATCATTTTTAAAATCCATCATTGGATCGCCTCGCAGCAGGAGGTAAGTATCCTGGTCCCCAAGCAACCTACTAATTTCTTCAAAATAATAGGTCTTGCTGAGAACCACCAACCCACCCCCCTTATCTGCGGGGCGGATAACGATCTCATTGCGTTTTTCCAGGGAGGTAATACCCCTCTGGATGCACTGCGAATCTTTCACTTTCTTAATTCGCAAACTATCAAGATCTTTGCACACTAAATTCCGAAACACATCCAAGTGTTTAGTATCGGTGTGTTGGGGATTGAAAACAGATTTATTTCTTAATGTAGAGTGATTAGAAGGTTTAGGAGCAACAGCTGGGGCATTCCTCATAACTGGATTGGATAAGAAATACTTCTTTAAGTTTAAATTTCTTATATACTTATGTACACTCACATACGTATCAAACTTATTAAGATTGCGTACGGGGGCAAACTTTAAACCCCTATCTAGCACTCTAATCTCATCCTCAGTGAGATCAACTCCACTGAGGTTAAAGATTCCAGTGCCGATCACGGCCTTGCTCTTTTGGACTCTTCTCCCCCCCCCTGACTCCTCTTGATTTTTTCTTTTGGGCCTTGATTGGCCAGGAGGAGGTAATATTGGGGGCGGAGGATATGGGAACGGAGGGGGCTCCCTCCAGTCCCCGGTCCAAGTAGTTGGGAAAGGCGGAGGGCCCCTCCAAGGGGTCCTCCCCTGCCCTAAAAAATGCTGTTGATTAGTGGGTGGGGGTCTATTTATTTATTTATTCACTTTGAGATATTTTTGGATTATATCTGCAGTGCTGGCTTGCAATTTAGTTTAAAATTTTTTATATTTTTCCAGCGCTGAATCACTATTATTATTTTTCTGTACCCAATTCATTTTTTATTCAGCAGCAGGAATGGATGTGTTCTCCTATTTGGAGGATAGGGAGATTACTCTCACCGAAGTATTCTCTAAAAATATTACTGATTCGGATCCAGGTGACTTGATCATTTCTTTTAAAAAATTAGGACACCTATTTGAAAAGAAGATCAAGGCCTGGTGGGATATTGTCACTTTTGAACAGTATGTGGCGGCTAAAATCATCCCCAGACGTCTAAGGTGGGATTTGCCACCTAATGATGGACTGATGGATGAAGAATCCAACAAAGAATGGTTCAATTTCTTTAACAATAAGGGTTTTGAATTAATCAAATTCCTATTGGCCCGCAAACAGCGGAAAAAGCTCTGGTTGGAAGGTCAGATTCAGACTATCTCTGATAATATTGAAATGCATAAGGATACTACAGAGTTTGTACGTCTCTCTGGGGAGCTTAAAATCAAACTTATTAAGTGGGATAAAGATTCCCAAGAGAAAAAACGTAAAAAGTTTTTGCGTGACGTAGGAGACTTTGATATTTCTAATGTGTATAAGTGGCAATCCTTGAGTTCTATCACAGGAACAGCCGCCCTGCCATCCTCTATGGATACGGCAGAGCCACTACCTACCCCGGGGGCCCAAGAAGCAACAACCTTTTGGAGTGTTAATCCCATTCGGGATAAGACTCCTACGACACAAGGTACACCGACAGGTAAAAGTTTTGGCCCGCAGAAGGGAAGGGGTAAAAATAAAAACAGTAAGGGTAAGGCTGGTTTTTCAGGTGGGAGATCATCTCATGTTCCTGTTATACAGGAAACCCCACCTTGGAAAACTATGCATGGTAAGGGAAGAGGTCATAATAGAGGTGAAGGAGGTGTTCCCTCTGGTAATTTCCAACCCCCCCTCTGTCCACTTACAACTATTACGCACCTTTGCAAAATTACTGGGATGGACCCCCACCCACTAATCAACAGCATTTTTTAGGGCAGGGGAGGACCCCTTGGAGGGGCCCTCCGCCTTTCCCAACTACTTGGACCGGGGACTGGAGGGAGCCCCCTCCGTTCCCATATCCTCCGCCCCCAATATTACCTCCTCCTGGCCAATCAAGGCCCAAAAGAAAAAATCAAGAGGAGTCAGGGGGGGGAGAAGAGTCCAAAAGAGCAAGGCCGTGATCGGCACTGGAATCTTTAACCTCAGTGGAGTTGATCTCACTGAGGATGAGATTAGAGTGCTAGATAGGGGTTTAAAGTTTGCCCCCGTATGCAATCTTAATAAGTTTGATACGTATGTGAGTGTACAGAAGTATATAAGAAATTTAAACTTAAAGAAGTATTTCTTATCCAATCCAGTTATGAGGAATGCCCCAGCTGTTGCTCCTAAACCTTCTAATCACTCTACATTAAGAAATAAATCTGTTTTCAATCCCCAACACACCGATACTAAACACTTGGATGTGTTTCGGAATTTAGTGTGCAAAGATCTTGATAGTTTGCGAATTAAGAAAGTGAAAGATTCGCAGTGCATTCAGAGGGGTATTACCTCCCTGGAAAAACGCAATGAGATCGTTATCTGCCCCGCAGATAAGGGGGGTGGGTTGGTGGTCCTCAGCAAGACCTATTATTTTGAAGAAATGAGTAGGTTGCTTGGGGACCAGGATACTTACCTCCTGCTGCGAGGCGATCCAATGATGGATTTTAAAAATGATCTCCATGTTTTGATTGAGAGAGGTAAAGGATCGGGAATCCTTAATAAGAAGGAAGCTGCGTATTTAGACCCTTACTATTGTCGGACCCGGATTATTTACTTCTTGCCTAAGCTGCACAAAAACGCAGAACGGCCCCCAGGCCACCCGATCGTGAACGGGATAGATTCAGTCAGTTCTCGATTAGGGCAGTATTTGGATGTGTTCTTGCAGCCGTTAGTCTGTAAGTTGCCTGCGTATATACGAGATACTAAGCAAATTATCCAAATTTTGAATACCATTACATGTACACCCGGAACGATACTTGTGACAGCCGATGTGGGGTCTTTGTACACCATTATAGGGCACGATGCAGCCCTTACATCGGTTGCATGGGCTCTGGAGTCCACTAATATGGACCCTGAGCATGTACGTTTCCTTTTGGATAGTTTGAAATTCTGTTTACTCAAGAATTATTTTTGGTTTGATAAACAGTTTTTTCTGCAGCGCTGTGGAGTGGCGATGGGGGCTCGTTTTGCTCCCAGTGTGGCCAATATATTTATGGCCCACTGGGAGCAAGATGCGATCTTCCATGACATGCCACCCCAGCTCTGTTGCTATCGAAGGTATATAGATGATTTGGTGCTCATTTGGGAAGGTGATATGCCATCTTTAAATGCCTTTATGACAAGGTTGAATGCCAATCAATTGGGTATAGTCCTGACCTGGACCGTTTCTACGGAACAGGTGACTTTTCTCGACCTGGAGATATCCAAGTCTGAATCTAGATTGGTGACTAAGAACCATTTTAAATCGGTGGACAGGAATGGATATATTCCATTAACTAGTTGTCACCACAGATTGTGGTTGTGCAACATACCCCGTGGCCAATTTGTGAGACTGCGGAGAAACTGCACCAGGGAATCCGATTTCCTTGTGCAGTCTCGTGAGCTGGCCACTAGATTTGTTGCAAAGGGATATTCCAAACCCTTGATAGAACAAGAAATAGAAAAAGTTAGGACATCAGACAGAAATCTGATGATACAGGACAATCCTCCCAAAGATGATGTAGGAACAACTAGTTTCAAGATGCTATTGGATTTTAATGTCCAACACAAATCATTCGAGAAAATTGTTGCCAAATATTGGCCGATATTAAAGGGAGATGTGATCCTTGGTCCTGTCCTCCCTGAGCGCCCACAATTCATTTATAAAAAGGCACCTTCACTTAGAGACCGATTGGCACCTGGAGTCACGGATCCACCTGTCATTCCTCGTCCTAGGCTTTTTAATTTTCTGTCTGGGTTCTATGCCTGTGGTAGGTGTGCCACATGCAAACATGCAAAACGGAATATTAAAAAACGCAAATCTTTTGTTTCCAATGTTACCCGTGTAGAGTATCCGATAAAGCAGTTGATCACCTGTGCAACAGAGGGCGTAGTCTATATGCTCGAGTGCGACTGCGGGTTACAGTACATTGGGCGCACCTCACGTGAATTACACGTGAGAGTGGGTGAGCATGTGAGCAACATTAAGCATGGCATTAAGACCCACAGCGTATCCAGACACTTTAGAGACCATCATCAGAGGGACCCCAAATGTCTTAAATTCTGGGGTATAGAGAAAGTCACCAGACATTGGAGAGGGGGTCATTATATTCGGCAATTGAGTAAACGAGAATCGTTCTGGATATACGAGATGAAGGTTTCCGTGCCGTTGGGATTGAACGTTGAGTTCGATCTTAACTGCTTTATATCTAATCGTTGAGGGAAATTTTTTTTTTGGGGATTGTGTTATAGTGGTATGTTATGTTTTTAGTTATCCGAATTTTATTTGGGTGCTACTATATAATTTTTATTGCATATTCTACAATTCTATATTTTATTAGCTATTTTAGCTTGAACTGCTCCTATATTACTAATGTTGATGCAGTTATATATTGTGAACTTGTAATGTAAGATTTTTGGTCTTAGGTGAGGTAGATGCGGATGACGTGTGTAATTTTATAATTTTATAATTTTTATAATTTTTATACAAGCCATTGGGCTGTTTTTAACCTGATTGCCTGAATGAATATTGTCCTTTAGGATTTAAGTATCCTCAGTCTTGTGTTTATACACAAGATGGCGCTATTCTTAGGCTATTATATTTTTTTAATATATGGTTTTGATTTTTACCTTTGCCTGGCGTGTTGCTTTGCAAACACTAGATGGCGCTAGTTAATTGGCTCCTTTGGTGCTGCTATGGCAACCGTAGTGTATATATAGTGTTGTGGGACGTCTGCGTTGATCCCCGCCCCACGCTGATGAAGTCCCGCCCACATTGAGGACGTAACGCGTACGAGGGGGAGGAGCTACGACGACGTCACCCACGTTTGCCTCACTGAGACCATCACACGCTGTTTACACTGAACCGGGCCTCCGAGCTGCGGTACAAGCCGATATCCTTGCACTCGGTTCAGAGTGCACTACAATGTGAGTGGTTTTTTATTATTTGTGTTTCGATTATTAAACCTTTTAAGCAGTGAACACTTAGAGTGTGTCCTTTTACTTTCTCGGTCCATTGATTGATCTATGGGAGTATTTGTATATTGCTTGCTGGTTCCATCTGGTGGACGTTTTTGGAGTTGAGCCCTGAAAGCTGCTTGCCACTTTGGAGGATATGATTATTGCTTTTTGACCTAGCCACAGGTCGAATCGCTGAGGTGAGAGGCCATCCATTAGCCTTGGTGGAGGATTATCCTGTCCTATGGGTCACAGATCTGATGAAGATTTCTGCACTTTATATCACCATTGTATTTTTGGAGCACCTTTATCACTTTGCACTTTATGGACTTTATGTTTTTTGATTATTTATACATTTTAGATTTGCGCTGCACTATTTATTTATTTATGCAATATAAGCCCTACTTAAAAAATAAGCCCTAGTTTAAAGTGGTTGTAAAAATCCTAAAATGCACTGTATTACAGTAGTATATAATGTAAACTGTGTATGGTTTCTGTAATCTATATGTTATAAACACCTTTGTTACAGCACCCCACGGCGCTTAGCTGATCCCCAGCTGCTCTCTCCTTCTGCCAGCTGTCAACGGGGGATCCCGAACCCCCTCTGCAGTGCTCGGAGTGGGGAAGACCGATCAGGCGAGTAACGGAAGCACTAAGTTGCGCTTAGCTGATCCCTGCTACTCTCCTTTTCTGCCTGTAGGCAGCTATAGTGCAGGGCAGCCTAGCTGGCTGCAAAGAGGAAGTGGGTTAGCAAGTGTATATATTCACTTTTCAGCTGATTTGATATGTTTATGTATACATATGTTCAGAGCTGTTTGGCCTCTAAAATTGTCTCCAGCACCATTTTGGAGAAGCCTGGTGTCCTGATAGGACAAGGACAAGCAAATCTCGGGAGATTTGGTCAGCCATTTTTGGGTGGATACTTTATATATAGGAAAGCCCAGTCACGTTTAGGACAGAACACATGTGTGTATAGACAGGGACAGAGACCCCACTTGCGAGTGAGAGTTAGGAGAAGGTAGGGAGAGTGTTCTCTGAGGGATAGCTCAGGGTTCCTACGGAGTCCTGTATCAGCAATCCTGGTCAGATAAAAGACTCCCATTGCGGATAATAAAACGTGTATCAGATGCCTATATCCATCTGCTGAAGGAATACCGGTGTACCGGATAAGGTGTGTGAATATCAGCCTCTACAGATACGCATTATGTGCTTGGGTTTATACTGTGTCAGTCAGTGGAAAGTGTCTATAGTGCTGACGAATACAACTACCGCTTACATCAGAAGTGACTGTGCTGTGTATCTGTGCCTCCATGCTTGGAGTGAAACCACTTGCATTACTGCTGTAAATACTCTTTCTACTATCGTCTCTCTGGTAATAAACGTTGCCTGGTTTATAAAGTCAGTAAGTGTGATTCTCTCTGTGCAGTCACTACACCCTACACCCGCGTACATGCCAGCTGTCAGCGGGGGATCTCTGGCCCCCCTCCCTCTGCAGTGCTCGGAGCGGGGAAGACTGATCAGGTGGGTCACAGAAACGCCAAGTGGCGCTCAGCTGATCCCCCGCTGACAGCTGGGAGAAGAGGAGAGCTGCGGGAATTTGCTGAGCGCCACTTGGCGCTTCTGTGACCCACCTGATGGTTCTTCCCCACTCCGAGCACTGCAGAGGGAGGGGGGCCAGAGATCCCCCGCTGACAGCTGGCATGCAAGCGGGTGTAGGGTGTAGTGGCTGCACAGAGGGAATGCCACACTCCCTCTGCAGTGCTCAGAGCGGTAAAGACCGATCGGGCGGGTCACGGAAGCATGCTATAAGAAGCTATTCATCACAAATAGATTACAGAAACATGTACAGTTTACATAATATAATACAGTGCATCTAGGTACTGAAACTGTAAAGAAACAACATACTGTATGTACTAAGATAAAGGATAAACAAAAGATAAATATTTCCAGAAACATGTATTTCTATTATATTAGACTGTTTTACTGTGGCATTTGTAAGTATTCTGGAGAACAAAACAGATTTTCAGAAATGCACTTACAGAATGCTATGTGTTGGGTCCCAGGTAAACATGTGCTGTGGATATAATTGCATATGAGTCAGTTTTTTTCTGTTCCTGTAGCTGTGATTCCCAGCAGAACCAATAGCATTTACAGTCACATATAAACAAGATACTTGAAGAAAAGGAAGGAGGGAGAGAGAGAAATTATTTAATGTTTTATTAGGATGTTGGTAAATCATTTTCTGTCCTCTACTAATGCAGGATTGCTTAGCAATATCTTTTCAGGAAGCCACCACTGTGCTCTATTTTTACTGAACCTCACATGATTTTCTGGACTAGAGAACAACACACTCTGTTTTTCCTGAAAGTGAGATCAGATGTGCAGTCATTCAGTGCTCTTCTCTTGCTAGACATCACTTACTGTGCAGACTCATCAAGTAATATCTGCTGAGAACCTGCTATCACTGTCGGTGTACACCTGAATTTATGATGTTCTTTTTCTTTGCAAAACAATGAAAGTACACTGCAAATCTAAGAAGCTGGTCCTGGTGTAGGCCTGCATTAAATATTAGGGAGGTTATCCTATAATAAGGTGACCAGATTTTTAAAATGAAATCCGGGGACATATTTTTTTTTTTTACTAGTAATGGCAGCAATCAGCGACTCTCTGACTGTCGCAGCCGGCCTCACAGCCTCTCAAGTCCCTTCTCCCCGCGGGCCCCGGCTACTACTGGGTGGGGAGCGGAGGAAGATCACTTCGCCAGGGAAGGCAAGGAGATAAGAAGGCAGGCGGCTGGCCGGGACTTGAACCAAGGCAGAAGAACATGCAAGCGGAGCTGAATGGGCATGCACCCGAAACTGAAGAAATATTCCCTCCGCTCCGACCAGCACATAATCATCAGAAAGGGGCACAGATAATGGAAACAAAACACACCCCCTAAGTTAGTAGGAGCACTGACTCTGACTGTCTTTGAAATAGCCCCAGCCCCTGTTCAAATCCAATCCGGGGACAAAACTGGGGACAGACTTGGTCCGAAGACAGTATCCTCCATTCGGGGACTGTCCCCTGAAATGGGGGATGTCTGGTCACCCTATCCTATAATCTTCTTGTATCTGCAGCAAAGCAGCAGTTAGCACAATTGGTCAAAGTTCTGCGCTTATCTGTCACTTTACAAAAACATCTGAACTTGTAGGCAGTAGAGGGTTGTTTGGAGAGTACAAAATCTAGGGAAGCACTGCACAGAAGCCACAGAAGTCTTTTTTAATGCTTAACTACATGTGGACAGTGATATAGCTGAATGAAGGCTACAGCGCGGTCGTCCAGTTCTGGGAGGCCATCATATGATCACTGTGGGGCGCGGGTAGCACACTCTGTGATTATAGTGTCCTTCAGACACTGCTGATGACAGATCGAGGTAAAGAGGACTCTTTACCACCTCAGTTATTGGCACGCCATACCGTATTGGCTTGTGTAAAAGGGAAATGTACACTGATGATCAGGGCACTGATTATCAGTGTGCTGATTATAAGTGCAGTCCAAACAGTGCCCACCAGTCCTGCCAATCAGTGTGTCAGAAACCATGAATCAGACCGAGACATAAGTATAGTTAAATCACACTGTAGCCAAAGTTCGGTAACTGGAACGGATAGTCAGACAAGCCAGAAAGTCAGGAGGCCAGAGATCAGCGTAGTGGAACAGCAAGCATTATCTGGAGCCAGAAGGAATGTCAGCCAAGCAAGTCTTTAACAAGAACTCAGGAGATAGTTTTTGTGAATTTGACCAAGGAGAAGGCAGAGATCACCTGGGCTGGACGGCTTAAGTAGGCAGAACTGATGAGCAGGATATCATCAACAGGTGAGTCACTGTGGAGAGATAGGAGCTGGCAATTAGCCAACAGCTGAGCGGCCAGCTCAGAAAAGGAAGGGCTGAGCCCAGTTCTGACACAGTGCCCATCAGTGCTGCCAATCAATGCCCATTAGTGCC
Organism: Rana temporaria; assembly: GCF_905171775.1. Classification (NCBI taxonomy): domain Eukaryota; kingdom Metazoa; phylum Chordata; class Amphibia; order Anura; family Ranidae; genus Rana; species Rana temporaria. The sequence goes on along the minus strand of NC_053489.1, from coordinate 260,529,641 downwards.
TCCTCATCAGTGTAACCTATCAGTGCCATCTATTAGTGCCTATCAGTGCCCATCAGTGCCATCTATCAGTGCCCATCAGTGTCACCTATCAGTGCAACCTCATCAGTGCCCATCAATGTCCATCAGTGCCGTGCCCATCAGTGCAGCCTATCAGTGCCCATCAGTGCAGCCTCATCAGCGAACATCAGTGAAAGAGAAAAATTATCTGTTTGCTAAATTTTATAACAAACTATTAAATCGTTTTTTTTTTTTTAATTTTCAGTCTTTATCTGTTTATTTAGGAAAAAATAAAAAGCACAGTGGTGACAAAGTACCACCAAAAGAAAGCTCTATTTGTGTGAAAAAATATAGAAAAAGTTTGTTTGGGTACAGTGTTGCATGACCACGCCATTCAAAGTGTGACAGTGCTGAATGCTGAAAATTGGCCTGGGCAGGAAGAGGGTAAAAGTGCCCAGTAGGCAAGTGGTTAATTGAACAACCTGAAGTTAGATTGTTATAATGGGGGGGATTGGGGAATTTGGGACTTTAAATGAGGCCATCAGGGGAAGCCCTTCACCCTCCCCCCATCAGGGGAAGCCCCTCACCCTCCTCCTCCATCATGGGAAGCCCCTCAAGGGCCACCAACATCAGGGAAAGCCCCTCCAGGGCCACCCCCATCAGGGAAAGCCCCTTAAGGCCCTCCCCGTACAGACGGCCCCAAGCCTCTCCTGCCCCCAGGAAGGCTACGCGGAAGACAAGAGGTGTTCCTGAATCCCTACACAAAGGGCTTGCGAGGGAACAGGCCCGCCAGACGCGCCACATGGGTGCTATTGCCTGTGACCTGCACCGTGTGGCAGACAGCCTGTCCTCTTCAGCCAAGACCCAGGCTGAATGCACAGTGGCTGTGCAGGGCACCGCAGCCACAGGATGTGAGTGCCAACTGCGCTGCCATGGTGACCTGCATTGGGAAGCTGCAGGCCACAACATCAGGCCTCGTGGCAGAGGTGAAGAGCCTGGGAGTGGCTATACAGGCCAACACGGCTGCCATCGAGGCGGAGGGACGGCAGACCAGGCGCCACCAGCGGCAGACCACCACCCGCCAGCTGCGGATGCAGGCGCAGACGAACGCTGTGCTCACCCGCATTGCCCTTGTGTTGGAGGGCAGGCAGCCAGCATCTGCCAGGAGGGACAGACCAGGGGATGATCCTCCTCCTGATGCCCCCCCCACCCGAGGCTCCCCCCAGACAACCGAGGAGCCAGAGCCGTGGCACTATGCCTGGCCCACGACAGGGCAAATGAGTGCCTTTTTTATTTTCTTTGCTCAGATTATGAGCTTTTTTATTTTATTTGCTCAGATTATGAGCTTTTTTAATTTCTTTGCTCAGATTATGAGCTTTTTTATTTTTGTAGTGACTGCACACGGTCAGTAGTGCAGGCTACAGTGTGACTGGTGTGTGAATGTGGGTGACATTCCTGCCAGCAAGGTGTGTCAGCTTGAGTCGTCAGGAAGAGGTTATCCCCACGACCGTGTGAATGTGGTATGAATGTACAGCAACACCATAGGGGCCTTGGCGTAGCGTTGCTGCTCCCAAGTCCTGCATGGTGGACTTGGGCTAAACCAATGTTAAGTGGATGTGGTGTGTGTGAGCACAGGACCCCAGATGGCAAGTCACCTTTTCTTTTATTTTTTAGAAAAAAAAAGTTTTTGATATTTTTACATTTATTTTTTTATTCTTTTTAGTTCCTTATTTTACATATATTTTTCTTTATTTCGTCTTTCTCAATTCGCGGTAGCACCCCCCCAGGCCCATTCTGGGCCTATTGCAATCATGACATGTTAAGGACCGATCCTCAGATTAGTGACCACCCCTTACATAACCTACCCCACCTCCCACTAGTCCAATAAACGACTGACAACGTTGTGGAGTAAAATTGGCCTTACGGCCTATTTATTTAACAAATTCTATAATTAACATAAATAACCTTTTCTAAATAACTTTATACAAAACTTTACAACATCCTGGTGGTCTGAGAGACCACAACTCCAATTGGACATTGGGACAATAAACTATTTTAACTTCGGCCTCAGTCCCAAGCCCCCGACTCAGAGGCAGTACACCTGTCCGCAGTGACCTACATGTTAACTCCTTCCTGGTCAACCCTCGTTGACCGAAAGGTACCCGTAACCCCCATACCATCTATGGGTACACCGTTTTTCCAAAACTTCCTGCCTTTTTTCCTCTTCCAGAGGCCCAACACCGCCATCCCCTTCTCCCTGCCTGCAACATGGGGAGGGTGGGTGGGGCGCTTCTTCTTCGCTGTAAAATGGAGGAGTGACGCTACGTCACTTCCTCATTCCAGGCAAATCTCCGATCAGCCCCTCCTTTCCCTGGCCACTCCTATTCCCTTAAAGCAACCTGCTGTTCTAAACCCTGGTTCCCTGAGCTGTCCCTCCCTGTCATGCCGTCCCTCCTCCTATTGCTTCACTCTCAGCTCCGGGACTCTCTTTATGAATGTCAATCATAAGAATGGTGGGGCCAAAGCTTCTACATTCCAAGACCCCATTCAGTCTCTGATCAAAAGAGAACAACCAGTAAATACCCTCAAAATATTTTCACTGGTGCTCACATTTTAATTAAAGTCTGCGTGGGCCTCAACCACCACTCACCTACAGTACATAGCAGCAGCTGTCAGATTTCGCCATCTGTGTCCCATTTCCTTCACGTCCTGTCCCATAGCCAAACAGGAAGTGAGAGGAAATCCCTGAAAAGGGGGAATTCTGTGGGGACACCCAAGTCACCAGAACCAGTGTTCTCATTGGAATATTTCCCCTCAATTACTTTTATAGGGACTTTTACTTTCACTTTTAATGATAATGGTAAACAGGACAAATTAGAGAGGGGGAACCTCCATAATGGGGGAACAGATAGCAATAAAAAGTGGCAAGTGTTCTAATTCTTTGAATGACAATTGCATGGTCACGCAACACAACACCCAAATTATTTTTTTATAATTTTCTTCACCCAAATAGAGCTGTCTTTTGGTGGTATTTAATCACCACTGGACTTTTTATTTTTAGCTTAAAAAATGAAAAAAGACAAAAAAAAAGTTTTTCTTAGTTTCTGTAAGCATATTTTTTAAATAAGTAATTTTAAACTGATAGGCTGCACTGATGGGCACTGATGAGGTGGCACTGAAGGACACTGATGGGGTAGCATTGATGAGGATGCACTATTATGCAGCACTGATGGGCACCGATAGGTAGAACAGATAGGTGGCACTGATGAGCACTGATAGGTGGCACTGATAGGCGACACTGATGGGTGGCACTGAAAGGCAGCACTTATGGGCAATGATAGGTGGCACTGATGGACGGTACTGAAAGGTAGCACTGATTGGCACAGGCTAGTGTCACTGATGGGCACAGAGTGGCATCACTGATTGGGCACTGTTGGGGCTGCATTGTAAACTGATGGTCAGTGTTCTGATTACCTTAACACTTTTTTCCTGTGAGGAGATGCCGCTTTTCAGCTCTCCTCACCTCACACTGTCAGTGTGAGAGAGGAAAAGCTGATGAATGGCACTCCCTTGTTTACATGTGATCGGCTGTGATTGGACACAGCCGATCACATGGGTAAAGAGGCACGGTCGCAGCTGAGGCTCTTATGCCATGATCAGGGTCGCACTGTGTCCCCTAAACTGGGCGCCGTCATATGACGTCATCCCAGAACGAGAGCCGCACCACTCCCCCGTCATTTGACGGTGGGCGGTGGTAATTAATTAAGCTAATTTATAAGCTTCTTAGATACATGAAAAAGTCTTGGTTATCAATATAATAGTAAATATGATAATGTAGAGCTTACTTATAGTGATGGACGAACTTCCGACGGGACGGTTCGCGAACGCTAACCACAGGCTTTCGCAAATGTCCGCGAACCGCAAGTTCGCGGCGGGCCCCATTGACTTGGCAGGCGAATATTAAAAATCTGCAGGTCATATTTGCAGCCACAAAATACTTACTAGCTGTGCACAAATAGTCCCACAATTTGGACACTGACCTACCAGAACTATTAAGTGAAAAACCGGATACATAAGTAAGTGCCGGCCATTACAAGCCCCAACAATTAGCCCACAGGCGTTCACCCGACAGCAAACAACTCTGTATTCTGTGGCTGGAGGTACATTAAGCTATTCACCAGATACAGAAGTAAGTGTTGGCCATTAGGGAGAATGTGTGGGGTTTTATTTTATTTTTTCCCTCTCTTTCTCCTCTTCCCCTTTTTTTGGGGGGGGGGGGAGGGGGAGGATCCAAAAACACATATAATTTAGAAGGGAATACTATAATTATAAATAAGAAGACACATATAAATATAACATTTTAAACACAACCTTTTTTTTTTTTTTTTTTGGTGTTTACCCCTCAATAAGGGAGTTAAACCTGAATCACAGACAAATAAATATAAGAAGGCACAGAGGAACATAATAAATATCACAAGTATCTAGTACTAGGAATACATATATATTAATACATTTTTTTATAGTCACAAACGTTTTCCTGCGTTCTCCCTCCCCCCTTTCCTCCCCCCCCCCTTTTTTTTTTTTTTGGGAGGACCGGAAACCCCCACATAGTAAAGGAAGGTATTATCGAGCTGCCTTTTAAGTGTCAAGGCATGTTAAATGTTATATGTAAAGAAAAAAATGTAATAAAGTTTAATTATAAAAAAAAAGTGTCGGCCATTACAGGCCCCAGAAATTAGCCCACAGGCGTTTACCTGACAGCAAACAACCTTGTATTCTGTGGCTGGTGGTACATTAGGCATTGTAACAGCACTGGTGAACGGAGTGAACCACAACTGCGGTTAGCAAGGAATTCAATGCGATTCCCCATGCGACAACTCAGTATTAGGCCCCAGGCGTCACTCCTCGCAACAGGAGTTTGAGGGATCTATACATCATCTCTGTGTCACATAAAGAAAGGCGTTGAGCTACTAAGCATGGACGCATTACAACATGCGACCAAGACTTAGCGTTTAAAATTTGTTAAAGGTCAATATCCCAATACACCACTACATGCAGGTGATTATCAGTAGGGGACCCCATCACTCCTAGCAACAAGAGTTTGGGGGCTTACATCATAATAACCTTAGCATGTAGAGATGTATTTAGGCCACTAGGGGAGATGCTATGGAATAGCATCAACCCCTAGCATAGAAAAGTTAGAGCGAACATGTTCAACAATTAGGACAAGGCCTATAAGTATTTTATACTTCTGTCAAGCACGTAGTAAATTGTATTTGTAGTAACACGTATTAATTGCATATGAGAGATAGTGTAGCTCAGGTACTTTGAGGATACATGTATAATACACAAGTTGCACTGGCAACTAATAGAAAGGTATGAGAGGCAATTTAGTTCAGGTACTTTGAGAGTACATATAGTATTAGTAGTAACAAGTATTAATTGCATATGAGAGGCAATATAGCTCAGGTACTTTGAGAGTACATATAGTATTTGTAGTAACACGTATTAAATGCATATGAGAGGCAATATAGCTCAGGTACTTTGAGAGTACATATAATATTTGTAGTAACAAGTATTAATTGCGTATGAGAGGCAATATTGCTCAGGTACTTTGAGAATACATATAGTATTTGTAGAAACAAGTATTAATTGCATATGAGAGGCAATATAGCTCAGGTACTTTGAGAGTACATATAGTATTTGTAGTAACAAGTATTAATTGCATATGAGAGGCAATATAGCTCAGGTACTTTGAGAGTACATATAGTATTTGTAGTAACAAGTATTAATTGCATATGAGAGGCAATATAGCTCAAGTACTTTGAGAGTACAAATAGTATTAGCCCATGGCCACAGGTGTTCACCTGACAGCAAACAACTTTGTATTCCGTGGCTGGTGGTACAATAGGCATTCACCGGATACAGAAGTAAGTGCCGTCCATTACATGCCCCAAAAATTAGCCCACTGTAACGTTACGCCGGATATTATTTGAGAGTTAGGATCTCAACTGCGGAGACTAATCAGTTTCGGACCAAGGTTTCACTCTCTTGTGTGCAGAGAGTTTGGAATCCTACCATCACAGTCTCAGTCAAGAAACATAGCGCATATTCCTTCATAGGCGCCAGTGAAAACTCAAACAAATAAGTATAAAGTCCAGGTAGAACTGATACTAGTTAAATGCAGAAGTAGCCGAGCATGCGTGACATGTAAATAACCTTAACGGTAAAGTCCTCAAAGTAATAGGTAGTATATGTGCACACAATAACATTTGAGAAGGAGGTACTTAGGCATGAAAGACTTCCGTTTATACTTGGTGACTAGAATGTAGAAATCATGGCAGGATCCTTATTAGAAGTACCAAACATAGAGAGACTATGGCTGCAGCAATTCCTGGTATAGTTAGCATACATAATTAGCAGGCAGGGCAGTTCACAGGATAGTAATGCATAACATCAGGGTACTTGCGATACTAAAGTGAATGATGCAGGCATAAGGTCAGGCTCCAAGGGTCCAGACGGGTAAGGCTGGTGAAGCAGGCCGTGGAGACTCCTGGTCCAGGTCAGTAAGCTGAAGTTCAGAGCAGGTGCGTCTGGATACCTAACCGACAGAGGCGTTGTGTCAGCCAAAATAAAGGAACACTTCCTTGTTAGTGCTAGGAGCTCAAATAGGCCGCCCAGCAGCTTAACAGGAAGTCACAGGCTTATTAGAAAGAAGGAAGTAACTATAGTTGAACTTCGAGTGAGAGACTCTTCAGGAAGAAGGTTTGGGAAGGAAGTAACGGATGAGAGCTAACTGGGAAAGAAGCACAATTGTATTTAGTGCAAAATTGTTCGTGAGACGTTACACCCACAGGAGTTCACCGGACAGCAAACAACTTTGTATTCTGTGGCTGGTGGTACATTAGGCATTCACCGGATACAGAAGTAAGTGTCGGCCATGATAGGCCGCAAAAATTAGCCCACGGCCACAGGCGTTCACCGAACAGCAAACAACTTTGTATTCTGTGGCTGGTGGTACATTAGGCATTCAACGGATACAGAAGTAAGTGTCGGCCATTACAGGCCCCAAAAATTAGCCCACGGCCACAGGCGTTCACGGGACAGCAAACAACTTTGTATTCTGTGGCTGGTGGTACATTAGGCATTCACCGGATACAGAAGTAAGTGTCGGCCATTACAGGCCTCAAAAATCAGCCCACGGCCACAGGTGTTCATCTGACAGCAAACAACCTTGTATTCTGTGGCTGGTGGTACATAAGGCATTCATCGGATACAGAAAAAAGTGTCGGCTAGTACAGGCCCAAAAAATTAGCCCACAGGCGTTCACCGGAATTTGAATGAAACATGGTCTACTGGTCACATGTGTTGAATTCTTCCGAGATCCATGCTTCATTCATTTTTATAAATGTGAGGTAGTCAACACTGTTGTGAGCTAGTCGAGTGCGCTTATTGGTCACAACCCCCCCCTGCTGTGCTGAACATCCTTTCGGACAGGACACTGGATGAGGGGCAAGTCAACAGTTCAATTGCCAGTTCAATCTGGCCAGAGGTCAAGCCTGCCCACCCAGTAGTTCAGGGGTTCATCACTTCTCAGTGCGTCCACATCGGCCGTTAACCCGATGTAGTCGGACACCTGTCGGTCTAGGCGTTCCCTGATGCTGGATCCGGAGGACAGCTGTTGATGGGTCGGCTGAAAGAATGATCTCATATCATTAGTGACCAAGACATCTTCAAACCGCCCTCTTCTTGCAGGCGCTGTTGGATTGGTTCCCGAAACTGTTTCTCTGTGGGTGGAAATTCCTCTGCCAGCGGACGCAAAAGCAGAATGCAGCATTTCTCGAAGCAAGGCATGGCACACATCCTGAACTTGGTCGTGCAGCGATCCGTTGCCAAATACCCTGGGCTCCAGGACATCTTGCAGCAGGCCAGGAAAATCTCGGCCCATTTCAGAAGATCTTACAAGGCCATGGTTCACCAGTTGGTGCCAGAGGGGTTCTTTCCCCAGCAGCCAATCAGAGAAGTTTCTCCCTCGCAAGGCATGCTGGGGAGGGGTATATCTGTGACAGGTGTCATGTGCTAACCAAGTTTCGCGGGGTCCCAGTTCCAGGTGCGGCATCCACCTTCAGGGTGCACGCATCCATGGAACCCGCCAGTAAAGCCCACCAGGCCAAAATTGCAGTCTTTTTAAACCCTCATCCTGAGGTAAAAAAGGGACTCCAGTGACTTACTGGATTCCCGGTTCTATTGAAAGGATCCCAGGCTGGGTGTCGTTCAATTGGGGAGTCGGCTTGAGGGGAACCCGGAGGCAGGTTGTCCAACAGGGCTTGAGCGAGCCAATTGGGGATCCGGTGACCGGAATGGTGACAGGTACATGCTGCTGTCATCCGGTGACCTATGCTACAAACTTACTGGGAGGATTCGCTCAATCTATCCACCTAGCTCACCTAAAAGTAATTGGCCTGTGGCAGAGCCAGGTCTGTGAGAGAGATCTGTTCCTCCCAGAAAATCCTAAGTGACACTTCGGCTGCCAGGCTTGTGAGAGAAGTCTGTCCGGGAGCACTTTACCCACTCCAACTGGAGTGGCGACGAATAACAGTTTGGTACTATATTGAGCAAGTACTGCTCAATTAATATCCGGGCCTGACACTGCAAGGTTCTTCTTTCTTCTTCATCAACCTGCTCTTCCCATTTAATGTTGATGTTGGCCGTGTTTGGCCTGGAATAAAGCATTGGAAAACTCTTTATTCACTGTCTGGACTTTCGCTCACTGCTTTGTTATCCACCTGCACCCATACGTCACATTAGGGTAACTCAATATGCCGGTCCTAAAAACAAATCAGCGGCTCCTACGGGGGTAGCGCTACATAAAGAAGAGGACGTCCACCCGGCGGCAATTGAGTGCCGCGCTGTAGACATCTTTTGTCTATAGTGCGGGTGCGGAAAAGGTTAAGCAGAGCTTTGAGCAGTGCAGTTTCTTTAAGGGATTTCCAATGCTCAGCCATCCTGCTTTGATAACCTCATTATGTCAATCTGAGGACTCAAATCCACTGTTCCCTGAGACCTCTTTATCTCTATCTCTTCTTTCTTCTTTTTTTCTACCTTCTTTATTTTGTTTAGTCTCTTCTGCTTTTCTTTTAACTCTGTATCTCATTTTAATTAGTGTGTAAACCTTTTAGGCCTTTAGAACATGGCCTGGTTATGACGTTACTGAGTTTTCAGCTCTTTACTTTTTTTTTTCTTTGTGTTCTCACAATTGCAATTTCTTTGTCCTGATATTTCAACAAACCTTAAATTCAACACTCCAACCAGATAGAGTATAGTTTTGCTATTTACAAGGTTGTGAAGTTCTGGATTTACGTATTTTCTTTGTTATACAAAACTATGACATAGTTATGTTTGCATTTTCTCATATATAGTACTGTTTTTTAATTGTTATGCCATCGGTTCTGTTTTGTATGCTCTAAAGAGAAAAGGCTTTTGTAAAAGAAATTCTCTGGTGCATCATTGGAATACGATTTGAGTATATCAAATAATTGTCAGTGTGTGAGGACAATTTCCAGAATGTTTATGATGTATTTACATTCTCCAAAGTAATTCTACATAAATCACAGTGTCCAACGATGTAATCCATGTCACGCACGAGTCCAGGTGTAACCGCCCTTACACAACACATGGGGAAAGGCAGAAAGTGGCAAATTAAGGAGGGAAATCATCCTGGCAGTCAGGAACTGGAGTGTTGGGATGCTGGCAGTGAGGAAGTAATTGTTTTGGGACATTTCAAAAGGGACGTTTCACCCCTCTGTGATACAGGGAGAACATCATGCGGGCATCTACTGCATCTATCCAAGAGGGAGCACAAAGTACTCTACTCTCGGGCTCTTTGCCACATCTCCTGATGGTGGCCTGCCAGGCTACATGCTCAGATAAGGGTCTGGTATGGATATTGGGAGGAACACCGCGTAATTTCTTTTGGCATGGGGTTCCCCTCAAAGTCCATACCAGACCCGAAGGGCCAGGTATGGATTGGAGGGGGGACCCCCACACCATTTTCTTTCCCTTTAACAATCAGCTATTTACAGTGCTTAGAATTCACTGTGCAGTGCGCAGTGCATTGTTGGGCACTTGGCGGGTGAAAATCCTGCCTAGCCCCCGCAAATTTGGGTGTGCGCTGAACAGGCAATTTTCAGGCTGAACTTTTGCTCTGTTCACCCAACTCTAATGCTGATTAGAACATTACTTGCTTTAGACCCCTTTCACACTGAGGCAGTTTGTAGGCGTTTTAGCACCTGTAAAGCACCTAAAAACTGCCACCCATTCTCTGCAATTGGTGCTTTCACGCCCGGGCGGTGCGATTGTGGGACAATCGGAAAAGTCCTGCAAGCAGCATCTTTGGGGCAGGATACAGCGCTACCAAAATGCCCCTGCCCATTTCAATGAAAATCGCTTCTGAAGCGCTGCAACAAGGGAGTTTTTAACCTCTTCTTTGGAGTTAAAAACGCCCCCGTAGTGGCCGAAAAAAGCGGCGCTAAAACAAGCGGGGCTTTACCGTGAACCCGGTCACAGCCACAGTAGGAAAGGAGTCTAATTGATACTACATAACAAAAGTGTCCCTCCTTTATAAGTATTATATAGAATTATTTTTTCCACCAGGCTACTCCCTGATGGGATGCACATTTTTTGTATAAATTTTTCTATTCAATTTTTAATTTTATTTGTATTGTAATTTTTCATGCCATTTATGGAATCATTTATATGTCTTATTTTTACTTACTTTCATGTAGCTTATATTACATTATGGGCTAGTATGATTATCGTATTTATCGGTGTAAAACACGCACATGCGTATAACATGCACCCTAACTTTAAGAGGGAAGTTTCAGGAAAAAAACTTTCCACAGCCCCCTGCGTATAACACACAGGCACAGTTTACCCTCTATTTCAGGGTAACAAGTGAATGTTATATGCCAATAAATACAGTATATTCTTTATGACATTTTTTTAATAAAATGTATATATATATAATTGTCATTTTTATTTGATACCCCATTCGGCTTTTGCATAACTATACATTTTGTAAAGTGTAAATTGATATCATTTTGATTACATTGCATATATAAATGGTGCAGCGCTCACCACTCAGGCTCTCGGTGATCAGATCACGTAAGGATTCAGGGCTGGGCTCCTCCTTCCTATATAGGTATCCTGTATAGGTGTACAGGAGATTTTTTTCTTAAAAAACATGACAGAATGCTATTACTAGAGGTCCCTGACGATGTCCTATTGGACGAAACATGTAGGAAAAAGTCACAACACTGCATTAGATCTCAGTCAGCAGCTTTACTTATGAGGTATCTATGCATTCTCGGATAAGCTTTAGAGCAATCCCATTGTGGTTTGGCTGGCAAGGAAGGAGAAAGCTACAATGAGTTATCAAGCTTGTTTAGCTACAAACTTTGCAGCCCATATTCCTGGGCAGTGTTGAATTTACTGGGTGGTGTGTTGTGGCCATACACTGGGAAGATTTCCTCTTGATTGAAATGAGGTGGTGGGTGACACAACATTCTTGATTTCTTGCACTTTGGTGAATTAAATTTCAGAGGCTTTCTTTGCATTACTTTTTGTGGATGTGTTATTACAATGGTCACTAGCTGCCCTGCATATATGGACATATGAATTGAAGATTAAGAGTTTATATCATTTTCACTGGATGCACAATTAAGTTATTCACAACAGGATGGCTTGTTTTTCTTTGCATTCATTGCAGCATAATTGAAACAATACTTTATCAGCTGACACTTAGTATACCTCCACGGGTCAGGGTCCCTTGTTGGGCAGCTGCTCCCGCAAACGCAGCCATTTTGCTCATCAAAAGCAGCCACTTTGTCCCAAGTGCAGCCACTGTGCGCCAAATGTTGCCACTGTGCCCCAAGTGCTGCCATTGTGCCCCAGGTTTTGCCACTGTGCCCCATGTGCTGTCACTGTGCCCCAAGTGTTGCCACTGTTCCCCAAGTTTTGCCACTGTTACCCAAATATTACCACTGTGCCCCAAATATTACTACTGTGCCCCAAATATTACCACTGTGCCCCATGTGCTGCCACTGTGCCCCAAGTAGGGATGAGCTTTATGTTCGAGTCGAACATGAGTTAGACTCGAACATTGGCTGTTCGCCCGTTCAGAGAACAGCGAACAATTTGGGGTGTTCGTGGCAAATTCGAAAGCCGCGGAACACCCTTTAAAAGTCTATGGGAGAAATCAAAAGTGTTAATTTTGAAGGTTGATATGCAAGTTATTGTCATAAAAAGTGTTTGGGGACTTGGGTCCTGCCCTAGGGGACATGTAACAATGCAAAAAAAAGGTTTAAAAACTTTATCCGAGCACGCAACCTGGCAGGCTGCAGGAAAAGAGGGGGGACGAGAGAGCGCCTCCCCTCCTGAACCGTACCAGGCCACATGCCCTCAACATAGGGAGGATGTCCCCATGTTGATGGGGACAAGTTCCTCATCCCCACAACCCTTGCCCTGTGGTTGTGGGGGTCTGCGGGCGGGGGGATTATTGTAATCTGGAAGCCACCTTTAACAAAGGGGACCCCCATATTCCGGCTCCCCCCATGTGAATTGGTAACGGGGTACATTCACCAAAAAAAACGGGGGGATTTCGGTGCGGAGTTCCCCTTAAAATCCATACCAGACCTGAAGGGCCTGATATGAAATTTGGGGGGACTCCCACACATTTTTTTTTTATTTTGGTTCCCTGCACAAAATGTAATCTTTGAAGAAAAAAAGAGTCATTTAAAACTACTTGCGCTATTAATGAATTGTCGGTTCCTGGCAATACAGATAAAAGTAATTGAAAAAAATGGCAGGGGTTCCCCTTAATATTCATACCCAAAGGGCCTGGTAATGGACTGGGGGGGGACGCCTGTAATTTTTTTCAATTATTTTTCTCTGTATTGCCGGGACTGACAATTCATGAATAGCCGGGAGTAGTTTTAAATAACTTTTTTTCCTTCAGAAATGATACTGTGCAGGGACAATTCTAAACACGGGAAACATGTGCCCCAAATGTTGCCACTGTGCCCCAAATATTGCCACTGTGCCCCAGATGTTTCCACTGTGCCCCATGTTCTGTCACTGTGCCCCATGTGCTGCCACTGTGCCCCAAGTGTTGCCACTGTGCCCCAAGTGTTGCCACTGTGCCCCAAGTGTTGCCACTGTGCCCCAAGTGCTGCCACTGTGCCCCATTTATTGCCACTGTGCCCCATGTATTGTCACTGTGCCCCCTGTCATCTGCCCGGCACTTGTCTCGGGTGGACAGCGGGGGACGGCAGCAGGCGGTGTCTGGTGTCCTCCATCTGCCATGATCCCGATGTCTTCTCCCGCCCCCACTCCTCCTATGCTGTGATTGGACGCCTGATAGGCAGTTCAATGTTAGGAATGTTAATGTAGTGCTCACCACCGCAGGAGCCGCTGGATAGAATAGGGATGGCGTGTTACCTTCTGTGATACGTCTAGGGGTATGTTGATGATGATGAGCAATGTCGGAATGTCCAAACAGCAAAGGTGTCCTTTTCTGTGCTTTTATTCTTGCCCAACGTGGCAAAACAGTAACTTGAGGTAGATAGAAAATAAGATGGGTGAAGAGGAGAAGTTGCAGATTCAGGCTTGGACAATACAGAAGCAGTCCTGCTTCAAATAACACTCTACTTTTGTCGCCCCTCAGCCGAGGGGGTATAGTGTACCTGGACAGGCCTCTCACACCGACCTGGCAGCCAGGGTATCACTCGGAGCACTGGAAGAAGAGCAAGTCTCTGCCACAGACCTGGTGCAAATGAATATCAGGGAAGAACCTCTGCCACAGGCCCTTCTCTGTACGTAGGATTATGAAGTGAATCTTCTCCAGTAAATTTAGTGCCTGAATCTCCCTCAGGTAGTCCTTTAAATGGTCACCGACTGACAGGTTGCCATCGAACAAACTGTCAATGTCCGGTCACCTCGATCCCCGATGGATTGTCAAAGCCCTGTTGGATCACCTGCCTCCGGGCTCTCCTCAGACCGACTCCCCACCGAACAGCACAACTCGCTTGGGATCTTCTTCAAAGTTTGGGGAACCCAGTAGATCACTGGAGTCTCACCATAGCTTCAGTGTCTCCGGGCCAACATGGCCCAGAACTGGGAACACCGTGCAGCATGTGCGCCCTGGCCTGGTAGGCCATATCGCCGGGGCCCGTGATGTGCGCACACCCTGAAGGTGGGTGCCGTCCACTCAAGAAGTACCCTCCCCCAGCATGCCCCGCAAGGGAAAACCCCTCCTGATTGGCTGCTGGCAAGAGGCGCTTCGGACTGAACTCCACTGCTGCCACCTGTCGCCCAGAGGTGGAAAGGTACCTCTGGAACACAGAATGAACTGGCAGTACAGCCCAGCTAGAGCAGAGGCCTAATTTACATGAATTAGCTGTATGAGAGTAAAGTAACTTTCTCATCCCCCTCTAAATTTAAGATAGCACCTGGACTGAAAGTACACAGGCGCTACATTAAGAAAGCAAATTCCTTCGCTTTCGTAACATACAGCTGAGTGAGACGCTAACGCATAGCGTTGTGCCCGCTTCTCACATTTTTGGATGCCTATTAAAGCCTATGGCTATAATCAGGTGCATCCAAAAAACACCCCCACCGCTGTAATTCAGGTGCCATCTGCCCTAAATGGGTCCGGACACCAGAATAGGGGGTGTTAGCAGCGACCATAGATAGATTCATGCAATGCATGAATCTATATATGGTAATTAGAGAGTGATAGGAGTGGGGGGCGGCGCTCCTGTGCCCTTTATGGACGCACCGCCGCTGCTCAGGAAGATGAGAAAATGTATGAAATTTATGCTTTCAATATGATAATTTTTTTCATTCAACCGACTTTTTCATTGAAAAAAATATATATATGTATGGCCTGGCTTACATAACACACAGTGTAGGTGGGCTGTAGTGTGGTGCAGCAGCAATAACATACTCAGTCCCAGTGTGATGAAAGGACTTGTATTGAAAATATGCAAAGGCAGTTCACAATAACCCAGTGGAAAGGCAGCCCAGCCAGGAACACTCACCTACAACCTGCTTACCGTCCCAAGCTGTTTTCTTTCATGGCACATTTAAATTCAGTATTGTCTCTACCAGTTCATTATGATCCACAGCAGAAATGGCTGTTGCATGGCAATGCTTTCCTTCAAATCTGAACGGGTTTTAACTCAGGAAGATGAGAAAATGTATGACATTTATGTTTGCAATGTGATGGAGAATTACACTTAAAGTGATATTAAACCCTCAGGGCCAGATCCACATAGAAATGGATTGGCGCAGCGTACCAGAGATACACTACGCCGCCGTAACTTTTCCGGCTTTGGTTCGAATCCTGAAAGATTGCGCGCCGAATGTTACGGCGGCGTAGTGTATTTCTGGCGGCGGAATTCAAATCAGCGATTAGGGGGCATGATTCATTTAAATGAATCCGATTGAACTGCGCATGCTCCGTTTCGAAATTTCCCTCCTTTGCGCGAAATGACGTCGCAACAACGTCATTTTTTGAACTTAGACGTGACTTACGTCCATCCCTATTCACGGACGACTTATGCAAAAAATAAAAAAAATTCAAATTTCGACGCGGGAACGACAGCCATACTTAATACGGCAAGTCTATCTATACGCCGCAAAATAGCAGCTTTAACTATACGCCGGAAAAAGCTGACTAGAGACGACGTAAGAGAATGCGACGGCCGCGCGTACGTTCGTGGATTGTCGGAAAAAGCTCATTTGCATACCCGACGCAGAACACGACGCAAACTCCACCCAGCGGACGCCGAAGGCGTACAAAGCCGTACGCCTGTCGGATCGAACCCAGATGCCGTTGTATCTTGGTTTGAGGATTCAAACTAAAGATACGACGCGGGTAATTTGAAAGTACGCCGGCGTATCTACTGATACGCCGGCGTACTCTCTCTCTGGATCTGGCCCTCAGTTTTTAAGCACTTTCAGGTTGATTTAATCACTTACTAAATATGTGGCTTCTTTATCTTTTAATCCTTCCCTAAATTCCAGTTTAGACTGGTGCCATGACATCTGCCCCAGGTTTCCTGTTTCAGGGTAGTTTCTTTCTCTTGCAGTGTACTATGAAGCTACCCATGTATGCAGGGACTAGAGTTGTGTTTCACTACACTGTATACTTAAATGGAAACACACAGGTTTCCTCTATCTAGGACTCCCCAAATACCAAATCACTCGTCTGCAAGTCGGTTAAAATACAGCCACTCGACTAGTGACTGGAAAAAAAACATGGGAATCAATCTCACCTTCACTGAGATCCATTCATTGGTTGCCAGTAAATGACAGAATCACTTTCAAGGCACTCTGCCTAACGCATAAGTGTATTCAAGGAAACGCCCCCCCAATATCTATGCGAAAAAATAAAAGCCCATAACCCCAATCGCATTCTGCGATCCACCAATCAAAACCTCCTCCAGATACCCAAAGCCAGATACAAGTCCAAAGGAGATCGAAGATTTGCACTACCAACCACCATCCGACTGGAGTCGGACCACTTGGCCTTCAGGAGAAAGATTAAAACCCACCTCTTCTGAGGTCAAGGGGTTCCTTACCCATGAAATGGATACAGCGCCCAGAGGCAATTCAGTTCGCATGTGTTGCACTTTACAAGTCTCTCACTCACTCACACAGGTGGCACGTGCTGGAGTAGAAATTTTAACAAATCTATTTCTAGAGAATGCTTATTTTATTGTGCTTGATGTATTAGGCTAAAAAAATGGGGAGGGTTTAAGACTGCTTTGGACTTAAAGTATGATGATGATGATGAAGAGGAGAGAGTTTAAACAGTTGTAGCTGGAGGAGGTAAAGGTGGTAGTAGTGGTGATAGATTGTGTCCTTGGTCCTCATAATAATGTCTACTACAGCTTGCGTGTGATCACTATGTAATTTAGCGTTGCCACTTGTCATTAACTCCTTCAATACAAGGAACTTTCGTTCTCTTCCTGCCCAGGCCAATTTTCAACTTTTAGCGCTGACGCATTTTAAATGACAATTGAGCTGTCATGCAACACTGTACCCAAATTATTTTTATATTTTTTTTTGAGACAGATAGAGCTTTCTTTTGGTGGTATTTAATCCCTACTGGAGTTTTTTTATTTTTTGCTAAACAAATAAAAATAAAACATTTAAAAAAAAATATATATATATATATAGAAGAATCTCTTTTTCTTAATTTCTGTTATACGATTTAGCAAATAAGTAATTTTTCTTCTTCACTGATGTGTTCACTGAGGCTGCACTGATAAGCTTCACTTATGGGGACTGCACTAATGGGCACTGATAGGCTGCATTGATGGGCACTGATGGGGGCTGACAAGGCTGCACTGATGGGCACTAATGAGGTGGCATTGATGGGCACTGATAAGGCTGCACTGATAAGGTGGCACTGATGGGCACTGATAGGCACCACTGACATGCACTGATAGGCGGGCACTGATATTCTGCACTAATATGCTGCACTAATGGACACTTCTTGAAAATTCCTTTACCAGTCATCAGATCACCAGTCATCAGTGGCGATATCTCTGACATTTGGAAGCAAAGCTATGCCTCTGCCAAGTTGGCTCCGCCTCCTCCACACCGAGTCAAAATGCAGAACAAGACATGTTGGTCATTTATGAGGAAAATGTTGGCTGCAGGGGGAACACAGGCAACACTGCTGACTAGTTCTGAGCCATATGCCTACCTTTTGTGGGCACAGGTTCCATAGTTCATGTCCTCTTTAAAGTGATACTAAAGGTAAAATGTTTTTTTGTCTTAAAATATAAAAGAGATTTTATTTACCTGCTCGGTACAATGATATTGTAGAGAGCGGTCCCTTACCTCCTTTTTGGTGGTCCCCTGCTGGCACTGTATGTGTCTTTATCCTCCAAGTGCCCCCTTAGCAAGCTGTGTGCTGTGGGAGAGAATGATAAAATTTGATGTGTAAATCAAGGTAAATGTTAGTGAACCAACACACAAAGAACATTTTTTTATATATAGACCATATCTGTTGAGGGCAATGTATTCTCATATATCCCCAACAAGCTTTATGTGTTTTATTTCCATGATTAGTTCAGCTGCTTCTATTTATTGTATGAGACTGACATCTACTGTGCGTTGTATCAATTGCAACCTAAGGATACGCTTACATTTTAGAAATGATGTGCTCCAAGATGTACACTGACCCAAGTGAATTAGAAAGTTTCCTTTAGAACTGGCTGAGTGAACATTAGAGATTGTACTAAACTGTTTATCTTAGTACACCTGTTCAAGCCTGACAGATCGCTTTACATTTGTTAAAAAATGCTTGCCAGGTGCCTTATTTTATACTCTGATCTTACCCTTCACTGGCACCAGAAAGATGACTTAAATAACAGAAGATAATATGCATGAAGTGCTGTGAAAGGAGCACAACATGTAAAAGTGTTTAGACCTTTTTTGATGCACTTAGATTGGTTTAGCTTCTTTAATATTTGTTCTATCATCATTCTAATTTTTTCTCAATTTTACTTTCTATTTATTCTATTATTGTTTATTCTATTTTTATTTGAAATAGAACATTTAAAATTATATGTTCTATTATACTTTATATTAATATTAATTAAAAATGAATATTTTATATTATTGTTATAAATTTGGTAGGTAACGAAGGATGGCTCGCTTACCATGGCTCCTGACAACTTGTCTAGCTAAATTGATCAACGCCAGCAATCACTGTCTTGAAACACTCTCCTTTTTATCACTTGACTTGGTGCATTCTTTGGCATTTTGGTAGAGTATACACACATTGATACATGTGAAAACATTCTTAAATCACATGCAAATACAGGCATGAAATCATTCACAAAAATTCATACCTTGCAGTTGCAAGTCTGAAATATTACATTTTTGTATTTAAAAACACAGAATTGGGTCCTTTTTTACTTTTCTAAAGTGATCCTAAAACGGGAACAAAAACACCCCCCTTTTTAAATGCCAGACAAGGCAGGGAGACCATAGATTGGAATTTGTATGTGTCACAGAGAAATCACACAAAAATTATACAATTATCAATTTTTATTCCATAAAGATAAAAATGGTAAGATATAAAACCCCATTGCAATTCACGTATGATGCTCATCTTGCAGTATTAAGGAATGTAACATGTTTCACAAAGGGTTCGCTAGTTCAAGATCCACTCCTTGATTGTGTATTCTATATTGTGAATTGTACTTTCTACAAAAGTAAACAAAACTATAAATAAAATGTACAAAAATATATATATTTTGTACATATTGTCAATAGTTTTGTTTACTTTTGTAGAATGTACAATCCACGATATAGAATATACAAATAAAGAGTAGATACTGAAGAAATAAAGCCTTCAAGAAATGTGTTGGTGGTTCCCAATGAGAAACAACAGAAAATATGTGTTGAAAAAAACAGAACTTCTCCACATACAGGGGTTGGATAAAATGATGGAAACAAACAAGTATGGTAAAAGAACAAAATTGTTACCTAATATGTTTTTTGACTGCCTTTGCCATCCAAAATGGACTAAAATCTCCAGGGGATGGAAAAATATTGGTCTTGGATGGTGGATAATGGAATCTGATACCACATTTCATGCAAAAATCCGGGTCACAATCCTGCGCAATGTCCTTTTGTCTCTTTCGGGCATTTGACTATGTCGACCACGCTTATGCTTATCAGATTAAGTTTTTTCCAGAAACTGTATATGTTGTCATAACTTATAATACTGTTCCTCGCGACAATGCAAAAAAATGTGCAACTTCAGGCACAGGTAAGCGGGCATCAACAATTTGCCCTCTTTGAAACTCTGACATGACTCCGCATTACTAGCAGCGCTAGTGAGGATTCCCACCTGTTAGCTAGGTGTCTCATCACACAGCAGGAGCAAAAGTTAATTTTTTATCACTTCCGCTTTCAACGCAAAACATGTTGTTAATTTCACACCTGCAAAGCATGTAGGGTTTCCATATTTTTCTCCAAACCCTGTATTTTTCTACATAATCCTGATCTGGCCTAAAATTGTTTCTGTGGTAAAAAAACATTGCTAGTCCATAATAAAATTGTCTCCAGCAGGATCATTACCAAGCTCCAGCTGTTGGAGCAAAAGAAAAAAAGGTCCCCAACTCACCCAGAAGCACAACATCTTAGTGCAAGCCTGGCAAATGTATTACATGTGCTACATCACAGTGGCAGGTACCCCGTTGTAATTTTTTGCCCAGAAGGCAATACCTGTCATCCACCAGCATATAAAAAGTAAAGTGTTCATGTCACAGGACTACAAAGGATACACATGACTGTGGACACATAGTCCAGTAAGCACGGGCAAGAACGCTACATATCCTTCCTGGCAGACTTGGTCAAGTTAACACCCCTGTACCAAGGGGTGTACTCACTTTTGTTGCCAGCGGTTTAGAGATTAATGGCTCTGTATGAAGTTCATTTGAGGGGACAGCACATTTACAAACATTTTCAAGCTGTACACTCACTACTTTACATTGTAGCAAAGTGTAATTTCTTCAGTGTTGTCACATGAAAAGATATAATGAAATATTTAAAAAAATGTGAGGAGTGTACTCACTTTTGTGAGATACTGTACCTACAAACAATGATCCTAGAATTATTGTTCTCACTTATGTAGCGCTACCCCCGCAGGAGCCGCTGGTTAGATTTGGGATAGCGTGTTACCTCTGTGAGTGTCTAAGGGTAGATAGATGAGAGCAGCAATAATGGAATGTCCGAGCAGCAGGTGTCTTTCTTGTGCTTTTATTCTCGCCCAACACGGCAAACAGTAAATTGGAGGTAGACAGATCAAAGATGGGTAAGGAGGAAGAATAGCAGATTCAGGCCTAACAGAACAGAAGCAGTCCTGCTTCAAAATGACACTTTACTTTCGTCGCCCCTCCAGCCGAGGGGGTATAGTGTACCTGGACAGGCCTCTCACACCTACCTGGCAGCCAGGGTATGACTCAGAGCACTGGGAAGAAAAAAACAAGTCTCTGCCACAGACCTGGTGCAAATGAATATCAGGGAAGGACCTCTGCCACCGGCCCGTCCCCGTACGTAGAATTATGAAGTGAATCTTCCCCAGTGAATTTAATGCCTGAATCTCCCTCAGGTAGCTCTCACTTGGTCACCGACTGACAGGTTGCTGACATCCAACCTCTCAGTGTCCGGTCACCTTGATCCCCAGTGGATTGTTTAGGCCCTGTTGGATCGCCTGCCTCTCTGGCTCTCCTCAGACTGACTCCCCAACGAACAGCACAACTCGCTTGGGATCTCTTCTCAGAATTTGGAGACCCAGCCGATTGCTGGGGCCCCACCATAGCTTTAGTTGCTCCTGGCCATCAGGGTCCCGGAACTAAGAACACCGCGTAGCATTGCGCCCCAGCCTGGTAGGCCATATCGCTGGGGCCCGTGATGTGTGGTCACCCTAAAGGTGGGTGCTGCACCTGGAACCAGAAGAAAATGAACCCCGCCAGAATGGCGTCTGTTCCTAAAGTACTCTCCCCCAGCATGCCCCGCGAGGGAAAACCCCTCCTGATTGGCTGCTGGCAAGAGGCACTCCCACCTAGACCCCACTGGCACCACCTGTTGCCCCGGGGTGGAAAAGCACCTCAGGAACACAGAATGAACACACAATAGAGCCCAGCTGAAACAGAGGCTTAATTTATACAAATCACTTGGATGAGAGTTAACTAACTCTCTCATCCCCCTCTAAATTTAGGATAGCACATGTACTGAAAGTACACAGGCGCTACACTTAGGGTGGAGCCCATTGTTTACTTACATTCGGACCAGTGGCTGTTTAGACGTTTGTCTGAACACATTTAAGGCCTTTGGTGTGGACAAGCATGACAGTTTCCGGCTATCAATGGTTGCTGCATCCTTACCAGCCACTGACCTCACCTGACCTATTAACTTACATGGCTGGGAATCCCTGGCCACACATGCAAATGGGCAGGATTGGAAGGGTTACATAATTGCCTAAATATGGCCACGTGAACATATATGGGCAAAGATGTCACCAGTATCCCTGATCTTTCCTTTATATAGCTGATGATAGCTCAGGGAGGGAGCTGTCAATTGGCTAGTTGTATCATTGGGATCAGTTGTGTGCACCGGGTCATCAGTTTTGTTTTCAGTAAGTCGGCATTGTAATAGATACATTTCTAAATTAAGGACTTGTTAAACATTTGTTTTTTTTAAATTTCTAGGTTGAATTTTTTTTGTGAAAGAGTTGGGGTACTATGTATTTCATACTAAGTTATGTGGGGGGTAGTATCTGGGAGTCCCTCTATTAGTAAAGCAGTGGAATTCCAATTCTGATAAGCCTCCTTCCCAAAGACCTCCACAACCACTGACTAGGTTTGTGGGGAAGAAGCCCTTGTCCTCATCAACATGGGGAAAGGGTGCACCCCCATGTTCACAGCATGTGGCCTGGGGTGGTTCAGGAGGGGGTGGGGGGCACCCTCATCATCCACTTGCCTGGCCAGCCAGGCTACATGCTTACGTTAAGGATTTGGTATGAATTTTTACCTCTCACTTTTTATTTATTTTTTGCGTAAGGTACTCCCTTAAAATCCATACCCCCTTAAAACCATTCTTGCTGTAGGATGTGCTACAGTAAAATTTAAATGTATTTTTTATTAAATATTTACTAAAATAAAAAACGCTGCAAAATATATAGCAGAGCTTTGGAGGGGTGTGCCTGCAGTTTTTTTTATTTTTGTAAATAAAAATAAAGAAGACGTCAATGAAATGTAATTTGCCTGAAATTTTAAACACTTTTTCCATTTGTAAATATCAATGCTGTTGATGTTTCTGTAAATCACAGAGTTGCATATGAAGGAATAGGATGTCCTCAGGCATGTTTTTTTTTTCAAAGGAATTGGGAATATTTAATCCTTTACTTTAGGAATTAAAAAAATCACTGCTCCCGGCTAAATGTAATGGAGCGCCACCCCCATAAGAGCCACTGGAAGGTGACAGTCCCCAAAGGGTGCAAGCCTCCTGACACCTCTGACAACCTGTGTTCGGACATAATTTAAAGAAAGGATGCAATTGCAAATACACCAGACTGTAGCAAAGTACCGGTAAATGCATATGTTACGAAAGATTCTTAAGTCGGAAAAGAGAAAGCAATGTTAATGCAGATATCTTTCAATCTTAAACTTTAGGCTTAGCAAGTATACAAAGCTACAGAGCTTAGGTTTTGAGAGGAGAAAACTGCTCGGGCAGCTTTCTCTGGATTTTGTGATCTCCAGATGGGACTCTGTAGTTTGGAGATTCCTAAGAGTCTTGGGTGGGATGGGATCTCCAACTCTGTATCTGTGTGTTTTGGACAGCCAGCAGGATGTCCAACACATATAACAATGGGCTGGTGAGAGCAGGGGAGGTAGAAGTTGGAGTGTGAGCAGGGGCTTCTTTTTGGATTCAGAACCCTGTCAGAGAACCTGGTGGTCTCTGTCTGAGACTGCTTCCCTGGCGAATGGGAACTTCATGACTGAAGAAAGGGGAAGGTCATGTTGGGTACAGGGGCCTGGGAGACAAAAGTCCAAGGGGGCTTGAGGAAGTCCTGAAGTCTTGGGGACAGTGAGCAAACCCAGGGGGGCTGGTGAATCCTGTGAAGGCCAGGAGTAGGCCTGGGCAACAAGGAACTGGAAATCGAGGTAGAGTAAGTCTAAGAGCCAGATGCTTCTCTTCCAGTCTAATCGTGTCACCCCGTGTCTTCCTACACTTCCTGGGACTGAAAAGTTTCATAACTATGCTGGGATCGCCATTGAGATATTTGTATATCGCTATCATATCTCCTCTCAAGTGTCTCTTATCCAAGGTGAATCAATTTAGCACTTGTAGTCATTTCTCATAATTGAGGTCCTCCAGTCCCCATAAGAATTTAGTTGCCCTTCTCTGGACTCAGCATCTCTGAGGATTGGTGACCAGAACTGGACAGAATACTCCAGATGCGGCCGAACCAGAGCTTTATAAAGTGGTAGAATTATCGTTTTATCTCTGGAGTAAATTCCCTTTTTAATGTTTTCTGTTAGAAGCTTTTGTGTAAAGATGAGGTAAATGTTTCAGCATGCAGTGTCTTTGGTAGGCTATACTTATTGTGGACTGATGATACCAAGGCTCAAGGGAATAGGATGTCCCGGAACATTGGTTTTGGGGGTCCTGTACGCGGATAGACTGCCAAAAAGTCTCACACATGTGGTATCTCCATACTCAGGAGAAGTAGCATAATTTATTTTGGGGTGTAATTTCACATATGCCCATGGCATGTTTGAGCAATATATCATCTAATTGACAATTTTGTGTAAAAAATAAAAATGAAAAATTTGATTTTTCCGAAACTTGTGGCAAAATATAAAATATTTAATGGACTCAACATGTCTCTCAGTAAATAGCTTGGGGTGTCTACTTTATAAAATGGGGTCATTTAGGGGGGAGTTTTTACTATATTTACATTTCAGGGCCTCCGAAACTGTGATAGGCAGTGAGGAGTGAAATCAACAATTTAAGCCCTTAGGAAGCCTGAAGGTGGTGATTGGTTTTCGGGGTCCTGTTCGTGGCTGGGCTCCCAAAGAGTATCACACATACTCAGGAGAAGCAGCAGAATGCATTTTGGGGCGTAATTCCACATATGCCCATGGCATGTGTGAGCAATATATCATTTAGTGACAGCTTTGTTTAAAAAAAAAAGTGTTGTAATTTTCCCGAAACCTGTGGCAAAATATAAAATATTCCATAGACTCAACATGCCTCTCAGCAAATCATTTTGTGTGTTCACTTTCTTAAATGGGGTCATTTGGGGGGATTTATGCTATCTTGACATTTCAGGTCCTCCGAAGCTGTGATAGGTAGTGAGGAGTGAAATCAAGAATTTAAGCCCTTGGGAAGCCTGAAGGTGGTGATTGGTTTTCGGGGTCCTGTTCGTGGCTGGGCTCCCAATAAGTATCACACATACTCAGGAGAAGCAGCATAATGTATTTTGGGGTGTAATTCCACATATGCCCATGGCATGTGTGAGCAATATATCATTTAGTGACAGCTTTGTGTAAAAAAAATAAAAAATGTTTTTGTAATTTTACCGAAACTTGTGGCAAAATATAAAATATTCCATGGACTCAACATGCCTCTCAGCAAAAAGCTTGGGGTGTCTACAAGGATTTATGGACTATAATTAATATAATTTATCACTATAAGTTCACATGTGGTGTTGTATATTAAGCATATAGATTGTTTAATACAATTTACTCATTGTTAGCGCTACACTTTTCCACAAATGTTTTTTTAGCAAATTTTGATCTCTCTTGCTGTGTTAGCTGCTCCATTTATTTATCACTAGATAGCGCAGTATTTTTTATTTTGTAATTTTGGGCGCTCGCTTGTCCCCACTCCTTTCCTGACCGGCCAGGCAGCGTGCTTTGGATACGGGTCTGGTATGGATTGTGGGGGGACCCCCACACCGTTTTTTTGGCGTAGGGGGGTTCTCCTTACAATCCATACCAGACCTAAGGGCCTAGTATGCCCCTGGGGGGAACCCATGTCGTTTTTTTATTTAAAATTTGGCGTGGAGTTCCCCTCATGATTCATACCTTTTGCCACGGGTTGAATTGGCGGGAATCCAAGTCAGATCCCCGTCGCTTCTATGACAGCTTTTTCCCCATCGCGGCAAGCCGGCTCGGCGATGGCTCCCGCGATGGGGCTCGTGGGTGGTCAATCTCGCCGAGAAAGGGAGCGATATTGATACAATATCGCGGTCACCCACTGTACAATCAGAAAAAATGCAAAATTGTGCAGTTGTATGCGACTATGTGCAATGAACCCAAAAGTGCATACAAAACGCACAAGCGTCCTAAGGTGCAATATAAGTACAAAAAATTGGTTAGTATCAAAAGTTCATATATTGTTGGAATCCAATAAAGTGACTTGAAGTGCAATGTGGAACGTAGATCAAGTGCTTGACACCGTGGATACCCATCACCTCATTAGGATAAAAGGCATACCAGGGATTGGCCGTGGACAGACGTGCACCTGGAGTGATGTAAGAAGGCGCTGAGGACGCGGCTATTCAAGTTTTATCATTGCACCCGTTTTTTATTGTTGATGTAAGAGCATATACACCTAAATAAACCTCCTCTTATCTTTGATACTACACCATTGCAGGTTTTTTTCTGTCTTCTCTCCCCCCTGGTCCCCTATTGGAGCCCGAATAGGGACTGATCGAGGAGTTATCCTGAGTAAACTGTGGTACTACATATGAAGCCTGCAGGAAATCTGAAAGATACCAGTGGAAGTGTATAAAGTGGGAATACCGTTTGGTCTATGGTGGTGGAGCTCTTTATGGATTTCCTTGTTGCTGAATTGATTCATTTATGAGATGAGAGTTCTGAGAGACCAGACACACTCTTGGGATCAGGCCACTTATTCATTTTTGCACAAAGATCGATGGACATGTAATAATAATAATATTTTTCTGTTCTCCTCTTTGGCAGTTTACCTGCCTTTCACATATATGGACTTTTTTTGTGTTGTTTACAATTTTATCACTACACATTATTGCTATTGTTAGATTCACTTCATTGCTCTATTATTGATGCATGTACAGTTTATGCACGAGAACCCTTCTTTTATATATTCTATTTTGGTGTATTGTAAACACTACTAGTTTTTGCTGCATTTCCACTTTTTGTATTTGAGATAATTACTTATTACTCACAGTAGCGCGAAGGACATCATTTATTATCACCATCGTATTATGCTATCACATATAAGTTTGTAAAGAAAGAGGACATCCCATCATGTAAATCCGTATTAATACGTTTATTAAATAAGTACTGGGAGATAATATACAGCTGTATTTTATTTTTTCTGGGACGCCTTGCCTTTTTACAGGCCAGAAACTCCAAACCAGAAGTGATGAAGTGATGCTGTAAGCTCTTCCATACGTGTTTCGTCATGCAGATGTCATCAGGAGCAGTAAGCAAAACAACAACTATTTTTGGCTTTTTTTTTTTTTTTTTACACTTTTATGATATCTATAAACATTCCAGGCTAGGGTCTCTCAAAATGTGATGGCCAACTAACATCTTTCAAGACCCTGTGTGAAAGTGTGCTCTAAGACTGTGTCGTGATGTAACCTATACTAATACTCCAATAGTGTGTGGTAGTGATGGAAACAGTCCCTGATGCAGAGACCAGGTTGGCCAGGACTGGAGGGACAAAAATAGCTAATGTCACGCCTATGTCCGTGTTTTCCACAGACACAACATCTTCTTTGGAGTACTCTTTGGGTAGGGGTACCAGGGAGGACATCCGGAAAATGCCGCTCACTGCATCTTGATTGAGAAACGTTACGTTTGTCCTTCCATCTCACTGAAAGCAATTTATTAGACCTCAAAGATATAAGTGATGCGCTGATACCAACATTTGTTGCTGTAAATACAATAGGTGCCAATGATACCAAGTACACAAAATGAAACAATAGGAGGTATCAATCAATAGTGCAAAGTGAAGATGATGCAGAGTGAAGAGACTTCCTCATATTAAAACCACAACCATATATATAATAGCGGTGAAATAAAATAAAATTATATATAATAATGTCACATTCCAAAAACCAAAAGTCCTTTGTTCAGCTATAGATCAGTACAATAGGCTTGGATTTGTGATAGGAGAGAAGGAACCAGTCCTCTGCTGTGCTGAGAATGTAATCAGTGTATGTTGTACTCCAAACTGACCCTCTATTCATCCGAGGTAACACAGCTCATGCAAGGAGAAAAAGACAAAAATATAGTGCAAAACTGTGGGTACAAGGGGGTACAATGTATGCAGTGTGTGCAGATTCACTCACGAAACCCCAGATCAAGACCAGCTTCAGAAAAACAGCTTTAAAACTGCCGCTCAGTGTTGCGATCTCCTCATTCGGACGGGTCTCCATCGATCGTGTCACTAGGCTCCTCCCCGCCTGGGGGAGGGGCCTAGTGACGCGATCCACGGAGACCTGTTCGAATGAGAAGATCGCAACACTGAGCGGCAGTTATAAAGCTGTTTTTCTGAAGCTGGTCTTGATGGTATCAGCGCATCACTTATATCTTTTATTTTTCACTATTGGTTTTGTACAGCTTTTTCTGTGTATGCAGCTTTATCATTTGGGTATTTTTGTTGTTTTTTCCTGTGACCTATTTAAGTAGTAGCGCTGTAGTACCCCCCTTTTTTTCACATAATTCATTGGACCTCTCTCCCCCTGTTTATTTAGAAGCTGTTGGGGGAAGCCCTGGCAATTAGATCGCACAGTGCCACATGCGCCAATACCTAATTGAAAGAGGTGTCTAAAAAGTGTCAAGCTTGTATAAAAATTGTCCATATATAAATGATACCCCGCTGCTTATCGCCGCTGCTCCCTATATGGTCTGGGCAGTCGGGGGGGGGGGGGGGGGGGGGGGGCTCCACACTGCTATCTTTTCCCTCATAAATCAGGAAACTACATGTCACAGAGCTTATACATTTTGACCCCATATCTGGCACGCTTGCTGGGGAGAAATTGTTTGGGTTAAATGCACGTGCTGGCAGGTGTCGCTGCTAACGCACGCTTTTGGGAATACTATATTATTGGGGACGCTAGGTTAGCTCTGATAAGATCAAATATATTGATCCGTTCAGACACTATTCTAGTAATGGAGGTATATAGTATGTGTGTTAGTGTTCCTGGCAATCAAAGGGTTAAAATCTGACGCTGTCTGGGATTGAAACTAACACTAACTAATGCTGACACTAACTGACGTCACCCATGACACTACAGTGATCAGAAAATAGGTCTGTACACTATACTAATGACACTGTGACAGGGAGTGAAAGGGTTAACTGGGGGGTGATAAGGCGGTTAAAACTTTATTAGGGAATTTGTGGCAGGACCCTGATGCTATACAAGACTGATGCTGATGCTAACTAGCTAACTAGCATCTGCCGTGACACTAAATACAGTTATCAGAAAAAAAAATCTGTACACTATACCAATGACACTGTGACATAGAGTAAAAGGGTTAATTGGGGTGATCAAGGGGTTAAAGTTTTATTAGGGAATATATGGGGGGTACCCTAAACCTATCTGAGACTGACGCTAACTACCACTAACTGTCCCTAACGCTGTTTAGCATCACAAGTGACACCAATACAGTGATCAGTAAAAAATATGTTCACTGTACGTGATGACTCTGTGACAGGGAGTGAAGGGTTAACAGGGGGGGGGGGGGGGAAATATGTGCCTATGTGTACTGGTGTCAGTGTAGCGCTTGTGTTCTCACTGATCGATGCTCTCTCCTCACATGCTGGAACCGAAAGGGCTCCAGGAGGGGAGATTACATAATTTCCTGTGCCTGTGTTTATATTGGCACGGGACGTTCTGTCATTTGCCAGAATCGATCAACAGGTCCAGGCAGGGGCGGACTGACCATTTGGGCACTTGGGCACTGCCCGAGGGCCCCATGCCACTAGGGGGCCCCATCAGGGTTGCCAGCCTCAGTAAAAGCAAGGACAGTATGTAAAAATCTGTGTTTTTTTTAAATCCCAAGATTATAGCTGCCCCGCCTCTCCAGTACCTTTTCAGTGTGTGTATGTGTATTCTGTGTGTGTATACTGTGCATGTATACTGTATGTGTGTGTGTGTATGTATACTGTATGTGTGTGTGTGTATACTGTGTGGTCCCATAATCTATTGCCTGGGGCACCATAATCTCCTATTGCCCTGGGGCCCTATAATCTCCTATTGCCCGGGGGCCCTATAATCTCCTATTGCCTGGGGGCCCTATAAATTCCTATTGCCCGGGGGCTCCATGAGTTGTCAGTCCGCCCCTGCTTAGTATAGTGTGTGAGAATTGTGTGTCAGTGTAGTGTGTTTGTGTAGTGTTTAGTGATGTATACAGTGCTGCGGTTTACCTTCTTTTTTTTTTGGTAGCTACTTTTTATTTTTTTTCCCCCTGTCTGCCCCCTTTTTTTAAATATCAGCCACAGTTTTTTCTGAATGCGGCATAGCATTCCCCCTTTTTTATTTAGATTTTTTTTTATAGTCTTAAAATTTATGTTGGCATCAGTCCTTTGAAATGTACGAATACCACTTTCCATTGAATAAAGTGTATCGAATTACACATTTCCAGGTATCTTTAACATTTGGGTAATAACCCCCCCCCCCCCCCCCCCATCATGTCTGGGAGGCCAACAAGGAGAGGCAGACGTTCTAATGCCACTATGAGGTTTATGGGGTGAAGTCATCAACAACACCCAAAGCCCAATTTTTCTGCATCTGTTACTTCTATCCAAAGTCTGCAAAAGAGACACCAGAGTTTATCTAAAGAAAAATTGTTAATCTTGGCGTGTATGTACTATAATTTGGCTTCTTCACATATTGCTCACTGTGGTGAAAAACGTTGTTACTTTCTTTTTAAATACTGTCAAAGAGACATCAGAATTTATCCAAAAAATCGCTAATCTTGTTCCAAATGCTCTAAAATGTGACCTCATTATACAGACTAGCTCCCCAAGCTGTTGTTTACTAAATAAAGAAAGCTTGCAGGGAAAATCTATATAAATCATATTTTCTTTCTTTATAAATGTAAATTTTGCTGCAGCAGGTTCTATACATGGTACAGATGCGCATTTTTATTGTTTCACTTTCCGCATCATTAACCCCCTCAGCGGTATTCCCGAGTCTGACTCGGGGTGGAATTTCAGAACCAAAAGTGGTAACCTCGAGCCAGACTCGGGATTGCCTCGCACTGTCCACAGGCAGAGTTTACTTACCTTGTCCCTGGATCCAGCGATGCCTCCCCGCTGTGTGATCAAGCTGTCTCCTCGCACAATTCACAGTGCCCGTGTGCCACCGAGCTCCGTTCCCTGCGACATTACGATGAACGGGGCGGAGATTGGCGCCATATTCAAAAAAATAAATACACACAATACATACAGTATACTGTAATCTTATAGGTTACAGTACTGTATGAAATAAATACACACCCCCTTTGTCCCTAGTGGTCTGCCTAGTGTCCTACATGCACTTTTATATTATAAAAACTGTTCTTTCTGCCTGGAGATTGTCCATAGCAACCAAAAAGTGTCCCTTTACATCAAAAGTGGTTTTAGACCAGCTAGAAAACAGAGATAATAAATTAGAATCACTTGCAGAATTGAGCGATAGCGTTTTGTGGGGAAATTCGTCATCAAACAATAAAAGTAATGACAGCAACAATTCTGCAACTGAGCAAATTTGAGTGTTTTTGATTTGATTACATTATTGAATATTTTTTATTATAATTGCATTATTATTTGTTATAATTATTTATAGTTATTTATTATATTATTTCACGAATTATTGATCTTAAATTTACTAATTAATTCATTACCGCCCCCATTAATATACACTTTTTCTATTAATTTTTCATTTATTATATTATAATTTATATTTTTGTTTTTCAAACTTTATCATACCCGAGATGTCTACTAGACTCTTGTTTGGACAGATTTAAGTGGGTTACTCCTGAGAATTACAGGCCTACAATGTAAAATGCCAAATTTCCATGCAAAAGAAGGGTACCGCTTTCAGCACCTAAAACCTGAAATAATCATACTGCCAGGGAGGTTAAAATCAGTGCTCCTTTAAAAAGTATATTTTTTTAAAGTTTTTTTCTACATTGGTACAGTTCCCCCAGAGCAGTACCCGGGCCCCCATTTATGACCATAAGCTTGGATATAAGCCTTAAAAATTGGGATGTTTAATTTTCCTGTTAATGTCCCATAGACTTCAATGGGGTTCTTCATTTGGCCCATCACTAGTTAGGAACCACTTCAAAAAGCCAGTGAAGGTGGCAGATGGGAAAGCAGACGCTTTCACCCCTTTACCTTGGGGAGGTTTATTCTCACTTCCATTACCATCCTCAGAACAGGAAATAAAAGGCTATCTCCCCAACAGGATACAGGTAGCAAAAACTTGATAGGGATTGTAATCCTTCCTAAAGCTATATAAAAAATGCATTTTACATACACCTTAAAGCGGGCCACTGTGCAAATTTAGTCTAGCTCTTGATGAATTGCAATTTTCTCTGTAGGCGTCCCTGTTGCCACCCTCACACCTAACATCCTTCAATTGAAAAATCAAAGGAGTCAGATGAAAAATTGTCTTCCAATCAGATGCAGCAGTTGTTCAGGTATTCTGACAGCAGCTGGTATTGGCTGTCAGAATAGCATAGCCAAAGCTGAAAATGTATCCAACTGCACTGTATAGCTCACAATCTAAACATAGAAAATCAAACTATGTATGGCCAGCTTAAATCTGTTCCCCGTTCTTTTTGAAACAGCAGCAAGTGACTGCTCTAGAGACAGTGTGGTTGTTAAAACCATGCCTGTATATATTTTTTTTTAAGGTGCATATTTTCATTCAGGTAAGATCGTGGGACTTGCAAGGCTTTATAGAGAACTTTGTAATGTGATAGACAGTGAGTTTGTTGGCTAAGTTATGTAAAAGCATTGGCACCAGTATTCAAATTATGTAGTAAAATCAATATACCGTATTTTTCGCTCTATAAGACGCACCTGACTATAAGACGCACCTAGGTTTTAGAGGAGAAAAACAAGAAAAAAATTATATTCTTAACCAAATGGTGTACCAAAATATTTACCAGTGCCCATGAAATGCAGCCAGACCATTGCCAAAGAAATGCAGCCAGACCATTGCCAAAGAAATGCAGCCAGACCATTGCCAAATAAATGCAGCCAGACCATTGCCAAAGAAATGCAGCCAGACCATTGCCAATAATGCAGCCCAACCTGTGCCAATATTGCAGCCTTACCTGTGCCATCGCTCCGGCTGCTCTATCTTCTCAGCAAGTGTCAGGACATGTCGGGCTGGCTCATGTGTGTGGCTGGCTGCTTTTCTGGTGTGGATGGGTCACCCTGGGTGGCTGGCTGGCACTCTGGCCCTGCTGTGGGTATGTCGCTGTAGGTGGCTGGCTGGCACCCTGCTGTGGGTCAGTGGTTGGCTGGCACGATGCACCCTACTGTGGCTGACAGAGAGGGATGGGCTGAAGGAGGGGTGCTGATAGAGAGGGGGGCTGACAGAGGGGGAGTGGGCGCTGATAGAGGGGAGGGGGTGCTGACAGAGGGGGAGGTAGAGAAAGGGGGCTGACTGAGAGGGAGGGAGCGCTGATAATAAGGGGGGCTGATAGAAATGGGGGGCACTGACAGAGAGGGGTGGGCTCATAGAAAGGGGGGCTGATAAAGAGGGGGGCACTGACAGACAGAGGGGGAGGTGGGCTGAAAGAGAAGGGGTCTGACTGACAGAGTGGGAGAGCGGCAGACAGAGGTGGGCTGACTAATATACCGTAATGGGAGAGGGGCTGACAGTGACAGAGGGATCCCTCAGGAGACACAGCACGCCAGGCAGAGAAGTGGTACTCACACGTGCAGCGTGCAGCTTGATCACTCACAGACCACACAGACCAACCCCGCCTCCACATTCGCCGCCGAAGCCAATCACAGATGCTCATGTCGGCCACCCGGCCAATCACAGGGCGCTCGTCGCTGGGCTTGTTTCAGTCCACCCCTACAAGTGCCGCTATATTGAGCCGGCCGAAGGGGGCTGCATTTGTGCAGGTGGGGGGCTTTTTCCATAGCCCATAACACAGCACTGAGCTGGGGGAGTTGCTGGCAGTGGTGGGGGCGTTGACAGCGGTGGCAGGTGGCGGTGCCTGATGCACATTCAGTCTATAAGACGAAGACACATTTTCCACCATATTTTTTGTGGAAAAAAGTGCGTTTTATAGTCCGAAAAATATGGTAGTTCTTATTGAGGGCAAAACAAGAACAGTTAGCCAAACAAAACAAGACCAGCTGTGGAACTGTATTGATTGTGTCTCCAGTTTATAACATAACATGAAATGTTTGGAAAATTTAACAAAATTAATGTTATCGTTTTACAGGAAAAACACCATGCTTACTGCTAATATCATTGCTTTATTTGAAGAAAAATAATAATTGTCTGGGTAAAGAGAGCAGAATCAAGTTAGCATGAAACTTTTAAAACTCTGGACACATACCTTGGTCAGCTTGATACATTTTTAAAACGTATTTTGTGCTTATAAATTCTTAGGGGGAACCTAAGCTCAAGGGTGACCCTCAAAGAAGAAACCTTGGCCAAACACTTATTAAAAACTATCTTTCCTTTTCAATCTGCAGATCTGTAATTTTCTGTAAAATGCAATGCAATTTGGCAACCTGGAGGCCTTCTATATATAGAGCTTCACCATAAATTCCATATCCTGCTTGTATGACTGTCTCACAGATTTTTCCAGAAGTCTGAACTAAGATTTAAGTCGGATTTTAGGCACACCCTGCAATAGCAATGACATTTTTCATGAGTTACTAAGGAAGGGTTAATTACTTTTAAAGCGATGAAGACACTGCAACTTTCTTCTTTAGAATACTGCAAGTGCATTAGCTGATTATATTAGACATAGACACTCCCACTTGGGAACCAGACTTCCAAGGGCATAGTTGAACATCCAGCTTTTTCTTAAGAACAGAAACAGGTCGAAATCCTCAACAAAGTATGTTAAAATCTTTGCAATGTACATTGATCACTCAGAGTATTTTTTTTTCTTTTTCTCAGAAAAAGTGGAGTTACTGTTTAACATGTTTTGTAAGTGTAGTGGCCTGCTACTTTTTAGCTGGCGCTGCTTTAAATTTAGAGGGTAGTCTGAGAGTTAGTTGACTCAGACTGTATGATTTTTCCAAATTTTGGGCCTCTGTTCCAGCCATGGCTGTACTGTAAGTGACCACTATTGTTGTCTGAGGTGCCGTTACCACCCCAGGCCAAGGGTGGCAGCAGTCAGGTCAAGGTGTTTTGGGTGTTACCCTTCGGCAGCCAATCAGTGGGGGTTGATTGTCCCGCTGTGCATGCTGGGGAGGAGTATTTAAGAGACAGACGCCATTGGACCGGGGGCGTCGATCGCTGGTCTGTCGTCCCACCACCCCCCGTGTGTGGCCCTCATGGCCGGGAGTGCTTGTTCATGTGTTCCTGGCTCCGGGACCACATTGGTCCGGGGTTGTGATCTACTAAGTAGGCCTGGTAGTCAGACTGGGTCTACGTTCGCAGAGTGGTCCTGTGCTGTCCGTCCTGGAGGGAGGAAGCCACTCGATGAAGAACCTATCTTGGAGAGCATCGAGCACAAGGCTGGTATCTCAGGAGAGGCCTTGAACTTCATCGAAGGACGCACCATTATTGAAAAGCTGAATGATGGTCGCCTGTCAGTGCTAAGTTTTCAAGAAGTTAATCAGGAGAGATCCAGGTGCTGAATCCTGTGTTGAGAGGATTTTGGACAGAACATACCTCCATCTGTGGGAAAGTCTGTGGCAGAGACTTTACCAATTTCCGTGCGCCATCCCGGCTGCTAGGCTAGTGAGAGAGGCCTATCCGTGTGCGCAATACCCACTCAGGCTGGAGTGGCGACGAAAGCTGTGTTGCTGGAAGCAGAAGTATTTCCGGACAGAAGTTGTGCACCTGAACCTGTTACCTGTTACACTTTCACCTCTTCAACTACTTATTTTATTCTTTTACCAAGTTCAGCAAATAAATCAAAGAAAAAGAAGTCTAAAGTGTGGACATTGAACTTTTTCTCAACTCTCATCTGATACCCTAGATGGCGAGGAAATAGAGGTAACACGCCACCCAAAACTAACCAGCAGCTCCTCCGGGGGTAGTGCTACATAAGAATACAGGTTAGCTTGAAGAATGCAAGACCTTTGAGTTAGAGAGTGATTATTTTGCTTTGCCATTCAAAGGGACAAATTGTTTGGGTATGTCTGTAAGGTTTTAGCTAACTTTATCTAACGCTGTAGGAACATCTGTGTAATTTTACCAAAGGACCACTAGAGAGCAGCAAAACATATGTTTTAAAGTGACATATTTAGAGCACTCATCAGTTTAAATATTGGTTTATAAGCAAAATAAAAATGTCAGGCCTAAACGTCATTATATTTAACTAGTTTATTATTAATAGTGATATATCAGCATATTCTGTACAGCTGTAACTTAGATAAGAGTAAGCTTGTACTCAAAGTATTTTTCAAATGGTTAGGATCTTTACATTTCCACTAGAAAAACAGTTGCTTAGCTATCCTCAAAATCAGGGGTGGGCAATTATTTTTTCGATGGGGCCACATGAGAAACTAAAAATATTTTGGAGGGCCGGGCCAAAAGGCTAAACTCAATACTGCATAAAATCAATTGTATTTCTTTATAAAAAGCAGTAAATATCATTGTTGGACAACTGGTACGAGTACTTGTTATAGACATGGCACAGGAGGGGGACAGAGGCTGGGGACATGGCACAGGAGGGGGACAGAGGCTGGGGACATGGCACAGGAGGGGGACAGAGGCTGGGGACATGACACAGGAGGGGGACAGAGGCTGGGGACATGACACAGGAGGGGGACAGAGGCTGGGGACATGACACAGGAGGGGGACAGAGGCTGGGGACATGACACAGGAGGGGGACATTATCATATCACTTCTTCACATCATCAGTATGCTGTGTCTTCCTCCTGTGCCCCTTTCACCTCTCCACAGATCTGACCTGTGGAAAGGTGAAAGGGGCACAGGAGGAGGACACAGCATACTGATGATGTCTAGGTAGGATAGCACTTCACACTCTGCTGCTGGACTGAGGAGGACTCACCAGACAAGGCCAGGGCAGTGGCACTGAGGGCAGGCAGCAGGCGTCGCGAGGAGTCCTACTCCAACGAAGAGAGTGGAGACCAGGGTCCACTCCAGGTCCCGGCACCAGCATGGCGGCTGGCCGACTGCTGCAGTCAGTCGGGCGGGCAGAGCAGGCAGGCAGGCGCACTGGTCGGTCTCCGTCTGCCTTCACTCAGTCCACTCCGTCACAGTGGGGGTGCGTCTGCAGTGTGTCCACTACATCTGCTGCTGTGTGCTATCCCGCCGGTGCCGCTCTCCACAGAGTCCACACATTCTACGATGTTCCTCAGTTTCCCCGCGCTGCTCTTTTGAATAGGCTGGCAGCAGTGTTGTTAGCGCGAAAATGCGCTTTGATAATTGGCTGCGCGGCGGGTGGTGGTGGGCTGGGCGGTCAGAGAGGGCGAGGCTATGCATAATGTAGGAGGACTAGACGCTGCCTGCGCTGCGGCTCACATTCGGATCTTTTTACGGGCACATTTCCCTTATTACGGACAGGGAAAAAGTGCCTTTTATTTACGTACTGTCTGTAATTCTACGGACGGTTGGCAACTAGGGTTGTCCCGATACCACTTTTTTAGGACTGAGTACAAGTACCGATACTTTTCTTTATGTACTCGCCCATACCGAATACCGATACTTTTTTTTTAAATGTGTGTCCCCCCGTATAGCAGCCATTGTCCCCCGTATAGCAGCCATTGTCCCCCGTATAGCAGCCATTGTCCCCGTATAGCAGCCATTGTCCCCCGTATAGCAGCCATTGTCTCCCGTATAGCAGCCATTGTCCCCCGTACAGCAGCCATTGTCCCCCGTACAGCAGCCATTGTCCCCCGTACCTACTGTTATCACCGCGGCGGGGAACATTACAGACAGCGTTCGTTTTGAACAGCTGTTTTCCCCGCTGCGCATAGACACTCCCCCTTGGACGGATCTGTCCAATCGCGAGCAAGGGGGAGTCACATAGACACTCCCCCTTGCTCGCGATTGGACAGATCCGTCCAAGGGGGAGTGTCTATGCGCGGCGGGGAAAACAGCTGTTCAAACGAACGCTGTCTGTAATGTTCCCCGCCGCGGTGATTAACGTGGCAGGGGGGAAGTATTCTATTTTAGTATCGGGGGTATTAGCGGGAGTACGAGTACTCCCGCTAGTACTCGGTATCGGGACAACCCTATTGGCAACACTGCCCGGGGGCCGGATTAAAAGGTCCGCCGGGCCGTATACGGCCCGCGGGCCGTAGTTTGCCCAGGTCTGCTCAAAATGATGACAATGGTCATTGAACTGGACTGATACAATTTTAAATCCTTAATTCCACTTTAAATAGTGCCAGCATCCCATAGATGTAGTTTTTCTTCCTGGAAATGAGATTCCTTCACCTATCAGTGTTAGTGCTTTGATGGCCCTAGGCAATACTAAAAATACCCGTAAGGCCTCCTAATAATAACTAACATACAAACAGGTACACATGGAATTATGCATTGAATATTCAATTTTAAATTATTAGCAGGGTCAGAGACTTACAGCTGCTGCTTAGTCAGCTGCATCACACATTGTCACCCAACACCTGAGATTACATAATAGTGTCAAATAACCAAGTTCTGTAGTTACTTCTATTCATCTTAAATAGGGAAATGTGTTAGTTGACTCTGTTAGGTCTGTTGCACATGGGCAGCCAGGGGCTGCTAAAACCAGGTGTTTGAGCTGCGGTTTATACTGTCCTTTGAACACCTACCTAAAACATAGCATACAGTCGGACAGGACTGTACGCAGATTTGGCAAATTTAACACGACTTGTGTTAATAGATGGCACCACCT
The DNA here is from genome assembly GCF_905171775.1 of Rana temporaria. NCBI lineage: Eukaryota > Metazoa > Chordata > Amphibia > Anura > Ranidae > Rana > Rana temporaria. The sequence continues at coordinate 260,491,005 of NC_053489.1, read as the reverse complement.
GTCAAACATGTCCTTTTAAAGTCAATTGGGTTTACAGTTGCGGTGCATTAGATCTATTCAAAATCTATTCAAAGATCTATTCAAAATCTATTCAAAGATCTATTCAAAATTGCTCCTGAAAGCCTCGAACATCGCAAACATTTTTGACCCAAACCCTATTGAAGTCTATGGGATACATTTTGAAGGCTTGTATGCACGCTTATAGGGGTAGATTCAGGTAGCAATTACGTCGGCGTATCCATAGATACGCCACGTAATTGCTAAGTTGCGGCGGCGTATCTACTTTCTGTATTCAGAAAGCTAGATACGCCGACTGTAGCCTAAGATACGACTGGCCTAAGTCTCTTACGCCGTCGTATCTTAGGGTGCATGCTTACGGTGGCCGCTAGGTGGCGCTCCGGTAGTTTTCAGCGTAGAGTATGCAAATTGCATACTTACGCTGATTCACAAACGTACGCACGCCCGGTGGTCGTGTTTTACGCCGTTTGCGTTCGTCGCTTTCGTCGTAAGGCTGCTCCTGCTATTAGGAGGCGCAGCCAATGGTAAGTATGGACGTCGTTCCCGCGTCGTGATTTTCAAAATTTACGTCGTTTGCGTAAGTGGATCGTTGGATCGCTGGACGCCATTTACGTTCACGTCGAAGCAAATGACGTCCTTGCGACGTCATTTACCGCAATGCACGTTGGGAAATTTTCCCGACAGAGCATGCGCAGTACGTTCGGCGCGGGAACGCGCCAAATTTAAATGATCCACGCCCCCTACGGGATCATTTAAATTACGCGCGCTTAGGCCGGCCCCTTTTACGATATGCCGCCGCAAATTACGGAGCAAATGCTTCGTGAATGCAGCATAGCTCCAGTAATTTACGGAGGCATAGCATAAAAACGATACGCTGCGCCGCCGTATCAGTGCGCACAGCTACCTGAATCTACCCCACATACTCCATTTTTTTCACTCTTTTCTATTGCCGGCAATATTCTTTTTTCATTCAGGTGTCAACAGGGAAGCCTGTTCATCTGTTGTTAAGGTTAAGGATGCTCTTTACCAACCAGCTATTTACTGTGCCCAATCAGGGCTTAGAATGCACTGTGAAGTGCGCAGTGTATTGTGGGGCGCTCAACAGGCTAACATCCCGCGAGCGCCCCACAAATTTGGGTTTTCGCTAAAAGGATGTTAGGGCTGGACTTTTGCTTGGTTTGAACTGTACACCCAAATCTACTGCTGATTAGTCGCCCTCTGAAAAGTTGTTCACACCCACAACCACAGCCCAGGGTTGTCGGGAAGAGGCACTTGTCCCCATCAACATGGGGACAAGGTGCTTTGGGGTAGGGGGCCCCAAAGCACCCCCCTATGTTGAGGGCATGTGGCCTGGTATGTTCTGGAGGGGGATGGTATGGATTTTGAGAGGGATCCCACGTCGTTTTAAAAATAATTATGATTAGTCGCCCTCTGAAATGCTGTCCACACCTGTGAACCTAACCGTACGCACTTTCAGAAGCTGGAAGACAACGAGAGCTGGGAAACTATGGAATAGATTACGGTATTTTAAAAATGTTCACTTATCAATGTGAAGCTTTGTCTGTGTTTAAATACCCAGTAATGCAGGGATAATAAAAATAGCTGAATGTTTTCTTGCACCTATTTCCATGATTGAAGTGAACGCAACTTCTCTTTATTCACTTTCAAAGTGAACATTCTCAGCTCATTTAGTACAAAGAGTCAAAGAGGCAGCAGGGCAGCACTGTCAAACCTAATACTATCTCTGATGTCAGACTTTCAAGTTGACAAATCAAAATAAGCTAAGTGTAAAAACAAATACAATTATTTCATTAATAATCCAGAACAAGTATTAGAATTTAGGAATGAATTTTCAGATTCCTGCATAAGCCTAATTTCAGAATGACATAAAGTATGCATCCTCTTCCCTTTAACTTATGATCTAATTCATTTTAGACCCAAGGAAGCCCAGAGGCATATCAGAGGAAATGATATACAATCAAATCCCTATTACATTTGACTGACGTTACCTTTTTTTAGAACACGGTTGAGAAAGCATGCAATAGCAGTTATGAGAATATCAGCAATTTCTCTGGCTAATCCTTCAAAACTATTCTGGTATTTTTAAAGTTTTTTAAGTTTTGTGTGTAAAAAAACGACATGGTATATAGACTTGTATTAGTTGTATAGACTTAGGAATACAATAGATTGGTATATATAGATACAAAAAACAAAATGCAACCTACAGTAATTCCTAGCAAATAAGCAGAAACTATGGTCTGTAAACAGTAGAAAGTTATTTAAAGTGGAGCTCTACCCAAAAGGGGAAGTTCTGCTTTAACCACTTTACCCCCGGGCCTGTTTTTCAGAGTCGGTGTTTACGAGACAAAACCATTTTTTTTTGCTAGAAAATTACTTAAAACCCCCAAACATTATATATATTTTTTTCTAACACCCTAGAGAATAAAATGGCAGTCATTGCAATACTTTTTGTCACATCGTATTTGCGCAGCGGTCTTACAAGCGCACTTTTTTTGGAAAAAATTCACTTTTTAAAATTAAAAAATAAGACAACAATAAATTTGGCCCAATTTTTTTATATATTGTGAAAGATAATGTTACGCCGAGTAAAATGATACCCAACATGTCACGCTTAAAAATTGCACCCGCTCGTGGCATGGCGTCAAACTTTTACCCTTAAAAATCTTGATAGGCGACGTTTAAAAAATTCTACAGGTTGCATTTTTTGAGTTACAGAGTAGGCCTAAGGCTAAAATTATTGCTCTCGCTCTAACGATCGCAGCGATACCTCACTTGTGTGGTTTAAACACCGTTTTCATATGCGGGCGCTACTCGCGTATACGTTCGCTTCTACGCGCGAGCTCGTCGGGACGGGTCGCTTTAAAAAATTTTTTTGGGGGTTTTCGCATTTATTTTTATTTATTTTACAATTTTTAACACTGAAAAAAAAATGATCACTTTTATTCCTATTACAAGGAATGTAAACATCCCTTGTAATAGAAAAAAGCATGACAGGTCCTCTTAAATATGAGATCTGGGGTCAAAAAGACCTCAGATCTCATATTTAGGCTTAAATGCAAAAAAAAAGAAAAAATTTGGAAATGTAATTTTTTCAAATGACAAAAAAAAAATGTTTCTTTAAGAGGCTGGGCGGGACTGACGTTTTGACGTCACTTCCGCCCAGCAGAGCTATGGGGACGGGCGAAGGAGATTTTTCCTTCAGTCTCGTCCCCGCTCAGCTAGCGAACGGTCGCGATCCCCTCCGCCGCTACCAACGGCTACGGTAAGCGGCGGAGGGCGCGGGAGAGCGGTGGGAGGCCCTCTCCCGCCACCGATAACGGCGATCTCGCGGCGCATCCGCCGCGGAGACCGCCATTATCGTTTACACGGCCGCCCACAGAAGAGATGAATATCTCGATTGTGGCAGCAGCTGCTGCCGTTACCGAGATATTCATCTTTAAAGTGAGGACGTATAACGACGGTGGGCGGTCGGCAAGTAGTTAAAGGGTTTGTAAAGGAATTTATTTTGTATCTTAATAGCTTCCTTTACCTTAATGCAGTGCTGTTTTCATATCCTCATTGTTCGTTTTTGCTCTCAAGTTGCTGTAATTCTTCTCTGATCTTTACACTTCCTGGTTGTCTGTTTCCTGATAACCACAGTACTGGGAGCTTTCTCTCTGTGGTCACTAATCAAGGAGGTGTGATTACTGTGTGTTTAAAACCCCACAGCACCAATCAGTTTCGTTTTCCAAACCATCACTGCCCTGTATTGGCTCTGTGGCTCTGTACATCACAGAAGCAGGAAACAGCATGCAAAAACGAAACTAGAAACTGCAGGTACATTATATGATTCATGTTTATCTATTTTAATCATTTTTAAAAGGAATCAGTTAACTATTATGTCTCTATACCCTGTAAACAGTAATTTCAGCAAAAAAATGTTTTTCCTTTACAACTCCTTTAAGTTGCATTAGTGAAATAAATGAACTTTTGCACAATATTCTAATGTTTCGAGTATCACCTGTAATGGTAATGGGCCCTAATGGCGATTGAATGCAGAACAAATTTAGATAGCTGGTCTCTTATCACATACCAGTGAATGGGCCAATTGAGCAATGCAGAACCTTACACAAAAGAAATTATTGCTGTTCAAGCTAGCAAGCCTGTCAATAATACTTTCAGATTTGTTTGAAAGGTTACAGAACTGCAGCATATAACTGTAAACTTCATGAAAAATCCATAAAATCCTAAAGAGCCAGGAATGAGCAGTAGGAGAGTATAGGAGAATATATAATTCCTTGTCTGGGCTAACAAGATAAGAAAGTACACTACCTCTTATTTCATAGATCAATGAGCTATTCAAAGATTACTTGATTCCACTGCCAACAGTCCCATATAGTAAAAGAAAATACAATGGGGGTTATTTATTAAAACCTGAGGGTGCAAAATCAGCTTCCAGGTTTTATTGTCCAAGCTTAAAGTGGAGTTCCACCCATAAATTTAACATTACATCAGTAGTTTTAAAAAAATGTCATTAGTCCTTTACAATTTTTTTTTTTTTTTTTAGATGCCTTCAAAGTGTTGTTGCTAGGCAGAATAATTAATCTTCCCACTTCCTGCACCTAGGTGCTTAATGCACCGCACAGACTCCTGGGAATGTAGTGGGTGTAACTTACCAGGAGTCTGTGCACTCCCCAGTCTCAAAGAATCATGTGACTTGGACAGCATAGGTGCTGAAACCTGATCTGACACTGCTTTTGCAGCACTGAGCATGTGCGAGATCTGCAAGGCTGAAATCCAGGAAGTCAGCCCCAGTCAATTTCTATTTTATAAAGTGTCTAAATGCTGTAACAACCTAACAAAACGGACCTTAGTTTACAGACTAACTTTACTAGAATACATTAAGCTTGTGTATTACAGGGGTATTTATATTTAAAAAGTGAAATTGTGGCCAGAACTCCGCTTTAACTGAACAAGCTGAAAGTTAGAAGATAATTAGCTACCATGCACAGCTACACAAGATTCTGAGTGTTCCAGTTTTAGTAAATCTACCTCCTTGTGTAAAACTAAAAGTATATAAACAATACTTATGTTTTTATAAATTGATCAATGCTGATGTACTGGGGCCTTAACATGCCAGGACAGTACAAATACCCCCCAAATTACTCCCTTTTTTGGAAAGTAGATAGTCCAAGGTATTTAGTAAGAGGCATGGTGAGTTTATTTAAAGGGGTTGTAAAGGAAAACATGTTTTTTTCATAATAAGCATCCATGACCTGCAGACATTCCTCTTTTCACTTCCTCATTGTTCGTTTTTGCTCAGAAGTTGCTCTATTTCTTCTCTGTTCTGTTCACTTCCTGATTGTTACTCACCACCGTGACGGGAGGGTTTACTGCGGTGGTTAGTGACGTGCTCACCCCCTCCTGGGAACTACATCTGTGTGGCAGGACGCTCTCTACGTGTTAGAGACTTCAAGGAGGTGTAAATTACTGGGCGTGCCACAATGCATACTGGGAAATGTAGTTCTTACATGAACAAGCGCCGCAAACCAGGAAGTGAATGAGAGAACAGAAACTAGAATGCCGAAGGTGATATAGATGAAGGAATTTAATAGGTATTTACTCGTTTTTTAACAGAATCATTACACTATTCTGTCTGTCTAACTTTAGGTAAAAAAATGTTTTCCTTTACAACTCCTTTAACCACTTAAGGACCGCTGCACGACGATATACGTCGGCAGAATGGCATGGCTGGGCACATCAAAGTATATGTACGTTGCCCTTTAAGCCCAGCCATGGTGTCGCGGGCGCACGCCCGCGGCGCGCTCCCGCGACCAGGTCCGAAGCTCCGTGACCGCGAGACCCATGGACCCGATCGCCGATGGAGTCCCGCGATCAGTCCCCGGAGCTGAAGAACGGGGAGAGCTGTATGTAAACACAGCTTCCCCGTTCTTCACTGTGGCGGCATCATCGATTGTGTGATCCCTTTTATAGGGGGACACAATCGATGACGTCACACCTACAGCCACACCCCCTACAGTTGTAAACACATATTAGGTCACACATAACCCCTTCAGTGCCCCCTGTGGTTAACTCCCAAACTGCAACTGTCATTTCCACAGTAAACAATGCATTTTAAATGCATTTTTTGCTGTGAACATGACAATGGTCCCAAAAATGTGTCAAAATTGTCCGAAGTGTCCGCCATAATGTCGCAGTCATGAAAAAAATCGCTAATCGCCGCCATTAGTAGTAAAAAAAAAAAATGCAATAAAACTATCCCCTATTTTGTAAATGCTATAAATTATGCGCAAACCAACCGATAAACGCTTATTGCGATTTTTTTTATATATATTTTGGGGGGATATTTATTATAGCAAAAAGTAAAGAACATAAAAAAAAATTCAAAATTGTCGCTCTATTTTTGTTTATAGCGCAAAAAATAAAAACCGATCAAATGATCAAATACCACCAAAAGAAAGCTCTATTTGTGGGAAAAAAAGGACGCCAATTTTGTTTGGGAGCCACGTCGCACGATTGCGCAATTGTCAGTTAAAGCGACGCAGTGCCGATTTGCAAAAAGGGGCCTGGTCCTTTAGCTGCATTTTGGTCCGGGGCTTAAGTGGTTAAGTTGTAAATTTTTGTCACAATTTTTTGGAAAATTAATAAATTAAATATGTTTTTTCACATTTTGTTTTACATACTGTCACCAGTGCAGTACAGCATCGTCATATGGCTGGTGTGGTTTTGTTCAGGGATACTGACTGGTCACAGTATGTAAAAAAAAATGGGGGGGGGGGGGGGTATCTTTTTTTTTTAATTTTTTTTTTTTTTTTTATTTATTTTTCATATCATTTTTACCTTTTTACTTTTTTTTACATCCTGTCATCAGAGTAGCTCAATGTCATCATAGTGACACTGTACTATGTACAGGGTGCTGTGATTGGCCCAGGTACCATGTGATCACAATAGTAAGCAAAACAGTCATACATGGATGCCATGCATGACTGTTTTGTTTACATAGTAATCTCGTGATCGATATGTGAGGTCATTGTGATCACCGTGATCTGCTGTGTCTACTGGACACATCGGTCACGAGTTTGCGCTGCTGCACACCCCCAGGAGGTGCAGGATGTGCTCAGCGATGTACAGGTATGTCTTTAAACCTGAAGTTGTCACTTGCTAACAGTAGATTTAGAAAAACTGCTCTTGCAGAGTGCAACTGCCTTTAGTGTATTTGCCTTTAGGAATCACTCCTTGGGCCCATTCACACATGTGCTCTGAAGCTGAAAAAAAATGCACGAAAAAAATACATGATGAGATCTTTGTAATTAAGGTGAATGCCACTGTTTTCATCTTTGACTTTTACCTTGTGCATTTTTTACATTTTTAGTGAATTTTAACAAAAGTATCTGCCATTAAAGGGGTTGTAAAGGTTTGTTTTTTATTTTCTAAATAGGTTCCTTTAAGCTAGTGCATTGTTGGTTTACTTACCTTTTTTCTTCCATTTCCCTTCTAAATGTTTTTTGTTTTTGTTTTCTTTGTCTGAATTTCTTATTTCCTGTTCCTCCTCAGTAAGCTGTTCTGGCTGACTAACCACGTCTTGGATGATGGTGTGAAGCTTACTGAGGAGAAACAGGAAGTGAGAAATTCAGACAAAGAAAATAAACATTTAGAAGGGAAATCAAAGGAAAAGGTACGTGAACCAACAATGCACTAGCTTAAAGGAACCTATTTAGAAAATAAAAAAATTATCTTTACAACCCCTTTAAGGGGAATGGAACCAAATATGCATAAGAAGTATTCAGTTTACATGCATTTTAATACAGGAAGCACCTTCCCCTGAAGTTGTTGTAGTTTCAGTGTAAAAACACAACAAAACCCTCCTGCGCTCTGGTGTTTCGCCAAACCGGGTACAGCAGTATAGTCTAACGGCAAAGTCTGAAAGGAGGGCGCCCCGACCTTGTGCATTACCACTTAAAATTGTAATTAAAAACAGAATAAAAAGCAATGGTCCTACTCACAAAAGAATTATAAGTAAGCGCTTTTCAGACAGCTGGACTGGACCTCACGGCACCTGCCAGTAGAACTTCAGACATCTAAACGGCTGATGCGTTTCTGGGGCGTACCCCCTTCTTCAAAGCCTAGATGGTCCGTGATACCTCTCTCCTGCTGCATGTCCTCCTTAACCACCTAAGCCCCGGACCAAAATGCTGCCTAAAGACCCAAGGTGTTTTTACAGTTCGGGACTGTGTCGCTTTAACAGACAATTGCGCGGTCATGCGACGTGGCCCCCAAACAAAATTGGTGTCCTTTTTCCCCCCACAAATAGAGCTTTATTTTGGTGGTATTTGATCACCTCTGCGGTTTTTATTTTTTGCGCTATAAACAAAAATAAAGCTACAATTTTGAAAAAAATTCAATATTTTTTACTTTTTGTTATAATAAATATCCCCCAAAAACATATATAAAAACATTTTTTTCCATCAGTTTAGGCCGATACGTATTCTTCGACCTATTTTTAGTAAAAAAAGATTGCAATAAGCGTTTATCGATTGGTTTGCGCAAAATTTATAGCGTTTACAAAATAGGGGATAGTTTTATTGCATTTTTATAAATTTTTTTTTTTTTTACTACTAATGGCGGCGATCAGAGATTTTTTTCGTGACTGCGACATTATGGCGGACACTTCGGACAATTTTGACACATTTTTGGGACCATTGTCATTTTCACAGCAAAAAATGCATTTAAATTGCATTCTTTATTGTGAAAATGACAGTTGCAGTTTGGGAGTTAACCACAGGGGGCGCTGTAGGAGTTAGGGTGCACCTAGTGTGTGTTTACAACTGTAGGGGGGTGTGGCTGTAGGACTGACGTCATCGATTGTGTCTCCCCTATAAAGGGGATGACACGATCGATGCGCCGCCACAGTGAAGCACGGGGAAGCCGTGTTTACTTACGGCTCTCCCCGTTCTTCAGCTCCGGGGAGCGATCGCGACGGAGCGGCTATAAACAAATAGCCGCGCCGTCGTCCCGGATCGCTCCCCGAGCGCACCCGACCGCCGCATGTAGCGGGGGGGGGTCCCGATCGGACCCCCCACCCCGCTAGAAGGCAAGGACGTACATGAACGCCCATGTGCCTGTACGTGCCATAATGTGGACGTACATTTACATGCGGCGGTCGGGAAGTGGTTAATATAGGTATATGTGTGTATGCATGCACATGTGCAAGGGCGGCCCCCAACGCTAATGGCCACTGATTGGCAGGCCCCACCCCTTTCCTCGCCCTTGCACATGTGCATGCATACACACTAATACCTATATTACTGGCAGGTGCCGTGAGGTCCAGTCCAGCTGTCTGAAAAGCGCTTACTTATAAATCTTTTGTGAGTAGGACCATTGCTTTTTATTCTGTTTTTAATTAAAATTTTAAGTGGTATTGCACAAGGTCGATGCGCCCTCCTTTCTTTTCTTATAGTTTCAGTGTATGCAGCACATTGACCTGTAATTGTGGGTTTTTACATCTTCATAGTACAGTAGAAGGGCATATGAACTTCAGCTATTTTGACTTTGGAAGATGCTTCCAAATATCACTAGAACCTCCTAAGGTAAAAGATGTCACCAACACCCGGGGGCAGTTATATCGGGTGTTGGTGACGGCTTTCACCTTCTTCGTCTCACCAAATCTTTTCAATTGTGGATCATGTTATGAACATTCTGGCATCTTCACATTATTGAATTTTTATACATGAACTTTTTGCTTGTTACTACCAATTTTTAGCGCAACACCTTTACCCCATATTTGATTTACTAAAGGCAAAGAGACTGTGCACTTTGCAAAGTGCAGTTGCCCCAGTGCTTAGTAAATGAGGTAAACCTTCACTGTGCAAAGAATACCAAATCACGTGCAAGGGGGAAGAAGCAGCATTATTGCTTACACACGATTGGATAAGGAAAGTCAACAGAGCTTCTGATCATTCATTAAGCTTTGGAGCAACTGCTCTTGCAGACAGGGCCGCTGATAGAAATCATGGGGCCCCGTACAGCCTACCTGACGGGGCCCCCTACAGCTCCACCCCTGGTCCCGCCTCTGGTCCCTCCTCCAGCCCCACCCCTGGCCACGCCCATGACCCCTCCCCTGACCCACCTTGAAACAAGGTGCAGGTTTGTCTACAAGTGATAATTATTTTTCTCATCCATGCCGCCAATGCCATAATGTGCTGCAGACAGTGCCAGCCATGACACTAATGCCAAAATGCATGTGTTGCCTGCAGAGACAGTGCCACCTATGCTGCCAATGGCAGCACAATATGGCACTGGCGGCATGGGTGGCACTGTCTGCAGCACAATATGACATTGGCGGCATGGGTGGCACTGTCTTTGCAGCACATTACGGCACTGGCAGCATTGGTGGCACTGTCTCTGCAGCACAATATGGCATTGGCGGCATGGGTGGCACTGACTGCAGCACAATATGGCATTGGCGGCATGGGTGGCACTGTCTGCAGCACATTATGGCATTGGCGGCATGAGTGGCACTGTCTCTGCAGGCAGCACATGTGTTATGGGCAGTAACGCATATGCTACCTGCAGACAGTGCCACCCGTGCCTCCAATACAATATTGTACTGCAGACAGTGCCACCTATGCCATGCCGCCAATGCCATATTGTGCAGGGAGCACATGCGGACAGTGCCACTAATGCCACCAATGCCATAATGTATAGATGCTGGTTGCTGCAGACTGCAGTAGTAGTAGATCTTGATTCCCCCCCTCCCCCCTCCCCCAAGTAAGCAAGCACACTCACCTGTGTTAGCCGGAAGTCTCTTCCTCCCTGATCCTGCTGCTGCCTGGACTGTCCACAAACTATTCCTGACAGATGCCAGCTGCTTCTTCTTCTGCCGCCGCCGCTGCTCGCCTCACTCCTTCTCTCACGCGGAGGTAGAGAAATCAAGCCGCGGCTTAAGGGAAGGCACATTCTTCTGCGCCTAAAAGAGAAGAAACTGTCCCTCCCCCTGTCACCACCTACAAGCATCACAGTGCAGAGGTCTGGGAGGGTTGCGTGGGCGGCGCCAGGGAAGAACACGCTGGCCGGGACTTGAGCCAGCATTAGGACCGGGCGCGGAAGAGAAGAGATATTCTTCCACGCCCGAAATAGAAAAAATAGTCCCTTCCAGCTGCAACCTACGGGAACGGAACACGGAAGGTAGTGTGCTATTAAAATAAAAACGTAAAAAGCAATGGGGGTGGGGGGGTGTATTGCGGTCCTCCTGTAAAACAATGTTCGGTCAGGGCAGTTTTTTATTTTTTCCCCTACATTAGTTCTCTGTGGAGGTTTGCCGGGCCCCCCTGCTGTCCGGGCCCGGTACAACAGGGCCAGTTGTACTGGCCTATCAGCGGCCCTGCTTGCAGAGTGCAACTGCACTTTACAAAGTGCACAGTCTATTTTCCTTTAGTAAATCAACCCCCCAGTATTACCAGATTGTGTATTATCAGATGGAATAAGATTTCAATGTCTTGCGGTCTTGTTCTTTTTCAACAATGTAAGCAATGTATATTCCAGATCTTGCCCTTCGTAAATGACTGCTTCTATGACAAATTATCTACACAACATCTTTGACTTTCACTGCTGTGGCTGACCGAACATCTCAAACGTATTTACAAAATGCTTTAGTTCATAATATTCAGTGACAGTTTCATCATGTCATTTTAATTCAATTTATTTTGTTTACTCATTCTGAGACTTTCAATATATCATGAGCCTTATTAATGACAAAAGTGTGTGCTGATGTTGATGTTAATGCGTTGCTGGATATGACTTCTTATTAAACTGAAGACAAATATCATTTTTTACTTTGTCTACACATTTAGAGGCAGCAAAACAGTCACAAAGAGGATGTTAGTAGCTATCATGTTCAGTCATCTTCCTCGATGCACTTCACTTCACAGATGCTTAGATTCCTAGAGGGAATCACTCCTTGGGCCCCATCCACCAATGTTCCTGGAAGTTAAATAAAACTGGAAAAAAATAAATGATGAGATATCTGCCATTAAAGTCAGGGCTGTTTTCATTTATGAATTTTCACTTAGTACATTTAATTTTTTGGGGGATATTTTTAACAAAACACATCTGCCATAGAAGTGAATGGAACCAAATATGCATATAAAATATAAATCTTACATGTACATGAAGTACACTCTAATGCCGCGTACACACGATCAGTCCATCCGATGAGAACGGACCGATGGATTTCTCCATCGGTTAAGCGATGAAGCGCTTACACACCATCGGTTAAAAAAACGATTGTGTCAGAATGCGGTGACGTAAAACACTCTACGTGCTGAAAAAAACGAAGTTCAATGCTTCCAAGCATGCGTCCACTTGATTCTGAGCATGCGTGGATTTTTAACCGATGGTTGTGCCTACTAACGATCGGTTTTGTCCTATTGGTTAGGAATCCATCGGTTAAATTTAAAACAAGTTGCCTTTTTTTAAACCGATGGTTAAATAACCGATGGTGCCCACACACGATCAGTTTTGACCGATGAAAAGGTCCATCAGACCGATCGTGTGTACGCGGCATTACCCTAAAGCTGTTGTAGTGTATGCAGTGCATTGATCTGTAGGGGTGGATTTTTACATCCTCACAGAAGAAAGGCTTATGAGATTACAAATGATTTCAACTGAAACACAAATTTCTATATATATGTATGGTGATTAGGGATGAACTCAGTGTTCGGTGTGGAAGAACATCACAGCTTGTGAGCTGCAATGGTTAGTAAGGAAGCAGTTGGTGCTTTTTCCTGTCATGTCCTTACCAACCACTGACGTCACCGGATCAATTTACTTACATGGCCAGGAACCCCCAGCCATGTAAGCGAATGAATGGTGAAAAGAGTGGGTTATATTAGTGCTGAAACATGTCAACATAGCCATATGTTGGCAATGATGTCACCACTATCCCGTGCCCCTTTTATATAATTGATGGCAGCTTGGGGAGCTGTCATTCGACTTTGTGTAGCGACTGGATCTGTCGGAGAGATTAAAATACATTTTTATCACATTTTTTTTTTCTTAAAGAACTTTTCAAATGTTTGGGTGCCTTGAAGTCCCAGATAAACTTGAACAATTTCTTGTAAGTAACAAATTTGACAAAATGCCTAAAATACTTTGCACAGATTGTGCCACAGAATACACATGTGACAAAATACAAGGTTTTCCAATCAAAAATTACCACAAAAAATGTACACCTACTTGCTTTGAAATGCCTCACTGTAATATGTGAAGGGTGTATCCATGTGCACTCCTCTTGCAAAATCCACCTGTTCCTATGCTAAAATGGTAGTATTTTTATAATAACAAACTAGAAGCCAAAAAAGAAGGCCAATACAATTACAAGTCATTGCCTAAAAAGCATTCATATTGGAAAACAACATAACCTAACATATATGTTCCCCACTTCACTTACTACTTAAAATCACATCAATATATACAATATATAGATTACAGTATATATATATATATATATATATATATATATATATATATATATATATATATATATATATATATATATAGTACAGACCAAAAGTTTGAACACACCTTCTCAATCAAAGAGTTTTCTTTATTTTCATGACTATGAAAATTGTAGATTCACACTGAAGGCATCAAAACTATGAATTAACACATGTGGAATTATACATAATAAAAAAGTGTGAAACCAATCAAAATATATTTCATATTCTAGGTTCTTCAAAGTAGTCACCTTTTGCAGCAGACACATCTCTAGAACTCCTAAGAGGAGACTGTGTGAATCAGGCCTTCATAGTAGAATGTCTGCTAGGAAACCACTGCTAAAGAAAGGCAACAAGCAGAAGAGACTTGTTTGGGCTAAAGAACACAAGGAATGGACATTAGACCAGTGGAAATCTGTGCTTTGGTCTGATGAGTCCAAACTTGAGATCTTTGGTTCCAACCCCAGTGTCTTTGTGCGATGCAGAAAAGGTGAACGGATGGACTCTACATGCCTGGTTCCCACCGTGAAGCATGGAGGAGGAGGTGTGATGGTGTGGGGGTGCTTTGCTGGTGACACTGTTGGGGATTTAATCAAAATTGAAGGCATACTGAACCAGCATGGCTACCACAGCATCTTGCAGCGGCATGCTATTCCATCCGGTTTACATTTAGTTGGACCATCATTTATTTTTCAAAAGGACAATGACCCCAAACACACCTCCAGGCTGTGTAAGGGCTATTTGACCAAGAAGGAGAGTGATGGGGTGCTGCGCCAGGTGACTACCTCTTGAAGCTCATCAAGAGAATGCCAAGAGTGTGCCAAGCAGTAATCAAAGCAAAAGGTGGCTACTTTGAAGAACCTAGAATATGAAATATATATTTCCTCCCTAGGAGGACGTGGAGGCTGCGCTGTGCGACATCAGGGGACGTGTATACGAGGGGACGGGAGTGTCAGAGGAGCTGCTGGCTGCAGTCACAGCGATAGAACTGGTATTGTCCGAGTGCACGGTGAAGTAGCGTATTCTGCCAAGATTTGAGATCCTCCGAACTCCCAGGATTCCGCTCAACGACTGAGCAACTTGACCGGAGCCTTGGTGAGTGGACCAGACTCTGGGATCATCGTCGTGTGTGCTTCTCACACACCTGTGATAACCCTGGAAGGCTACCCTTGGAAGGACCTGCTAGCTGTGGATCGGGGCCGATCGGTGTGGAAAGACGGAGGAACGATTCCGCAGGATTCATCCATCTATAAGCCTGTTTTGACCCCCCTGCGAAGGGCAGTCACTGGCTTTCTGGTAAGCCTTTAATTTATCTCCAGGTGATGGGCTGGCTGCACTTAGTGGAATCATTTTTTGCACATTGGATGTTCACAATTTTACTTTGAACACACTGAAGCTTTCCCACCTGTGGATCTATCGGATGAATTGATTCATGGACTAATTGTTCACGTGCAATCATCTTTAGAACATTTGATATATTGATTTGTATTGATTGTACTTAAGGTTTAATCCACTATCCAGCGCTACACTGTTTTTACATATTCTATTTTGCACTTGATATCAAAGTGTGTAGTGTTTAGCAGCAGGAAGACCCTAAGGGATTATTTTTATTCACTATGTAATTGTTTCACCCATTTTTTTCACTGAGCGCAAATTTTCCTTTCCCCTTCTTCCCTTTTACACATGTTGGAATACTGCCCTGTGACCCAGTCTTCGAAGGGAGGGGATCATGCTCGGTTTCAGTATGTCACAGTACATGTTGGCATTCATGGTTCCCTCAATGAACTGTAGCTCCCCAGTGGCGGCAGCACTCATGCAGCCCCAGACCATGAGACTCCCACCACCATGCTTGACTGTAGGCAAGATACACTTGTCTTCGCACTCCTCCCCTGGTTGCCGCCACATACGCTTGACACCATCTGTACCAAATACGTTTATCTTGGTCTCATCAGACCACAGGACATGGTTCCAGTAATCCATGTCCTTAGTCTGCTTGTCTTCAGCAAACTGTTTGCGGGCTTTCTTGTGCATCATCTTTAGAAGAGGCTTCCTTCTGGGATGACAGACATGCAGAACAATTTAATGAAGTGTGCGGTGTATGGTCTGAGCACTGACAGGCTGACCCCCCCAAACCTTCAACCTCTGCAGCAATGCTTGCAGCACTCATACATCTATTTCGCAAAGACAACCTTTGGATGTGACGCTGAGCACGTGCACTCAACTTCTTTGGTCGACCATGGCAAGGCATGTTCTGAGTGGAACCTGTCCTGTTAAACAGCTGCATGGTTTTTACCACCATGCTGCAGCTCAGTTTCAGGGTCTTGGCAATCTTCTTATAGCCTAGGCCATTTTTATGTAGAGCAACAATTCTTTTTTTTAGATCCTCAGAGAGTTCTTTGCCATGAGGTGCCATGTTGAACTTCCAGTGACCAGTATGAGAGAGTGAGGCCTCGTACACACGGCTGAGAAACTCGACGGGCAAAACACATCGTTTTGCTCGTCGAGTTCCTTGTGAAGCCGCCGAGGATCTCGGCGAGCCAAATTTTCCCATTGCCGTCGGGGAAAAAGAAGACATGCTTTCTTTTTGGCCCGACGAGATCCTCGGCGGTTTCCTCGTTGAAAAGTGGACACACGACCGGTTTCCTCGGCAAAAAAAAAAACACAGCAAGCTTCTTGCTAGTTTTTGCCGAGAAACTCGGCCGTGTGTACGAGGCCTGTGAGTGATAACACCAAATTTAACCTGCTCCCCATTCACACCGAGACCTTGTAACGAGTCACATGGCACCGGGGATCGAAAAATGCTAATTGGGCCCAATTTAGACATTTTCACTTAGGGATGTACTTACTTTTGTTTGCAGCTGTTTAGACATTAATTGCTGTGTGTTGGGTTATTTTGTATACAAGATGTACACTCACTACTTTACATTGTAGCAAAGTGTCATTTCTTCAGTGTTGTCACATGAAAAGATATAATAAAATATTTACAAAAATGTGAGGGGTGTACCCACCTTTGTGAGATACTGTATGGGTGTGTGTGTACATACACTTATCTGCCACTTTATTAGGTACACTTGTTCAATTGCTTGGTAGCACAATTTACTAATCAGTCAAATAAAATGGCAGCAACTTAGTGCATTTAGGCATCTAGACGTGGTGAAGAAGACTTTCTGAAGTTCAAAATGAGCATCAGGATGGGGAAGAAATGGATTTAAGTGATTTTGAACGTGGCATGGCTGTTGGTGCCAGACAGGCTTGTCTGAGTATTTAAAAAACTGCAGATCTACTGGGATTTTCATGCACAACTATCTCTAGGATTTATAAAGAATGGTCCAAAATAGAGAAGACATCCAGTGAGCGGCAGTTGTGTGGATGAAAATTGCCTTGATGTTGTCAGAGGAGAATGGGCAGACTGGTTTGAAGAAAGGCAACAGTATGTCAAATAACCACTCTTTACAACCAAGGTATGCAAGGTATGCATCTCTGAACATACAGCACATTGTACCTTGAAGCAGTAGAATACAACACTGGGTGTCACCCCTGTCAGCTAAGAACAAGAAACTGAGGCTGCAATTCACACAGGGTCACAATAATTGGACAATGGAATATTGGAGAAACTTTGCCTGGTCTGATGAGTCTCGATTTCAGCTGCAACATTCAGATAGGAAGGTCAGAATTTGGCGTTAACAACATGAAAGCATGGATCCATCCTGCCTTGTATTAACGGTTCAGGCTGCTGGTGGTGATGTAATGGTGTGGGGTATATTTTCTTGGCACACTTTGGGCCCCTTAGTACCAATTGAGCATTGGTTAAATGCCATGGCCTACCTGAGTATTGTTGCTGACCAAGTCCATCCCTTTATGACTACAGTGTACCCATCTTCTGATGGCTACTTCCAGCAGGATAATGCACCATGTCACAAAGCTCAAATCATCTCAAACTGTTTTCTTGAACATGAAAATTAGGTCACTGTACTCCAATGGCCTCCACAGTCACCAGATATCAATCCAATAGAGCACCTGTGGGATGTGGTGGAAAAGGAGATTCACATCATGGATGTGCAGCCGACCAATTTGCAGCAACTGTGTGATGCTATCATGTCAATATGGACCAAAATCTCTGAGGAATGTTTCCAACACCTTGTTGAATCTATGCCATAAAGAAATAAGGCAGTTTTGACTGGGCTGCTGCGGGTGCCCCAAGGTGGGGCCGTGGGGGAGGGGGGGTGGGAGACTGCCTTCTCCGGCACAGATTAATCCCAAAAGGGGTGCTGGGGGGTCCCCATCTCCTGGGTGGCCCATCCGGGGGCGCTGCCTTGGAGCGGTCCAGCTATGAGCGCTAGGTAGGCTATATGTTAAGATAATACCATGATTGATGACTTTCTCTCATCGCACTAATAGACTATGTATCACATGCTGAATGTCTGTGTAGTCACCTTCCAGGTAATGTTCTCACTATAATGTAATGCATTGCTTTGTATACTTGTTGAAAATAAAATACATTGAAAGTAAGAAATAAGGCTGTTCTGAAGGCAAAGGGGGGTCCAACCTAGTACTGGCAAGGTGTACCTAATAAAGTTGCCGGATGAGTGTATATGTAACGCTTATATCCCCTAATAATGTTTATGCATGGATTTAAAATGTAACTTCAAGCAAACACCTGAATGTACAGTTGAACTACTCCCGGTACACGATTGCCACGTTGCAAATCCAGAAAGATCACCCAACCATTTTTCCTTATTGGGCTTTGCAGTTCCTGTATCATATGCCTGCTCATTGCAGAAAGATGAGATGAAGCTGACTGATTTTCCAGTGAGCAGACTGGGGATAGAGAAGTGATATAGGAGTCTGCAAGGCTGAAGCAGGAAATATCGGTGTCTCTTACATGGTTGTGCAGAATTGAAAGGCTGTTAGAATCACAAGACTAAACCGAATTTTTAAATACTGCAGAAGTTTGCTGATACTGTGTGCATTTTCATAGTATTTTGACGTTAGCATTAAGTTCTGTTTTATTTAATAATTCACTGTAAAATTAAAAATGTGTATGTGTGTGTGTGTGTTGTGACCAGGCCTGAACAGCAGCATAACAAATTATGGGCTAATCATGGCATAGCAATAAAATCATTCAGCAATGTAGTGCAGAATCCTTTAGCAGAAAGACTTATTTTTTCTAATCATTAAAAATCATTAAAAATTAAAAATATCCTTTCCCTTCCAACTCCACCATCCCCTAGCTAATCACACTATAATAAAATACTGCTTATATGCTGTTGAAATGATGTATCACCTCGAACCACATAGGGTCCTTTAGTCGTAAAGACTAATCAGGAAAAAAGGGGAGACCACAGTATAAAACAGCAAGAAATCACTGGTCCCCACCACCGGATAGGGTGCTATGGAGGGTCATATGATCATCACGTACCTATGATTTTTTTCTTATTTTGGTCATTAAAGAACATTTTCCATTTTTATTCTTAAATAAAGCGAATAAAACAATATTTATGGTCTTTACCCTCTGACCGAGAGTGATGTGGATCACATAAACACGCGACAAGACTTACAACATAAATAGACATGAAGTGTGCCTTGGTGGTCTGGTCAGTATGCCAAGAAAAGGGGGCATACCCAAGGTAAGTAATGGATAGTTAATTGAAGAAGGATATTCTGAGAAGTGCCCTGAAAAAGGAAAGGGCGGGAGGGTGTCGAATGCGATTGAATGCGCAGACTCACGGACATGAGGTGAGCTGGGAAGAGTCGGCCCAGCGACGTGTAGTAGCGCACACTGAACCGACAAAGAGCATGTATGAGTAGGCTTCTTAAATACCCTCCGGGCTCCTCCTATAAACTCAGGCCACCATACTGGCCTTCTTATTTATCAAAACACTACATATCTACTTTAACCTGAATGTGTATTGCTTAAATTTTCAACATTGCAAGGAGGCTGCAAGGAGTCAGGCTGTTTGACACCGTAACACCGCCATGTGCCTGGAGGTTGCAGAGAGTTCTTTAACAAGGTAGTGCCCACAGCGAGTTCGGTATCACATTTTAACATTAGCAGATTCTTTTTAATATTTATAATGTCACACTCTGGCTTCTTGTACATGAATATAAACCCGGAGCGGCTTGCAGCCAGCTAACCCGAAGATGTTCAAAGTCTCACAATGTAGTCAAAGCATGTGTTTTAAGTCAAGCTTCACTATTCAAAATGCGTTCAAATGCACTTGTACCTCTGAGCGTTGTTGCCTATTGTCTGTGGCAGCCATTTTTTTTTTTTAATCTGGATGTCATACGTGAATGATGGTAATTGGGTTGGAAAGTGCAGCTTTAAAACCTCTTGCTCTTATAATATCAAGTCATCTAAAGAGGATTTCCATTTTTAAATAATCTGTGCGCTCCTGATGCTGACCTGCCAGAGTCATCATAATTATACATTTTTTGTCACTTAGACATGCTACTGGTCAGCTCTTTTTTCTTTTGCAGACCATTTTTAAAACTTTTGACAATAGGAAATATAAGTGAATATAATTTAAAATACCCATAACAGCAACACATGCAATAGTGGATAAATTTTTTTTGATTTCTGAAATGTGTTATTAAAGATAAAGATTTGCTCAGAAAATACAAAGAATAAGATGAATTTGTCCATTTACATCAGGAATCCTGGACGTTTGGTTATGTAAATGTAAGCTGCGACCTAATCTTACCCTCTCTTATCATAACACATGAATCAGAAAATGCAACCTGGCATGAACAAGCGAAAGATTTTGGTTATAATTTAGCAAATAAACATTAAGTTAACAGTGCATGTAAAGGGAAGAATTTTGGCAGCAACCCAGTTGAGCTACTCTGTTCTTTCGCTATTCAAGTTGGTTTAATATGAAAAAATGTCATTGCACACGACGCCTTTAAATTCCAAAAAGATCAACACCCGCTTTGCAGAAAATATTTATAAACATACACATACATTTTAGATATATACTGTAGTTAGAATGCATAACTAATGAATTCCTAAGTAACTTTAATAAAATGGGCTATTTTTTATTTTTCATACAAGTTAAATTCAGACCTTTTTTTTTTGCTGAAAATTGCTTAGAAATTATATAATTTCTTCTATATCAGGCCAATTTTACACCTTTGTTCAGAAAATTTACTAAAATGTTGACCTCATGGACCCACTTTCCATTGTCCTGGTGTAGCAAGATCACTGCAGTCTATATGTCCTATCTTCTGCTTTATTTTTTTCAAGTTCTACCGGTTCCAATCCCATCACATATTTTGCGCATACATCAGTGTAAACTATTCAAATTCATCTGGGGAACCATTCAGAATTAATAGGCAGGTTTTGTACTTCCGTAGGATCAATGGTGGCCTTTTGGTTCCCAATCTTCAAACGTATTATACGGCAGCATCTATAGCCCCACTGTCCCATCTTCATGAAACCTATCAACTGCCATTGTGGAATCCTATTCTATACCATTTTCCTCTCTGCCCTGTCTCCCTGCCATCCACCACCCACCCACCTTAGGTCCTTGTCTAGTTCACTCTCTCCGCTCGTGGCATTCAGTTACATTTTTTGTAGGCTTAATTTCTACCCATTTGCCCTTGCTTCGTCTCATACAATGCCCCTTACTCCCTCCAGGATGTGGAAATCCAAAACAATTTTCCTGGTAGATTGACAATGGCTTTGTCAATATCGATTCCCTTTTCACTCCTACTAGAATGCGAACATTTGATGCCCTTTGCTCCTTCCATGACATTCCCTTGCAAGAACATTACAGCTACTTACAACTTCGACATTTTGTCCAACAGCAGATCATGGGTGCAATATGCCAGGCTTCTTCAGACTGTCAGTACAGCTGTTTGCTTGTACCTTCGATATAGGCAGGCAGTTTATGTGAAAAGATGAAAAAAAAGGACCTAGGTCCCACAAATATAATGGCTACACAAAGTGGCAAAAGGGTCCCAATGGAACATGTGATGATCAAAATATTGAATGTGTGAACCAATGAAATGGTATCCTAAAAAAAAAATACACATAATATATAAGGTGAAAGAAATTTGTGCCTAAAAATTAAATTATGTCACTCAAAATTCATGAATGAATCAACATTCAGTGTATAATAGTCCACTATAGAAAATTAGTCCCATGAGTTGAAAGAAGGTCACCCGTGAAAGGACACAAAAAAGTTTTCCCTCGTTGTGTGGTCTGCCACCATACAGTAAGATTGGCATGCTTACCAGAAGGTGTGGACTCATATACTGGTTAGACATGTGCATTCGTTTTTGTCCGAATGCATATTCGTCCGAATTTCAGGTATTTTCGTAATTGTTTTAACAAACGAAAACGAACACGCAGAATCTGAAATCCGAAAGATCCAAAATAAAAAAATGCTTTATTTTTGTTTTCATTGCTACAACAGTTCGATATAGATAGGAGATTTTACATGATGCTGACAGTAGCAATCTGTGTCTATCGAATTTGTGGTCGAATGTGCCTAACCTTAACTCTATTAGCCCAAGATTATTCTACATAGAGAGGAAAGATTTGACATAGAGAGAAAAGATTTGACATTATAGAGACAGTGTTGGGGTAGACCATTGGACATGAATGGCGAAGATTCGTCGAAGCAGCGAAAAACATACAAATGTCGAATCTGTCATGGAAGGCTTATGGTGTCTGTCGAAAGTTCTAAGAGGATTCGACAAGCAGCTAAACTGTACGAACGCCGCAATCGTACATTTCGGGTCAAATGCTCGGCCCATAGGCTATAGAAGAATTCGAATGTTGGTCGACTAGTAATAATAATTTATAAATATAATTATTACTAGTGTCATACAACATTAGAATTCTTCTATAGCATGTAGGTGGAACATTCGACCGAAAATGTACGATTGCGGCGTCGTACAGTTTAGCTGCTCCGTCGAATCTTCTTAGAACATTCGACAGACACCATAAGCCTTCAATGACAGATTCGACTTTAATTAATTTGGCATTTTTTAACAAAACTACTGTAAATAAATAAAAAACAAATTTCGGGAGTAACTAAATAAATATATTTTTCGGACGAAAACAAAATTCTGAAACAAAATATTTTAGTGTGCACATGTCTAATACTGGTGTGTATTGAGTCAATCATGCAGTTATGAGGGCTCACCTCAACAATATCCCGCACTGTCCCACACTATCCCGCACTGTCAGAAAGAAAGAAACCACATCAATATGGGAAGGCAGTTCACGAACATCTCCACAGCCACACACCGTCTGACTGCAAATGCGCACCTATTACCGAAGCCACGCTTCCTGTTAGCTAAAGCTGTTATTCTGTCTCTCACTGTAAAAATAAACCTACCATTAAAATTATAGGCTGATCATTTCTTTGTCAGTGGGCAAACGTACAAAATCAGCAGGGTATCAAATACTTTTTTGCCCTCACTATATATATATAAAGTGTATTTATTTTTGTTTATGATACCATTTCGTATATTTAATATTTTGGTTCATACGTTCAATATTTTGATCATCACACATTCCGTTGGGACCTTTTGCCACTTTGGGTGGCCATTCTATTTGTGGGACCTAGGTACTTATTTTTCATCTTTTCATATATATTTATTTGAACGCTGCACTAATTTTTGTATGTACGTTGTTTTTGAGTGAAGTTTTTATATTTCCAGGCATGTTACAGGAAAATCTTTGAGCTTCCAGGGAACTCATCAGCACCCACATAGTTCATTGAGAACTACAAACTGTTAGCTGCAATGGCCGATGGTAGTTGTATTCATTCACAGAACTTTGTGCTGGACTTTGTGTTTCAATTAAAGTGGGCCGCTGAGCCCCTAAAAGAAAAGTATGGGTTTTAAAAATAAATTTACTTTTAAACTCACCTAGATGGATGCAGCCTTGATCTGATGCTACATCTGTCCCCTGCATTTTCTAAGACTGAGAACTGAGTGATCAAAGACCGTAGGTCACTCAGTTCTTTGTCTTCAGTGACAGTCACCGGCCCTCTGCTCTGCCCTTTTAGCCCTCACTGAAGTGCTGGGCTGTGGAGAGGGTGGCATAGGCTGGTTTAGGGTCTCAGCTGCTGGTCCAGGCATCTGGGTGGATCCTGACTGTAAAGTCGGGATCAATCCAGAGCCTGGACTGGCTGAGTGATGTCAGCCAACATTGTCAGTTGAAAACGGGTCACAGAAATGCAGATCCTCCCTCATTCATGTCTTCATAAACCTTGCTTTGTGCACTGGTGCAAAGTCATGCTGGTACAGAAAGGGGCCATCCCCAAACTGTTCCCACAAGGTTGGGAGCATGAAATTGTCCAAAATGTCTTGGTATTCTGAGGCCTTAAGAGTTCCATTCACTGGAACTAAGGGGACAAACCCAACCCCTGAAAAACAACCCCACACCATAATTCCCCCTCCACCAAATGATTTGGACCAGTGCACAAAGCAAGGTCCATAAAGACATGGATGAGTGAGTTTGGGGTGGAGAAACTAGACTGGCCTGCACAGAGTCCTGACCTCAACCCGATAGAACACCGTTGTCATGAATCCAATTGGAGACTGCGAGCCAGGCCTTCTTGACCACATCAGTGCCTGACCTCACAAATGTACTTCTGGAAGAATGGTCAAACATTCCCATAGACACACTCCTAAACCTTGTGGACAGACTTCCCAGAATAGTTTAAGCTGTTATAGCTGCAAAGGGTGGGCCAACTCAATATTGAACCCTACGGACCAAGACTGGGATGCCATTAAAGTTCATGTGTGTGTAAAGGCAGGTGTCTCAATACTTTTTTTATTATTTTTATTCTTTATTTCCTTTTTCAAATTTTTCACATTACCAATTATTGCACTTCATATCATCTACTTATTTCCGCCAATACAGAAAAAGAAAATAAATTCTTATTATTACAGTCTTGTGATTTTTCTATCTCCTTAATTCCATATCATTTCTCTTTTCCTCTTTGACCCTTTTACCGTGTTGCCCCACACCCTCCTCCCTCCTCAGAACAAGGCAAAAAAAAAACAATGAAAACCAGTTACATTCTCCCCTCTTCCCTCCCCCACATCCCCCCCTCATCTCCCCCACACCCCCCCTCATCTCCCCCTCCACTCCTCCCTATACTTCAGATAGGGTGCCCATATTGTTTGATATCTCCCGTCCTGATCTTTCATTGTCATTGTGATGTTTTCCATTTGTTGGATTTCTGCAATTCTGGCAAACCATTGAGCTCTAGTTGGGGGGTTCTGCTTTTTCCACAGGACAGGGATACACGCCCTCGCAGCTGTAATGCGGTGTCTTAGCAGTGAGTTTTTATAATTTTCCTTTGACATCGGTATATCCAATATTAGAATGGCTGCTGGTATGTCTTCTAATGAAATTCCTGTGACTTTTTTTTAATGGTTTCTATTACCATTTTCCAGAACTCCTGTATTTTCACACACTCCCAGAAAATATGTAATAGTGTCCATTCTGCTATGTGACACCTCCAGCAGGCATCTGACGTCTGTGGGTATATTCGATGCAATACTGTTGGTGTTCTATACCATCTGGTTAAGATTTTATATCCTCCCTCTTGGTATCTGCTTGCTACTGAGGCCTTATGCGTAAACAGCAAAATCTTGTCTCTCTGTTCCTTGGAAAATGTTAGTCCCAGGTCTCTCGCCCATGTCTGAAGAACGTAAGTTCTCGTGGTATGTCTAAGTTAATTAGCATTGCATAAAAATAAGACAGCGAGTGTCTCAGGGGACTCCCATTTAAGCATAACTGTTCGAATTTTGATAGTGTTCTAACTTCTGTAAATATCCTTGCTTTTGTCCGTAAGAACGCTAGTTGCAACATCCGGAAAAAATCTAAGCGACCTCTCTTTCAATCTCTCTCTTTGTCATTAGTCGATTATCTTTAGAGAAATTAATAATCCTGCTAATGCCCCTTTGTCGTAGGGCATTAAACCTCTGATCTATCAGACCTGGTTGAAATGCCCTAGTACCCAGGATCAGAGTCATTGGACTTGGGTAAATAGACATATTTGTTTTATCAAAAATCTTTTTAACTGTTCGTATAGTAGCGCCTATCGTTGGATGTTTCTTTATTTCTACTGGGATTTCGGCCTCTGGAATCCACGCCAAGCCTTCCAAAGCTATATCTACTGTTGCTTTCTCCATTTCCATTCTCAATACTTTTGACAATAATATACAACCCGCCTTCCTCCCACCGCTTAAAGGAGTTGTAAATAAAAAAAAAATGTATGCTGAAATGACTGTTTACAGGGTATAGAGACATAATAGTTAACTGATTCCTTTTAAAAACGATTAAAAATAGATAAAAATCAATCATATAATGTACCTGTAGTTTCTAGTTTCATTTTTGCATGTTGTTTCCTGCCTCTCTGCTGTACAGAGCCACAGAGCCAATACAGGGCAGTGATGGTTAGGAAAACGAAACTGATTGCTGCTGTGGGGTTTTAGACACACAGTAATCACACCTCCTTGAAGTTAGTGACCACAGAGAGAAAGCTCCCAGACACACAGTAATCACACCTTCTTGAAGTTAGTGACCACAGAGAGAAAGCTCCCTGACCACCAGTTTCCTGGTGGTCAGGAAACAGACAACCAGGAAGTGTGGAGATCAGAGAAGAATTACAGCAACTTGAAAGCAAAAACGAACAATGAGGACATGAAAACAGCACTGCATTAAGGTAAAGAAAGCTATTAAGATAAAAAAAAAAATTCCTTTACAAACCCTTTAAGTTACATCACTTTCCAAGTAGATCTTGGGCAAGCTCAGAATCCCGAATCTCATAATAAGATGCTCCTGCACAGGTATGAAGTACATTTTTGCACATAAAAATTTGTTTCCCATAGACCATAGCCTACAGTAATGTTTATTAATAAACACAACATTAAAAATGGAAGGTTATCTATATCTATGTTTTGAAAGTCATACGAGTAATAAGGCAAATATTGTTCCTACACTGATGCCGTGTGATGTTGTTATTCCCTCAGCTCACGTGCAGCTATTTTTATAACCGTGTTGATAAGAATGAGCTGCAGGTGGTATCATAAGCTGATCGTCTGCATCCTGAATAACAACATCTCTTACAAAGAAGAATCTAGATAAGAGGTTCAAGAAGAAAATTGAAATAAAAACAGAGCTGATAAAAATGCATATTTAATTTTTCTTGCTCATAATTAAAGCCAAAGTCTAATCTAAGTATACTCCTTGTACGCTGAACAGTTTTTAATACACAAGCTGCTGGCAGGCATGGCTTGCACATAGACCTCACCCCGTGTCTTGCTACACCATCCACTGATATTTGTCGGTACAAATTAAACTTCCAAAATCAAGGTTGTATCAACCGCTTTAGGTGACATTGTCCAATGTCCATATAGAGCCTGTATGCCCTACATACCGTAAATATACACCAGTTTTATTCTTAATCAGCTACAAAAATTTAGGAGGCAGAGAAACTGGTGAAAATATAACGCTGGTGTAGCCTATGGGCACATGCATACTGGGCGTTTAGCCAGGCCGCATGTAGCCTCTAACACTATGGGAAGCTGAAACTGGCTGCAGCTGGCATGGTAGTAACGTTTAAGGCACCCAGGAATAAATGCTTGAAACACAAGTATGCATTCGATAGTATTGGTGCCTTCTGTTTTCACAAAAACACTGGGATCCCAAGCAAGGGGGTAAATGCCCAGTGTGCATTAAGCCGAAAACTGTTGGATGTGGCCTAAAATGAGTACAGAAGGTGTACATTTTTAAATTTGTGATAATACTGTTATGCTTTCACTCTAGATTAACTGGTAATTAGCATGCTGGTATACTGTATATATTAGTGATAATAAGATTGCTATTTATGCATTTGGGGTTTAGGGGTGAAAATGATGGTGCTGTTTCTGTAGTAGAATTAATATGGTTGTTTTCATATCGGGCTGTAGGCAAAAGTTTAAGCGAAGGTTACATCATGTCATTGTGGTGGTGACTAATTAGCATTATTGGTGTTCACTCCCTGGCAGTGTCTAAAAAAGGCTATTGTCATAGTCACTCTTAAAGCGGGGGTTCACCCTTAGAGGGCACTTTTCCCCCTTAGATTCCTGCTCGTTATTACTAGGGGAATCGGCTATTTATTTTAAAATATGTGCAGTACTTACCCGTTTACGAGACGCATCCTCTCCGTCGCTTCCGGGTATGGGCTTCGGGAATGGGCGTTCCTTCTTGATTGACAGGTTTCCGAGAGGCTTCCGACGGTCGCATCCATCGCGTCACGGTTTTCCGAAAGAAGCCGAACGTCGGTGCGCAGGCGCAGTATAGAGCCGCACCGACGTTCGGCTTCTTTCGGCTACGAGTGACGCGATGGATGCGACCGTCGGAAGCCTCTCGGAAGAATGTCAATCAAGAAGGAACGCCCGCTCCCGAAGACCCATACCCGGAAGCGACGGAAGAAGATGCAGCTCGAAAACGGGTAAGTACTGCACATATTTTAATATAAATAGCCGATTCCCCTAGACCGAACGAGCAGGAAGCTAAGGGGAGATTTTTTTTTTTTTTTTAAATGGGTGAACTCCCGCTTTAAGTTTTTCTGTTGGCCATTCAGTGCTGTCTAGTGATAGGGAATATCTTGCTTTAAATAGTGTCTATTGATGGTGATTATCTGGCAGTTAGTGGGTGTCAATTACTCAGTTCATATTGTCACCTATCTGGTGATTGCTTGCTCTCAGCATTGGAGAGGTCAAAGATTGGTATCTTTGCTAAATATTTTTGTGAATACTGACGCTTTCAATGACCCTCACTATGGGATTGATTTACTAAAGACAAATAGATTGTGCACTTTGCAAAGTGCAGTTGCCTTCTACAAGGGCAGTCGCAACAGAGCTTGCTAGATGAGGTAAAGCTTCACTTTGCAAAAAGTACCCAATCACGTGCAAGGGAAAAAAAAAAGACCATTTTTGCTTGCACATGATTGGATTATGGAAGTCAGCAGAACTTTTGCTCATTTACTAAGCTATGGAGCAACTGCTCTTGCAGAGTGCAATGGCACTTTTCAACGCGCACAGTTTATTTGCCTTTAGTAAATCAACCCCTGTGGGACAGTCTGCCCAGTACAGCATATAGGGACTTTTATTGCAGAGCTAAGGATCCCTTCCATATACTGATATGGTTGCAGATATTAATGGTACTATTTATATATTATCCTTCTTGTGTAGCTCTTCCTTTTTACATCGAAGAACAATTCTGGTGTGATCTACATTAAAAGACTTAGTAATACTTTCAAAACCCTAGACATTCTCATTCTGCTTGCTTCCTTATACAGTAGTTCTGCAGGGTAATATGCCACTTTTTTTTACTAACATTTTCCTGAGTTGTTATAATTAGAACATCTTGCTATAAAATGCCATTGGCATATGTTTGAGTAGGGCTGACCAAGAGGCTTCTCAGAGGCTGTAAGTGACTATCTAGGCACTAGAATGACCCATGGATTCCTGAGGACTCAGGAGACTTTTTAATGACCTAATTTTTGTAGGAGAGCTGAACTTTTTGTAAAGCGTGTTTCAGATACTTTTATTAAGGCTTTCCACAGTGACATAGGAGATTTACAGTTCTTCCTTTGGTTTTAATATACAATATGTATTTAAATCATACAATATTTAAAATAGATACTATGGGGGTTATTTACTACAAGTGCAAACTACAAGTGCAAAGCGCACTTGAAATTGCAGTCGCTGTAAATCTGAGAGGCAGATCTGAAATGAGGGGAAGCTCTACTGATTTTATCATCCACTCATGTGCAAGCTAAAATGCTGTTTTTTATTTTCCTTGCATGTCCCCCTCGGATCTACAGCGACTTTCAGTGCAATTACAAGTGCACTTTGTGGTGCAAAGTGGATTTGCCTTTAGTAAATAATCCCCATGATGTATGTAAAGTTACTTTACAATTGTGTTGTTCATTATACAACATGTGGTACAACTTACAGTGTTTTGGTATTTCCTTTTTAAAGTTCGGTTTAAGGGATATATTGGGTTTGTTGGTGCTATTTATTGTATAGGATCTTAATGTCTGCTCAGCTGCTTAGATACTGTAGGTCATGCCTGCTAATTCAGGCTACTCTGTTAGTGATGTTTGTAAGTGGGGAGGGCCTGTGAAAGTGATCATTAAACATGTTTTATAATTGCAGTGTGCTGTTGGTGGTGCCAATACATAACTGTAAAGGAACATCCCACACTCCGCTTGAGTGCTTCCGTCATATACCGCTTCCTATCAGTCTGGATATAGATATCGGATATTAGGCGACTCAGATATGACATTTCAGAGTAGACGTCCCGTCTCCGCTCACCTGCTATACAATACACATTATCATAAGTGTAAACACAGGACATCTTCACACAATAGCAGGGTCAATTAGCATGTAACAGTATGTTTCCCAACATGATAAATGAGTCACTCTTACAATTAACCCGTTGAGTTCAGAATCAACAAACAGTAAACAGTAAATAGTTCTTTACAGATATCCTGGAATATATTGTGGATAATAATTACATAATAATCCCATCTCAGGTAGTCCAAGATATCATTTCTCAGTCATCCTATGCCCCTAGTGGACATAGGATGATTTTAAACATAAGATGGTTCGGGTATGTTCCGGGTTAGTCTGTCACAATAACTATTTTATTTCTATTCATTTATATAGTGTCAACAAGTTCATCAATCTTTTTCAATGCACATACTGTAATGATTTGTATTGCAACTCACACGCCAATGTTTCTACAGAAACAAACTGTAAGTGTGTGATGGAGGATATATTGCTCCACGTTTTTTTAAATACTTGCTTTAAGGTAAAACCAGAAATGACCCTGAAAAGTATAGCTCTTGAGTTATTTTACAAAATTTGTACTTGGGCTGGGTTTGCTTGGTGTCAAGATCAAGTGTAGCATACAGTTATTAGTAGCCACCAGGTAGTTATCCCTTTGGGGGGAGCAAGTCATTGCCCAGCAACATATCGTCAGTAGCTCCTGGAGAAGGAATTTATAGTACTGCAGCACCACCTCTTGGGTAGCTAAGACAGTGATCTAATAGTAGCATGGGACAGTATTGTGTTATGTGAAACTGTTTATGTAATCTAGTTTGTGAAATTGTTATCAGCATTATTTGGATTTTTATAAAAAGAAGCATCCTGCAATAAACCGTAGAATGCTGCATAATTTTCTGGAGGTGGGCCATAGCACATTCTATGAGTATTTTTAGGGAGTTGGAAAAATGGCCAGCAACCAGTTTGAGACAGGAGCAGGTAGTGACTAGGTGACAGTGGGTCCTGCTGGTGGAGTGTCAGATAAGGTCATCAATGCACTCATTTGGATAACTAGGCTACTGCAAAATGTTCCTCAGCTGTAGTACAGGACCCCACCCAGGGATCAGTAAAAACCAAGGCTTTGCTCATGAGTATAAGTCTGTCTTTGCCTAGGGGCATCAGAGTGATAAGGACCTTGTGTTGTACAAAGAAAAATTGGTAGGAGAGCTTGAGGTTTCCCATTGCCCTCCTAAAATGCATAGGAATGAATGAACTCTGGTGTCCCCCTGTGTGTTCATCCCCAGTTTAGGCCTCTATCTATGATTTTAAGCCACAACGCCCTCCTGCAGCTAGGGGGCACTTACAAGTAAATGGTCAAAAATTTACATATGACATTTACTTCTTTTTAATGTAGCAGGTAAGGTATGACTGTTCTTTTTCACAAACAAAGATAGTTCGTGCAAATACTGGTCTCTTTTTACTACCTGCCTCCTCCTAAATGCATTGGTAGGTTGTCCATAAAAGCTTGCCAGTTGCTTCCCACTGTTTTCTTTACAACACACTGGGGGTTATTTACGAAAGGCAAATCCATTTTGCACTACAAGTGCAAAGTGCAGTTAAAATTGCACTGAAAGTGCACTTGGAAGTAGATCCGAGGGGGACATGCAAGGAAGGTAAAAAACAGCATTTTATCTTGCACGTGATTAGATAATAAAATAAGCAAAGTTTCCCCTCATTTCAGATCTTCCCCTCAGATTTACAGCGACTGCACTTTCAAGTGCACTTTCAGTGCAATTTCAAGTGCACTTTGCACTTGTAGTGCAAAGTGGATTTGCCTTTCGTAAATAACCCCCATTGTTTTTCGCTACATCGTTTCAGTAATTTTATAGTCTGAAACAAAATGTGAGGAAAAAAGACACAACTGCCTTACACTAGATGAAAACTGACTTCGCTTTGGAGAAGGACTTGCAAAGTTTTGAAGAAGAAACATGTTGGAAAGATGTTGTAAGGAGAATTATTTTTTCACTGCAGGTTATTTGAATTTATTTTGGAGTTTTATGAGTCAGGGTTGCTCAGCTTTCCAACTGCCTCTCATTTGGAGGGACTGTCTCTCTTTTCAGACCAAATACCTCTGTCCTTTATACAGTCTAAGTTGTCCCTCTTTTTGGTCTGATGTATAGAGTACATCCCTATCTACCTATCCCTATCCATACCTATCTAACCTTTTTATCCAACCTCTATATTACTGAATTGGTTATTCTGCAAAGTCAATATAAAGGAAAATAGAATAATAACCCCCCCCCCCAAAAAAAAAAAAAAATCATTATGTGATTTAGCCAATCATTTTATGAATATTAGAAGTTCTAACAGCCCAGTGGGAAGGCACCCGACTGGGAACACTCAAAGTATGTATGGCCAAGGTAGAAAAGTAGAATTGAGTGGTTCACATGGGCGACCAGCAATCAACCAGGTTTCTGCCCCAGGAACCACAGAGGAACCATGTTCCTCTTGGCTTCCTCTCCCTTTGCGATGGTGCTGCAGTTGAGCGCCACCTGCAGTGGAGAAAAGAAACTGCACCCGCCTTCATGCTTATGTCGGGATTGCACAGATAAATGTCAGGCGTATGCTTTGCTTTCTTTTTGTGGCCCTAAACCATTGAATTGAATGTCTTCCTTCCAAATGGTGCATCTAAAAAGCATAATCGGGTGAATAACTTTAGGCATCAATTTGTAAATTTTGGGCCTTGCCTAGATTCTTCATAGATTTGTTTCTGTTTATGACTCTGTTGTATTCCAGGCTACTTTTAAGTTATTATTTTACCACCATTATAAAAGAATAACAGTAATTCTAACAACAACAATAATATACTGTATTTCTTGTGTTTTTATTATATGCCTCTGTGCACCATTCATCCGAATACCTTTGCATAATGCCACTGTCATTTTGATTTGCATTTCTTTTGACATTTTAGGCAAGGTATTCTGGCTTGATAAAATGAATGACTTGTCTGTATTTAAAAATGTGTGATGCTGTTAGTAATGTCCCTTCTGAATGAGCCCAGATAAACTTTGAGCTCCTGAAATATGAATGTGCAGGACTAAAGCCCCCTGGGATTTACTGAAGTACATTAACCTGCATTTCTGTCATGTTCAGTACTTTTAAAATTGTTGAGATGTGTAATTAAGAATATTTCACCAAGCTTAAATAAATTACAGGTTTTAAAGCATGGGAGTTCAATATAAGGTATTGTTTCATTCTAAGACTGTTTTTATTGCTGTTTTTTTAGATGTTGTTCCAGTCGGTATCTGTATACCAGAACATATTGGATAGCTGCCAAGGACACATTTTCATTGCATGAAAATGTAAGCCCAATAAAAAAACTAGTTTCAGACTACAGTCTTAATTTAGGTTTTGATACAGCAGCAAAGAGTTAGAACATCTGTCAAATTGTTATTCTTATATTTGTCTCTAATAACCAACCAACCTTTGCTTCATATCAAAACAGGACGCTATGTGCAATCTCTACAGTGGGGACAAACGCAGTTGTTGTAAAGTAAGGAAGAGTTAGAATTAATTCTATGCATTAAGATAAAAATCCTTCTATGTGAGGAGGCAGGCTCAGGCCCCCTAATACTTACCTGAGGCCCCTCTCTGTCCAGCGGTGTCCAGGAGTGCCTCAGCCTTCCGAGATACTCCTTCCTGATTGGCTGAGACACATCATTGGCGCCATTGGCTCCCACTGTTGTCAATCAAAGTCAGCTAGCCAGTCATGGGAGAGAGGGGGTGGACCAGGTCGGGGCTCCGTGTCTGAATGGACAGAGGGAGCAGTGACACCGTTCAGGTGCCCCCATAGCAAACTGTTTGCTATGAGGGCACAGAACAGGAGGGAGGGGCCAGAATCTTAGAAGAGGGAACCAAAAAGAGGCGGATCCGGGCTGCTCTGTGCAAATCAACTGCAACAGAGCAGGTAAGTATGACGTGTTTATTATTTGTATAGGAAAAAAACAAGCCTTTACAATCACTTTAATGTCACAGTGACATCCACACACCTAATTTCTTGTACAAACAACACAAGGGCAGATAATGAAAGAAATCTACCCAATAGTGTCACAGAAAGAAACAAAATTCTGGACATGGAATATTTAACTCTTCCACATTCTATTGAAAAACGTAAAATATGTGCATAAATAAATGACCTATATTTTTATCAAATGTCTCAGATCCTTCAGCCTTCATTTTATTCAGAATTGATTATATTTGAACATTGTGTTAAAGTGGTTGTAACCCTGAGGCCTCGTACACACAACCGAGAATCTCGTTGTAAAAGAAACATCGTTTTTCTCGACGAGGTTCTTGTCAGGCTTGTCGAGAATCTTGTCAAGCTTTCTTTGTGTACACACTGTCAAGACAAAATCTCGTCGTTCTAAAACGCGGTGACGTACAACACGTACAACGGCACTATAAAGGGGAAGTTCAATTCCACTGGCACAACCCTTGGGGCTGCTTTTGCTAATCTCATGTTACCGCGTGTTAAGTAAAAGTTTGGTGAGAGACGATTTGCGCTTTTCAGTCTGTTACACCGTGACGAATGTGCTATCTCCATTACGAACGCTACTTTTACCGAAGGTGCGCTCCCGTCTCATACTTTATTCTGAGCATGCGCGGGTTTCTAAGCATACACACAAACGTGTTTCTCGTTGTAAACCAGCCCGACGAGGAACACGACAAGGAAATTGAGACTCCCGACGAGAAAAAAGAGAACTTATTCTCTTTTTTTCTCGTCAAGATCCACGACAGTTTTCTCGGCGAAAAACATACACGACCGTTTTCCTCTGCAAAAAGCTCTACCACCAAGTTTCTTGATGGATTCTGTCGAGGAAAACGGTCATGTGTACGAGGCCTCAGTCTGAAATCTGATCAAAGCACATACAGTATATCTGTAGTGTTTACTTATGTCTCTCTAAAGCTCTCCAAGTGTCATTTCTCTCTGGTGCTTCTTTCCTCAGTTATCAGCATGTGTCACTTCTGAGAAGTTTTCCTGACACATGAGATACATTTGTGACATGGAGAGAGCACAGCACACAGCTTGTCTATTCACAACACTGCTCTGTATCCTTCCTTCTTTCTTGTTTGCTGTGTGGAGGGGGGGGGGGTGTGCCTTTCCTCCAATCAGCTCTCACACAATGTAACTGCAGCTCTCCACCCCACCTCTGTGAAACAGACAGATAAAGAAGGATTTTAACACAATTCTGCCCTTTTGAAGGAGTATAGCAAAGAGAAGACTGCAGAAAAACAAGTAAAACTTATATAGAAGATTTTTTTTTTCATCTCTGTGTAACACATGTCATCCGTCACTTGGTTTATGAGAGGGTTTACAACTGCTTTAACCACTTGACCTCTGGAAGATTTACCCTACTTTATGACCAGGCCACTTAATAAAATAAAATGAATATCATTTCTTCCTGCAAAAGAGTTTTCTTTTGGTGGTATTTGATCACCACTGTGTTTTTTATTTTTTGTGCTATAAACAAAAAAAGACTGACAATTAAAAAAAAACAAAAAAAAACTATATTTTATACTTTCTGCTATCAAATATATCCAATAAAAAAAAATCGGGAAAAAAAAATCTAATATGAAACCAAAATCAAGAACACTTCCTTCATACAATTGCAGGGTTAATTTGCACAGACGACAATGGGGGAAAGAGAATCCACACTAGACTCATTAACATTATACAGACAACCGACAGACAGGTGGCTGGAGTTGACATCAGCACCTTCTAACAGTATGAACTAATCAGTCTTTCTAATATGGCTTATACAGGGTTCCATTTTAAGTAACCCAAGCAACATTCTTAATGTCCATTATTTTCTTGCTCACCATTTGCCCCTAATAGACACAGAGTGACTTATGCTGCGTACACACAATCATTTTTCGGCATGAAGAAAACGTTGTTTTTCAAAAACGTAATTTAAAATGATCGTGTGTGGGCTACACATCATTTTTCAGGTTCTGAAAAACGACAAAAAAAAATTCGAACATGCTGCATTTTTAAACGTTGTTTTAAACAATGTCATTTTTCGGGTTGTAAAAAATGATCGTGTGTGGGCTAAAACGACGTAAAAAACCCGTGCATGCTCAGAAGCAAGTTATGAGACGGGAGCGCTCGTTCTGGTAAAACTACCGTTCATAATGGAGTAAGCACATTCATCACGCTGTAACAGACAGAAAAGCGAGAATCGTCTTTTACTAACACGGAATCAGCTAAAGCAGCCCAAAGGCGAATGGAACTTCCCCTTTATAGTGCCGTCGTACGTGTTGTACGTCACCGCGCTTTGCTAGATCATTTTTTTTAAATGATGGTGTGTAGGCAACGTCATTTTAATGATGAAGTTGGGAAAACTTCGTTTTTTCTACATGCCGAAAAACGCAGTTTTTTTTCATGCTGAAAAATTATCGTGTGTACGCGGCATAAGACATAAGAGGTGCATGGGGAGCTGAATCAAGAGTATCCCATACTTTCCAAGGGATTCTGGGTTTTACGGGCCCTCCCATCACAGAAGGTGCCAGGGACCCAGGACAGGCCTGCCAAATGCGGGATTATCCAGGGCAAATAGGGACACACGGTCACCCTACTGCCATACTGGTTCCAGTGTCCCCAGACAAGTGCAGCCTGCAACAGTGTTTCTAGCTGCTACCATACCAGTCCCCACGTCAACAGACCAGTGTAAACCAGCAACAGTTTTTCCTGATCATCACTACACCAGTGCCAGTGTCAGCAGACTAATGCACCCAGGACAGTCATTCCTGATTATCACCACATCAGTGCAGGCAGTAACAGTGTTCCTGAATGCTACCATACCATTCCCAGTGTCCTCAGACCACTGCAGCCTGAAACAGCATTTCTAGTCACCACCACATTAGTCCCAATGTCACCAGGCTAGTGTAAGCCAGCAACCATGTTCCTGATTGTCACCACACCAGTCCCAGTGTTACCAGACCTGTGCAGCCAGCAACAGTGTTCCTGGTTGCACCCACACCAGTCCCAGTGTTTCCAGACTTGTGCAGCCAGAAAAAGTGTTACTGATTGCTACCACACGAGTCCCAGTGTTACCAGACCTGTGCAGCCAGCAACAGTGTTCCTGGTTGCACCCACACCAGTCCCAGTGTTACCAGACCTGTGCAGACAGCAACAGTGTTTCTGATTGCCACCACACCAGTCCCAGTGTTACCAGACC
The DNA here is from genome assembly GCF_905171775.1 of Rana temporaria. NCBI lineage: Eukaryota > Metazoa > Chordata > Amphibia > Anura > Ranidae > Rana > Rana temporaria. Next base: position 260,453,948 of record NC_053489.1, on the reverse strand, counting down.
TGTGCAGCCAGTAACAGTGTTCCTGATTGCACCCACACCAGTCCCAGTGTTACCAGACCTGTGCAGCCAGCAACAGTGTTTTTGATTGCCACCACACCAGTCCCAGTGTTACCAGAACTGTGCAGGCAGCAACAATGTTCATGATTGCTGCTACACCCAGTGCCTCAGTATGCAGGGATGCATGCAGGGGATTTTATTAACAAGTGTTCTGCCTCCAAAATGTCTGGTAGTAAATACATTTTCCTCTGATTAATGTAGTAATATTAACAAACACATACACACAATTATTGGAAGGAAAACAAAAATTCAGCTATTTATCACTATCAAAATCAATATTTCACCTTTTGTCTCAAAAACCTTTTCAGGATTAAACTGTATATAGCATATTTTACACCCAGCGTATAATTTTTTTAACCCCCCCCCCCCCCCAATGCCCCTCCACACAACAAAATTATTTTAGGTATAAATGTAAAAAATGGGAACCAAAAAATGAAGAGTGTAGACTTTATTTTCGTTAATGTTGTATATACTGCATAATCATATTGGTAGAAAAAAACAAAACAAACAAAAACAAGTATTCAATAGGCGAAACATAAATAGGGTGCCAAATAAAATAAAATTCAAGGGTTTAACAGTGTGAAAAATTGTGTACTGTGGGGAAACATTGGGATAATAGGGGATATATGGAGAAACACGGGGTCAATATTGATGTGCTAAATAAAATAAAATTCATAGGTCACAGATAGCCAATTGTATACAACACACAGGAAACAAAGCAGGGAGCAAGTGGGAAATCATCACAGTACACAAGTAACAAATGGGCAAATGTGACAATATACAGGTGGCAAACAGAAAACTGTAAAAATATGAGGGCAGAAATAGGGCAATTGCGAGTACATGTGGAAAACAAATTGACAATTATGACAATTTACAGCCAAAAATTCCTTTTCCCCAAGCAAAAAAAACTCCATCCTTCCCCACGTTTATGTATGAATAAAATAGCCCATCAACATATAAAATTGTAAATACAATGCCCTCTCTTCAACCATTATACCCTGATGTTAGTTAGGTGATGTGCCCACACATATTAAAAAATCAACACTGTACATTTTACATTGACAAATGCATATTATACAACAATGTACTGTATTTTGTCAAAACAGATAGAGCAACAATATAATATTACCTAGTGTTTAACAAACAGTTAAACATATCTACAATACTGACATAATATATAATACTGAAAAGTTCTATCTGCTGACTGGGATTCTAGCTGAGAGCTGTCTAGGCATATTGCATAATGATAACTGTCATTTGTTGCTGTAAGCTGACAAAAGATTAAGGAGAGATTTTCAGGTCATCCTACTCCCAACCATTCAGAAAACCAATCATTTCAAATGTTGTTTGTCAGATCTCCAAACACTGATTATTAAGCCTTAAATATGGTAGGAGATTAGACAAAATGCATTCTATTCTTGCGTCGGTGCTCCAGACTTTTTAAGAAGATAAAATATAATGATTCCTGTATATGCTTTACAGAGTACAGAGAGTGAAGCACATTTGTCACAATTGTATTCTACATTAACTGAATGTTTTCTTAATTTAGGCTCCAGACTATAGGTACCAGTAACTCCTGTTTGTTTTTTAGTTTTGCAAAATTTCAGCCCCCTACCATCAACAAATGTACACGCTCGGACACCAGCACACACCAATTTTAATCCAAGCAGTGGAAGTCATAGTCTGCTAATAAGAATGAGGTTTGGATTTGAAATGATCTTGGTTTTGCAGCCAATCCTGTTGGTTTGAAATCTGGTCCCAGATCATTTTTTTACCCATAATGTTTGAAATGGCATTGGAACCATGGGCAGCATGCTAAGAATTGCCTATAATGGGAGCTTTTGGGCACATCACTATGGAGGGAGGCCCAGAGCAGCTATACTATCAGTGTATTAAAGCTTGTGTAGAGAGTGCTGACAAACTGCGTATAGAGGGATTACGGACAGTTAGAAAAATGGCTTAACTTTTGTGAATTGCATGGGGTAAGATGCAATAACATCTGAGTGCTGACACTCTTAAAGTGATTGTAAAGTCTTGTTTTTTTATTTATTTTAAAATAACAAATACGTAATACTTACCTGCTCTGTGCAGTTGGTTTTGCACAGAGCAGCCGGGATCCTCTTCCTATCAGATGCCTCTTTGCTGCTCCTGACCCCCCCCCCCCTGGTGAGTACCCCCACAGCAAGCTGCTTACTATGGGGTCACCCGAGCCGAGCTGTAGCTCCTTGTGTCCATTCAGACACGGAACTTCCATTTGGCCCCACCCCTCTCTCCCCTGATTGACTAACTGACTTTGTTTGACAGCCGTGGGAACCAATGGGGCCGCTGCTGTGTCTAAGCCAATCAGGAGAGATAGTCCAGGATGGCCGAGGGATTCGTGGATATCGCTGGTCAGAGAGGGGACTAATGTTAGTGGGTGCTAGAGAGGCTGCTACACACAGAAGGCTTTTTATGAACAGCCCTGTGGAGGTTGGTAAAATATCAGGGGTCTAAACAGACACCCAATGTCTCACTTTTGAGACAGAGAAAGAGATTGAGGACACGGATTCGTAAATCCTTTCTCTGCAGCAATAGCTGCAGAATGAATGAACAGGAAGGATTCTGTACAGAGGCTCCCTATTCATTCATAAAAGAAAGCACACAATCCAGCTGCTCTGAGCCCCCCTGTTGATCTTATGGGACCTGCCCTCCCCATACAGGAGGGCAGGTGCTACCCCTTATCAGCAGCCCTGAAAACACCTGCCTGTGCCTTGTGTCTCAAGAGGGTCAGCAGCTGTTTGAGTTTGTAAAATTAAAGTTTTAAACAGATATATTAGGACAACATTTTAAAACACAGGTCACAGTCGGGTCTTTTCCTATAAGGCTTCATTTCCACTGGCGTTTTTACAGCCACTTTTCTGGGCGTTTTTTACAGCTTAAAAACGCCTGTCCATGTTATTCTATGGCATCATGCCCACATAGACGTTTTTGAGCTGCAAATGGCATAGGCGTTTTTGAGCTGTAAAAAAAACGCAGGGCCAGGGCGTTCTGAAGCTCCAGAGTAGAGCTGTAAAAACGCCAGACGTTAAAAAACACTTAAAAACGCGCGAAAACGCTAAAAAACTCTCAAAAACGCTACCGCTGCATTTTTAAAGCTGCAGCTCACCAAAAAATGTTTTTTTTTTTTTTTTACAAAATAAACATGGAAAGGCGTTTTTAAGCTGTAAAAAAGGCTAACAACAGTGGCTGTAAAAACGCCAGTGGAAATGAAGCCTAAGAATTAAGCGCACCCAAAAAGGACGTTACTTAGCTGTGTAAAAATTGGCCAGTGGCAGGACACATTTGCTTTTAAGGGAGCAGCAACTGCCTCAAAAAAAAAAACACTGGCCAATTTCTATCCACCAGTCAAAGCAACCTATTACTGCTAGATACAAAAGCATGTGTATTTGCTTAAATTTTTTTTTTTTTTTTTAAAACTGAGTGTTGCTTCTGTATTTAAGTAAAGCTGATTGTAAAGGAAAAAAATCTTCAGATATGCGCTGCCAAAATTCACTGTTGCTGAGACTGTCTGTGAAAATCGTATTATTTTGTAACACCCAGTTCAGCTTTAAAGCATCCACAAACTTTGTATATACTGTATATATATATATATATATATATATATATATATATATATATATATATATATATATATATATATATATATATTTTTTTTTTGATTGTCATACATACAGAGAAAAAAAAAAAACAGTTTCATTAATCATATGAGCTCTAACAAATCCATTCAAATTCCAATTAACAGCATTGCTCCTATCTTAGATACAGGTACATCCCCAGAAAAAATGGCAAAAAAAGAGAAAGTAAGAAGCCCCATTAGGGAAAGGATTCCAAAAAGAAGGAAACAAAACAAAACAAAAAAAAACGTATAATTTAAACCATTTGGGGCAGATCAACAAAAGGATTACGCCGGCGTATCTATTGATACGCCGGCGTAATTTTAAATTTCCAGTGTCGTATCTTTGTTTTGTATCCACAAAACAAGATACGACGGCATCTGGGATCCATCCGACAGGCATACATCTTAGTACGCCGTCGGATCTTAAATGCAATTTTTCGGTGGCCGCTAGGTGGCGTTTCCGTTCGGCTTTTTCCGGCGTATAGTTAAAGCTGCTATATGGTGGCGTACTCAATGTTAAGTATGGCCGTCGTTCCCGCGTCTAATTTTAATTTTTTTGCGACGGTTTACGTAAGTCGTTCGTGAATAGGAATGTGACGTCATTTACTTTCACGTCGAATCCAATGACGTCCTTGTGGCATACTTTGTCGCAATGCACCCTGGGATATTTTAAGGACGGCGCATGCGCCGTTCAAAAAAAACGTTGTTTACGTCAGGTCACGACGTATTTGCATAGAACACGCCCCCATCACTCCCATTTGAAATTGCGTGCCCTTACGCCGCAATAGATACACTACGCCGCCGTAACTTACCGTGCGGATTCTTTGAGGATTCACAAGAAGAAAAAGTAAGTTACAGTGGCGTAGTGTATCTTAGATACGCTACGCCTGGCTAAAGATAGGCAGATCTTTGTGGATCTGCCCCTTTGTATTTTTTCTGTTACCCTTGAAGCTACATAAAAAGAACCCCTCTATGTCCCTAGATGGTAGTATGGTCTTTTTTTGACTGGTATAAGTGAACCATGGCATGTGACCAAAAAAATTCCCAATTGTTGTTGCCAACATCCCCAAATTTTATGTATAGAAAACCAAGGCGTGAGGTCAGCCGCTGGCCATCACAGAACAGCACAGCAGCCAGACACACGCCAATAGCGAGATGTTACAGGGGAGGTGGGGATGGTTCAGACAGGAGAGGGCAAGCAGAAGGCGTGGCCAGGGACATGCAATGTGTCATTGGACAACAAAGCCCTTGGGTGTCCATACAACCACGGGTCAGGGGCTCGGATGCGATCGCGGCAATGCCACATCAAACTAGCGCCAACGTTAGATCACAAACAGGTAACAGCAGCCAATTACAGCCAAACACAAGGAAAGCCACAAAAAGATGTAAGAGAAAGAGGGATCCAAAAATGGACATACAATCGGAGAGAGAAGCCCTGGATGAGACATTCTGCAAATCTAGTAAAGAAAAAACAAAGCATAATTAATGCACATTTAAGTTTATAGATAGTTACAACAACAATGGTGTGTTTAAACAAACATCAATAAATGTCATTTAGAAATATTATGTTGGTAGACTTACAATAGATACAGGTACTGTGGGCATACACATACCAGAACTGCATCATCATTTTGTTATCCCCCTGAAGAAGAGATACGGGCTAAACCTCCTGAAACGCGTTGGGTTCATTGGAGAAATATTTTTCTAAATCTATGTAGTTCTTTTGAACCTAGCACTGTATTTATATGTTGTGTTGATCATAAATGTATGGTGATGTGTTACACCATTACATCTTTTTAATCTTCAAACCTTTAATAAATGTCATGTTTTAATGACATATTGCATACAAGTGTTCGCCTATAAAGTCCTGCAGAACCGCGGTAGGGGGGTACTTTTCCTTTTTTGGTTTTCTATGCATACTCTATAAAAAAACACATGCTTACATGAACATAAGAGGCATATAGAGATTCTCCCATCAAACATTGAGTGATGTATGGTCATTGGCCAGTTCAACTATGTAAATGTTATGGATCCTGACTGATAAGCTTAGCAGCCTGTGAGCACAAGATATATGTCACTCTGATCAGATAAGGACCTTCCTACCTGCAGATCCCTGTAATTGAATATAATTGCAATCCTTGCAGGATAAATGTAGCCATTCACTTGATTTCTCACTAACGACATGGCTGCCTGAATACCTGAGCAGTGACTGCATCTGACTGGATGCAGTCACTGTTTGGCCAACAATTTTCTATGTGGCTCAGTCAATTTTAAATCAACTTTTGTCAAGCTGGGTGGTACTTGCAGGGCCATTTATAGCTCTAATTCCAGCCAATTTAGCAAGATTCAGCTGGAATTCAAGCTGTCTATGGCAGCCTAACTGCTTGCCGACCAGCCGCCGTAGTTATGCGGCGGCAGGTCGGCTCTGCTGGGCGAGATCACGTAGCTATAGGTCACCTTGCGATCACCGCCGGGCACCCGTGATCGCTCGTTACAGAGCGAGAACCGGGAGCTGTGTGGGTAAAAACACAGCTCCCGGTCCTGTCAGGGGGGGAAATTACCTATTGTCTGTTCATACAATGTATGAACAGCGATTTGTCATTTCCCTATGTCAGTCCACCCCCCCTTCAGTTAGAACACACCCAGGGAACATACTTAACCCCTTCCTCGCCCCCTAGTGTTAACCCCTTCAGTGCCAGTGTCATTTTTATAGTAATCAATGCATTTTTATAGCACTGATCGCTATAAAAATAACAATGGTCCCAAAAATGTGTCAAAAGTGTCCGAAGTGTCCGCCATAATGTCGCAGTACCGATAAAAATCGCTGATCACTGCCATTAGTAGTAAAAAAAAAAAATTAAGAAATATGCCATAAAACTATCCCCTATATTGTAAACGCTATAACTTTTGCGCAAACCAATCAATAAACGCTTATTGCGATTTTTTTTATTAAAAATATGTAGTCGAATACATATCGGCCTAAACTGAGGAAAAAAAATATTTTTTATATATTTTTGGGGGATATTTATAATAGCAAAAAGTAAAAAAATAGATATTTTTTTTTTCAAAATTGTGGCTCTATTTTTGTTTATAGCGCAAAAACTAAAAACCGCAGAGGTGATCAAATACCTGCGATTACCATATAAACAATAGATACAAAAAACAAACAGTGAAAAAAATATAAATCGCGCTACCTCTAAACCATGTGAAACAAATGTTTGAATCACAAAACACACAAAACTATGTAATATATGTTGATATAAATCATAAACTATGTGATATTTGTGCCAAGTGTAGCTTCTCATACAAGGTGATGTCATTTGTTTTCCAGACAAGTGTTCTTGCAGTGCGATAGGTTACTCAGCATGCGGTGCAACTTGGTGCCACATGTACGCTGCTTGACATCTACAGGCAGCATGCATTCTACTCTCACAGGGAATGCAAGAGAGCAATTTCAGGCTTAATTTAACCTTTGTCTAGATTGCTGTCGTTAAACTATGTACTTGGAAATGTGAAATTCTGAAACTTTTCATCTGGTTTCTTTGGAAACCTAACAAGTGGCAAGTAAAGGCATGCAGAGAACACAGTTGTATAACTCAACTAAATAGATTCTGGCAAATGTTTTATAAAATATATTTTCCAATATAATTATTTTAATTAAAATTTCAGAAGTGGCAACAACAAATGTATAATTATTGTGGAGATTATATAGTACTCTGCAGGAAGGAACAATACTTCATTGTACACTAACTGTGAAAACAAAGAACGGATATTCTTATAAAAAATATCATATTGTACACTAATCAATTTATCAAAAAATAGAACGATTCCAGTCATTTATTCAACAAATATATCAAAGATGTAATAGTATACTGTGAAAAAAAGTAAGGACACCATTGGCATCAAAACCTCATATTGCCCTCTTTTGAAAAAATATCTTCTTGTTGGCATTTTGTATATTTGCTAATTAGTCTCTGACATGAATGTCTGTATGTATGTATTCCTTCATTCAAAATTTCTTAAATTGCAAGATGTTTGTTTGTTGTCTTGCAAAACTGCCTGTTTCAAAACCCCCTAGAATTTTTTTTTTAAGGGAATCAAATCAGGGTTCTGACTAGACGGATCCATAACCCTCTATTTATTTTTCTTTCTTTTTCTTTCTGAATTTGCTAGTGAGCATAGAACCATTATTGTGTTGAAAGATTCAACTTCAACTTTTGGTCAGTTGGGATCACATTGTCATCAAACAGGCTTGAATATGATGCAGAATGTAGAATTGAATTGATAGCTGCAAGGTGACCAGACCCTGAAGCAGCAAAGCAACCCCACATTTTTACATTTCCACCACAATGCTTCACAGTTAATACAAGGTTCTTCTGAAGTTCTTCCCGAAGGCCTGGTCATTGTCTATATGTTCAATGGCAAGCTATAATCCTAAACTGACCTATAGGTTTGAATCTTGGCTGGCCTCAAATCGGGGAAGGAGAGCACTGGGAGGACATGTGACCGTACAGCGGCGCTGTAAAATAGGTATTTGGCTGCATCATTTTAAAAAAACGCATACACTGTGTAACGGTCAGGGGTTAACGCCGTTTACGATATTCCATTCCACCAACCCACGACAGCTTATCGACACTCCACAATCCAGCAGACGAACCCCAATAACGAGACACGGCTCTGTTCGAGGTTCAAACGAATAGACAATCTTTATTGAGAAGGCAGGCTCTTATATACACCAAAAAGGATGCTGCAGTAATCAGATGGACAATGACACACTCCACTCACAACATCATACCATGGGTACTAACGAGCCTCCAATACACATCTTTTAGTCAGAATTTCTGGCACCGAGATTATCTACATGAGCTAATTACTAATCATTTACCCAGACAAGATGACTCCAAGATAAGCTCTTCTCACCTGCTATACAATACACATTTATCATCAATAGAAATTCACACAATACGGTGTCAATTAGCATAACACAATCAAAGGTCTTTAGAGTCAGACAAAGGTTAATTTACATGACAGTAGCATACAACATTAAACACCTTAACAGTCTGTGTTCCCACATTGAATGAATCACTCTTTCTATTGACCGGTTGGGTTTAGAATCAACAACCTGTAATATTTCAAGATATCCTGGAATACATTGTGAATTATCATTACTGTCCCATCACCTATAATCCAAGATATAATTTCTCAGTCATCCTATGCCCCTAGTGGACATAGGATGACTTTAGACACAAAAGTCATCGGTGAAGCTGAAACAGGAGTACCTCACACCCTGCAAGAGCCTCTGGGTCCCACGGGCCCTCCCGTTACACACTGCACAGTATATCTTGCTGTAACAGAGGAGATTCCAGGATTTGTAATTGGTGACTTTACAACTGCTTTAAACCAGGCCTTGACTACAACTTTCCTAATCGGTTTCAAAGTAGCCTCTCTGTAGTCCCGTGTCAATCTGAAGTATAGGTTAGCCTTTTTGTCCCTTTTCACATATTTGACCAGCAATTTTGAAATAATTTCTTATAGCAATTTCCAGTAACTTACCATGTTGCAATGTCTTAGCCGCTAAAACATGCTGTTCTTTTGAATGACAGTGACTGCAATCTTTATTTTTAGTGTTGAGTTCTTTATTCTGCTCTTCTATAGTCTTAGTATTTTACTTTTAGACCCTTTCTCACTAAAGTTGTTTTTCAGGCATTTTAGCGCTAAAAATAGCGTCTGTAAAGTGCCTGAAAAATGCCTCCCATGCCACCCCAGTGCAAAAGGTTAAAAGCGCCACGCTAGCGTCCGAAAAGTACAGCTAAAACAACGGTAAAGCGCCGCTAAAACTAGTGCCGCTTTACTGATAACGCGGCATGGCACCAGTTTGAAAGTGCCCTTAATTCTTCCTGCATAATGCAGGAAATTCTTACAATTGCTTGGTGCTTCAGCATAATTTCCCTTCCATAACTCAGCGATTTCCTAACTGTCTGTAGAAAATACATAACAGTCTCTTTAATTTAAGTCTCCACTAGGGATGAGCTGAACATACCTGGGTTTGGTTCAAGACAAGTTTGGCGAACATTTCGGAAGTACAGATGCTTAACCAACCCCACTGAAGTCAATGGGGTAGAGTTAAAAAAGGTAAATAGACTGTGCTCTTTGCAAATGCAGTTGCACTCATTCTTACAGAGCTTAGTAAATGTGGTGAAGCTCTGCTGATTTCCATCATCCAATCGTTGAAACAAAAATGCTATTTTTTGTATCTTCCTTGCACCTGATTGGGTATTGTTTACAAAGTGAAGCTTTACCACATCTCGAGGAAAATGAATGCAACTGTACTTGCGAACAAAGTGCACCGTCTATTTGCTTTTTGTAAATCCACCTCATTGGGAGCTGAATGTTAAAAATGTCTGGCCATTTTCTTCTAGGCTAATAGGCAAGGGATTGTCAAACAAATGGCATGAAGCAGCATGTTTAATAATGCTTAAAGTGTAAAAATTCCTTAACATGCCTAGGGGAATGCCCTTAACCTGATTGTAAAATTGGGCATCTGTACAATGTATACAACCTACTACAGCAAAACTGGCATTGCCAGCAATTAAAAGCTTTGTCCGCTTTTCCTCTGTTTGCAAACAAACAATCTGAAATTCCTTTCCTCTATGCCAGTCCCTTATCCTAGATAAGGGTTAGGTATAGATGTTAAGATGGAACCATATGCAAAAAAATTAATAAACAAGTTAGAAAAGAAAATGGCTTGGGATCTCTCCCTAATTTCACACTTAGCCCAAATTTAAGAGGGAACCCTCTGAAAAATCAAGAAAAAAGTGTGGGATTCTCCCAAAAATCCACACCATACCCGTATCTGAGTCTGAAGCCAGGAAAAAAGGGGGAGGACTAGTATGTACCCCCCCTCCTGAACCATATCAGGCCAAATTCTTTCAACATGGGGATGGGGTACCCTGACAAAGCCAATGCTGGTGAGAACAAGGGCCTATTCCTCACAACCATTGGCTGGTGGATGTAAGGGGTCTTATTGAAATCCGGAAGCCCCATTTAACAATAAGTGGACACCCAGATTCCAGGTTCCCCATGTGAATGAGTAAGGGGTACACTTTACCCCTATTCATTCACGAAAAAGGAGAAATGTAAATAAAAACACACAGGGGCAGATCCACAGAGATCTGCACCCGCGCAGCGTATCAGAGATACGCTACGCCGCCGTAACTTTCCCGGATTTGGTTCGAATCCTGAAAGATTGCGCATCAAAAGTTACGGTGGCGTAGTCTATCTCTGGCGGCGTAACGGCGCGTAATTCAAATCGGCGATTGGGGGGCGTGTTTCATTTAAATGAAGCGCGTCACCGCGCCGAATGAACTGCGCATGCTCCGTTTCTAAATTTCCTGTCGTGCATTACGCTAAATGATGTCGCAACAACTTAATTTTTTTTAACTTAGACGTGAATTATGTCCATCCCGATTAACGGACGACTTACGCAAAATAAAAAAAAAATTCAAAATAAACATGGGAACGACGGCCATACTTAACATGGCAGGTCTAACTATACACGACAAAATACCAGCTTTAACTATACGCCGGAAAAAGCCGACTAGAGACGCCGTAAAAAAATGCGCCGGACGCTCGTACGTTCGTGGATTGTCGGAAATAGCTAATTTGCATACCCAACGCGGAAAACGACATGAACGCCACCCAGCGGACGCCAAAGTATTGCATCTTAGATCTGAAGGCGTACGAGGACGTACACCTGTCGGATCTAACCCAGATGCCGTCATATCTTGGTTTGAGGATTCAAACCAAAGATACGACGCGGGTAATTTGAAAGTACGCCGGCGTATCAGTAGATACACCGGCATACTCGCTCTGTGGATCTGCCCCACAGTTTTTGACTTTTCCTGTAATATAAAAAACCCCAAAAAACAAGAATGCCCCATCAGTAATCCCTGTGATGTCATTTTTTTGCATGGGGGCCTTTTTAAAAGTAATACGATCCCACCAGACGCATACTTTACATTGCCAGGTAGACTAGGATGCATTAAGGTGAAAAAACACAAAGGTTTACAACCCCTTTAAGATTTTAGTGATGCTGAAGGGGAAAGAAAGCAACAGGAATTACCGTACACAGACTGTGCAGATGAACACAGATTAGGGAGAGATAAAAGAAAAGCAGGAGAGGTGACAGGACAAACTCTGATGCCAGTGAGACAAAAGAGAAAGAGGAGCAATGCTGGTGGCAAGTTACAGCACACACTAATGTTGGTATCATAATTATTATGTGAAATGTATGTTCTTAACCACTTAAGACCCGGACCATTATGCAGCTAAAGGACCTTGCCCCTTTTTGCGATTCGGCACTGCGTCGATTCAACTGACAATTGCGCGGTCGTGCGATGTGGCTCCCAAACAAAATTGGCATCCTTTTTTTCCCACAAGTAGAGCTTTCTTTTAGTGGTATTTGATCACCTCTGCGGTTTTTATTTTTTGCGCTATAAACAAAAATATAGCGACAATTTTGAAAAAAATGCAATATTTTTTACTTTTTGCTATAATAAATATCCCCCAAAAATATATAAAAAAACGTTTTTTTTCCTCAGTTTGGGCCGATACGTATTCTTCTACATATTTTTGGTTAAAAAAATCGCAATAAGTGTTTATTGCTTGGTTTGCGCAAAATTTATAGCTTTTACAAAATAGGGGATTGTTTTATTGCATTTTTATTAATAATTTTTTTTTTACTACTAATGGCGGCGATCAGTGATTTTTTTTCGTGACTGCGACATTATGGCGGACACGTCGGACAATTTTGACACATTTTTGGGACCATTGTCATTTTCACAGCAAAAAGTGCTATAAAAATGCACTGATTACTGTGAAAATGACAATTGCAGTTTAGGAGTTAACCACTAGGGCGCACTGTAGGGGTTAAGTGTGACCTCATATGTGTTTCTAACTGTAGGGGGGCTGGGCTGGACGTGTGACATCAGTGATCGTCTTTCCTTATATCAGGGAACAGAGGATCACTGCCACTGCCACAATGAAGAACGGGGAAGGTGTGTTTACACACACCTCTCCCCATTCTTCAGCTCCGGTGACCAATCGCGGGACACCGGCGGCGATTGGGTCTGCGGGTCCCACGGGCGCGGAGCTTTGGACCAGGTCGCCCCCATGGCTGGGCTTAAAGAGACATGTACAGGTACGTGATTGTGCCCAGCCGTGCCATTCTGCTGACGTATATCGGCGTAAAGGGGTCCTTAAGTGGTTAATAAATAATAATAAATTTCGATATTAGGCCCGGCAATCACTGCTGTGCTGCCTCTTAAGCTAACCTACATTACTCTGGAAATCTATTGTTATGTATTGCATGTTTATTTAAGATTGTATATATAAAATTGTAAAATTTTATGTTAAAATTGTATATATAAAACTGTTTAAAAAGGTATATACACAGTATCTCACAAAAGGGAGCACACCCCTCAAATTTTTGTAAATATTTTATTATATCTTTTCATGTGACAACACTGAAGAAATGACACTTACTACAATGTAGTGAGTGTACAGCTTGTAAAACAGTGTAAATTTGCTATCCCCTCAAAAAAACTCAACACACAGCCATCAATGTCTAAACCACTGGCAACAAAAGTGAGTACACTCCTAAGTGAAAATGTCCAAATTAGGCCCAATTAGCCATTTTTCCTCCCTGGTATCATGTGATTCATTAGTGTTACAAGGTCTCAGGTGTGTTAAATTTGGTGTTATCACTCTCACGCTCTCATACTGGCCACTGGAAGTTCAACATGGCACCTCATGGCAAAGAACTCTCTGAGGATCTGAAAAAAATAATTGTTGCTCTACATAAAGATGGTCTAGGCTATAAGGAGATTGCCAAGACCCGGAAACTGAGCTGCAGCGCGGTGGCCAAGACCACACAGCGATTTCACAGGACAGACAGGTTCCACTCAGAACAGGCCTCGCCATGGTCGACCAGAGAAGTTGAGTGCATGTTCTCAGTGTCATATCCAGAGGTTGTCTTTGGGAAATAGACGTATGAGTGCTATCAGCATTGCTGCAGAAGTTGAAGGGGTGGGCGGGGGGGGGGGGGGGGGGGGCCTGTCAGTGCTCAGACCAACCGCCGCACACTGCATCAAATTGGTCTGCATGGCTGTCTTCCCAGAAGAAAGCCTCTTCTAAAGATGAAAGCCTGCAAACAGTTTGCTGAAGACAAGCAGACTAAGGAAATGAATTACTGGAACCATGTCTTGTGGCCTGATGAGACCAAGATGAACTTATTTGGTTCAGATGGTGTCAAACGTGTGTTGCAGCAACCAGATCAGTACAAAGACAAGTGTGTCTTGTCTACAGTCAAGCATGGTGGTGGGGGTGTCATTGTCTGGGGCTGCATGAGTGCTCCGGCACTGGGGAGCTACAGTTTGGGAACCATGAATGTCAACATGTACTGTGACATACTGAAGCCAAGTATAATCCCCTTGCTGGGGATTATACTGCCGCAGGGCAGTATTCCAACTTTATATTGGCCCCAAACAGGCACGGATTTACTCCCTTTGCCGCCCCAAGGCCGGGTCCTTCAATGCCGCCCCCCACATGCACACACACACCATCACATAGAAATGAGGTAAAAACAAATAAAAAAAAACGAAATTACATTAAACCCCCCCCCCCCCCCTGCCAAATTCTATATTGAAATACAGTACTTAGAACTCCATCTGACTGTTTACATGTTGAATCTTAAAAGCAGCGGACTTCTGTCAGATTAGAAAACCTGTGAGATCAGCAGGCTTGCCGCTGCTTTTAAAATTCAACATGTAAACAGTCAGATGAAGTTCTAAGTACTGTATTTCACTATAGAACCTCAGTTTACTGTAATAAATAAGTGTAAAATGTAAAACACCGGGGGATGTACAAAGATGTCCGCTTGTCCCCTTCTCACCGTATCCTTAGGGTGGATGAAAGCAGAGTGTAGCAAGATGGCAGTGATTCGTCACATTTCGTCACATTTGGGATTTAGTGTGCTGTTTTGTTGTAAAAGTGTTGAAACGCATATGGCGGTGTTGCGCATGCGCAGTGCAATTTTTTTCAGCGGAACGTCACTTTCGGAGCAAACTGTGATGGGTAGCCATATGTGATGAGACAAGGGGCGGATGCTTTTCTCAATACAGAACGGCTGGTGTTCTGCCAATGAAGGTCCCCCCGGCGGATATGGACCCCCCTGTACTGTGCAGGCACGGCGCTTGCACAGTACGAACCTCAACGGAGCTGTCGAAAATTGCTGAAGATGTAGAGCTGAGAGTCAGCTCTACATAGCGCCTGCGCAATGACTAATACACATGCCGCACGCTCCTGATGCTAGTGCTACTCTGCAAGGGGTCATTTTAGCAATTAAGTACACGTCTTAGCGGGGCGTGTTAAAACAAATGGAGGGCGGGTTTTGAAATGTTGATGGGCGGGTTTTGCAATGGGGTTAAGTCATAAGCATAATAAGAATAAACTGTGACAAGTATTGAAATTGGCCATCAACATTGAACTACTCGCCCTTATGATCTCTGTCCATCATTTAAAAATACCGCCTGTTTTGTGAGTTAGTTTGTGCAAATCCGCCCATCAACATTGCAAAACCCTCCTTCCATTCGTTTTAACACACCCCGCTAAAACGTGTACTTTATTGCTAAAATCATCCCCGCCCCTTGCAGAGTAGCACTAGCATCAGGAGCATGCGGCATGTGTAATAGTCATTGCACAGGCACCGTCTAGAGCTGACTTTCAGCTCTACATTTTCGGCAGCTCCGTGCTGTGCCTGCGCAGTACAGGGGGTCCTTATACGACAGGATTTTTTCCCCTGTTGCTGCGGCGCCACCCCTGCACCCACTTCCGCCCCGAGGCCTGGCCTCGATGGTCTTGTCAGGAATCCGGCCCTGGCCCCAAACACACCTCCAAGATAACCACTGCCTTGCTAAAGAAGCTGAGGGTTAAGTTGATGGACTGGTCAAGCAAGTCTCCAGACCTAAACCCTATTAAGCATCTTTGGGGCATCCTCAAATAGGAAGGTGGAGGAGCACAAGGTCTCTAACATCCACAAGCTCCGTGATGCCATCATGGAGGAGTGGAAGAGGACTCCAGTGGCAACCTGTGAATCTCTGGTGAACTCCATGCTCAAGTAGGTTAAGGCAGTGCTGGAAAATAATGGTGGCCACACAAAATATTGACACTTTGGGCCCAATTTGGATATTTTCACTTTAGCGGTGTACTCACTTTTATCTACATTAGATCTACATTATAGTAAAACTATTGTTAACACCAGGCCCCTGCATGGGCTCCATTGTTTGTATATATTTTTTGGGGAAAAAAATCACATTGAAACAGAAAACAAATGGAGAACAACGCAAACTTTATCAAGTGTTTTTAGTGGGAGTTGAACACTGAACCCCAGTGCTGCAAGGTCATAGCACTTTTCCGCCCATTTAAACTAATGTGAATACTCCAGTTGTATTTAGTTTCACTTTTATAAAAAATTTGTCAGAAAAAACCTACGGATGATTCTGATCCCAGCGCTCAATGGAAAAAAGGGTTAAATGTATGATTGTTTTATGCAGTAGAAAAAGCAGCTATTATAATAAAATAGTGACATAAAAAACGATGTGTTATTAAGAAATATTAATAAAACATTAACAGCGCTAAAAAAAGCCTATCAAATGGCTTATGAGTCCAATACTCATATACTGCAATGGTTAGTTGAGGAAAAAGTTTATAAAGTTATGTATGCATAAAGGTATTATGTAACATGTGTCCACACTCTTTGTGAATCAATTAATGATAGTCCTTGCACTTCCTCTAATATGCTGTTCTTTGTGTGGAGTGATTTCACAGTATAGCTGTTTGTTCATTCAAATGCTGGTTGGAGCTGTCTGTGATTTCCCCCTAAGGTATTGTACTCACCAAAAAGTAGTACTTTAAAAGCATTGGATACATCCACTGGTGGTAATCACTCATCGGTTCTCCTCCTCTGGTGTATAGTGATGATCCGTACGCTCTTCAATCAGTGTAGCTTGGCAATCATGCAGGGAAGCAAGAGAGACTTTGCATAGTGTAAAATCCTTTTTATTTATAATCATAAAACCCCTGCTACCCGCTCATGCTTACACAAGATTAAAGATAAAAAGCGCTTGTCATAAAGGCTGCTGCCTCTGCTCACTCAGGAATATGGCTCCAAATACGCCCTCTGAAGACGTGGACCTATCACGAAACGCGTCAGGGCGTGACTACACGACGATTCAGCTTGCAAGGCAGCCCAGCTTCTACCCGGGACTTACGAGGGGAAATTTGAGCCTGAGTAATTTGGAGCCATATTCCTGAGTGAGCAGAGGCAGCAGCCTTTATGACAAGCGCTTTTTATCTTTAATCTTGTGTAAGCATGAGCGGGTAGCAGGGGTTTTATGATTATAAATAAAAAGGATTTTACACTATGCAAAGTCTCTCTTGCTTCCCTGCATGATTGCCAAGCTACACTGATTGAAGAGCGTACGGATCATCACTATACACCAGAGGAGGAGAACCGATGAGTGATTACCACCAGTGGATGTATCCAATGCTTTTAAAGTACTACTTTTTGGTGAGTACAATACCTTAGGGGGAAATCACAGACAGCTCCAACCAGCATTTGAATGAACAAACAGCTATACTGTGAAATCACTCCACACAAAGAACAGCATATTAGAGGAAGTGCAAGGACTATCATTAATTGATTCACAAAGAGTGTGGACACATGTTACATAATACCTTTATGCATACATAACTTTATAAACTTTTTCCTCAACTAACCATTGCAGTATATGAGTATTGGACTCATAAGCCATTTGATAGGCTTTTTTTAGCGCTGTTAATGTTTTATTAATATTTCTTAATAACACATCGTTTTTTAGTTTCACTTTTAGCTCACAAAGTCAGATCAGGATTGTGCATAAATCTTAAAATCCCATACTGTGATATTTTTTTAGGCCCTGTTTGATAGAAATATATACTACCGTATGTCAATAAACTTCTGATTAGCCTGTACTGGCACAGGCTTTCAGTACAAAGCAGGCACAAATTGATTCAGCCTTTGCACAGCAGTCTTTAAGCAGTGTGATGTGGAAACCACTTTGTTTTACGGAAACTATGTTTTCTGTGCTTTCGGAAACAATTTAGGTGGATTATGCACGTTGATCTGTTCACTGCAAGTCATAGGTATGTTTTTTTTATACTAATTACAACCCAAATCATTTTGTTTTAGTGTGCAAAAAGGGTGTTTAGAAAAATTGATACAATTTTGAAGTAAATATCTTTTGTTTTTTCTCATCTACTGCTCGACTTTTACTGAGGTTATAGTTTAAAAAGGATAAGTAACTGGGTACATAACAAAACAAATATATACAGTGGGTGACCGCGATATTGTGTCAATCTCGCTCCCTTTCTCGGCGAGATTGACCTCCTACGAGCCCCATCGCAGGAGCCAGCGCCGAGCTGGCTTGCCGCAATGGAGACAAAGCCGTCATAGAAGCGACAGGGATCCGACTTGGATTCCCGCCAATTCTAGCTGCTGTTTTTGGTATGAATCCTGAGAGGGAACTCCACGCCAAATTTTAAATAAAAAAACGGCATGAGTTCCCCCCCAGGGGCATACCAGGCCCTTAGGTCTGGTATGGGTTGTAAAAGGAGAACCCCCTATGCCGAAAAAACGGCGTGGGGGTCCCCCCACAATCCATACCAGACCTGTATACAAAGCACGCTGCCTGGCCGGTCACGAAAGGAGTGGGGACGAGCGAGCGCCCCCCCCCTCCTGAGCTGTACCAGGCCGCATGCCCTCAACATGGGGAGGTTGGGTGCTCTGGGGCAGGGGGGCGCCACCCCAGAGCACCCTGTCCCCATGTTGATAAGCATAAATATAAAAAGCAGTGCAGCGCTGTTGATAATGATAGAATGCTTAAATACAATTAAGTAAAAACAGTGTAAACAAAAAAGCTCTTTGATAAGAGAAAGAGACCAAATAAATTAAATGAATAAGTGATAGAAAAAACAGCAAAGTCCGTTTAGAAACCCAAAAATAAAAAAGTGTCTCAATCTGGTGTGAAAAAAATTCCTTAATTAGCAAGATGTGATGAGATCTTGATTGCTGTGAAAAGGTGTTCACCCATGCAATTCGTGAAGAAAGGATTAACCGCTTACCAGAGGTAAAGACTGTTTTCCACCAGTCTTATAGAGCCTATGGGAAGTCTGGTCTCCCAATACCTTTTCAGCAAAATTAAACCTCAGCATTCAATCCGGGTGTCATAAATTGGAACAAAAGAAACTTTTCATAGTGCATACCGTTTAAACCAAAGGTGAGATTTAATATAAGTAATGCACTTACAGTTATGTTGCCAAAAAACTGCATAAAAGTGGACAAGGAAAAGAGAGAGCGCTTCAGCTGTAGTGTTCCGATGCTCCTCGCTACTCAGTCTGCAACCACGGCCAGCGTTCAGGACGGAACGCAATGACGTCACGGTACCCAACAATTGTTTCGTCACGAAGGGACTTCTACGGGGGATATCCGGCTATTCCCCCGTAGAAGTCCCTTCGTGACGAAACAATTGTTGGGTGCCGTGACGTCATTGCGTTCCGTCCTGAACGCTGGCCGTGGTTGCAGACTGAGTAGCGAGGAGCATCGGAACACTACAGCTGAAGCGCTCTCTCTTTTCCTTGTCCACTTTTATGCAGTTTTTTGGCAACATAACTGTAAGTGCATTACTTATATTAAATCTCACCTTTGGTTTAAACGGTATGCACTATGAAAAGTTTCTTTTGTTCCAATTTATGACACCCGGATTGAATGCTGAGGTTTAATTTTGCTGAAAAGGTATTGGGAGACCAGACTTCCCATAGGCTCTATAAGACTGGTGGAAAACAGTCTTTACCTCTGGTAAGCGGTTAATCCTTTCTTCACGAATTGCATGGGTGAACACCTTTTCACAGCAATCAAGATCTCATCACATCTTGCTAATTAAGGAATTTTTTTCACACCAGATTGAGACACTTTTTTATTTTTGGGTTTCTAAACGGACTTTGCTGTTTTTTCTATCACTTATTCATTAAATTTATTTGGTCTCTTTCTCTTATCAAAGAGCTTTTTTGTTTACACTGTTTTTACTTAATTGTATTTAAGTATTCTATCATTATCAACAGCGCTGCACTGCTTTTTATATTTATGCTTGTTAATTTGTTGTACACATTTTAGTGCTAGCTGCTACATATTTTTCTTTTGTTTGTTCATAACATCACTCATCACTTTTTCATCACTAATTTTTTAGCGCAGCGCCAACCCTTGGGTTTTTTCATTTTCCCATGTTGATAAGGACAGGGCCTCTTCCCGACAACGCTGGCCATTGGTTTTTAAAGTAATTTATTAGACAGCTCCAGGGGCCCCCCTCTCTTCTTTAGCTCTTTTTCCAGGGGGGGTCTTCTTCTTCGGCGAGGGGGGTGTGTGTCGGTCTTCACCGCCGTCTGGTTCTCTTCCGCTCTCTGGGGGTCTTCTTCCATCTTCTCCGCTCTCCACTGTCATCTCGGCGCTCCCCGGTTCCTCCCCCAGCTCGCTCTCCGATGCCTTCTTCTTCAGGGCTGGCCGCCGCTATCTTCGTGTTAGCTCAATTACCAGCGGCGGCCAGCCCGCTCTTCTTCTGCCTTCTTCCGATGTTGACACAACGCTTCTTCCCGCTGCAATGACGGGTGCCCGGTTTGCACCGATTTATATAGGCCTCTTATTTATGTCACAGTCCCCTCATGCTCCGGTACCTACCCACGTGGGAACCCATGCCGATTTTTTATTTAAAATTTGGCGTGGAGTTCCCTCTCAGGATTCATACCAAACGCTGCGGCTAGAATTGGCGGGAATCCAAGTCGGATCCCCGTCGCTTCTATGACGCGCTCGCTGGAATGTGCTTTGTCTATTTCAGCGAGTGCAAAATGTCGGCACCCTGTCGTCGAGAATCAGCGTGATGCTGTCGTGCTGGAAACACATTCTCGGCAACAGGTACTGTAGGTGTTTTTTTAGTTTTATTTATTGTGTGAATCACAAGATGATGATAACAGTTCTCAAAAAGTTTTTTTTTTTTCTTTTGTTTAAGTTTTTGTAAGGCTCCATTCACAACTAGGCGATTTGAATTGCGGGCGAAATTGCTGTGATTCTGCTGACAATTCCAGAATCGAGGCAAAACGCAGGACGCATTTGCGATGCCTTTATTTCTTAATGCCACCCCAAACGCAGTTCGAGTTTGCCTTGATTGTCAAGCGGCAAATGCACTAAAATCGCGGCAAAGAAATGAAACGGCAAGCACTCTTGGCTTTGTGATTTGGTACATGAGCTTCTTTGGAGCGTTTTTGGAGTGGAGAGAGGCCGCTCCAAAAACACTCCACAAAAAAGCCGAAACAACTGCGCTGCAGCAGCTGTTGCTGCGCTGCACTCAGGTAGGAATGCAGCATAACAGTGCAAGGGGCTTTTTTGTTAATAAACTATTCACATAATGTCAGCCTGCTGTGTGCGCTCCTCAAGTTGGCCAATGGACTGCCTTAGGCAGGCCATACATGGATCAAATTTCGAAAGAATTTTCTAAAAATTTTCATTTGAATTTCGCACCATTAGTGACCATCGAATTTGATATATCGGCATGTTGGAAATTTTATGAAAAACAAACAATTTTCTAATCAATGATGGGAAAATTGTGAGAGAAATGCGTATGAGCAAGAAAAGAAAATTCCCAGAAAGAAAAGAAAATTCCCAGCCACAAAAGTTATTTTCTGTAGCAACAGGAGGTGAAATTGAAAGTTTGGTTGGTCGAATTTCGAAATCAATGGTGGCACCATCGGATCACAAAATGCTAAAAATTTCTGATTTTAAAAAGAAAATACTTTTAAAATTCGACCATATATGGCCAGTCTAAGGCCCATTGCTCAGCAGGAAATCAGTCTGTTGATCCCCTGCTGAGCGGAGCAGAGCAGAGCAGGCGCATGACAGGTCCCTGTCCACTCTGATCCGATCCACCTACATGGAAGAGGACCGATCCTCTTCTGTTTGTTTTTAGTGGACCGGATCGTATCGGAGGTAGGCGGGAGTAAGCGCACACTAGTCTGTTTATACCCACCGGTCCATAGAGATCAGGTCCGCCCCGAAAAACTGACAAGCAGACCTGATTTAAACAGTCTTGTGAAAGTGGGCCTAACAAGTCTCCTCTCGACTCCTGTAGACTTCATAAACAGCCCAATGAACAATTGAAGGCATTCCCACAGCTAACATTATTGCTGCTAGTTGCAAGGCAATGGCTAAGCATTGTCAGCCTGTACGTGTCAGCACCTATCCTGAACATGCTACTTTTGGCAGACGCTCCAGGGAAGAACTTTGTAACAGATTCACAAAAAAAATATTTGCTTACAGTGGAACTTTACCCTGAACTACTTGATGAAAAATGTTTTTTTAACAAGAAGATTCCACATGCTACCAAAAATAGTGTGTGCTGTAAATTGCCTGCTGCATTGTTCCCGATTCTTCTTGCTGGAGGCTGCCATTTTCCTGATACCCAGAGCCGCCAAGCAGAAGTAAATCTTCAGACTGTCAGCACACTGGCTTCATCATTGACTGAGAATGTGCAGTGCGGGGTGAGACAGTGGGCGTTATTTACGAAAGGCAAATCCCCTTTGCACTACAAGTGCAAATTAGAAGTGCAAAGTGCACTTGAAACTGCACTGAAAGTGCACTTGGAAGTGCAGTCACTGTAAATCTAATGCCGCGTACACATGACCATTTTTCGGGTTGTAAAAAATTACGTTTTTTTTTATGTCATTAAAAGCCAGAGCTCCAGAGGCTCCAGAGCATTTTTCACGATGTAAAAAATGGGCAGTAAAAAATTTAGAACATGCTTTAATTTTTCAAGACGTTTTTAATGTTGTCGTTTTTAACCTCGTAAAAAAATGGTGGTGTGTGGGCTTTAACGACGTGAAAAAAAAGCCCATGCTCAGAAGCAAGTTATGAGACGGGAGCGCTCGTTCTGGTAAAACTAGCGTTCGTAATGGAGTAAGCACATTCATCACGATGTAACGAACTGAAAAGCGCGAATAGTCTTTTACTAACACTAAATCAGCAAAATAAGCCCGAAGGGTGGCGCCATCCGAATGGAACTTCCCCTTTATAGTGCCGTCGTACGTGTTGTACATTACCGCGCTTATCTAGAGCATTTTTTTTCACGATCGTGTGTAGGCAAGGTCGTTTTAACGATCGGGTTGAAAAAAACTTTGTTTTTTCTAGACCATTAAAAACATAATTTTTTATAACCCGAAAAACGGTCCTATGTATGTGGCATGAGGGGTAGATCTGAAATGAGGGGAAGCTCTGCTGATTTTATTATCCAATCATGTGCTAGCTAAAATGCAGTTTATTATTTTCCTTGCATGTCCCCCTCGGATCTACAGCGACTGCACTTTCAAGTGCAATTTCAAGTGCACTTTGCACTTGTAGTTTGCACTTGTAGTGGAAAGTGGATTTGCCTTTCGTAAATAACTCCACTCAGGTATTACTTGATTTTTAAACAGTATACCTGCAAAAAGGGCAAGCCTGTAGGCATCTAGCAGGACTTCATTTTCTGACTAAAGTTCCACATTAAAGAATATGTCACGCCAACCTTTTCGTATATTCCTGATGTGTCTGTTGTACTATGTACTTGTATTAAAAGTATTGTGTTTTCTTTTCATTGTTTTATCTATGTGAAATATCTTGTGATCCTGCTTTCCTATTTCAAACTGACCATGCATTAGAGTACATCCATCCAAACTTGGCCAGTTTTCTGGCTGTGCTCTGAGCACAGCCTGCTTGTCCTCCAATAGCCAAGACTTGTGCTGACATGCCCTCTCCCCCCCACTGGGAGGATCAGTGAAGTGCTGTTTCTCCACCTCCGTCTCTCCAAGCCCCTTACCCAGCTGAGATTAGCGGTTATGTGATCACCTAAGAGAAAAATAAAAAATAAAATCATTTTTTATATGTACACACACACACACATTTTGCCTTTCATTGCTTTTTAAAATTAATGAGTTGTTTTTCAAGGTAATGGCTCACATACACTTTAAGAGAACTTTATATAGTGAAGCATGATGCCCCTAACCCTCAGGGGCTTTGTAAAGCTTTTTGCTTATTTAACAGTCACCAAAAACCATCTAAACCACCTCAATACCAACATGTCACACCAGTTCCTTTTCCAGGTATTTAAAATGAGGTTCCTTAATTTCTATGTTATAATGTAAAAAGATGAAACACTTTAAAAGAAAAAACTGCTACCCTTAATTTCTATTTCAAAACATAAAAAATACATTTTTTTTTTAAATTTACTCCAAATGTATTCTGCTACATTATGGTAAAAAGACCCAAATAAGTCTATATTATTTACTCTGTGTAAACGTTTTTAAAAGTCTTCAAACTACTCCCTCTAATTGACTAATTTTCAGAAAGTAAACGCTGAAAGGTATTTATTAAGAAGCATGGATAATATTTTAAAAATCTATTATTTTACCCCGCTTTTTTTAAAGCGGGAGTTCACCCAAAAATCAACTTTCTGCAGTTAGATCCAGCATACTGCTGACATCTGCAGTATGCTGGTCTTTTTTATGTTATTTTGGTACTTATCGTTTTAGCAGTATCTCTTCTATGGCTCAGAGCGGGGAATCCTGCGGGGAATGGGCGTTCCCGAAGGCAAGCAAGTTGATTGACGGCCTTCGATAGCGCGTCACGGCTTCCGAAAACAGCCGAGGTGACACTTGGCTGTTTACGGCACCTGCGCCTGCCGTGTAGAGCTGACTGCGCAGGCGCCGTAAATTGCCGGAAGCCGTGACGCGCTATCGAAGGCTGTAAATCAACTTGCTTGTCTTCGGGAACGCCTATACCAGGAAGTAATCCCCGCTCGGAGCCATAGAAGAAATACTTCTAAAACGATAAGTACCAAAAAAAAAAACAGCATACTGCAGATGTCAGCAGTATGCTGGATCTAACTGCAGAAAGTTGATTTTTGGGTGAACTCCCGCTTTAAATATAAAAAAGTACATGAACTTTGATATTTTTCACAAAGTTCTCATTTTAAGTTATTTACTCACATGCAGCATTGGCATTCTTAGGCCCCTTTCACACGGGGCGGTGGAGGTGCGGTGACGGTATAGCGGCGCGATTTTTAGCGCCGCTATAATGTTGTATTTACAGCGATATTCAGCCACTAGCGGTGCGGTTTTAACCCCCGTTAGCGGCCAAAAAAGGATTAATACCGCCATCAATGCGCCTCTGTAGAGGCGCATTGCGGGCGGTATCACCGCAGTTTCCCATTGATTAGCGCTGAACCGCCTGAAAAAAGTGTCAGTATGAAAGGGGCCTTACAATTTCCCTCTAAACCTACGCCTCCAGAGTATGGAGATGCTACATGTCTGACGCTGAGGCTATTTACAGATTAACATGGGGAGGCCTAAAATCCACCTTCATGCTTTCAAGGGGTTTAAACTACATATCGGATTTCCTGACTGCCTATTCGGTATAAGATTTAAGTTCACGGAGACACCGAGTCCTTTAGGTCTATCGGGGTAAAGACCATTGGTGCAGGTAACTATTTTGGTGTGTTGTCGGTATTGGTGTTTACTGTGATTTATTTATTTTTTATAATAAAGGACTCACTGTATGTGTATATTTACATAGATTTTTTATTTTTTTTGTGAGTGAGTAAACATGTGTGCCGATGTCCTGTCAGAAAGTGTGAAATGCAAGACTTTGGTGGGTGTAAAAAGATGTCCGCTTGTTACCTTCTGACTGTAGGCTTACTGAGGACGAGTGTGGGTGTACCAAGATGGTTGCGATGGAACGTAACTTTGGTTGCATTTTCTGATGGGTAGCGGCTTTCTGAACACCCGCTACAGGGAATTTGTCAGGACAGAAAATTGGGAGCTCCATCTGAAATTTTTGTTGAAGGCACATGCACTGTAGCTGTCAGTACTAACCATAACTAATTACAAAGTGAATCACTGTCCAAAAACAAGTAAAGATTTTAGTATTGGGGGCTTAGGTGAGTGTTTAAACAGAACTCCAGCCAACAAAATCATAGACATGTCTATCCCAATAAAAGATAAAATGAAAAACTGTTTTTGCTGCAATATTCACCTTCAATACAGAGATTCTCTTTCATCCTTATTTTGGGGGTTTACATGTTCTCAGTCTGATGACCAGCATTATTCAACCCTATTCCTCTGAGCCCAGGTTACCCTAGACCCACTCCAGCCTATAACTGGGCAGTAAAAAGAAAAGTAGTACAGTGATGAGCTCATCTTTCTGTCACTCTGCTTTCTCTTCCGGTAAAATTATCCTTGTCAGCACATGAATTGATTAACAACATGTGCTACTTCTTCTTCTCACATTCCAGCTCTATCTTGTAGGGACTGTAAGAGGCTGATACCAGGTCATACTTACAATGCTTGCATTTAAAAAATGCATTTAATAATTTATTAAACTGGAACTTCTGCCTAACACTATCTATGTTTAAAAATCCCCCCCACCTCCTGCTACCTATATGTTGTCTAACCTGTTTTTTAAAAAATGTGTATACTTATCAATTTACAGCCTGCTTTAGTCCTGTCATGTGATCCCCTGTGTGAGTGAGTGGCGGCTGCAGGGGAGAGGACAGAGCGATCAACAATGGCTAAGAAATCTAGGAGCGTTCATATCACCCATAGGCTCCCATGTCCCAGTACTGGGTTAGTCAATATAGGTAACAGGAGGGGAGGGAACATTTTTGATTCGTCTTAGGAGTCCTACTTAGGAGGCTTTATGGAGCACACAGGCGTATACATTTATACCCAAAGTATTCTGATTTTTTCTACAGAACTTGGCTAAAAAAAATGGCTGTAATGTTATGTAATTAGGTGTGTTTTTGCACATAGGTATGCGTGTTTATGCGCGTGTGGTGTTACGCATAAATGCATTCCATTTGCCAGAATAATAATATATTCAGGCAATTAAAATTGCTGACACTCATATACATGTGTTTTATGCATATGGCATAATTTATGCTTGTAAAATCTTCTCCAAATGCAGCTTTGGTGCGTTTTTTTAATGCCTCTAAATGCTGCTCTTCAAATACCTATCTAAAAGGTTGATGCGCATTGGCTACATAAGCTAACAGAGCACTGTGTTTAGAGGCATAAATGACCTGCTGTATGCCTGTAAAAGCAGCATTTATGCATGTGTACAACAAATACAGTCATAATAATGTATTCAACCTACAACATCGACACTCAAGTGAGATGGATCAAAATTGTTACTCCAAAGTTATTTATTAGGAGAGCAGTCTTATTTTATCCAGAGTTATTGGCTCACAGACAGGATTACATAAACACTGACTGACCAAATAGCTATACAGATTAGTCAAGAGTTATTAGTTCACGTAAAGGATTCTTCTGGCATTGGCAGAAATTGTAGTCTGTAACACTGAGAATTAATTAAATGAATTTCACCACAATTCAAAGAGCGTCTTAGCAGCAAAGAACAAAACCTGTTCTGCAATTTTCTCAAGGATAGTGATTCTGGAGTGTTGAATGAGTGCATTATATGTATGCATTATACCTTTCTATCCAGGAGGTGGCACTGCAGTATGATAGCACAAAGTATGGCACAAATGGCACTATGGCACAAAGTAATAACAGGATGTACTGTCTTCCAAAGCATGATTTCAATACTCAGTTAATAGTTTATGGGCCCAGGCACCCAGGCATTGGAGAGGATGCTCAGATGTGAAGTTAGCAATAGCAAAGATGAACAATGCCAATTACCAGCTATGGAAGTTTAAACTGGAAATGCTTTTTAGCATGGATGACTTGTGGCAAGTGCTAAATACAGACAGACCCACAGACGGAGAGACAGATGACTGGGATAGGAAGGATAAACAAGCAAAAGCGATCATAAGCTTACTAGTGGAAGATGACTAGCGTATCCACATAAGAACAGAGGAAACGGAAAAAGGTATCAGTGAAAAGTCTTGCAAAGAAAGATCTCACAGTTAAGTTCCAGGGTAATGAATGCACAATTCACAATAACAAGCGATTCCTCACAAAAGGAAAACTTGATGATCACCTATACAAGCTCATCACCACAAACCAGCAAGCCAATATAGTATCTAATGACCTACACAACAAATGTATTCACTTATGGCACAGGCGGCTGGGGCACAGAAGTCCAGAAGTTATACAGAAAATTATAAAGAGAGGCTTATCAGAAAATGTAACACTTGTGCCTTGAAAAGTGCTCATGAAATGCAAGTTCTGTATTGAAGCAAAAGCCACATATGCTTCCCTTCCACAGGCATCTGAAATAAAAATTACCCACCCCCTGCAGCTCATACACAGTGACATATGCAGTCCAATGAAAACTCTGTCAGGCAGGAACAGATGTCTACTGACTTGCATTGATGATTATTCCAGGTACACAACTACAGTACTTATCTGATGAAACACAAGAATGAAACATCAGAGAAACTTCAAGAGTTTGTTGCCAGGTCTAGCAACACATTCCAATGGAAACCAGGAATAATACACAGTGACAATGGGGGAGAAAATATAAGTAAAAAAGTGGCCTCCTATCTGAAGAGACAAGGAATTGTACACCAGACAACCACACCATACACTCCTGAACATAGCAGAAATGAAAAATCGCTCTCTTATAGAAATGGCCAGATGCATGTCGGATGTCAACTTACCTTACAAGTACTGGACAGAAGCAGTCAAGGCTGCAACCTGCCTATAGAAGAAATTACCCTCAAGAGCCATTAAAAGTACTCCATTTGAAATGTGGCATGGACCAAAGCCTAACATAGGGCACATCAGAGTGTTTGGATGTAAAGCACATGCCTAAATTCCAAGTGAAAAGCAATTCAAGAATCATAGAGGGCATTCTGGTAGGCTACAGCGAGCAAACTAAGGGTTACAAAATCCTAAACCCAAAGACTGACAAAGTGACAATAAGCCGTAGTGTTTATTTTGATGAGAGCCCATGAAAACTGTGAAGTGAATATGCCAAGCAAACCAGAAGAAAGGGTAGATCAAAGTGAACCTGTGCAGGATTCAGAACAAGAATTGGAACTCACAATGCCTAAATCAAGTTCTCCACCAGATTCTGCTGAACTACCTTAAGTCAGAAGATCCACTTGGATTACAAATGGGATGCCACCCCACACGCTGTCAAAACACACAGCATACTTGAGCCAACATCCTGGGAAGACATGGTTGCATCCATCGCGTCACGAGTAGCCGAAAGAAGCCGAACGTCGGTGCGGCTCTATATGGCGCGTGCGCACCGACGTTCGGCTACTTTTGGAAAATCGCGACGCGATGGATGCGACCGTCGGAAGCCTGTCGGAAGACTGTCAATCAAAATAGGAACGCCCAGTCCCACAGCCCATACCCGGAAGCGGCGGAGAAGATCGCTCTCTACAACGGTAAGTAATGCTTCGATTTTAAAACAACTAGCCGATTCCCCTAGACAAATGAGCCTCAATCTAAGGGTAAAAAATGCTATTTCCGGGTGAACCTCCACTTTAAGCAATCTGCAAGGATGTGGAATAACAAAGTGAATGAAGTACTTACCAGGGAGGGATTCTCAAGAAGTAAAGCAGACACCTGTCTCTACTCAAATAATCAAGAAGACAGATGGATCCTTATTTATGTTGATGACATTAGAACTTGTTTTGAACAAGGAGATTACAATCAGATACTTCACAATTATGAAATCAAAGAAATAAAAGAGCTAGGGAACATTAGTTACTATATATGTAGAAGTCCAACTAGAGTAGAGAAGAGAGAGAAGAAGATGGAAGTTAACTTCTCAACCAATCTCAGACATTTTTTAAAATCTTGGAACAATTCCATATGCAAGATGCAAAGGAAGTGAAAACTCCTATGGAACCAGGCTATCAAAAGTGCAACGAACAAGAAAACTTGCTACCCAACAAGGACATGTATCGCAGAGCAATCGGTAAGCTGCTATATGTTGCCACTGTGACAAGACCGGCCATAGCCGCAGCAGTGGTAATACTATGCAGGAAAGGCTTAGTTCCCTGTCTATGTAACTGGAATGCAGTAAAAAGTGTGATGCAGTACCTCAAAGGAACAATTCAGACAAAGTTACGGTTTACCAGCAACATCCAATCCAAAAATGGTCGAATTTGCAGATGCTGATTGGGCTGGGGACTGCACAGATCGCAAATCCACAAGTGGATTCATCTTCCAGTATGGAGAAGGAACCATAAGTTGGTCTAGTCGAAAGCAAACAACTGTCTCTCTATCTAACTGATGCAGAGCACATTGCAGCATAGCTTTTACGCAATCAGAAAGGGTCAATCCTAGGACCAAACACAAATCAAACTCAAATATTACCTACTGAGAGATAATCAAGAGCAAGGTGTTATTGACATTCAATACTGCCCATCAGAGGAGATGACTGCTGATGCATTCACCACACCTTTATCGAACAAATGTCATCGTTATATCCAGAAGAAGCTGAATGTAATTTGACAACGCTCATGCTGTTGAGAAGGGGTGTTTAAAGAACAACAACATGTAATGTAAAGTACTGTGAACTATTTAGTGTATGCATTATACCTTTCTATCCAGCAGGTGGCACTGCAGTATGATAGCGTGCATTCTATATGTACTTGTATGCTTCTTGTTCCTGTTCTCTTCCTGTTCTATGAGAAAAGGCATGTAATATATTTCTCCATAAAATTAAAGCCATTTGCTGTATCCAAGAAGCTTCCAAAGCATGATTTCAATACTCAGCTAACACAGGTAAGTGTGAACTAAGCATATATCATACTACATTTTACTGTTTTCAAAAAGGTTGTCTGACAAAAATCTATGCAAATAGGTTGTCTGACAAAATCTACACACATTGTATTTACACTTGTGAAGAACAATTGGGCTAGCAAGTGTTATTACATTGTTGGGGTTACCCTCTATCACTTTGTTAATTCTTTAACCACTTGGGATCCGCCTGCCGTCAATTGACGGCTACAGTGCGGATCCCAATCTCCAAACTGCCGTCAATTGACGTCCGCCCCTTAGGGCGGTCCCCGCGCGCGCTCCAGAGCGCGCTGCGGGGAAAATCTGTGTTGGCCGTGTCCCTCGGACACAGCCAATTACAGATCGCCGCGAACGGCCAATCAGAGTGGCCGTTCGCGAGGCGATCTGTGCGGCCAATGAGAGAGGATCTCATATGTAAACATATGAGATCATCTCTCATTGCCGTTTTACACAGAGACAGCGGTGCTGTCTCTGGAGAGGAGACGGATCTGTGTCTCTTGTACATAGAGACACAGATCGGTCACCCCCCCAGTCACCCCCCCTCCACCTACAGTTAGAACACTAAGCAGGGATACATTTAACCCCTTCCTCACCCCCTAGTGTTAACCCCTTCAATGCCAGTCACATTTATACTGTAATTAGTGCATATTTATAGCACTGATCGCAGTATAAATGTGAATGGCGCCAAAAATGTGTCCGATGTGTCCGCCATATCGTCGCAGTCCCATTAAAAATCGCAGATCGCCGCCATTTCTAGTAAAAAAAAATGATTAAAAAAAAAATAATTCTGTCCCCTATTTTGTAAGCGCTATAACTTTTGCGCAAACCAGTCGCTTATTGCGATTTTTTTTTTTTTTTACCAAAAATATGTAGAAGAATACGTATCGGCCTAAACTGAGAAAAAAAAAAGTTTTTTTTTTTTTTAAATTGGGATATTTATTATAGCAAGAAGTAAAAAATATTGTATTTTTTTCAAAATTGTCTCACTTTTTTGTTTATAGCGCAAAAAATAAAAACCGCACAGGCGATCAAATACCACCAAAAGAAAGCTCTACTTGTGGGGAAAAAAGGACGTCAATTTTGTTTGGGAGCCACGTCGCACGACCGCGCAATTGTTAGTTAAAGCGATGCAGTGCCGAAAGCTGAAATTTCACCTGGGCAGGAGGGGGGTATATGTGCCCAGTAAGCAAGTGGTTAAAGTCCATGCCGACCCACCTTTACTAACCTTCCATGTGTTCTTTGCTAGTTTTGTTGCTTTACAGTCCTAACCATGTGTAAACACTGTGTCAGAGCAAACACAAGGTTGATGATGTTTTCCTTCTTGGGAGCAGTGTTTGGGCTTGGTGATTGGCTTCTCAGGCCTCAGCACTGCATCCTGGGAGAAAGTCACATGCTCTAGCATACCTGGAAGCACTGTTATGAAAGCTGTTATGAAATAAAAGGGAGCGTGGTGAAGGTGGCTATAGGTGACAAAGGTGTTGGTTTAAAAAAAAAAAAAAAGCTCTATCACTTTATACTGGTTTGGGGTTGTCTCGTAAGAGACTTTCTCTCTTTGCCCTAATTGGTCAAAGTGGTAGATTTTATTCAAGGCAAACATTTTGGGTGGAGCATAATTTTTTTTAACCAAACCAATATTAACTTGTGGCCAGAATATGAACAAGTATTTACATATTCTTATCAAGCAGTAAATAAACTCCAAGATCAACCTTCACCTAGCTCGCTAGCTGGAGCAATTTATCCTCTAATATACATAAGTTTCACTTTTCCAGAGCACCAATTCTGTGTTTATATTAAAGTTTAGAAGTCTAGGAGGGTGCCGGTTTATTGCACTAAAGAGGTTCTCACAAGTCATGACACAACAGATGATGGATAACTATCTTCACAGTGCATCCACCATAGAGGCCAATTAGGACTGGTTTGAGAATAATGATGCCTGTTAAGAATATGTAAATATTTAAAAATCTAAAGCCTGGATACAAATACACTTGTTGAAGGGTCTTAGGCCCCTTAAAGGGGTTGTACAGGTTAGTTTTTTATTTTCTAAATAGGTTCCTTTAAGCTAGTGCATTGTTGATTCACTTACCTTTTCCTTCGATTTCTCTTCTAAATGTTTTATTTCTTTCTCCTCATTAAACTTGCCACCATCATCCGAGCGGTGGTTAGTCAGCCAGAACATATAAACAAGATGGTGCAATCAGCGCAAAAAAAAATATCTAAAATAACTAGAACCCCCCAAATGCAGGCTGAATACTAAAGAATTTTCACATAATTCAAATAACAGATTTTTAAGTGCAGCGCAATGCAATGATCAAAATACAAATAATGAATCCAAAAGATATTATAAAAGATGACAGTCCAAAAAGAAGGTAAACAGCAGAATCCACAGCGTCCACAGAATCCTTCACCAGTGTTGAAAAGGTCAATAATTTGAGTGACAATCCCTCCACCTTTGGTCTAACTAATCACTCTCACCTTAGGATAATGACCCCTGGGCAAGCAGGTGGTCAAACAGGCAGAATAGTATGGATCATGGGCCGCTCTTGAGTCTCCTTATGCTCAAACACATATGCCAGATCAAATGCAATCTCCTAAGACTCAGCAATGTCGCCCGATCTTGTATATAAAAAAAGAGATCTAAGTGCTCTCTGCTATATAATATTTATTTAGATACGAGTAAAAGAACTACTCACATAATAAGAGAATAAAACCGTCATATCAATCCAGCATGGATAACTTTTCCCAAAAGACAGCAGTGGGTGATGTCACACGTGGCTCCTTCCCCCGTACGCATTACGTTCACTTGGAACTTCCTCAGCAGGGCGGCCGCTGAGGAATGCAAATTTTTTCATGCAAAATCATGTGCATTTATTTTTTTCCAAAAGGTGAACTAAGCCTTTAAAAGGTCTAGCTACATGAAATAGAGTTCTTGTTTTTCTTTGGATAACCAGATGGAAGTGGTAAACCGTTTAACCATTTCAAATATCTCTCAAGACTCTGGCTGTGAAAGGTCTTTACTTTCAAATCTCTAAATCTTGGCACCCAACGTTGCTTTATAAGTTGCCAATTGTTGAATTTCATACTCTATTCTTTAGCATGGGAACCAGTAGCAGTAGGAACACCCTAGGGTTGAAGAAAATCAAGGACTGATGGCAGAGAAATATTACTATTAATGTTCTCAATAGATATAAGAAGCCAGAAGGTGACTTTGCCCACCAGATTTCACCTATGAACAAAATATGGCTTTTGGGTGGACAGATCCTTCAACTTACTGAAATACTATTGTTTACATCAGGGGTGGCCAACCAGTGGCCCGGGGGCCACATGTGGCCCGCGGAGCCCTCTGATGTGGCCCGCGACCTCCTGCTCTGGAATGGCGGGTTGGCAAGTCCAGATCGCAGGTTGCCGACCCGCCATACCACAGCATCAGTGTTGTGATTGAAGCTGGTGGTAGAGGAAGAAAGTGGCTGCGGAGCAGAGCCCCATAAGCCAATGCTTCCTCTACAGCTCTGGCTTTTGCCACAGGCAGGGTTTATGGCAAAGTTCAGCTAACCCGCAGGATAGACACAGGTGCACTACGCTGCACCCGAAGTGTGGGTAAACCGCAGCACATCAGTGTGAAAGCAGTCTAAAGCCTCGTACACACGATCGGACATCCAACAAACTTTCCCTTGGATTTTTGTCCGAAGGGAGTTGTCCGGTCACACCCATAGCATACACATGCTTGGACTTTTCTGCAAACTTTTCTAAAACTTTCCCAACATCA
The DNA here is from genome assembly GCF_905171775.1 of Rana temporaria. Lineage (NCBI taxonomy): Eukaryota > Metazoa > Chordata > Amphibia > Anura > Ranidae > Rana > Rana temporaria. The sequence continues at coordinate 260,419,584 of NC_053489.1, read as the reverse complement.
CATGGTTTTTCTGCTCTTTTCTGCTCTTTACCGCCACCCTTTGGTTAACTTCTGCTATTGTTGGTTGATTTTAACATTGGTTCTGAGCATGCGTATTTGCACTTTGTACAAAAGTCAGATGGCTTTCTGTACACACGGTCAGACTAGGCACCATCAGACTTTTGTTGCCGAAAAGTTTTGTCCGTTTGCAGACCAAACTTTTTGTCCGATGAAACCCGGAAAAGTTGGTCCGATGGAGCGTACACACGATCGGACAAAATTGAAAACTTGCAGATTTTGAAGTTTGTTGGCAAAAAGTCCGACCGTGTGTACGGGCCTTTAGGCCCTTTTCACACGACCAGCCTGACCATATGGGACCCTCAATTCAACTCTATAGAGCGACAGATGTCTGTTTACGCCCGCCTACCTCCAATCCGAAAAACAGAAGGGAATTTGTCCCCTTCCATCAGGGTGGATCAGAAGGCCTATAGAGTAGCCGTGACCTGTCATCTGCCCGCTCCGCTCATTGTGGCCCCTGACTGGTTACCAAGTTGCTTAATTGGTACTCACTCTTCAAAAGGTTGGGCACCCCTGGTTTACATGTAAGAAGCGAGATCTTACCCCTGACTTGACTGCAGTATGATGTATCTTATTTGGGAACACTAATGTTTTCCAGAGCCCATACAGAAGGAACAAGGCTGGTGGCTAAGATGCAAGAAATAATAAAGTCGTGCTAAGAGTATATATCTAAATGTACATGAATCAATTAATTAAAGTGCAACATACAGTGCTAGTAATGAGAATATAAATGCATAAACAGTAATAAGTGATATCTCAAACCGTCTGATGACATAAACAAATGTCCATATAAAAATCAAAATCAAACACCCGTATAGGCGAAAAAGTAAAAGTAAAAACACAACTGAAGAAAAACAAAATCCACAGTATCCAAGGGAAATAATGTCAGAATTCCAGTCCCGCAGAAAAAAGTTAGAAGAAAGTGGAAAGTACAGGAAACCGAACCGTAGTCCACACCACCACACTGGATTCTTCCTCGTGTACACATGTGAGTAAACAAAGGGGGGACCCTTACCAGAAATATTGGGGCTCAGATAACAAGGTCAAAGGAGTGGGCAAATCCACGGAATAAAAAATAAATAAAAAGCAGCAATGGTGCATTAACTTTTAAAAGGCTGGATCATTTATTAAACCAGGAAAAAAAACGATACAGCAAACAAAAATATTAAAAACAGCCGGCATAAGCTTAAAAAAATATCGTACACCCGTGCTTCCGGGGTCACGTGGGGACGTGGTGACATCGTTACGTAGCACCGCCCTGACCAGTTTCGTCAGAAATTAAGTTTTTAAATATATACTCTTAGCGCGACTTTATTATTTCTTGCATTTTAGTCACACGATTATCACATGTTTTTGTGTCGCAGCTTTTCCCCCTTTATCTCAATAATTGTTTATCACTTATATACCATTAGCAAAGTTTTACTCCCCATTTTCCACTTGGTGGCTAAGATGCTCACAGTCAGAATGTTTATACTGAAATAATAAAACAGTATTGTATTTATGAAATTATGCAAATCTTTGTTTTGGGAGATTTTACATTTTTCTACAAATACAAACAAGTAATTCAAGTTTGGTTATCCATGCTATTTTGAAGACAAGTGACACAAATGATATGCATAAAATATATATATTTATTAACTGAAATTTATGACAGACCTTTGACTTATGCCGCATACACACGATCGGTTTGTCTGATGAAAACGGTCTGATGGACCGTTTTCATCAGACTAACCGATCGTGTGTGGGCCCCATCGGTTATTTATCCATCGGTTAAAAAACTAGGAACTTGTTTTAAAACTATCTGATGTTTAACTAACCGATAGAAAAAAAACGATCGTCTGTGGGCACGTCCATCAGTTAAAAATCCATGCATGCTCAGAATCAAGTAGACACATGCTCGGAAGCATTGAACTTCATTTTTCTCAGCATGTCGTTGTGTTTTACGTCACCGCGTTCTGAAACTATCGTGTTTTTAACCGATGGTGTGTAGGTACGACTGGTGAAAGTCAGCTTCATCGGATATCTGATGAAAAAATCCATCAGACCGTTTTCATCGGATGAACCGATCGTGTGTACAGGGCATTAGGCTTAACAGAACCTATTAATTGTCTAGGGTTGACAATCATATGCCAATTTCCTCCAGACATTCTGGAGACCTCCTAAAATATATGGGTTGAGAAAATCTCCCCACCCAATTAGCTGGGTCAGATCATTGGAATTTTCATTTTCATTGGATCTCATATTTGTAACCCTTAATATTAATAATTATATATATATATATATATATATATATATATATATATATATATATATACATATATATATATACACATTAATGAGTTTTATGAATATCCAAATAATACATTGTTAAAATATTATGAAAGAAACATTATTATTTAAAATATATAATACAATAGCTTCATTTGTGAATAAGCCCTCTTGTTTCGTTGCTTAATTCTGGAAATACCAATTAGGGGCCAAATTCCCAAAAACGTAGCCTAACTTAACTTTCAGCAGTTAAGTTACACAGGCGTTAAATTTCTACCTAAGTGCCCGATCTTCAAAGCACTTACCTAGAAATTACACGCCGTGTAACTTAAGTGCCTCCGTCGCAAGGCGGTCCTCCTCTCCGGGGGGCGATTACAATTTAAATGAGGCGCGCTCCCGCGCCGGCCGTACTGCGCATGCGTGTGACGTAATTTTCCCGACGTGCAGCGCGCGAACGTAATTTACGCCGGGCTTTGTGGATTGCGACGGGACAATAAAGTTGCGACGGGTGAAAAAAAAGAATACGTGCCGGGAAAAAAAATAAAATAAAAAAAAATTGACAGCGTCGCTCGGCATGCATTCCTGAGAGGGAGAACTCCATGCCAATTTTCAAATAAAAAACCGGCATGGGTTCCCCCCCCAGGAGCATACCAGGCCCTTAGGTCTGGTATGGGTTGTAAGGAGACACCCCCTACGCCGAAAAATCGACGTAGGGGGTCCCCCTACAATCCATACCAGACCCGTATCCAAAGCACGCTACCCGGCCGGCCAGGAATGGGAGTGGAGACGAGCGAGCGCCCCCCCCCCCTCCTGAGCCGTACCAGGCCGCATGCCCTCAACATGGGGGGGTTGGGTGCTCTGGGGCAGGGGGGCGCACTGTGGGCCCCCCCACCCCAGAGCACCCTGTCCCCATGTTGATAAGGACAGGACCTCTTCCCGACAACCCTGGCCGTTGGTTGTCGGGGTCTGCGGGCAGGGGATTATCGGAATCTGGGAGTCCCCTCAAATAAGGGGGCCCCCAGATACCGGCCCCCCACCCTAAGTGAATGGATATGGGGTACATCGTACCCCTACCCATTCACCTGGAGGCAAAGTGATAGTTATTAAACACACAACACAAGGGTTTTTAAAATCATTTATTAGTCTGCTCCAGAGGCCCCCCTGTCTTCTTTAGCTCTAATACCAGGGGGGGCTTTTTCTTCCACTCTCCGGGGGGGGTCTTCTCCGCTCTCCGGGGGGGGGGGCTTTTTCTTCCGCTCTCCGGGGGGGGTCTTCTCCGCTCTCCGGGGGTCTTCTTCTATCTTCGCCGCTCTCCGCTGTTGACTAGGCGCACCCGGTTCTTCTGCAGCTGTCCGATGCCTTCTCCTTCAGCGCTGGCTGCCTGCTATCTTCGTGTGTTAGCTCAATTACTAGCAGGCCAGCGCGGTCTTCTGTGACGTCATCTTCTTCTCTTCTCTTCTTCTCCCTTCTTCCGATGTTGACTCGACGCCTCTTGTCACTGCAATGATGGAAGCGCGCCTTGCATCCCATTTATATAGGCCTCACCGTCCCATCATGCTCCGGTAGGTACCCACGTGGTGGGTGCCTACCCACTTGGGTACCTACCGGAGCATGATGGGACGGTGAGGCCTATATAAATGGGATGCAAGGCGCGCTTCCATCATTGCAGTGACAAGAGGCGTCGAGTCAACATCGGAAGAAGGGAGAAGAAGAGAAGAGAAGAAGATGACGTCACAGAAGACCTCGCTGGCTGCCTGCTAGTAATTGAGCTAACACACAAAGATAGCAGGCAGCCAGCGCTGAAGGAGAAGGCACCGGACAGCTGCAGAAGAACCGGGGTGCACCGAGTCAACAGCGGAGAGCGGCGAAGATAGAAGAAGACCCCCGGAGAGCGGAGAAGACCCCCCCCGGAGAGCGGAAGAAAAAGCCCCCCCGGAGAGCGGAGAAGACCCCCGGAGAGCGGAAGAAGACCCCCGGAGAGCGGAGAAGACCCCCCCCCGGAGAGTGGAAGAAAAAGCCCCCCCTGGTATTAGAGCTAAAGAAGACAGGGGGGGGCCTCCGGAGCAGACTAATAAATGATTTTAAAAACCCTTGTGTTGTGTGTTTAATAACTATCACTTTGCCTCCAGGTGAATGGGTAGGGGTACGATGTTCCCCATATCCATTCACTTAGGGTGGGGGGCCGGTATCTGGGGGCCCCCTTATTTGAGGGGACTCCCAGATTCCGATAAGCCCCCGCCCGCAGACCCCGACAACCAACGGCCAGGGTTGTCGGGAAGAGGTCCTGTCCTCATCAACATGGGGACAGGGTGCTCTGGGGTGGGGGGGCCCGCAGTGCGCCCCCCTGCCCCAGAGCACCCAACCCCCCCATGTTGAGGGCATGCGGCCTGGTACGGCTCAGGAGGGGGGGGCGCTCGCTCGTCCCCACTCCCATTCCTGGCCGGCCGGGTAGCGTGCTTTGGATACGGGTCTGGTATGGATTGTAGGGGGACCCCCTACGTCGATTTTTCGGTGTAGGTGGGTCTCCTTACAACCCATACCAGACCTAAGGGCCTGGTATGCTCCTGGGGGGGAACCCATGCCGGTTTTGATTTTACAAATTGCCGTGGAGTTCTCCCTCAGGAATGCATACCAAATGCCGTCGCTTGAATGGGCTTTTTTTTTTTTTTTACAACTTTGGTGTTTTTATTTGAAAAAATAAAAGGTATACAGAACGCATAATCATACATCACACGCAGGTGAGATAAGGGGAATACAGGAGTCAGCATATACATTTAACAATGAACATACATTGCAAATGGCATCCCAAACGCAGCAAATAAACATTAATAATAAAAAAAAAAAAGAAAAAGAGACACAAACATCAAAGAAAAGGAAAAACGCAGAAGCTCATGTGGGCCAAAGGGTCGAGCGGACAATCAGCAATTGTTCACGGGTGGGCACGGGGGGAGGGGCTCCCAGGTTCAGTCAGACAGGGCATTGCAGGTAGCGGCATTTTCAACCCAATCATCCCACACCTTGTTGTATTTGGCCGGGCAACCCCTGTGGGCATATATCTCCCTTTTATATGGTAAGACGGAATTAACCGCAACAATCCACTCCTGGATAGTCGGGGGTAGGGTTCGGAGCCACTTGCGAGCTATCAATAATCGCGCCGTAAATAGTGATTCCTGAAGAAATATTTTGTGATATTTGTCCGAGTCGGGGTCAGGAAATATCCCCAATAGGCACTGCTTAGGGCACAATGTCAAGGGGGACCCCATCTCGTCGTGTATGAACTTTACAATCTGTGACCAGTATCCCTGTATGACCGGGCAGGACCACATAAGGTGGGGGTACCGTCACATCTAGGGCATAGCAGACTGTATCCCGATTTGTATTTGGCCATGCGGGCAGGGGTCAAGTATGACCTGTGCAAAATGTAGAGGTGGGTAAGACGATCTGATAGTTTAGGTGAGACCTTCTTTGTGGTATCTAACGCGTCCTCCCACTCATCGTCCTCCAGTTCTCCCACCTCCCCAGACCAGCATTCCTTAAGCCTATATGCCAAAACAACGGCACCGGGCCCAAGAAGGGTATCATAGAGAATCGAAATAAGTTTGCGGGAGTCTCGCCCCGTTATGGTGCGGAGCACTTCAAGTTGCTCGACACCCGGAGGCGAGGCCCCAAACTGGGCATGGAGGGCGTGACGAAGCTGGAGGTAACGGAAGTGCATAGAATTGGGTAAGTCAAAGTCATCCTTAAGCTGTTGAAACGATTTTAATATAGGGCCGTGGTAGACGTCTGACAGGTACCTTACTCCCCGATCCATCCAGAGAGCCCGATCCGGGATGGTAAGCAATTCACCCAAATCTGTGTTGTCCCAGAGGGGGGTACAAGAATGGGTGGCCGGTATCTTCAATTTTCTGCCCATTACCTCCCAGATTTTGCTATGGTGATAGAGGAGGCCCACTCGGCTACCCAGAGTCCCAGCTCCCCCCAAGCCCCTGAAGAGGACCTGAAAGGGGTGAGTGAGTCCGGGAGCACAATGGGAGCATATCAACGTGAGGTAGCGGTCACGGTCCTGCTTGTCAAAATAAAAAAAATGAGACAGCTGCGCTGCCAGATAGTATGAGTTAAAGTCGGGTAGTGCAACCCCACCCAACTCAGTGGAATTCTTCAATACCTGCCAGGATAACTTATGTCTAGTGGGGCCCCACACGAACGACTTAAGGATTGAGTCTATGGTTTTAAAAATCTTGAGAGGGAGGTAGACCGGGGAGTGCCACAGGACATATAGGAATTTGGGGAGAAGGACCATTTTAATTAAGTTCACTCGGCCCATGACTCCAAGGGGCAGTCTGGCCCAAATCTGCGTCTTTGACTTCAGGAATAGCATTAACGGCTCTATGTTCAGGCGGACGAAGACCTCAGGAGATCTAGAGATCTGGATCCCAAGGTACTTCATGGAGCTAACTCTAAGGAGGGGGGAGGATGTCTGGAGCTCAGTCGGTGCGCTCACATCAATGGGGAGGACTTGGGATTTATCCCAGTTGATCCTCAAACCAGAGTGGTGACCGAATTTCTCAATAACCGCGAGCGCAGTTTGTAGGGGTTGGCCCGGGTCTGCCAGGTATAAGAGCATATCGTCTGCGTATAGACTAATTGTTTCCACTAGGTCACCGCGTTTGAGGCCCCCGACGCCCGGATGAGTTCTAAGGGATGCAGCCAGAGGCTCCACCGCCAGGGCATACAACAGTGGGGAAAGGGGGCACCCCTGCCTGGTGCCCCTGGAAAGGGGGAAGGGAGTAGAGATCCTACCGTTGACCAAGATCCTGGCACTTGGGTTCTGGTAAAGAAGGGTGATCCATTTAATAAAGTTGGGCCCGAAACCGAATCGCGCCAGACATTCCCATAGATAGTTCCATTCCACTGAGTCGAATGCCTTGGCTGCGTCCAAGGACACTACAACTCTAGAACCAACCTGGTCATGGTCAGCCTGCAGGTTCATATGTAGCCGACGCAAATTGTAAGCCGCATTTTTGGCTGGCATGAAACCGACCTGGTCCGGGTGGATAAGGGTAAGGATCACCTCGTTCAGGCGCAGTGCCAGGATCTTGGCCAGGATCTTGATATCTAGTTGGAGAAGGGATATGGGACGGTAGGACTCAGGGAGTTCAAGATTTTTACCTGGTTTAGGGATGAGTACAATATAGGCCTCAGACATTGATGCGGGCAGAGAGCCTGATTGAAAAATATGTGAGAACAGTTCGTGGAGCCTAGGCACCAGGGATTCGCTATATGTCGCATAGAACTCGAGGGGCAGACCGTCCGATCCCGGCGCCTTAGAGGAGTTAAGCAGGGAGATTGCATGCACTATCTCGTTCGTCGTGATGGGGGCTTCAAGGGCAACTACTTGGGGTCTCAAGAGCACAGTCAAATCTATTGCAGCCAACAGCTCGGCCGATTCCCCACCAGGGACCTCAGCCACCGAGGAGTATAACGTTGCAAAGAATGAGCGAAATTCCCCAACCACCTCATCTGGATCAGAGAGCAACACCCCACCCGCGTTGCGGAGGGAAACCACCGTGGGGGGTCTATGATCCAGATGGGCCAAGTAGGCCAATAATCGTCCCGCGCGCTTCCCGTACTCAAAGAGGAAAATATCTTCCTCTCAGCCCTCTCAAAGAGAAGGCCACTCACCACCCGAGATTGTAGTTTCAATACATCAGCCGTGGACGAGGACGGAGCGGCGACGAACCTCCGCTCCGCCTCGGCCAGGGACCCCTCTGCCTGCTCAACCACCCGAGACGAATTTCGCCGATATTGAGATATGTGCCGGGACAAGAACATACGGGCATGGGATTTGAAGGAGTCCCAAACAACGTCAAAGGGTGCGGTATCTCTATTGGTCTGAAAAAAGAGGTCCCATTCGGCACCAGCCTCCTCCAAGTCGGGGATGACCGACAGCCAGAAGGGGTTGAGCCTCCAGTTATAAGTGGACGGGGGGGATTCGGTATTAAGTTTTATCCAATAGGGTGCGTGATCAGAGAGGACTCGGGAACTGAATCCCACGTCTCCCAGGATGGGGAGGAGAGTGCGGGATACTAGGATGAGATCAATCCGCGACAGGGAGCCGTGCGCCGGGGAGAAACAGGAATAGGTCTTATCAAGCGGATGCCCGTGTCTCCACGTGTCCACTAGCTCCAGGTCGAGGAGAAGTCTGCCAAATCTAGTCTGGGCCGGTGGTGGACGGTCGGGGGGCGTCAGGGACATCCTCTCTAGATCATTGTTAGGTACATTATTAAAGTCTCCCAGCCAAATTGCGGGCACAGTAGGATATTGAGACATAAACCCTAGCCCCTCCGTCAGCACAGAGAACTGAAAGGGGGGCGGTATATATATGGCAAGAATGAGAAGCTCCAGGCCATGTACTTTTGCATGTAAAAATAAAAATCTACCAAGGGGGTCAGACTGTAGTGAAAGCAGAACAAATTGTGCGGTTTTAGCAACCAGTATAGCTACCCCCCTTGAATTGGGCGTGTGTGGAGCCTGGTACACCCACCCCACCCATGGCTTCTTGAGAGTCATCATAAGCTGGCCCGTTAAGTGTGTCTCCACCAGCACCATAATTTCTGCACGCTGGGCTTTCAAATAAGAGAGAACTGCGTTACGCTTGGGACGGGCCCTAAGGCCCCGCACATTCCATGTCAAAAATTTCACAGGAGGCATAGCAAGTATTTACATAGATCGTTGTACCAGGCGCCATGAGCCCACGCAGCGGCGCCCCCAGCCCCCCCCTCAGCAGGGGGAAAGCTGCAGACACCGCGCGCAGGGCCCAGGACGCCCAGACAAGCATGCCCCAGCGTGGACCACCGACCACATAGCAATATAGCAACGGTGAAAAACATATCAGCCCCCTTGATAGCACTATACATGTCATTCTGCATTACACCAATAACGACCAAAAAAAACAGAACATCAAACAGAACATAAACTAAACAAAAGAGGTTGCGATGTACGCTGGGGTGTCCGGGCACGTGGGCCGCCGCTGAACAGTGCGACGCATCCCACCGGGCCCGGCCAGACCAGGGAAACCAAGCTTGAGTCAGGGAGCCAAGACTCCCAACAATTAGAACAGCAGATCCCGGTGGGTACTCTGCGACTAGGGGGACGATCAATCGCTGGAAAACCAGCAATAGTGCAAGTGGAAGGGCCCCCAGTCCGTGAACTCCATGCGGATGAGTGGAAGGGGAAAATAAGGATGTGCGGGTGTGGGTTCCCGATCCAGGCACCAACACGGGGGGGCAGCTCGCCAACTGGAACAAGAAAATTTTGGGGGGGGAGAGAAAGAAAGGGGTACAAATGTATATGGCTTCAGTGTGGTGCTCACAGCATAGCGTCCGTGGTGAACTAGGAAGATAGGCAAGGCATAGGAGGCGATATGGAAGTGACAGGGATGGTGGCTCCAGGAAAGGGGGCTCAGGCAAGGCCTTGGGAGGATACTCGAAGGGGGACGGGGAGGCGAAGGTGCGGGCACCAGGCCGCGGAAAGGGGACCACAAGGAGCCAGTAAATATCCCACGGGCTGTAGGAGTCTGGGTGAAGAGGAGTTATGTACAGTACCTGGAGCCCGAACGGAGTAGGCAAAGAGGGCAGTAGGGAGACAAATCCATATCCCCATGATCAGTAGCCGCGATCCAGACGGAGGGCCCCTCAGGCCTGTATGGGGTCTCGAGGCGGCGGCCTCACATTCTCCAGCCAGGTGAAGACTGCTTCAGGCGTGTCAAAAAAGTGTGTGCGGTCCTCTCCGACGACTCGAAGCCTGGCCGGAAAGAGCATAGCGTAGGCATAGTGGCGGAGTCTCAGCTGGCGCTTGGCTTCTGTGAAGAGGGCCCTCTTCTTCTGCACATCCGCGGAGAAATCCGGAAAGACCCTGACCTCCACGTTTCTGAAGGGGATGTTACCTTTGATCCTGGTGAGACGGAGCACAGCATCCCGATCCCGGAAATTTAGTAGCTTCGCTATGAATGTGCGCGGCGGGGCGCCCGGAGGAGGAGGCTTGCCAGCCAGTCTGTGGGCCCTCTCCACCACGAAGGACGAGGAGAATTCGGATCGGCCAAACGTGGTCGCAAGGAGGTCTTCCAGGAACGCCGACGGATCAGAGCCCTCCGCACCCTCCGGCAGACCGACAAAGCGTAAGTTACACCTCCTTAGGCGATTCTCCATGTCGTCTTGCTTCGCCAGGATCCTGGTAAGTTGGTGCTGCAGGCGTTCGGTCACGATCTGTAATGGCGGTATGTCATCCTCCACGCGGCCGACACGGGTCTCTGCCTCCGTCACCCGGTCCCTTAGCTTCTGCATATCTTGCCTGATAAGAGAGACATCCACCTTCACCTCCTCTATTCTGCATGTCAGGGAGCTTTTGCAGTCCGAAATAGCCTCCAGGACTCTGGCTGTGTTGTCAGCCGCCGAGCCCGCCTGAACCGAGGAGCCGGCGCCATCTTCCTCCACGGCCTCCCTGTCTGGCAGGCGGAATTTAGCGAGTTTAGCGATCGCATCCGAGGATTTTTTCGGCGGCGACATGTTCCTCTCCAGGAAGGGTGTAAAGTACCCTAGTTTAAAGAGATTAGCAGGCAGTAGCAGCCCCAGGATGAATGGTTATGGATGTTGGGCGAGCGGAGCTCCCTCAAATCACTCCTCACACCATGCCAGCCAGGCCACGCCCCCGCTTGAATGGGCTTTTACATGGTGTTACTAACTTTCCACATTGTAAAACCAGCCCTAGTTTTGCGCAAGCAAATCGGAACTTACGCAGAAATCACAATGCTTAAAAGCTTTGTGGATCTGCTTAAGTCCTCATTTGCATACTCAAAGCGGCATTTCAATGAGAAATGCCCCCAGCGGCGGATGCGGTACTGCATCCTAAGATCTGACAGTGTAAGTGTCTTACAGATGTCAGATTTTCTGCCTAACTTTGGAAAAAGCCTTTTGAGGATCGTTTCCAAAGTTAGACACAGAGATACGCAGGCTGAACAGCAGTTCCGCCTGCATATCTCTTTTGAGAATTTGGCCCTAGGTTTGTAAGCTCACTTGAAATAAGATTCTCTAATCTATACATTGCCTGTAGAATTTTCCCTCATCAATAAGTGTCAAAGGTTTTAGATGTATTTATATAGGATAAGGCAAGGAGCCTAAAATTCTCTTACAAAAGAAAAACATCTACTTTAGAGACAGTGGGGTAGATTCAGATAGATCAGCGGATCTTTAGATCCGTGTAATCTATCTGATTTACGATCCACCGGCGCAAGTTTTAGAGGCTAGTGCTGTATTCAGAAAGAACTTACCTCAAAACTTGCGGCGGCGTATCATAAATCCCTGGCGGAATTCAAATTCCGCGGCTAGGGGGAGTGTACTATTTAAATCAGGCGCGTCCCCGCGCCGATTTAACTGCGCATGCGCCGCCGGCTAAATTTCCCAGCGTGCATTGCTCCAAATGACGTCGCTAGGACGTCATTGGTTTCGACGGGTACGTAAATTACGTCCATCCGTATTCGCGAACGACTTACGCAAACGACGTAAAAATTCAAAACTTGGTGTGGGAACTACGGCCATACTTAACATAGGATACGCCGCATACAGCAGGGGTAACTATCAGCCGGGAAAAGCCGAACGCAAACGACGTAAAAAAAAAGCGACAGACGGGCGTTCGTTTCTGAATCGACGGATCTCCTCATTTGCATATTCGTCACGTATACAAATGGAAGCGCCACCTAGCGGCCAGCGGGAGATTGCAGCCTAAGATCCGACGGTGTAAGTCACTTACACCTGTCGGATCTTAGGGAGATCTATGCGGAACCTGATTCTATGAATCAGCCGCATAGATCCGACCGTCGGATCTCAGAGATACGACGGCATATCAGGAGATACGCCGTCGTATCTCTATCTGAATCTGCCCCAGTGAACTTAGATTAACCTCTTAAAAAAGGCGATATATATATATATATGAAAAATATACGATATACAGGCCTTTTTAAATTCTTTTAACACCATATGTATTGATAACGCAGTTGTCTCGGATAGCATGAGAAAGTAAGTACACACAGAGGGCCAGATTCACGAAAATTTGCGGCCGTGTAACGTAACCCGTTTACGTTACACCGCCGCAAGTTTTCAGTGTAAGTGCCTGATCCTCAAAGCACTTACCTGGAAACTTGCGGCGGTGTAACGTAAAGTCGTCCGGCGCAAGCCCGCCCAATTCAAATGGGGCGGGTACCATTTAAATTAGGCGCGCTCCCGCGCCGGACGTTCTGTGCATGCTCCGTTCGCAATTTTCCCGATGTGCTTTGCGCGAACTTACGGTGGCCCGACGTGTTTGTGAATCGCGACGTGCATAACGTACTTACGCCGGGGAAAAAAAATTCAAAAGCGACGCGGGAACGACGGGCATACTTTAACATGTTGGAGTAATTTTACACCATGTTAAAGCACACCTAACTTTGCGACGGGAAAAAAAGACTTGCGCCGACGTTACGACGGGAAAAACCTTTGTGGATCGCCGTAACTGCTAATTTGCATACCCGACGCTGGAATACGACGCGAACTCCCCCCAGCGGCGGCCGAAGTATTGCATCCTAAGATCCGACGGTGTAAGTCAATTACACCTGTCGGATCTTAGGGCTATCTATGCGGAACTGATTCTATGAATCAGCCGCATAGATACGACAGGAGATACAACGGTGTATCAGGAGATACGCCGTCGTATCTCCTCTGTGAATCTGGCCCAGAATGTTCCTTACTCATTGAGTCCTTTGGTGTTCCCCAAAAGGAGTCCAAGTTAATTGATAGTTAAAGTGTATTTTCAGCTATTTTAATCTTTTAAAAGGGTTGCAAAGGTTTGTTTTTTATTTTCTAAATAGGTTCCTTTAAAGCGGAGTTCCGGCCACAATTTAACTTTTTAAATATAAATACCCCTGTAATACACAAGCTTAATGTATTCTAGTAAAGTTAGTCTGTAAACTAAGGTTCGTTTTGTTAGGTTGATACAGCATTTAGACACTTTATAAAATAGAAATTGACTGGGGCCATCTTAAGTGTGGGCATCATGAAGCCAGACTGTATGACTTCCTGGATTTCAGCCTTGCAGATCTCGCACATGCTCAGTGCTGCACAAGCAGTGTAATAGGTTTCAGATCAGGTTTCAGCACCTGTACTGTCCAAGTCACATGATTCTTCGAGACTGGGGAGTGCACAGACTCCTGGAAAGTTACACCCACTACATTCCCAGGAGTCTGTGCGGTGTAGGTTAGGAAGCTTAAGCACCTAGGTGCAGGAAGAGGGAAGATTAACTATTCTGCCTAGCAACAACACTTTGAAGGCATCTAAAAAAAAAAAAAAAAAATTCTTAAAGGACTAATGACATTTTTTTAAAACTACTGATGTAATGTTATATTTATGGGTGGTTCGCTTATCTTTTCCTTCGATTTCCCTTCTAATTGTTTTTTTTCTTTGACTGAATTTCTCACTTCCTGTTTCTCCTCAGTAAGCTTGCCCCCATCATCTGAGATGTTCTGGCTGGGGGTTAGTCAGCCAGAACAGCTTAATGAGGAGGAAGTGAGAAATTCAGACAAAGAAAAAAAATAAAGGTAAATTGAAGGAAAAGGTAAGTGAACCAACAATGCACTAGCTTAACCACTTGCCGACCGCCGCATGACTATTTACGCCCACAACATGGCACGGGCAGGCAGATTGGCGTACAGGTACGTCCCTTTAAATCTGCCGCCCAGCGGACGCACCCGGCGCGTGCCTCGTGAGTGTGGCCGTGGGTCCCGGGAACTCGATTTTTCCAAGAGTCCAGCTATTGCGGTTGGCAAGGGAAGAACAGGGGAATGCCTTTTTAACCTCCCTAGCAGTATGATTATTTCAGAAAAAAGGTGCTGAAAGCGGTATCATTATTTGCAAGGAAATTTGGCGTTTTATACTGTAGGCCTGTAATTCTTAGGAATAACTCACTTAAATCTGTCCAAACAAGTGTCTAGTAGGCATCACGGGTATGAATTTAAAATAAAAATAAAATTATAAATGATATTATAATAAATAATTATAAATAACTATAACAAATAATAATATAATTATAATAACAATTATTCAATAATGTAATCAACTCAAAATCACTGAAATTTACTCAGTTGCAGAATTGTCGCTGTCATTACTTTTATTTTTTTATGACGAATTTCCCCACAAATCGCTATCGCACAATTCTGCAAGTGATTAGAATTTATTATCGCTGTTTTCTAGCTGCTCTAAAACCATTTTTGACATAAAGGGACACTTTTGGTTGCTATGGACAATCTACAGTTTGCAGGCAGAAAGAACAGTTTTTATTATATAAAAGTACATGCAGGACACTGGGCAGACCACTAGGGAAAAGGGGGGTCTGTATTTTTTTACATACAGTACTGTAATCTATAAGATTACAGTATACTGTATGTAAGGTGTTTGTTTACCTTTTTGAATTTGGCACCGTTCTCCGCCCCCGTGTGTCGTAACGTCGCAGGGAGCGATCGGCGGCACACAGAGGCACTCAACTCAACGCGGATTTCGACGGAAACGCCAGCTAGCGACCGCCGAAAAATTGCATCTAAGATCCGACGGCGTACTAAGATGTACGCCTGTCGGATCGATCCCAGATGCCGTCGTATCTTGTTTTGTGGATACAAAACAAAGATACAACGCGGGAAATTTAAAATTACGCCGGCTTATCAAGAGATACGCCGGCGTAATGCTTTTGTGGATCTGCCCCAAAAGAGTCTGAGAATAACAAAGTACTATATAAATGACTCCAGAATGTGGACCACCCTCATTGTAATCATGTATTAGAAAAAAATAATCGTCTTTGGGCACCAAACATGTGAGAGAAGTGTGCAGAATTAAAAACACAAGTGCAGCTGTGAAGTCTTTACAATTGTCTTTATGTCCTAAAGGTAAATATAATTATGGAACAAACCGAGAATAATAGCATTTGACTTCCTGTTTTTTTCTGATCCAGCAGGTAAGGTAGCCAACTTTTTTCCTA
The DNA here is from genome assembly GCF_905171775.1 of Rana temporaria. NCBI lineage: Eukaryota > Metazoa > Chordata > Amphibia > Anura > Ranidae > Rana > Rana temporaria. The sequence goes on along the minus strand of NC_053489.1, from coordinate 260,404,206 downwards.
TTTTTATTACTAACAGGTACCTATTATCTTCCTCTTGACATCTGTAATTATTACAACAATTTCACATTTGACTATAGTAACAGAAAGTCATGGGTTTCTGGAGTTAAGCGTAAGGAGCGCCAAATACTACTAACAAGAAAGCCAGGAGATACTGAGCAATCCTTCCCTTCTTCTGTTAAAATTTGTCCTCTAGGTAGTAGCATTATGTTTTCAGAAATAAAGTATTACTTTGGAGATTAGCGTGGGTTGAAATGGTTGAATGATTTATGTGCAGGTGCCATGGGGTGTATGAGAGAATAGAATCATCCTTCATGACCTTGTCATCAGTGTAGGAAAAATGTGACCATGGACCAATACTATGTGAGAATATGGGCGATTTTACTGCTAATAGCAGAGATCGCCAAACTTACTAAACAAGGGCAGTTTACTGTTCTTTAGAATTTAGGGGGGGCTGGACTGTGGCCATTGGGAGTACAAAATGTCCCAGCATCAGTGGGAGTAAACTATCCCCCATCATGGGTGTTAGTGGGAGAAATTGTGCCTCATCATTGTTTTAAATATATTGAAGTAGCTCTAATTACTATTTAACAAAGTGCTATGTGAATAAAATTATTGCAAAATTAATCTCATATTAATAATAATGATAACGTGCATCACAACAGTGTATGGTTAATAATATAAAGTCCATTCAGGTAACATATATACTAAACTAAAACCAAGTCCATGTGAGAAAGTGCTATAAATGGTGCATCCACAGAAAAAATCTCTGATCATCCAGGGAGCAACTCAGTCCTTGTCACAACAGAATGATTTAATGGATGAGCAAAATAACAGAGCGGAGGAAAGAGACGGGCAAGGGAGTCCAAGTCTGTAAAATATGTAGATAAAAACGACAGATACCTTGTATCCTCCTTCTGTGGTGATGGCCGCTTACCTTATAAATAGACCCCACTGGGTCTAATGTTGCATTGAACGATAATGGCCAACCAACGGTGAATGCTTCTTCCTCCTCAGTGTGTTTTGAACAGGACACCACTGCAGTACTGCCTCCAACCTCGCCACAGATTTCCTGTGGAATGTATCTCCGGATCCAAGGATTTAAAAGCAAGAAAAAAGGATCTCCATAGTGTAGTTTGTTAAAAGGCACACGGGTCCATTTATTAAAATCGGTAGTTGACAATAAAAAGGCTAAAAAAAAAACACACAGGTAAAAACAATGTCAAAGATACAGGAACTTCCGGTCACGGCCGTAAAACCGGAAGTGGATATCACCTAAGCCCCTCCCGACGCGTTGAGTCACTGCCACATGACTTCATCAAGGGTATAGATGTGCCTCATCATTGGTGTCATTGGGAGGATTCGTATATCATCATTGGTGTCATTGTGAGGAATTGTGCCCCATTGTTGGCTTAATTAGGAGAAATTGTGCCCCATCATTGGTGCCATGGGGCCCCAGTGTTGGTGTCATTGGGAGGAACTGTGCCCAGGCATTGGTGCCATTGGGAGGAATTGTGTCCCTCACTGGTGTCAGTGAATAAAATAGTGCCCCATGGACCATATAAAAACAAGCAAAGGGCTGCAGTTTGGAGACCACTTGTTTATAGAACATTCTGAGGATGATTCAAGGGATCAGAAGGCTGATTTTATAAGCTTTAGGAAGTATATGATATTCCATGAGAAGATTCTCTCACAGACTTTCCAGCACTGCTTTTGAATATTCTTACCACTACTTTCCAAACTTTCTACATAGAAAGGAGTTATTCCCTGCCAGCCCATTTTTAAATGAAAGCACTCCTAAAGCAATACTGCCAGTATGAAAAACATGTAAAAAAAAAAAACCTGCCTGTGTAAAAAGGAATTAATACCAATTGTCTTGCTACTTGCATTAAAGAACTGCTTGTTAAAGGGTACCTAAAAGTGATATTAAACACACAGGGCCAGATTCACAAAGAATTGCCCTGGCGCAGCGTATCAGAGATACACTACGCTGCCGTATCTTACCTGGCGGAATTTCGAATCCAGGAAGATTTTGCGCCATAATTTACGGCGGCGTAGTGTATTTCTCGCCGCGTATTTCAAATTGGGCGGGTAGGGGGCGTGATTCATTTAAATGAAGCGCGTTCCCGTGCCGATTGAAATGCGCATGCTCCGTTTCAAAATTTTCTGCTGTGCTTTGCGCGAAATGACGTCGCTCCGACGTCATTTTTTTAACGTAGACGTGAGTTACGTCCTTTCCTATTCACGGACGACTTACGCAAAAAATAATTAAAAATTTGACGCGGGAACGATGGCCATACTTTAACATGGCAAGTCTATCTATACGCCACGAAATAGCAGCTATAACTATACGCCGGAAAAAGCCGACTAGTGACGACGTAAGAGAATGCGACGGCCGCAAGTACCTTCGTGCATCGACGGAAAAAGCTAATTAGCATACCCCACGCGGAAAACGACGCAAACTCCACCCAGCGGGCGACAAAGTATTGCACCTACGATCCGAAGGCGTACGAAGCCGTACGCCTGTCGGATCGAAGCCAGAAGCCGTCGTATCTTGGTTTGAGGATTCAAACTAAAGATATGACGTGGCAAATTTGGAAGTACGCCGGTGTATCAGTAGATACGCCGGCGTACTTGCTCTGTGAATCTGGCCCATACTGTTTCATTTATATTACCCATTCTATTTCTGGATATGGATGATGGCACTGTATTTATTTGAATAAAAAACATCTAAGTACCTTATTAATAATCAGTATACAGAACAATGTGTGAGGGGAGAGAGGGGAAAACAGATAGGAAGTATTGAATTTCCATATGAGAGTGCCCTGAAATTCAAGGTACCATGGGTGCTGGAGCAGGTAAGTCTTGGCAGTGGCATGTAAGGGTGCCCAACATTCACAAGCGAAACTTACACTGTGACAAGTGACCTATTAGAAATTAATGATAAAAATATGAAGAAATTGCCCACATAGAGGATTACATTTTGTTATTTTTCAAATCTCCATATTTAACATCAAGGCATATGTTAATCAGTTTTTTGTGATTTCTCCTTGAAACAGAATTGAGGTCTAAACAAATCTCTGCTTCTGATAAAGAATAAGCAACAAGTAAAAGTCGTTATATTTTCATTAACTTCCCAAAAGATCAACATAGTCATAAACCTTGCTGTCAGCTGTGATTGTGAAACTCATTACTCTTCAAGGTTCTACATGGAGTGTTGTGGATAGCAGTGGGAATAGAGTTGACATCTTGTTTAAACCATGCAAACTACACTGATCATAGCAAACATGGCCTCTTGCTTCACTAAGCAGCCCAACCCTCTATTTCTTGTTTCAATAATTTCATCCATGCATGGAATAATTAAACTTGGTTACCGATTTATTTAAAAACCAATATATATTTTGCTTCTTGGTGATTTCATACAAAAATATACCTAAAATGTACCAGATTTATAGGATATGTTTACATACTTGCTACCAAAACCACTGGTCTTTGAAAGTGTAATGCAAGTCTGGACAAAATAAAAAACAATACTTAGAATACCTCTGAAATACATGCACATTTCCCTTATGTTTTATCCCTTTAACCACTTTGTCTCATGAATCATTTTGAATTTGCATTTTTGACTTGAAAATTTTTTTAAAACCCCAAAACAGTACACAATCAGTCATGTAATGCAGCATACACATGGTCGGAATTTCCGATAGAAAAAGTCAGATGGGAGCTTTCCATCGGATATTCCGACCGTGTGTATGCCCCATCGGACTTTTTCCGTCGGAATTTCTGACAGAACTTAGATAGAGAGCAGGTTCTCTATTTTTACATCGGAAATTCCGACAGAGTTTTTCCTGGTCAAAAGTCTGACCGTGTGTACGTGGCATTAAAGTTATAAAGTTATCAAGTGGCTCCACAACTCTACAGGTCACTTTTACCTAAAATCCCTTAACTTGCTGATGAAAAAAGAAACAAGCTCATGGCTGCTGTCATTTTTACCCAGTGACCTTTTTACTATTAATATATTTGAATAATTTTTGGGGGTTTGTCCTACTATCTTTTGCAATCTGTTGTTCTTTTTGAATTTTTGCATCCTTGATTTCCTTTTTACATATTCTGTTAAATTCTTTGTAACATTTAAATGACAATAGTGTTCCTTCATTTTAATATTTTTTAAAGGCTCTTTTCTTATTGTTTATAGCTTTTTTAACTTGAACCACATAGGTATTTTTAGCCTTTTAACCCCCTGAGCGGTAATCCAGAGTCTGGCTCGGGGTGGAATTTCAGGACCAAAAGCGGTAACACCGAGCCAGACTCTGGACCGCCTCAGTGTCCACAGGCACAAGTTACTTACCTTGTCCCTGGATCCTGCAATGCCTCCCCGCTGTGTGATCAAGCGGTGTCCTCCTCGCTCAATTCACAGTGCCGAGTGCTGCCGAGCTCCGTTCCCTGCGACGTTACGACGCACGGGAGTGGAGATCCGCGCCAAATTAAAAAAAGTAAATAAACACAATACATACAGTATACTGTAATCTTATAGATTACAGTACTGTATGAAAAATACACACACCCTTTGTCTCTAGTAGTCTTCCCAGTGTCCTACATGCACTTTTATATAATAAAAACTGTTCTTTCTGCCTGGAAACAAGAGACTGTCCATAGCAACCAAAAAGTGTCCCTTTATGTCAAAAGGTTTTAGACCAGCTAAAAAACAGCGATAATAAATTAGAATCACTTGTAGAATTCAGCGATAGCGATTTGTGGGAAAATTTGTCATCAACAAATTAAAAGTAATAATTTGTATTGTTATTATATTATTTGTTACAAATATTTATATGTATTTATTATATTATAATTTATGATTTTGTGTTTTAAATTTTATCATACCCGGGGTCTACAATATAAAACGCCAAATTTCCATGCAAAATAATGGTACCGCTTTCAGCACCTAAAATCTGAAATAATCATACCGCCAGGGAGGTTAAACTTATTGCCCATGGGAATATACTTTGCAGTGAGTTCACAAACAGTCTTTTTAAAGAATTCCCATTTCTGTTACATGTCCATTGATGCCAATATTCCCTCCTAGTCTAAGTCCTGGAGAGCAGCCCTCATCCTTGGAAAATGTTCTCTCTTAGGCCTTGTACTCACGAGCAGACATGTCCGATGAAACCGGTCCGCGGACCGTTTTCATCGGACATGTCTGCCCGGGGACTTCTGTTCGATGGCTGTACACACCATTGAACAGAAGTCCGCGCGTAAACAATACGCGGGGCGTGTCCGCGGTGTCGCCGCATCGATGACGTGGTGTCGCCGCGACAATGACGCAGCGACGTGGGCGGGCCTGCCTTTTAAATGCTTCCACGCATGCGTTGAAGTCATTCGACACATGCGAGGGATGGCGGGCGGCCGGACATGTACGGTAGGTCTGTACAGACGACCGTACATGTCCGAAACCTGTCCGATCCGCCCGAAAATGGTCCGCTCGGGCCTACACACGGCCAAACATGTCTGCTGAAACTGGTCCGCGGACCAGTTTCAGCAGACATGTTTGGTCGTGTGTACGGGGCCTTAAAGTTAAGTGTTTTTATCTTTCCCGTATGTGTTTTTTGCTTACAGCCAACATCAAATGAAATTATGTTATGGTCACTGCTACCCAGATTTCCCTTTATATGTTTATGTTCCTATATGAACATTAGTCCCAGCCCTTGCAGCCCTTTCCATCTGTGCAAGGAGCTGAGTCTCCACCTCCTCATTCACATTGGGTGGTCTATAACAAACTCCAATGATTAACTTTGAACTACACACATCTATATGCAGTTACACCTATAAGCTTTTTTTATAACCTAACCCTGCTTTAAACTTCTCCAAAACTTTATCCCTGACCTGTCTGGTGTGTTCCTTGACCTCCATGATGCTGTTTCTTCACTAAGGTTCTCTAACAAACCTCTGATGGCTTCACAGAACAGCTGTGTATTTATTGAGATTAAATTACACACAGGTGGACTCTATTTACAAATTAGGTGACTCCTGAAGGCAGTTGGTTTCACTAAATTTTATTTAAGGGTATCAGAGTAAAGTGGGCTGAATACAAATACACACACACAACACTTTTCACATATTTTATCTGTAAAAAAAAAATTAAAACCATTTTTCTTTCCACTTCACAATTATGTGCCACTTTGTGTTGATGTGTCACATACAATCCCAATGAAATACATTTACGTTTTTGGTTGTAACATGACAAAATGTGGAAAATTCCAAGGGATATGAATACTTTTTCAAAGCACTGTACTTCTCTTAAGACAACTGATTGTACAATCTCCTTTAGGTCTTCTATCAGCTATGTCATGCGCGGGCCTGCTTGATTTGCTACAAATTGATAGATTGTTCAGGGGGGTCCTCCTGTTCGATAATTCTAGCAAATCTATAGGAAATTATACAGAAAATGTACAATCATCTTGTATAGTGTATGGCCATCTTTATACAAGTATAAAGAGGGAGTGAATGGAGACACTCAGCATTCAGGCCCCATTCACATCATTACATAGCAGGAACTCACGTTTCCTCACAAAGTTTGTTTTGGGGGTGGCTTTTGGAGCGTTTCCACTCCTTGCGCATAGGGCAGCCCATTCACTTGAATGGGCTGCCCTATACTCAACAGTCACCCCAAAGGAGCTCCAGAACTTTTATTTTTAGAGTTGATTGTGGTGCATTTTTTACCATGCTTTTTGGTGCATTTGCAGTGTTTCTGAAATGCACGGCAAAGCATACATTTTCTGTGCAGTTTGCCATGCGTTTGGAAAAACAGAGATGTGAATGGAGCCTCATTGTTCTTGTGTAAACACACCAATATCACTTTTAGGCCGCATTCACACCTAGAGTGCATGTTTTTTGGCGCATTTTTCCTGTGACACACATAGCACAGCCCGTTGATTTCAATAAGCTGCCCTACACATAGCAAAATAGCTCATGGGTAATTTTGGCATGGTGCAAGTTGCACATTTTTTTACTGTGTGTTTTGCTGCATTTTGTACCCGAGCTACGTAGGGGAGCTGGAATTTAGGAAAAAAAAAAAAGGGTGAACTAATCCATTAAGGGCGAAAGGTAACAGTTGTATCCCCCCTACTAAAAGATCTGTCACCAATCCACCGTTTAGCTTATTACTGTTTCGATCACGGACAGCCCTATTCCACAGAAAAATCTGCACAGTAACCAAGGCAAATCTTCCTAGTGACACCAATCACCTGAAATAAAAGCTAGCAAAAAAAAGAAACACAGCACAAGAAGAACATGTACATGTAAATAATTAAAACTCTTTATTAATAATACATTTGCTTTAAATAAAAAAAGGTGATACATGTGACAATCCCATTGGGGAACGTTTCTAGTTTTTCTTTTGTGGCACCAACATTCTCATGATATGTTGTATAAAATACCACACAAATGTGGGTTTTTACTTCAATGTTTATTGAACAGAAAAGATTTCTCTTTTCAACAGAAAATGTATTTATTACAAGTATTTTTTTATTTTTATATTGCTGCCAATTTACAAAATGCTTTCCACATATATTCTCAAGGAGCTTACAATCCAAGGTCCCTAGCTCACATTCATACATACACATACTAGGGCCAATTTAGACAGGAGCCAGTTAACCTACTAGCATGTCTTTGGAGTGTGGGAGGAAACTGGAGTACCTAGAGGAAACCCAAGCAGGCACAGGGAGAACATGCAAACTCCATGCAGGTAGTGGTGTGGTTGGGATTTAAACCGATAACCCTAGTGCTGCCAGATGGAAATGCCAACCATGTAACCACTGCACTGCCTTTCATCCTATTAAGAGCTATCAAGAATACCTTATCATTTCAATATTTTAAGCATCCTAACATGTATAGCCACACCTAAAGGCAGGTTTTACGGATATCATCTGTATCCTTATAATGTGAAAACCTCTAGGGTTGGGATTATATAGGCAACAAAAAAATATATATTCAAAAAGTATAAAAAATATATTTTTTAATACATATATATAGACAAAGTACAAAATTACATTATTACATTACAGTACAAAATATAATACAAAAAACACTGATCACAGACATATAAATAGCAGATAGACACCATGCCATATTTCAACAAAAGTTCCCCCTAAAGGGTAAACTTTGAAAATTGGCTAATCCGACGCGTTTCCGATCAAAAACTTTTAAAGTTTGATCTTCATCAGGGATGTTGTGTGTCTTTAATATCTGAATGAGGAAAAATATTAATTTGAAAAAGAAAAAAGAAAAACAGACAATAAAACATGTCCAATAATATACATATGTTTCACAAAAGTGCAGTGATTACTCACTTATCATCTGTATCCTATACACCTTCAAGTACTAGTGAAAGAAGATAGTGCACACAGATTACCATGGAAATCATGAATATTTATTATTTTCCCTAAAAAACAAAACTAAAGAAGAACCTAATTTTCATTAGGGATAGATTCAGACATTGCTACAAATAATCAGCTACAGTAGCAAAAGGGTTACAAAATGAGCAATAATGAGCATTTGGGCACAGAGGAAATCTGTTCACATTGTTCTCTAAGATTTTTCCATATTGGAACATATCTGCATCCAAACGTAGCATAAAGACAATTCAATTTTCACCAAAACAATTGCTTTCTTATTTTGCCTTCTTCTGTCCCAAAATATTACCGTACACCCCCCTTTGTCTGTAAAAATATTCATTTTCAGCTGGTAATCTTTGTTTCATAAAAACTACAGATGGATTTTCAACCATTTTTGGGTTATTGATTGGGGGGGGGGGGGCTGGGAGTTATTTCCAGTCCTGACACATGCTGGGGGTTATTGCTGGGGATTTTTTTGCTTGCCCTTACGCTTTCTGGGGGTTATCACTGCTGCCCCAGACAATTGCTGGGAGTTTTTAATGCTGGCTCTGACACTTGCTGGGAGTTATCATTATTGGTTCTGACATTTGCTGATTGTTATCATTACTGGTTTTGACACTTGCTGAGGGTTATCGTTGCTGGCCCTGATATTAGCTGAAGGTTATCATTGCTGGCCTTGACACTTTCTGGGTGTTATTGCTGGCCTTGACACTTGCATGGGTTTTATTGACTGACCCTTAGACCCCTTTCACACGCTTTTCAGGCATTTTAGCACTAAAAAAAGGGCCTGTAAAACACCTGAAAAGCGCCTCTCAAGCCACACTAGTGTGAAAGCCTGAGTGCTTTCACACCGGGGCGGTGCACTTGCAGGATAGAACAAAAAGTCCTGCAAGTAGCATCTTTGGGGCAGTGCGGGAGCGCTGTATACACTGCTCCTCCACCACCCCAACTATTGAAATGAATGGGCAGCGCCGCCAAAGCAATTCGGCAGCGCCACAAAACAGGCACTATTAACCTTTTTCTCGGCCGCTAGCGGGGGTTAAAAGCACCCTGCTAGAGGCTGCAAAGCGCCGCTATAACAGCAGTAAAGTGCCACTAAAAATATTGGTGCTTTAGCGCGGCGCTTTAACGCTAATGGACGCGCCACCCAAGTGTGAAAGTGGTCTTAAGCCCTGTACACATGGGCAATAATCTCGTCAGGAAAAAAACGTTGTTTTCCCTGACGAGATTCTTGGCAAGAATCTTTTGCCGTCCGAGTGTACAGACTCTCCTTTCAAAAGAACCGCGGTTACTGATGTACAAATTAATATTTCTAACAAGAAAAAGGAAGCATATGCTGTCCCTTTTATATGAGAAAAGGCAGGAATGTATTTGCATTTAGCCACAGTTCTAGAGTTAGGTGATTTTGGAAAGTGTAGGAGAGGGTTATGGAAAATAAGCTTAAAAGTGGTATTTTCTTATATTATTTCCTTTTCCCCAACTAATAAAGCATGATTATAGTGGTTTCAAGTGTTCATTGCCGAGAAGACCCAGATCCTTTGTCAAAATAGATGGCCCATCTTTGACAGCTTTAATCACTGAACATTTACATAATTATTGTTATTATAGTGATTAAGAAATCATTTGTAATTTTTTTTAACTGCTCATTGAGCATTTATAAAATATTTTTTAGACAGCAATGCATTCTTAAAAACTATCCTCCTGTTGGTGTTCCAGAACGTGCTTTTTTATCACAGAGCAAATAAATCTACTGAGACATGAGTCCTCCAGAAATAAAATTTATAAATTATTCAATATGTTCCTCCATCTCTGCTGCAAAGATTTATAAATAGTAGTTGAAAAAGAAAGATTTGCAAACACGTTAAAAAGCCAGTGAGAATTGCCATAGCCATCTTTTTTCTGACAAAAGCATGCTGACATGATAAGATGAAGTCTAGTATAATAGGTGACATTATGCCAGTGCTTGTATGTTGCTACTTCTTTGTAATGTCTTTTGCTAATGTCACTCACAGAGTTAAAATTCTGCACTTTCAGAAAAGAAAAAAAGGCAGCATATATAATCATCACATACATGGTGTTGATTACTTTTTCAGCTCTGTTTAATTAACATGGTATCACTTACGTCAAGTGAGAGAATGACATGAATTAATGCTTTGCTTTAAATAGCAGTCTCTATTATTACCATTTGTTGTATTTTTATGGCCAGTAAATACCTTCTTATACAGTGCTAGGCAAAAAAAAAAATCACTTATGATTTTTTGTTTCAATGCATGGATTGTGAAAGAAGTACAGCAGAGATATAAAGATGGGGAGAAAATAATAAAAGTGTAACTGAACGCAATAAAAAAAGAAAAAATGCTAACAGGTAGACTCTTTATTGCAAAAGAAACATGCAAAGTTTATTTTGTAATAAAATACATTTGCCCAACTTTTAGCAAACCCCTGCAGAATGTACACTGAGCTGCGCATGTGCAAATCAGTTCACATTCTGGCACATGTGTAGTGTGTCTGGATGACTGCATTCCTCCGCATGTGCGGGATTGATGTCCTCCCACACTGGCCAATCAAAATGGCCAAAGATCGGAACCCAGTGAGAAGGTCCTAGAGGCCCGAGGTCATCAGGCAGTTGGAGTTTAGGGAGGGCTTATTTGTCACTTTAGTTACACATTAAGGCCCCTTTCACACTGGGGCGGGAGGTGCGGTGGCGGTATAGCGCCGTTATTTTTAGCTAGCGGCCGGAAAAGGGTTAATACCGCTAGGAAAGGCGCCTCTGCAGAGTCAATTGCCGGCGGTATAGCCGCGGTTTCCCATTGCTTTCAGGAAGGAGCGGTAGAGGAGCGGTAAACACACTGCTCCTCTCACCGATCCAAAGATGCTGCTAGCAGGACTTTTGGAGCGGTCCTGCTAGCTTTCCACTCCAGTGTGAAAGCCCTACTGTTTTACTTCCTCCATCAGCTCACCCCCCACAGCCATTACCTTTTATATCAATTGACCCTCACTTTTTAGATTGTAAGCGCTAATGAGCAGGGCCATCTGATTCCTCTTGTACCAAATTGTAATGTGGCCTTGCCCTATTTCCAACTTAATCACCTTCCGTTTTTTTTGGGGGGGGGGGGGCAAGGTATTGGTTTATTAGTTGGTCATAAATGAGCCTATGCTTCTCAGCAGTCATGTAGCATTATACGTCCTGAGTACACAAGTATTTATTTATTGTTTTATTAAATCAAAAAGGCATGACATGCAGTGCAAATCAAATTTAACATCAAGAACTTTAAAATATATATATATATATATATATATATATATATATATATATATTAGGGCTGTGCGTTAAACGCGATATTAACGGCGTTAACGCAAACCCATGTTAACGCCGTCAATATTTTTATCGCGCGATTAACGCAGGAGCCCTCGGGGTGGACATGCAGAGTGTGCAGCGGCGCGGCTTACCTTCTCGCTGGATTCACAGGCAAGTTACTCACCTTGTCCCTGGATCCAGCGATGCCACCCCGCTGTGTGATCGAGCGGGTCCTCCTTGCTTGGCGGGTCCTCCTTGCTTGGCGGGTCCTCCTCGCTTGGCGGGTCCTCCTCGCTCGGCGGGTCCTCCTCGCTCGATTCACAGTGCCTGTGTGCCGCCGAGCTCCGTTCCCTGCGACGTTACGACGCACGGGAGCGGAGAACGGCGCCAAATTTAAAAAAGTAAACAAACACAATACACACAGTATACTGTAATCTTATAGATTACAGTACTGTATGTAAAAAATACACACCCCCCCTTGTCCCTAGTGGTCTGCCCAGTGTCCTACATGTTCTTTTATAAAATAAAAACTATTCTTTCTGCCTGAAAAACTGTAGATTGTCCAAAAGTGTCCCTTTATGTCAAAAATGGTTTTATATCAGCTAGAAAACAGCGATAATAAATTATAATCACTTGCAGAATTGTGCGATATTTGTGGGGAAATTCGTCATAAATTAGATAGATTAATCGTGAGTTAACTATGACATTAATGCGATTAATCGCGATTAAAAATTTTAATCGTTTGACAGCACTAATATATATATATATATATATATATATATATATATATATATATATATATATATATATATATATATATATATATATATTTATTTATTTTAATAAACAGTGTTTACAAAAGTGCAACAATGAAGTGTGTCTACCATGACCATTACTCCAGCTAGAAGTGACAACTTTTGGTTATATACACCATTATAACAAGTTAAACTTGTATAAGAACATGAAAAATAAATACAAATGTTTAAAAAAATTATAAAAAAATATATAGTTTTCTTTAGTTTCTACAATATAAACATATGCAGCAGCTAAGAACTGGACCAAAAACATAGAACAATCTAGTAAAGAGCACTTTTAACAGCTCTAGTAGTCATGATGGATTTAGTAAAGGAGAGCAACACAGCTTAACATCTATTTTCAGGCAACAGATCCACATGAAAAAGACACAGCTTGGATTACCAAGCATCAGGAGATGTAAATTTGAGAAGGTAGTTACAATTTCAATGCCTCCAAATACAGATTATTGTAAAAAAAAATTGATAAAAAAAAAAAAAATTCCCAAAGAAAAATGACAAACATGTTATAACGTAAAATAGTATAAGGAAATTACCTTAAACAACCCTTAACCACCGACACATGTGATAAATGACCACATAGGAAAATGTGGTAGTTTCCAAACAATCGAAAAATACTGCATTCGTTACTTAATGCTAAATTCTTAGTGAATTGAACTAATTTACCGCATGCATGGTTTTACCGCATTTTATTTGTCATTATTTAACTCTTATGCCGCGTACACACGATCGGTTAAACCGATGAGAATGGTCTGATGGACTGTTTTCATCGGACAAAACCGATCGTGTGTGGGCGCCATCGGTTAAAAAAAAAGCCAACTTGTTTTAAATTTAACCGATGGATTCCTAACCGATGGGAAAAAACGATCGTTAGTAGGCACAACCATCGGTTAAAAATCCACGCATGCTCAGAATCAAGTCGGCGCATGCTTGGAAGCATTGAACTTCGTTTTTTTCAGCACTTCGTTGTGTTTTACGTCACCGCGTTCCGACTCGATTGTTTTTTTAACCAATGGTGTGTAGGCGTGGCAGACCATCAGTCAGCTTCATCGGTTAACCGATGAAAACGGTCCATCGGTCCGTTCTCATTGGATGGACCGATCCTGTGTACGTGGCATTAGTGAATTGACTCCATAGTGCTAAAAGATCCCCCTCTTTCTCCAAAAATCGGAGGTGTGACTAATGCGCTGCATTGGCTCAGCACAATGTACAAAGTCATAAGGTTCTCTACAATACAGCCTACCCTTTCTAAACATGCAAAAATTATAATAAATTATTTGTAAATTAACTTAATCTTAATATTAAGGTTTTCATAGTTGCTCAGAGAAGGGAATAAGGAAATTAAAAAATAATCCACAAATATCAATTTGGCTGGTGCAGCAGTAAAGCTTAGTATATCTTGTCTGTGTAAGAAAATTGATGATAGACTGACTCAGAAAATAAAGCAGATTAAATATCATAGCCTGCTGCATTCGTTTTCATCATCATGAAATTGCCTTGTCGAGGATTATTTAAAAAGCTCTCACACAACTAGGAATCTATGAGTCGATTTTCTCTGTATTTATTATATCTTCCAGCTGTTTACCTAGGGGAATCCCACAAATATGATCTTGCTACTAAATCGGTTGCATGGATCTGTGAGTATAACACTAACTGAAGCTGACTGAATAAATGCAATATACACTAAAAGAGGAGAACATGTTCCAAGTCAGCTTCTAGCAGTCAGAGCTTAAGGGCAAGAGTGGTATCATCTTGAAAAACGCAAGGATTTCCTGTGTGACTGGATAAATAATTATTTTTGCCCTTGCATCCTAAAAGACACTTGGCCCTGTCTTACCAAACTGAAAAGCACAAAAGTTTGCAAATGTAAAAAAAATGATTACCCAAATCTGCGTGCACCTGACGCATGGCTCAAGAAAACAAATGCAGCAACCACTTTGAAAGACTGATAAACTGCTATATATTAATTTTATTATTGGGTTTAGATATCCTCCAAAGCGTAACTGTAACTTTTGTTTAGCCAAACTCCAGGCAAAACCAGATATTATCTTGTAAAAGTAACAATGACGTCATCACTGTGCTTTACATAATCTGTATACGTAATCCAGTGCCAATCGTGTCATTCGGAGATGTAGATTAATCGTTGAACCTAATGACCTATGTCATAACGATCCTCTGCCAGTGTTAGTCTCTTTTTCCTGGACAGATGCTGAATATTAACAAACTGGCCAGGTATTGGCGTCTGATGTGATATGTGGTTTATGATGTCACCCAGGATCCCCAAGCTGCTTTACTTACAAACAGAAGCAGGCAAAGGGAGAACAGCCATTTAGCATACTACAGGCACATCACTTTATAGACTGGTTTAATCACTTAAGGACCGGAAGGATTTGCCCCCTTAATGACCAGGCCATTTTTTGCAATACGGCACTGCGTCACTTTAACTGACAATTGCGCGGTCGTGCGACTCTGTACCCAAACAAAATTGACAATCTTTTTTTCACACAAATAGAGCATTCTTTGGGTGGTATTTTGTCAAGGGACTTCAACATTGCGACAGACAGATCGGACACTTTTGACACTTTTTCAAGACCATTGACATTTATATAGTTATCAGTTCTATGAAAATGCACTGATTACTGTATAAATGTCACTGGTGTGGAAGGGGTTAACACTAGGGGCGATCAAGGGTTTAAATGTGTTCCCTGGGAGATGTTTCTAACTGTGGGGTGAGTGGACTGACTGGAGGAGGAGAAAGATTGCTGTTCCTAAACACTAGGAACAGCAGATCTCTCTCTACTCCCCTGTCAGAATGGGAATCTGTTTGTTGACATTGACATACCCCCATTCTGGCTCTCTGTGGAGCAATCACGGATAGCGTACGCCCTATGGCGAATCGCGCATGAGAGCCATCCTGTCCTTATGCTGTTAAGGCATCCACCCAAGCATGTTATTTAAAGGATTAGTCTATTTTTATCGATGCTCTTTAAGTCTCAAGTAAAGACCTGCTTCTTGATGAACAGTGGGCCAAATCCTCAGCCAGGCGGCGTAACTTAACTTTCAGCAGTTAAGTTACACTGACTTAAAATTTCTACCTAAGTGCCTGATCCACAAAGCACTTACCTAGAAATTACACGCCGTGTAACTTAAGTGCCTCCGTCGCAAGGCGGTCCTCCTCTCCGGGGGGCGTTTAAAATTTAAATGAGGCGCGCTCCCGCGCCGGCCGTACTGCGCATGCGTGTGACGTAATTTTCCCGACGTGCAGCGCGCGAACGTAATTTACGCCGGGCTTTGTGGATTGCGACGGGACACTAAAGTTGCGGCGGGTGAAAAAAATATACGCGCCGGGAAAACAAATAATTATAAAAAAAATTGACAGCGTCGCTCGGCATGCATTCCTGAGAGGGAGAACTCCATGCCAATTTTCAAAGAAAAAACCGGCATGGGTTCCCCCCCCCAGGAGCATACCAGGCCCTTAGGTCTGGTATGGGTTGTAAGGAGACCCCCCCTACGCCGAAAAATCGACGTAGGGGGTCCCCCTACAATCCATACCAGACCCGTATCCAAAGCACGCTACCCGGCCGGTCAGGAAAGGGAGTGGGGACGAGCGAGCGCCCCCCCCTCCTGAGCCGTGCCAGGCCGCATGCCCTCAACATGGGGGGGTTGGGTGCTCTGGGGCAGGGGGGCGCACTGCGGGCCCCCCCACCCCAGAGCACCCTGTCCCCATGTTGATGAGGACAGGACCTCTTCCCGACAACCCTTGCCGTTGGTTGTCGGGGTCTGCGGGCGGGGGGCTTATCGGAATCTGGGAGTCCCCTCAAATAAGGGGGCCCCCAGATACCGGCCCCCCACCCTAAGTGAATGGATATGGGGTACATCGTACCCCTACCCATTCACCTGGAGGCAAAAAGTTAAAGTTATTAAACACACAACACAAGGGTTTTTAAAATAATTTATTAGTCTGCTCCGGAGGCCCCCCCTGTCTTCTTTATTAGCTCTAATACCAGGGGGGGCTTCTTCTTCCACTCTCCAGGGGGGGTTTCTTCTTCCGCTCTCCGGGGGGGGTCTTCTCCGCTCTCCGGGGGTCTTCTTCTATCTTTGCCGCTCTCCGCTGTTGACTCGGCGCACCCCGGTTCTTCTGCAGCTGTCCGGTGCCTTCTTCTTCAGCTCTGGCTGCCTGCTATCTTCGTGTGTTAGCTCAATTACTAACAGGCAGCCAGCGCGGTCTTATGTGACGTCACCTTCTTCTCTTCTGTTCTTCTCCCCTCTTCCGATGTTGACACGTCGCCTCTTGTCACTGCAATGATGGAAGCGCGCCTTGCATCCCATTTATATAGGCCTCACCGTCCCATCATGCTCCGGCAGGTACCCACGTGGTGGGTGCCTACCCACGTGCACCCACCACGTGGGTACCTACCGGAGCATGATGGGAGTCATTTTATAATTAGGAGCCTGTATTTTATAATTAGGATGCACGTCTAGAGGGAGTCAGTACAACCTGGTTCTTTACCCTCTCACTATTGCCGATTTTTGTTATATGTTTTTTAGATTTTTTAGTTTAGAGTTAATTTATCTTTCTCTGAGAGTTATTGGAATTTAAAGATGAGCTATCTACTGTTATCCTGAGAATAGGAATATACATGGGTTTAAGCGCTGATTCTGCACGTCCGGAGGGATGCGAGATCCGCGGTTTTTGGAATACCGTGTTATTGTTTCTAAACCTTTTTCTACGGCTTATAGTTATTATTTTTGTGATATGTGTTCTTTTTTCTTGGGAGCCAATAGATTAAGAATGTATATTTATGCTTGTTGTAAACTTTTGAGTGTCATCGCGGCACCGAGGCTGTATTTGCAAAGTTTTTTTTTCCACCAATTACCGGCCATTACACACTACATATACCATCATGCTTAGTGACCAGGCACGCCCCCCTGATGACGTTACCATAACGAAACGTACGTCGGAGGCAGTCTTGGTCACATTACGTACTTACCCCCCGCTGTGGATTGACGGCGAGGATCGATCGATGGTCTGTTAGCGGCGGCGAGGATCGATCAATGGTCTGTTAGCGGCGGCTTGCATTTCCTTTTTGTATCCCACCATTTGGAACCGCAGATTGGCGGTGACGAGTCCGCAGCCTCAGTGCCGGGTGGGCACCCCCTAATGTAAGGAGCCATTTGGCTGTTTTTATATGTATTTTAAAATTTTAAATTAAACGGTATCACGCTATTGGGCTGCCTGGCTCTCTCTTTTTTTACATAATATCCCATTTGGAATTCCTGGATCTGCAAAGTGGTCTGTCCATATCTTTATGTGCGCAGGCACAATCCTGCACAAGCTTGTGTGACCAACTTTTCATTAAGGCGGTCAACGAGCTCTGGTAAGAGCAATTCGTTTTTCAAGCACCTTGGGTCGAATTGAAATCATTTAGAGCGGTGGTGGCACTTTCTCTCCTCACAGGATATTCAATATCAACGAAGTGGATTGCAAGATTTTCTTCATTTATTGTTTGGGACTTTTTCCTGCTTATTATTATTGATCACATTAGATTTCACTTTGTGTGTGTTTTCAATGTGCAGCGCTGTCTGCAATATTATGGGACTTTAATATTTGATATTTTTATATATATATATTTTTTTTACTTTGTTAGTTATTAATTGTCAATCTTAATTGATTGGCTCACGGCACTATACACTATTTTGTATGGGCTTAGCGCCCTCTATTTTTCACTTTCTAATGTTTACAATACTTTATTGTTTTTGAGGAGCTGCTTAATATTTATATTTATTTTTATTGTGATTTAGGCGCTGAATTTTTATTTACACATAATCCCCATGGCAGTGCCCAGCTGCCCACATCCTTCTTAACCATAAGCTTGCAAATTGGACTTAAAAAAGGCCAGAATTTTTTTTTATTCTGCTCCCAAGGACTTTAGTGGGGCTCAGGTGTGTTTAGGGTTTGCTGATTTTTTTTAAGTGTCTGGTGAATGTCCAGAAAACCAAATGTTGCCCTATTTGCTCATCACTAGTTACAACCAGTTTGACCAAATAGCAGTTGAAGCAAGCAGAATAAAAGACCATGTCCTGTAGGTAGGTAAACGTTTCTTCTTCTTCTTCTTCTTCTTCTTCTTCTTCTTCTTCTTCTTCTGTGTAAGTGGTTGTGCTTATTAATTACCACATGGTTAGTTGGTTAAAAGTTTCTTCTTCTTCTTCTGTTACTTCCTTTCCTAAACCTGCTAGCTGGGTCAGAAATCCAGACTGGAGAACTAGGATATTTCTAAAGGGCAGTTTCAAGGAAGTAGACACAGAACTGAGCAAAATAACCTTAGACACATAGGGCTGTGCTTCACCCAGACCCAAAGCAGAGACTATTAGGCAACTACTCCGACGCGCTAAAGCTGCACACATCCTTGTGACAAATGTATGTCTATCCGATTGTTATCATCTCACATGCACAATAACATATGGCTAGGTATGTGTATAGAGGTCACCTTTCAGTATTTGAGTAGACAAACCTGAGTTTATATGCAGCTCCTTTTATTACAGTTTTCCCTTCTGGTCTGGGATTATATAGCTAATTTTATCTCAGGGCTCAATAACCAGCATAGTTTAGGGACAGGTTAAGCATCCAACAGCCACTTGATATTTAGAGGTCTGCCTGACAGATTAGAAGCTTCTAGGGAATAAGGCGTAGATAGTAGTAGTAGGCTAACTCTGAGTTCCAGTTCTACACCAAAGTTGGTCGGTTGGTGAGAGTCTGTGTTCCAGGCTGGTTGAACAAAGGTCGGAGGCTCTTCCCATCACCTGATCTTGCCTTCGGGTCTCCATCACAAAGACAGATACAGCATCTCGATCATCCTCAGAGGCCACTGTAAATGAACTTTGCTGCACCATTTATCTGGAGGTATCTCTGTTAATAGCTATATATACCCGGTTATAGGTGCACAATTCCATCAGGAGTCTTGTTCAGCTATTTTGCTGATAATAACTGTTTGTACATCGAATGTACAGCATGTACTTTTGTAAATGTTTTCTTATGTAAAGCTTGTACTATTTTCATATTGGTGTGCATTTATATACATCTATATATTTATGGTTAATGTTATATAGTGGTTGCAGTAGTTTCTTTGCTCCCAATTACTTTGATTAGGTTACTGGTTAATTTACCAGGAAGGGATTCCCCTCTGTTCACAGAGGCCCTGTGCTGGGTGGAGGCACTGACAACTTTATTATCATATCAACTCTTCCACTTAGTAAAGGTTCTGGTTCTCTCATTTACCTACAGATCATCGTAGACTGACCATTCGGGCCCTCGGGCACTGCCCAAGGCCACAAGGGGGCTCCACCAGAGTTGCCAGTCTCAGTAAAACCAGGGACAGTATGTAAAAATCTGTGTGTTGTTTTACACCTGTCCCTGAAATGTCCGATACCGACATCCTTTTGGTGTAAAAATCCAGAGATTATACATTCTCCGCCTCTCCACTGACTCCTCAGCCATTGGGAAAACAGTTTACCCACCCCTTTCCCCAACGCGGCTTCTTTGACTTCAGAGCAGGAGATGTCGACTGCTGGAGGACAAGAGAGGGAGGCAGTGACAGCCTTCTGTGGGGGAAGGACCTGATCGGTTTCATTGGTTTGGACCGATGAAAATGGTTCATCAGACCATTCTCATCGGTTTAACCGATCGTGTGTACGCGGCATTAGAGATCCAGTTAGTGAAGGAAAAATGTTGCAAATGGGTTCATAGACACCAATAAAAAAAACTGACAACATTTTATACAGTTCTTGGCTCTTTTCAATACTAAAAACAGTTTGGCTGCATTTGGGCTTTAAATACGAAAATGGGATTGTATAAATGAGGCAGTCTCTAGCTGTGTATAATTCAGTAAATGTTTGGGCAGGCAGGTACCGCTAAAAGATTTTGTAAGCAACATCGAAAGACAATCCCAGAAAACTGATAAGTAAAGCTATGCCTTCCCAACCCATAAGATCAATTAGGTGTCCATGCTGTGCTATGGACTCATTATGTTTTTAAACTTGCAGGTGTTTATATAACTGCTGTTTCATTTGTCCTGTAAATGGAATATCTTTCATAATGCTACTAAGGTAAGTAAGCTTTTAGTAAGAACTTACTCATATTTAGAAATATACATAATCATTTAAAATTAATACATTCAATAATGTTTTGACCATAGTAGGACATTTTGTAAAAACGTTTTATTAATTTATAGATCGCGTCTGCCATCATATATTATATGTTACTATACCACATACCTGTGAACTGTAACTCCATGTGAGTAATTAGGACTCAATAATTGTTTGGTAAAATGTATGGGTATATGGATATATGAGTATATGGTGTTCTGTATAAAATATATTTTTCAGACATATGGATGCATCATCCCTTGAAGAAGTGGCTTTGCACGACAAAACGCATCAGGCATTGTAGGATGCACCCAATGATCTACTATATCCAATTATTGCATTCAGCTGAATAAAGATAGTGGGCCGGATTCAGATACAATGGCGTATCTGTCCGGCCGGCGTAACGTATCTCCGATACGTTACGCCGCTCTAACTTTGGGCGCAAGTTCTTTATTCAGAAAAACCTTGCGCCCTTAGTTACAGCGGCGTAACGTATGTGTTGCGGCGTAAGGCCGTGTAATTAAAATGGGGATGTAGGGGGCGTGTTTTATTTAAATTTGTGTTGACCCCGCGTTTTTTACGTTTTATTTGAACGGCGCATGCGCCGTCCGTAAAATATCCCAGTGTGCATTGCTCTAAATGATGTCGCAAGGACGTCATTGCTTTCGACGTGAACGTAAATTACGTCCAGCCGTATTTGCGAACGACTTACGCAAACAACGTAAAATTTCAAAACTCGGCGCGGGAACGACGGCCATACTTAACATTAGCTACCCCTCATAGAGCAGGGGTAACTATACGCCGGAAAAAGCCGAACGCAAACGATGTAAAAAAAAGCGCCGGGCGGTCGTTCGTTTCTGAATCGGCGTAAATCCTCATTTGCATATTCCCCGCGTAAAAATACGGAAGCGCCACCTAGCGGTCAGCCTGGAATTGCAGCCTAAGATCCAACGGTGTAAGACACTTACACCTGTCGGATCTTAGGGATATATATGCGTAACTGATTCTCTGAATCAGTCGCATAGATACGACCGGTGGAACTCAGAGATACGACGGCGTATAAGGAGATACGACGGCGTATAAGGAGATACGACGGCGTATAAGGAGATACGACGGCGTATAAGGAGATACGCCGTCGTATCTCTTTCTGAATCCGGCCCAGTATCCTTATATGGATCTTTATAAACTTTCTGGACAAATTATATAATTCATATGGAGTTTTAATTTATAATTGGTAACTGGAATGCATTGCTATATCAATTTTATGTATATATGAGAATTGGATCTATCTAATACTAGTATGTCTCTGCGGGACAGGGAATGGCCAAGACTGCAGCTCATTGAAATACAAAAAAAACAGGAATTCAGGTTAGAGATGAGGTCAGGGGGTGACAGTATAGATGACATTGGTTCCCTGAATATATTACACCACTGATTTAGAATGTAAGCATGAATACACCATGTCCATTATACATATTATTTGTTCAACTATATCATCTTTATCTGTAGGTACTGTTTGAATAAAGATCTAATGCTTAGTGTACTTACTTTTTCAGAAGACTGTATATGCGATACAATGTATTCACCAAATGATACATATTTGAACTGTCATTTGGAATGGAGGAGATCAGAGTGTAGCTTGGGGGAGTTGCCCTACAATGTTAAGGAGCATTGATCTTTGTGTTAGAAATAACATACTATACTAAGGGGTCTATTTATAAAAGTTTTCCTACAAGATTCCCACAACTTGCACCCAAGATACTTCACATATTTTTTTTATGATGGGATTGTGTGAATCTTGAGTGAAAACATTAATAAAAAGACCTCAAAGTGTGAAACTCAGTTTAGGGAAGGACCATTTGTGAGATTTTGCTGTGAAGATCGTTTGGGGCTAAGTTAGCTTATGTTGTGTATTAACCCCACTTGTGGACCACCCACTGTACATATACAGCAGCATGGTGGCGGCTCTGTGCCAGATCATGTACCTAGTACATGATCTGACACTTTCGGGTCTGGGGCGTGTGTGCGAGCCGCTGGCGACCCGCTCTTACTGTGATCACACACAGCAGGAGCCCAGCTGCGGGTAACATGCACTCAATGTCTGCCGGCACCTGTAGATATTACAACACTTGGGCAGAATGACAATCTGCCTATGTAAACAAGGTAAATTGTTTTTCTGTCAGTAAGGAAGGCATTGATCCTGTGCTTCTGCAAAGCAGGAACATGGATCTTTACCTTCCCTTAGTCAAAGCAACCTAGGCACACGGTTAACCACTTGATCACCCTTGATGTTAACCCTTTCCCAGCCAGTGTCATTAGTACAGTGACAGTGCATTTTTTTTAGCAAAAATCACTGTATTAGTGTCTCTGGTCCCCATAAAGTGTCAAAAGTGTCAGTTAGGTGTTCAATTTGTTAGCTGCAATATCGCAGTCCTGATCATCGCCATAAAGAAAAAGGGAAAAAATCACATAGTATGTATGCGCTATAGCTTTTTTGCAAACCAATCAATATACGCGTATTGGGATTTGTTTACTGAAAATATGTAGCAGAGTATATATTGGTCTAAATTGATGAAGAAATTCGATTTTTTACATTTTTTTAATTGGATATGTTTTATAGCAGAAGGTAAACAATATTGTTTTCTTTTTCAAAATTGTCTGTCTTTTTTTGTTTATAGCGTAAAAAATAAAAAAACACATAGGGGATCAAATACCACCAAAACAAAGCTCTATTTGTGGAAAAAAAAGGACATACATTTTATTTGGGTACAGCGTCTTACGACTGCGCAATTATTAGTTAAAATGGCCTGGTCAGGAAGGTGGTAAAATCTTCCCGAGTTCAAGTGGTTAATTGATGCTTTTTGGCTATCACTTGTGCAATAACATCAAAGTACCTGTGCCCTACAGAGAGATGATGAGAAGTGGTTTTGAGGGATCGGTTGTGCATCCGGGAAGAAGGCTGCGGATCAAGGAATAACATGTCAAGAGTTGCTTTTAATGTTCCCTCTAGATGGGAATTTATTGCTTTCAGTGTGGGACAAGTTCTTCCTCAGAGTGTTGCCCTACATTCCCCCAGCCTCTATTGATATGTTTTATCCCACCACACCTGGCAGCATTTTTGTCTACTGTCTCTGGACTTGTTCTTCCTTAGCTCGCTTCTGTCTCTGGAGAGTTCTATGAGCTGCCTGATAAAATAGACATTTGCAGTGAAAATAAAATACAGATTCATGAGAACTAAAAACTAAATAAAAACAAAGTTAAATATCATTTCATGTAAAAATATAAGTGTGGTTTCAATACCTGTGTGATATTAATGTTTGTGATTAGAATATTTTGATGAGGAAATTATGAGGTAAATTAATGAACACAGTTATATAATCCATACAGCTTGGTGAACTGACCCTAATATCAGGGTGCTGGATCGTGCATAAATGAGAAGCTTTTAAAAGCAGATAAATGACACTTCAAATTTCACAATGTGTTACTAATACTAATGACAACTTATAAAAAAATATATATGTATAATATATGTATTAAGCCTAGAAATATCCTTTGGGCTTTCTCTGACTAAGCTATAGCCCAGATCTTCTTGGTTTTTTAATTACAACAATCTTTACAACATCATTAAATGTTTTCCTTAAAGTACACCGCTCTACATCATGGGGAGATTATAATGAGAAATTGAAGCTGATACTGGAAAATCTGCAAGCCTTTTTTAATATGGCCTGGGAACAACTACATAATTTAACCTTGTTTTTCTCAGTGAACTTAGCACAGACAAAGAATATTTTATGTTCCGAAACAACTTGTAAAGCCTTAGGATATCCAAAGCAAGTCAGTAGCGAAAAATTTAACAAAAAAAATAAATTTGAAAAAAATCATAAAAGATGGTCACAATAACTCCTAAAATGATCACCTAATCCCCTTAAGGAGTTAAAAAAAAGTATGCAGACAAGATTTCACAAAGACTCAGTAATAAATTATCAAGTAATATTTGAAGCATAACTGTATATAAAGACCTCATTCACATGGCAGCAAGAATTTAATTTAAAGTATTTTTTATTTACAGGTGTAGCGCTCACCCCCGAAGGAGCCGCTGGTTATAGATTGGGATGGCGTGTTACGTCAATGAGCGTCTAGGGGTAGATAGATGAGAGCAGCAATGATGGAATGTCCAAACAGCAGGTGTCTTTCTTGTGCTTTTATTCTTGCCCAACACGGCAAACAGTAAACTTGAGGTAGATAGATACAAGATGGGTGAGGAGGAGAATTGCAGATTCAGGCCTAACAGCAACGGAAACAATCCTGCTTCCAACGATACTTTAATTTCGTCAGTCACTCCAGCCGGAGTGGGTATAGTGTACCTGGACAGGCCTCTCACACCGACCTGGCAGCCAGGATATCACTCGGAACCTTGAAAAGAAACAAGCCTCTGTCACAGACTTGGTAGAAATGAGAATCAGAGTGGAACCTCTGCCACAGGCCCCTTCTCTGGAATGTAGATAGTGAAGTAAATCTTGCTCAGTAATTTTAATGCCGGAATCAACCTCAGGTAGTGTCCGGTCACCCCGATCCCCGATGAATTGTCGAGGCCCTGTTGGATTGCCTGCCTCTCTTGGCTCTCCTCAGGCTGACTCCTCACCGAACAGCTATCTCGCTTGGGATCTCCTCAGAATTGGGGACTCAGTCGATTACTGGGGCCCCGCCATAGCTTCAGTCGCCCCGGGCCAACATGGTCCCGGAACCAAGAACACCGCGTAGCACGTGCGCCCCGGCCTGGTAGGCCATATTGCTGGGGCCCCTGATGTGTGGTCACCCTGAAGATGGGCGCCACACCCGGAACAAGAAGCCCGCCTAATGGCGTCCGCTCCAGAAGTACCCTCCCCCAGCATGTCCCGCGAGGGAAAAAACCCTCCCGATTGGCTGCTGGCAAGAGGCACTCCAGCCTGAACTCCACTGCCGCCACCTGCCGCCCCGGGGTGGAAAAGCACCTCAGGAACACAGAATTAACCGACAGCACAACCCAGCTAGAACAGAGGCCCAATTTGCACAAATCACTTGGATGAGAGCTAACTAACTCTCTCATCCCCCTCTAAATTTAGAATAGCACCTGTACTGAAAGTACACAGGCGCTACACAGGTCTAAGGGCGGCTGCATTGTTTTTAATGGAGACATTCACACAGCTGCATAAACATGCACTGCGTTCAGATCTACAACACAAAATCCAGAAATTTACATCTGAGGCATGTGTATACACGTACACCATTGAACAAAAGAACAGGACAATTTTATTACATTAAAAAAACTGATCTATTTAAGCAGGAACTTGTGTTCCTTGCGTAACCATCAGTAATATTTTTATAGATAAGTTATGGCCATATGAATGTAGACAAATAGATTATTAAACAGTGCCAGGCCTCATGCACAGGGGTATAAAAATAAAGTCGCTTTTAAAGTCATCTTGCGTTTTTGTTTTGTTTTTGCCTCTGAAAGCAGCTCTAGGTTAACTAATGATAAATGTGTTGTGCTTAATGCATGCAAATGCACATTGGAGCTGATTTACTAAAGCCAAATATACTGTGCAGTTAGACTTGCACTTTAAGTACACTGCAAGTGTAGTTACTCTAGATCTGAGGTGAAACTCTGAAATGAGGGGGAAGCTCTGCAGATTTCTATCATCCAATCATGTGCAGCCAAAAATGCAGTTTTTCTTTTCCTTGCAAGTTCCCTTCAGATCTAGAGCAACTGCACTTGTTGGTGCACTAGCAGCGCACAGACTATTTACCTTTAGTAAATCAACCCCAATGTGTCATTTACAGGTGTATTTTGAAGTTGTGTTTAGGGGTGTAAACAAATACCCCAAACCTGCATTCAGAGAAGAGCTTTTAGAATAATTTACACTCGTATGCATGTAAATGCGTCTAAACTTGCATCAACTCACGCATTTGTATGTAAATTTATACCTGTGACTAGAATAAATAAATGTTCCAACCAAAAGAATGAACTCCTAGTTCGAGAATACAGAATTGCCAGTCTGGCATTTTGTATGAGTATACTGTAAGAATCTTCTTTGTTTTTTTTGGGCGTCTGTGTGTAGTTTTTTGAAGTTCTCTGGCTATGAGGTGACCGTAACCCTCCCTCCCTGGAGTTTATTAACCCTAAAAAACTCTGTTGAACTGTCTTTAAGTGACTGATGCCCATGTGTTCATAACTTCACTTAAAATAAAGGACTCAACCCTGAGGTGAAATGCTAGCCCACCCAACCATTGGGGGCCCTAACTGCTTGTAATGGACTGTTCTATCTTTAAGCTGGAGGAATTTCCACCTGTACCTTTAAGTCCTGTGGAACAGAGCATGCTGCAGTAACAAGATATGAGAGATTACATAGTGATAGAACTACACAAAGTTGTTGGTCGGCTTTGCTTCTGGTCTGACTGTGATAGCTACCTTTTTCCCCCATGTTGTGCCCCATCTGGCATTCTGTGCTCATTTTCTACAATACTATCCCATCTGCAGCATGTTGTTTGTTTCTACTGTCCCCTGGTTTCAACAGTAAAGGCATATTTCCAATTATATATACTATATTGCCTGGCATTTGATAAGAATGTGGTAATGGCATGTATTTCCCACTGAGCTTTACTTCCTCTTACACACCACCTATTGCATTAGATGTGTCATGGCTGATGCAAACAATTACACTACAGGGGAAAGCGTGGGAAGAACTCCTGTGTCTTTTTATACACAATTCAGTTGTTTTAATACTTACCATTGAATCTACCAATACAGAATGCAGTGCTGACTTCTAGACCCTCCTGTTTGTATTGCCAGTGGTTATGGCATCCTAGCAGCCACTATCCTGTTGTATACAAGCTGGCTGGCATGCAGGGAGGCATCAGTGACCAAATTAGGACAATGATGTCAAACAACTCTTGGCCTCTTCTGGATCATCTTTCATTAAGATTGACACGGATCTGTATTGCTGGATGGCGTGATTGATGATGGATATACATCACAGGACATGTTTTGGGGTATTTAGATCAGTATTTTTTATTTAATAAATGACCTGTTAAAGGTGCCTGTGTGTTTTTTTGTAAGTGAGTACCAGTGTAACCAGTGTACCCCTTACTTGTTCACATGTGGAAGTAGTATCTAGGGAACCCTTTATTTTTAATGATGGCTTCCAAATTCTATAAAGCATGCAGACCCCTAAAGCTACCAGTCCAAGAATAGGCTCTATGTACTGATCAACATGGGGCTTTACCATTAGGGGGTCAGACAAGCTGCATGCTCACATAAGGGTCTGGTATAGGTTTGGGGGGGCCCTAATCTTTTCTCTCTTGTTTTTATTTATTTTTATTTTTTGTGGGTGGAGTTTCTCCCTGATATCGATATCAGTGCCACAACTTTTTAATTTTTACTTTGCGTGCAGTCCCCCTTTAACATTTTTACTAGACCCTCACCTACAATAAGGGTTTGGTATAGATGAAGAGATTCCCTACCTGCTCTACACAACAAAGTCTCTGTAAAATGTGATATACCAGCAATTTATACACAAATGTGCCCCTTTACAGGCAATGATTTATATGGAGACCTCTCAGTAGAAAAGATAACATGAAATTAAAGTACCATCATCCTAACGTAAATTTGAATAGAGATAGGGTTTATTGGGACCCCAGAGGCCCAAAAAAGCCAAGGAGGTAAATAGGGGCGGGTGGACTATATCGGTACTAGGTAAATAGGTTAAACAGGAGAATATAGTAAAGGTAAAAAAAGTTCAATTTATTAAAAGTAACATCAAAGAAATAGGGAATACACAATTTTTAAAATTACATCAGTGGTAATGTAAAACAGATAGATTATACGACCAGACGACACATCATAGAGATGGTATAGAGCCCTAATCTGAGGGCAGCGATACAGCGAAGGGGGTCATATAGATCAGGATCTCTACTAGTTTCACTACTGTGGTAGCTTCGTCAGGAGATATTAGTCTGTGCACAAGAAGTCCACTCGTTGGGGGAGCATAAGCCCAGCGTGGAGAAAAAAATCTCACACGAGGTGTAAGATGGTAAAGATGCCCCAGCACAATGAGGATCTGTGGTGACTGTGTAAAGTGTTAGAAATTTGAAGCCCTGAGACCTATCTGGTAGTAGGCAGAAACCGTTATAAAAACGCCATGTACAATGCTGGAAATAACCAGTTAGGAGGTACCAGCAGTGGGGGTAATTTAGATATAGACCACTTGTAGTGGATGCACCATCAAGCGTGTCCCAGGGCCAGGTGTGTATCATCAAATTTCTAACACTTTACACAGTCACCACAGATCCTCATTGTGCTGGGGCATCTTTACCATCTTACACCTCGTGTGAGATTTTTTTCTCCAAGCTGGGCTTATGCTCCCCCAACTAATGGACACAGACTGTGCACAGACTAATATCTCCTGACGAAGCTACCACAGTACCGAAACTTGTAGAGATCCTGATCTATATGACCCCCTCCGCTTCATCGCTGCCCTCAGATTAGGGCTCTATACCATCTCTATGATGTGTTGGCTGGTCGTATAATCTATCTGTTTTACATTACCGCTGATGTAATTTTAAAAATTGTGTATTCCCTATTTCTTTGATGTTACTTTTAATAAATTGAACCCCCCTGTGTACTACATCATATATTTTGACAGGCTGCTGGTAGCAGGGGTGAACGCTGCCCGATGCGCCTCCTGGATGGCCGGAAATGCTAGGATTTGATGCACGTGGGCCAAACCAATGGTGTACATATGGCATTATGCTTTGAATACAACTTTTTCCTGTGATTAGATGCTCCTTCTTTAAAGTAGGTTTAGACACATTGAGGTAAATTTAGATGCGTTTACATGCGTTTAATGTTTCTAATTTGAACCTGGACACACAGAATTCTATTCCAACTGATTTCACCTAAATTCAGGTAAGAGAATGCTAAATCTAGTGTAGCTGTGCAAGCTGGCCAATCAGCTTCTAACTTCTGCTTTTCAGTTAAGCTTTGCCAAAAAATATTGGAAGCTGATTGGTTTCTTTGCAGGGCTGCACCAGATTTTGCACTTTCCAGTTTTAGTAAATCAACCCCTTAGTGCTAATGGCACCATTAAAAAAACATTGCGTGCATTTAAATGTATTATAAATGTCCTCAAAACACATAT
Source organism: Rana temporaria (assembly GCF_905171775.1). Taxonomy (NCBI): domain Eukaryota; kingdom Metazoa; phylum Chordata; class Amphibia; order Anura; family Ranidae; genus Rana; species Rana temporaria. Next base: position 260,374,391 of record NC_053489.1, on the reverse strand, counting down.
AGATGTAGACAGTGCCAATGTGAATGAGGCCTAACTAGAAAGGCATCAGTAACACAAGCATGCTTCTAGTCTAAAAAGTTCAAGAATAGCTGTTTTTAATCCACTTGTTTGTGAAAAAAAAAATGTAAAATACCTAAAATTACAACATACATGACAAAACCCACAAGGAAAGAGACAAAAAAAGAAAAAAAAAAACACCAAGTTTTTACTCCAAGTCCTTTATCTTTTTATAGGTTTTTGTGGTACAAATTAAATTACATAACAGAGTGGGCGTAATAGTGCCTATTTGAGAAGTGGCTAGCCTTATAATACCAATGTAAAATTCTCATTTACACCATATACTATGGTTGATATGAGATTCAGTCATTGTACTTCAAGCACAGATTCTTGGGAAGTGATTCCTTGTGCTTTGAGCTTGTATTTTCTAATAGAAAATTACAATGATCAAGATGGCATCTTGATTACAGGTTGCAACTGGGGGGAAGCAATCGCTTGCTAATTTGATTACTTTGTAGCTTGCAGTAATGTGCTAATTAAGTAAATTACGGTGGAAATTAAATGTGTTTTTTATGGTATTACAAAATGGTCATTTGAAATATTTTGCTTTACAGAAATAAAATGTACAATTGTTTTCAAATATTGATTGATCACAAGCCTTAAATTTGAGATTGAAAAAAAAACAACAACATGGTGGAGATTTGATTACATTGCCATGTTGGGGTTGCGGGTTTACAAAGGTTGTAAACCTCGCATACTAGCTCATTATGAAATACTTACCTCAGAACGATGCCCTGAATCTGCGTCGGCACTCCGATTACACGGTCGACATCTTCCTCCGAAATTAGTCCTGGGTTTGTGGCTCTGGCGCTCTGTGTTACGATCAGGCATCAGGCTTGAAGGCCAGTTGCTACAGCAGTGGCAGGACAGACATACAGGCAGTCACTTCTGGCAGATAATATGGGCTCCCCTGAGGTGCGGAGTCTAAGTACTAGCTGGTTTTCCCCAGAGCTCCTGATGGTGGAGATGGATTTAGCTGCAAGCTAGTACCAGGTCGCGGTCCTCAAGTTTGCCCCACCAGGGTGTGAGCATGCCGGGGTACAGTAGCGGATGAGCAGACAAGGATGAAACAGCAGAATGGTCAGTAAACAAGCCAAGGGATCAATCACGAGTGGCTGCAGGTTGGGATCAGGCAGAAGAGTAGTCAAAGAACAGGCTGAGGGTCAAACACGGGTGGTTGCAGGTACAAATGGCAACAGAGCAGAAAAATCGCAAGGCACTGGCTGGGAAGGCACAATAACCTGGCAAACAGGAAGTGCAGGGACATGGCTTTTATAGGAAGTTCATGGGAGGAGCAAAGGGTTCAAGGCAATCAAGACACCACGCAGAGTAGTCTAATGGATCAGTGGGTAGAGACAATGCCATACACAAATGAGGTCCCAGGTTCAAGCCCAGGTCCTGACACTCTGATTGGCCAAAGCTGCAATGACGTCACTCTCACGCATGTCAAACGGCACCAGCGGCCCGTAATGGGATGACCCCGCCCTTACCAATATAAAAGTTGTCAAATCGAAAAGACAGCATTCGCCGAGAGGCCTTCCATCAAGGCAGAGTTTTTTCTATTTTTCGGGCCCGTCGTATGGCGTGATTGGCGGTGAATGTATATCGAGGGACAATTTTTATTTGTTTTTTTTTAGTAAAGGAATTGTCAAAACTGTCTCTTGTGGTTTTTACTTTTTGACACTTTTGGGTGAATGGGTAGGGGTACAATTTACCCCTACCCATTCACATAGGAGGGTGGGATCTGGGGGATCCTGTTTTTTTTCTTGGTTTTTCATCTATATTGCTGGCAGTTGGCAATACATTACAGCCGGGAGCAAGTTTAAATTAACTTTTTTCCTATAGAAATGTCATTATTGCTGCGGCATGTTCTACATATCACACATATGCGCAACTTTACAGGCAGACTAAGGGGACCTCCCAGACACGAAGGAATAATTAATTTTTATTGTTTCACTTTAAGCATCATTAAAATCACTGCTCCTGAAAAACAATTGTTTTAAAAACTTTTTTTGCATGTCCCCTGGGGCAGTATCTGGGTTTAAAATTAGGACATTTTTCATGTTTGTGTCTCATAGACTTTAAAAGGGTTTTCATGTTTTGCAATAACTTTTTGCCTGTGTTCATGGTGTTCTGGTGCAAACCAAACCGGGGGGTGTTCAGCCCATCCCTACTGCTGGATAAAAAAAAATACGTGTCACATCGAAAACTATCAAAAAATATATTTTTTCTAGTTTTTAATCAGATATAGGTGCGGCTACTGCTGTATTTATACATGGAAAAAAATCCTTTACAAGGTGGTACCTTGTCCCAGACCCACTTGGCTAAGATGAGTAAGATGAGTATGAGTTTGTCCCCAATGTTTTTTTGCTGGTTGCTCTATGAAAGGAATTATGCCTCACATTTGGACAGAGACTGGACTCTTTTATTTTTTTAGCTGCTAAATGCATAGTTGCAGGAGCTTGAAAGAAATCATCTGTGTCCTTTACCCATACCAAGCATAACATTTTTTAGATCATGATTCGTGAGAAGCTCATGAGTGCACTGAATGACAGAGTTAGGCAATTTGAAAAACATGGTCTCCTTGGGAAACATATATGCGCATTAGGGTTGTCCCTATACCGATACTAGTATCGGTATCGGGACCGATACAGAGTATTTGCGGGAGTACTTGTACTCGCGCAAATACTCCCGATGCCTGAATAGAATACTTTTTTTTTTTTCCGAGTGCGGGTGGAGAGGGGGCAGAGAGCGGAGCAGAGCAGTCCTCGTATGGGGAAGAGGAGAGCTGCTGCCGCCTTAGACAAAGCAAAGTTAATCCCCCTCCCCTCCCCCCGCCGCTGCCGACATCTAGTTACTATGCGCTGGGGGAACACAACAGCTGTCATTTGCATTTGAATAGCTGGGTGTTCCCCGCCGCGCCGTCATGTATAGCCCCTCCCCCTTGCCCGGGCACTTTGATATGACGGGTGACATGTCTATCAAAGTTTCTGGGCAAGGGGGAGGGGCTATACATGACGGCGCGGCGGGGAACACCCAGCTATTCAAATGCAAATGACAGCTGTTGTGTTCCCCCAGCGCAGGGGTCTCCAAACCCCGGCCCGCTTGTGTGTTCGATCCGGCCCGCCCGGCACCCGCCCGCAGCTGACAGGTTGCAGGAACCAAAGCCGCACAACCGCCCATGCTGTCACGCTGTGCTTTTTGATTGGCTGCTGGGACCGCCGATGTCCCGACAACCAGTGACGTCACAGGTGCGGCACCTCCCCTCTTCCCGCCCGCTGTTTGAAATTGCAAATCTTCCACGTGTGTAGCAGCGGGCGGGAGTCGGGACTCTGGAATCTAAGGAGAAAAAAAAGAAGAGGAGCAGAAGCCGGCTGCAGCAGAGGCAAGTGAGTGTTGCACAACGCTGATGGGGACATTGCTGTGCTGCGCTGCTGGGGACACAAGCTGCTGAGGACACATTCTGATGGGGACGCAAGCTGCTGAGGACACATTCTGATGGGGACACAAGCTTATGGGGACACAAGCTTATGGGGACATTGCTGTGCTGCTGGGGACACTGCTGATGGGGACATTGCTGTTCTGATGGGGACACCGCTGATGAGGACACGGGTGTCCCCATCAGCACAGCAATGTCCCCATCAGAGGTGTCCCTATCAGCGATGATGGAGACACTGCTGATGGGGACATTTCTGTTCTGATGGGGACATTGCTGGGGACACCGCTGTTTGGCACACTGCTGATGGGGACATGGGTGTCCACATCAATGGTGTCCCCATCAGGATAGCAATGTCCCCATCAGAGGTGACCACATAATCGATGTCCCCATCAGCCCAGCAATGTCCCCATCAGAGGTGCCCCCATCAGCGGTGATGGGGACACATGCTGCTGGGGACACTGCTGATGGGGACATTGCTGTGCTGATGGGGACACCGCTGACAGGGACATTGCTGTGCTGATGGGGATGTTGCGGTGGACACTGCTGATGGGGACATTGCTGTGCTGATGGGGACACCACTGACAGGGACATTGCTGTGCTGATGGGGATGTTGCGGTGGACACTGCTGATGGGGTCATTGCTGTGCTGATGGGGACACCGCTGACAGGGACATTGCTGTGCTGATGGGGATGTTGCAGTGGACACTGCTGATGGGGACTTTAGGGACAAGGCTGAATTTAGGGACAAGGCTGAATTTAGGGACAAGGCTGAATTTAGGGACAAGGCTGAATTTAGGGACAAGGCTGCATTTGGGGACACAAGGCTGCATTTGGGGACACAAGGCTGCATTTGGGGACACAAGGCTGCATTTTAAAAAAAGTATCGGTATTCGGTATCGGCGACTACTTGAAAAAAAGTATCGGTACTTGTACTCAGTCCTAAAAAAGTGGTATCGGGACAACCCTAATGCGCATCCAACTGGAGGATTGAATATGGTTCTTATTCCATGGTCTTGGAAAACCCTGGGCCCAGTGTCTTTCTCTGTTCTTCCTTCTTGCTTTACTTTCTCTTTCTTCTTTCCTGTCTTTTTCTTGTTACTCAGGTATCTTCTCTTTTTGTATGCACTACTTGAGGCAGAATGTTTTTACTTATGCTTAGGTCGATTGATCGGATGGACCCAATTTGATATGATGGCTTGATTTATCCATACTTTTGTTTGGCAAGTTAGTGGAACTCAGTTGTAATATTATATCCACTACTCTTCTCTGTTGTCTATTATGTTATGATCTGTGAAATTGTATAAGCCAACCTACGAGATTGTATTCTTGCCTTCTGCCCTTATTCGCTCTTGTTGATGTTTCATTTCTCTATCTTGAAAAAATCAATAAACATATTGAATGAGAAAAAAATATATATACAAAATAATATATTAAAAATAGTCTTTACATTCTTTCACTATGATGCTTTGTCAACAGGACCCACATAAGGCATTTTTACATCAAGAAGTCAACATTAGTGTGTATTAATTTCACTGAAAAAGGCCCCCAAAATAATATAGTTAGTATGTGCACTTTGAACAATTTTACTAGGCTGCTCTGTCAACATAACCTACACCGGCCATTTTTTAAATCAAGAAATTAATAACAGAGTTTATTTTATTCTTTCACTGAATAAATCCCCCATGTATTAGTATAAAGCCTCGTACACACGACCGAGAAACTCGACGGGCGAAACACATAGTTTTGCTCATCGAGTTCCTTGTTAGGCTGTCGAGGATCTCGGCGAGCCAAATTTCTCCATTCCCGCCGAGGAAAAAGAAGACATGCTCTCTTTTTGGCTCGACGAGATCCTCGACAGTTTCCTCGTCGAAAAATGTACACACGACCGGTTTCCTCAGCAAAAAAAAAAAAACAGCAAGTTTCTTGCTGGTTTTTGCCGAGAAACACGGTCATGTGTATGAGGCCTTATAGTGAGTACATGCACTCATTTTCGTTTTAAACACGACCCATGCCAAACTTTAAATCAAGAAATCAACATTAGAGTGTATTTATTTTGCAGAAAATTCCCCTATAAAATAGTTGTGAGTACATATAACATGTATTTAAACCCTTTAAATAGGAATTTCTACAGAATCCACGCTAGCAAGCTTTCAATAAAAAAATAAAATCAACATATGAATATTTTTATTTCACTGAAAAAAGCCCCCAAAAATATGTGAGTGAATATATGCACAATCTTTTAATACTTTTACAAAACAGTAACCCCGATCTTAAAACACTTTATTTAGGTTGCTTTTTCAACAGGATCCACACCACCCAGCCTTTAATAAAAATACAAATAAAAATAAACATTACAGTGTATTTATTTCACTGAAAATGCCCCCAAAATAGTATAGTGAGTATATGCACAGTTTTTAAATACATTTGCTAAACATCCCCCCCCCCCCTTTTTTTTTTTTTATAACATAGCTGGAAGTAAAACAATATTTAAAAATGTGAAAAAATGCTACAGCAGCTAAATTTAAACGGTTGCTGATGACACATATAAAAAGGTAAAATCATTCTGCAAACACTTGGTAAAGTTTCCCTGATCTGCTACAAGATAAAAAATGAGCTAGCAAAGTTTGGATGTATAATAGGGGTAATAATACTGTGATTATACATGACTTCTTCTGTTGTCAATGGTTGTTAAAGGAGTTGTATAGGATTTTTTTTTCTGAAATGACTGTTTACAGGGTATAGAGACATAGGGCCAGATCCTCAAAAGGGATACGCCGGCGTATCTACTGATACGCCGTCGTATCCCTGTTTCTATCTTTGGAAATGATCCACAGAATCAGTTCCCAAAAGATAGGCAGAAGATCCGACATGTGTAAGGGACTTACACTGCCGGATCTTAGGATGCAGTACCGCATCCGCCGCTGAAGGCACTTCGAGTCGAAATGCCGCTTCGCGTATGCAAATGAGCACTTACGGAGATCCACGAAGCGGTTTAGCTTCGTGAAATCTCTGTAAATACTTACGTTGCAATCGTAAAATTAGGGCTGCTTTTACAAAGTGTAAACTGTTTACACCTTGTAAAAGTAGACACTTCTTACCCGCGACGCTGTTATTTTTTTAATTTTTTTTTTCCCGCCGTATCTTTTTTTTTTCCCGACGCAACTTTTTTTACCCGGCGCGATTCTCAAAACTCGGCGTAACGTAAAACCGCGCTATGCACGTCGGGAAAATGACGTTGTGAGCATGCGCAGTACGTCCGGCGCGGGAGCGCGCCTAATTTAAATGGGACTCGCCCCATGAAAATAGGAACGCCTTGCGCCGGACGGATTTAAGTTACACAGCCGAAAATTTCTAGGTAAGTGCTTTGTGGATCGGGCACTTAGGTAGAAATTTTGCGGCAGTGTAACTTAAATCAGAATATTTAAGTTACGGTGGCTCTTTGTGGATCTGGCCCATAATAGTTAACTGATTCCTTTTAAAATTGATTACACATAGATAAAAATCAATCATATAATGTACCTGTAGTTTCGTTTTTGCATCTACTTTCGTTTTTGCATTTAGTTTCATTTTTGCATGTTATCCTGCCTGTGTGCATGTACAGAGCCATAGAGCAGTGATGGTTTGGAAAATGAAACTAGAATCTCCCAGTACTGTGGTCCTCAGGAAACAGACAACCAGGAAGTGTCCAGAACAGAAAAGGATTACAGCAACATCAGAGCAAAAACGAACAATGAGGACATGAAACCAGGACTGCAGTAAGGTAAAGGAAGCTATTTAGCTAAAAAAAAAAATCCTTTTGTGACCCTTTAAGGACGCTGGTGGTTGCAGAATCCCTAAAGTGATTGTAAAGGTTTTTTTTTTTTTTTTTTTTTAATAACAAACATGTCATACTTACCTCCTCTGTGCAAGGGTTTTGCACAGAGCGTCCCCGATCCTCCTTTTCTGGAGTATTCCGGTGGTGCTCCTGGCTCCTCCTCCGCATCGAGTGACCCTAAGGAGAGCCACATTCCTTGGGGGCACTCATGCGGACGGGCTCCCGAGTCCTGTTGTTGCATAAATTGACACAGATAGCACTCGGCTCCAGTGTCATTTGATTTGATTGGCAGCACTGTGAGCCAATGGCTCCTGCTGCTATAGTCTATCCAATGAGGACCTGAGACAACGGCTGGAGCTGCTGGGTTCGTTCTTGTCACTGGAAAGATTGTGTTCAGTTAAGTAAAAGAAGAGCTCTGGGGGCAGCTTCGCCACAAAATGTTTTTCAACTTAACCACTAGCCGACCAGCCGCCGCAGTTATACGTGGCAGGTCGGTTCGGCTGCGCGAAATCACCTAGGTATACGTAATTTCACATTCCAGCCATTAGGGACGCGTGTGCGCCCCCTGCTCGCCCCTTGTGCCGACGCACATGCCCGGTGGGCGCGATCACCCGGAGGGCGCGATCACAGCTCCCAGTCCTGTCAGGGGGAGAAATGACTGTTCGTCTGTTCATACAATGTATGAACAGCGATCTGTCATTTCCCCTAGTCAGTCCCACCCCCCCTTCAGTTAGAACACACCTAGGGAACATAATTAACCCCTTCCTCGCCCCCTAGTGTTAACCCCTTCCCTGTCAGTGGCATTTTTACAGTAATCAATGCATATTTTTAGCACTGATCGCTATAAAAATGCCAATGGTTCCAAAAATGTGTCAAAAGTTACTAGTAAAAAAAATAAATATTAATATAAATGCCATAAAGCTGTCCCCTATTTTGTAGACGCTATAACTTTTGCGCAAACCAATCAATAAACGTTAATTTCGATTTTTTTTACTAAAAATATGTAGAAGAATACGTATCAGCCTAAACTGAGGAAAAAAATAGTTTTTTATATATATATTTTTGGGGGATATTTATTACAGCAAAAAGTAAAAAATATTAATTTTGTTTTCAAAATTGTCGCTCTATTTTTGTTAGAGGTGATCAAATACCACCAAAAGAAAGCTCTATTTGTGGGAAAAAAAGGACGCCAATTTTGTTTGGGAGCCACGTTGCACGACCGCATAATTGTCAGTTAAATCGACGCAGTGCCGAATCGCAAAAAGTGGCCCAGTCATTGACCAGCAAAATGGTCCGAGGCTGAAGTGGTTAATACATAGAATGCATTAAGGTGAAAAACCATAAGACTTTACAACTCCTTTAACAAATGATGTCATCAACTCGATTCACTTACATGGCTTAAAATCTGGGGATAGTTTAAAAAAAAAATTTCATGCGGTCCCCCCCATATTCTTTACCAGACCCTTATCTGAGCATGCAGATCTTCTGGTCTGGTATGAATTTGCAGGGGAACCCCACGCAGAAATCAATTAACAAAAATCATAAGGTCCCCCCCAAAAGACACACATCAGACTATCAGGGTATATTTGAACCGTTACTTTGTAAAACAACCCATTCAGTAAAAAACTGAAATGCAAGGTAAAATGTTTGTGTGTGTTTATACATATTCATATTGTAAATAGAGATGCACTGATATCAGTTTTTTTTAAGACCGAGTCCAATTACTGATACTTTTTCCCCATGTGATAGGAAAATGCACAGATCGCAATTGCTGACACATCAGTTTCATATCAGTTTTCATGTGCGTTTTAGTGAGTTTTTACAGCCTGTTCACACATGTGCGGGCTGGCCGCAGTGCAATTTGAAAAGAGTCCTGTGCGATTTCAGTCCTAGTCAGGTGCAATTTCTAATCTCGTACACTACAATTCCTATTGCAATCACCCGAACCGCTGAATGGAATCGAACCAATTCTGAAGTTATCAGTTTTATTGTCGGAGCATTTGCACGAGTACAAGTACTTGGGCAAATGCTTAGTATTGGCACAAATACCAGTATCGGTTCACTGCTAATTATATATACTTTTTATAAGTGATGACATGACTAATACTTATCTGTTATCAGCTGCATAAAGGGCTTAGAGAGCTGCAGGTGGAGATTCCAGGGGGGTGGAGGAGGTGTCAGCGTGCTGTCCCTCCTTTCTGAACTATACCAGGAAACATGCCCTCGTCATTGTGGTGTACCTTGGCAGGCAAATCACCTTGTCCCTATGTTGATGAGACAATTTTTCATGTGAAAAGGTGAACTTACTTGTGAAGTGGTGTATCTGTACAATGTATACAATCCAACCTACTACAGCAAACCTGACATTTACAGCAAAAACAAACAATACACTAAAGTTTTCTTTTGGATTTGTAAAGTTACTCAATAAAAAGTATGCCGACTCCAGCTTTTTTCAAATACAAAATACATACTTTTATTTGACACGAACATCGGTTAAAATAACATCATGTACCATATTTATCGGCGTATACCGTGCACTTTTTTCCCCTTAAAATAAGAGGAAAATCGTGGGTGCGCGATATACGCCGATCCCGCTTCCCGCGCTGTGTTTGAACGCCGCCGCCGACATATACCGAGCGCAGTACACTCGGGTACACTCGGCCAGGCTCGGTTCCCCTCGCGGTCACGCCCTGTGCCGCCTCCTAGCCTTTATGCAAAAGGAGCCGAGCATGCCGAGTGTACTGCGCTCGGTATATGTCGGCAGCGACGTTCAAACACAGCACGGGAAGCGGGGATAGACTCAGAAGCAGCGCGGGAGAAGCGGAGAGGACACCACCAGGGCCGCAGACGGACGCCGGACCGGACAAGGCCGCCGATGGACGCCGGGCAAGACACAGACGAGGGGCATTCAAACTGTAAGTATTTTCTTTTTTTCAGGAAGTTTCCCTTCCAGGTTGGGGGTGCGCGATATACACCCGGGTGCGCTATACAAAGATAAATATGGTAATTCTTGTTAAAAACATATAATGCCTGCTATAAAAAAAACAATTTCCATGCCATCTAATTATTAAACTTTGGAATATTTATATTTCCATTTCCATTGATATTTATTTATTGAAGGTAGATCATGGAGGATAGGTGTTTCTCTGAAATTGTTCCGCTTCTTCAAAAGTATACAGGTATACGTAAATAATTAAAAAATACATATATGTATAGAGCATGTCTATGTATATCCAAAAATAATATTATTTACAATATCACAAAATAACGTTTTTTCAATTTCCAAATAATGACAATTTAGTGATTTATTTTTTATTTTTATCATACCAGTAAGGTGGTAAAGCAGGGCATCTGCCTCAAGGTCTGCAGCAGGACCAGGTGAAGATCATGGCCCCCAAAGGAGGCGATATAAACCTTGCTGCAAGGTTGATGGTAGGTACTGCATAAGAATGAGGTTTGGTATTGTGAGGTATTATTAACACTTTATATATACTTGTGGCAAACCTAGCCACTTCTGGAATGCTGGACGTTACATGTCAAAGGGTTGTCTGTATTATATGCTATGTATTCGGCTAGGTCTTATGTGGGTATAGTAATTCGTATGCTGGCAGCCGTAAGCCACTAGCATTCAAGTACTTCGTTTTATGTTGCCCAATCGGTGTTCGGCAGTTTTAAACCGAACTCTCACAACACATAACCCCAGACCCCAGTTATCAACCGACTTTTCCCTCGTGCAGCAATGCCTGATGGGAGAATTATCCAAACTGTTAAGTTCCCCATGTGGTCCTCACTGTATTACCCCTGCTAAATCTGTTTGGAAACCCCTTGCATGGGGAATTATATAAATATGGAAGCCTGTGAATAAAAAGTCAGTTGACTCCCAGAGCTGTGTTTCGTCCGGTTACTGGGGGGGATTTGGGACATTGCCTTACTTTTCAGCGCTGACTGTGGATTTACCCTGGTTACCAGCGGAGATCGTGGATTTTAATATTGTACTCCGCTACAATTGGTGGCAGCGGTGGGATCCAACCTTACAGCCGATAAGCGCAATTCGTGCAATGTGAACTACCGATGTAAATGGAGACGGATTATTCTACGCTAAAGCGGCAGACATTAAAGGAACTGCTGAAAGCCAGGGGTAAGGTAGCCAGCAACAAATCCAAAGCTGTACTAACTGCCGAGCTGATGGAGGGAGACAGAGCCCGCAACGCTACACCACCAGCAGCCATGGAAGAAACCCTCTACCAGAGAGAAATGAGGACCAGCCTGGAATTTTTGCCACAGCCTATATCAGATGCTATGCTGCACATGTAATGGTGAATGTGCAGGAGTACGTGATGGCACACAGTCCGCAGCATACACCGTCTCGAGCAGAATCCACTACTGGGTCACTCTACAACCAGGTAAAACCCAAAATTCCCTATCATTCCTTTAAAATGTTTTGCGAGGAGAAGGATGAGATTGATGGGTATTTACAGGATTTTGAGAGACTGTGTGATTTACATGACTTGGAACGGACGGTATGGGTCCCATTGCTAGCAGGCAAGCTGGCAGGTCGGGCAGCAGAAGCATATCGCGCTGTACCCAGTGAGGACAGCAAGGATTATGATAAAGTGAAGCGAGCAATATTAGAGAGATAAGCCATTACTCCAGAGGCATACCGGCGCAAGTTTAGAAACCTGCGCAAACCAGAGAAGGATTCACATGCTGAATGGGCACACAAGCTGGACCAAGCTTCCCAAGGGTGGATACAAGCCAGCCAAGCCACTACTATGGAAGAATTGTGACAGTTAATGCTGTTGGAGCAATTCTTCAACGGTTTGTCCCCAGAGGCACAAGAATGGGTGCGAGACAGGAAACCTCTCACCCTAACCGAAGCGGCTCGATTAGCGGATCAGCATTTTGATGCAAGGAGATATCATGGGTCCATTTCCTAAAGGCAAATCCACTTTGCACTACAAGTGGACAAGCAAGGAAGAAAAAAAAAAAACTTTGCTTCTACAGGATTGAATGTTAAAACCATCAGTGCTTCCCCTCTGATTTTTAGCGACTATGCTTCTACTGCAGAGTGGCTTTGCCTTTACTAAACCCCAAACTAAATAATCATTTGGGGTGTACACAGCAGTGCTGGAGTGCAATTTGCTTAATGGGGACACTAGTTAGATTGACCTGTGTCCCCAAGAAAAGACATTGGTAGGGTTTTAACCTCACTTCCTGTTCAGCTGTGTGACAGGAAGTGAAGCCAATTTTAAGAAAAGGTGCCCCCTCCCCCAAAGCACACACTTCCCCATGTTGAGGGCATGCGGTCTGGTACGGCTCAGGAGGGGGCGGGCACTCGATCGTCCCCACCCCCAATCCTGTCCGGCCAGACTGCGTGCTTGGGATAAGGGCTTGGTCTGGATCTAGGGGGAACCCCACGCTGTTTTTTGGCGTAGGTACGTTCCAGACTAAGAGCCTGGTATGCACCTGGAGGGGAACTCAAGCCGTTTTTTTGTTTGAAATTTGGCGCGGAGTTCCCCTTCATGGTCAGCGTAAGCTGAAAACAGTTCGGGATTCACGTGCGCCGCGTCAACCCGCGCAATTACAGCTACGCCGCTTAGAAATTTACCAAGATTTTCCCAGCGTACTGACAAGGCGTGCGTGAATCTCCGAAATTGTCGTGTACGCATGCCCAGTATGCAAATGAACCTCCCGAGGTTCAGGCGTACTGTGCAGGCGTACGGCGATCGGTTCCCAAAAATCACTTTCACTTTCAATTCGGCCCGCAACACTCAAACAAACACATGTCACTACACTTCACAACATCACCCCACATCCCCCCCTAATAAACTCCCGCCCAAACCCCGTCTATTTACATTTTTAAATGCCGTGTACCAGGTCTATACAGGCGCACTATGCGCCCTCTCCTGGGCGCACTAGGCATTTTAGTAAATAAAGAAATACACTGCACTGCCGGCGTATTTCTTTAGTAAATGTAAAAACGGCTGTTACTCCTGGCTTTGTTCCATGAGTCATGGAGCAAAGGCTTGGTAAATCAGCCCCAATATCCCGTTATACAACAACAGATTTTGCAATAAAAGGAATTACGTTAAGTGGAAGGATCCTGCAGTATAAAAGACAGGCTGCACACAGACTTCAAGATAACCAAATTAATGCTTTACTTAAAGAAGAACAAAAATACATGAGTAAAACAGTGACACTCTATTTGCAGATCCTTGCAGGATCAGTGGCAATATTAACGTTTTGGCAAAAGCTAGGCTGCAACATCAAATAGACCTGTGTGAGCTCACAGCAAGGGGGTCTCCTTCAACAAAACGTGTACATTGAAACGCCCTCTTTTCCAAACCTCACCCAGCTCTCGCCTCTTTACATTACGATATAAAACGGTAGAACGGATTAAGTATAATGGATTAAGGTAGTAGAACTGATTACTCGGCCAGCGAGCAATGCAAACAATATAGTGAGTATATAACTCTAAACAGATAGTCCGTGATTGTTATAGCTATAACTAATTAGGATGGCCTGGCGTCCCAGACCAAACTTCAATGAAGGCTTTGCGTTGGCGCACTAAAACAACTTGTAATCCAGTGAGGTAATAGTAAACTGTTAAAGTTTCCTGGATAGTCAACCCAATAAAATGGATGTTAGCGATCCGCCCTTCCACAAACAAACAGTACCTTCAGGCAAGTGCCCGTCTCACCCAACTGGTTTAGGCCTTGTCCCTCGACAACACACCGTCTAGTCAATCAGCAGGCTCCGGTCCTCAGACAGGTCGCAGGGTTAATGGGATCTCGTCCGATGGCTCCGGTAGAAGCTCTGTCTCTCTGTCTCAAGGCCGTTCCACCCGGGTGTATGTGGGTTTCAACTGCAGCCTACTCCCCCTGGAGACACTCCTGCAGTGTCCTCCTGGGTTGAAGAGGCGGTTCCGAGAGAGCTCGCCAAACACGTCCTCTCCCTCAAATTACCTCCCTCTGCGGCCGGTGCGAAAGGCAAAGCATCTTTGGGTTGCACAGCTGCTCTCTGGGTAATGTAGTTCATTACAAGCCAGGGCAAATGGAGTCTCTTCTCCAACTGAACTCACTTCCCCAACATTCACTGCGGTACCAGAACAGAATGTAAACAACAGGTGGCTGTAACCCAACCCAGCCACTGGAGGGAGCTGAGATCCTTCATGATCATCAATTGTAGTCTTTGTATCACAACGAAACCCGCTACACAAATACAGCAGTTTACTAAATTATTTTATGACGCATTTTCATTTTTGCCTGGGCTTTAATCTTAAAGCTGTTTCTAATAGTGATTGCTTTAACAACCTCAACCCTGCCACCCACCAAATGATCAAATTAATTAAGAATAAGTTCATTGCATGTCAGAATAAATTCAATATTAAACATTCAGCTGAGAAACTGTGTAAAACAGCACAGTGATTAACTTGACTCTCATTTACACCTCAGGTTAAGGTAAAATGAAGGAACAGTGTGAAACAATTTAGTTGAAGTGTTTCTTGAAGCAGACCTATAAGTAAAACACAAAATTCTGACTACAAGTAGAGCTCATAAATCAGAAATGTTCACTGTTCAATTTATTGATACGACGTGACTTTCTTTCTTTTGAAGTTTCTCAAGGCAATAAAAGTCTATGACACCATTGACACCTCTTTTCTTTAATTCTCATCAATTCTTATACCCTCAATGGTCCATTGTCCTCATAGGGAAGTGCTATTCTTTTTTTTCATTCAAGTTTAAGTTTATTTTCTGAATAGAGTCAGTACAATTTAAAGAACAATACAGAATATCATTACAATATGATACACAAACATATATATCTTATTACACTCTGTTCACTTCTTTATCATTCTTAAGCAAATACCTATCCAAGTGCAAGAGATATAGAAATTAATATAATAACATAAGTTTATTGAGAGCAGCAAAACCCAAATGGAGTGACCTCCATCGTCCTCTCACCCCCCACCAACCCTCCCTTCTTGTCTAGTGCATTAGTGTTATAACATATGTAGTAACTCAAGAGTACTAGCATCCAGATATATAGATGCCAGATGGTTAAGAGATCTCCCGGCCCCCCCAGGACCCCAAACGGGAGCATACTGTGCACGAGGGGGCAAAACGACCCCCCCCCCAATCTCCACATTAACTCTAAAATATCTATTCAAGACAAATGAGAACGTAAATCTCAAATTATGTAACATCTAACACATCGATCTGGGGAAAGATTAATCAGAGAACATAAAAATATCCTCGAAATATTAAAACAAAATAAAAAAATTCAGAGGAACCGACTCCATAAAAATCAGTCATTATATAGACTCAAAAAGTCTTAAATACATCTAATACATATTTCAAATTATTCATATTAACTAAGATAAGAATGCATCTTTGTGGAAAATAAGTAATTAAAAAAAAAATTAAGAAAGAGAAAAGGACAGCAGAAAAAGAAGAGAAAAAAAAGGGGAAAGAAAAAAAAGCCTACCTGCCTAATGTATACAACAATAACCAGCGATTGGTGTTGCCTGTATGGAAATTCCTAAAAATTGTACCCAGGGTTCCCATATATCATTAAATTGAGTAATTTTGTCTAACATTGAACTAATCATTTTTTCCTGCTCCATTATCCATGTAACCTTCCTGTAGTAAACTCTTTACTACCACTTTTACCTACAGGTAAGCCTATAATAAGGCTTACAGGTAAGAAAGCTGCCGCTCCAGGTGAGCTCACTAGGGTAATTGATGTCCACTCAGAAGCGGATGGGTGCTGGCAATGCACTGGATGTGCAAAAAACGACAAGGATATGGACAGCCGCACTCCAGTAACTTGAAAAAGACGTGCCCTTTATTGGGTACAGGAAAAAATACACTACAGGTATCAGCACACAGTGGGATAAACATCTGATGCGTTTCGCATTGAGTGTCAATGCTTAATCATAGGCTTACCTGTAGGTATAAAGAATATCTCCTAAACCTGTACGGTTTAGGAGATATTCCCCTCGCAATGCGCCGCTGATTGCAGCGGCACATGCGCAGCAGGGATCCTCGGCTAAAGGCCTCAGCTAAAGGCCCGGCAGCCACGGTGCCTTTAGCGGTGCATACTAGCTCATTATGCCTTTCAGGTGTAAAAAAAATAAATATTGCGGGTATACAACCGCTTTAAGACCTGATACTTTGGAGAATTTGTAAAGCAAAGAGAAAATCTCAGATAAAGAAGAGATTGGAGAGGTTACAAATAGTAATAAATCATCCGCAAATAATGCACATTTGTGATCTTTTTGGTAACAGCGGACCTCCCTGACATTCAGGTTATTTCGAATTGCTATTGCCAAAGACTCTATTATAACAGCAAATATCAGGGGAGATAGAGGACATCCCTAATGTGTACCCCCTTTAATTCTAATAGATTCTGAAAATAGACCCTGTAATCTTATTTTAGCCTCAGGTGAAGAATAAAAGGCAGATAATATACCCAATACTCTTGAACCAAAACCCCAATGCTTCAAAACCGCAAACATATATGGCCATGAGACCGAATCCAAGGCCTTCTGAAGGTCTAATGATAAGAGCATACCATCTTGTCTTTGTTCTCCTATCCATCTAGATTGGATTATTGATATCAGATCCACCGCCCTTCTTACCTGGTCTGGACCCTGTCTACCGGTGATAAATCCCACTTGATCTTTATGTATATACTGTCCAATAAAAGACGATAATCTATTAGCTAAGATTTTGGTTAATATTTTGAGGTCATTGTTAATTAAAGATATTGGTCTATAATTTTCAATTTGACTGGAGTCTTTGTCTGGTTTCAGAATCACAGATATATATGCCATATTAAGCTGATTACCTATTGGATTACCTTACGTCATGTAATTAAAAAATCGGGTGAAATAGGGTGTTAGAAGATCTGAAAATGTTTTGTAGTACGGAGAAGAAAAACGCCAGGTCCAGGTTATCTCTTTTTAACATTTTAATTACATCCAAAACTTTATCCATAGATATGAGAGCTTCCATTTCCTCTATATGTGCATCCTCCAATTTGGGTAGATCTAAGCAATCAAGGAACTCCTCCACTCTATTGGAAGTAGAGTGTCCTTCAAAACTATAACGTTTTGAATAAAAATTTTGTTAGGCTTCCATCAGCCACTGGGGGTTCAGGGTAAAGGTACCATCTGCCTGTTTGATCTTGGGAATGACCTTTAATCAATATAATCTGGCCCCAGACCATTTTATAGACTCATCAGCTCTTACCGTAAGGGGAAGTGATGTTCTATGCAAAATGTTACCCAAGGCAAAAGGTAGACTTATACAGTATATGATCAACTAATATTGTATGCTTTGCACTATAAATGAAGATGTTCTTGTTCATAAAGGCAATATGGACATAATGCTTCATGGTGGTTTAGAGCTGTTTATAAGAATTCATTATTATGTTACTAGAGGCCTGTATCCTAAAGTATAAACCACGCACCTTCATGACAATGGACGCACAAATAGGGTCAGTAGTCAGCGGGGCGCACCATTTGATGCGCCTACTACGCAGACTGATTCCATTTATCCCCAAAGAAGACGTAGCAGTCGTGGTGGGATCTATCGTGAATTCCAGACTGGACTATGCAAATGCCCTTTACCTCGGGCTACCCAAGTACCAAATCGCTCGTCTTCAAGTCGTACAGAATACGGCCGCTAGACTGGTGACTGGGAAAAAATCTTGGGAATCAATCTCACCTTCACTGAGATCCCTTCACTGGCTGCCAGTGAAAGACAGAATTGCATTCAAAGCACTCTGCCTGACACATAAGTGCATCCATGGGAAGGCTCCTAGATATCTATGCGACAAGATCAAACCGCACAATTGCAACCGCATTCTGCGATCCACCGACCAAAATCTGGTCAAGGTTCCTAAAACCAATTACAAGTCCAAAGGAGAAAGAAGGTTTGCTTTCCAGGGCCCCAGGCTTTGGAATGCTTTACCAACCAGCATTCGGTTGGAGCAAAACCACCTGTCTTTCAGAAGGCAGATCAAAACCCTGCTTTTCTGAAGGGCATGAGATACAAACAACAAGCGCCCAGAGGCGATTCAGTTCGCATGTGCCGCGCTATATAAGTTTTTCATTCATTCATTCATTCACGCACATTTTTACAAACACACCATACAAACATTAGGTATTAAAACATGGTGCATAGAAAATAGTGCAGAATTTTATTTTATTTTTGAAGCAGAATGTTTTATAACATCTACCTTTATTTTCTTTTTATAAAAATATCC
Organism: Rana temporaria; assembly: GCF_905171775.1. NCBI lineage: Eukaryota > Metazoa > Chordata > Amphibia > Anura > Ranidae > Rana > Rana temporaria. The sequence continues at coordinate 260,355,808 of NC_053489.1, read as the reverse complement.
TTTAAGTAAAGTTTATAACTATCACATGTACTTACAAGTGTCTTGAAAAGGAGGTGGTGTAGACACAAGAAGGTTGCAACATTTTGTACATAACATCTGGGTTGCTTTAGGAAAGCCCATAGGAAAGAGTTATGTTACTAGTCAGATGGTGTTATCTTCTGCAAATGTATAATATGCATAGAAAATATGCTCTTATTTTCATTTCAATGTGTTGATTGTATTTGTAAGCAGACAAAACTGATAATATGCTGTGTGGAGCGAACATAGACAAAAATGTGCTGGTAAAGGAGAGCGCAGCTCAACACGTACATGCGCAGTGCACGCCCAGCCGTAAGCTGTCACGGCCGGGTGCCCACAGTTATGATGACAGCGCAGAGGAGAGGAGGGGGAGAGGAGCGAGCCTCATGGCGGCCGCATTGCTGGACCGTGGGACAGGTAAGTGTTGGTTTATTAAAAGTCAGCAGCTATGCTTTTTGTAGGTGCTGGCTTTTAATAAACTAAAACATGGGTGGAACTCCGCTTTAACAGAATGACTTTATCTAATACATCCTACTAAAATGAACAGGACTGATGTTCAGACAGAATTCAGTTGTATTACTCTAAACAGCGAGCCCCTTTATATCATGAAATCCATGCTTTTAACTGGTCACGTAATGAACTGCCTGAGAGAGTGCAGATTCCAGCTGTTAGAGCAACAAAAGGTTCCCCAAAACATTTTGAAAATCCCTTTCCATAATTATTAATATGATTAATTTTGAGGTTACATGCATTTAATTATAAGTATAGTAAGGGGCGGCCTGTCCATTCAGGCCCCGTACACACGTCTGAGGAACTCGACGTGCCAAACACATCAAGTTCCTCGTCGAGTTCAGTTTAGAAGCTGCCAAAGATCTCAGCGGCCCCACTTTCCTCATTGAACAATGAGGAAATAGAGAACATGTTCTCTATTTGGCCCGACGAGTTCCTCGTCGGCTTCCTCGCTGAAAAGTGTACACACGACCGAGTTTCTCAGCAGAATCCAGCTCCGATCGAGTTTCTGGCTGAATTCTGCCGAGAAACACGTGTGTACGGGGCCTCAGGGTGCACAGGCGCTGTCCCCCTTATCCATGCGTCCGGCCCCTTCTAGGATGCTGGATATATTCCAATGGGGGTGTTTTTTTGAAGCAGTTGGTTAGAGTCAGATGCTCTATTAGGCTTGAAAATAGGGTTGGCTTGGGGCGCAGAGAATGGGAACCAAGCCCACCCAGGTGTGTTACAATATCAAATTAATTTTCGCTATTGAATCACTGATCCTCTTCCGGGCTCTGAGACCCGTTGCTCGGCTTGGCTGAAAGGACAGGAAATACTATTGGACGTCTAGGAGGAGGGGAGGAGAGGCATGGCGCTATGAGGAAACTATGAGGAGGGCGAGGATACAGGACTCTCTGCTCGCTGCCCGATGCCTGCCACCTGCCACCAGATGGGGTAAGTGCCAGACCGACTGACAGACAGCGAGCGGGCTGGGGTATGAGGTGCCGCTGCCCGCTGGGGGGGTTGTTTTCCGCATCCCCAAAACAAAAACAAAAACACCAGCCGCCACTGGTATCATTGGAATAAATCTGAGGATAAGTTCAGGCCAGGCACAGCAACGGGTTCACATAAGATTTCATTCCCAGTAGGATATACTCATCTTTTTTTTGCTACTTTGGATTGGATCAGAGTGGAACACCAGGGGGAGCAAAAGATGGTAAGTAAGTACTGCTGCCTTTTTCTGGAGTACTATCTATAAATGCCACTCCAGAAATGGTCCTCAGCTGGCCAGTGCACCCATTAATGGTTTTAAAGAGAGCCATCATTGGATGGCTTGATTTACAGACACAATGTACAGAGATGATCCGAGCAGCTCTGTACCTTGTAAAAGGTGTGATGACCAATAACAGGGATCACATATATAAACAGTACTAGTGTTTTCATCTAAGAGCCTGCTACTTCCTCTCACAATGGAGGAAAGGGGAACTAATAAATGAAAGGTCATTCATGAGTCATTCATTAGTGCCAGAGCACAACCAGCAGCAGATTCAGGGTAATTTTTTTTTTTACTTTTTATATCCTCTGTACATCTGTTCTCCATTCTGTCTCTAATGACCTGTATATAACCCTCACCTATTCTGTGCATCTGAACATTCATCTCCATCCTCTCACTGTATGTGACCTATATAGTAATCCCTTAACCTCCCCCTCCCTCTCTGCATAGCCTATAATGCTGCTATATCTAGTGCACCATTATAAAGCTCCATATTTTACCCAACACCCCCCCCCCCCCCAGTAACAGCATGTTCTTCATTTCAAAAATAATTGTAACATAAAGTGAGAACCTAGAAGCCAAGAGTGTGTTTAAAACGTCCTGCAAAGGAAATCATATTTACCTTCTATGGAATTGCAGACTTGCTAATTCTATAGTGATTTGTAGCTTATTCATTCAGTGATTGAGTTTGAGCAGCATTTCATGCCAGTGACAAGCTCCCCAATGGAAATTACTCTGCAATCACCTCTATGGCTTATCTACAAATCAGTGAAGGAGAGCAATTTGTAGCACACCAATCTAAGGCTGATGTCAAATGGACGACTTTGCCGCTAATGATGCTGCAAAATTGCCCGCAATAGAATTGTCTATTTGTCTCTATGGCAAGGGTAAATGTTTAGGAAAATGTAGAAAAATATAATAAAACAAACATTACTGTAAAAATATAAACTTAGCCTACCTTAACCTCCCTGGCGGTATGATTCCTTCTGGTTTTAGGTGCTGAAAGCGGTACAATTATTTTGCATGGAAATTTGGCGTTTTATATTGTAGGCCTGCAATTCTTAGGAATAAATCACTTAAATCTGTCCAAACCAGAGTCTAATAGACATCCCGGGTATGATAAAGTTTGAAACACAAAATCATAAATTATAATATAATAAATAATTATAAATAATAATAACAAATAATAATAATATAATTATAATAAAAATTATTCAATGATGTAATCAAATCAAAAACACAGAAATTTGCTCAGTTGCAGAATTGTCGCTGTCATTATTTTTATTGTTTGATGACGAATTTCCCCACAAATCGCTATCGCTCAATTCTGCAAGTGATTCTAATTTATTATCGCTGTTTTCTAGCTTTTGATGCAGAGAAACACTTTTTGGTTGCTATGGACAATCTTTAGTTTCCAGGCAGAAAGAACATTTTTTTTAATATAAAACTGCATGTAGGACACTGGACAGACCACTAGGGACAAAGGTGGTGTGTAATTAGTTGATACAGTACTGTAATCTGTAAGATTACAGTATACTGTATGTGTATTGCGTGTTTCACTTTTTGAATTTGGCACCGAACTCCGTCGTCGTAACCATCCGCTCCCTGTGTAAGGTTGCAGGGAACGGAGCTTAGCACTCAGCACTGTAAATCGAGCGAGGAGACAAGGCAGAGGAGCCCGCACACACAGCGGGGACACATGGCAGGGTCCATGGACAAGGTAAGTAACTCTCCCTGTATCCTGCAATATCCAGCGGGGATACTGCTTTTGGCATGAGAAATTTCCCCCCTGAGCCAGACTCGGGAATACCGCCAGGGAGGTTAAAAGTGGACAGTATCAGTCAGTAGAGCAGTGAACAGTGTCAGTAGGGCAGTGGTTGATGTATGGGCATTGTCAGTAGGGCAGTGGACAGTGTCAGTAGGGCAGTGGATAGTGTCAGTAGAGCAGTGGACAGTGTAAGTAGAGCAGTGGATGGTGTCAGTCAGTAGAGCAGTGGATGGTGTCAGTAAGGCAGTGGACTGTGTCGATAGGGCAGTGGACTGTATCAGTACGGCAGTGGACAGTGTCAGAAGGGGAGAGGTTGGTGTCAGTAGGGCAGGGCAGTGGAAAGTGTCAGTAAGGCAGAGGACAATATCAGAAGTTTTTTATTTGCATTATCATTATTAATTTATTATTTATTATTTTATTTTTTTTTAAATCTTTTAGGAGCCGCTTTGGGGGGATTTGATGAAATATTATTGGTCTAAACAGACCCCTGATGTCTTACTTTTTAGTCTGAGAAAGGGACTGAGGACAGGGATTGCCCAGTCCCTTTATCTGCAGCCTCAACTGCACTGTACAGTAGACATTTTCGTACGAATTTCTGGTATTTTCGTTATCGTTTTAACCAACGAAAACGAACATGAAAAATCCGAAATCCGAAGGTTCCGACATAAAAAAATGCTTTATTTTCATTTTCGTTAGTACAACAGTTCGATATAGATAGAAGATTCGACATGACGCTGACAATAGCAGTCTGTGTCTATCGAACCTGTGGTCGAATGTGCCTAACCTTAACTCTTATTAGTCCAAGATTGTTCTACATAGAGAGGAAAGATTTGACATTGAGAGAAAAGATTTGACATTATAGAGACAGTGTTGGGGTAGACCATTCGACATGAACGACGAAGATTCGACGAAGCAGCGAAAAACATACAAACGTTGAATCTGTCATTGAAGACTTGGGGTGTCTGTCGAAAGTTCTAAGAAGATTCAACAAGAAGCTAAATTGTACGATGTTGCAATCGTACATTTCCGGTCAAATGCTTGGCCCATAGGCTATAGAAGAATTTGAATGTTGGTTGACTAGTAATAAAAATTTATAAATATAATTATTACTAGTGTCATACAACATTAGAATTCTTCTATAGCTTGTAGGTGGAACATTCGACCGGAAATGTACGATTGTAGCGTCATGCAGTTTAGCTGCTCCGTCAAAACTTAAGCCTCGTACACACGACCGAGAAACTCGACGGGCCAAACACATCGTTTTGCTCGTCGAGTTCCTTGTTAGGCTGTCGAGGATCTTGGTGAGCCAAATTTCTCCATTCCCGTCGAGGAAAAAGAAGACATGCTCTCTTTTTGGCTCGACGGGATCCTCGACAGTTTCCTCGTCAAAGTGTACACACGACCGGTTTCCTCGGCAAAAAAAAAAAACAGCAAGTTTCTTGCTGTTTTTTGCCGAGAAACTCGGTCGTGTGTACGAGGCCTGAGAACATTCGATAGACACCATAAGCCTTCAATGACATATTCGACCTTAATTAATTCGGATTTTCGGACGAATGCATTTTTTAACTAAATAAAATAAATAAAAACGAATTTCGGGAGTAACTAAGTTAAAACATTTTTCGGACGAAAACGAAATTCCGAAACAAAATATTTCAGTGTGCACAGCATGTCTACTGGACAGTGAATGAATTGGAAGTGCTCTATAATGAGCAGCTTCCTTTTCATTCACAAACTGAACCATCATAAACACAGTTTATTATGCTTGAGTTATATATGAACACAGTGAGTGATCGGTACCGATCACTGACTACATTTATTCTAAAAAGGAAGGGACTGGTAAATTACATATTCACCAGACCTTTCCCCCTCTCCATCCTGAAAAGATAGGGAAGAGGAGGAGGGAAGCTGACAGTGCTGCGGGGGGGGGGGGGCAAGAGAGTACACAGGATGGGCAGGCAACAGAAGAAAGAGGAACCTGGAGAGAAGGGCCGGCAGGCATATAGTGGAACAGATTGGCTGTATTTTCTGAATGCCAGTGGGAGGAAGAGGAGGAGAAATGGGCATTCAACTGCAGCAGAGAGGAAAATTCAGCTGATCTGTTCCTCTAAATGCTTCCCTGGCTGCCACCCAAACTCTCCAGGTTCCGGGGTCGTCAACCAAAGGTCTGTGATCTACCCATCACCTTCCTGCGATCGATGGGTTGCTGACCCCCACTCTATGGAATCTCACCCCCTATGAAAGATGCAGGAAGATGTCACACCCATCCCTGGATACTGAGATTCAGCAGCATTCCAGCCAGAAACAGAGTGTCATGGTATTGAATCTGTCTTCAGAGGGAACGTTTCCATAAAGACACACAGCCTGTCTCTTTAGTAAAACTGCCTAACTGACATCAGCCAAATGTTGTTGCACTAGTTTAGCCTGTAACAGTGACAAATCCGTTTTTGGTAACAAATTGCTAGTAACTATAGCAGTGAAATCACTAACTACAAATTGCTTGCATTAATGATTTGTAGCAGTGAGGAATTGCTTCTACAAAATGACCCATCTGACATCACCATAAAGGGTAAAAGAGCTGTGATGTCATTGCTCTTGTTTTGAACTTTGACGGTGAGTTTCTCCAAAATGACTTTAACTATTTCTTTCATTGTTTTTTTTTCTATATCAGGATACACATATAAGGGTTAACATAACTATAAATCCAGATAAAATAAAAATGTCTTCGGCTGGGAAGCAGCCCAAAGAGAATCAAAGTAATAGTTACTGCCAATTACAATACAATAAAGCAGAAATAAAATTAGGACAAGAGGGCAGGGGGTGTTACCTATCTGCTAACAAAAGATAAATAATAGGTACATAGGTATAAGTGTAACATTTGGACCCTGAAAAGATTGCAACGTAGGCCAAATCTTAAGTGGGGAGTGCCCAAATAGTTTAGCTGTAGTGGTAAGTGAAACAGCCTAGATGGAAGGTGTCTCTGTACATCTGTGGCAACAGCAGGTTAGAAAAATTGAAATTAAAAAGAGAGGAAGTGAAAGGTTGAACAGAGAAGGAGTAGAGATAGGGGAAAAAAAGGATGGGGGCCAGGTAGGCGCCCCTGATGAGGAAGAATCAGGGTTATCCATACTACCGGAAGATTTCAAAATGGCTATGGGTGCAATCAAAATCAGACTACATGATGCTCACCTCTCAGCTTCGATCCCAACAGGAAGAACAAACCCTGCTGGCCCTTTATTTAAAACACAGAGAATATCACACAAATATGCATACACGCCCCCTTGTAAGGCTGTCATTGGACAGTTCATATCCAAATACATCAAAGAGTTAGAACAGTCCAATCAGAGCAGCTTCTTAAAGTCACAGAAATTAATGGTTTTCTTTCAAACGTCACACAAGTTCCTTCTTGGGTCTGTAAAACACAGGATGTGGGGGATGGGCAAAGTCAGTTTCCTATAGAGAATCCACAATTGCTTATCCAAAGTGAAATTTCCAGGAATGCAAGGGGAGTGAATAGAGACACACATGTAATGGAGGATAGCAGGATCTGTTCTTGTATAATGCTGGATTCATAACTTTAGGACAAAATCTGAAGAATCATTTCAAGGAAAATATACACTCCATTTCAGTGGTTCTAATCATAACACAAAAATATTCATTTTAGTTTCACGTCTATCACAGCCCCCCCTTGAAATGAATATTTTATCAGTTTATTCTCTTTGTTATTTCTTAACAGACAAGGACGGTAATGGAGGACATGGTCAATATAACAAAACATTATCATAACCAATATAAACAGAATTGCTATACCTATTTGAGTACAAATGTGTTATCACCCAAAATATTGTCCGCAGGTGACATTCTAAATGCCCCCCCTTGTTCACCTAATATCCTGTATAAGGCCATAATTTTATACAAAGTCATTTGTGAAGTGGCCTCTAGGTGTTCAGTAATATACTGGAATGCATCCTTGTTTATAGTTAACAAACCTCTATTGACCATAGCAACCAGAATTGATCCAATCTACATTTACATTACTAAGTTAAATTTCATAAAAGCATCCGTTCCCACCAAATTACTATATTTCCCTTCATTAGCATTTTAATTTTATATTGGGCTCTGTCCTAAATATTTTATTTCCTAAAGAAACTTTATTACATTACACTAGTTTTCAGGACTGATCATGCAGCATGAATATTCTTGTCGCATGTCTGTTTAAACAAACATAGCAGCCTTCAGCATAAACGAACATACAGAAGTTTCATTGCTCCCCTACATGGATCCAAATATAAGAGATCAATTATTCTTCCATTAATACATTCGTCAATCTGAAGCCTAGAAAGTGACATTTTAATCCATAAATCATCATCATCTGCATCATCTATCCACATTGTATTTTTATTTTTAAACTATTTTAACTGACTTTCTTAAGCTATGCAGATTAACACCATATTTCATTCTCTTTAAAATGACACCCTCAAAGTAAGGTATCCTTCAAACCAAATGGTGCAAAAACCCACAGTTTAGTAACATATGAGAGAAAGAAAGAATGAGAGAGAAAGAAAGAAAGAAAGAAAGAGCAAAAGAAAGAGAGAGAGAGAGAAAAAGAAAGAAAGGAAAAGAAAGAGAAAAATAATACTTTATTAATAAGGGCTTTCTTTCAGATCTTCTAATGATTGTGTACAAATTACCTTTTATTATTAAAGAAAGATTTACCCTCATAATACGCTTCCATAGTTTACTTAACATAAACTCTGATATTTATTTATTTTTCCCTTCAAACTAGGCAAAGTTGAGGATGTTTACACTGGGAGTCGGATTTCAAGCTAGCACTCACTCCTGTAAACCACCACAGCCTGTAACCTGATCTGCTGTTAATGACCTCTAAGGGAAAACATCTGTCCCCCCCCATGCTTGGAGCAGATTGTACAAGTTTTAGACCATATACAATCCAATCGAATTGCATCGTTTTTCTCATTTTTAACTCTTTTTCAAAAATTTTAAAACATATTTGGTTTGTACATCTGCCAAAAATCATGTACACCACATTATAACATGACATTCCTTAACTTCCAATAGCGACAAAAGATCGCTTAGAGGACAAATCTCATGAAATCCACTGACCAGTCCCTGCGCATGAACCGACCATTGTTTTCTACTGATAAAGTCACTCATAATTACTCACAATCTATATTTTATCAGAAATGTCATTTTATAATAACTTTTAACACTTGTTTATTTTTTAATTTTATTTTTACAATTTTTATAATAATATTTTTTATAAAGTTTTTTAGATTGAACATAACTTTCATATTTTAATATTTTTCTCTGGGGAACCTTATAATAAACCAAACCCAAGTTTAGAATCTGTTGTAAACATTGCTCAAACCTCAACTTATTAATTCTTACAACCAGATCTGTAGGATTTCAGTTAAACATAAAATACCATGTTGTTTACCATTTACTGAATTGTATACAATTCTTCACACAATCTCAATCAACAATTTTCCCATTAAACCTTTGTTCTAATCCCATATTTATGCTTTGACATGTCATAATACATTTTCAGTTGTTGGGGTAAACATATTCATAAACATTTACAGGCAGAATTAAACTTAATTATCTCATTAGAGAACTTCTTTACACTCTGACATTATTTAACCAATTACCCCATGTAACCGGGACCCCCCTTTGAGATATTCCAACCCACAAACCCCAGTGGTCACAATCCCATGTATTTGAAAAAAGATATATAATTTCATTCAGATTTGTGGGCACAGTCCATCATATCACTCATCTCCAGAGAATATTTTCGAAGGAACCTTTTAATCATCACCCAGGGGATATTGGTAATTATCGGTACCTACATCAGAAATGTGAGAAAAACTCGTACACGAATATTAGTTACCTATTTTCAAAAGCGGTCACATAATCATAGCTCATAACAATCTAATCTAGAGACTGTCTCAAACAAGATTTCAGAAAGGGATAATGTATTGAATGCTCCCCCCTTGGGGCCACTTACCCACTTAACCCTGAGGATGGCATGGCACAGCATGTGGAATAAAACCATTTAAATGTGCTATGTAAAATGTTCTACTGTTCCAATGTGATACCCAGAATCTCCTCATCCCTCATGTGTGACTTGTGAACACAAGTATTATAGCAAGGAACGCAAGGATTTACACACTCTCTCTACCGCTTTTGGGCACCCCATGAGGTCAAGGCATTGAGGTCGGGGCACACAGGACAGCATATGAGTGGATTCTACCTTCAGGTAGGTCTGCCACTCCCATCTACATCATTCTCCTCCCTTACGTGTCTGTCCAGCGAAGTGGCATTGTAGTTACCCCCCCCCTGGACAGACTAAGGAGGGCATGAAGAAGAAGGCCCGTGGGCCGGAGGGCACAGAATCCAGTATGGGCAGCGGGCAGCGGGCAGGAGGCGACACCATATGCGTTCAGAACGAGGCAAAGCCTTCAGCAGGGAAGAGCATCCGGGCAGGCCCATGCTTCCTCCAGCCGGGCATACAGTTGGGCAGAATGTGAGGGGAAGGAAGGGGCAGTCGGGCGGGGCCCATGCTTCCAGCAGGCATCGTGGGCAGAACATGAGGGAAACGAAAAGACAATAACAGGCCCTGGGTATCACATTACAACAACCAAACTGGCAAAAAGCCCTCTATGTATCAAGTCAAAATACAGTGCATGGCATCGTCAGTGTAAGTGTAAGTGGGCAACCCAGATGGGACAGGTCCCCACAGAACACGCATTCAATCTATCCGATTAAAAGGATAAAAAAACGGGACGAAATAATTCACCTAAATTAATTCTCTGTAGAAGATTTTAACTGTAAAATAAAGACTTAACAATTGCTTATTATGTGCATCAAATGTCTGTTCCATATTTTTTAAACCTCAGGAGAAATATCCCATTATTTACTGATTACCATTTATTAATTGCGACAAAGCAACTGAAATCGTAGACTCTAACGGACATAGACAGTGCAATATCCCAAGTCAACCTTTTGTTAAAAAAAAACTCTGTGTTACAAAAAAAACTGTCTCCTAGGTTGTCGTCCCTGGGGGGGGGGAGAGGGGGGCTATCCTCCAACTTGCAAATGTGGCAGAGCTCAGGGCGGGCAGGATGCGGGGGTCCGGACCTCCCACATTCCTCACACACCCAGTTCTATCCCCCCACCAGGGAGGGGGCAGGAGTATATATTATATCAGGGAGGCATCCCAGAAGTATATAAAAAAAAAAACAGCAAAAATAACAATAAGCCCCATTGTACACATAGATTCGGATATAAAAATAGTCTGCGTTATCCCAAAAACCTCAAAGTTCTGTGAATCAAAAAGATACATCTGCAGCTGCTGAGAACACCAGACCCATGTGTTTTAAAAAAAAAAAAAAAAAAAAAAAAAAATATTTCACTATGTTTTTCTGTTTTTCTGAAATCAATAAAGGCAAGTTACCATTATCTATCAAAGAAACAGAAACACAAAAAAACTATCAGCTACACTCTCGGCTGTTATCACACAGCCAGCTTACGCTGCAAAAGGGGGGGGGGAGAGGGTAGGGGCCATCACTGCCTACGTTACTCCAGCAGAGAAATCTGAAACTCCAAAAAAAAGTCTGCTGATAGAACTCCACACAGCCTGGAGAGGGGAGGGGGGGGGAGGGAAAAAGGTAAAAAAAATTGGCTGCAGAGCGTGTGTGCTCGTCTCCCATTTAAAGTGGGCTGCTAACAGCCCTCAGAACAAGAATGCATGTAAAAAAAAAAACGCACGGACAGACAATAAAACAACACAAAACACACAAAATACACGGCTCTTTCAGCCCCTAATTCTTAACCCCTAACCCCAAAAATGTAACCCCAATTTAGCTTAATCCCATAAAGTTTAACCACTAACCCCAAAAATGTAAAACCCTCAGTGCCCCCCCAAAAGAAGGCAAAACGAACCCCAATCTTCTAATTTCGACTAGAGAGATTTGGTACACATATGGCACAAGCCATATGCATAGCAAACCCATAAAGATCCAACTTCCTTAGTGGCTATCTTTATTCCGTTTTGACTAAAGAGATTTGGTATACATATGGCACAAGCCATATGTATAGCAAACCCATAAAGATCCAACTTCCTTAGTGGCTATCTTTATTCCGTTTCGACTACCCAAGCCACCACCTTGAACTAACTGCAGTCAAGGAAAAACTCAGTCCGCTCGTCTTAGCGACTATCGAACCCCCAAATCCTCTTCTTTCAGACCAGACATATTGACATGTGCATACTACCTCACTTAACCAAACACCAGTAAATCACTGATGCTTATAATAGGAAGGAGCCCGGGACAGACATGCACACATAAACATCTCCACCCCAAGACACGCTTACCATGCGTCACCGGCTCAGGACCCCTGAAAGAAAAATACTGTCCGCCACCGCCTACAGACATAGACCCCTGAAACAGTCACATTCAAACTAACACAACACTTAAACATAAAAACACAGGTATCAACCGGCAGACGGGACAAAGGGTTACAAGCGTTGCTCAAGAAATCTCGTCTTTGATTGGGTGAGGCGCAGCACGACCAAAAGAATGAAGTGCGTCTGCACGGAAGTAGACCGCTGCAAAAAAAACGCAGCCATGGAGGTGATCAGTCACCATCCGTACAGACGTACCCCACCACATCCCGGGGTGCTGCATCTTCCCAATAGAGCAAAACAAACGTTGGGCGCCAATTGATGAGGAAGAATCAGGGTTATCCATACTACCGGAAGATTTCAAAATGGCTATGGGTGCAATCAAAATCAGACTACATGATGCTCACCTCTCAGCTTTGATCCCAACAGGAAGAACAAACCCTGCTGGCCCTTTATTTAAAACACAGAGAATATCACACAAATATGCATACACGCCCCCTTGTAAGGCTGTCATTGGACAGTTCATATCCAAATACATCAAAGAGTTAGAACAGTCCAATCAGAGCAGCTTCTTAAAGTCACAGAAATTAATGGTTTTCTTTCAAACGTCACACAAGTTCCTTCTTGGGTCTGTAAAACACAGGATGTGGGGGATGGGCAAAGTCAGTTTCCTATAGAGAATCCACAATTGCTTATCCAAAGTGAAATTTCCAGGAATGCAAGGGGAGTGAATAGAGACACACATGTAATGGAGGATAGCAGGATCTGTTCTTGTATAATGCTGGATTCATAACTTTAGGACAAAATCTGAAGAATCATTTCAAGGAAAATATACACTCCATTTCAGTGGTTCTAATCATAACACAAAAATATTCATTTTAGTTTCACGTCTATCACACCCCCTCTAAGTTCATAGAGCATGAGACCCAACCGAGATGTTGGAATCTGGTATTAATGTGGTCTTCAATTTAGTGGTAAGCTTTAGATGACTTCCCATTGACTAAGAAGTCATGGTGGAAAGGAGGGAGATAGTAATAGTAGATGAAGACAAGGGGCCCAGATCTTATTGCGTTTTTAAATGCTGTTCTGTAAATGAGCTGGGCTCACTTATTGGCTTTCCATGTTATAAACAAACTTCACTATATTAGAGACAAGCTGATGCTCAAGGAGGTAAGGCTTTTGAAACCACACATCTGGTTGCAGTAAGGATATAGTTTACCCGTCTTTATGTGGGTGATCTAATAATATTTTACCCAGCACACAAATATTTGAATCTTAACCCTCTGGGCGGTATTCCCGAGTCTGACTCGGGGTGTAATTTTTATACCAAAAGCGGTATCCCAGAGTCAGACTCGGGCTCGCCACGCTGCAGCCAGAGACAACGTTACTTACCTTGTCCCTGGATCCAGCGATGCCACCGCGCTGTGTGAGCGAGCGGGACCTCGCTCGATTCACACAGTGCCTCTGTGTGCCGCCGATCTCCGTTCCCTGCGACGTTACGATGCACGGGGGCGGAGAACGGCGCCAAATTCAAAAAGGTAAACAAACACATTGCATACAGTATACTGTAATCTTATAGATTACAGTACTGTATGTAAAAAATACACACCCCCTTGTCCCTAGTGGTCTGCCCAGTGTCCTACATGTTCTTTTATATAATAAAAACTGTTATTTCTGCCTGCAAACTGTAGATTGTCCATAGCAACCAAAAGTGTCCCTTTATGTCAAAAATGGTTTTAGAGCAGCTAGAAAACAGCGATAATAAATTATAATCACTTGCAGAATTGTGCGATAGCGATTTGTGGGGAAATTCGTCATAAAAAAATAAAAGTAATGACAGCGACAATTCTGCAACTGAGCAAATTTCAGTGATTTTGAGTTGATTACATTATTGAATAATTTTTATTATAATTATATTATTACTTTTTATTATTATTTATTATATTATAATTTATAATTTTGTTTAAAAAAAAAAATCATACCCGGGATGCCTACTAGACTCTTGTTTGGACAGATTTAAGTGAGTTATTCCTAAGAATTACAGGCCTACAGTATAAAATGCCAAATTTCCTTGCTAATAATGGTACCGCTTTCAGCACCTTTTTTCTGAAATAATCATACCGCCAGGGAGGTTAATGGATCTGAAGGCCTGATATCTCCTTTACCAGTAGCAGCATCACATTCCAATATTTGTGGACTACAGAGCAAACCAAAAAAAGTGACTCAATGAGGGTTATTTACGAAAGGCAAATCCACTTTGCACTACAAATGCAAACTATAAGTGCAAAGTGCACATGGAAGTGCAGTCGCTGTAAATCTGAGGGGTAGATCTGAAATGAGGGGAAGCTCTGCTGATTTTATCATCCAATCCAGTTTTTTATTTTCTTTGGATGTCCTCCTTGGATCTACAGCGACTGCACTTCCAAGTGCACTTTCAGTGCAAAGTGGCTTTGCCTTTAGTAAATAACCCCCAATGACCCATCAAGTCTACAATGAAACAGTGTGTTTGGGTAGATACAATAGAGCCTGACAGGGGTTATATATCAGTGCTTTTACTTTTTGTTCAAAATATGTTATTATTAGTATTATTAATATTATACAAGATTTATATGGTGCCAGCAAATTGTGCAATGCTTTACAACGTGAGGTCGGTTACAATACAGTTCAATACAAGTGGAAATCAGAGGGCCTTGCTCATAAGATCTTACAATCGAAAAGGGAGGGTGAGGTTATATAAAATGTAATAACTGTGGGAGATGAGCTGATGGAGGAATTGTTAGTACATTTGTTAGGTGGAGACAGAATAGGTTTCTCTAAATAGAATGAAAGGAAACTTGTTAAAAGCTGTGCTTCCTGCTAATTGCTGTATAGTGTATTGCTGTATCTTCCTCTCAATTCACTAACACTAATAATACTTTTTTTATTTACAATCAATAAATAACCTATTAACATTTCCTTTTATGCATGGCGTGTGGCATTATATAGAGCAATGTATTTAAATTATCACAAAATACATTTTGCTTTTTTTCCATTTATATATAATTGATGTAGATATTTACATATGTGATCACACACGTTACCTTGTACTTCCCAATTGTTTTATAAAAAGTGTTTTTTATTGTTTTAATATGTTTCCACGTTACCGATGACCTACAAGCAATTCAAGCAAGGACAATAATGGCTTTTTCTTTTTACCATAAGAAAAATTCCTGAAATTGATGGAGTATGTCTATCTTCAGAAGAGTATTTGCAGCGTTATTAGCATACCAAGGTTATCCCAGTATTGTACATCTTTCCCTCTGTTTCTGTTTCTGCAGGTATGGAAAAAGAGAACATTTCTAGAAAAGATGCATTAAATACACATTTATCACCATTGAATTCATTACATGAAATGATAGGGTAAAATCTCGAACTTGGCAGGTTAATTTGCTTATCTCTAAGTATTGAAACTGTGTTTAAAGTTACAACATTTTATTTAGAAGCTACCAAATACAGGAGTACAGATAAGGGAAAGCACAGAAATGGAGGCTCTTCGTTGTTAGTCTTCACTAAATGCCTCCTCTACAGTGTTGCCAACCTACCAGATTAAAATTTACTGGCACGACACCCAAAATGTACTGGCACAGCCAAATTTTTACTGACATTATACAAAATTACAGTTGTAAGTGCACATTTTCGTATTTAGGCTACAAACAAGTACACTATCCAAATAGAAATGCAATTTAAGGTAGATATTAAAGGTAAAAAACATCTTTCTGTTATTTTCAATATAAAAATAGTCCATCAATTTTTGTTCACCATCACATCCTGCCCCCCTTATCTCCTCCTGCCTCCACCAGCTCCTGCCACCTCCTGCCCCTGTCACCAGCTCCTGCCACAAGCTCTTCCTGCCACCACCAGCTCCTTCTGCCACCTCCTGCCCCCATCACCAGCTCCTGCCACAAGCTCCTCGTGCCACCACCAGCTCCTCCTGCCACCATTACCAGCTCCTTCTACCACCATCACCAGCTTCTTCTGCCACCATCACCAGCTCCTTCTGTCGCCATCACCAGCTCCTCCTGCCGCCATCACCAGCTCCTCCTGCCGCCATCACCAGCTCCTCCTGCCACCGTCACCAGCCCCTTCCAAAAGCTCCTCCTGCCACCACCAGCTCCTCCTGCCACCTCCTGCCCCCACCAGCTCCACAAGCCACAAACTCCTCATGTCACCACCAGCTCCTCCTGCCACCATCACCTCCTCCCACCACCAGCTCTTCCTGCCACCAGCTCCTCCTGCCACCATCAGCTCCTCCTGCCACCATCACCTCCTCCCACCACCAGCTCCTTCTGCCACAAGCTCCTCCTTCCACCACAAGCTCCTGCCCCCATCACCAGCTCCTTCTGCCACCACCAGCTCCTCCTGACACCACCAGCTCCTCCTGACACCAACACCTCTTGCCATCATCCTCAGCTCCTGCCACAAGCTTCTCCTGCCGCCACCAGGCCAGCTCCTTCTGCCACCACCAGCTCCTGTCCCTACCAGCTCCCCCTGCCACCACCAGCTCTTACCACCTCCTGCCCCCACCAGCTCCTGCCACCATCATCTCTTGCCCCCACCAGCTCCTGCCACCTCCTGCCCCACCAGCTCCTGCCCCCATCACCAGCTCCTGCAATCACTAGCTCCTTCTGCCACCATCACCAGCTCCTGCCGCCACCATCTCCTTCTAACACCAGCTGCTCCTGCCACCATCACCAACTCTTTCTGCCACCGCCACCGTCACCTCCTGATTCCTGCCACCACCACCAGCTCCTTTATTACCTTGAGGCAAGGAAGTCTGAGAATGCAGGCTTGGCTTGCCATGAGCTGGCCTGGTCCGTTTGTGCTGTGGATGCCTGGGCACTGTGGGCAGCTACTGGGCTGGGCTGTCACTGAATTGTCTAGAGTCTCTGGAGTCCGGACAGACCACCGCCGGGCGCTGGCACCAAGAAGGCAAGACTGGTCCGTCCATTCCCTCTCATGACTATTTTTAAAGGTTGGCTGGCGGGATTGGGAGTTGACATCACTCGCATTGCCACCAGTAGCCAGCGCACCACCTCTGTCAAATCTGCGGCCGCCCCCTTGGGCCCGTGGGGGGGGGGCAGAATACAGGATCGGATCGGCTCGGTGGCTCAGCTCGGGACTCGCATGCACAGTTTAAAGCCGGCCCGGTCACAGCTATTTTTACAGCCACTTTTGTCCACTTTTGTCCTATCACGGACAATAACGGACATGGAAAAAGTGCCTCATTTTTACTGGCTGTCCGTAAAAATATGGACGGTTGGCAACACTGTTCCTCTATCCAAAACTGATATGTCCGGCTTATGTGGTTGCTGGCTGTTTGAAAGACTTAAACAAAATCTAATATCTGTCAGGCACTTGGGAGAAATGCTATGCCATGTCCAGGTTCTTTGCAATTCCAAAAAATGGTGCCATTCTCCTCAAAAGGTAGAATTTTCAAGAAATTCAGTATTCCAGCTGCAAAAGAGTGTAACCTTTATTTCTGCCTTGTGCTAGGAACAGAGAAACATGCTTCTGTTAAAATAAAATCTTGCCAATAGGCTCTGTTATGTACTGTTAATGTCGAAACCTGCAATAAAAGTAATTTTTAAAAACAAAAAAACATATAAAATCTTGACACTTGGTTCTCTGGCAGATACCTGTCTGTGATTTATACTGTTATTGTTTTTGTTACTCAGTGGCAAACTGTGACCACCTCATTTAAAGTCCCAAGGGCGACTCTTTTTCTGCTCGTCTGTGATTTAGCCCATCAATGTCCACCAAAATGGAAAAACTTTGGTAACAGTTAGCCTTTAAATGAACCAGAAATAAAAGAAAAATTAATTGGAGGGAATTTATGAGAACTGGAGAAGATGGAATCTGGAACAACTGTTAATGGCAAACAATCAGGTTCTATCGTCAGTTTGTTCAGTTAAGCTTTAAAAATGAAAGATAGAAGCTGATTGGTTGCCATGCATGGCTCCTCTAGTTTTAATACAATTAATTCCCTTATTGTATATAATGTATACTATGTATTAGTGTTTGTAATTCCAATTTTACTGTCACGACTACAGAGAAAATAAAGTGAAAACATAATCACATCAAGGCATATTTTTAGAATGTATAATGCTTAATCAAAGCCTGGAATGCGCACAGATCTTGGACCAAATAAAACATATTCTGCAATCACGAAATGGCATCATCTGTGCTCAAACAGGGGTAGTCATTTATTAGTCACCAGAGGCAAATAACGAATATAAACAGTCAAATGCAATCCCGGCATTTCAATGTGTGCTATTAAATATGAACAGCTGCATGCAAGCCCACAGAATCCATGAGCCATGATTCATCACCCAAGGCAATTCTTTCAGACTAGAATCAGGACCAACATTGTAAGTTTCTATATTCTAGGCAAATTGAATGCATGCTAGTCACAATTAACCAAAATGAAGCTTACATTATTAATGTGTTTGAAATTTATTTCAATACACGTTGAAGTATATATCCTTGTAGTTTGATCACACTGAATTTCCAAGAGACAAACAATGCTACTTGGAAAAACAGTGCTAGGGGAAAGATAACATAATAAACAATGACATATCCCTTTATGTGCTATATGGATTTATATGCATGCACAAAGCATAGAATTAGTTTAGGTATCCAGTGCCTGGAGAGGAAAGATCTTGAAATAAAAAATGTACTTATTATACTGTGCAGGGCTGGAGTACCTGAGGGACACTGAAGTGAAACAGAAGCCATGTATGTTGAAGTGCTTCCAGAAAAATGTAAGCAACCAAAGTATTTTGTTTTCTTTCTTGGTAAATATTCCAGTTGTGCCGCACCACATAAGAAATGTTCCTCTGGCCAACATTTAGTATACCAATTACTGTATTTATTGGCGTATAACACTCACTTTTTTACCCTGAAAATAGAGGGTAAACTGTGCCTGCGTGTTATACGCAGGGGGCTGTGGAAAGTATTTTTCCTGAAACTTCCCTTTTAAAGTTAGGGTGCGTGTTATACGCCTGTGCGTGTTTTACGCCGATAAATACGGTATTTGATGATTAGGACAGTCATTACTTTTTCAAACAGTCCCTTGTTTGAATTTAGAATGTTTTGTCCAAGAAAGGGTCTCTCATTTTGTACATCAACTTGGCAATACAGTAATCAGTTTTGTATTTTTGTAAATGTGGTTTTAGCCGTATTTTTCAACACAATGGGGGTTATTTACGAAAGGCAAATCCCCTTTGCACTACAAGTGCAAATTACAAGTGCAAAGTGCACTTGAAATTGCACTGAAAGTGCACTTGGAAGTGCAGTCACTGTAAATCTGAGGGGTACATCTGAAATAATGGGAAGCTCTGGTGATTTTTATCATCCAATCATTTGCAAGATAAAATGCTGTTTTTTATTTTCCTTGCATGTCCCCCTCGGATCTACAGCGACTGTAATTCCAAGTGCACTTTCAGTGCAATTCCAAGTGCACTTTGCACTTGTAGTTTGCACTTGTATTGCAAAGTGCATTTGCCTTTAGTAAATAACCCCCAATAATACATCTAGAAAGACAGTGACAGTTTTTCTGGTTATTACAGTACTACTAACAGTACACATATCTGGAGTTATTCTTTGAGGACATCAAGGGTCATCTTGTATTCAATAGGAAGGCCCCTCTATTTGTAACCTCTACATTGTTAGAATCTATGGAGTAGGCTGAGTTGGTCCAATTGTAACCTTCAGTTAGGTCAAGGATCCTCAAACTACAGCCCTCCAGCTGTTGTGGAACTACACATCCTATGAGGCATTGTAAAACTCTGACATTCACAGACATGACTAGGCATGATGGGAATTGTAGTTCCTGAACAACTGGAGGGCCATAGTTTGAAGACCCATGAGTTAGGTAGTGCCTCCCTACTTGCCCAATAACAATGGTCATTATTTAAAACAGACCAAAAAGTACAAGATAAAAATAAATATCACTTTAAGTCTGGGTTTGCACCTATTCAAATTGTATGCACTTACACCGCTTGTAGAAATGCACGCATGTGCACAGAAATCACCAAAGGCTCAGGCGAGTAACAAAACACTTGCCCCTCAAAGAAATTTAGTCCAAGGTATATTGGGCCTTTTCTAGTAAGGAAAAAGATCAATACCAATTTCCTGATCGAGAACCAGAGACCCCAGCTCCCCTGCTTATGGAGGGTAATGAAGAATATAAGGGTTGAAGCCATCCTAAATTGCAGGAAAAGAGGGGGTCAAATCCAGTTCCTTGTTAAATGGAAGGGCTACCGTAATTTCTGGGAGCCGTTCATGCTCCACAGTTGGTGCAAGCTTACCTACAACTTCACCCTGAGAAACGGACCTTGGTGGGCCCTTTAGGGGTGAGGTAATGTCAGAGAATACCTATCAGACGTTTGGCTTGTAGAAATGCGCACAAAATTCCTAGCAGAATAGTGAACAGATGCGCACGGGTGCTCACTCAGTGCATGTTGGTGCCAGAGGGGCTATTTAAGGATACTCCTGCTCATGTTTAAGTGCTGACCGGTCTTTCAGCTATTCACTGCTTCCTGCTACCACGCTGCTTGTTCATTTGTTGCTGACCCCGCTTTGCTCTGACCTGAAATTGGATCCTGATTCTGCCTTGTTGACATTTCCTGACCCCGGCTCTGTTCTTGACCACATCTTTGTCTTATGACTCTGAACCTCGCTGCCTGCCTGCCATTGACCTTGGCTTTCCTTGGAAAAAATGCACTCTGAGGAGAAGGTCTCTGGGGACTTCCGCCTCAAGGTGGCGTGGTTTGTGAAGTCTATGTATAGGGTCAATAGTAAGCTCAATTGGGGATAACTCAGGAAGCATGCTAGAAAACATGGTGCTAGCAAAGTTATGCAGCTCTTTAGGTTGAACAGACTCTGGAATTCCACATATTTTAATGTTATTGCATCTTGAGTGGTCCTCGAGGTCTGCAAGCTTAGCTTTGATCCATAGAGAGTCATCTCTTTGATCAGTATATGCATCCACCAATTAATTCACTGTTTCAGCGCATTCCTCCTTTTTTTCTCTCCAGGAATTGCATCCTATTGTCCCTATGCTTAATTTCTAATGAAAACCTATTGATCAGTGATGATAGGTTAGTCATGAGAGAGGATTGCAATGACAGGAGCATATCTTTCATCGTTGTGTCCAGAACTGGTTGCCCCAGAGTAGGAAATTGTGCAATAGAGGATTGTAAGGAGGATATAGCAGTTTCAATATGAAAGCCTATACTCACTGTGTCAGAGGCCTGGTTGTTTGCATCCATCCTCATCCTTGACTTGGCTGGGCTCTGGGAGGCTGGAGTTGCAGGTGAGGTGTCAGGAGGGAAAGTAGAGGGTAATCCATGTTCCATTTCATGCGGATGGTCCCCCGGGAGGTTTGTGTAGTTTAGTGACAACCGGGCTGTGCCTCCGGTGGCGCCATCTTGGCCTCTGTCCTGTGTGCAACGCGGCTGGAAGTGTCCTGATTATCAGTGCAGTCCAAACAGTGCCCACCAGTGCTGCCGATGTGTGCCCACCAGTGTTGCAAGTCAGTGCCCACCAGTGCTGCCAATCAGTCCCCACCAGTGCTGCCAATAAGTACCCATCAGTGCTGCCAATAAGTGCCTATCAGTGTCTCCTTATCAGTGTCACCTATCAGTGCTGCTTACTAGTGCCCATCAGTGCCACCTATCAGTGCCTATTAGTGCCGCCTATCAGTGCGCATCAGTGCTGTCTATCAGTGTCGCCTATCAGTGCCACCCATCAGTACTGCCTATCAGTGACCCCTATCAGTGCAGCCTCATCAGTGTCCACCAGTGCCTCCTATCAGTGTCCACCAATTCCGCCTTATCAGTGCTGCCTCATCAGTGCCCATCAGTGCTGCCTTATCAGCACACATCAGTGAAAGAGAAAAATTACCTGTTTCCAAAACGTTATAACAAATTATGAAAAAGTAAAAAAAAAAAAAAAAATCTGTCTTTATTTAGCAAAAAATAAAAAACCCAGTGGTGATTAAATACCACCAAAAGAAAGCTCTATTTTTGCAAAAAATGCAAAAAATGTTGTTTGGGTACAGTGTTGCATGACCACTAAATTGTCATTCAAATTGCAACAGCGCTAAAAAATGAAAATTGGCCTGCTCAGGAAGGGGTAAAAGTGCCCAGTAGGCAAGTGGTTATGCAATTACAGTATCTGTAGACTTTTTCTGTCATCCAATGAAACCTGGCCTAAATAGAAACCAATGATTACACTTCTGTTCTCTGGCTTTTTCCAGACATGGCAGACATTTTGCTCTTGTCCGTAGCACACTCTTTATCCCATATCCCAGTAGTAGCTAATCTCAGCATGCTGGGACAGGGGATAAAAGTGCACAATCTATTTTAAACTACTGGGGCTCCTTCTCTGCACGGGCTGACAAGGTAAGCCTAGCCTCACCAGAGGAGGCACATTCATTAGTAAAAACTTGACAGAGATTCAAATCCTTCCACTCTATGTCCAACACAAAAAAATGGCTATACAAATACTGCATCTTATTTTTGATTGATGTGTACCTTCAAGAATAATATTTAAAGCTGAACAATGGGAAAAGTAAAAGTACTCTCTTTCTGTGGGGCCAGGGCTGCTGTTAGAACTCGCAGGGGCCCCATATAGCCTACCTGACAGCTCCCCCCCCCCTTGCCAAAAGTGACTGAGGCTGAGTTCTGAGGGTTTCTGCTCATTCACAAACTGAAGTATAGTAAACACAGTTTACTATCACGGGAGTGTTTGGTACTGTTCACTTACTGTGTTCATTCAAGAAAGGAAAAGGCCAGTAAATTACATATTTACCAGCCCCTTTCCCCTCGTCTCTCCATCCTAAAACATACCCCTGTGTGCCCATATCAGCTGCCAGTGGGAGAGGGGAGGAGGGAAGCTGGAAGTGCTGTGGGGGAAAGGGGCACACAGGGGGCCCAGACAGCAGATGCAGATAGGACCAACCCCCTGCAGTAAAGTTGGAGAAAAAGGGGTGAGGAGAAGGTAGCAGCGCTGCAGGGGAAAAAAAAGAGGATTGTGTCTGCAATAAGACAGTACAGCCGATCTTTCTACTCAGCGGGTGCCTGGGCCCCCCTTTTGAACTGATGGGGCCTGGGCCCAGTACAGAAAAGCTGTTTGTACTGCCTTATCAGTGGCCCTGCATGGGGCTAAAGTGTAAGTACAGCCCCACTGCAAGGGACTTTACTTTTCCCAGGGTTGAACTTTAATCATTTAGAATTTGTGTGTTCAGTGGCGGAACTACCGCCATAGCGACCCACGCGGGCGCTATGGGGCCCGCAGCTGAGTGAGGATCAGGGGGGCCCGGTGAGGATAAGAGCATCGCCGGCATGGTCTCCCAGCCAGGGGAAGAGGAGAGAGAGGAGAGGAAGAGACGAGCTGTCCGTATCAGCAGAGAGCGGAATTGCCCGATGTAATAGCTTTCATTAGAACTTCCAGTGTTCCCGGGGCTCATGTCACATAGCTCCACCCCTTGGTCCGGCACCTTTGATCGACAGAACGCCTGTCCAGTGTCGGACATGTGACGTCATCAAAGGCACTGGGCTAAGAGGTGGGGCTATGTGACGATGAGCCCTGGGAAGACGGGAAATTCAAATGAAAGCTGTTACAGCGGGCAATCCCGCTCTCTGCTGATCCGGCCGGCTTGCCTCTTCCTCTGCACAGGTGAAGATGTATTGGGCAAAGGCAGGCCAGGCTGTATTGGGCACAGGCAATGCTGTATTGGGCACAGGTCACGCTGTATGGGGCACAGGCAGGCCAGGCTGTATTGGACACAGACAGGCCATGCTGTATTGGGCACAGGCAGGCCAGGCTGTATTGGGCACGGGCAACGCTGTATGGGGCACAGGTCACGCTACATTGGGCACAGGTCACGCTGCATGGGGCAAAGGTCATGCTGTATAGGGCACAGGTCACGCTGTATGGGGCACAGGTCACGCTGTATGGTGCACAGGTCACGCTGTATGGGGCACAGGTCATGCTGCATTGGGCACAGGTCACGCTGTATGGGGAACCGGTCACGCTGTATGGGGCACAGGTCATGCTGCATTGGGCACAGGTCACGCTGTATGGGGAACCGGTCACACTGTATGGGGCACAGGTCATGCTGCATTGGGCACAGGTCACGCTGTATGGGGAACCGGTCACGCTGTATGGGGCACAGGTCATGCTGCATTGACACTAGGGCGGCTTTGGGGGGCCCCATACAACATTTTGCTATGGGGCCCTGTGATTTCTAGTTACGCCCCTGTGTGTGTTCGAATGATAACTGGGCTCTAGGGGAAAAACTATGATTTCTTCTGCAAACAACTTTCTATAAGTTTGAAAAATGTATATCCTGTTCTCTTCTTATTTATTGGTATGCCAGGAAGTATTATCAAGCTAAAGTAGACTGTTCAACAAATACCCTTTTATTTCACATTTTCTGACAATCTATTTCATCCCGGCTTTACTGCTTTTCATTTCAAAACTTGGTTGACTGTGGTGAATTATTGCTAAATCCTTTTGTTATAAAACACAGTAATATAAATAGATTTGGACATGGACCTTTCAACTGTGATATAATGTACAAGATTAATAATGTATACAACTAAGAATAGCTCTTGTAGAGCAACTGGCAGCTAATGCTTTTCAGCTAGTCCCTGCTGGTGCTATCTTTCATCTGGCGGTGCTTCAGCCTGGACGCGGCAAGATTTACAGGTGGTAGACTCAGATAAAATTAAGCATTGGTCTAGAAGATTAGTGTACTCCCTACCCTGTTTCACCTTCATTGTTAGACAACAATGATACTTGTTAAAACCTCACAACAGTACTGACCCAATGAGCCTGAATTACTAAAATTCAGCTTACTCCATCAGCAAGGGTGAGCAATGTTCACTCTATATCTCAACTAGATTTTAGCAGAAGACTGTGTTGTCTCTTGGGATAAATATTACCAGACTCGTTCGTTAAAGCCGAACAGACAGATAAGAAAGACACATTCATACATCATGAAATATAACGCAAAGAGTGTAAGCACCTGAATTTGACTTAGGCCCCGTACACACGTCCGAGAAACTCGACGAGCAAAACACATCGTTTTGCTCGTCGAGGTCCTTGTGAGGATCTCGGCGAGCCAAGTTTCCCCATTGACTAACGAGGAAATAGAGAACATGTTCTCTATTTGGCTCGACGAGTTCCTCGTCGGTTTCCTCAGCCAAAAGTGTACACACGACTGGGTTTCTCGGCAGAATACGGCTCCCATCGAGTTTCTGGCTGAATTCTGACGAGAAACTCGGTCGTGTGTACGGGGGCCTAAGTACCAGCCTTGAGTTGCCGCTTCATCCAGTGTTGCCGACCTACCAGATTTAAATTTACTGACATGACACCCACAATTTACTGGCACAGTCAAGTTTTTACTGGCATATCTAAAAGTTTCAAAATTACAGTTGCAAATTTCAGTATTAAGGCTACAAACAAGTACAATATGCAATTAGCAAAGTGATTTAAGGCAAAAACACATATCTTATTTTATTTTCGATATAGTAAATAAGTAGCTCAGGGACAGGTATCGAGAGGGCAAGAAATTAGAATGGACGGCACACACACATGAAATTGACTCTCACAGTGATAATGACAGCAGTGTGCAGCAGCACAGTTGATGATGGCACCTCACCGACACGTCCCCTCCTGAGTCACAGTGACCTTCTCTCTCCATGCCAGGTGGTCCCTTCAGTCCACTCCCGGGTTACCTTCCTCCCGCTCCATAGACCTGCACTTGAGGATCCAGCTGCTCTGTTCCCTTGCACAATGACTTCACGCGACACACTGTTGGCACAATCCGAACACACTGTAGCAGGCACTGGGATGGTCTTGGCCAAGCGTCACAGCCATATTTTTTACTGGCAACCTTTTTCTTTCACTGGCATTTACTGGCAGGAGAAAAGTGCCCATTTTTTACTGGCTACCAGTAAAAATACTGGCGGTTGGTAACTCTGGTCTCATCCCTTTAAACCTAAACACATATGAAATATACAGGTTCTGATGCTAATTTAATGCAGATAAGGCACCAAGTGAGTTTTTATTACCACCTTAAAGTGGAGGTTCCCCTAAAAATAAACTTTTAACATTGCATTTATGAGATTAATGACTATTAGAATCGGCTGTTTTTTATAAAAAAATACGTCCGTACATACCGTTTCCTATATGTGTTCTCACCGCCGCTTCCGGGTATGATGGTCGGGACTGGGCGTTCCTACTTGATTGACAGGCATCCGACCGACGCATACAGCGCGTCATGAGATGCCGAAAGAAGCCGAACATCGGCGCGGCTATATACGGCGCCTGCGCACCGACGTTCTGCTACTTTCGGAAAATCGTGACGCGATAGATGCGACCGTCGGAAGCCTGTCAATCAAGAAGGAACGCCCAGTGCCGAAGACCATACCCGGAAGTGGCGGAGAAGATGTATCTCTAAAATGGTAAGTACTGCTTTGTTTTTAAAAAAACTAGCCGATTCCCCTAGACAAAATGAGCATGACTCTAATCTTAAACATTTTTTTGAGGGGGAACTACCGCTTTAAAGCGGAGGTCCTTGATTTTTTTTTTTTAAAAGTCAGCAGCTACAAATACTGCAGCTGCTGACTTTTAAAATAAGGACACTTACCTGTCCAGTGCGCCCGCGATGTCAGCACATGAGGCCGACACGTCTCGCGGTCCTCGGATGCTGCCGCCGCCATCTTTGGTAAGGGAATCAGGCCTTGGGGCTTCACTTGCTGGTTCCCTACTGCGCATGTGCGACTCGCCCTGCGCAATGCCACTGGTCCCTACTGTCTTCTGGGACAGTGTGTCTCTCAGAAGACTGCGGGGGGGGGGGGGTACCGGACGTGGCGTAGACTGCGGGGTCTATGCCTGGAAGTGGGTGCAAATATCTGCTCCCCCCTGAAAGGTGCTAAATGTGACAATCCGGACAGCAGAGGTTACATCTTTGTGTGGACCTCCGCTTTAACCACTTCCCGCCCGGCCTATAGCCGATTTACGTCCGGGAAGTGGTTTTGAAATCCTGACTGGACGTCCATGGACGTCCTGCAGGATTTCATGCCGCGCGCGCCCGTGGGTGCGCGCAGCGCAGCGATCGGTGATGCGGGGTGTCAGTCTGACACCCTGCATCTCCGATCTCGGTAAAGAGCCTCCGGCGGAGGCTCTTTACCACATGATCAGCCCTGTCCAATCACGGCTGATCACGATGTAAACAGACGCGAGTAAAGGAGAGCTGATCGGCGGCTCTCCTGACAGGGGGGGTTTGCGCTGATTGTTTATCAGCGCAGCCCCCCTCGGATTGCCACACTGGACCACCAGGGAAGCCCACCCTGGACTACCAGGGAAGAAAAAAAAAAAAAAAAAAGTATTGAAAAAAAAAAAAAAAAAGTCTTGGAAAAAATAAAAAGCTTTAAAAAATAAAAAAGATGCCAATCAGTGCCCACAAATGGGCACTGACTGGCAACATGGGTAAATCAGTGCTGCCCCACAGTGTCCATCAGTGCCACCCCAGTGTCCATCAGTGCCACCCCACAGTGTCCATCAGTGCCACCCCACAGTGCCCATCCATGCCCAGTGCCCACCTATCAGTGCCCATCTGTGCCACCCATAAGTATCCATCAGTGCCACCCATAAGTGCCACCCATGAGTGCCCATCTGTGCCGCCTATGAGTGCCCATCAGTGCCGCCCATAAGTGCCGCCTATTTGTGCCCATCAGTGCCGCCTATGTGTGCCCATCAGTGCCGCCTATGTGTGCCCATCAGTGCCGCATGCCAGCGCCGCCAATTAGTGCCACCTCATCTGTGCCCGTCAGTACTACCTCATCGATGTCCATCAGTGCCATCTCATCGGTGCCCATCAGTGCCGCCATATCAGTGCCCGTAATTGAAAGAGAAAACGTACTTATTTACAAAAACATTTACAGAAAAAAATAAAAATGTAATTTTTTTTCAAAATTTTCAGTCTTTTTTTAGTTGTTGCGCAAAAAAAAAAAAAAAAAATCGCAGAGGTGATCAAATACCACCAAAAGAAAGCTCTATTTGTGGGGAAAAAAGGACGCCAATTTTGTTTGGGAGACACGTTGCACGACCGCGCAATTGCCATTCAAAGTGTGACAGTGCTGAAAGCTGAAAAGTGGCTTGGGCGGGAAGGTGCGTAAGTGCCTGGTATGGAAGTGGTTAATCAGCCACAGAACCTGTGTAATTGATATGTGTTCAGTTTTAAAGGGATGAGGTGGCAACCCCTATACCAGCCTCTTGTGGCAGAGTTAGTGTGAGAGAGGAAGAAGGGGCCAATCAATTGATGTGCTGACAAAAAGCATGCTGATAAAACGAGATAGGAGAGTGACAGATAGATGAGCTCATCACTATTTTCTTGCTCCTTTTTCTGTCCAGCAACAGACCAGGGAAGGTCCAGGATCTGGGCTTAGAAGTTGTGGGTTGAATGATGCTGTTCATCAGAATGGGGACATTAGGTGACAGAAAAAAGGTACTGCAGGAAAAATCTCTGTGAATATTGCTGCAAAATATTTT
Source organism: Rana temporaria (assembly GCF_905171775.1). NCBI lineage: Eukaryota > Metazoa > Chordata > Amphibia > Anura > Ranidae > Rana > Rana temporaria. The sequence goes on along the minus strand of NC_053489.1, from coordinate 260,327,233 downwards.
TTTGTTATTTTATCTTTAATAGGCTATTCATTGTAATCTTTTTTTTTTTTTTTCTTTGACAGAAGTTCCGCTAAAATGAGAATAAAGATTGTACCTGTTAAAAGTAAATATGTGTTATCTAAAAATAATAGCACTGACTTTGTGCTGCTATGCAATATTGGAACATTCTGTTCCTGAGAATTAAAGTTCACTGCAGAAATAAAGACTCAATGTTTAATTGCGAAGAATAGTAGCTAAGGGGTTAGCATGCTTTCCTTGCAGTACAGAACACTTTCTGATCTCTACATGTCTTATAATACTGTAGTAACTTTTAAATATATTCTATTGACACACAGAGCATGGCGCGGTCCAGCCCCCTGCCCCATCGCCACTGACCGTGATTCAGGTCTCTGAACTAATAAGGACATAGAGAGCGGTGAGAGCCTCTGCTCTCCTGCACATCACTGGATCAAGATCGGGCTCAGGTAAGTATAAGGGGGCCTGGGGGGGCAGCTGCATTCAGAAGGTTTTTCACCCTAATACATCGAATGCAAAACTTTGCCTTTATGTTGGAATACAATGTTTGTGTATCGTTGTACAACAATAATATATTCTTCAGCCAGTAGATGGCAGTGTTTATAAGTTTGTATCTATGGTTAAACTCTATATATTTTCTCTATAATAAAGTTTATTGTTTCCTGTCTGCAGTTAAAGCTGGAGTTCACCCGAATTTTTTTTTTAACATTAGATTGATACTCATTTTGTCAAGGGGAATCGGGTGTTTTTTTTTAAATCGAAGCAGTACTTACCGTTTTAGAGATAGATCTTCTCCTCCGCTTCCGGGTATGGTCTTCGGGACTGGGCATTCCTATTTGATTGACAGGCTTCCGACAGGCTTCCGACGGTCGCATACATCGCGTCACGAGTAGCCGAAAGAAGCCGAACGTCGGTGCGGCTCTATACGGCGCCTGCGCACCGACGTTCGGCTACTTTCGGAAAATCGTGACGCGATGTATGCGACCGTCGGATGGTGTTAAAAAGAGAAGGTATGTGGAAATGTATAAATGAAGTCAAGCCAGAACACAATTCAGATGTTTGGATAGGGAAGCTCAGAGCACAATCTCTCATAGCATTGAAGATGATCAAATCATACATATACTGTATGTAAGTGTCAAACTAAAGAAGCGTGGGAAGGATTACAAAAGGTGCATGAAAGAGCTAATCCCAGCAATAAACTGTATTTGATTAGAAAGCTATACCAAACCAAGCTGATAAAAGGCCAAGATATGCAAGATTACATAATCAAGGCTTCCTGAGGACAAGCGGATGTGCTAAATGCATAGAGGCTAAGCGGTCAACGTCACTTCTGGGCCCATCCCCCACATCACTTCCAGGTCTGTGGAGCTTATGCCGGCTCTGGTGCATGCGAAGCGGCAGTGTGATCCCTTGCATAAGTAAGCTGTTTATGTTGATGCATTTCCATGGCACTTTTTTATGAGTGCCAACATAAACTTTTTTTTTTTTTTTAGCATTGAATTGGGTATCTTTATTCTTTTTTTCAATAATATATTTTATTGATTTTACATTAACATGATTAAAAATACAATGCAATGACAAGAATACCATATGTAAGTAATGTAATGTACAGAAGCATACCGTATTATATATAGCAGTCACATGGACAAAGGAAATACAGGAGCTAGTGCAACAATCTTGAAACGATACGCCGAGAGTGTATGGGTGTATCTGATATAGCTAGCTATGTATTTTGGGCAAGGGTAAAAAACTTTGTTACATTTTGAATAAGTAGCCATGGCTTACAGGCGTTTGTGAATTTTACAGACATTTTTTACCAATTCTAGTCTCATAAACATACTACACTATACCTTCCATCTTTTGGGTATTTTTTTTTTTTACTTTCCAAAAGAAGAAATGGTCACTTTATCTGTTTTGCTATAGACACACTAATTGGCGATATACATTGATCTGTAGACTTGATTCCTACCTGCAGTTAAGCAGCAAAGCCCATGTTGACTATGCACTCTCTGCTCTGTGGGGCTAGATACAGAGGGCCAGATCCACATATAATTGGATAGGCACAGCGTATCAGGGATACGCTACGCCGCCGTATCTTACCTGGCTCTAAGTCAAATCCAGGAAGATTTTGCACCGTAAGCTATGGCGGCGTAGTGTATTTCTGGCGGCGGAATGTAAATCGCCGGGTAGGGGGCGTGATTCATTTAAATGAAGCGCGTCCCCACGGCGATTGAACTGCTCATGCTCCGTTTCTAAATTTCCCGCCGTGCTTTGCGCAAAATGACGTCGCAACGACGTAATTTTTTGAATTTAGACGTGACTTACGTCCATTCCTATTTACGGATGACTTACGCAAAAAAAAATTCAAATTTCGACGCAGGAACGACGGCCATACTTTAACATGGCAAGTCTATCTATACGCCGCAAAATAGCAGCTTTAACTATACGCCGGAAAAAGCCGACTAGAGACGACGTAAGAGAATGCGACGGCCGCGTGTACGTTCGTAGATCGTCGGAAAAAACTAATTTGCATACCCGACGCGGAAAACGACACAAACTCCACCCAGCGGGCACCAAAGTCTTGCACCTACGATCCGAAGGCGTATGAAGCAGTACGCCTGTCGGATCGAACCCAGAAGCCGTCGTATCTTGGTTTGAGGATTCAAACTAAAGATACGACGCGGGAAATTTGAAAGTAAGCCGGCGTATCAGTAGATACGCCGGCATACTCGCTATGTGGATCTGGCCCACAATTTCTTTATAACCACTTTATTTTTCATAGCATAGCTGTAAGCCACATGCAGCCCCACCAACTATTAAATGCAATGCCCTATCGGTGCAGGTACAACAACCTTGGCACATTCAAAACCTGCACAATGTGATGTATTTTCCTTTGTTACACAATGACCTCAGGCTCAGACAGTGTTGTTACAGAGAGGGAGGGAACAGACAGGCTTTGAATGAGCAAGAGTGCTTATTTTTTAATTGATGGCGCTGCGGGCCCAGCCTGTCCTTTAGGCAGGACAGGAAGGGTTTCCAACTGTAGGAGTTCTGCAGACAAGCTGGGGAGAGGCTGTGAGGTGATGTAATAATAGTGAACTATCCCTTTAACGCATACACTGTTTTAACTTGCCATTTTGTTAACATTCAAAAAAAATAAAACTTTAATTCTGCTTTAAGTGCAAAATATTATCTTGAACACATTAATGTAATATAGATCTGTGTGGGATCATTGTCTGTGAATCCAGTGTTATGTAACTGCCATTTGCAACAGTTTTTTATGAATCAAGCTTCTGATGAATGTATTTGAGAAAGTCTAGTTAGTTTTTTTTTCGTGCCACAGCTTTGTGACTAAGAGCAGCAGATTGAAATGCTATATGTGTTGTTGAAAGCTAATGGGTGATTCACTGTCAAAGCAGATTATAAGACTTCCAGAGTCCTTCACTCCGTTGTAAAAACAACAAACTGGCTTTGTGGTTTGGATATTGGTTTCCTGGGCTGCATTATTTTCATTTTATACTTTTGGTAATTGTAGCGCCTGGTTACTTTACAGTACCAGTGGTGCTAGTTAAATTTAGAGGGAGTTCAGAATGTAGTTAAACCAGTGCAGTACAGTGTCATCATATAAGTGGTGTGGTGGTGATCAGGGACACTGGCTCATGACAGTATGTAATAAAAAAAGAATAACTTTTTTAAATGTTTTTAAATATTTATTTATTTTTTATAATTTATTTCTATATTTATGCGATTATTTTTTTCTGCATACTGTGACCAGAGCAATACAGTGCTACCATAGAAACACTGTACTACTCTCGGAGGATGATCAGGATTTTTTTTCCCGCACACTTTGATTGCTTATAGCAGTGATATTCACTGTTATAAGCAATGTTTTTTTTCTCTGTATGAAATCCATGCTTTCGGTGTTTACTATTGTGGTTAGCTGTGATTAGCACGGCTAATCACATAGTACAGATGGGGCTGTGATTGACCTTGTCTGTACCATGTGATCACTGTGACCAATCACAGAGATCAACACAATAGTGCAGTGAATGGTATGAATGGATGCCATCCATTGTGTACAATTGGCATGCGCTCTCCTGTTATTGGTCACAGTGATCATTTGGTACCAGTAGTGGCTCAGTACACGGTGTGAACAGTGGACACATCAGGTGACAAATTGCACTGCAGTGTCATACTTGGGGCGCACGCGAGGCACAATCTTAAGAGGATGTCATATGATGTCATATGATGTCCACCCAGGATGGGAGAGCTACATATTACGATAGGCCGTAATAAGCTGAAGGAAATTAAATTGGGGTACTGCTGCTGTATATAAGTCAAGTGCATTGAACAAAAAAAAAAGAAAAATCGATTTCATTGGCAAAAAATGTACTGCCAGAATATGCTGTCAATGAGGGTATGATAATCATTCTGTTCAGCAACACCACACACAGCTTTAAGGCACCCCCAAACATATCATTTTAAGGATTTGTGAGTTTTTTTTTGTTTATGTGAGCTGTTGATACTGGAGAGTAAGCTATGTGTGCTGGATTGCAGATCTCTCTGATGGTATGGATAATGGGAAGAGTTATGCGCTGGAGTAAATATCACACTGATGGTATGGAAAGGTGGCTTGTACTTGTATGAAGATCTCCTTGGTGCCATGAAACTGTGCCATGAAACTGTATACTTTAGTACAGGGGTGGCCAACCAGTGGACCGGGGGCCACATGTGGCCCACGAAGCCCTCTGATGTGGCCCGCGACCTCCTTCTCTGGAATGGAGGGTTGGCAAGCCCAGATCGCAGGCTGCCGACCTGCCATACCACAGCATCAGTGTTGTGAATGAAGCTGGTGGTAGAGGAAGAAAGCAGCTACAGAGCAGAACCCCACAAGCCGATGCTTTCTCTACAGCACTGGCTTTTGCCACAGGTGGAGTCTATGGCAAAGTTCAGCTAACCCGCAGGATAGACACAGGTGCTCTACGCTGCACCCGCGGTGTGGGTAAACCGCAGCACATCAGTGTGAAAGCAGTCTTAGGCCCTTTTTACACGATCGACCCGACCAAATGGGACCCTCAATTAACCTCTATAGAGCGACTGATGTCTGTTTAAGCCCACCTACTTCCAATCCGAAAAACAAAAGAGAATTCATCCCCTTTCATCTGGGCGGATCGGAGAGCCTATAGAGTAGCCGCGACCTGTCATCCGCCCGCTCCACTCATTGTGGTCCTCGACTGGTTACCAAGTTGCTTAAGTGGCCCTCGCTCTTCAAAAGGTTGGGCACCCTTGCTTTAGTACATATCACACTATTTAACGCCTGTTGCCAGAGCTTTTTTTCTCAGAAAATAGGTGCAGCAACTCAACCACGACCCCGTTCAGATTTCACAAACAGTAGAAGGGTCTTAAAAGTGGAATTAAATACCAGGATTGTATTACATACAGAGTGCAGAGTTTATGTGGTTACACACAGACTGCAGAGCTGTCACATGTAAACACAGAAACAAGACTTCTGTGTTTACAAGTGATTGTGGTGAGCATGCACCAAAGGGTCTGAGTCAGAGGTGGTGGAACTGAGTTCCCCCAAGTTCCCCCTGAAAAAAAAGCCCTGCCTGTTGCACATGTGACATGCCTGCCCTGAGACCTTATTGTTTTATTGAAAAAACAACAGGAACACAGGGAAAGGAAATCACATCATAACTATAAAGTTCTACTAGAAGAACATTATATTATACAAGGATCAAACATAACACATTTTTCTGCCTAGTGGCATAATTACTAATTGCAGTATAGTATTGAAAGTGGTTTTTGCACATATGTCTATAAACATCAAGCTAACACCCCAACAAATAAATCTCATACAAGTGCCATCTTTTTAGGAGCTCGTTATCTTTGGCAGTGGTTTTGTGATAACATCTGCTATCATCTTATCAGTTTTACAGTATTAACCGGTTCCCGACCGGCTCATACAGATTTACTGCGGCAGAATGTCTCTCCTGGGTAAAATCCCATACATATACGACTTTGCCCAGGAAAGGCACCAGAGGGTTTGCGAGTGCCGCCAGAGGCACATGCCTGCTGCACAGCGAGGAACATGATGCGCGTGGCCGGCGGGCGTAATCGCCGCCAACCACACGCGGAAGCACACAAATCCCCGTGCTATCAGAGGAGAGAAGATAGATTGTGTGTTTCTATAAAGTAGAAACCCTGATCTGTCATCTCTCCTAGTTAGTCCCATCCCCCCACAGTTAGAACACACAATAGGGAAGTTAAGCCCTTGATAGCCCCCTAGTGTTAACCCCTTCCCTGCCAGTGACATTTACATAGTAATCAGTGCATTTGTATAGTACTGATCGCTCTGTAAATGTCAATGGTCCCAAAAATGTGTCAAAAGTGTCCGACCTGTCCGCCGCAACGTCGCAATCAGTGTTGCTCATCTTACTTTAAAAAAGTAATTAGTTACAGTTACAAATTAATTCTCCAAAAAAGTAATTGCGTTAGTGACTCAGTTACTACATTGAAAAAGTAATTAGTTACTCAGCAAAGTAACTGTGACTTTTTTTTTAATATTCTACAATGCCAGCAATACTGTACAATATCATCACACTCCACCTCCACATGCCCAGCAATACTGTACAATATCATCACACTCCACCTCCACATGCCCAGCAATACTATACAATATCATCACACTCCACCTCCACATGTCCAGCAATACTGTACAATATCATCACACTCCACCTCCACATGCCCAGCAATACTGTACAATATCATCATCACACTCAACCTCCACATGCTCAGCAATACTGTACAATATCATCATCACACTCAACCTCCACATGCCCAGCAATACTGTACAATATCATCACACTCCACCTCCACATGCCCAGCAATACTGTACAATATCATCACACTCCACCTCCACATGTCCAGCAATACTGTACAATATCATCACACTCCACCTCCACATGCCCAGCAATACTGTACAATATCATCATCACACTCAACCTCCACATGCTCAGCAATACTGTACAATATCATTGTCACGAAAGGAGATTCCTCAGTCCTGTCAATGTCAGGGGAATTCAGCCCCAGCGCGTGCGCATTGGCGCGCGTTCGTGTGCGCGGCGCGCATGCACGCGTTCGTGTGCGCGGCGCGCGGCGCGGGAGTGCGCGCGCCCGCTGACGGCGTTTGGCGCCAAGGAAACGCTATTTAAACTGGTCAGTCCCTCACCATCTTGCTGACCAGTCTACAGCGTTTACCTGAGAACCTGCATCTGCTACCTATTGATTCACCTGTTTACCTGACCCGGCTTTCCTTGACCTTTCTTGTCTGCAACCTGCCTTGACCCCGGCTTCATCTGACTACGGCTTCTGCTCAATCCCTGGCTTGTCGCTGCCCGCCCGTGTTACCGACCCGCCTTGGACTACCACGATTCTCTGGACTTTCCTTGTACCTGAACCACTTACCGGTGACCCGACCGGCTTACTTACCTGCCCGATCCCTGTACCTGCAAGTGCCATACCCCCGTCTTGTCTGCTGCTTAAGTGCCCTGCCTGAACCAGCATACCTACCTGCTACCGTTCCTGGACCACTACTCAGCTTTACCACCAGGCACTTGTGTCCCTCCGGACCCTAGACCCTCTGTCCATTCTACCAGTAGGTCTTGGGTCGGAGGCTTACAAGAGGCCGCTCCCTGCACGTTGGGCTCTATAACCAGGTACGTGACAATCATCATCACACTCAACCTCCACATGCCCAGCAATACTGTAGAATATGATCATCACACTCCACCTCCACATGCCCAGGCTGGGCATGTGGAGGAGAAGTGTGATGATATTGTACAGTATTGGGTATGTGGAGGTGGAGTGTGATGATATTGTACAGTATTGCTGGGCATGTGGAGGTGGAGTGTGATGATGATATTGTACAGTATTGCTGGGCATGTGGAGGTGGAGTGTGATGATGTGATGGTGGGCAGCCCAGCAGTACTGTACAATATCATCACACTCCACCTCCGCTCCACATGCCCAGCAATACTGTACAATATCATCATCACACTCCACCTCCACATGCCCAGCAATACTGTACAATATCAGATTAATCAGTGCAGGGGCGTACCTAGAGCATTTGGCACCCGGGGCGGATCCTACATCTGGCACCCCCCCCCCCCCCCCCCAACGTTTACCTGGAAAAACACCCACAATTTTTTTTCATGTTTTCAAGAACATGTATTGCACGAATTTGTAAACTTTACATCAACTTAAAAAAAAAAAAAAAAAACATAGGTTTAAGTAAGTTAATAACTTATTTTCCAATTTCAATTATTTATAACATTTACTCAACAGATAATACTGCTTTTTTTTTTTTAACAAAACCATAGCATAGCAAACGCCTGGATTCTGCACACTGTAAATCGCACATGTCTACATTCTGCACACTGTAAATCACATATGCCTACATTCTGCAACCCTCCCAATCAGGTCAGCTACAGTGTTACACTATACACATGGCAGGGGGTGGCGGGCACAGTAATCACCCCCCCCCCCCCAAATCAGGGCTGTCTTAATAGCATCATGGGCCCCTGGGCAAAGCAATGCTCTGGGGCCCCTACAATGGAGACAGTGCAGGTAAACAGACATCAAGTAGGTAGGAGGTAGGGGATATCTAGGGTGTAGAGGGGTCAGAGTGCTGGAGGGATATCTGGGATGTAGAGGGGCAGCCCGGGGCCCAAGGAACAGCTGCTTTGGGGAAAGAGCAGGGGCCCCCATGCAACTGGGGCCCCTGGGCAGTGCTCAGTGTGCCCTCTCATTAAGACAGCCCTGTGGCAGCTTCATACAGTGCTAGTACACATGGCAGGGGGTGGCGGACACAGCAATCACCCCCCCAAATCAGGTCAGCTACATACTGTGCTAGTACACATGGCAGGGGGTGACGGACACAGCAATCACCCCCCCCCCCAAATCAGGTCAGCTACATACTGTGCTAGTACACATGGCAGGGGGTGGTGGACACAGCAATCACCCCCCCCCCAAATCAGGTCAGCTACATACAGTGCTAGTACACATGGCAGGGGGTGGTGGACACAGCAATCACCCCCCCCCCCAAATCAGGTCAGCTACATACTGTGCTAGTACACATGGCAGGGGGTGGTGGACACAGCAATCACCCCCCCCCCCCCAAATCAGGTCAGCTACATACTGTGCTAGTACACATGGCAGGGGGTGGCAGACACAGCAATCACCCCCCCCCCCCAATCAGGTCAGCTACATACAGTGCTAGTACACATGGCAGGGGGTGGCAGACACAGTAATCACCCCCCCCCCCCCCAAATCAGGTCAGCTACATACAGTGCTAGTACACATGGCAGGGGGTGGCAGACACAGTAATCACCCCCCCCCCCCCCACAAATCAGGTCAGCTACATACAGTGCTAGTACACATGGCAGGGGGTGGCAGACACATCAATCACCCCCCCCCCCACAAATCAAGTCAGCTACATACAGTGCTAGTTGTACACATGGCAGGGGGTGGTAGGCACATCAATCACCCCCCTAAATCAAGTCAGCTACTACATACAGTGCTAGTTGTGCACATGGCAGGGGGGTCCCCCTCCCCCCAAATCAGGTCAGCACACACAGGGTGGCAGAGCAGGCAGACACACTCCTCCAGGCTCTTCTTCATGCAACACCCCCCAACCCCCCCCTCACCACTGTTGTCCAGCCTCAGGCTCTCAGACTCAGCCTCTGCTAGGGAGTAACTTGGGAGGTCCAGATGGATTCGATTCCTGATCCTGCCTCACTGCCTGTGTCTGTATTTGAAAGCAGCAGCCGAGCCGCCCCAGCGGAGAGAGATGACAGACACAGGCTGAGGCCGCAGTGGTGGGTGGAGGCGGAGCTAGCAGGAGGGAATTCAGTGAATAAAACGAGTGGACAATCTGGACTAGTCCATTGCGGCCGCGGCGATGGGGGTGTTCTAAAAAACACCTAAAGGGAAATGGAGCAGCCAGACCCAGCAGGGATGCCTTGGGATGATTAGACAGTATCACCCGACTTGGGTATGGAGTGCACCCCACATAGCGAAGTCACTCGGCCACTGACACCCCTTCAATGTGTGGTACCTGGGGCGGACCGCCCCCGCCGCCACCCTATTGGTACGCCCCTGAATCAGTGTCACACTACTCCACCTCCACAACATGCCCAGCCCCAGCCCCAGCCCTAGACTAGGCCGCCCCCCCCCCCCACTCCCAGACACTTCCAAGTTCCAATCCTCCACACATGCATGATGCCGCTCCCCACCTGCGCAGGGCCACGGTCGGTGCACTGCTGCTGAGCTGGCTGACTATCCGGACCGGTGGAGCGGAGCCTCCGCTGGGGAGATGTCGGTGGCTGTCGGCTGAGCTGAGCCAGACTCTTGACACTGCAGGCGGGCGGGAGACTCCAAGCGCGTGCATGCGCCAGCGCCACACACGATCACAGAGACTGGCCAGCTCTGTGGCCACATGACCCGGCCGCCGACGCCGTGACCCAATCACAGGCCAGCTCAGGCCTGTGGCCACATGACCCCCTGACAGTGACATTAACCCCTCTGCCCGGACTGCCCCCCCCCCCCGCACGCGGTAAATGTAATTTCGGTAATGCCGCCCAAGTAATGGGAACGGCGTTGCCGAGAGGGGAAGAGTAATCAGGTAGATTACTCGTTACTCTCAAAAGGGGCATCGTTAGGTAACGGCGTTTATTTAAACGCCGTTACTTACAACACTGGTCGCAATACAGCTAAAAATCACAGATCACTGCCATTACTAGTAAAAATAATAATAATAATAATAAAAACGCCATATAAATGCCATAAATCTTTCCCAGAGTTTGTAGATGCTATAACTTTTGCGCAAACCAATCAATATACTGTTTTTACATATTTTTTTTTTTTCAAAAAAATATGTAGAGGAATACATATCAGCCTAAACTGAAGAAAACATTATTTTTTTTTTCCTTTTAAATTGTGATATTTACTATAGCAAAAAGTAAAAGTTATTGTGTTTTTTTTTTTTTAATTGCTGCTCTTCTTTTGTTTATAAAAAATAAAAACTGCAGAAGTGATTAAATACCATCAAAAGAAAGCTCTATATGTGGAAAAAAAAGACGTCAATTTTGTTTGGGTACAACATTGTACGACCACGCAACTGTCAGTTAAAGCAATGCAGTGCTGTATCGCAAAAAATGGCCCGGTCATTGAGCAGCCAAATCTTCCGGGGCTGAAGTGGTTAAAGCACAATCACAGTTTGTTGTATAAGGCTTGGAGGTAATGCAGGGCCATCTTAATAGCACCATGGGCCCCTGGGCAAAGTAATGCTCTGGGGCCCCGACAATGATGACAGTGCAGGTAAACAGACATCAAGTAGGTAGGAGGCAGACTGCCTCCCCTGTGTATCGATCACTCTCAGTGCCATAATGGGGCCCCCAATTTCGGGGCAAAGTGGGCTCAAGGACCAGCTGCTTTGGGAAAAGTGCAGGGGCCCCCCATGCAGCTGGTGCCCCTGGGCAGTGCCCAGATGTGCCCTTTAATTAAGACAGCCCTGAGGTAATGGTACCTGACATCAATTTGCTTTGTTGTGGCATTGAACTTATAAGTCTTTTGCAAGCTTTATGCATCCTTTGTTGTTCATTTACAACTGTTGTCTGAGGCATTGGTTCCCCAAGATCTCCAAGTAGCTGCTGAACAAAAGCTGCCTACAGTAGATGTATTCAGCTTCTGTAGAAGATAATGCCACTGAACTTTTCCTTTTTATGGACCAGGGGGATATTGGGCTATTGCCTGATTGAAACAAGTGACCACTTGTAGATTTGAGAGTACTGGGTCAGCTGCCTAATCTCCATATCTCCAGTCTACATATCCTATGCAATTTGAGTCATTATTTTCAAATACAGTGGTACCTTGGATTACGAGCATAATTCGTTCCAGAAAAATGCTTGTAATGCAAAGTACTCGTATGTCAAAGCGAGTTTCCCAATAGGAGTCAATGGAAACTCAGATAATTTATTCCAGTGGCACTGCTAGTTTATGCAGTACTGCATGTGGCCAGAGGCACCGGAGAAACTCCGAAACACTTGTAGCCACTCAGATGCACTCGGAGACACTCAGAGTGTTTCAGAGTGTCTCCAAGCGGCTCCGAGTGTCACTGGTACCCCGGCAACTCTGGCTAAATGTGGTACTGCACACCCCAGAGGCTTGAATCCTGCTCGTCTTGCGAGACAACGCTCGCAAACCGAGTCAGGATTTAAAAAGAATAATAGCTCATATTGCGAAATGCTCGTAAACCGCTTTACTCGCAATCCAAGGTATTACTGTGTTTTATGTGCATGTCCTGAGTCTGTTTTAGGGACTGCAAGTCTGTTTTATTTTTTATTTTTTATGCAGTTTAGTCCCTTTTCAATGGTTTACTTTCATATCTACAGGGAAATGACATGGCAACTCCTATATCTGGACATGTAGTGGTTGCAATGTTTAAAAATGCCTCCACTGCTTGTCTGTACTGTCAATTGTAAGCATAACATCTTCCTCTCCTTCCAACTTTAGGTAAGTTCTATTCTCAATCTCTTTGTCTGCAGCTTTATTCCACATTTGCTTCTCATGAACAAGTAGCTTTTTCATTTCTTTTCATGATGATGGGTGAGGATGTGGTGCTGTAGGAAACATATATGAGAAGTATCTAGCCGGGATGCCACAAAAGAACAAAGGGCGCAGATGCCTAGTGCATTATTCAAGGCACGTTGATAGAGGTAAATGATAAAAACATACCCACAAAACCACATAAAAAGATAGCGTGTCACAAGCCCAGACCCAGAAGCCAGCCCTAGAAGGTAAAGCCATCTTTCTCAGAGCTAGAGCTGGCATTACCCAGGGTAATTCTGGGTCTGAGCCTGTGACACCCTATATTTTAATGTGGTTTATGTGCTTTTGTGAGTATGTTTTTATCTTTTACCTTTATTAAAGTGCCTTTGATAATGCAATAGGCATTTGCGTCCTTTGTTCCTTTGTTGTCTACACAGTGAAGATTCTCCTATCTGAAAAGGGCTACAACGCTGTCAACATGCAGTCCATGTTGCACAGTAGCCAGTAATGTTTAAAGAATATAAGGCCAGTTCTCTATGTTTTTTTTAGCTCCAAGGTGTCAGGTTCCTTCTGTTTCCTGTCTAGCTGATGTAGCCATGCCCCCATAGGGGTTGTTGAATGCTGTGGTCCACTTGTCACCCTGCCCAGCCTGACTTTCATTTCTCAGTCACTCAGAATAACAGACCAGTCCATATTTTTTTTTTAAACTTGGATGACGATTTGGGAATTATGGGATGCCCTGGAATTTCCAGTGCAAACTTGCTTGGGACTCTTATATACTCTCTAGTATATATACCTCAATCTTCTCTCCAGCACAAACACTTGCTGCAGACTGTTCCTCCTCCAGCACTTCCCTTGCTGAAGACTGTTACTCCTCCCGGCTAGCTAGCACCGCATGGGTAGGCCTGACACTGTCTTCAGTCAGGCCTCAATGAACTGCTTTTTTTGGGCAGGGACCCTGGGCCCCTTTGGTGTAGAAAAATACTGGGGTGTTCCCTGTGGGCCTGAAAGCCTCCACACCCTCTAACTCCAGCTCTGCCACCCGACAACTTCTCCCCAGCTGGGCTGACCATAGGTATTTAAGGAGGCCTTCCCCCTGCCAATCCAAGTTGGGGATTGGTCAGGGCTCCTTGATCTACCCCAGACAGCTCCACATCTCTTCCCCTCCTCACTTTCCAGCACATTCTAGAAGTATGAGGGAGATGACAGGGAAGTGATGCTGCCTGTGAGTCATCAGCTGCTCCCTGAACCACTCCCAGCCCAGAACAAAAACAAACAGGCCTAGCTGGTCCTGCCTAAATGTGCCAGAGAAAAAAATCACTCACTCAGCACCTTATTACTTAGAGGGCGTTACACTGAGATTCCCTTATTGGATTTTGCCGATTTTCTGACTGAAGTTGTCTTTTTCCTTTTCCTACAGTACTGGTGGGACACATAGGTGTTTCATTAATAATTGCAATTCTACTGATTGTTACCTTGCTGGTAATTGGATGCAGAATTCTACAGTATAACCGTTTTGAGACTCAATGTAGCCAATTGACGTCATTGACGTCAATTGATGTATTTTTTCCATCTCTAACCATGCTCGAGATGAGCGGGGACCCACTGCTGATGGCTCCACCACATGCAGCTGGGAATTCCCTTCCCGCCTCCCTTGTGTAAAGTGGCCAATTAGGCATGACGTTGACGGGCCCCGCCTGGGAATGGAGGTATGTAGTAGCCTGGGAGCAACCAATGGTTCATTTGCTTGACTCAATCACAAGGAACCAGACACCGATCCTACACTCAGGTCACCCTTTTTGCTGGGAGCTTAGTTACCACCTCTTGGTATGTTTTCTTTCCTCCCCTTGTTTGGGTTTGTCTCATACACACTCCCCCCATGCAGTCCCCTTATGGGAGCACATAGATATTTTGCTACACTTTTTTTACATTTTTTTATTAATATATTTTTTTGCCATACTTCTTTTAGGAACACTATGCACTCATTGTGCACACATAGTAATTTGGATCAAGCTATGACCACCGTGTTATGCTCTGGGCGCTGTTCTCCATCTCTGGGGGGTTCCCCCGTCTCAACCCCGTGGGAGACATCATGCCCATACCCCCGCTGTCTTTGGCAAATACCGGACCTGGCCTTGAGGCTGTACAGTAAGTCTCCCAATTGTCTCCATCTTGTTGGGACATAGTTCCTGTCCTCCCCTATTCCTAAGGCATTATCATTTACCCTTATCTATTTTTCTTTCTGGAATATCACTTTATAACAATCCCGATGAATGGCTGAAATGCCAGGAAACGCGTAGAGTGCCACTAGATGCCAACAGTTACTTGTTTCTATTACATATGTTCTTTAATTGATTTATTTTACCATGTATATCTGCCATATCTATATTTTATTTGTATCTATTTGATACAAAATATCTGATATGTATTCAAGATTGTAATAAATAAATCATGTACCATAACTTCATTTTTTTGTTCTTATTCTCTCTTGACATGGTGTTCCCTCATTTAAAGTCCAACAAACCCTTCTCTTCTATGTACCAAATCAGGGATGGAGGCCACCGTGTGTTTTATTAGAGTGTGTGTCAGGTCACATCCATTTTCTGTATACCAAATATTTGGGTGAAAGACACCCATTTACAGTGACCTGTCACACCTAACATACTTTATCAATTTCTGTTTATCGCCCTTATACTGAGCCATAATAGTGTTCAACAATATTGTTATTAGATTCATTCCCTATTTCCAATAGATCCCTACGTCATTATTTCCCTATGTATTACCTTCGACCATTATTCTTTTCAGACCACCTCCCAACCCCTTGTCCGGTTCAGTTTGGGTTTGAGGGGGGTCGGGTGTTTTCTCTGGCTCTGGGGTTGCGATGCGCAGCAGTCCAGCCCTCCCCCAACCCTCTGGTGGGGGAGGAGTCTGGCCTCCTGTGCAAGAGTGAGGCCCCGTACACACGACCAGTTTCCTCTGCAGAATTCAGCTTCCGACCGAGTTTCTGGCTGAATTCTGCCGAGAAACCGGGCCGTGTGTACACTTTCGGCCGAGGAAGCCGACGAGGACCTCGGCGAGGAAATAGAGAACATGTTCTCTATTTCCTCGTTGTTCTATGGGAGCTCTCGTCCCGCCGAGCTCCTCGGCGGCTTCAGGGCTGAACTGGCCGAGGAACTCGATGTGTTTGGCACGTCGAGTTCCTCGGCCGTGTGTACGAGGCCTGAAGTCTTGTGACTACCTATCTATTTGATACAAAATATCTGATATGTATTCAAGATTGCAATACATAAATCATGTACTGTTACTTAATTTGTATGTTCTTATTCTCTCTTGACATGGCGTTCCCTCAATTAAAGTCCCACAAACCCCTCTCTCCATGCTAGCGGCTATAGTCACTGCTAGGAAGAGCATAGCAAAAATTCATCACGTAGGTTTTACCCAAATTGACTGATAGATCACCTTGGGTACAATCAGCCTGCTCATACACGGATCGAAATTCAGCTGGTTCAGTAGCCAATCGATTTATAATCGACTTTAGATTTAGATTATATTGATAGAGACTTTACATAAGTAACTAACAAATTAAAGCCTAAGGCCTCGTACACACGACCGAGTTTCTCGGCAAAAACCTGCAAGAAACTTGCTGGGAGATATTTTTTTGCCGAGGAAACCGATCGTGTGTACATTTTCGTTGAGGAAACTGTTGAGATACTCGACGAGCCAAAAAGAGAGCATGTTCTCTATTTCGACGGGAATGGAGAAACTTGCCTTGTCGGGTTCCTCGACGGCCTTACAAGTAACTCAACGAGGAAAACGATGTGTTTCGCCCGTCGAGTTCCTCGGTCGTGTTCACTCTACCGCTACTTAAGTTGTCGCAATGTTACCGCGATTTACGACTTTGACGTGATTTTGCCACGATTTCAGGGAGACTTGAGGTCTATGAACCTGAACTTGCATCAAAGTCGGACCAAGGTAGAGCAGGGACTACTTTGAAGTCTGCACCACTTGAAGTCGTACTAATATGAATAGTTGAAAAATAGTAATCAGCGCCAAACAACAAAATTTGAATAAAGAGAAAAACTTAAAAAAATATAATAATAAAAGCTGCTCCTCAAAAAACAATCTATATTGTGATAAATGAAAAAACGTGTAGAGGGCGCTATACCACTCAGTGCTACTGAATAGTGAACCAAAATTAATGAGTAAGAAATAGATAAATTAAACTATCTCTAATGCATATATAAAAAATATACAATATTCCAAAAGTGTCTCTGTGTCCAGAGGAATCTGTAAAAAAATGTCCCAATAAGTGTTCAATCAATGCATCACATGTGAACGAAAAGAAAAACAAAAAGAAAAACAAATCTTCTTTCTTGAATATTCTTTATGTGCAAAAAAAGGAAAGCCGTCACCAACAAATCCAATCTTCTTAATCACCCTCTAATTGGTGTTGAAGCAAACAAATGTGCTTACCAGAATAAGTGGACTATTATAATGAAACAATAGTCAGCTAGACATATGCAGGATTGTGCCTGCATGCACATCGGACAGGAAATCAATAATGAACCTCAATGCCAGGGATTCCAGATGGGATATATAAAACAAAAAGGCAATGGAGATGCCAATAGTGTGATACCACTTTAAAATTTATTGTACATAAAAACAGAAAAACCAAAAAACGAATGGCCCAGATGGCCTCTTACTTCTAAAAGTGCCTACCCGGCACTGGGGCTGCATGCGTGTCACCGCTACCTTGCGGTGCGGTAATGGACAGGGTCGTCTAATCCGGTGCTGTCTCCGCAACACGGTTTGGCGTCCCAGCTGGCAGCTCGTATGGGCAGGGAGGCACGTCTCGTGATCGGGTCCGCCTCCGACGTACGTTTCGTCAGGTATAACGCCCCCCTGAAGACGTTATACCTGACGAAACGTACGTCGGAGGCGGACCCGATCACGAGACGTGCCTCCCTGCCCATACGAGCTGCCAGCTGGGACGCCAAACCGTGTTGCGGAGACAGCACCGGATTAGACGACCCTGTCCATTACCGCACCGCAAGGTAGCGGTGACACGCATGCAGCCCCAGTGCCGGGTAGGCACTTTTAGAAGTAAGAGGCCATCTGGGCCATTCGTTTTTTGGTTTTTCTGTTTTTATGTACAATAAATTTTAAAGTGGTATCACACTATTGGCATCTCCATTGCCTTTTTGTTTTATATATCCCATCTGGAATCCCTGGCATTGAGGTTCATTATTGATTTCCTGTCCGATGTGCATGCAGGCACAATCCTGCATATGTCTAGCTGACTATTGTTTCATTATAATAGTCCACTTATTCTGGTAAGCACATTTGTTTGCTTCAACACCAATTAGAGGGTGATTAAGAAGATTGGATTTGTTGGTGACGGCTTTCCTTTTTTTGCACATAAAGAATATTCAAGAAAGAAGATTTGTTTTTCTTTTTGTTTTTCTTTTCGTTCACATGTGATGCATTGATTGAACACTTATTGGGACATTTTTTTACAGATTCCTCTGGACACAGAGACACTTTTGGAATATTGTATATTTTTTATATATGCATTAGAGATAGTTTAATTTATCTATTTCTTACTCATTAATTTTGGTTCACTATTCAGTAGCACTGAGTGGTATAGCGCCCTCTACACGTTTTTTTAATATGAATAGTTGTCATTGGAAATTATGGGGAACGACTTGTCATGCAACTTTGCAAGTCCCAAGTCATAGGACAAGTCGCACAAGTGTGAAAGGGGCCTAAATTCAGCTAAAACTTTTTAAACTGATTACAGCAACAGTTTTTTTTTGTCATTTGGGATAAAGGTTTTATTTAAATGAATCAAAGCTGACTATTGTAACCCCTGCTTCTGTTAAATTAGTTGTAAACCCTCTCCTATACCCAGTGAAGTGAATAGCCTCAGATGATACACTGAGATAAAAAAAAATCTCACAACATAAGTTTTACCTGTATATCTGCAGTTTTTTCCCTTTCTACATTCTTTAGAAAGCGCACATCGTAATACAAATCTTTCTTCCATATTCAGCAGTGGGTGGGTAGTCTGGGCATACACTGTGTGAGAGCTGATTGGAGGAAACGCACACTCCCCCCTCCACATAGGTAAAGGAACATGCAGAGCTGTACTGTGAATAGACCAGCTCTCTATCTATCTCTAAGTTCCCTCCCTGGCACACATTTCCAGCTACTGCTATCTCCTTTGTCATAGAGCTTGTCAGAAGTGACTCTGCTGAAAACAGAGGACGAAGCAGCAGAAAAACATGGGACTTGGAGCTTTGGAGAGAGATAAGTAAACACTACAGATATATGTGCCTAGGCCAGATTTCATGAGTGGGGTTTACAACCACTTTAAATGCTTTGTCTCAACCCTCCAATTGCCACTTTTGCTGGATAGCTTGGTCTAGTAAAGCTGGATTCCAGGTATTTTTTTTCTCACTTAAATACATTGGTACAATTGATTGGGCCAATGCAGATATGCATATTACATAGCTGACTGATTCCTGTAAAAGTGGAGAATTACTGTGGTAGTCGGGAACCTCACCGTCTTCCAGATCCCATGCCGAGTGGCTGTCCTTCTGCATAGTAACAGCAAGGGTCACTTGCTTGGCCCTGGTGCCATGCAGAGACTGGCTGGCATTTCTGTTTGGAGAGGTGGGTGGTAATGTCATGATCTCAGTAAGAGAATGTCTTGTATTCATTGAGAAATATATTGGCTAGGTAAGGAATCTGCCAGCTTGGACCAATGTAACTATTCATGAAAATCAACACACAGAATTTAGCTCTAACAATAGTTGAGGTAGGCTTACTGGCAGGAACACTAGGTGAAAACTATGCCACATTTAGGATTTGGTAGCCAGGAATGTTTTACATTTTTGGCTTATATACACTTTACCACTTCACTTCTGCTAATATATTTAATCCATGCTTTTTTTTCCTGCATACTATGCAACATTCTTTTGTGACAATACAGCTGTTACCTCTCTATCTCAGTATATAATGTATCTCTTGTTATTGAGAAGAGGTTACTTTCAAGATCAGGAACATATAGTACATCTTTGATAGGTATCTTTCTGGTGACTGAAACAGAGGACAGTGTAAATAACCTTCCCTGTTCCTTCTGAGACCATAAAATGGTCATTAGCTGTTGTAATTCTTTCTGTCTTGCCTTGTTCAAGCTGAGTAAAGAAATTGTTATCATTCATCATGTGACTTGTAGCCCCAGAGTTAATGCACCAGGTGTAAATGAGGAACAATTTTTTAAGTGAATTTAAAGCATCTTCTATTTCTTCTTTAAAGCAGAGGTCTGGCAATTTTTTTTTCAAGTCAGCAGCTTCAAATACTGCTTAAAATATGGACACTTACCTGTCCAGGGCGCCCACGATGTCGGCACCCAAAGCCGATCTCTCCCTCGGCTCTCTGATGCTGCCGCCGCCATCTTCGGTAAGGGAATCAGGAAGTGAAGCCTTGCGGCTTCACCTCTTGGTTCCCTACTGTGCATGCGCAAGTTGCGCTGCGCGATCCACATTGTCCCTGATGTTTTCTGGGACCTGTGTGTCTCCCAGAAGACAGCAGGGGGGGACAGAGGAGGCGCCACACGTGGCGCAGATATCTGCAGATAATGCGGCTTTCTATGCCCAGAAGTGGGAGCAAATACCTGTATTAGACAGGTATCTGCTCCCCCCTCCCCCTGGAAGGTGCCAAATGTGATACTGGAGGGGGGGAGGAATCCGTACAGCGGAAGTTCCATTTTTTGGGTGGAACTCTGCTTTAACAATTTGACCTTCTGCTGTTTACCTTGTCTCTTCATGATTCCTTCTATTCCTTGATTTCTTCTATTCCTTTTAGGTCCAGCACACATATGAGGTAAGGGCTTTGAAAGCATCACCTGTGGGTAGTTTTATATTTATATGTTTGATATCTTTTTCTTTGACGCTAACATAATCTTTTGATTTTATCAAAATATATATTGTGTTTGTGTGCATTAAAATTAATTTAAAGTGGTTGCAAAGGCTCAAGGTTTTTCTTTCTTTCATGTCTTCTATGCATGAAGATAAAAAAGCATCTGTGTGCAGCAACCCCCCCCCCCCCTAAGTCTTACCTGAGCCCTATCATGATTCAGCGATGTGCACGAGAGCACTCTGGGGACTCTCCCTCTCATTGGCTGAGCCACACAATCAGTGAGACAAGGAGGAGTAGGGGCAGAATAGACACACAGAGCAGCAGCTCGGGAGCGAGCCTGTTCACCTCAGGTGCCTAAATAGCAAGCTGTTTGCTCTAGGGGCACTTGGCAAGAGGGAGGGGCCAGGAGTGCTTGTAGCCGACCAGAGGAGAGAAGCATCTAGACTGCTTTGTGCAAAACCACTGCACAGAGCAGGTAATTATAACATGTTTGTTATTATTTTAAACATTTTTAATTGCCTTTAATTTAACTTAAGGTGTGTTTTTTTTCTGGCAATTTGCATTTGACAAACTGCTCAAATATCGTGTGATATAAAAAAAATTGAAACAGACATAATTTTATTCTCCAGTGCCTCTTCCTTCAGAAAATGTATGAAGTTTGAACATTTTAGGCATTTTCTAGCTGATGTATGTGAAAAATTTCACACTTGCCCTGGAACAGTTATGCCGTGTACACGCGTTCGCAAATTCCGACAAAAAAAACGTGGATTTTTTTCTGACGGAATTTTGGCTCAAACGGTCACACAAATGTCTGAAATTCCAACTGTCAAGAACACGGTGACGTACAACACTACAATGAGACGAGAAAAATTAAGTTCAATGATTCTGAACATGCGTCAAATTGATTCCGAGCATGAGTGTTTTTTTTGCATGTCGGAATTGCATACAGACCATCGGAATTTCAGACAAGAACTTTTCCCGTCTGAAAATTTGAGAATCAGCTCCCAAATTTTTGCTGTCGGAAATTCCGACAGAAAAAGTGAGGTGGGGCATACACATGGTCGAAATTTCCAACTGTAGAGCCTGGCTATTATCAGAGCCGGTGCAGTTTGCAATTTAGAGGGAAAGTTCAAAGAGACAGTTGGCCCTGAACTGGTTTGATTGTTTAAATTTAGGTCTCTGCTCTAGCTTGGCTGTACTGTTAGCTGTCCTTTTGTCCAGGGACTCCTGTCACCCACGGACGGCAGGTGGCAGCAGTGTGGTCAAGTGTGTCTGAGTGTCACTCCTTAGCAGCCAGTCAGGGGTTGGTCCAACTTGCTATGCATGCTGGGGAGGGGTATAAAGGGGGCAGACGCCATTACCTCGAGGTTCTTCCTCGTGTGGCACCCACCATTGGGGTAGCCATTCCACGACCCCCCCCGCATATGGCCCTCCTGGCCGGGGTGTGTGTGGGTAGCAGGGTTCCTGGTTCCGGGACCACGTTGGCCCGGAGCAATTGTTCTGCTTTACGGATCCAGTGATCGACTGTGTCCCAAATCTAGAAAGGGTCCCAAGCTGTCCATCCCATTGGAGGAAGCTGACCGATGAGGAGTCTGTCCGAAGGATTCCAAGCACAAGGCTGGTGTCCCAGGAGGGGCCTGTCCATTCATCGGGGGACACCCCGGGTTGTGAGAGGCTGGATGTTGGTTGCCTCTCAGTTGCTAATTCACCAAAACTACTTGAAGGCGATCCGGGTGCTGAATCTACCTAAATAGGATTCCGGACCATAATTTTCTCCAAATCTTTGGGAGGGTCTGTGGCAGAGACTTGATCCTAAGTTCGAGTGACACTATGGCTGCCAGGCTGGTGAGAGAGGCCTGTCCAGATGCACTATACCCACTCTGGCTAGAGTGGCGATGTAAAGTTGTCGTTGGAAGCAGGACTGTTTCCCTAGCAAGTTATACCTGAATTTGCCATTTCCTTTTCTCCTATCTCTTCACCCATTTCTACTATTATAGTTTTTACCCGGCTGGGTAATAAAAGCACAGAAAAGACGCCTGTTGTGTGGACATTCCCTTTATTGCAGGTCTCATCAAGTACCCTAGACGACGGAGATACAGAGGTAACGTGCCACCCAAAACAAACCAGCAGCTCCTTCGGGAGTAGTGCTACATGACCATAAGCTCACATCAAACTTTTCTTGTCGGAATTTCTGATCGTGTGTACGCGGCATTAGTGGTTAAAGCAAATCTGTTTTGCTCAGACGAAATAGCAGACAACTTTCATTCAGAGTGCCTCTGAAAGACCTCGGCCTTATTCAGCAAGCTATGAGCAGAGTATGTACGATTTGGCATTTGTCACTCCCTGTTGCACCTCCCAATCTGCTCATCTTTATGATGGGAAGCCTCAGGGGCCAATAGCATGAGATAGGAGGGGAGGGTCGGAGCACAACCTATTGTGTTCAGAATTTGCGTAATAGAACACTCCATGTTTTGGTGTTCCCAAATCATTCTTAAAGTGTTACTAAACCCACAACAGTAAAATCAGTCTGTATATGCAGTAAAGCATGCTTGTTATACTCACTGTGGTACCTAAGGGATTAATCCTCTGCATAGTGTAAAAAGGCTGTGTGATCCTGTCTCCTCTTCTTCCACTGTCAATCCATCTCCTGAAAGAACAGAACATTAGGGGACAAGCTGTACATGCTCAGTTTGGTGAGAATTGCTAGAGACTTTTTTTTTTCTTGGGGAAGTTCATGTGATTAGCACTGGGTCAATCAGCACTGTCAAGACAGAGGGTCAGGGGTCCTGCAGCCTTATAGGACAATCAGGAAAAATGAAAACTCCTCCTACAAGCTTTAACCAGACACAGATAGAAATCATAATGCCGCGTACAGACGGTCGTTTTTTGTGATGAAAAAAAACGACGTTTTAAAAAACGTCATTTAAAATGATCGTGTGTGGGCAAAACGTCGTTTTATGTCTTCAAAAAAACGTCCAAAAAAAAATTCGAACATGCTCGAATTTTTTGTGTCGTTTTTCAAAACTTCATTTTTTGTTTCACAGAAATTGACCATGTGTAGCAAAAAACAAAGTTTTTAAACCCGCGCATGCCCAGTAGCTAGTTATGAAGTGAGCTTCAATGGAAAAAAGTGGTGAAACGTAACCTCGCTTTGCTAGAGCATTGTGAAAAAACGATGGTGTGTAGGCAACATCGTTTTTGAAAATGATGTTTCAAAAACGTCGTTTTATTTCATGATTTAAAACGTCGTTTTATTTCATCACAAAAAACGATCGTCTGTACGCGGCATTAGACTGCTCTAACTGCTGATGAGAAAAGGTAATGTTTTTAGAAGTTTATATTTACTAAAACGATTGCATTTCCATGTTCTGTGTACTGTGGGAGAGCAGATATAATGAAAGCAGGGTTCTGGGTTTAGTAACACTTTAAAACAGGTGAATCAATTGTCAGATAGGTACATGTGACAGTTTAATCCCATTTCCATTAACACAAAGCATTTCTATTCATTTTAATAAGCATAACATTCTGGAAACAACATTTAATAAATATAATATACCCAACAATATGACATGTAGATGTTTTTTTTAAGAAGTATCTCATTATAAAAAAACATAAGGGATAGAGTTATTTACTTCCACGAGAAAGCACAGATGACAATTGCTATTATAGAACGACATGAAATTAGTATTCTAATTGAATGCACTGCAGCTCTGATATTTACTGAATGCATCACACACCTACTGTTGCAATGAATTATTCATTATAAAAAGAAAAACTGCCAAAACACAATCAAAGCAATCCAGAGAAACAATGAGTAACCTTTAAGTGAGTGGTAGGAGTTTGTAATCACTTAAAATGATCCCTTCAGGAAAAACAAGCATTTGCCCCTGGAATTTTGTGTGAAGCATGTAGTGCCATTTGGCATTTAATGGTAAAGCAGCTTGTGTGCCTTTTGAAGTATTTCCTCCACAATTGTCATGCAGAGCACTTGTATTGCTATTAATTCCTTCTTTTTTCAGCTTGCCTTGAATGGGCTGCTTCTTTTTTATCATCTACGTAAGTATGCACATTTCTTTGTTCACAGCCAAACTAAGAGGAGAATACCTTTTCATGGAATGCATTTGGAAATGCTAATTTCTTATACATTCTATATAGCCTATTATTAATATGAATAATAATTGACTAATACATTGACAATTTTACCAACAAAAATGTAAATGCTATTTTTGTGGTCCTTATGCTCTAAACCAGTAGTCTACAAACTGCCGTCCTTTGCTTGCTTTTATCAGGCATTATTTTATTCACTGACAGCAACGAAGAGCACAATTCCTCCCAATGACACCAACAATGGGGCACAATTCCTCCCAATGACACCAACAATGGGGCACGATTCCTCCTAATGACACCAACAATGGGGCACGATTCCTCCTAATGACACCAACAATTGGGTTCATTTCATCCCAATGACACCAACAATGAGGCACAATTCCTACCAATGATATCAACGATGGGGCATAGTTCCTCCCCATGACACCAACAATGGGGCCCAATCACAACGATGAGGCACAAATCCACAGCATGACACCAATGATGAGGCACAGTTCCTCCAAATGACACCAATGATGGGCCACAGTCTGGCCCCCCTAAAGTCTGAAGGACAGTAAACTGGCCCTTTGTTTAGAAAATGTGGACACCTCTGCTCTAAACGAATACAAGGTACATCCTGACTGTTGAAGATACAGCATGTCATTGCTTCTTGCAGTTAAACTGCATACAGTCTGGTCACCAACATGCACTGTGTTTTCATAATACAAAGGAGGATGTAGTGATGCAAATTTCATCTATCATGGGCAGGGTGGATTTGATTTAAATCAAGTCGATTTAAATCACTAATAAAAAGGCTTGATTTAAATCAAATCGATTTAAACCATAATTTTTAAAGAGCAACGGTTAAGGCTCCTCCTCTGATCCACTGTTGACTCACCAACAGTCCCATTCATTTAATACGACGGCTGGTGATGTGGCAGTGACATAACAAGGTGAGGGACGTGGTGGCAGCAGGTGAGTGAATGCCCGCTAACAGGCGCTGCCATGATGGATCTGATGGCAGGTGCTCTTTAAATGTAAGGACTTATTCTTGCTACTAGTTAGAATCATTATTATTTGCAAACAAAATGAAGGTTTCCTATTTAGAATAATAAGCTGTCAGGTTAGTAAAACAGCGATATCTGAGCCGATTCAATCATACAGTTTGTAGTGTACATATATTTGCAAAGCAATAGGATAAAGGAATGTTCCTGAACTTTGTTTTATCTCATGGTTATGGTGAAATTGTGTGAATGCATTAATGCAGTGCATGTTATCTCAGCGTGCAGAGCTTGGATCCACTGAATGAGTTTACCAAAGAATTTAAATATTGCAGAATATACAGCCTCATTCTACATAACTAAGCTCCATTTCATGCTGAATAAACTAAATGATTAATGTATCTTAAATAGAAAACTATCTTTAGATAGATGTTTACTCCAAAAGGATTTTATTAAAATAAATCTGATAAAAATCAAACAACTCTGATTTAAATAAATTTGTATCCACTCTGATCATGGGCGCTCCCAAAATGTGACTGACACTACTTGCTGTTAGTTACCAAGGAGCACTGACATGCCACACACTGGAAAGATCAGTGCAACAAAACAATAATATTGCATCAACTCTTTCCCTTTCCAAGATATGCCACCATTGTGCACAGTAGTCTTCTTCCTTATGTGCCCTTTTTCATTACCCCCGGCAAAGCCTGCATCACTGATTTAGTGGCTGCAATGCAACACACTCGTGCAGAGCATCTTCTTTTTTAAATAACTTTACAGCCAGAATGAATAATTGATATTTAACTTTTTGCAGGAAAGGTACACATACACAAAGTTTTTACTTCACTTTAGTGCCTTGAAGGCATTTTTTGTCTTGCATTTGCTGGTATATATTTATATATAAAACATGACTGTACAATTCGATTTTCTATTCCTTTCAATATGAATGTAATGTCCCATGACATCTCCCTTATTGCTGAAGTTGTCCAAAACCCAATCATGCTTTGTCATTTATCTGATTTTCAGTTGGTTTGCTTGAAATTTGATGTCAGTATATCTAAACATTGACCTAGAAGGTGTAGGTACACACTTTGGGCTCCCTTGTTTGTCCTTCTTCTCTTAAGTTTAGTTAAAGCGGTAGTTCACCCTGTTTTACAACTAGTCATCACTAGCACTGTTTCTAACGAACAAAGAGCAGACAAATTTTTTTTTTTTTTTTTAGTCGCTCCTTACCTGTTTCCTGGTCGATCGTCCCACCTGTCAATCATTTCCTCCCGCGGGGAATGGGCGTGTCGGTCCGTTCTCCCCCGTCCTGCCACTCAAATTTCTGTAACTCCTCCGTCGACGCGCTCTTCTGTAATCGCGCGACATCTCCTCGTGAACTTCTGACGCCAGCCGTTGCTATAGCAACCATGCAGTGTTGACGGCGACGCTCGCCGTCAACACTGCACATGCGCGGGATCGAGCGGTGAATGCTGGGAGGCCAGCATTCGCCCGATCCCGGAAGAAGACCCTGTCGGCTTCAGTATGCCCACAGGCAAGATGGAAACGTCCATCGCATCAAAATCAAACTTCTCTTTTTCCGAAAAAGAGCGCATCGGACGGCTGGACGTGTGGGACACCCTGTTAGGGAATGAGGAAAGGTAAGTGCTGCACATTACTTACAAAAAAAAAACCCCACATCCCGCCGAACTACCGCTTTAAAGGGGTTGTAAAGGTTTGTTTTTTTATTTTCTAAATAGGTTCCTTTAAGCTAGTGCATTGTTGGCTCACTTGCCTTTTCCTTCGATTTCCCTTCTAAATGTTTTTTTTTCTTTGTTTTCTTTGTCTGAATTTCTAACTTCCTGTTCCTCATCAGTAAGCTGTTCTGGCTGACTAACCCCCAGCCAGATGATGGAGGCAAGCTTACTGAGGAAAAACAGGAAGTGAGAAATTCAGACAAAGAAAAAAAAACATTTAGAAGGGAAATCGAAGGAAAAGGTAGGTGAACCATCAATGTACAAGCTTAAAGGAACCTATTTAAAAAAAAAAAAACACGAACCTTTACAACCCCTTTAATATAGTGGTAACCCACTTTTTATAAGGCATGTATTGTTTAATACATTTTCTTATTTTATTGTGTGTAAAACCTAAAACACATGTTATTTTAAATTCTACTTTTTAGTCAGGTAAATACCCATGAATATTTTGTATTTTAATTTCCACCTGCAAAAGTGTTAGATACATATACAGTAAAATCTTGAATTGTGAGTAACTTGGTCTGTGAGTGTTTCCTGCCAAACTCTGTTATACGCGGCCCACGTCGTCTCACTCACCGACCTCTGGATCTATCCGGAAGCTACTCCAATCTTCCACAGCCAGTCGGGACACAGCACCCCCTGTTGCTCCGCATCCGGTGCCAACTCTCGGAATCTGTCCCACTGGAAGCAAGATAAAGCGTCAGCTATGACGTTTTCCACCCCAGGAAGATGCACTGCATAGATAAAAACATTCAACTGGAGGCATCTCAACACTAACTGTTGCAGCAACCGAACCACTGGTGGCGAAGAAGCGGATACCCTGTTGATCACCTGCACCACCCCCATGTTATCTCCGTGGAAATGCACCTTCTGATCCCGGAAGGCCTCGCCCCACAACTCCACTGCTAGCACCAATGGAAACAGCTCCGGCAGCACCAGGTTTTTTGTGAATCCTGCCTCCACCCAACATTGTGGCCAGGGCCCCGCGCTCCACTTGCCCTGGAAAAAAGCTCCAAAACCAGTCGAGCCCGCCGCATCTGTGAAGAGCTCCATGTCGAAATTACTGACCGGCCGAGACATCCACAGCGCCCTACCATTGAAGGACTCCAAAAATGTGTGCCATACCTGCAGGTCTGTCCTATGCGCCTTCACCAGGCGAACAAAGTGGTGTGGCGACTGAATCGGCAAAATGCGACAAGCAAAATTAAGCTTCCCTAACAAGGACTGCAACATCCGCAACTGTACCTTGCACAAACCCAACATACCTTTAATCTCCTCCTTCAGGGCCGCCAATTTGTCTTCTGGCAAACAACATTCCATGGCGTCCGAGTCCAGCGTGATCCACAAAAACGTAATGACCGTCCTGGGCCCTTCCGTCTTGTCTGACGCCAATGGGACACTGAAACGTTCCGCCATATGTTCCAGCGTAGCCAGTAAAATCGCGCAGCTCCTCGAGCCGGATGGGCCCACGCAGAGGAAGTCATCCAGATAATGAATGACAGAGTTCACCCCCGCCACGTCCCTGACCACCCACTCCAGAAAGGAGCTAAACTTCTCAAACAGCGCACACGACACAGAGCAGCCCATTGGCAGGGACTGCTTAGCTCGCACTGACTCCCTCCCCCTGGTCTGCGTACCATCAGTCGGTCGCACCAGCATCGGCCCCAGGGTCTCCTGGAGCCAATCCGGGCCCTGTGCTGACGCCTCAGCCCGCAACTGTGCTAACAGGTGCTCCACACCAGACATGTTGCTCCGAACTTTCCCTCGGGCTGTGTTACCCGAGTGGGAGGAGTCACCTACTTTATATTCACTGTCCCCCCTCCCACACACTAAGCCACCTATCAACATCTCTCTAACATACTGTCCCCTGTTTCCCTCGTCATGCCAGCCCTCCGCCCATGCATTTTATTTATTTTTGCTCCAGGCTTTTCTTTACCCCGAATGTCTGCATACTTAGATGTGCCCGTTTTAAAGTGTTACTAAATCCAGGACCCTGCATACACAATATCAGGTTTCCCACAGTACATAGAAATGCAGTTATTTTAGTAAATATGAACTGCAAAATACCCTTTCTCATCAGCATTTAGAGCCGTCTTGTGGCTTCTATCAGTGTCCAGCCAAGCACTCGTTAAAGCTTGTAGGAGGAGTTTTCTGACTGTGCTATGAGACTGCAAGACAACTGACCTTCTGTCTGGACAGTGCTGATTGGCCCTGTGCTCATCACATGCATCCTCCCAAACAAAATAAAAACCTCTCCAGCAATACACACCAAATTGAGTATGTGCAGCCCGACTCTATAGACTCTGTGTTATCAGGAAATTATTGAGAGTTAGGCCTCGTACACACGATAGGTTAACCAGAGGACAACAGTCGGATGGACCGTTTTCATCAGTCCAAAGCGATCGTGTGTAGGCCCCATAGGTTATTTAATCTTAGGTTAAAAAAAAGCCAACTTGCTTTAAAATTAACCTATGGATTCCTAACCGATGGGAAAAAAACGATCGTTAGTAGACAAGTCCATCGGTTAAAAATCCATGCATGCTCTGAATCAAGTCGACACATGCTTGGAAGCATTGAACTTCATTTTTTTCAACACGTCGTTGTGTTTTACGTCACCGCGTTCTGACACAATCGTTTTTTTAACTGATGGTGTGTGGGCAAGATGGACCATCAGTCAGCTTCATAGGTTAACCTTCAGACCGTTGTCCTCTGGTTAACCTATCGTGTGTACAAGGCCTGAGTGGAAGGAGAGGAGGATCAGAGAAGACAGGTTAAAACAACCTTTTTACGCAATGCGCATGATTAACCCCTTAGGTTCCACAGTGAGTATAACAAGCATGCTTTACTGCATATACAGACAGATTTTTACTGTTGCGGGTTTAGTAACACTTTATTCATCAACCATAGGAGTTGCTAAATCTTGAACCTTCATTAAATGTAACCATATTGTTACACACGGTCGGACAAAACCGATGAGAATGGACCGAGGTTCAGTTTCATCGGTCCAAACCGACCGTGTGTATAGCCCATTAGTCTGTTTTCCTTTGGTCCAAAATTTTAAAACATGCTTCAAAACCGATGGACCGCTGCCCGATCGGTCCAAACCGATGGTTAGTACAGAAAAGCATCGGTTCAAAACCGGCGCATGCTCAGAATCAAGTCGACACATGCTTGGAAGCATTGAACTTGGTTTTATTCAGCATGTCGTGTGTTTGACGTCACCGCGTTCTGACCCGATCGGTTTTTGGAACGATGGTGTGTGCGCATATCAGGCCGTAAGGCCACTTCAGCGGTGAACCGATGAAAACGGTCCGTCGGACCATTCTCATCGGTTTGGAACGACCGTGTGTACAAGGCCTTAGAGGCTCCTCTCTTCTCTTTTATACTCTGTAGCTCTTGCTGGATTCTGCTTTATGCATTCCCAATTTACTTTTTTTTTTTGTGGTTGTGGTTGTGGTACGAATCATTTGAGTTCTCATTATTTCTTATGGGGAAATTTGCTTTGATATACGAGTGCTTTGGATTACAAGCATGTTTTCAGAACTAATTGTGCTCGCAATCCAATGTTTTACTGTACTATCAATTGAACTGGTGATTATATCGATGATATGCATATATATTTAAGTATTAAATCAACATTTAATTGGGTTGCACACATATTTTAGTTATGTATATTATTTTTACATGAAATAAAAGTAAGCTGTATATACAGAATGTAAGAACAATATGGCTTTTAGTTGACACTTATGTGCAATTCACACATTTCTTTCCTCTGATTGGACAGGACCAACAAGGTGGGAAAACACTTTTTAGCACTTGTCTACCTCTTAGTAACACTAAAGCCTCATACACACGACGGAGTTTCTCTGCAAAAAACAGCAAGAAACATGCTGGGAGATATTTTTTTGCAGAGGAAACCGGTCGTGTGTACAAACTGTGTGTAGGAAACGAGAGCAAGTTCTCTATTTCCTCGACGGGAATGGAGAAACTTGCCTTGTCGAGTTCCTCGACAGCCTAACAAGGAACTCGACGAGGAAAACGATGTGTTTCGCCCGTCGAGTTCCTCGGTCTTGTGTACGAGGCTTAAGTTTCTTGCCTGAAAATCAAACAGTGGATTGGATCAGGAAATAGGATCTACGCCTCTTTACTGAACAAAATTCTACAGTTGGAAAATTTGTTTACATACTGCAAATGGGTTTATAGTTTTACATCTCCTGATTATTACAATATATTTTTTTAAATAAATAATGTTTGGAACACAAACAGAGCACATTTAAAACAGGTAATAACGTTTTATGTTCATATTGTGAGCACAGTATGAATGTCAAAGTTTATCTATCAAAAAGATTAAAGGTTTCTAAATGAAGGATTGTACAAAGACATCATTCTGCATATGAAAAAAAAAAATGTTTCTTACATGTGACCATCTGTCAAACCAGATGTGATAGCAAAGCTGAAGGTCTTCTTTTGTTGGTATGTTATATGCTATACAAATTCATGTAATCCTATTAATAATGTTATGTTTTACCATCATACGTGCATTTATGAACCTTCTGCCCTTCTGTTTGGCCCAGACAGCAATGCACATGCAGAAAAAAAAATTATGTACTGAAGGTGCTGAAGTCCTACCAGACAAGGAGACCAGGCCTAAATACAGCCAATTAAATTACGGCAGATTTTAATCGATTGGGTGCTTGAACTGCCATGTCTACATTTAAATTCTGCTTTCTGGGATTTCTTTATTTCACAAACTGATCTGTCAAATGTAAGATTTTAATATGACATTATTTATAACTAGAAAATATATATTCTAAATAAATAAAGCACTGAAATATGCAGTTTTTAAAAATTATACTACAGGCAGATTTATTTATTTTTGCCCCCCAAACAAAGAGGTTATACTTATCTGTATTTTTCAATGATATTGTGCAATAAGATCCCATACCTCCTCTCTGGCAGTCTCCTGCCAGCAGTTTCCACTCATCTTTCCTCCAGGTGCCTCCTTAGCAAGCCGCATGCTAAGGACTCACCTGTGCGCATGAGTCTCTGAGCTGGGTTGTGTGCATCTATAGAAACAGACAGCACAGGCAGCAGGAACCTATGGCTTAATTCAGTAGGAAAAAACAATGACGTTGCTGTAGCCAGACTAGTAATGCAGCGGGTGGATGTGAGGGATGTAAAGGGGGATGAACAGTTAAAAATATCAACATTTAGAGGGAAGAGGCAGCTCCCCTATATAGGTCCTGAGTATACATAGTGTGTGAAAACAGAAAAAAGCAGGGGGTGCCTCTATCTGAGTGTGGAGCGTTGGAAACATATATTTGGTAGCACTCACATTTGATAGAGACTTGTTATCTGTGGAAGTCTTAACATCTCTTGCAGAGATCTGCAGGTAACAGGCTGGTATTATGCCGAGATGGCCAGGAAACTGGTGGGGGTGAGAAGGAAACTCTGGAGAATGTAGAAGCTAGCAGTGCAGTGTGCATTGGCATCTGGGTGTCCTTGGCTTGCTTGACACTCTACTCATATGAAGGGTTTGGCCAGGAAGCAGCTGGGCAGAAACGCTGCGGCTGGGAAGCTCGAACCGCATGCAGTGCTGTAGGGTGGCGGCTTATCGGTATCCTCGGCTGGCTTAGCAATCTCTGCTGGGATGAGGTGATGACATCACTTTGTAAGGGTGCGTGGTTATGCGTTTCGGGTCTTCGCCCCTTTGTCAAACCATAGGGAAAAGATTATGGCTTACGCTTCTCTAGGTGTCTTCTATAAAAAAGTGAGAGAAGCTGTGACAGCACTGGAGCAGTGACAGGAGTGAGGTAAGTGTTTAGGGATTAGGGTGGGCAGAACAAGAAGTGGGGAGTTTTTTTTACCGTAATTTAGAGAATGAGTTAAAAAAAAGTTTGGCTTTAGAAATGTAAGTCTTTAATGCACTCATATTCTTAGGAAACACCTATTTTATCTTACTGCTTTAAATATTTTGGAGCAATTATATACCAGCTTTTCACTTTATTCAAGATTGATTCTCTTTTTTATACAAAAAGACAGAATTATTAAGGGTATAAGAACTTGTTCACGTTTGTAATTGAAAGGTGGTAAAGCCCAGCAGTTGAGCTGTGCTTTGCCCTTAAAGCAGAGTTCCACCAATACAAAAGTCAGCAGCTACAAAAAGTGTAGCTGCTGACTTTTATTAATCGGACACTCACCTGTCCCAGGTTCCAGCGATGCGGGCGTACAAAGCCCTGCTCCTCTCCCCCTCCTCTCTGCGGCGCCGGCATCATGACTGTGGGCGCCCGGCAGTTCCTTCACAGCCAGGCATGCACTGTGCATGTGCGAGCCACGCTGCGTGCTGTGATTGGCCGGGCAATTATCTGGGACCTGTGACGTGTTCCAGATGTTTGCTGAGAGGAAGGGGGGAGAGGTGAACTTACTTCTGAGTCCGCGGTGCCCCGGGAGGAAGTGGGAGCTGGATGCCTCTAAAAAGAGGGTTTCCGATCCCCCCCCCCCCCAAAAAAAAATGCCAAATGGCATGTCAGGTCACCTTCCCATAAAGCAGAAGTTCCATTTTTGGGTGGAACTCTGCTTTAACTGCTACCCCTTTTAGCTACAGAGGCAGAGGCCAGGGTGCATGCATGCATGCTGCAGCAGAAATTATACCCCCTGTCACTTTTAGTGGATGTAGTGCCCCCAAGCACAACCAATTCAAGTGACTCACTTAATACAAGAAGTGACAGCATGGCAGTCCAAATAGTGGGTTAA
Organism: Rana temporaria; assembly: GCF_905171775.1. Lineage (NCBI taxonomy): Eukaryota > Metazoa > Chordata > Amphibia > Anura > Ranidae > Rana > Rana temporaria. Next base: position 260,293,107 of record NC_053489.1, on the reverse strand, counting down.
AGCAAGCGAGGAGGAAGCAATACAACACCTCCTCACTGCTTGAAATGTAATCAAACATGGATCACTCTTCAAAGAGCAAAGCACATGTAATCAAGCTTTTAATGCATGCTGGGTGCTTCCATGAAAAAAGCATGGCTGCAGTAGCTAACAGCTACTTGGGTGGCACACTGGGCCAGCTCATGCAACTAGTACAAAGGCACACTTGGCAATCCATTGGGTCATGGTATGACACTTCTGGGATAAAATAACAGTTCAAGTACAGTCTCACAATCTGTTCCAGATGCTACTTATGGCTTTAATTCAGTGTCCTCCATACACCCAGTGAAGTGAACAGCCTCAGATGATACACAGAGATTAACCAAATCTCCCTACATAGGTTTTATATGTATATCTGCTGTGTTCACATTTATATACTGTTTAGAAAGTTGAGATCGTGCTAGGAGATTTTATTCTTCCTGGTTAACAAAGAGTGTGATGTCTGGGCATACAGCCAAGATAGCTAACGTTGCTGATTGGAGGAAAGGCACACACCCCCTCTCATCATAGGCAGAGAGCTGTTTTGTAATAGGAGCTGCTCTCTGCTAATCTAGTTTAGCAACCTCCTTTGACAAAAGATTCAGGCTGCTTTTGTCTAAAAAGTCAAAATATATGTCAGGAGTTCTCAGGCTGATAACAGAGGAACCGTTCAGAAGAGAGCTATAAGACTTAGTTTATTGAAACGAGATAACAAAATACTGCAGATATACAGTGAGGAAAATAAGTATTTGAACACCCTGCTATTTTGCAAGTTCTCCCACTTGGAAATCATGGAGGGGTCTGAAATTGTCATCGTAGGTGCATGTCCACTGTGAGAGACATAATCAAAAAAAAAAAATCCAGAAATCACAATTTATGATTTTTTAACTATTTATTTGTATGATACAGCTGCAAATAAGTATTTGAACACCTGTCTATCAGCTAGAATTCTGACCCTCAAAGACCTGTTAGTCTGCCTTTAAAATGTCCACCTCCACTCCATGTATTATCCTAAATTAGATGCACCTGTTTGAGGTCATTAGCTGCATAAAGACACCTGTCCACCCCATACAATCAGTAAGAATCCAACTACTAACATGGCCAAGACCAAAGAGCTGTCCAAAGACACTAGAGACACAATTGTACACCTCCACAAGGCTGGAAAGGGCTACGGGGAAATTGCCAAGCAGCTTGGTGAAAAAAGGTCCACTGTTGGAGCAATCATTAGAAAATGGAAGAAGCTAAACATGACTGTCAATCTCCCTCGGACTGGGGCTCCATGCAAAATCTCACCTCGTGGGGTCTCAATGATCCTAAGAAAGGTGAGAAATCAGACTACACGGGAGGAGCTGGTCAATGACCTGAAAAGAGCTGGGACCACCGTTTCCAAGGTTACTGTTGGTAATACACTAAGACGTCATGGTTTGAAATCATGCATGGCACGGAAGGTTCCCCTGCTTAAACCAGCACATGTCAAGGCCCGTCTTAAGTTTGCCAATGACCATTTGGATGATCCAGAGGAGTCATGGGAGAAAGTCATGTGGTCAGATGAGACCAAAATAGAACTTTTTGGTCATAATTCCACTAACCGTGTTTGGAGGAAGAAGAATGATGAGTACCATCCCAAGAACACCATCCCTACTGTGAAGCATGGGGGTGGTAGCATCATGCTTTGGGTGTGTTTTTCTGCACATGGGACAGGGCGACTGCACTGTATTAAGGAGAGGATGACCGGGGCCATGTATTGCAAGATTTTGGGCAACAACCTCCTTCCCTCAGTTAGAGCTTTGAAGATGGGTCGAGGCTGGGTCTTCCAACATGACAATGACCCGAAGCACACAGCAAGGATAACCAAGGAGTGGCTCTGTAAGAAGCATATCAAGGTTCTGGCGTGGCCTAGCCAGTCTCCAGACCTAAACCCAATAGAGAATCTTTGGAGGGAGCTCAAACTCCGTGTTTCTCAGCGACAGCTCAGAAACCTGACTGATCTAGAGAAGATCTGTGTGGAGGAGTGGGCCAAAATCCCTCCTCCAGTGTGTGCAAACCTGGTGAAAAACTACAAGAAACGTTTGACCTCTGTAATTGCAAACAAAGGCTACTGTACCAAATATTAACATTGATTTTCTCAGGTGTTCAAATACTTATTTGCAGCTGTATCATACAAATAAATAGTTAAAAAAATCATACATTGTGATTTCTGGATTTTTTTATTTTTATTATGTCTCTCACAGTGGACATGCACCTACGATAACAATTTCAGACCCCTCCATGATTTCCAAGTGGGAGAACTTGCAAAATAGCAGGGTGTTCAAATACTTATTTTCATCACTGTATGTGCCCAGCTCAAATTTCATGGATCGGCTTTGCATCCACTTTAACATGGCTCTGAAGCGGAAAGTAGCTAAGGTGGCTATTGCTGCTGCTGTTGACACCATCACTGCTGTCTTAGCCAACATCGATAGGGTTATAGGCTAGAAGAAGTGTAGGCTGTAGGCCTCGTCTTGTGAACTGAGTCACAGACCAATCGATTCAACCTATTGTTAGCTGTCATGTTAACCAAAGTAGTAGCATAATGAAGGCAGTATTATTATGTAGAATCACTGGGCCAGATCCACATAGATCGGCACCGGCACAGCGTATCTAAGATACGCTACGCCGCAGTAACTTACTTGGCTTTGTTTCAAATCCACAACGAATTTGCGCTGTAAGTTACGGCGGAGTAGTGTATCTCTGGCGGCGGAATTTAAATCGGCGATTAGGGGGCGTGATTCATTTAAATGAAGCGCGTCCCCGCGCCGAATGAACTGCGCATGCGCCGTCCCAAAATTTCCCGGCGTGCATTGAGCTAAATGACGTCGCTAGGAAGTCATTTTTTTTAACTTAGACAGGACTTACATACATTCCGATTCACAGACGCCTTACGCAAAAAAATTTAAAAATTCTAATTTCAACGCGTGAACGACGGCCATACTTAACATGGCAAATCTAACTATACGCCGCAAAATACCAGCTTTAACTATACGCCGGAAAAAGCCGACTAGAGATGACGTAAGAGAATGCGACGGCCGCGCGTATGTTCATGAATCGTCGGAAATAGCTAATTTGCATACCCGACGCGGAAAACGACGTGAACGCCACCCAGCGGACGCCAAAATATTGCATCTTAGATCCGAAAGGCGTACGAGGACGTATACCTGTCGGATCTAACCCAGATGCCGTCGTATCTTGGTTTGAGGATTCAAACCAAAGATACGACGCGGGTAATTTGAAAGTACGCCGGCGTATCAGTAGATACGCCGGCGTACTCTCACTGTGGATCTGGCCCCCTGTATTTTCTTTCTACTGCCATTTTATGATTTTTTTTTATTAATGTTCAGTGACCTTTGTAAGAGACTGTGTGAGTCAGGTGCAATCATCACAGTATGTAACTCTCCATCGAGTATTTCATACGCGCAATCACCAAAATTGTGAAAATAAGTTTAACAATAAAAGATGATGGATTACAGCTTTAGTAGCTGAGGGACCGCCTGTTTAAAAGGACAATCCAGAGGGAAAATATCCTTACTGCAAAGCATAACCACTGAAAGGCCCATTGATAAAATAGGAGACATAAAGGCATTATAAGCAGTAGTTTCCATGTGTTGGCAAACATGCTAAGCCTACCATTGATTACAAACAAAACACTGCATGACATAATTTACACAATCCGGTTGCTTCTCCTTCTTTGTTATCCCTGCAGTGTTTGATGGAAAACAAATAGTACATCCACTCTGCTCTGAAACGAATTTGAATTTAATAAGATGACTGCAGTCGGCTCATTTTTCCTAACTGCCAGTGAAAGAGATAGCAGAAAGACCTGAAAGGTAATCCTAGGCCAGACGCACATTATTTCTCTTTGCTGATGATGAATCCAAGCATAGAAAATGGAATGAGTCACAGACTTTCCTGCCCACAGTATTATCTCTATGGAAACCACGGTTGCCAGGTGGAGAATTTTGTCATAGTTCATCACAATCACTATGCCCAATTTACCCAGCCATTACATTAAACACTGTAATGTTCTTTATATACTGTTTGTATATACATATATAATTGAAAGAACTTGATGATCAATGTTTTTTTTGACATAATTACAATGAGTCAGGTTTCATTTCTACTACCAAGAGGAAGACTTGAATTGACTAACATAGAATTCCACTAATTAGTGCATGACACTAATCATACTGTATGGCATAATGACTTAATTTCAAACACAGATTTTAATTCCAGTAAGATGAAGACATTTAAATAAATAATGTCAATCAGTGAAAGCAAAGGATCTGTAAAAATCATTGCATAATACTATTTAACGCACTTTTTTCCTTCCTTGCAAAAATGCTAATATATAGTAAATTGTCTAATGCCTAGAAAAGAATTGGGGTCTATTTTTTATGTTTTTATCCAAGATTCACACAACGTTCACCCATGATTCATCTGCTTGTTTAGTTTAATCTCCAGTAAAAATATTGCTCAGTAGACCAAATTGGGCCTTTGATGAAAGGGGCCTAAGTCAGATGAGGGTCCACACTAAGGCCCCGTACACACGACCGAGTTTCTCGGCAGAATTCAGCCAGAAACTCGGTCGGAGCTGTATTCTGCCGAGAAACCCGGCCGTGTCTACACTTTCGGCCGAGGAAGCCGACGAGGATCTCGGCGAGGAAATAGAGAACATGTTCTCTTTTTCCTCGTTGTTCAATGGGAAATTTTGGCTCGAGATCCTCGGCGGCTTTACAAGGAACTCGACGAGCAAAACAATGTGTTTTGCCCGTCGAGTTCCTCGGACGTGTGTACGGGGCCTTAGAAGACCACTGGCTAGTGTTCTTAGAGCTTTGTCCAGAACTGTCCACTACTTTACTAAGGGACATTTCTCTGTTCTGAAATAAGTTTGCTGCTGTTGTGAAGAAGTCTGCATCTGCCTTTTGCAAGGACTTCAGTCACGTTTAACTAGGAAAGGAAGTTAGAGACTGCTGTGAATAGTTCCATTTGGAAGTACCCCACTATATCCCTTACCTTATCCAAGTTCTTCACTAAAACAGCAAAAACAAAAACTCCTAGACTGGTCATTGGAGTAATGAGCAGAAGAGAGTGTACACCTGGCTGTGGGAAATACCTTGAGCCTGGTGAAGACCCATGCAACATAGCGGCCTCTGCGGGGAAAGCGCTACATGTGGTATTGTGATAGCATTTTAAATTTGATATATGAAATAAAGCAGGGCTCAAAATTTCAAGTCCTGAGCTACTAGCCAGACCTTAAGGGTTACTCGCCACCAGTTGCCCCATCCAACCCCTACCCTACCCTGCCCCTAAACACGCCCTCATATATTATCTCATGAAATTACACTTAAATGTTCTATGCAGAATTAAGTAATAAAAATATTAACAACAACTTTATCCATACACAAAAATGCAGCCTGCCCATGTCCGCCAATGCAGCCTGTGTCCGCCAATGCAGCCTGTGTCCGCCAGTGCAGCCTGTGTCCGCCAGTGCAGCCTGTGCCTGCCAGTGCAGCCTGTGTCCGCCAGTGCAGCCTGTGTCCCGGTCCTCAGTGCAGCATGTGTCCCCAGTTCAGCCTGTGTCCCCCAGTTTCAACCTGTGTCCCCCAGTTTCAGCCTGTGTCCCCCCCCCAGTTTCAGCCTGTCCCCCCCCCCAGTTTCAGCCTGTGTTCCCCCCCAGTTTCAGCCTGTGTTCCCCCCAGTTTCAGCCTGTGTTTCCCCCCAGTTTCAGCCTGTGTTTCCCCCAGTTTCAGCCTGTGTTCCCCTCCCCCCAGTTTCAGCCTGTGTCCCCCCCAGTTTCAGCCTGTGTCCCCCCCCAGTTTCAGCCTGTGTCCCCCCCTCCCAGTTTCAGCCAGTGTTCCCCCCCAGTTTAAGCCTGTGTTCCATCAATCGTAGGGGATAAGGGGGGAGAGCCACCGCCGCCTGGCTAATTAGAGCGCTGGGGAACATAACAGCTTTCATTACAATAGCTGTGTGTTTCTCCGCCGTGCGGCGTCATATACAGCCCCTCCCCCTTGTCCGGGGAACTTTGATAGACAGATCACTGTCCCAGGATTGGACGGTGATCTGTCTATCAAAGTGCCCGGACAAGGGGGAGGGGCTGTATATGACGCCGCACAGTGGGGAAACACACAGCTATTGTAATGAAAGCTGTTATGTTCCCCAGCGCTCTAATCAGGCAGCGGCGGCGGCTCTCCTCTCTTTTCCCCCACAATCACTGGGACAAAGGCAATACAATCCGGGCTGACGGCGGTGCTCGCCCCCCCTGCTTCCAGGCAGCCCACACTCGCCCCCCCTCAAAATCCACTCGCAAAATGCGAGCAGGCGAGTGTATTTTTTGAGGGCTGAAATAAAGTATTTTTGTACTTAGTCTGGTGAGTTGTCTGTAGATTTTTTCTTTGCTCTGATATATTTGCTTTATATACATATTATGCCGCGTACACACGACCGTTTTTCATGACGAGAAAAATGAAATTTCTTAAAATTGGTTGTGAAAAAGGTCGTGTGTATGCTCCAGAGCATTTTTCTCGACGAGAAAAATTGGCAAAAAAAATTAGAACCTGCTTTATTTTTTCTCGCCATTTTTCACGTCGTGAAAAATGGTCGTGTGTACGCTTTAACGAGGGGGAAAAAATGCACATGCTCAGAAGCAAGTTATTAAAAGGGGAAATTAGCATAAGCAGCCCAAAGGGTGGCGCCATTTGAATGGAACTTCCCCTTTATAGGGCCGTTGTACGTGTTGTACATCACCGCGATTTGCTCGAGCATTTTTTTTCACGAAGTGTGTATGCAAGGCAGTCTTGAGAGGAATCACTTCACGACAAATTACGTCAAGAAAAAATATTTTTTTTTCATTACATTCATAACGGTCGTGTGTACGCGGCATTAGAGTTGATAGAATCAAAAAACAGGTTTTCCAACAGTTTTAAGTTTCAATATGCTAGTTTTAGCGGTGACTCTCATCTTCTCTTGTTACTTAGCCATACATGTATAATATGATAGATTAACATATACACTGAGTAAAATCATAAACGCAACACTTTTGTGTTTCGCCCTATTTATTATGAGCTGAACATAAAGATCTATGACTTTTTCTATGTACACATAGACGATCTTGGAGGTGAAGATGCTGGATGTGGAGGTCCTGGGCTGGTGTGGTTACACGTGGTCTGCGGTTGTGAGGCCAGTTGAATGTACTGCCAAATTCTCTGAAACGCCTTTGGAGACAGCTTATGGTAGAGAAATGAACATTCAATTCAAGGACAACAGCTCTGGTGGACATTCCTGCAGGCAGCATGCCAATTGCACGCTCCCTCAAAACTTGGGACATCTGTGGTATTGTGCTGTGTGATAAAACTGCACATTTTAGAGTGGCAGTTTTATTGTGGCCAGCCTAAGGCCCCGTACACACGGCCGAGGAACTCGACGTGCCAAACACATCGAGTTCCTCGGCGTGTTCAGTCCTGGAGCCGCCGAGAAGCTCGGCGGGCCGAGTTCTCCCATAGAACAACGAGGAAATAGAGAACATGTTCTCTATTTCCTCGCCGAGGTCCTCGTCGGCTTCCTCGGCCGAAAGTGTACACACGGCCGGGTTTCTCGGCAGAATTCAGCTCTGAACCGAGTTTCTGGCTGAATTCTGCCGAGAAACTCGGTCGTGTGTACGGGGCCTAAGGCCCACCTGTGCAATAATCATGATGTCAGTGTCTAATCAGCATCTTGATATGCCACACCTGTGAGGTGGATGGATTATCTTGGCAAAGGAGAAGTGCTCACTAAGACAGATTTAGGTCCCTTTCACACTACTGCGACTTCAAAATCATGCGATTTTACCGTGACTTTGTGGCCACGATTTTGCCGCAATTTCCCATGGCATTTCAGGGAATGCCTGTGTAAGTGGCATAAAAATCAGACCAAAGTAGTGCAGGGCCTACTTTGAAATCAGAATGACTTGAAGTCGTACTAATATGAATGGTTTTCATTGGAAATCATGGGAAACGACTTGTCATGCTACTTTGCCATCACAAATCATGGGACAAGTCGTATAAGTGTGAAAGGGGCCTTAGACAGATTTGTGAACAATATTTGAGAGAAATAGGCCTTTTGTGTACATAGAAAAATTCGTAGGTCTTGAAGTTCAGCTCATGATAAATATGAGGCATTATAATTTTGCTCAGTCTATATATAATTAGGGATTTGATCTGCAGGGTCAAAATTAGTTTTTTCTAAACTACAGATGCTATAAGGTACAATATGCAAAGCTGTGACATCTCTAAAAACATAAAGAAATGTTCTAGAACTCAAGAAGGTTTAGGGAGAAAGGGCCTGGAATTTACAGGGTAACAGCTTTTGAGATGGTATATCAGCCACACAATGGCTTTGATTTATTTAATGAGCGAAACATGATCATTTTCAAAGTGAATTTTCACTTATCTTAGTGAATGTAATGAAAACACAAAAAAACACCCAATCAAGTACAAGGAGGGTTACATAAACAGAATTTTTGCTTGCACATGATTGATTAATTGAAGTCAGTACAACTTCACCCCATTCACTAAGCTAGGTAACTGCAAAGTGAATTTTTCCTTTGAAAAGTAAATTTAAATTAGGTTAGTGAATGCAGTTAAATTGTGCTGATATTAATAATTCAAACATGTGCAAGCAAAAAAAAAATTTTTTTCAATTGTCTTTGCATCTAATTGGCTATTTTTTGCAAAGTGTATTTTCACCACATTCACTAAGCTCCATGAAAATCCTCTTGCAAAGTGAACATTCATTTTACAAAGGCAACATGCTCTGCTCCTTTAGTAAAAAACTGAGAGAGTACATTATTTTTTGTTAGCTGGCTGTCGCATAGACTTGTACTGAAAGAACAACCGGTGTGCAGCACTGCAAGGGTGGTAATGGGCAAATATGGCAAAATAAACTATACATAGAACATGATGCACAGATGTAGAAGATGCAGAGTCTGTTTTCCTCAGAATGCGGCCTTGTCCAGCGTGAGCCCAATCAGCCCCTTGCTTCTCCTGTGTGACCCCCTTCCCGTGACGTCACGTGCGTTCCACGCTGGACCAGGCGTCATCCTGATGGCCACAGGACAAGCCTGAGGAAAACAGACTCTGCATCTTCTACATCTGTGCAGCCCATGGACCCGGGGAAAAGGACTACAGGATTTTAACAGATGAGCCTTCCTTTGCTTCCTTTCCTGTAAGTGTAATTGATATTTGTGTCATCAACCACTTCCCACCCGGTAAATAGACAATTGACATCCGGGAAGTGGTTCTGTTATCCTGACTGGACGTCTATTGACGTCCAGCAGGATAACATGCTGGTGCGTGCCCGTGGGGGCTTGCAGCGTGGCGATCGGTGGTGCGGGGTGTCAGTCTGACACCCTGCATCTCCGATCTCGGTAAAGAGCCTCCGGCGGAGGCTCTTTACCACGTGATCAGCCGAGTCCATTCACAGCTGATCACGATGTAAACAGGAAGAGCAAATTTGATCGGCTCTTCCTCACTCGCGTCTGACAGACGGGAGTAGAGGAGAGCCGATCGGCGGCTCTCCTGACAGGGGGGTATACGCTGATTGTTTATCAGCGTAGACACCCATGGATGCCCACACTGGACCACCAGGGAAGCCACCAGGACCACCAGGGAAGGGGGCAACATGTGGATGGCCAGGTATGTACCCCATGGCCATGCACATGTTAAAAAATATTTGCAATAGATGCCAATCAGTGCCCACAAATGGACACTGACTGGCAACATGGGCACAACATAGGCAACATTTAAAAAAGTGATACAAGGCAATGCCACCATCAGTATCATCAGTGCCACCCCTCAGTGTCCATCAGTGCCACCTCTCAGTGACCATCCATGCCCATCATTGCCCATCTGTGCCATCTATCAGTGCCCATAATTGAAGAAGAAAACATACTTATTTACAAAAAAAACTGAAAAAAATAAAAACTTTTCAACATTTTTGGTCTTTTTTTAGTTGTTGCGCAAAAAATAAAAATTGCAGAGGTGATCAAATACCACCAAAAGAAAACTCTATTTCTGTGAACAAAATTATAAAAATGTAATTTGGGTACAGTATAGCATGACCGCGCAATTGTCACTCAAATTGCGACAGTGCTGAAAGCTGAAAATTGGCTTGGGCAGGAAGGTGCGTAAGTGCCTGGTATGGAAGTGGTTAAAAGAATCTTTTAATACTGCACTTAGGTGGCGCTTCTTTTTTCTCTACTCTTTCTTGTTTACTACAGAGTCAGCACTCTGAGGACAGCTGCCGCCATCCACCAGCCATATTATCCACCAGCCATATTATCTGCTTTTTAACCCTTGAACTGCCTGTTACTATTATTATTTTAAACTGACTCATTGCTATAACCCAATTTACTTTTACATGCCTTTTGTGTTTGCGCTAACAGTTACCTTTTCCATTGTATGCTTCATCGTTCGATGTGTTGTGCGTTCAGAGATGGTATTCTACATACCTTGGTTGTAATGAGTGGTTATTTCAGTTACCGTTGCCTTTCTATCATCTCTAACCATTCCTATTCTCCTCTGACCATTGACATCAATAAGGCATTTTCATCCACACAACTCCCACTCACTGTATATTTTTTTTTTTTTTCCAGACCAATCTCTGTGAACCCTAGAGATGGTTTTGCGTGAAAATCCCAGTAGATCAGCAGTTTTTGAAATACTCAGACCAGCCTGTCTGGCACCAATGACCAAACCACGTTCAAAGTCACTTGCCCCTTTCTTCCCCATCCTGATGCTTGGTTAACTTCAGCAAGTCATCTGCACCTCGTCTAGATGCCTAGTTTCTGCCATTGAACAGGTGGTGTACCTAATAAAGTAGCTGGTGAGTGTATATATATATATATATATATATATATATATATATATCATTAAATAGAATGTACAGTCCCTTTAAAGAATAGCTAAAAGTGTTTGGAGTAAGGTAACAGAAGGCTCTGCTGAGTCAATGCCAAGAGTCATAAAATATGATGTATCACCAAGTATACCATAATCCTCTCTTCTTCTTGCCATTATTTCCAGCTCTCATTGCTCAGGTTTGGAGTTTTTTGTTTAATGTAAATTAGTTCTCGTAATCCATCTAGAACATTAACAATTAAAACACCACTGTTCAAATGGCTTCCGTTTAGTCCTTATCTTTAATTGCTATACCATTATTCCTTTACGGTTAGCTACAATTATGTGTGGCAAATATAGTTTCACAAACAAATAAACAGCATGTGAGATATTCTGTTGCTGGCTGTGAAACCTAAGCTTCTAGTCTTAACGACAATATTTAGATACAAATGCACAGTATACAATGAAATAGAATGACATTTTACAACGTTATATAGTATATACTGTAGATAATGCTGCACACTATACAGTTGAATTAATAAAGGAATAACTTTCACTCAAACTGTGTTCATTTAAACTGTTCAATCCAAAAATATGGAAATGTCTATTTCTTTTTTTTATTATACCTGACTGGGTCCATAATGTGAAAATAGACAGGAGTAGAAAAATGCTTTTGAGGATGCCAATTTCTGCACACTCTCCTACATTTATGGTTTGAATGAAGAGCTTCTGGATGAGCAATTAGTGTACAAAATACTGGGTAAGGGTATACAAAAATCACCTAGGGATACATTGTTGAACTGGAAATCATCAGAATGCACACACTCTCAATTTCACCTTATGACGTTTCTGCTCACTGCAACAAACCAAACCCTGGCAAAAGCATTGTGGGGTCATCCATCACTTGGGTGAAGCCTAAGATGAATTGGTTCTTGATCCAGGAGAGAATGGCCGCAATTCCCAACAATACAATCTGTAAATTTGAGTGGATATGGACCCTATGGGAAAAACATTACCTCCATAAAGATTTTGATTGGTCCTTATTAGCCCTTTGAGGTCGATTATTTCCACGATTGGCCCTATGGTACTGCTTGCTGGCAAGAATTCACTCCCTGGCTCTCCACTCCACACCTTGACACTATTACCAGTGTCTCCTTCACCCATATCTTGTTTTCTTCTTACTTTCTTTATCTTGATTTTTTACCTGTTGCTCACGCCAGCCATATTCTCTCTTAGTATGGTCAAAGTAATCCATTGCCGCACACAAACTTCCAAAAGAAGAAGGGAAGCCAGTCACTGTTAAAAAAAAACTTTGTTCCAGTTTATTAAGATATACAAGCTAACCATACAGCCTGTTTTACCTGGTGTACCCTGGTGTGCCCCTGCCCGTCACCCAGCCTGATGTGTCTCTGAGTGCTGCCCAGCCTGATAATCCTATGCCTGCGTTCCAGCCCACTTCTGATGATCCTTTGACCAAGGATCGGCTTGATGGTATGCTTACTGTCATGCCGGATTGTCCTGTGGAGGGTAGAATTTCATCTGCCATTGAGTCTGACACATCTGAGTCTTTGGGTGCCTGGCATGGGTTACCTGTTCTGCCTAAGGTTCTTTTTTCAGTTGCCTCAAATGGTTCCTTCTTACAGTATGTTTCTCTGATGGAGCCTAAGCCTGGTGTTCCGTACATACCCTTCACAATTGGTAGCCACGTTTACCTTCACGACCTTGGTAGTGGTGAGCTCCAGGGGAGTGGTAGAGCACCATCTGTGCCTGGCCACAACCTGTATGTGATCGCCACAACTTCAGGTGCATTAGGGGACTCGTGTTGGGTATCCAGTGCCCCGGAGAAACCTAGATGGCCGTTGAAGTGTGGTACAAGTCCTGGAGATCAGGCAAGCTACGTGATCGTAAACAAACATTGTGATGTCAGGGTTGTGGTATTGTCACTTGACTCCAGGGCTAAGTTTGCGAATAATCCATGGTACCCCAGCATTGGGATGCCTAATGTTTAGTGGGATCAAAGGTCCTATGCTTCTAAGAATCCAGCCGACAGGATACCTAACCAGTTACAAGACCCAGGCAGTGGAACACCTAGCTTCATTTTGGATCCCGGCAGCAAGGCTTCTTATTTTGAACCCGGCACTCCTTGGACTTGTAAGACATTTTTTTCCCTGGACTTTATCAGCCACGACTGGTTGGAGCGTCCGGAGGTCATTCCTTCGAGGGGGGATACTGTCAGGAAAATGATTCACCTGCTGGTGGCACTGTGGCTCCCAGACCTATCGGCTGCAGTTCCGGTGTCCACCAGCGGGTGTATCTCAGCAGTCAGGAGGTGACATCAAGCACATTTAAACCTGGTGATTGCTAGTACACCTCGCCTTGGTATTTTATTGTTATTGTTCCTGAATCCCGTGTTCCTGTATCCTGAAGACTGTATCTTGAAGCCTGCATCTGCTCCTGGACCCCTGCCCTGCAGCCGGATCCTTTCCCGCCTGCTCTCTCTGTCTCCTGTTACCCTCTACTGGTCCTGTCTTGGTCCCAGCCCTATCTGCTTTATCTCCTGTGTATGACCCCGGCTTGTTATAATCAGGATTTTACCCCATACCTATATATATATATATATATATATATATATATATATATATATATATATATATATATATATATATATATATATATATATATATATATATACATCTGGCTTTGGTAGTCATTTGTTGTGTGTCACTGTGGTTTTGGTTGCTGGTTTGTTACACTGTTTGCCATATTGGAGGTGTGTTTACTTTTGTATATTTACTTTCCTTTTAATAAATTATTTTATGTATACTGAGCCTGTGCTTGGATTTTTTGTGACAGTCCACATATTTATGGTCACATCGGTCCCTTGACTAATGCAGTGATCAGTGCTAAAAAAAATGCACTAATTGTACTAATGATACTGACAGGGAAGGGGTTAACATCAGGGGCAATCAAAGGGTAAATGTGTTCCCTGGGGATGCTTTCTTACTGTGTGGGGATGGTTTAATTGTAGGAAGACAGAGGTCCATGTTCTTGCTTAGCAGAAACACAAGATCTCTGTCTTCCTTACTAGCAGAATGGTAATCTACCTTGTTCACATAGGCTGGCAGACCGCCGTTATGTCTCTCTCCGAACGATTACTGGGTTTCCGGTGGACATCGGGTCAGCTGGACCCGCTGATTGGCTCCCGCTGTGTCCAATCACAGAGGGAACGGGGCTCCAAGGACGCATGTTTGTGCCCTAGCGCCAAAGAAAAAAATCATGTACAGATAAAAAAACAGTTACATTTCCGGCACCTGCTAAACTGTGCCATTGGTTGTGCTCCCAATCAAACTGTCAAACCATCAAATGGCTGTTGTCATAACTGATCATATGTGCAACATCATGATAGTTGCAGATCAAACAGAGGCTAAGATGGCAGCTTTCTTGACTGAAAACGATAGGAGGGTTTAGTTCCGATTTAACTACTGCTTCCTTCCTTCTCTCTGTGGGAGTATGGAGTTAAAAACAAAACAAAGCCGCGCCACAAAATAAATGTAAAATCAGGATCTGATATGAGTCAAACCCTATGCACAGTCCATAAACCACAGTCCATAGAGAAAAATGAAGTTGCTTTTTTCATAAGATGTAGTTCATACAGCTAAGGAATCCTGAAGGTTGACACCACCCAAGTGACACGTATCAATACAATAAGTGATCCATTCACCGAAGATATGAGGCCACTTACCAGAGGGCAAGCTTCTATGTGCAGTCGGCTATAGCCCAGCCGCGGCCTTTAAACTTACAAGATTGTTGGGGGAGACAGGTCCCGGGAGAAAAACGCCAGGCACACTCTCAGGCTCATCCGATAGCAGGAATAGAAAAAAAGTTGCACCATAGCATAATTCCGTTTGAACAGGGACATTTATTAAAACGTAAATATACTTACAAACAAACTATTAAAAACAGCATATAAAAACAGTGTGCCGGCCGGCAGATACGAGGAACCCTTCCTCCCTTGCGTGGTGACGTCACTGCACGTCCTCCCAGATGCGTTTCGTCATCAATAGGACGTTTTCAATGGGATTTGACCATAGATGGTTGGAATTTCAAATGAAAATTCTTAGGAAAAAACGTTCTAACAAAGTTTGTTCATTTATATACTCATTAATGGGTCAAATCGATGTTCGTTTCCAAATGCAGTGATGAGAAAATACGAAGGAGCAGAATGGAAAATTGTACTCGAATGAACAATATTTTTAGCAGTGTATATGACTTTGTTTGGTAAGGTCCATTCATTCGGAAATCAAACGTTAAAAGCAAACAAAATCCTTTGAACTACATTTTGAATGATCCGGAAATTTTCGCACAAATCTTCTTAAGACTTTATATAAGAATTTTCATTCAAAATGCTATCTATCTATGGCCAACTTTACAGTCAGCCTACAGGTTAACAGTAGGGTCAGAGCATAATAAGGGACAGGGATGTTTTTAAGTTTTTTTTTTGAGTCAGAAGACATATTAAAAATATATAAAGAATGTTTTGTCAAAGACAGCAAACAATGTAAGAAAAACAAGATGTTGCTTGTAATTTTAATCATGAAACTATACTAAGTATGAAACAATCATCCTAGCAAGGGGTTCATTGTGCATCTATTCCAGTGCAATTTTCACATGATTATGTGAGCGTCTTCTTGATCTTAAAATAAACTGGTCACAAATCTGAAAAGCGCATATAAACAAAAGTTGAGTTTACACTTGGTTGAATGAATGAATGAAAACTTATATAGCGCAACACATGCGAACTTAATCGCCTCTGGGCGCTTGTTGTTCCTGTCTCCTTTGGTATAAAAAGAGATGAGACTTGATCTTTCTCCTGAATGCCAAGTGGTTCTCCTCCAACCGAATGCTGGTTGGTAAAGCGTTCCATAGTCTGGTTAAATGCATGTTTGAACGTTTTACAGATCCAGAGGTATATGCAAATTCCAACTTTTCCTGTAAGGCCCATTCCATTTGTTTCATCAGTTCAGTTTTTTAAAAAGAAAAATGGATTCAGTTTACATCAGTTTTTCGTCAATATATCATCAGCATTTCATCAGTTTTTAACATCCACTACCAATGAAAAAACGGATGCAAAAACTGACAATCTGTCCGTTCACATCTGTTTTTGTCCATTATGTTTTTTAAACAGAAGTAAAATTGGGCTTTCTTCTGTTTCAAAAAATGGATGTAACGGAGGCGGATGTCAGCTAATGATCATCTGCTGACATTCCCTTGCCCATAGAAATACATACATGTCTGTTTTTCATCCATCAACAGATGGATCAAAAATGGACAAATGGAACACCTGTGTGAAAAGGGCTTTTAGGTCAAGATTTGTCTTATCCTCTGGTACCCTCCCTGTCGGTTGCCCTAGAGAGTGCAGTTAATTGACCAATAGGGAGGCTCAAGGCTCTTCCAAAATTGTAGCAAAGTAAGGTAGTGTGAAATCACCTGCTTCATCATTAAACTGTCAGTAAAGGCCAAACTTTTTATTTTATTTTGAGTAAGGGTGGGTGATAAACCCCTGTCAGTTGTTTGTGTTTTTTGCCATCTATGTCCCATTGTGGAAATTTCCCTTCACTTCCTGTCACATAGCTAAAACAGGAAGTGAGAGGAAACCCCCCCAAAGTGGAGGAATCCATGGATGTCACCAAAACTAGTGTCCCCATCGGAAGATGTTCCTTCTATTCCTGTTCTGATGTCAACCCAAAATGTAGGATTTTCTTTTACGTACCGTATTTATCGGCGGATAACACGCACTTTTTTCCCCTTAAAATCAGGGGGAAATCGTGGGTGCTTGTTATACGTCTATATCACTTTCTTTTTTACCAACTGGGTGGGTGGGGATTGGGCGGTGGTGTCATGCCGGCTGTCCTGCCTCTCCTAGCCCTGGGACAGCCCGCTGGCAGATGAAAAAAAATCACTGTCATAGCCCGCACATACCTCATTCTCCCTGTTCTTTCTGGCCACTCTCCTCCTCCAGCTCCTCCTCCCCCTCCCAATGTAGTTTAAGATTGGAGGAGGAGAGCAGTCACATGAAACAGAAGAGAGCGATCATGTGACCATCCAGAAAGAACAGTTATGTACAAGAAGTGACTGGCAGTGATTGTTTTAAAACTTTAGAGTACGCTGGAAGTGCTGACCCAGGAGACTGGGGGGTCTCCTGGGAGTGCAGGGGGGCTGTGCAATGTAAAGGAGCTGTGTACTGTTCAGGGTAAAAATGCTGTGTAATGTAAAGAGGAGCTACATAATGTGGGGGGATTTGTGCGGTGTAATGTACAGGGGGGGGCTTTGGTCTGTGTAATGTGCAGGGGAGACTTTGGTCTGTGTAATGTGCAGAGGGGGTTGGTCTGTGTAATGTGCAGGGGGGGCTTTGGTCTGTGTAATGTACAGGGGGGGGCTTTGGTCTGTGTAATGTGCAGGGGAGGCTTTGGTCTGTGTAATGTGCAGGGGGGGGGGTTGGTCTGTGTAATGTGCAGGGGAGCTTTGGTCTGTGTAATATGCAGGGGGGGTTGGTCTGTGTAATGTGCAGGGGAGCTTTGGTCTGTGTAATGTGCAGGGGAGGCTTTGGTCTGTGTAATGTGCAGGGGGGGGGGCCTTTGGTCTGTGTAATGTGCAAGGGGGGCTTTGGTCTGTGTAATGTGCAGGGGGGGCTTTGATCTGTGTAATGTGCAGGGGGGGGGGGCATTGGTCTGTGTAATGTGCATGGGGGGCTTTGGAATGTAAAAGGGGCTGTTGAAAGTTTTTTTTCTTAAACTTTTTCTCTTAAAATTAATACGGTACTTACTGATAACAGTAAACAGGACAAATAGAGAGGGTGGATCTTTCTAATGAGGGCACAGACATCAATAAAACATGACACAAGTTCTATTCTCTCTCCAATCTATCCAAAACGAAAAAAAAAAATCTCTTTAGTGACACTTACTAGCTATAGGTCACATGACAAGGTGCTCCAAAGAGAGTACAGTGGCATTGCGCATGCGCTGAATTACAGGGCTGAAGGTTTCAATTGACAGCCAAAGCAGCCATCCTTGCTGTAACATCATATGAGATGTGGCAGTGTTCACACATAGGAAAACTCAGTCTCCACAATTGTAACTAGGACAGGTTTAAGCAACATAATTGGGTAACAATTGATTTAAAGGATTTGTAATTACATTTCTTGGTGAAAGGTGTGCTTAACTGCTTCAGCCCCAGAAGATTTCACCCCCTTCCTGACCAGAGTACGCTTTGTGATTTGGCACTGCGTTACTTTAACTGACAATTGTGTGGTCAGGCGACGCTGTACCCAAAGAAAATTTGCATCCTTTTTTCCCCACAAATAGAGCTTTCTTTTGGTGGTATTTGATCACCTCTGCGGTTTTTATTTTTTGCGCTATAAACAAAAGAACAGTAACAATTTTGAAAAAAAAACAAGGGGCCAGATTCACGAATAATTGCGGCCGTGTAACGTAACGCGTTTACGTTACACCGCCGCAAGTTTTCAGTGTAAGCGCCTGATCCTCAAAGCACTTACCTAGAAACTTGCGGCGGTGTAACGTAAAGTCGTCCGGCGCAAGCCCGCCCAATTCAAATGGGGCGGGCACCATTTAAATTAGGCGCGCTCCCGCGCCGGACGTTCTGCGCATGCTCCGTTTTCCCAACGTGCTTTGTGCGAACTTACGGTGGCCCGACGTGTTTGTGAATCGCGACGTGCGTAACGTACTTACGCCGGGAAAAAAAAATTCAAAAGCGGCGCGGGAACGACGGGCATACTTTAACATGGTGGAGTAATTTTACACCATGTTAATAGCACACCTAACTTTGCGACGGGAAAAAAAGACTTGCGCCGACGTAACGACGGGAAAAACCTTTGTGGATCGCCGTAAATCCTCATTTGCATACCCGACGCTGGAATACGACGCGAACTCCCCCCAGCGGCGGCCGAAGTATTGCATCCTAAGATCCGACGGTGTAAGTCAGTTACACCTGTCGGATCTTAGGGCTATCTATGCGGAACTGATTCAATGAATCAGCCGCATAGATACGACCAGAGATACGACGGTGTATCAGGAGATACGCCGTCGTATCTGTTCTGTGAATCTGGCCCAATATCTTTTACTTTTTGCTATAATAAATATCCCAATTTTTATTAAAAATAAATAAAACATTTTCCTCAGTTTAGGCCGATATGTATTCTTCTACATATTTTTGGTAAAAAATAGCAATAAGCGTATATTGATTGGTTTGCACAAAAGTTATAGTGTCTACTAAATAGGGGATAGATTTATAGCATTCTTCTTCTTATTAATTTTTTTACTAGTAACATTGCGATCTGCAATGTTTATCAGGACTGCGATATTATGGCGGGCAGATCAGACACTTTTGACAAATTTTTGGGACCATTGACAATTTTACAGCGATCAGTGCCATAAAAATGCACTGATTACTGTAAAGATGGCGCTGGCAAGGAAGGGGTTAACACTAGGGGGTGATCAATGGGTTAACTGTGTTCTCTCTCTGTGTTTTAACTGAAAGGGGGATGGGACTGACTAGGGGAAATTACAAATCGCCGTTCATACTTTGTATGAACAGACGATCAGTCATTTCTCCCCTGAGAGAACCGGGATCTGTGTGTTTACACACTCAGATCCCGGTTCTCGCTGTGTCTCGAGCGATCGGGGGTACACCGGCTCCAGGGGTGAGCAGTGCCCCTAGTGGCCACAGGGCGAATCAACGTAACATAACGTTGTTTCGCCCAGCCGTGCTATGCTGCCGCAGTAAAACTGCAGCGGCTGGTCGGCAAGTGGTTAAAAGAAGCATTTAATCCTTTTTAGATTGTCAGCTACAGTGAAACACAAAAGCACCTATTTGATCCAGGAAATATAGCAACTACAGATCACAATCAAGCAGTCCATTTTTTTTCGTTTAATAGATAGAAAGTCTTTTGCAAAGAAGCAAAAGTCAAGCTCTTGAATAACACAACTATGACATGTTTAGTATGGATTTAGAAGGAGTCACTACACTAACATATGAGAATGACATGCCTAAATTTCACCCGCTATCCAAGAGGAAATATTACTTCAAATCCACTCCATTGCTAGGATGAGCCCTCTGGGTAGAAGGAGATTGTAGTTTGAGGGCAGCCACAAATCCCTTTCATATTAAAATGGGAAGCAAAAATGTCATCATTGCCAACAGAAATGTGTAGCTGGATCTAATCAATCAGAATATGTTATTTAACACTTTGTGGTCTTTCCGAAAACTGATGCATTAGATGCACTGAGAGAGGTAAAGCATCAGATTAACAGCTCCCACTATGCCAGAAAATGTGTATGGACGTCGCACACTGCTATCATTATAAACAGGGAACAGTGATTTAAATGAAACTTGCAGCGCCACTCTAAGTTGAGACAATTTCCCTGCTGGTTGCAGTGAAGAGAGCTGGCGTCAGTGGTGTAAAAGCATTATTAAAGAGAAGAAAAGGAGCCACTCACCAACCCGATGCATTAGTATGTAGATAAATGCGGCCTCAACCAGCACCACTCCAGCTACACGCACCCTGACATGTCTCGCTCACTCAGGCCCCCGTACACACGACCAGTTTCCTCGGCAGAATTCAGCTTCCGACCGAGTTTCTGGCTGAATTCTGCCGAGAAACCCGGCCGTGTGTACACTTTCGGCCGAGGAAGCTGACGAGGACCTCGGCGAGGAAATAGAGAACATGTTCTCTATTTCCTCGTTGTTCTATGGGAGCTCTCGGCCCGCCGAGCTCCTCAGCGGCTTCAGGGCTGAACTGGCCGAGGAACTCGATGTGTTTGGCACGTCGAGTTCCTCGGCCGTGTGTACGGGGCCTGAGGCTTGATCACTTCACCTTTGTGACCAAGCGGGGCGAAACATGCCAGGGGGCGTGGCTGGAGCGGCGCTGGCCGAGGCCACATTTATCTACATACTCGTTATAAACCATATCACATCATTAAAAACAAGTTTCTTTCAATAAAATGTATCTTGGGGAGCAATAATTTGCCTGCAATCAGCTGTAAAAGTTTTACTCCTTGTATTTTGTATTAGTTTTAAATGCATTTTGTCGGTTCTAGAAAGCCATGCATAACATGTTTACTCCTGTAAGAAAGGTAGCCTACAAATTCTTACGTTTGTGTGCGCACAACCTTATAATGGCTTACCTTTTTAAAAATATGTTACTGTTATTGAGAAAGTAAACCATCTCCATGGGTAATGACTGGTTGGTTAATGTGAGAAGTCAATTACTGAGTAAAATGAATGTAGAGGTAGGTCTAGTCAGTATGATCAGTCTAGACCAACCTCTATATTCTGAGAAATATATTTTCCATCCTGGACCCATCCCTGGTGTCCTGTACAAGAGTAAATAGCAGCATAGTTATCTTATTTAAAAAAAAATCTTACAGGCGGGGGTTTACAGACATTCTCAATGAAATGCATTAAATGGACTTTGATGTGTAAATTTGGTGATTTGTCATGTATTTAAAATCCTGCATTTGAGGGGCCCACTAAACCTGATATGCCCTTCGCCCACAAGGTATAAATCCAGCCCTGTCTGCACTTTATCCCTGGTACATGCACAGTCTAAAGTCCATAGCATTAACTGAATAATTTAAATATAAAATAAAAAGTTAGTGATATTACCACATTGGTCAGTTGAACAGTACATGTGTCTTGGTTAGGTCTGTAAAACCAGATCTAAAAGAGGGACATTTAAGGAGGAAAGAAGACAGAGTGATTGGTTAAACCAAAAAAACGATCGTCTGTGGGCACGTCCATCAATTAAAAATCAACGCATGCTCAGAATCAAGTCGATGCATGCTCGGAAGCATTGAACTTAATTTTTCTCAGCACGTCGTTGTGTTTTACGTCACCGCGTTCTGACACGATCGTTTTTTTAACTGATGGTATGTAGGCAAGACTGATGAAAGTCAGCTTCATCGGATATCTGATGAAAAAATCCATCAGACCGTTTTTATCGGATGAACCGATCGTGTGTACAGGGCGTAAGAGTAAGAAGGCTCTCTGGCATTTGCTTGTCCCTGGGAGTAAAAAAATAACACCAGATGTTCACTAATAGGATTGACAAGGGATTGGACACATGGCAGGACTCAGGAGATACCAAATCAATGTTAATAGCATCACAGTTCAGCTTGGCTACCAATTTTGGAGGACAGAGAATTTGCCAGAATCCAAGCAGAGGTCAAAATCAGACATAGCCTGCATTTATGCAAAGGAGAAAAAAAGGATTGATGTTCATTTAAAATATTTCATATCAAATACATGAACATCCATATCATGCAAAGTAGACTGGCACTGCCATTATGGAGTGAGGAAATAAATGGCATGCTGCAGCACTGGTGGAGTATTATAAATTCTTGTATAATATACTATAATGCTGGCATACTATACTAGCAAAGTTTATCCAGTACATGAATGGATTGAATTAGGCTTTTTTTTCTGCTTCATAAAATAATGGTATATGTTAGTGCTCAATTAGGCAATATTTTAGGGGGGCGTGGCTTGGCGCGCGATGCGAATGGCAGCAGTGTAGAGGAGCTCCGACATTCCGTGGGGCCTGAGAGCTGAAATCGGCCGGATTTCTAAAGGATTATGTCCTCCCAACCCAAGAGAGGATCACACAACCGCTCCCTGCGATCCTTGAACACCCCTAAGAGGAAAATTACCCCAACGAACCTCAGCAAATTCTGCTTCAGCGGCAAAAGCAAGGCCTCCAAGATGGCGCCGCCGCTTAGGCTGAACATGATGGAGGACCTGGAGGATGATGAGGTCTCCCTCCCAGCGTCTGAGGACTCATCTAAAGGTACGGACCGGGCTGACATACCCCTGACCTACGCAGCAATGACAGACATTGCAGCGGATATAAAAAATTCCTTCACCATAGCCATCACAGACATCAAGGCTGAATTACTCAGGCTCTCAGAGCAGATGGCCGTGACGGAGCGCGCTGGCAAGAGGAGAGACAGGGCCCTGCTTAGACTTGATGACATCTCGGCGTCCCACTCACAACACCTGATTGACATGAACAGACAAATTGAGGATTTGGACAATAGGGGACGCAGACATAATATTAGGATAAGGGGGGTCCCAGAAACGGTAGTCCCCGAGGGCATACGACCGGCGCTATCCGCCATCTTCAACAACCTATTGGAAAGGCCAGAACAATCCCCCATCGAATTCGACCGCGCTCATAGAGCGCTAAGACCCAGGGCCCCAGATGATAATCCTCCCAGGGATATCATATGCTGCCTCCCAAACTTCGGCCTTAAGGAAGAAATACTGCTCAAGGCGAGGAATGCAGACCAGATCCAACATGGCGATGCTGCAATACAATTGTTCCAGGACCTCTCGCCAATCACCCTTAGGAACAGGAGAGCACTGAAACCTCTCCTTGCCATCCTAAAAGAAAAGGGAATAACTTACCGGTGGAAGTTCCCGTTCGCTTTACAGGCCGCATACATGGGCAAACAACACCTGCTGAGAACCCCGGAGGATCTCCTGAAATTCTGCGAGGCTTTGCAGATTGCGCCTGTAGAGCTACCAGACTGGTATGCTGACTTCCTTCTACCACCCCTCATCAACAACCCACAGCACTCACCCGGTCCGCCATCACTCTTCTCCCCGATGCAACAGAGAAGCCAACGTGGCAACTCCTACAGAAGATACAACGACTCCCCAGCAACTTCCAAAAGCTCACGGAGCCCCAGAGTGAAGGAAGCACAACGTCTGTAAAGAACCCGGATAACAGACCACCATCTCAAACAAGACAGAAACTTGCTCACATGTGGTAATAACGAGTCGAAAATATCCTTGACTCATCACTTTGAATCACAAGCTCAGCAGTTATGGGTCCAGTTTTTCACTCCCATCCTTACGTTCCCTATTCAAATGTTTCGTCTGGTTTTTTTTTATTACAGTTTTCTTTTTTGGGTCCCTAGTGCCCCACTCAGCATATCACCTTATGCAGTTTCTTCTTTTTTAATATTAATGCCAGAATGCATGGGATGATTCAACATGATAATAACCAGTAGATGGCACTATCTCTCCCGTCTCCAAGATCCATACATCAACGAACACTCTTGAACGGGACAGATCATCTGATAATCACCAACCCACTTCACCTCATCCGCCCACCTCTGCACAATATGCTGAACAGAGTAGCACTCTAGAAGGACAAATCGAGCTATAACCGGCAACTAACCCTTTGCACCCCTACAGGTTTACCTTTGTTTCAATGCCTTTCTCTTCCAGGTTTTAACCTTGTTTTACAGAGAACAAACCAGCCGTGCAAGGAAAAAAAGAGGACTTCCACACCAAGCCTGCCCAGCAGCTACTCAAAGAAGGACCGATACAACCCAACATCCCAGATAACATACATGTCCATAGATATGTTAATCGTGAGTAACCTGCTAACCTGTTGGACGCACACATGGCACACTGCACCCCTTCGGACAGACTATGAAGTTAATTTGAACGGGTGCTCACTTACTCTTTACATGTTTACGCGTACCCCGGTTATACCTGAAAAGGAAAGGATGTAGGCTGGGTACCTTTGCCCTTTATGATCGGGTTTACTTGATGAGATCTAACCCAGAACTGACTGCACCTTGAACTATACTAGCAAATATCCTGTCTGACTGTTACACAGGAAAAGTGGATCTTTCATTGTTTACCCTACAGTGGCAAGGGCCACAGGTGTTTTAAGGAGGACATTATCCTAAGCACCCTATATATTGTTGTTTTGATTCTTCATTATGTGCCTAGTTACAGTTTACCATAGCTACCAGGGTGGAGATCCCTTTTTTGTGCTCTGACAACACACCCAAAAATTCACGCATTAATGAAACGTGTCACAATTGAACTCTATCACACAACAGGCTCTAATTCCAATGTCCACCATGCATGATTCCCTATTTAACATCCTAAACAGGCGGCCTAGTAGACTAATACGACCACATCAGGCACCCTCGAGGTGATCACTCCAGATATCCAGGTTAGTCCTTAGGCACGGGGATGACGGACACACATGACCCGCACACACTTAAATACCGGGTGGGAATCCAATTGAGAAGACAAACTACCAAACTATATGACCTGCCGCCCTATTTTATTTTATGTTAGGATAGAAAATCAGGTCTTAGCATTAATGCCTCTCATAATTGACCACTACTGTATACTAGAGGTTGTCATGAATCTCCACAGTGCTGGCGCACTATACTTCATAGATGTTACCCTGACTGAACTCACATTTGATACAGTTAGAGTCCTGAGTGTTCTATGAAAGCATTGGTTCTTCCTCTTTGTTGTTTTCTTTCTTTTTCTTTGTTTTATGGTTCCGATTTTCAACCAAAACCTTCATCTTAGAGGTGAAACAGCCTCTAAAATAAACCATCAATGGTAATAGATATAAGTAATGACACTGAAGGAATAAGTGAAGGTATCCCCATAACTGACTCGAATACCACACCATTCCACACTGATTAAACCTAATCCCTAAGACAAGTAAATACTACTTTACACCTTGTTTCTTCAACACCTCAATTAAAGCCTACCCCTCTTCCTCTCACCTTCTCCCTACCGGCTTAAGTATACTAGAACTCCAACTATCTCACACACATACTTCTCAGGTCCCATGGCATCTCTCCACACATACAAAACCTAATTCTATATTACCGCATAGTCAACTTCAGGCATTGTCCATTCTCTATATAACAGAGAAGGATTTTGCCCTGAGGCGATTCGTGCGCGTGACTCCCACTCACCCCCAGGAGTATTTACTAGATCTTAATATTTAAGATACTAATTAACTCATCACCCTTAAGGTGTGAATTGAGTACAACTCATCCATACTTACTTTCTCCCCCCCCTAACCCTTTGATCCTAACACCCCTCCTATCCCCCTACCCTGTACCCCCCCCCCCATCCTCCCTCCCCTCACCACACACATCACAGCTCCCCCTCCCCCAGATCACCACCACATAGAAGGCACTAAGTCCACAAAATGGCATACTCATTTCTAGGTAAGTCCCCCATGCTCATTTCACATAACATTAACGGCTTGAACATCCCCGAAAAAAGAACAAAACTACTGAGGGAACTCAAAAAAATCCGTCCCTCTGTGGTCTTCCTACAAGAGACCCACTTCAAAGGGCAGAACATCCCCAAAATCACGAACAACATCTTTACAAAAGCATATCACGCCACCAACCGCCTGGCCAAGACTAAAGGGGTATCTATCTTGCTTAATAAAGACGCACCTTTTGTTCTTCAACACCAAATTTCAGACCCAGAGGGACGTTATATTTTCTTAAAAGGCACATGGGGAGGCTCCCCGATCACTCTAGCAAACGTGTATTTCCCCAATGCAGCACACATCACATTTTGCCGTAAAATCATTGACGAACTTAAATGGTTTGCAGAGGGATGTATTGTTCTAGGGGGCGACTTCAACATTCCCCTCTCCCCACTTAAAGACACATCGAATGGCCACACGCACGTATCTTACAGGACACTGAAACGTATTAAAATACTGCTGCAATCTCTGACACTCGTCGACTCATGGAGAACGATAAATCCCTCAGAAAAAGACTACACCTTCTTTTCACCACCCCACAAAAGATATTCCCGCATCGATATGATTTTCATCTCCCAAAGAGACCTGTGCAGGTTACTAAGAGCTGATATTGGCATAATCTCACTATCCGACCATGCCCCCACTGCCATCACACTACAACTCGGCCCACCTAAACGCTCCACTTTTAACTGGAGACTTAATGCAACATTACTCACTGACCAAGAAATCAGAGACGACATACACCAAAAAATCACGACTTACTTCCAGACCAATCTTGACAATGACACAAACCCCCTAAATAACTGGGAAGCGCACAAAGCGGTAATAAGGGGTGAACTAATCAAATGGGGCTCCAGAAGAAAGAAGGATAGAGAGGGGG
This sequence comes from Rana temporaria, assembly GCF_905171775.1. Lineage (NCBI taxonomy): Eukaryota > Metazoa > Chordata > Amphibia > Anura > Ranidae > Rana > Rana temporaria. Next base: position 260,266,175 of record NC_053489.1, on the reverse strand, counting down.
AAATTGCACGTCTTTCACACCAAATATCCAAATTAGAGACTCAACACAAACAGTCCCTCTCGAAATCCGTAGAAGAAGAACTGCAAACTTGTAGGTCTTCACTGAAACAGATCCTTGACATTAAAATTAGAAAGGCCCTCTTTTTCCGGAAAAACATTTTCTATGAGCAAGGGGATAAAAGCGGGAAACTTCTTGCGAAAGCTCTTAAAGACGCACAATCAACGAACCTCGTTCACGCTATTAAAGATAACCAGGGGGTACTAAGTCATGACACAGAAAAGATTGCCAACCTTTTTTCAAAATTCTATAAAAAACTATATAACCTCCCCGATCAACACAAACCACATCACATCACAAACTCCAAAAAGGAAGCGATATCAGAATTCCTAAAAGATAGCAGACTCCCGACGCTCAAACAAGATGACACCTCCAAATTAGATGGACCAATCAATCTCATGGAGCTACAAGTAGCAATTAAAGATTTAAAAACAGGAAAAAGCCCAGGCCCGGACGGCTTTACGTCCCAATATTATAAGACATACATGAATACCCTTTGTAAACCCCTCCTCTCATCCTTTAACTATTTAGCAAAAAATAAACATAACTCTACCTCCTTTCTCATGGCCCATATTGCAGTGATACCTAAACCCGACAAAGACCATTCTGACTGTGCCAATTTCAGACCCATATCGTTATTAAACGTTGATTTAAAGCTTTTAACAAAAATCCTAGCTAACAGATTGAAACCCATACTTAACAAAATAATTGGTCCCGAACAAGTCGGCTTCATGCCGGGCAGAGAGGCACGAGACAATATTACAAAGGCACTCAACTTAATACATCACGCACGAATATCCAAGACCAATGGAATGTTACTATCGACTGACGCCGAAAAGGCCTTCGATAGAATATCCTGGGAATATATGTTCTCCACTTGTACGCACATAGGCCTAGGAGAAAGCATGTTGTCATGGTTGTCGGCCTTATACCAGCATCCTCAAGCCAGAATAAAAGTAAATAACACCCTATCTGACCCTATAGAGATACAAAATGGGACCCGTCAGGGATGCCCCCTTTCCCCCATTCTCTTTATTATCTCCCTGGAACCGCTGATCAGAGCAGTCAACCTGGCTACAGGCGTAAAAGGACTAAAGGTAGGCAAGAAAGAGTACAAAGTTGCGGCTTACGCAGACGATTTGCTGTTTTTTCTTACTAGTCCCTTCTTTTCAATCCCCAATCTACAGAAACTATTTGAAACATTCGGATATATCTCTAATTTCAAAATTAATAAATCTAAATCTGAAGCCCTTAACCTGACACTACCACATGACCAAATTACCCACCTGAAATCTAACCATGCTTTCCACTGGGTCCCCTCATCCCTAAAATATTTAGGAATAAACTTGACCAACAGTTTAGATACACTTTTCCAGGCCAATTATTCCCCACTACTTAAACAAGTCTCCAATGATCTCAATAAATGGACACCAAAATTATTTTCATGGTTCGGAAGAGCTTCAATTCTGAAGATGACAATCCTCCCTAGACTTCTGTACATTTTTAATGCCTTACCTATACACGTACCGAACTTATTTTTTACCAAATTACTTAGAATACAAAGAAGGTTTCTATGGGCTGACAAAAACCCAAGGATTAGCCTCTCATTACTAACACTACATAAATGCAGAGGTGGAATAGGACTCCCTGATTACAAGAAATATCACCAAGCATCGCATATCACTAGGATAATAGACTGGCACTGCCACAGCAAAGAAAAAGATTGGGTCCAACTAGAGAGGTACATAGCCCCACACCACACACTATTCTCCCCATGGGCCTCCCACTCAAAGATAAGCAAATCAATTAAAAACCCAATAATAGCAAACACACTCAAAATTTGGCATACGGTAACGGCAAAACATGGAATGTCCACGACACCGGGCCCCCTCACCCCGATCTTCGATAACCCGGATTTCCCCCCAGGTCTCCAAGGCAAAAAAATTCCAGACTTACTAGCCCTAAATTGCTTCTCCGGCACCACAGTCAAATCCCTAGACACAATGAGGGAGGAATTTGGTGATATGTGCCCAGGCCCTTGGCTATATCTACAACTGAAAAACTTCCTAGTTAACACCAGATCTATTCCCTCTTATAGCCGACCCCTAACTACCCTAGAAGACATCTGCTATAAAAGGCGACCAGTCCCACACGCTACATCTCTGGCTTATTCCTGGCTCATCCAACCAACGCAAGAAGGTACGAGCAAACACAAAATTAAATGGGAGAAGGATCTCGGTATTAGCATAGATGACAAACAATGGGAAAAAGCATGCATATGGTCACACAAGTGTTCTTTGAGCACAAGATATCAAGAGATTTCCTACAAAATACTAACACAGTGGTATATCACACCTCAAAGGGCCAAAAAATGGTTTGAGACGGCATCAGACACATGCTGGCGCTGCGGTAAGGGCACAGGCACCTTCTTGCACATTTGGTGGGATTGTCCCGTAATTTCAGCCTACTGGAAACAGGTGACTGACTGGATCAGGCACATCACGGAAACAAAAATCACATTAGACGCAGCCGCATGCCTGATTCACATCAACCACCTACCCATTAGCAAATACAAAAGGTCCCTTACCAGACACCTACTGAATGCCGCTAAAACCCTCATCCCTGTATATTGGAAGTCAACCCAGATACCTAAGATCAAAGAATGGTTGGATAGAATCACTTACATTTACAAAATGGAGGAAATTCTGGCCATGAAAACTGAAAATAGCACGAAATTCAACGAGCTTTGGCAACCATGGTTCTTGTTTACCTACTCTGCTGAATACCAGTCCCTATGCAATTAATTATCTTGCACCCTCCCTACTCGTATGTCTTGACTGACATGCTCACTCCGACGAACACACATCCAATCCTGTACTAAGAAGCTGAAATAAGTACCACCCGTACTGCCCTGGACACACCCTATACTCACCCGTCGATAGACTTACCAATGCCTTCAATTTTGCAACCCCTACCCACACCTCTCCCCATCCCCCCCCCCTCCTTTCTTCCCCCTCACCCTTTACCCACCTACCCCCCCTCCCACTTACAAACTATTATTATATGTATTAAATTATCTGAATGTAATTTACCAACTTTGGCTAAATTTTACTGTTCGCAGACATTTATTGTTATCAGTACTTGTTTTGTACCCTGCATAATCCATGTAATGGAACTGTCCCTTTACTTGCTATGTTTATTATCTCTAAATAAAAACCTTTGATTGTGAAAAAAAAAAAAAAAATATTTTAGCTGGACATGTAATATTTGGTCAGAAGTGACATTTCCCTAAAATGGGGTAGACAGAATGGAAGATGGTCATGGAACAGGTAACGAGAGATACTGAATATGAGACACACAATGAGCTGAACAGTTAAGGGGATGAGGATGTGCAGCTAATCATGTACAAAGAATAAAGTCTCGTACACACGATCGGATTTCCATCGGACAAAGCGTAAGACTTTTGCCTGAAGGGCGTTGGCCGTGAACTTATATTACATACAAACGGCAAAGAATTGTCGTCCAACAAACATGAAACTACGTGGTTTTTCAGCTCTTTAGCCTCACCCTTTGGGCAACTTCTGCTAATGTTGTGTTATGGTTAGCATTGCTTCTGAGCATGCGTGTTTGTACTTTGGATTTTTTCCGATGTGCTTCTGTACACACGATCGGATAATCCGACATCACACATTTGTTGTCAGGAAATTTGAAAGCATGCTATTCCCCATTTGTTGGCGGAAATTCCAACAACAACTGTCCGATGGAGCATACAAGCGGTCGGATTATCCGACAACATCCTGCCATCACACAGTTCCCGTTGGAAAATCTGATCGCGTGTATGAGGCTTTAGGCTAAGTTAAGAGTATCCTAGGCACACATAAACCTTGGGATGAAAGACCATATTTTAAACAATACCCCATTGCTAGCAGAGCATTTTTGCCGAGAAAAACGGTCGTGTGTATGTTTTTCGTTGAGAAAAATGTTGTGGATCTTGACGAGAAAGAAAGAAAACAAGTCCTCTTTTTTCTCGTCGGGACTCTCAATTTCCTCGTCGTGTTTCTCGTCGGGCTGGTTTACGGCGAGAAACACGTTCGTGTGTATGCTTAGAAACCCGCGCATGCTCAGAATAAAGTATGAGACGGGAGCGCACCTTCGGTAAAAGTAGCGTTCGTAATGGAGATAGCACATTCGTCACGCTGTAACAGACTGAAAAGCGTGAATCGTCTCTCACCAAACTTTTACTTAACACGCAGTAACATGAGATTAGAAAAAGCAGCCCCAAGGGTGTCGCCAATGGAATGGAATTTCCCCTTTTATAGTGCCGTTGTACGTGTTGTATGTCACCGTGTTTGAGAACGACGAGATTTTGTCTTGACAGTGTGTATGCAAAGAAAGCTTGACAAGTTTCTCGACAAGCCTGACAAGGAACTCGACGAGGAAAATTACGTTTCTTTTACGACAAGATTCTCAGTCGTGTGTATGAGGCCTAAGCAGTATCACAATGGCAGGAGGCAACCCAATGATACATGTGTTCAAATCATACTGTATGTGGAAGCTAATGTATATGAACCTGTGGCAAACAGAGATAATATAATCTTATTTCTTATTTCAGTTCTCAGCAGTTCTTCTACAGTTCTAAAACTACAGAGCAGCTGAGTTTTAAAAGTCAAACTAAGTTAAAGGGTTTGTAAAGGTTCGTGCTTTATTTTCTAAATCGGTTTCTTTAAGCTAGTGCATTGTTGGTTCACTTACCTTTTCTTTCGATTTTCCTTCTAAATGTTGTTTTCTTTGTTTGAATTTCTCACTTCCTGTTTCTCCTCAGTAAGCTTTCCACCATCATCAGAGCCGTGGAAAGTCATTTAGAACAGCTTACTGAACACCTTACTGAGGAGAAACAGAAGGTGAGAAATTCAGACAAAGAAAACAAAGAAAAAAAACATTTAGAAGGGAAATGGAAGGAAAAGGGTAAGTGAACCAACAATGCACTAGCTTAAAGGAACCCATTTAGAAAATAAAAAACAAACCTTTACAACCCCTTTAAAGCGGAGTTCCACCGCTCCGCTTTTCGGAACCCTCCCCCCTTCCGGTAAACTTTATAATACTTTTCATTTTTTCCTCATAAGTCTGACCCTGCCTTGGGCAGGGATTGCAAGGCAGTAACAAAAAACATTTAAAAGTCATTGACTACTGGGCTAGAGGTGGCCACTGGCTGGAGGTGGCCAAATATGCACTTGACTTGCTAGCATATGTTGCTGCATGTGCCACATCAAAGAGGGCCTTCAGCACAGCCGGAGGGAATTGTGTATGAGAAACTGACTTTTAATTAAATGAACCAGACCTGGATCACACCAACTGCTGATGTTACTGATATAGCCAATAATTATATAATTGTATATACATTTAGCTTACAAAAAACACTTTACTGGGTATATGGTGATATTTAAGGATGCTGTGGTGCAGCTGGTTTGAGGGTGTGAGAGTATTTAGTAAGCAGTGTTTTTTTTTTCAAAGAATGCAGTGAGATGCTGTAAAAAAAAGACAACTCTTGAACAGATTGTCAGTGAGAACTCCCTGATGTGCTCTAATAACCTCAAGCTGAAAGGAGAAAACACCCACACCATTAAAAAGACCTGTATTTAAAGTGGTTGTAAACCTCAGTCATGGAATCTGAGCAACGCAAAGCACATATATCTGCAGTGTTTACTTATCTCTCTCTAACGCTGTAGGTGTAATTTCTCTCTGGTGCTTCGTTCCTCTGTTATCAGCATGAGTCACTTCTAAGAAGTTTTCCTGACACATGAAATAAATTTGTGTTGGGAGGGAGAGAGGGGAGAGCTCAGAACATAGCTTGTCTATTCAGAACACAGTTATTCTGCTTTGTTGAAGGGGAAGTGTGTTCCTTTCCTCCAATCAGCTCTCACACACTATACTGTTACTGCAGTCTCTCCGGCGCCGCCCCCTCTTCTGTGCGCCTGAGAGATGAAGAAAGATTTTTTAACACAATCTGCCCTTTTGAAGGGCTGTAGAGAAGAGAAGGAGGATTTGTTTCATCTCTGTGTATCATCTGTGGCTATTCACTTCACTGGGTATATGTGAGGGTTTACAACCACTTTAAAAATAATAAATAAATAAATAATTTCCCCCTGATGTAAATTCAATAATGATAATCACGCTGTCCAGCAATTATTTTCTGATAATCCACCCAATGATCTAAAACCCTATGATGTTCACTGATGATGTATTCGCACTCTCACTGCAAACAGACAGTTCCTTAGCCAGCTGTTTGTCAACAAGCCAGCTGGGGACCCTAGATGATGTCATTGATCAAATATGGTCATGATTGTTTTTGGTCAATGACATTACCCAGGATGCCTGGCTGGTATGTTTACAAACAGCAGCCTGCCAGGGATTTGTCATTTTGAAGTGGTACTGCTACTGCCACAAAATGTCAGAACACTGGCTGATGTATGTATACAATCAGCATTGGATTCAGTCAGGTGTGCTGGTCAAATATGACCGGTTCGTTCAGGCCTGCCCTGAACTGCGCACAGGTTAAGTTCAGGTCGACTCCTATTCAACCTGAACCTAAAGCTTACTTATGTGTTTGAAGGGTACTGATGTATAGAGCTCAATGGACTGGATGTGGAAATGGTGAGAAAGTCAACAGGGCCATAAATAAAGGCAATGTTTTTATTCCATCAATAAACAAGGTAATAGATAAAAAATGAAAATAAAAATAAAAAGAGCCAACGATACCACTTTGGATCCCAAGGGCATTGAAGGGTTAACCCCAATCCGAAGGGCCAGATGGTGGAGTAATGTCCATGCTGTAGAAGATTGAGGCCTGGTCTGGGGGGAGAGAGACCTGATGGCTGGAGGTAGAGGCACATTTGTGTGTGGAAGGTAACACTGCCGCCAGTTGCGGGGATGGTATGTTGCAACCGAGGACCCAGCTGTAAAATCCAGTGACACTTCCTTGAGGGTGTCTCTGCTGATCGTGGCAGAGGGGAAGAAACAACCAGGAAGCAGAACTGGAGACCAGGTGAGCCGAGCCCACGGCAGGTGTGCCTTGATCATGTGAGGTACCAACCAGAAGTGTGAAGGCTTCACATGCCGGTGCCTCTGCCTCCAGCCATCGGGTCTTTCTCCCTGCACCAGGTCTCTGTATTCTACAGCCTGGACATTAGCGCCCCTCCATGCCCCACCAGCTGGCCCTTCAGATAGTGTTAACCCTTCAACGCCATTGGGATCCAAAGTGATATCGTTGTCTCTATTTATTTTCATTCAAACTTTTTTTATCCATTATTGATGGAATAAAAACATTGGGGTAGATTCACGTACCTTTAGGCGGGCGTAGCGTATCTCCTATACGCTACTCCGCCGTAACTTCGAGAGGCGAGTATGGGATTTTCAACGATTTTGCCGCCGAAGTTACGGCGGCGTAGCGTATTAGGGCCGGCGTAAGCCCGCCTAATTCAAATGTTGAAGCTGTGGGTGTGTTATGTATATTAACTGTGACCCCACGTAGATGATGTTTCGATCGAACGGCGCATGCGCCGTCCGTGGACGTAACCCAGTGCACATGCTCCAAATGACATCGGCAAATCATCATGCTTTCCACGTGAACGTAAATTACGGCCAGCCCCATTTACGGACGAGTTACGCAAACAACGTAAAATTTGAAAAATTCAACGTAGTTCCGATGTCCATACTTAACATTGGCTGTGCCATGTTTTTGGTGGTTTATCTTTACGCCTGAAAACCCCTTTACGTAAACGGCGTATCTTTACTGCGACGGCCGGGCGTACGTTCGTGAATAGGCGTATCTAGCTGATTTACATATTCTTGGCCTAAATTAGCGTACACGCCCCTAGCGGCCAGCGTACATATGCAGTTAGGATACGATGGCGTAGGAGACTTACGCCGGCCGTATCTTGGCAACATTTAAGCGCATCTCAGTTTGAGCATACGCTTAAAGTTGCGACGGCGTGGATTCGGACTTACGACGACATATCTACTGATACGCCCGTCGTAAGTCTTTATGAATCTGCCCCTTGGTCTTTATTTTTTGGCCCTATTGACTTTTTCACCATTTCCACATCCAGTCCATTGAGCACTGTCCAACAGTACCCTTTCTTCATGCTACTGTACATCCTTCCATATGCCTTTGGTCAGCTGCACTGGTTCTGGTTAAGTCATAACTTTCTGGTTGCCATATACCATCATATGATCCACAGTTTCTAGTGCTTAAGGAACTATGTTTCTTTTTTTACTCACTTGTTCAGCAGTTTAATGCCCCTTTTATTGCATCTAGCCCTCCCTATACATAGATATATTGCCCACTGTTCTGCAATACATGTGCCTATGTCATTGATGTCTATCACTATTATCAATGCACAAATACAATATCCTGTTCAGCAGCACAATGTTATGATTTTCATTTCAGATTTGCTCGTAAACAGTCACCATACAGTTAAAAACAAAAATAGCTGACACTTACCAAGCTCATGAGCCTTGTAAGAAGAAGTCATGTAAGCACTTTCATCCTTTCTCTGAGATGGTAATACTCAATTGGCCAACAAATCAGATGATGCCAGGTATTGATTTTAGAACTGATAGGCAAGTAGTGATCTTATTAAAGTAATACTGTAGAAGCATACAGTATCTAAATATAAAACACGTAATATGAATATATGAGTATTATGAGTATATAAAATATATATGAGTATATAAAATATTGTTAGTAGGAGAGGATGTGAGTGAAAATCACTTTGACAGAGCAGAATAGGGAAGCAACTGTAATAAATGTGTGTAGAACAGTGAAATACATCCTAACATTACCAACTAAAATGTTGATGTCTCTGAATAAATACGTCCTGTAAAAAAAAAAAAAACAATGTTTAAAAACATATTGACCACTTCAATACCGGGCACTTTCAACACCTTCCTGCCCAGGACAATTTTCAGCTCTCAGCACTGTCACACTTTGAATGACAATTGTGCAGTCATGCAACGCTGTACCTAAATTAAATTGTTATTCTTTTTACACAAATAGAGCTTTCTTTTGGTGGTATATAAAGGGTAAATTCATTCTGTGGAAAAAAAATGTGCGCTTATTATTATTTTTTTGAAACCTGTAAAGCATTGCACCAGCGATCACTAAATCGCTGGTGCCATGCAGTTCTTCAGTAGGTCTGCCATTGTATCTGCTTGCCCGTACATCCCGTAAGGATAAGCAGATACAATCTGACAGGAATCATAAATGAGCTACCACAGCGCCTCACAGCGACGTGGTAGTTCATTGAAAACTACAAACGACAGCTGCTGACCTTGTAGTTTTCCATGCCCAGAGCTCTGTCAATCAGTGACATGGCTGGGTGGTTGAAACCCTGCTCGGCCATGTTATTTTAAAATTGTGACAGCTAGCGGGGAAGGAGAAGAACCCCGCTAGCTGTCAACGCGGGGATCAGGGGGGTGCAAGGTCAAGTCCGTTCGTAGCATGTTACATCTTGAATATGGGTATAACATGTAACATGTTATCAAAGGTTAACTTATCCTTCACATCGCAGCAACTTAACGCCTTCAAACCGAGCATCAGAATGGGGAAGAAAGGAGATTTAAGTGACTTTAAACGTTGAATGGTTGTTGATGCCAGACGGGCTGGTCTAAGTATTTAAAAAACTGCTGATCTACTGGGATTTTCACACACAACCATCTCTAGGGTTTACTGAGAAAATATCCAGTTGTGTGGACAAAATACACTTGTTGATGTCAGAGGTCAGAGCAGAATGGACAGACTGGCTCGAGATGATAGAAAGGCAACAGTAACTTAAATAACCACTTGTTACAACCAAGGTATACAAACTACTATCTCTGAACACACAACACAACAAACCTTGATGGCGATGGGCTACAGCAGCAGAAGACCATACCGGGTGCCAATCTTGTCAGCTAAGAACTGGAAACTGAGGCTACAATTCGCACAGACTCACCAAAACTGGACAATAGAAGATTGGAAAAACATTGCCTGGTCTGATGAGTCTCAATTTCAGCTGCAACATTCAGATGGTAGGGTCAGAATTTGGCATAAACATGAAAGCATGGATCCATCCTGCCTTGTATCAACAGTTCAGGGGGGGGGGGGTGTAATGGTGTTGGGGATATTTTCTTGGCACACTTTGGGCCTCTTAGAACCAATTGAGCATTTAAACACCACGGCCTACCTTAGTATTATTGCTGACCATGTTCATTCCTATATGACTACAGTGTACTCATGTTCTGATGGCTACTTCCAGCAGCATAATGCACCATGTCACAAAGCTCAAATCATCTCACCGCTGGTTTCTTGAACATGACAATGAGTTCACTCACTCCAATGGCCTCCACAGTCACCAGATCTCAGTCATGATGCTATCATGTCAATATGGACCAAAATCTATGAGGAATGTTTCCAACACCTTGTTGAATCTATGCCACCAAGAATAATAAAAGTGGGCCCAAGCCAGTACTAGTAAGGTGTACCTAATAACGTGGCCGATGAGTGTATTACTACTATATAAGCTACGTTGTCTGTCTGTCTGTCTATGGCTGCGCAGTAGATAACAGTCCTTTCCTAAGTAAAACAGAACTCCACCCCACCCAAAGATAACAAGATAAAAATTAATAACTTATTAAAAGATAACACGGCAACTAATCAGATTTTGTTGCAATGCTCATCTTAACCCAGAACTTTATTCTGCAGTACTTTTTTCTTCCTTTAGATGTCCTCAGTCTGATAGTCAGCATCATTTAACTGACTTTCTCTGAGCCCGGAACATCCTGGAACCACCTCAGCCTGTGACTGGACTGTGAAAGGAGATGCAACTAGAGTTTTCACCTCATCCCTTTAAACCCGAACACATATTAATTACACAGGTTCTGAGGCTGATTAAATGCAGATAAAGCACCAAGTGAGTTTAATTACCCCCATTCATCAGCAAACAGTAATTAATATGTATTCGGGTTTAAAGGGATGAGGTGGCAACTCTAGATGCAAGAGAAAATGTGAAAAACTGCGCTATAAACCAACATGTAAATAAACAGTGGAAAATGTCTTGAAATATAAACAACACAAATACCACATTCAGTGCATGAATGTGAATGTAACCCATGTGATTTTATATTGAATAATGTAAGAGTCCAATTGCCAACAAATAAATGGCAGCAAAAAAGAAAAAAAAAGTCTTAATATATGTCAAGCAAAAATTATTCAACAATGACAGAACTCTGGATGCAACACAATAATGAGCTTATATATATTACTATGCTCTCGCCTCCTGTCAGCATGCTTCTTTTCAGCACATATACCCCTGTCACACTAGCCCTGCTTTATAGGGACTGCAGAAGGTGGATTCCAAGTCAAATTCAGGTAATTACATTTCTTAAAAATAAATGTAACAATTTATTAATGATTATTGAGCTGCAATATTTTGTGTTTTTATACATGCCTAGATTTCAGCTTTAATATTGCTCAGGTGGTTATAATGTAGACAGACTAGAGTTTTTTGTTTGTTTTTTATCAACAGAACTGGAGTTACACATGAAAAACACACAGACAGTATACAGCTTGATTGTTGTACTTTAAAACTTTATTTTTGTATGATTCTTTATATTCATAACAGCACTGGAAACATAGAAACATGTAGGCACAGATTAATTCTGTATCTGTATTTTAAGTAAAATAGATGACATTTCAACAATAAATACAACTTGAATGTTACACGGTATAATGTAATAAATATCATGCTCTTGTGTTAAAATTAGCTATTCATCTTACATGTTACCAGTGGTTTATATACATATTAGAACTTGTGTACATTTGCATACATTCCATAAAGAAAAAGAAAAAAGAAAAGAAAAACATAAAATATATTAAAGCTATATATTATTTTATATTTTCTACAATTTATCATTTTTACTACTAAAATAAGCATTTTTTTTTATACCAATGTGAGCATAACACTCATTTAAACCAGCATACTCTATGCAAAATAGTACTCAAAAAAACTACAATAACCATACAAGGGTATAAAATATGGTAGGAATTCATATATAGTATTGCTTACTGGCCTTGCTTATATTCATGCAAGACATTTTTAACAGATCATGGCTTTAATACATTAAACATGATAAAGTTATATGGAAACCAGCATGTTTTGCTTTATTTTACAATGTTTACATTATTTATTTTTTGCTTTTTATAAAGATATGTTTTATATGATTATTTATTTGTTTTAACAGTGATCCAAACCACTACAAAATTGTTGAGTTTTCTGCTAATACACAAAGAAAATGCTGCCTTATCTGTATGGAAACGATCCATAAAATTTTCCCTAAACAGAAAATGTACTGTAGATAAATACTGTAAACATAAAAATTCAATAAATATTTTTTTTTTTTTATAAATTATTTAAAAAGTTTCATTACATGTTTGACAAGCATTATCTTTTCTATATCTGAATATCATGGCACATTTATTATGATATATGACATAGAACTCACATATATATTTAGGTAGTTTAAAAGAACTTTCCATGTTTAACCAAAATGTGTCCAATTTCCCCTGATCCTAGCTAATAGTCATCTTTGGATTTACTCTTCCAAATCCACCATTTGGTAGCCCCCGTGTTAGCTTTCTTTAGTTTATAACTAAGGCAATCACTATCTTTTAGGTAACCAATTAATTTTTTTTATTGTATAACTAAATGTTAAAAGCTGTTTCAGTGTTTGGTGGGATGCGTAATATAAAACCTAAATTAGTGCAATTAAGGGCTACGCCTTGCTTGAAAAAAAAAAAAAAAAAGAATATTGACACCATTTAAGCTACTTTCGCACTGGGGCTGCCGAGCATTAGCTAATTTTTGCGGTGCTTTTGCTGAGATTTTAAGCCGCTAGCGTGGTGCTTTGAAACCCCAAAGAAGGGATTAAAAGCGCCCGTGTTGCGGCGCTTTTGAAATGCTTTTCAGGCGCTTTGGAAGCACTGACCATTCATTTCAATGGTCAGTGCTTCCACCCCAAACCGCCCCAAAAATGCTGCATGCAGGACTTTTCAGAACGTCCCGCAAGTACACTGCCCCAGTGTAAAAAGTCGCACTGAAATGAATGGGAGGCAGTTTTCAGGTGTTATATAGAGGCTATTTCTAGCGCTAAAGCGCCTGAAAACTGCCTCAGTGTGAAGCCAGCCTAACTGTTCTTTATTTAAGTAGCATTAGGCTGGACATACACCAAGCAAATTAAATTAGCGGTCTCTATTGAATGTCCCTTTGCTCCGTCAAATGTTTTAGTAGAACCCCTTCCTAGCAATCTAGTCAATTTGTAACTAGTCAGGTAGGCTCCAATATGACATATGAGCTGCTGAAAGATCTCAAAAATGTTTATTCTATCAGTTTTCATTGTGTATAGCCATTGAAACATCTTGATGTCTATTTGGGATAGAAATGCATTTTGACAATTTTTTATCACATCCTATTTTCTGTATGTAGAACATCAAAGTAGAATTCCATTAAAAAACGTAAATTACTCTTAAAACTGTCTCCTTCTCTCTACTAACATCTATTCTGACTAACCTGTGTAAGAAATATCATGTCAGCCAGAGGCCGCTGCAGCAATGAGGAGGGATCGCTAATAAGAGATGGGCCATAGGAGCCATAGGAGTCTATGGTTGAAGTCACTCTTTCAGGCTTTATAAGCTGTTGTTGAGTGCTCTGTCCTCTCCCCTGCAGGTAGGGTTGCCACATCATTCCTGTAATCAAGGACACATATTAATTACACAGGTTCTGTGGCTTATTAAGGTGGTAATTAAACTCACTTGGTGCCTTATATGCATTTATTCAGCCTCAGAACCTGTGTAATTCACATGTGTCCTGAATTAAAGGGATGATGTGGCAACCCTACCTGCAGGCTGCAGCCATTTCTGGCTTACTAAGCTAATTATATAACAGGACCAGAGCTGGCTAAAAAATAGGTAAGTATCCAGATCTTTCTTGCACAGGTTAGTCAGAATAGGTGCGGAGATGAGTTTTAAGAGTTATTTGTTTTTTGCATGGAATTTTCCTTTAAGTTGAAATCAAGCCATGTTGAAGAGTGCTCCTGATCTGCTTGTACCTTAAAATGTGCATAAAGTAAACAAAAAATTGTTTTGAAACAATGTGGAACATTTAGAACTTCTTTCTGTTTTTTATTGCTGTCTGGCCCCGTCTTGAGATGTGCCCTTGTGACAATTGTCTCAGCTACAGGCAACTTGTATTTGTCCTCAGAGTAGGAATATAGAGGAGATCTTCCAAAGGGTAAACCTGTTCTGGTTACAACTGTGTAAAAGTGGATATCCTCTCACTTCAGAGAGACCTTCTTTTATTCCCTATGTTGTCTCTGGAACAGGAAATAAAGGAGGAACTCTACAACTGAAGACAAAAAAATGACCAGTGTCCTAACTATTCCCTGCTCTATCCAAGTGTAGAAAAAAAGTTTTGGTTTTACATAAACTTTATGGCTGCTAATTACAAGTGTTAAGATGCTCTACCTATGAATTTTGTAAATTCAGAACCCTATTAAATATGTTAAGTATGCTTCAAAAGAACATAGCGGATTTAAGCATTTAAATGCCACACAGATAGAAAGGGCCTGCAGTGCGGCGTGAGGTCAAGTGCAGTAAATTGAAGTAATCCTGCGTTTACTTCAAGTATCCAATCATGCTGAAAAAAAAGAAAAAATAACTTGATATTTGGAAGGATTCTATGTTCACCTCGCTGCACTTCAACTGACTTTACATGTCAGAAAATCAAACCCAATGGACATGTTCAGACCTGTCAGCCATCCTTTTGTGCTTGGATATATAGTTGTTCTTTAGCTTAGCCTGTAAATACTAAACTGTAAAACACGTAGTGCAAAGGATGGGTTTTACATCTAGGACAGTTGTGGACATTGCAGTCTTTTTGTGCTTTACTAGATGGATCACACTAATATAAAGTACTGAATGTAACCTCAGTTGTAGTTCCGAACCAGTAATAGTAGTCAAATATACAACTCCTTGTTGAGAATTGTAAACATTCGTTTATGGAAACAAATTCTTACCATTGTTGTAACCCATAAAAGATATTTTAGAAGTTAAAAATACTGCATTTTACATCCATTTTATCGTGGATGCCTCATATATTTGCATATTTCATTTTAGAACATTCTGCAAGTCTGGCCTAAAAAAAATTGAGATACAGTTTGTTTAAAATACAGCTTGTGCTTTGAAACAAACTGATACAAAAGACAAATAATAATAATAATAATCTAGTTTGGCTAAAAAAAAAAGATATTTCAAGACATGTAGTGCTTAGCTGTACTCCCAATGGTTTCCAGAGAGTGTTCATCTCCTTTACAGGAACAAAGCCTCAGCACACACCTCCGTTGTACAGAACTTACTGGTTCGGAACATGCATGTCCACAACTGCTCCTTCTACAATAGCCCTTGTATCTGAAAATGATGCTAATCATGATGTGCTGGAGGCACTGAACCCACAGATGACATATAAACAATCTTATTATTCTTATTATACTCTATTATTAAAGTATACCTAAATACATTGTTTTTACATTAAGAGTGTTTAGGGATTAGAACCACTATCAGCTTTCTGTATTGAAGTCTGTGTCCCCATTATGGAGATGTATCGTCTTAAATTGCCCCGATCACCAATGTCATTGGGAATAAAAGTGAGGGTAAATCCAAAACTGTGATTTGCCACTTAGAGAGGTGAACTCTTCCAACACTTATTCCAAAGATACCTGTGTAAGAGGGCACTATGCATAGGTTCACACTGTAGCAGGTGTGGAATGCGTGTAAATCGCACATGTTCTCGCACCCGCAATCAGAATGTGCTGCTCTCTAGCAGATGAACAAGAGTGCCATTCCCCATGCATCAGAAAATATGGCACCTTTTTTGGGTGTGCGAAACTGCATGGTGTCAAAGCACCAAGCGATTCAATGTGGCCGTATTTTAAAAAAAAGGGACGGTGTCTGGGACTTTTTCCACGTGTTTCCTGCAGGTACAGCAGCCCAATAAAATTAATACTCTGATGTGCCTGTGCAAAGGTGAGCAACAACACCGGCAACAGTGTGAATCTAGCATTCCTCACATTGGAAAAAAAAGCTGGTTACACAGTAGACAATTTTCTTGTACAATTTTGCTTTAGATTTACCAAACCATATAATATGAAATCAAACCTAAACACTTTCAAGTTGTTTTCAATCAGTCAGGCCCTTGCACTACATAGGTGGAGGTAAATCTAAAGGAAATGGACCAAAAAATATATAATAATGTGTATAATGTGTAGCCAGCTTACGTCTATAGGGCAGGAAGTGAAATTTCCCAGATGAGATACAGATGGCATTAAAAAAAACTGACAGCAAGTTTTACCCTTCCCACACTATCTGGTCCTGTAATGAATGGCTTGTCTAACAAGTACATAGTAGCTACATTTGAACATCTCACATAAATCCATTGTAGGATACATTATGTCACTAGTTACAGGTAGCAATATTCCACTGCCTAATTGATACGATACATGCATCAACCAGGACAGAGCCCACTATACCCAATGGCATATCAGAGACTTAAATGTATTGTAAAGTAAAAGTGGTAATACAAACCCTTTAACTCCGGCATTCTTATGCATTCAAAAAAACTGAACACTGTGCACAAAACTGGCATTGCGCACTTTCCTTTCATTTGAACCTGAACTAGTCCATATGCTACATCACAGTAAGGATTTGTAAGGAATGAATAATGGAAGCTGCCATAATGGCCTTGATTACTAAGGTGCAGGCTCCAGAGATGTCCCCCTGCCCTAAACTGGGAAAATGTTATGTGAGAAACATCCAAACTAAGTCCTGCACACATGTCCAGGTCAGTGGCCTCAAACCTGCCCCATCGAAAACAAGTCAGCAATGGCAGCCATTACCCTTACAGAATACTAATTTGCAAGGAATACTTTTAGCCTGTGTTCATTTATATTACACCAATCTGTGAACATGATATACCTAAATATGGAATAAAAAATGGAACTTCCACTGTACCTGAATGGAATTTTAATGTGAAGATGTAATGTACATCTTTAATAAATTAACCCCTGTATTGGCCACTTTGGTCCTTGCAGCACAACTATATAGAGATGTTTAAGTATGCTTTAGTCAGGTGAAATTTACAAAATCAGTATATATATATATATATATATATATATATATATATATATATATAGAAAAAATATAGATTCAGCGCCAACATAAAAAATATAAAAAAATTGTGTCTAAGCTGCTCCTCTGTATTAGGTGTGAGCCATAAATTTGTAAAAAGTGATTGTAGAGGGTGCTAAACTATAGTGATTGCTCCTATAGATATACCTAATTAAGTCATAATTACCTATATAAATAATTAGTATACAAAACAAATACACACAGGTGATGGTATTACAAAAGCTAGTATTGCAATAGTGACAGTGATCACTACTAAAATAAGTCCCAATATTAGTGTTGAATCCAATGATGAATCCGCTTCACAAATACGTGTAGACTATACATATATATATATAAACCCATTGATTGATTATATATATATATATATATATATATATATATATATATATATATATATATATATATATATATATATATATATATATATATATATATATATATATATATATATATATATAATCAATGGATTTACTAAATAATGGGGTGGATTCAGAAAAAAATGGAGAGTGCAACATCTGGTGCAGTTGTGCATGGTAGCCAATCAACTTCTAAATTCAGCTTGATCAATTAAGTTTTGACAAAAAAAATAAACAAACTGGAAGCTGATTGGTTTCTATGCAGAGCTGCACCAGATGTTGCACTCTTCAGTTTAACTAAATCAACCTCAATGAGTGAAATGAGTAGTAGAGTTATCTCCAGAAATCTATTAATTAGCAGAACTCAGTTTGTTCAGACAAACGTCATGTGATATAATTCTTCAAGGCTATATCAAATCATCACACTTGATTGACAAACAGCCAAAGAACACATATGAGTATATTTAACCTCCCTGGCGGTATGATTCTTTCAGAAAAAACATGCTGAAAGCGGTACCATTATTTGCAAGGAAATTTGGCATTTTATATTGTAGGTCTGTAATTTTTAGAAATAACTCACTTAAATCTGACCAAACAAGATTCTAATAGGCATCCCGTGTATTACATTTTTTTAAAAACAAAATTATAAATTATAATATAATAAATAATTATAAATAATTATAACAAATAATAATATAATTATAATAAAAATTATTCAATAATGTAATCAAATTAAAATCACTGAAATTTGCTCAGTTGCAGAATTGTTGCTGTCATTATTTTTTTTTTTTTATGACGAATTTCCCCACAAATCGCTATCGCACAATTCTGCAAGTGATTATAATTTATTATCGCTGTTTTTTAGCTGATCTAAAACTATTTTTGACATAAAGGGACACTTTTGGTTGCTATGGACAATCTACAGTTTGCAGGGAGAAAAAAAGGTTTTTATTATATAAAATTACATGCAGGGCACTGGGCAGACCACTAGGGACAAGGGGGGTGTGTATTTTTTACATACAGTACTGTAATCTATAAGATTACAGTATACTGTATGTAATGTGTTTGTTTACGTTTTTGAATTTGGCGCCGTTCTCCGTCCCCGTGCGTCGTAACGTCGCAGGGAACGGAGATCGGCGTCACACGGAGGCACTATGTGAATCGAGCGAGGTCCCGCTCGCTCACACAGCGCAGTGGCATCGCTGGATCCAGGGACAAGGTAAGTAAAAAGTGCCTGTGGATTCAGCGAGGCGAGCCGAGACTGACTCGGGGTTACCGATAGTAGCAGGAAAATCTAACCCCGAGTCAGTCTCGGGAAGACCGCCAGGGAGGTTAATAAATCATGCAAAGTACAATGAGATGTGCAAATTATGGAAACTCTTAGCAAATCAATTTGGAATAAATTATTTTAATAGATTTTATGGTGGTAATATGTTTGCTCCTGGTTACAGCACATCCCCGCTGTACTTTGTCTTACTAAATAAACATGCTTTGCTTCTTCCTTACTTTATGTATTACACCTACATTAGTTTGACCTTCCAGTACAATGTCTGGGTATGAAAAAGAGAACATTTATTTGATTATGATTTGACCTCAGTGCCTGCCATGTTTAAAGAAGGACTAAGCAATCCAATGTGAGGTCGTGGTGTTACATCTCTTTATCCATTTCCAACTAATCCTAGGACTAATTCAATGTAAGACTATTCATAAAATGATCTATGTAATATTTTTCTTTTGATTTACAAGCATGAGCGACAGAAACTTTGTCAGTGAACATAAACTTCAACTGATATATTTAGCCGTTAATGGCCAATTTAGCAGCTATCGCTGAGACTATGATTGATTGCAATGAGGCCAACATTATGCATTTAACAAAAGGACTAAGACCGTCCAGACACATTGCACGCATAGTACAAGAAGGAAAATTAGATTCTGTATCACACCCAGTAATATGTTAGGGGTCCATCCTTCAGTTTTAGAAAAAAATTCAGCCATTTTAAAAGCATTTTATGTACTTCAGTTGAAAAAGTGCAATTTTGTACTGCCAAAGACACATTACCCTTAAAATAAATGAAATCGCTTACTGAAAGAAATGTGTAGCATACCATTGCTTATTTTTGCAATTGGAAATAATAGTTGTCTGGCTTTTGTGAGGATCCAATGGCTTCAATACTTTTCAGACTGTGAGCTGGCACAAGAACCCAGATTGTGTTACCTGACTTTACTTTAGTTTTTTTGAAAATTATGTTTATTCAAAAAAAATTTGAGTACCTGACTTTACTTTAACTTCATTTGCACATGATAGCTAAGCATCTAACATTTTCACTTGCACAAGATAGCTAAGCATCTAACATTTCCCTTAGAAACTAGATAAGGCATGCTTCATACCCCTCTCAGTACGACTTAACCTTAATGCCCTGTACACACGATAGGTTAGTCTGATGAAAACGGTCTGATGGATTTTTCCATCAGTTATCCGATGAAGCTGACTGATGGTCCGTCGTGCCTACACACCATCAGTTAAAAAAACAATCGTGTCAGAACGCGGTGACGTAAAACACAACGACGTGCTGAAAAAAATGAAGTTCAATGCTTCCAAGCATGCGTCGACTTGTTTCTGAGCATGCGTGGATTTTTAACCGATGGACGTGCCTACAGACGATCGGTTTTTTACTATCGATTAGGTATCCATCAGATAATTTTAAAACAAGTTCCATTTTTTTTAACCTATGGATAAATAACCTATGGGGCCCACACACGATCGGTTTGGTCTGATGAAAACGGTCCATCAGACCGTTTTCATCAGACTAACCTATCATGTGTACGCAGCATAATTGTGACGGATGTAGGATTTGCTTGTTATACAAAATATATGTGCTTTTCTTAGATTTTAGTTTTTTCATTATGTTTTTTTATGTTAGCACTAACTTAAACTAGGTATTTAGAATAACACAATATTAAAAAAATAGCACAGTTACAGACCACTGTTAAAGGCCTGTACAGGTTTCACATCTAAATTGTGTGTCAAAGAGTGTTATAGAGAATTGAATGGAAATGCAGCAAAAGGCTATAAATATATATTGTAGAGATTTTTTATAAATTGTAAAGGAAAGAGATTTCACACTGCTGTCAAGCAAATGCTAAAGACAGTCACTAAGATTCTGTTATACAAACAGGTGTTTTTATAACAGGAAAAAAAAGGCTATGGTTTATTTTTAAATGGAGTTGCTGCCCATTACAAGCAAGGCGATTTCAAAGTTGGTTTAAAGAAAATAAGCATTACACCTGACAATATTAGTTGCAATAAACAGCATTTTTGTTCTTGACTTTTTTTTTTTATAAATAATTTACTTAAACTAGGTAATTAGAATAACACAATATTTAAAAAATAGCGCAGTTATAAACCACTGTTAAAGGCCTGTACAGGTTTCACTTCTAATTTGTGTGCCAAATAGTGTAAGAGAATTGAATGGAAATGCAGCAAAAGGCTATAAATATATATTGTAGAGATGTTTTATAAATTGTAAAGGAAAGAGATTTCACACTGCTGTCAAGCAAATGCTAAAGACAGTCACTAAGATTCTGTTATAAAAACAGGAGTTTTTATAACAGGAAAAAAAAGGCTATGGTTTATTTTTAAACAGAGTTGCTGCCCATCGCAACCAGGGTGATTTCAAAGTTGGATTAAAGAAAATAAGCATTACACCTGACAAAATTAGTTGCAATAAACAGCATTTTTGTTCTTGAACTTTTTTTTTATAAATAATTTACTTTGGTTTTTACCTTATAGAATTGGTTCTTTCTCACCAGAAGACAGTGATGTACTGAATATAACTGATTCAATAAAAGTATTCATCAATCCAATCATTTTCCTTATGTAACTTTCCTTATGTAACTGGTTGCATGCCACTTTTATAGCAACTTTGTAAAATTAATAATAAACAAGATATTTGTGAATCAGCATTTTAAGTGTGGTAACCCAAAATAGTTCCAAAGAATGCACTTTATTGCAGCATGCCTTAAATATATTTATTATGATAGAAAATGCACTTAAAAAAAATGAATATTGTTGCTTTTGGGTATGTGCCATCATGCAAAAAAGCTTCAGATAATATAATCCTCAGTTTGGAATGGGACAGCAATGCTGAGTGTATTACCAGATGCAAAAGCTAGATTTCTATACTCAGACACCAAACAGGTGAATTTTATTGTGTTTATTCTGAAATACATGATTATTGCATGCAAATTAATATTTTTAGTCTGAGTTTATATAAAAAAAACTTTTTTTTGGAAGCATTTCTAGCAAATAACATGCTGGAAATGAGAGTTCAGTCTTATTAAATTATACTGACCACTGTGAAAATTGAAATCAATTTTACTCTGAAGTAAGTACAATTTTAACCCCAGTCCTGTCTGAGGCTATATAATTACAAATCATGTGCCATTTCTTTCCAGATTTTAAAATGATTGCATTGCCAAGTGTTGAACATGCTAGTGTCCCATTTTCGGTGATGCTGAAATGGGTGTAGCTCTATCCCATTTACATTTATGGGCCTTTACATAACCACACATTTCCCTTTCAATTTTTCTTTTCTTTTTTGCTGTTTGCTCTTTTTGCCATCTATCTGGAGGCTCACAGTCCTGCGTTTCTCAAGGTTTAGTAGCTCTTGAAACAGCTCTTTCACATTGTGGTTCATCTTGGCTGATGTCTCCATAAAGGCACATTTCCACTTTTTTGCTATTGCTTCTCCTTCTGAGCTTTCCAGTTCTCTGTTTTGCGTTTCATCACTTTTATTTCCAACCAGCATTATAGGGATGCTTTCAACATCCCCTTTAATCTGACAAATTTGTTCATAGATTGGTTTCAGTTCTTCAAGGGATTGCCTGCTGGTCACAGAGAAAACCAAAATGAAGGCATGTCCTTTTGATATAGACAGACGCTGCATAGCTGGAAATTGGTGGCTTCCAGTGGTGTCTGTAATTTGTAAAGTACATATGCTTTTATCACAGCTTATCACTTGTCTGTAGGTGTCTTCGATTGTTGGGATGTAACTTTCTCGAAATGTGCCTTTCACAAACCTTAGGACAAGGGAACTTTTACCGACTC
This sequence comes from Rana temporaria, assembly GCF_905171775.1. Taxonomy (NCBI): domain Eukaryota; kingdom Metazoa; phylum Chordata; class Amphibia; order Anura; family Ranidae; genus Rana; species Rana temporaria. The sequence goes on along the minus strand of NC_053489.1, from coordinate 260,243,380 downwards.
CTCCTGCTCCAAACACCACTACTCTGTAATCATTACTTTGTTCTGGCATTTTCAGAATAAATCAGATGTCTTCCTTGAGAAAAACACCTACAAAGAAACATAAAAATATCATCAATGCTATGCTTTGTGGATAGTTTTTTCACTGACTGTAAAAAAAGCAAAAAAAAAAAAAACATGTTGCCAATATGTTTGTTTCTCTGTTGTTTATAACATTAGATTAAGCCAAGGCTTTACTGCAGAAAAGAGAGATGGAATCTAGATTTGGTTAAATCACATTGTCACAGCATTCTTGAGGAAGACGAGCTTGTGCTTCATCAAAATGACTAAATAGAATTTCATCACTGACTGCTTATCCATTAAGCCCCATGGGTGCTTCTTTATCTTTTGGAATACACAATATATTACCAAAAGTATTGGGAGACCTACCTTTACAAGCACATGAACTTTAATGGCATCCCAGTCTTAGCACGTAGGGGTCAATATTGAGTTGGCCCACCCTTTGCAGTACTAAGGCCCCGTACAGACGACCGAACATGTATGCTGAAACTGGTCCGCGGACCAGTTTCAGCATACATGTTCGGTCGTGTGTAGGCCCGAGCGGGCAGGATTCCAGCAAACATTTGCCCGCCGGGCCTTTTCCCAGCGGGCAAATATTTCCGGGCTTGTTTTAAAACAGCCCGCTGGAATCCTGCCCGCTCGGACATGTTCGGTCGTCTGTACAGACCTACCGTACATGTCCGAGCGCCCGCCATCCCTCGCATGCGTCAAATGACTTTGACGCATGCGTGGAAGCATTTAACTGGCAGGCCCGCCCACGTCGCCGCGTCATCATCGCAGCGACGGCGCGGACACAACCCCGCGTATTGTTTGCCCGCGGATTTCTGTATGATGGTGAGTACAGCCACCATACAGAAATCCCCGGGCAGACATGTACGGTGAAAACGGTCCGACGGACCGGTTTCATCGTACATGTTTGCTCGTCAGTACCCGGCATTACAGTTTCAACTCTTCTAGGAAGGCTTACCCTTACTTTTCAATATATTTATAAATGATATTGGGTCTGAGATCAAAAGTAGCATTTCTGTCTTTGCAGATGACACCAAGCTATGCAGTGGAATAACGTCCTTGCAGGATGTCGCCAATTTACAAGCCGACCTCAATGCTCTGTCTAATTGGGCGACTGAGTGGCAGATGAGGTTTAATGTTGATAAATGTAAAGTTATGCACTTAGGGAATAAGAATATGCATGCATCATACATGCTAGGGGGAGTACAACTGGGGGGATCTGTAGTGGAGAAGAATCTGGGGGTTTTAGTTGATCATAAGCTCAATAATGGCATGCAATGCCAAGCTGCAGTTTCCAAAGCGAGCAAAGTCCTTTCTTGTATTAAGAGAGGTATGGACTCCAGAGACAGAGATATCATTTTGCCCCTGTACAAATCATTAGTAAGACCTCATCTGGAATATGCAGTTCAGTTTTGGGCACCAGTTCTCAAAAAGGATATCGGAGAACTGGAGAAAGTACAGAGAAGGGCAACCAAACTGATAAGAGGCATGGAGGAGCTCAGCTATGAGGAAAGATTAGAAGAACTAAATCTATTCACTCTTGAGAAGAGGAGAATTAGGGGGGATATGATCAACATGTACAAATATATAAGAGGTCCATACAGTGGACTTGGTGTTGAGTTATTCACTTTATGGTCAACACTGAGGACAAGGGGGCACTCTTTACATCTAGAGGAAAAGAGATTTTTTTTTTTCCAAATTCTTTATTTTCCATTTTTCAACATATCACATTGCCTTAAAACACAGGTTCATATCACATCAAACAATATAAACAGCTTCATACTCTACATTCTTATGTTTATCTTATCTCCTATTTAGATTTCCTCTATTTTTATCTGCCGCTCTTCCTCTACGTCTCTTCTACCCAAGTACTTTTTCTCCTTTTCCTCTTTTCCTCCCTTTTCTACCATCTTTGACATGTTCTTCCCCCGTTTAAGGCACTAATACCCCATCTTCTCCCCTCCCCCCCCTTCCCCCGAGTCTATTACTCGGCACAAAAAAAACAAAAAAAAAACAAAAAAAAAAACAAAAAAAAAAAAAAAAAAAACAAAAACAAAAAAAAAAAAAAAAAAAAAAAAAAAAAAAAAAAAAAAAAACCTTAAATCTCTCCCTCCCTCTCCCAATGTACTTTCCTCCTCGCCCCTACCCCTCCCCCTCCTCCCGTGTCCTATATCTGACATATGGTGCCCATATCTCTTCCACCCTCTCCTCCCCCTCCCTCAAAGAAGCTGTGAGGGTTTCCATGCTTTGCATTTCAGTAATTTTGGCTATCCATTGTGATTTGCTTGGGGAACATGCGCTCTTCCAAAGAACCGGGATACATGATCTGGCTGTGACCACTAAATGTCTCACTAGGGATCTCTTAAATTTTTCTATTGACATGGGTAAATCTAATAGCAGATATGTCGCCGGTTCATCCCCCAACACTATCTCAGTTATTTCTTCTATCACTTCAGATACCATTTTCCAAAAGTCTTTGACTCCTTCACAGTTCCAAAAAATGTGTAGCAGAGTTCCCTCTTCTTTCTGACATCGCCAGCAAATATTTGATACTTGGGGAAAGATCCGATTTAAGACCTCCGGTGTTCTGTACCACCTGCTCAGAATTTTATATCCTCCTTCTTGGAATTTAGATGCTATTGATGTTTTATGATTAAATTGAAAGATTTTTTTCTTCTGAGTTTCCGTGAATGTTACCTCTAGGTCTCTTTCCCAACTCTGAATAAAACCTATTACTCGTGGTGCTTTTATTTCGTTTACCATTGAATAGAACAGGGATAGTGAATGTCTTACTGGTTCTCTCTTAAGACACATTTTCTCAAATTCTGTCAATATTTCTCTCACCCTGATTTGTCCTCGAATAGTTCGGAGAAATCCCCCTAACTGTCTTCTCCTATACGGGTCTAGGTATTCGGCCAGTTCCCTTTCTATTTCTTCATTAGACATTACCCGATTCTCTCTCTGAAAGTGTATCAATCTGGTTTGACCTCTATTTTTTAAATTCCCGAATCCTGGATCGTTCAGGCCAGGAGTAAACAGTGGGTTCCCTAGAATTGGTGTCATCGGGTTGACTTCCGTTTCATCCTCTAGGTTTTTGAGTATTTTTTTAACAGTACTTATTGTCGTCCCTATCGTTGGGTGTCTCTTGACTGTCTGTGGTATGACCGATTTGGAGAGCCATAATAGCCCCTCCAGTGGGATATCCGTCATTTCTTGTTCTAAGAGGATCCAAGGTTTGATCTTTGGCGCAACGCACCAGTCAAGTACTCTCGACAGATGAACTGCCTCGTAATAGGCTAGCGGATCCGGGAATCCTACTCCCCCCTTTTCCTTTGGCAGTGTTAAGATATCTCTTCTCACTCTTGCCGGTTTCCCCGCCCATATGAATCCTGCAAACTTCGCTTTGATTCCTTTAAGGAATCCCTGCGGTATCCTTGTTGGGAGTGTCTGTAGTACGTACAATAACCTCGGCATTGCATTCATCTTTAGAATGTTAATCCTCCCAAACCAAGTAAACACCTCCTTGTCCCATTTCTGTAAGTCTTTTTTCAATTGTCTTACCAACGGGGCTAAATTTAACTCTAATATTCTGCTTAGTATCTTCGGTATTTTAGTCCCCAGGTATCCTACATGTGAGTTCGTCCACCTAAATGGGAAGCAGTTCGCTAAATGTTGTTGTTGTGTATTATTTATCTCTACCCCCATTGCCTCTGATTTGTCATAGTTTACTCTAAAGTTTGAGATTTTTCCATACTTATCTATCTCCGCAAGCAGTGGGGGCAGAGATAGTACTGGTTCTGTCACAAAAAACATTAAATCATCGGCAAATGCCGCAAGCTTCTGCTCTCCCCCCTTTACTTTTATTCCTCTAATATCTGTGCTTAGCCTTATTGTTCTTAAAAAAGGTTCTAATGTTAAAACAAAGATCAAAGGCGATAAAGGACACCCTTGTCGTGTCCCATTACATATATCGAAGGGTTCTGACATAATGCCATTTATCTTTATTTTCGCTTTTGGTCTGGAGTATAGGCTCATAATCCATCTTTGCATTCCCTCCCGCAGTCCTATATGTTGGATAATAGATTTTAAAAATTTCCAATCAACCCTATCGAATGCTTTTTCAGCATCCGTAGATACTAATACTAAGGGCTTTTTATGTGACTGCGAGAGGTGGATCGCATTTATCACACGTTGCGTATTTTCCCTACCTTCTCTTCCTGGCGTGAAGCCTACTTGGTCCTGATGTATCAGGCTAGGCGTGTATGGTAATATTCTATTTGCTAAAATTTTTGCAAAGATCTTCAGATCAACGTTCAGTAAAGATATTGGGCGATAATTTGCACATTGCGCTGGGTCTTTCCCCTCTTTCTGTATAACCGCTATGTGTGCCATAAGAGTTTCTTCTGGCATCTTCTGTCCTTCTCGTATCGAGTTGAAAGCATCTAAGAATCTCGGCAGCAACTTTTCTGCGAAAGTCTTATAATAAAGAAGGGTAAATCCGTCTGGGCCGGGTGCTTTACCCGGTTTTAACTGCTTAAGCGTGTTTCTAACCTCTTCTGCTGTTATCGGGCCTTCTAGACTTCTCCCTATATCTTCTGATAGCTTCGGCATTCCTGACTTCTCTATGTATTCTTTTATTTTTTCCTCCCTCTCCCCCATTTTCGCCATCCTCTGCTCCCCTTCTATTTGGTACAAACTCACATAATAGTTTCTAAATATTTTAGCAATTTCTTGTGGGGAAAGAGAAGAGATTTCACTTCTAAATACGGAAAGTTTTTTTCACAGTAAGAGCTGTGAAAATGTGGAACAGACTCCCTCCAGACGTGGTTCTGGCCAGCTCAGTAGATTGCTTTAAGAAAGGCCTGGATACTCTCCTAAATGTACATAAAATAATTGAGTACTAAGATTTGTAGGTAAAGTTGATCCAGGGTAAATCCGATTGCCTCTCGGGGGATCAGGAAGGAATTTTTTCCCCTGCTGTAGCAAATTGGATCTCATGCTCTGCTGTTTTTTTTTTGCCTTCCTCTGGATCAACTGTGGGTATGGAGTTGGGTGTATGGGATTGTACTGTGTTTTTTATTTTGTTTGTTTATTTTTTGTGGTTGAACTGGATGGACTTGTGTATTTTTTCAACCTGACTAACTATGTAACTATGTAAGGCTGTCCACAAGGTTTAGGAGTGTGTCTATGGTAATGTAGGACCATTCTTCCAGAAGCACACTTGTAAGGTCAGGCACTGATGTTGACAAGAAGGCTCAGATGTCTCCGCTCTAATTCATCCCAAAGATGTTCTTTTGGGTTGAGTTCAGGACCAGTTAATTTCTCCACCCCAACCTCACTCATCCATGTCTTTATAGACCTTGCTTTGCGCACTGGTCCAAATCATTTGGTGGAAAGGGATATTATGGTGTGGGGTTGTTTTTCAGGGGATGGGATTCGCCCCTTTTCCAGTGAAGGGAACTCTTAAGGCGTAAGCATACCATTTCATGCTCCCAACTTTGTGGAAACAGTTTGGGGATGGCCCCTTCCTCCTCCAACATAACTGCCTACCAGTGCACAAAGCAAGATCCATAAAGACATGTATGAGCAAGGGTGGGATGACTGCCCAGGTGGAAGGCGTGAGGCAACGACCATGACCCAATGGCGTTTGCCCTTTAAATACCCCTTCCCAGTATGCACAGCGAGGTGATCAACCCTCCTGATTGGCTGCCGAGGAGAATTATCCACACTACCCTGACTCCACTGCTGCCCCCTGCCATCTGGGGGTGACTGAAGTCCCCAGGCGAAAGGATAGGCATACAGCACAGCCAGGGCTGGAACAGAAGCCTATAAAATTTGGCTAAATTAACATGGTCAAAGCCAATAAACTCTCTGACCCCTTATAAATTTACAATAGCACCTGCCATAAAAGTAAGCAGGCGCTACACTTCATTCTGAGAATGTGCTTTTTTTTCCCCCTTGGAAAAGCATACACACCACCGTTTTTCGCGACGAGAAAAAAACTGACGGGAAACACGACGAGAAAAAGGAGAGCTGGTTTTAATTTTTTGCGGGCAGTTTTTTCGTCGAGAAAACTGCTAGGGAGCATACACACAACCGGTTTTCACGACCAATATAAAAAATGGCAGTTTTCTCATTGTGAAAACCGGTCGTGTGTACAGGGCAATAGAGTAGACAGAGCTTCTGATCCATGTGGCATTTGTGGCATTTGAGGAATTATAGGTCTTTGCTTTTAGGCACTGACTTCTAACTTACAGGATGCAGTGAAATCCGGGTATACAATTTCAATACAGGAGAAAAGCCTGTACAACTGCACCAGATTAAGTGTTATGCTGTGTACACACAATACGACATTCCGACAACAAAACCATGGAATTTTTTCTATAGGGATGTTCGCTCAAACTTGTCTTGCATACACACGGTCACACAAATGTTGTCGGAAATTGCGAGCGTCAAGAACACAGTGACGTACAACACTAAGATGAGCCGAGTGTGTCGAATTAATTCTGAGCATGCGTCGAATTTTTGTGCGTTGAATTGTGTACACGCGGTCGGAAAAAAAGTTGTTATTCGGAAAGTTTGAGAACCATCTCATAAATTTTTGTTGTCAGAAATTCTGGAAATTCAGAAATTCCGAAAAGTAAATGTCCGATGAAGCACACACACGGTCGGATTTTCCAACAACAAGCTCACATCCAACATTTGTTGTCGGAGATTCCTACCGTGTGTACGCGGCATAAGGCTTGAGTTCATCTTTAAATATTTTATTTCTGTAAGCTAAAATCAGTTCTGTAATCACTTTTCTGCGACCAAAAGTTTGAGAAGCACTTTTCTGTAGAGCCAGACTCAATGGTCCGTTTGTCACTCGTCTATATTTCTATGTTCTAGCTATTATACTAAGTTATTACTTAGTTGGGTCTTCTCAAATATTTGTATGCCTTTATTACAACATAAGTAAATCACTATCTGTTTTCTTGGTTAGCTATGTTTTTTTACTGCATTTTCCACATATGTGTACAATAAAGAGTACTGATTTGAGCTACTACTTGATTAGTTGTATTTGAAATTGATAGAACTGTTGACAGATCACTTTCTAATGTAATGTAATGCAATTTTTGTGTGTGGACAAGGGCTGCAACTACTGTAATTAACTATGCCATGTTGTCAACATATTGTCCCTGTAGGTGCAGTCACAGGCGCCTTTTTATAGCTATACATAAGCTTTCAAGCAGGGAAACAAGCTGTATATTTGCTGTCGTCAGAAATCAAGCATAACATATGTTCAGCATTTTATAGCCAAGAGCTTGTGTCTACTGTAACTAAGCAGCAAGACTGCAAATGACCATGACTGTCTTCACATTATGTCATGACACAAACCCCATGTGTGGCTACGTGGCATTATTAAACATCTGACTATTGCTCAATAAACAAAACTCAATAATTATCTAGCTAACTGTAGGTATAACAAGGTTAAAAGAGCTTAATTAATGGTTAATTCACACAGGAGACTAAACCCTAGTGACACATGCCTTCCTAAAGCATAGGCATAGCATATCATTATTTCTTATTTCATTATTTTTTATATAACCCTTCTTTTAGGGCTCTTTTACACCACAATGCATGCATTAGCATGCTCATAATGTAAGGACTTCAGAAAGTACTTTGCATACATTTTTTTATCATAAAAGGGCAGCAGTACTGCATTAAGTCTAAAAACAAATGGTGGTTTCAAGCCCACAAAAGCTTATAATATTCATAATGCACATGCATATACAATTTTATACTGCATTGCACTGCAAGATTTTCCTTGTATTACTTATTACTGGTTTCTATGCCCTTTTGCATGCACTGCAGTGTGATGCAACTTGCTGCACAGTGTAAAAATACATCTTGTCCCATGCAGCACATGTAAACTTACATCAAAGAGCATGAAGCTATTTGCTTTGTTCTTGCAATAGAACTGCATTGAGACTGCATTGAACAAAAGCAGTCCAACACTAATGATGTGAACAAGACGTAAATGGTAGCAGATTGTTGTACTATTCTAGCCAAGGGATGGTACCAAACACTTGGAATTTAGGTCATACCTTTTATTTTGCCCACCCAGTATAGGCTTTAAAACATATTCGATTTCATCATCATAAAGGAACCAAACTTGTTTTTACAACTGTGTAGCCCTCCTTTGTGATTGTGTGTGTGGGGGATTATGTCAAATGGCCCTCCCCAAACAGGATATTGGTTTAAACCTGTAGGTAAATAAGACACCTAGAATCTTTACTATGTACGTAGAAGAGAGGGTTTGGTAATAAAGTTGCACCAAGGACAGAGGGAATTCCATTCTTGGGAAATTAACAAGTAATCTAATCAAAATTATTGGGAGCAGATGAACTATTTCAACCAGCATATAACATTAACCATAAGTATATAGATGCACACCAATACTGAAATTGTATAAGCACTTTATATGTACAAACAGGTATCAGCAAAGGGCCCAACAAGAGTCCTGGTAGGATTGTGCACTTATATACTTATGATGCAAAGTGCTGCCTGAACTGTTGGCGCTATATTAATCCTATATAATAAAAATAATAATACTGTATATAGTTATTAATAGAGATACCGCCAGATAAATGTTGCATCAAAGTCCAGTTGCAAGAGCCCCTGAGGATATGCAGCATTCACCTTGGTGTCAGAGACCTGAAGACAAGATCTGCAGTGATGGGGAGGCCATTTAGCTGTTGTCCAAACAGCCTGGAGCACAGCTTCTCACACACAGATTACCGTTGGGTGGCACTGGAACTCAGAGTTAGCCTATCTACTCTGTACTTTAGTCTCTCTCTAGTAGTTTCTAATCTGACATGCAACTTGACCCCTTTTTTACCAGAAGTGGCCATTGAATGCCTAACCTGGCTCTAGTCTATGCTGGTTATCGAGCCCTGAGCTAAAACAAGCTATAGAATCCCAGACCAGAAAGGACAACTAAAATAACAGAAGCTGAAAACAAACGCTATTGGAATAAACAGGTACACCTATCAATATACAGGAAGGCGACCACTACACACGCACAGCGTGAGATAATAACAGTAGGACAGAGATCCTCTGTCTGTCCCAAAGATTTAGATACACACTCAAGAAGCTATGGCTATCTGCAGTTGAACTACCGTATTAGAACATAGCAATATTTGCATAATAGTCCCTTCTCTGCTGGAGTTAGCAGCATGGGTATAACATATGAATGAGACTTTCTCCCTTTCTCTGCCTTTTCTCCTTCACTCAGAGGTAGGAAGTGATGTACATAAATAATCTCTGTGAACATTAAACAGCAGAGCCACATACAGACAGTAGAGAGCAGCAGACCCCTTCACTTGCTTCTACAAAAACTTGAGTTAGCCAATAAAGGTGATTTTAAACTCCAAACTTTTTTACATAAAGGTACTTCACAACACATGAAACATCATAGTCCAGACGACATTGAGTTGTATTGTTTATTATGGCTAATTCAAGTCTAAAAAGATCTAGAATAAAACGTTACACTAGCTTAACCACTTGCCGACCGGCCACCATTATTATACTGCGGCAGGTCGGCACAATCTTGTGAACTGTCATAGCTGTACGTCGGCTCCTTTAAGCGGGATATCAGGCGCGCACTGTGGGGGTGCCGATTCTCGTGACCGGCAGTCGCGATGACCGCCGGCCACGCACAATCGTGGGCACGAGAGGAAGAACAGGTGCTGATGTTCGTGACCAGCGGTCAAGATGACCGCTGGCCACGCGCGATCACGGGCACAAAACACACACATCCCTGTTCTGTGAGGAGAGGAGATGCAGATCATAATAGCATCTAATAGCTAGGAACAACGCTGTCATCTCCTATAGTAAGTCCCCCTCCCCCCACAGTTAGAACATAGTTAACCCCTCGATCGCCCCCTAGTGTTAACCCCTTCCCTGTCAGTGACATTTTTTACAGTAATCAGTGCATTTTAATAGCACGAACCGCTGTATAAATGCCAATGGTCCCAAAAATGTGTCAAAAGTGTCCAATGTGTCCGCCATAATGTCGCAGTCCCGAAATAAATCGCAGATCGCTGCCAATTCTAGTACAGAAATTACATTGGCTGGTTCATTAAAAAATGTCCAACATGATTTGTAACTAGAACCCTCAGGGTCCTGGTGAAAGAAACCATGATGGGCCCCCCTCACCCCCCCTCCACCTGACTTCCAATTTTGGGAAGGTGTCCATGAATATCCTCCCAGAACTCTGCCTCCCGTATGCCCTCTGGGACATGCATCCAGCGCAATCCCAGCGGTTCTTTACCAGGTGATTAACTGAACACATGTAAACAGACTTGCTGGTTATCAGAAGCCCTTTCCTCCCACGTTGTGTCTGTATAAGGAAAGGAGAGGTGTTAATTGTCAAGAATGTCAGTAAATTGTTTTCACTGATAATCAGTGCTCATCAATACGTATTAGTGTCCATCAATGCTGCCTATCAGTGCCACCTATCAATGTTCATCAATGCTGTCTATCAGTGCCACCTATCAGTATCCATCAATGCTGCCCATCAGTGCCACTTGTCAGTGCCCATCAATACTGCCTATCAGTGCCCATCAGTGCTGCCTATCAATGCTTATCAATACCGCCTATCAGTGCTGCATTTCAGTGCCGTCTATCAGTGCCCAACAATACTGCCTATCAGTGCCCATCAATTCCGCCAATCAATGCCCATCAATTCCGCCTATCAGTGCCCCCTATCAGTGCCCATCAATGCTGTATATCAGTGCCCAGTGCAGCCTATCAGTACTCATCAATGCCGCCTATCAATGCCAATCAATTTCACCTATCAGTGCCGCCTATCAGTGCTCATCAATTATGCCTATCAGTGCTCATCAATGCCACCTGTCAGCATCTATCAGTGCCACCTATCAGTGCTGCCTATTAGTGTGCAATGCCCATCAAAGCCGCCTATTTGTGCCCATCTATTCTGCCTTTTTTGCCACCTATCAGTGCTCACCAATAATACTCAGTCCCACCAATTAGAGCTTATCAATGCTGCCTATCAGCGTCCACCAGTGCCACCTATCAGTGCTCATCAATGCCGCCTATCAGCATCTATCAGTGCCACTTATCAGTGCTCAATGCCTATAATTGGCACCTATCAGTGCCCATCAATGCTGCCTATCGGTGCTCATCAATGCCACCTATCAATGACACCTATCAGTGCTCATAATAATGTGTGCTGCCTATCAATGCTCATTAATGCCTATCAGTGCCGCCTATCAGTGCCACCTATCAGTGCTCATAAATGCCGCCTATCAGTGCCCATCAGTGATGCCTATGAGTGCTGCCTATCAATGCTCATTAATGCCTATCAGTGCCACCTATCAGTGACACCTATCAGTGCTTACCAATGCTGCCTATCAGTGCTGCCTATCGGTGCTCATCAATGCCCATCAGTGCCACAGATCATTGCTCATCAGTGCCACCTATCAGTGCCACCTATTAGTGCAGCCTTTCACACCTATTGGTGCCCATCAATGCCTCCTATCAGCACTGCCTATCAGTGCTGCCTACCAATGCTCATCAATGCCCATCAGTGCCACCTATCCATGCCACAGATCAGAGCTCATCAGTGTCAACTATCAGTGCAGCCTATTTGCAAACATTGTAGCAGAGGGTTGAGAACCTTGATCAGTCCTCTAATATTTTACAGCATCATGTGTTACTGGCATGATTACTATACCGCAAACTCAAGGATAACCATAAAAATACATCACTGCTTTTTTTCAAGATAACCTTTTAGGCAATAGAGTCCAAGTTATGTGCTAGGAAGTTGTGAATATTTTGAGATGCACTGTGAGAATTCCCATAGTGTTGCTGCTCTATCCCTTTCACAATATTCCTGCACATTGTCAAGGATAACCATTAAAATATATCACATTGAAACTAATGCTGTTTTCAGCTGAAACTGTTAGGCAATAGTGTCAAAGTTAGGAATAATCCTACAGCATGTGAAATGTGTAGCTATTATCACAAATGTCACATAAAAATCTGATATCAGTGCTAGGAAATTGTGCGTATTTTGAAAAGCATAGGAAGAATGTCTATAATTGGGCTGTTCAATTCTCAAAAATACCAACTACCACTTCCCCTTTCACAATTATCTTGCATACTGTCAAAATATATTCTGTAATTAATTATAAATACAAGACATTTTCTATATTAGCAATATTTTCTTATCACAGCTGCACATAAATGAGAGCTTCACCAAAATAATAAACCAGGTTTTATTGCTTTATGTTATTAAAAAAAGTTTACACAGGTTGCTATTGCAAACAGCTTCTTCTATTGTTTAAGCACTTCAGCTCCGGAAGGTTTACCCCTCTTATTGTGAAACGGCACTGCGTTAATTTAACTGACAATTCCGCGGCTGTGAAATCTTTCTGTGGTATTTGATCACATCTGTGGTTTTTATTTTTTGCGCTATAAACAAAAAAAATTACAGACAATCTAAAAAAAATATATATATTTTTAACTTTCTGCAATAAGACACATCCCAAAAAAATATCCTTGCCGCTCTTACAGTTCTCCACAGGCATGCTCTCCACACTGGCACACATATCACGCACTAGATACGTAATCTGGCACAGAGCGGCCACCCTGCCACAGTGTATCTGCGGTGGGTGGTCGTAAAGCGGTTAAAGATCAGTCCCATATGCTGTCATGTGTCAAGTCCATCAAGTCCAACCTATGCATGTGATTTTATGTGATTTTATGTCAGTATTACATTGTATAACCCTGTATGTTGCGGTCGTTCAGGTGCTTTTCTAATAGTTTTTTGAAACCATCGATGTCCCCCCACTGAGACCACCGCCTTTGTAAGGAAATTCCACATCCTTGCCGCTCTTACAGTAAAGAACCTGCTATGCAGTTTAAGGTTAAACCTCTTTTCTTCTAATAAACCACGTGTTTTATTAAACTCCCTTCATGGAAAAGTTTTATCCCTATTGTGGGGTCACCAGCAGGGATGGACTGGCCATTGGGACTACAGGGAGTTTCCCGGTGGGCTGATGGCTCAGTGGGCCGGCTTCAGTGACAGCGGACCGCTGCCCCCCTCCGCTCCTCTGTCTCTCCCTTCCCGCAGCACTCACCTCCTCTCCCTCCCCGCAGCGCTCACCTGGGGGGAACAGAGAAGCAGGGTGAGGACCAGAGGGGCAGGGGGGACGACAGAGGAGCATGGGGGAGGGAACAGACGGCTGACTCAACAGCTATGGCCTGGGAGTTTCTCACTTCTGCCTAATCTTGTCCCATAAAGGGGGGGTACCGAACTGATTATTTTCCCCAGGTGAAATAATGTCTAGCTTCCCCACTGGTACTGCCTATAAAAGTACCAGCCGTTCTACTCTAATAAAGTAGAACGGCTAGTGGCTAGTGAAGGGGGAGAGGGGGCTTGGGTGGCCGGGGGGGGGGGGGTGCGGGAGTTGTCCCTCCGCCATGGGAGAGACCTGTCAAAGTGGGCCAGTCTGGATGAAGTCCAGGGCCAAATTTTTGTCCCAGTCCAGCCCTGGTCACCAGTATGGTATTTGTAAATTTAAATTATATCCCCTCTCAAGCGTCTCTTCTCCAGATGTATTTTGACCTTTTTTTAAATATTGGTGCTACATTGGCTTTTCTCCAATCAGCTGGTACCATTCCAGTCAGTAGACTGGCAGTAAAAATTAGGAAAAATGGTTTGGCAATTACGTGACTGAGTTCCCTAAGGACTTATTAATGTTAAGTTTTTCGAATCTATTCCTAATTCTGTCCTCTGTTAGCCATGAGTGTGTTTCCTGTGATGTGTCATGAGGAAAAACATTGCAGTTTTGGTTACTGAAGCCCCCTGATTCCCTCATGAAGACTGAGGAGAAGAATGAATTCAATACCTTCCCCATCTCACCATTCTTTGTAACCAGATTCCCTTCCTAATGCCGTGTACAGACGGTCATTTTTTGTGATGAAATAAAATGACATTTTTAAAAATGTCATTTAAAATGATCGTGTGTGGGCAAAATGTCATTTTATGTCTTCTAAAAAATGACAAAAAAAAAATTCGAACATGCTCGAATTTTTTATGTAATTTTTTAAAATGTAATTTTTTGTGTCATAAAAAATGATCGTGTGTGGGCAAAAATTACGTTTTAAACCCGCACACAAGTTTTGAGACGGGAGGTAAAACTACCATTCATAATGGAGTAAGCACATTCATCACGCTGTAACAGACAAAAAAGCACGAAACGTCTTCTACTAACAAGTAACCAGCTAAAAGCAGCCTCAAGGCATATGGGGCCAATATGGTCTGTCCTCCCTCTTATGCTGCGTACACGCGATCAGAATTTCCGACAAGAAAAGTTCGATGTGAGCTTATGATCGGAAATTCCAACCTTGTGTAGGCCCCATCAGACTTTTTCTGTCAGAATTTGAGAGCTGGTTCTCAAATTTTCAGACTGGAATTTTTTTTGTCGGAAAATTACGATCGTCTGTATGCAATTCTGACGCACAAAAATTCTTTCTTGTTCCATTCTTTGTAAAGTTTGAATGCTGATGATGATCCCTCAGCCTTTTTTGAAGACCTTCTCCTTTGCGTTTATATGCATTTTTACATTGGAGTTAAGCCACCCAGGACTTTTGTTCGCTCTTTTACATTTATTTTACAATGGGATGCACTGGCTAGTGCCCTTATTTAATATGCTCTTAAAGCAAACCCATCTCTCCTCCATGTTCTTTGTTCCTAAGATTTTATCCCAATTAATATTTTCTAGCAAGAATCGTAGTTTAGGGAAGTTGGCTCTTTTGAAATTCAGTGGGCCGGATTCAGAAACGATTTACAGCGGCGTATCTCCAGATACGCCGCCGTAATTTAAATTGTGCGCCGTTGCATCTTTACGCCTATTCAGAAAGGCATTTACGTTTGTTTTTCTTGGGTGCATATTTATGCTGGCTGCTAGGGGCGCTTCCGTATATTTCCGCGTTGAATATGCAAATTAGGTAGATACGCTGATTCAGAAACGTACTTGCGCCAGTCGGATTTAGCTACGCCGTTTACGTAAGGCATCGGTCCGGTGTAACTTTACCCCTCATAAAGCAGGGGTAAGTCATGTTAAGGTATGGACGTCGGAAGTGTCGGAACAGCGTCGTATTTTACGTCGTTTGCGTAAGTCATACGTGAATGGGGCTGGGCGTAAGTTACGTTCACGTCGACTAAGCATTGAGCCGACGTATCTTGGTAAGTATTTGCGACGTGACTGTGAGCATGCGCGCGCATGCGCAGTTCATTCGGCCCCTCATTTGCATGGGGTCACGGTTCATTTTAATAAAACACGGCCACTGCCAACCTACTTTGAATTACGTGGCCTTACGCCGGCCATATACGCTACGCCGCCGTAACTAAGGACGCAAATTGTTTCTGAACACAGTACTCGTCTGACTTAGTTACGGCGGTGTAGCGCATATGAGATGCGCTACGCCCGCAGAAAGATACGCAATTCTTTCTGAATCCGGCCCAGTGTCTTTATTTTTCCCTTATGTTTCCTATTTGTGTGATTTATACTGAAGCTAATTGACCTGTGATTGCTGTGTCCTAAATGTCCCCCATATTTCCACATCCGTGATTAAGTCTGTAGTGTTGGTAATCAGTAGGTCTAGTAACGCTTTATTTCTAGTTGTCGTCTCTACCATCTGAGCAATGAAATGGTCCTGAAAGACATTTAGAAACTGACAAGCCTTAGATGAATGTGGGGTTCCTTTCGCCCAGTTTATGTCTGGATAATTTAAATCCCCAATTATGATGACACTTCCCATCCTTGTCGCTAATCCAAATTGTGATAGGAGGTCCACCTCCCCCTCCTCCCTCAGGTTAGGGGGCCTATAGCATATTCCCAGTATTACATTCCCCTTAGTTTCCTCCCTTTGGCGCTCTACCCATAATGATTTCACCTCCTCCCTTTCTCCCTCATTGATGTCATCTCTCACATTCACTTATACATTATTCTTGATATACAGGCATACCCCTCCCCCTTTTTTACCCTCTCTATACCTGCGATAAAGGGAATACCCTTGAATGGTTGCCATCCAATCATGAGAGCTGTTGAACCAAGTCTCTGAAATTCCCTAAAAATCTCCCATCTTGTCCGCCAGGCTTCTGGCATTGGTGAACATGCCACGTAGTTTAGAACGGTCGCATACTGTCTCAACATACTGTATCTGTGGAGGAGCAGTGTTGTCACCTTAGAACACGACTGCAGAACACCTAAACCATCTAAGCCAGTGATTCTCAACCTTTCTAGTGTCGTGACCCCTTGATAACATTTCACAAATTGTGGGGACCCCTAACAGTAAAATAATTTTCGTAGCATGGAACCCGTACTACAGTGGTGTCTCGCAGCAGTGACACCTATGCTAAAATCAGGAGATAGGGTCTCCTCCAGTCCCTCCCACCTCACCAGTCAGCGGATCTCTAGTCTACTGCCCCCCAGCCATGCCCTGAACTGAATGGGCGGCTATGAAGAGGCTGGGTGGCCGCAAGGCTCTAGGAACAGCCCAACTGGGTGGCCGAGAAAAGGCTGGGAGAGCGGTGTGGGCTTCAAAAACAGGCCAGGATTTGGTGACCCCTGGCAAATCATCATTCGACCCCCAAGGGAGGCCATACTGCCATAATTTTGACTTTTACCTTAACGTGGCCCCGCCTGTTCTCGGGCATTTGCTGAGTGTGCACACACAGGAAGAGGTGCGACACCCACAAGAGGTTGTCAACTTTTATGGTGAAGGGGATATCAAGTGCAGCCTCTAAAATCACCAAATAGCCACACATAATGCTCAATGAAAATAATTCTACAATCATTCTATGAAAAAGTTGACAGAAACTGCCGACATATAATAGCAAATGGTCATGACTATGGACATGGTACAAGAGATGTTTAGAATACGTGAACATGTTATAGGAGTGTTATTGACCAGAAACATGCTTCAGGAGATAGTCTTGGCATAAGATACCTCGCATGACACTTCTAAAGGGCACTTTAAAATCAATACTTGCTCATTGGGAAAAGACTTGTGCCACATATGATATTTCTCCCAGCAAGACCCATTATAAAAGATTCGGAAAACACATAAAGAGAGAAAAAGCATAGACCTTACAGAAAACGGTAAATTGATAAAAAAAAAAGTAGATTGTATGTTTATTTCAAACCAACACATAAGAAAAGAACAAATGCTTTTTAAATTAAATTAATTGGCACCTGGTTATGTAAATGACACAGTTTGGTTGAAAATAACTTAAGATTTTTCATTAAATAGAAATATTAAAGCAATTATTTTTTTCACTAGAAACATTAACACAGAAAAACGCAGCACCAAGATTTATGTAAGCTAATGTGCTTTGGAAAATGAGGAAATGAAAATATCTTTTTAAATATTTATATCTCATGCTGATGGCAAAAGAAAATACCTAAATTTCAAAACCTAAATTTTAAAAAGAGTACCGTATTTCATATACCAAAGAAGGAGAAGCTGAATTTATAGATTGCATTCCTTTTGTTAATAAGGAGTTTGCTGTTATATATTCCATTACAGTTTGGCACAAGCCTAGTTTCATAACGAAGAGACCTGACCTTTACATTACATTGGCTTATGCAGTGCAACTGTAAATAGAGCAATGATAATATGCAAAGTGCATTAGTAGGAAGAGTTTTACTGTTCTTTTTAGTTTCCTCTTTAACCACTTGACTTCCAGGAGATTTGCCCTCCTTCATGACCAGGCCATTATTTTTGCGATACAGCACTGTGTTACTTTAACTGACAATTGCGCGGTCGTGCAATGCTATACCAAAATAAAAATAAAAATCCCCACAAATAGAGTTTTCTTTTGGTGGTATTTCATCACCTCTACGTTTTTTATATTCTGTGCTATAAACAAAAAAAAAAACAGCAATTTAAAAAAAAATATATATATTTCTTACTTTCTGCTATAAAACATATCCCCCCCCAAAAAAATGGAAAACAATCAAATTTCTTCATTAATTTAGGCCAATATGTATTCTGCTACATATTTTTGTTAAACATCCCAATAAGCGTATATTAATTGGTTTGCGCAAAAGTTATAGCACCTACAATCTATGGGATATTTTTATTTATTTATTTTATTATTATATTTTTATGGCGACAGTCAGTGACTTATAGCATGATTGCGATATTGTGGTGGACAAATTGGAGACTAACTGACAGTTTTGACACTTTTCGGGGACCAGTGACACTAATACAGTGATCAGTGCTAAAACATATGCACTGTCACTGTTCTAATAACACTGGCTGGGAATGGGTTAACATCAGGGGCGATCAAAGGGTTAACTGTGTGCCTAGTCTGTGCTTTCTCACTGTGAGAGAGGTGCATTTATGTTTAAACCTGTTTGTAAAATCTTTTTTCATTCTTTAAATATTTTTAGAAAACTACCTTGAAAACTGGGTATTCCCTTTAGACAATATGTAATAGATGTTATTGTATAACCCTATCTTTGAAGGTGATATGACATGTTTTGTGATTTTTATGCAGAACTTGTCAAGTCACTACTTTCTTGTAGAATATGTTATACTATTATTTAATGTACTGTACTTTGAATTTAGGTAAGGAATAGGGGTCACTGAATGTCTTTGTATGAGGGTAAAATATCTAACCTGTGCTGCTATTTAGACATGTGCGGTTTGTTTCATTCCGAATCGAAATTCAGGCAAATTTTGCGTTATTTGGAAATTTGGATGTATCCAAATTCACGAATTACAAAAGTAACACATTTAAACAAATCCAAAATAACAAAATTAAATTTGTCTGGAATTTGAAATTAAATCAATTAAAGCATTCGAAATCTAATTTGAAAACAAGAATATAATAAAAAAGAATATAAAATAAAGGAATAGACAAGAAAAGAAAATAATAGAATCAAATATATTAGAAAATAAAGGAATAGAATATAAAATAATAATATAGAATAGAAAAAAAAGTAGAGCAGAATAGACAAAAATAGGGCAAAACAGAACAGAATATAAAACAAAAGAATAGACTAAAAAGGAATACAAAATAAGGGAATAGAAAAGAAAAGCATATAGTAAGACAGAGCAGAATAGAATTTAAAATAAAAGAATAGAACATAATAGAATAAAATAAAGTAAAGCAGAACAAAATAGAGTATAGAAAATATAAATATAAAATAAAAGAATATAATAGCAATAAAAGGAATAGAATAAATTGGGATAGATTCGATTAGAATAGAACAGAGAAGAATAGAGTAGAAAAAACAATAGAATAGAATAAAATAGAAAGAATATATCTGTCTTCCGAAATTCTAATTTCGAATAGAATGAATTAGAATAGGATAGTTTACAATTATATCGAAAATTTATAGAATAAAAATAAAAGAATAGAAAATAATTTGAAGAAAATAGGAGAAAACAATAGAATAAAAAAAATACAATGTTACCATCTTCCGAAATCCATCTTCGCATTTTTAAAATAGAATACATTTGAATTTAAAAGTAATAGATTAGAATGAAATAGAAAATAATAAAAAAGAAAAAAACAGAGTAAAATAAAAAGACTATAACCGTCTTTTGCAATCTGAATAGAGAATAATAGAATACTTTAGAACAGAATAGAAAATAAAAAGAATAGAATTGCTGATTCAAATTCAAATCGATTTCAAATGGAATTTAAATCATATTTGAAAAAGAATAAACAAAACAAATTATGATTTGATGAATTTACCTAAACTAAATTATTTAAATAACAAATTAAAACAAAATGAAACAAAATTATTTTTTTCATTCTGCACATGTCTACTGCTATACATACTGGGCCAGATTCTCGTACAATTGCGGTGGCGCAACGTAACCCGTTTACGTTACCCTGCCGCAAGTTTTCAGTGTAAGTGCCTGATCCACAAAGCACTTACCTGTAAACTTGCGGCGGTGTATCGTAAACACGTCCGGCGCAAGCCCGCCCAATTCAAATGGGGAGTGTACCATTTAAATTAGGCATGCTCCCGCACCGGATGTACTGCGCATGCTCAGTTTAAAAATTCCCGCCGTGCTTTGCGCGATGTGACGTAATTTTTTAGAACGGCGACGTGCGTAGCGTCCATTCGTATTCCCAGACGTCTTACGCAAAAACAAAAAAAAATTGAAATTCGAAGCGGGAACGACGGCCATACTTTAACATGGCTCGTGTAAAGTTAAGGCATGTAAAAGCATGACTAACTTTGCGACGGGAAAAAATTACTAGCGACGACGTAACGAATGCGAAATCCGTCATGGATCGCCGTAAATGCTCATTAGCATACCCGACGCAGGAAAACGACGCAAACTCCACCCAGCGGCGGCCGAAGTATTGCATCCTAAGATCCGACGGTGTAAGTCAATTACACCTGTCGGATCTTAGGGCTATCTATGCGGAACTGATTCTATGAATCAACCGCATAGATACGACAAGAGATACAACGGTGTATCAGGAGATACGCCGTCGTATCTCTTCTGTGAATCTGGCCCACTGTTTTGTTTTAGTACCATGTGGCGTCTCATGTGGAGTAGCTTATGGATTTGTGGATAGATGCACCAGGGTCTGTGATAGGCTGCCTGTGTGACGTCAGCCCCTTGACATAAAGCAGCATAGGCTGAAGTAGTGTCACTTCCCTTCTGCAATTTCTTTTAGGGCCCATGTGTATGGACTTGTTTGGAAACCTACCTCTGACACTGCAAGGTGGGACCTTTAGGTTTTGACCCACTACCCCCTTTGCTCCCTGGTATTACTGCATTCACTGGCAACTTGAGTATAAACACTGTGGATGCTCTCATTTTTTGTAATTCCTTTTGCATGTACATATGATAACTTTCATACTTTAATGAATACTGGTGTGAAGCTGCTGATAAGAATTTGTCATCTTATGTCAAGTTTATTATTATTGGAAGATAACTGGCGTACAATATTGGGCAAAGGTGTGTGCATTGATATCATAGTACTTGTATCTTTTTTTGTTTTTGTTTTAACCAGCAGATCTTTTTATGGAAACATGCTGATGCATACATATTTGAAATTTTGCAAGCTCAGTGAAAGCTGCATGACATTGTCATTAGCAATAGGTGGTGCATGACACCTTTACCTAGAAAAAATAAACTCCGTAAGAAATGAATCGATAGAGAAATGTTTGGTGTAGTTGTAGACGCTGATACAAGTGCTTGCACCTATCGTGAAAAGTGCTCCTTAACCAGCAGATCTCTCTATAGACAATTGTCGATGAACACTAGCAGCAGATCTGTACATTATATCTATGTTTGCAAATACGGTTGCATTGACAGTGCAAAGTTTCTATATCTGTTAGCAGAATCTTCTATGGACATGCCCCTTTAATATAAGTAGATTTTAAGTTTTGCAATGTCACCAAGACTTATTTGATGTTGTCATTAGCAACAGATTTATGAAATGTATTTATTAAGCTAAACTTCCTAAAAGGCATGATGATGTCACTATGCACACTGATGCGCTTCGTCACAATCACGTGACTTTTTCATAGGGTATATTTATGCCCTAAGTCTTAAGCGGACACTGTACCGCTATTTTTACAAGTGCTATAGAGGTGGTGCACTACTCATTTAGTGCACTTTTCCTGTGAGTGTGGTTTGTCTTATGCTTTTTTTATGTTATTACACTATTAAAGACTCTCTTTTTTTCTTAGCAGAGGAGCCCTGGAGGTATCTGGTACAGAAGCTGGCAGAAGAGTTCTGTCCTCCTCTCAGCTGCTATCTGCTGAATCAAGGTGGGGACAAAGATGAGGGAGGTGCAGAAGCTGCAGGAGAGATGCAAGGGCCACATGAAATGGCCTAGAGAGCCGGATTTGACCCGCAAGCCTTGTGTTTGACACATGTGCTCTAGAGCAGTGGTTTTCAACCCTGTCCTCAAGTACCCCCAACAGGCCATGTTTGCAGCTTGACCTTTACCTTGCTTTAAATTAGGGTCAATTGCTTGGTATTTTGGACAGCTATTTTATCTAAGAGAAATTCTCAAAACATGGCCTGTTGGGGGTACTTGAGGACAGGGTTGAGAATCACGGCTCTAGAGTATTTTGTCAATTGCCAAAATGCAGAGCCCAGTTTCCAAAAGTCATTTCAGGCTAGCCATGTACGTCTAGTCCAAAGGGGCCTGGATATGGCCTCCAAAATTAGTGCTAAGGCAACACATTCCAGAATGCTGCTATATAAAGACTAGATCAAGCCTCTGTGTAGTGAGGAGTCATGATTAATGTTCTGTTAAAAAAATCTAGGAAGAAAAAAAGGCTGGCAAAAAATTAGTTAGACCTTACTCAGCAGAAAATGTATCAAGCCTTCTAGGACACTGAGGCATGTTGGGTAGAAGAGGGGTTATATGGAGGCTGGCTGTTTGCCAGTGTCCAAACCTCCTAACGATGACTGTATAACCCAACTGTATCTGAATATTTGTATCTCTCAATGGACGATAAGGAATGTTATATTTTTTGCTCCAATTTGCCTAGACATACACTTTAATAGGGATGAGCCGAACAACCCCCCCCCCCCCCCTCCGGTCGGTTCGCACCAGAACCTGCGAACAGACCAAAAATTTGTGTGAACTTTAGAACCCCGTTAAAGTCTATGGGACTCGAACGTTTGAAATCTAAAGTGCTCATTTTAAAGGCTAATATGCAAGTTATTGTTCTAAAAAGTGTATGGAGACTCGGGTCCTGCCCCAGGGGACATGTATCAATGCAAAAAAAGTTTTAAAAGCTGCAGTTTTTTTGGGAGCAGTGATTTTAATAATGCTATAATGAATTGTTGGCTCCCGGCAATACAGAGAAAAGTGGCCTGGTATGTTTCAGGAGGGGGGTGCTCTCTCGCCCCCCTCTTTTCCTGCGGCCTGCCAGGTTGCGTGCATGGATAAAGGGTCTGGTGTGGATTTTTGGGGGGAACTGCACACCATTTTTTTTTAAATTTGGGGTGGAGTTCCCCTTAAAATCCATACCAAACCTGAAGGGCCTGGTAATTAAATTTGGGGGGACCCCCACGGATTTTTTTTTAATGAATGACTTTTCTCTGTATTGCCGGGAGCCGACAATTCATTATAGCCGCGAGTGATTTTAAATGACTTTTTTTCCTTCAGAAATGACACTTTGTGCAGGGACAGTTCTAAGCACGGGAAACAAGCACTACTTTACAGGCATACTATACACCCCCCACCCCCCAAGGTACGAAATTTAAATGAATATTTCACTTTTATTGTTTCACTTTAACCACTTAAGCCCGGACCATATTGCTGCCTAAAGACCCAAGGGGTTTTTACAGTTCGGGACTGCGTCGCTTTAACAGACAATTGCGCGGTCGTGCGACGTGGCTCCAAAACAAAATTGGCGTCCTTTTTTCCCCACAAATAGAGCTTTCTTTTGGTGGTATTTGATCACCTCTGCGGTTTCAATTTTTTGCGCTATAAACAAAAATAGAGCGACAATTTTGAAAAAAATGCAATATTTTTTACTTTTTGCTGTAATAAATATCCCCCAAAAACATATATACATTTTTTTTCCTCAGTTTAGGCCGATACGTATTCTTCTACCTATTTTTGGTAAAAAAAAACGCAATAATCGTTTATCGGTTGGTTTGCGCAAAATTTATAGCGTTTACAAAATAGGGGATAGTTTTTTTGCATTTTTATTTATTTTTTTACTACTAATGGCGGCGATCAGCGATTTTTTTCGTGACTGCGACATTATGGCGGACACTTCGGACAATTTTGACACATTTTTGGGACCATTGTCATTTCACAGCAAAAAATGCATTTAAATTGCATTCTTTATTGTGAAAATGACAGTTGCAGTTTGGGAGTTAAACACAGGGGGCGCTGTAACATTTAGGGATCACTGTGTGTGTGTTTACTAGTGTAGGGGGGTGTGGCTGTAGGAATGACATCATCGATCGGATCTCCCCTATAAAGGGGATCACCCGATCGATGCGCCGCCACAGTGAAGCACGGGGAAGCCGTGTTTACACACGGCTCTCCCCGTTCTTCAGCTCCGGGGAGCGATCGCGACGGAGCGGCTAAAAACAAATAGCCGCGCCGTCGTCCCGGATCGCTCCCCGAGCGGACCCGACCTCCGCATGTACCGGGGGGGGGGTCCCGATCGGACCCCCCACCCACGTCTAGCAGAGGACGTACAGGTACGTACATGTGCCTGTCCGTGCCATTCTGCTGACGTATATGTACATGAGGAGGTCGGGAAGTGGTTAAGCATTATTAAAATCACTGCTCCCCAAAAAAATGCAGTTTTTAAAACCTTCTTTGCATTGATACATGTCCCCTGGGGCAGGACCCAGGTCCCCAAACACTTTTTATGACAATAACTTGCATATTAGCCTTTAAAATTAGCATTTAGATTTCAAACGTTCGAGTCCCATAGACTTTAACGTGGTTCTAAAGTTCACACGAACTTGCCGCGAACACCCCAAATTGTTCGCTGCTCGTCGAACAGGCAATGTTCAAGTCGAACATGAGTTCGACTCGAACTCGAAGCTCATCCCTACACTTTAACACTATTATTTATATAGAAGCAAGTGCCATGGCTACAGGTCCAATACTGGTAGGAAGAAGATGTAGCCTAGATGCATATTGTTCAGGTTTTTGTATCTAGGATCTTTTGAGTTTTTATCATAAGCAATGCAGAATACCTATGTTAATGGCTTATGCTGATGGTTGCAATTCCATTTACAGAAGTATGTAATGTGATTTACTTTTCATTTACTATAATACTAATTTGTGCTGCATGAAATATAATTTATTGTGCAGAAGTAACCTTGATTGGATGTTCCTTTATCTTCTTGATCAGCTTTGTTTTTTTGTAAGGAGGATAATGTTGCCAGCGCATATAATTATAATGTGAAAGCATTTTTATTATGTTTATACAGTATAGTGTTGAAGTATAAAGCTAGTATTTATCTGAAACGTTGAACAACGGGTTGTATATATACTGCATTTGAAATGCCTCATATCAGGGGTTGACAATTTTCTTTTCTCTATAAATCCTTGGGCATAATCTCTTTTAGATTTTAAGCACAAGTACACAGTCTAATTGTGTTAGAGACACCAGCTGCTGTTTTGTCTTGTCTGCAAATCAGATTCATTATCTTATCATTCCCTCTTTTCCTGCATACCTGGCAACATATTGTAACTTGTGGCAAACCTGAGAGCAGATTAACATGCAGATGGGGAAGATTTTGTGTTATCGCTGCACAACATACAAGAACATTAGAGGATAACATGCCAGGGGGTTAAAAAAATACTCTTATATCTTTAATTTATCTACAATGCCTCAAACAAAAACATAACCTTGATTGACACAAAACATAATAGAAAACCCTATGTCATAATTTTTACGATTTTAAAGGTCAGTTTACAGGAAGAAGGGATTCTGAGTGCCAGGTATAAATGAGAACATCTTTAATAGATCCTTCAGAGCACTGTTTTTATCTTGAATTATCCTTGACGCCATGTAGTTGTAAATAGTGATGGACAATTCTACCCAGTTTCAATTCGCTGGGAGTGCAGTGAAAAGCATTTGAACCCAAACCTTGCATCAAATCCCATTGAAGCCTATACGGGGGCAAATCCATCTGTCCATTTTTGGGCTATTAGACAAACTGTTGTCAGAAAGGGCATGGGGAGCTGGAAATGTCCATGGGTCATGATTGCCAAAGCAAAACATAAAAAAAAAATTTGGTGGAACTGTGGCTTCGAAGATGACATGGAAAAAATATGAATCTTTTAAATTACTCCCTTGGGAGATGCCTTTAAGCTATAGGTGGTGTTACAGAAAAGCATGATTTTCATGGGCAGCATCAGTGATACCATATTCTGGCATCACATATTTGGGATGTAATTAACTTTTTATACATTTAGCTTAAATACAGCAGGCTTTATGGTAGTTTTTGCTGCAATGTCTGATTTTTTTTTATCAAGCAGTAATAGGCCTGAATGGGCTGTTAGAAGTATTAGCCACAGCATATATAAAAGCTGTAGCAGGGAAACAAATATTAAATGTCAGCAGCCACAAATACTGTAGCTGCTGACTTTTAATACATGGACACTAACCTGTCCAGGGACCCTGTGATGTCGGCTGTCAGGTGCTGCTGCCGCCATTTTTCATAAGGGAAACCCGGCAGTGAAGCATTTTGGCTTCACAGCCAGTTACCTTCTGCGCATGTCCAAAGCGCGCTGCGCTTTCTAATTGGCCTGGTGGCAGGAGAAGGAGGAGATGGGCTGAACTTCCGAGGGACGACGCCACGGCGTAGTCTCCCAGAAGTGGGGAAGACCGTTCCCCCCCCCCTGAAAGGTGCCAAATGTGGCACCAGAAGGGGGTAGGAAGCAGATAAGTGGAGGTTACAATTTTTGGGTGGAAATCGACTTTATGCTAAAGGCCTCAAATTTCTACAAACTGCCCCGTGGCACAATAGTTTAACAGTAAACTTTGTAAGCTTCTTTTTTTCACAGTACAATACTGCATTGTTTTGAAAATGTTAAAAATATCAATACAGAGTGCATAAAACACCTAAAAAGCACAACTCCAAATCCCCAGTATCCCCCCCCCCCCCTCCATCCCCTTATCACCAAACATTATGAAAATGTTTAAAATATACATTTTAGGTGTGTTTAGTACAATTTGGCCTGCACTAGGACAGTAGATGACCACTTAAATAAGTAGCACATAGAAAAAGACAAGGCAGATTTTATCCTGCAAAAATGGATATTATCTGAGAAACTATAGCCACAAATATTGTACAGTGGCTGGACAGTATTTTGGCAGCTTGGTTATGCTTCAATATTTTAGAGGGAGAAAAGAGGTAGGTTTTACCTTGAAAGAGAAATTAGAGTGTATTATCTGAGAGACAATAGTCAAGTGAGAAAGACAAGGCAGGTATTATTATGTGTAAGGACCCTGTCCTATGCAGTTGTGTGCCTAAATGTAAATCTGTAACCAGTCTGAGCTGTTAGTTACCTTTTCTGGGCTCCGTGGGTCATCCTTAAGCCTGCTGAGGTTGATTGGTTCCACTTATTTCTGGGAGGAGGTTACAGGAACAACAGTTCAGGGGAATCAACTCTCTGAGTTATGAATATGTATCTGACCCAGCCAATCTCTGAAGAGCTGTGCCCAAAGGTATGGCTAAGAAAGATATTAAACATTTGGGAGCACCTTTTCAGAACTTTCTTTCTCCTGGGGCCTCTCTCCTGAAGAATATCCTGGTCTCAGCATAAGCCATGTGCTTAGGGCTCTGGAAACTAGGATAGAGCTTATTTTTTGCCCCACCCTACACCAAGGACCAAACCTGAGATTTGAAATATTAGCCCCTGGGGGTTGACTACCACTGCTCAGGGGTTAGGGGATGCTACATTTGAAATAAAAATTTGAGTGTGTTATTTTGGGAGACATAGACACGATTACATTGAAATTGGCTTCAAACTCTAAAGGCACATTGCAGGATTTACCCTGCAGCAAACATTAGAAATTTTGCAGCTAAAGTCGAGCTGTGGAAAAATTGTATTTGCCTTTATGTAACAAAACCTACGGCTTTGCTGGTGACACTCTTAGACAGCATATGGTCTACCTGGCAAGTCAGAAACTCTAGCGTATACTGTGCAGGCTCAAGCAAGTGGTCCAGCCTGTACACCCAATAGCCTATGGGGTCCTCACTTCTAAGAGTGTCTCCAACAGCCCTAGACTCAAAGTAGTTTGCAATCTTGTGATTCAGATGCAGCCTTAGTTCCGAGGCAGTGCCACCACTGCTGCTTTATTTTTCACAAATCAGAGAATCTGAGGTACTGTATGTTGGTCATCAAAAGGAGACCCTGCCACCATCACGAAATGTGGCAAAGAGACTTTTATGCAACAACTCCTCAAAGTGGCATACACCAAACCTGAGCTCCTTCTGGGGTTATGGCAATTGATTGGTCACTTTACCCTTGTATTGGGGATCTAATATAGCAGCCACCCAATAGTGGTCCCTCTCTTTAATGACCCAAATCCTATACTCCAGGGGTCATCAACCCCCGGTCCGCGGCCCACTACCGGGTCGCGGCACTCTGCCATTCGGACTGTGATGTAGGAGACTTTTCTTCCTCCTGCTGTCGCTCTGTAATCCTCACAGAGCCGACAGTGGGATGCGGAACAATTCTGGGTGGAGGGCGGAGCTACCCAAGGTTATCAAACAGGCAATTGGCTGCTAGGGCTGTCCTTCAACCTAGCAGCCAATCACCTGTTTGTTACCTCGGCCCTCCATCCAGAACTGTCCCGCCTTCCTCCCTGCAACTCCTCTCCTGTCCCTATTCAGACATGCTGTGCCTCCCTCTGATCGTCTCTGGAGTGTGGGGAGGGGACTGAGCACTGGAGTGTGGGGGGACGACTGAGGACTGGAGTGTGGGGGGGGGGGACTGAGGACTGTAGTGTGGGGGGGGGACTGAGGACTGGAGTGTGGGGGAAGCTGAGGACTGTAATGTGGGGGAGCTGAGGAATATAATGTGGGGGGACTGAGGACTGTAATGTGGGGGGACCGAGACTGGAGTGGGGGGACTGAGGACTGTAATGTGGGGGAGAGCTGAGGACTGTAATGTGGGGGAAGCTGAGGACTGGAGTGTGGGGGAGCTGAGGACTGTAATGTGGGGGGGGCCTGAAGAAGTTAAATTGGGGTGACCAAGAACTGTCATGTGAGGGGGGCTGAGGATATTAAAGTGGGGGTTGGGAATGTAATGTGGGGGGTAGGCTGAGGACTGTGATGTGAGGGACTGAGGACTGTAATGTGTGGGGGGACTGAGGATTGTAATGTGGGGTTATGATATAAATAGGGGCAGAGGACAGTACTGTTAATGGGGGAGCTCAGAGTATGACAACACTACCAGTGACAGGGTGAGTGTGAGCAGGGACTGACTGGGACACATGTGTACAGGGCCTAGTGGGGGCACTACTTTCATCTGTGGAGGGGGCTATACCTTCATCTGTGGAGGGGGGCACTAGCTTCATCTGTGGAGGGGGGCACTGCCTTCATCTGTTGGGGCCTTACCACATCTGGTGGCAGGCAGCATGACAAGTGACAATCCACATCTGGTGGCAGGCAGCGTGGCAAGTGACATTCCGCATCTGGTGGCAGGCAGCGTGGCAAGTGACATTCTGCATCTGGTGGCAGCCAGCGTGGCAAGTGACATTCCGCATCTGGTGGCAGGCAGTGTGGCAATGACACGCTCAAAGCTCCCACTGATTCTGCATTATGGTGGGTTTAACTTTTTTATTTATTACTACAATGTAATAATAGAAATAATGCGCTGACAAATTGCCCGCGAAAAATCGCTTACATCCCGCATGCCATCCCCAACCTCCCCCAACCGGGCCTTGGCAAAATTTCCTTCCACGCAACCGGTCCCCGGTGCCAAAAAGGTTGGGGACCACTGCTATACTCCTTATGCAGGTATTTGAGTATAAAACACCCCATTCACCACAAATTTCCTGCTACAGAAGACTTTGAGTTTTCAATGTTGCTGTTGACAACATTGTCCTCAACAGTCTCACCCAACCCACCTACAAGAACCAGGTGTTTGGGAGAGGCGAAACATCCCCCTTGAAGCCTCCCATATTTTCTTCTCATCACTTCCAGAACCTCAACCCTTATATTCCTTCTTGGCTTCCTGCTGTCTCTTGGTTACAGGGCTAGCAGTAGAGAGCAAGTTCCTGTTGGCCCTGGAACAGCAGCGAGTGCACCTGTTCCTCCTGCTGCTATGTCTTCAGTGCCATGCCTATTGCACCACACAGTGTGTTCTCCATCTCAGGATAAAAAAAGCGGGATTGTGATTTGGATTTTTACTCAAAAACTGCCAAATGCTAGAAGAGTCCTGAATGCTGGGCCATTGACAGAGTGAAAAGAATCCTACCTTCACAAAGCCTATCCTTGTGTTATAATAGCTTAAGCAATCATTGATGTCCCATTGCTACTAATGTAATCCAGCTTGTGGGGGTGTCATAGCTTAGATCAGTGGTCATCAACCCTGTCCTCAGGGCCCACTAACAGACCAGGTTTTATGTATTACCTTGGGGAGATGCAGACTAGGATACTGAAATCACTGAGCAGCAAACGATATCACCTGTGATGTATTTCAGTCATCTTGCAAACCTGGCCTTTTAGTGGGCCCTGAGGACGGGGTTGATGATCACTGGCTTAGATGGTTGACAAGCAGCTGATGTTGACTCTACATTTTTCTTAAGCGAGTCATGGCTGGGTATGACCACCTGAAGTGCCCACAAACCGTTCTGGCCTGACAAAGGAGTTCCTGAAAGCCTGGGTATTTTATGTTTTCTGATGAACTGCTGCACCACAACATTAAGGACATGTGCTAGGCAAGGAAAGTGTATGAATATTTACTGGCAAAGGTCAGCTAGTAGATTGTTTCCATTGTCACACACAACCTTGCCTGGCTGAAGATGATATGGTGTTAGTTACCTCTTGGTCCAAGCCTGCAGAACTGCCAGAACTACTGGTGGAGGGAATGGATGGCCTTCTGGGCAAATTTGTTTTGGCTGGGTATTTGCCACTGTGGTTTAGCACAGGCCATATATTTGTGGAAGAGGGCTATCCCTATGAGCTGGAATGGGAGAAGCTACAAAACCAGCAAGTTTGCCAACTGGCATGAAGACACTGGGCATTGGAATGATTTAGACATATTGTTTCAGCATCTGCGAAACAGACATCTGCCTTGAGAATGATGCTACTGGAAATGTCAGGGTGGGTGTAGGAGAATACTGCAGAGGTTCAAGCGTTTGTTTGCCATTCTTTAGTGTGGCCTTATAACCTTCTTCCTCGCTTGAGTGGTGTATCCTAAGCCTTTGAAACCCATTTTAAGACCTCCCTTCCTCTCAATGGAGGCTGAAGATGTTGTGGCAGAAGCAACATCAGAATGAACTACTTGCTGTGTGTGACTGAACAGTGAGCTGTAATATCACTGGGTCTGGTGAGCTGCTGCTCCGTGGATTTACTGTCTGCTGCTAGAAAGACTTATCCCTTTAGGAACTGACCATTCAGCCATCTAGACTTATTGATGCCGGTTTTACTTTTCTCATGTGCACCAATTGTACAACTGAGCCTCAAAGCTAGACGGCTGAGGATTTAGGACTAAAGACCACCCCTTTACAGTTGCTTCACAGATACCTTTACCTATTGCTTATGGTAAGAGGTGCCACTCAGGAGACATTATACAATATCCTTGACATTTTCCTAGAGTGCACTCTAATCTAGTTATAACATTATAATTTACATTGCAGTTAATGCTTATATGCACTGTTTATTGCTGACGTTGCTGATTTAGAAGTTGACTTCAGTCTAGTGGTACAGAACTGTAGTCTAAGTTACTTTAGCATAGTGATTATACTGTACAGCAGACTGTATCTGAACCTAACTTATGCTCAAAACACCATTTATTCTAATCCATACTAACACATTGCGTTTATTTACCACTAAACAGTGTTTGCAGCAGTCTTCATTCAACTGGGTGTGCCAGAAGAGCTGAGGATATTCACAGAGTTAAGGCAAAGAGCAGCAGATCCAATCAACCAAGTGGCTCCTGCAGGGGTAGTGCTACAGTATAACTATTTCTGTTAATATACCAGAATCTCTATATACACAATGTGATATTGCCTGCCCTTCTGACTGATTGCATGCCTTGGTAGTGAAATGCGACTAAAAGTATATGAAATACTAAGGCTTCTGCAACATTGCTTGTAATATGTGTACTTACTGCTAAGTGCTACACACTGTCTGCACATTAAAACGCTATGCATTCTCCAGTTGTTTAACATTTGTTGCCCTTCAAAGAAATCAGCCACAGGGATCAAAGTGCAGCAACATCAGAATGAACTAAACATTTGTTTTATTCACTAGAAAATGTAATTATAAAACAATGGACTTAAGCTTTCCAGACCTGACATCTAATTTGTCTTTCTCAGTTCATACAGTATTTGGCATCCAATTTACAAAGCTGTATGTCCATTTAATATAATAAAACCACCATAATAAGATAGTATGTTTAGAATTTGATCAGTTAATGTGTCAAAACCTTTTCTGACATAGCACTTTGGGTGAATGAAGAGGGGAAACACTATAATTATTTGCCTGGGTACATCCATGCACCATAGATCCCACATTGACATGATCAAACTTATACTTTTTAAACTATTTATATAAAATATTAACACAGTGCACATGTGTTTTTTTTAAGATGTACATCTTAAGCCAATGAATAGTGTATTTGCAATACAATGTTGAGAAAACGCTGCAAGCAGGACTCCAAAACTGTACTCCAAAACACTGTTATTAGGTGATCTACACCAGTGTTTTCCAACTCCAGTCCTCAAGGCACACCAACAGGTCATGTTTTCAGGCTTTCCATTATTTTGCACAGGTGATTAGATCAGTTTCACTGCCTTAGTAATTACCACAGCCGTTTCATCTGAGGGAAATCCTGAAAACATGACCTGTTGGTGTGCCTTGAGGACTGGAGTTGGGAAACACTGATCGACACTACTGCAGACCCAGGGCCGGCCTTTGCGTTGTGCGGGTTGTGCGGTCGCTCAGGGCGCCATAGCAATATGGGCGCCTGACGACCTGCATAGATTCCGATGGTCACAGTCAGATTCGGCGGCGCGGCGCCCCCCCCCCCCCCCGCGTGACTGAATACGACTTGGCGCCGGGTGGCATGCTTGGTGACAGCCGGGAGGCAGCGGCAGACACACAGCAGGCATGGAGGGTGCAAGTCGCACCCGAGCGAGCCGTCAGCACACCCGGGACCCGGCAGCAATAATTCCCTTTGCAGCGCCGTGGCTCTGATGAGTCTCAGCTGCCTGTGACTGTCTGTCTCAGTCACAGGCAGCCCAGCACAGTGCAGCCGCCTCCCCCTTTTCCTGTGCTGTGTGTGTGCAGCACGTGGCTCAGATGTTCTATAGTGTGTGTGTGTGTATGGGGGGGGGGTTTCTGCATTGTGGGGGGGTCTGTATTGTGTGGGGGAGGAGGGGTTCTGCATTGTGGGGGGTCTGTATTGTGTGTGGGGGGTTCTGCATTGTGGGGGGGGTCTGTATTGTGTGTGGGGGGGGGGGGGTTATGCATTGTGGGGGGGTCTGTATTGTGTGTGGTTCTGCATTGTGGGGGGGGTCTGTATTGTGTGTGGGGGGTCTGTATTGTGTGTGGTTCTGCATTGTGGGGGGGTCTGTATTGTGTGGGGGAGGAGGGGTTCTGCATTGTGGGGGGTCTGTATTGTGTGTGGTTCTGCATTGTGGGGGGGTCTGTATTTTGTGGGGGGGGTTCTGCATTGTGGGGGGATCTGTATTGTGTGTGGGGGGTTCTGCATTGTGGGGGGTCTGTATTGTGTGTGGGGGGTTCTGCATTGTGGGGGGGGTCTGTATTGTGTGTGGTTCTGCATTGTGGGGGGGTCTGTATTGTGTGTGGTTCTGCATTGTGGGGGGGGGGTCTGTATTGTGTGGGGGGGGGTTCTGCATTGTGGGGGGGTCTGTATTGTGTGTGGTTCTGCATTGTGGGGGGGGTCTGTATTGTGTGTGGGGGGGGTTTCGGCATTGTGGGGGGGTCTGTATTGTGTGTGGTTCTGCATTGTGGGGGGGTCTGTATTGTGTGTGGGGGGGTTCTGCATTGTGGGGGGGTCTGTATTGTGTGTGGGGGGGTCTGTATTGTGTGTGGTTTTGCATTGTGGCGGGGGTCTGTATTGTGTGTGGGGGGGTTCTGCATTGTGGGGGGATCTGTATTGTGTGTGGGGGGGTTCTGCATTGTGGGGGGGATCTGTATTGTGTGTGGGGGGGGGGGTTCTGCATTGTGTGTGGGTCTGTATTGTGTGTGGTTCTGCATTGTGGGGGGGTCTGTATTGTGGGGGGGGGTTCTACATTTTGGGGGGGTCTGTATTGTGTGTGGGGGGGTTCTGCATTGTGGGGGGGTCTGTATTGTGTGGGGGAGGAGGGGTTCTGCATTGTGGGGGTCTGTATTGTGTGTGGGGGGTTCTGCATTGTGGGGGGGTCTGTATTGTGTGTGGGGGGGGTTCTGCATTGTGGGGGGGTCTGTATTGTGTGTGGTTCTGCATTGTGGGGGGGGTCTGTATTGTGTGTGGGGGGGTCTGTATTGTGTGTGGTTCTGCATTGTGGGGGGGTCTGTATTGTGTGGGGGAGGAGGGGTTCTGCATTGTGGGGGGTCTGTATTGTGTGTGGTTCTGCATTGTGGGGGGGTCTGTATTTTGTGGGGGGGGTTCTGCATTGAGGGGGGATCTGTATTGTGTGTGGGGGGTTCTGCATTGTGGGGGGGTCTGTATTGTGTGTGGGGGGTTCTGCATTGTGGGGGGGGGTCTGTATTGTGTGTGGTTCTGCATTGTGGGGGGTCTGTATTGTGTGTGGTTCTGCATTGTGGGGGGGGTCTGTATTGTGTGGGGGGGGTTCTGCATTGTGGGGGGGTCTGTATTGTGTGTGGTTCTGCATTGTGGGGGGGGTCTGTATTGTGTGTGGGGGGGGTTTCGGCATTGTGGGGGGGTCTGTATTGTGTGTGGTTCTGCATTGTGGGGGGGTCTGTATTGTGTGTGGGGGGGTTCTGCATTGTGGGGGGGTCTGTATTGTGTGTGGGGGGGTCTGTATTGTGTGTGGTTTTGCATTGTGGCGGGGGTCTGTATTGTGTGTGGGGGGGTTCTGCATTGTGGGGGGATCTGTATTGTGTGTGGGGGGGTTCTGCATTGTGGGGGGGATCTGTATTGTGTGTGGGGGGGGGTTCTGCATTGTGTGTGGGTCTGTATTGTGTGTGGTTCTGCATTGTGGGGGGGTCTGTATTGTGGGGGGGGGGGTTCTGCATTTTGGGGGGGTCTGTATTGTGTGTGGGGGGGTTCTGCATTGTGGGGGGGGTCTGTATTGTGTGTGGGGGGGTTCTGCATTGTGGGGGGGGTCTGTATTGTGTGTGTGGGGGGGGGGTTCTGCATTGTGGGGGGATCTGTATTGTGTGTGGGGGGGGTTCTGCATTGTGGGGGGGGGGGGTCTGTATTGTGGGGGGGGTCTGTATTGTGTGTGGGGGGGGGTTCTGCATTGTGGGGGGATCTGTATTGTGTGTGGGTCTGTATTGTAAGGGGGGTTTGCACTGTAGGGGGATGGGTCTGCACTGTAGGGGGAGACTGTAGGGAGGTCTGCGTGACATGCAGGGGGTCCAGAACGGTTAGGGGGGTGTCTGTGTAACATATAGGTGTCTAGAGCTGTGGGGGGTTGTGTAATGTAAAGTGATGCAGGGTGTTGTATAATGTAAAGAGGTCCAGAGGTGCAGTTGTGGAGAGGGGTACACAGTAGTGACAGAGATATTGAAGGATGCAGGGGGCACAGTGGGATTTTAAATTTTACCGTGGGGGGGGCAGATATAGGATCCGTCCCGGGTGCCAAATGCTCTAGGTACAGCCAGGCCACAGGCGGATTCTGCAGGAATGACAGCGTGGGCGGCTGTCCCTGCCTTGTTAGGAGTCGGAGATCACTGTCACTGGCAGTCTGTGGGTTACTCATTAAGATTGCCGCCGCTCGGCAACAGTGCGGCGGCCATCTTTAAAACTGGACAAAGTACTGGCAGGCCACAGGCGTATTCTGCCGGAAAGACGGCGTGGGCGGCTGTCCTTGCCTTGCTATGAGGAGCAGGAATGAGGAGCTCATATGCCATGCGCACTGAGAAGACAAAGGAGCGCAAGAATCCACAGAAGCAGACAGCGGATGTAAAAACTTTTTTCTGTAAGTAAATTCTTTTTTTATAAATGCAGTGTACTGCTTATTGTCTGTTTTTGTATTTTCTTATTTAAATAGGGTGTTTCTTAAAGGAACAGTAAATACAAAAGTTAAAAAATACTTTATTGTAATTATGTTTGATATTTGATAGTAAATTTACAGGTAGTGGTATTATACCATGTGATTTATTTTATATGTGGCGTTATTATACCATGTGATTTATTTTATATGTGGCGTTATTATACCATGTGATTTATTTTATATGTGCCGTTATTATAGCGTGTGATATACAGTATAGATGGCGTGATTATGTGAATAAAAGTTGTATTTTTATCATAGCTTGTAATCTGTTTTTTGGGAATGGAAGGCTTTAAATGGAGCCGGTATTGGAGAAAGGTGTGTACACTGAAAGGGCGTGGTTATGGAGGGGCGTGGTTATGGAGGGGTGTGGTTACTGAGGGGGCGTGGTTATGGAGGGGTGTGGTTACTGAGGGGGCGTGGTCACTAGGGGGCGCTGTAAATCTTTCTCGCACAGGGCGCCTAAAGGCCTAAGGCCGGCCCTGTGCAGACCACATCATTTTATATATTTTTATGAGGGTGTGAATGCCGCAAAGCGCTCCTCATTGCAAAAACATGTATGTACAAAATATCCAGTCAGAGATATCAATACAATAGGCTGCTGCAGGCACAAACACATTAATGCATGAGACACTTTCACATATGTGCCAAAGCACAGCTCCTATACACCATGGTGTTCTTGGCCAACATAGAAAGCCTATACTAATGACAACAGTGCCACAGGCATTGCATTAATGGAGAGTGCAAAATATGGTGCAGCTGTGCACTGTAGTCATTCAGCTTCTAACTTAAGCTTTTCCAATTAAGCCTTTACAAAAAAAAACATGGAAGCTGATTGGTTTCTCTGCAGAGCTGCACCAGATTTTGTACTCCGGTTTTAGTAAATCAAACCCATTGTGTCATGACTGGTGGAAACAACCTTTTGACCACTGCACGTATAGGGTTCCTAAACTCTTGATCCTTTCCACAGGACAGGGGAATAACATTTCTACAGGTGTTATATTATCCTCACAATGGCAGACCCTGAACTGGCTTTGTTTATAAGCTTTTACTTAACCCCCATACAATATGGCAGTGCCACAAAACACTTTTGCAATCAAGAACAGATTGTACAGTATTGACCAAAACCTCTCCGGGTGTTTCCAGTGAGGGGTACTGGAAATGCTACTACAAAGACATTTTGGACATTAGTATGCTTCCAACTATGTGGTAAAACGAATAGGAAAGACTCTTTGCTATTCCAACGTTACTGTACCCCTGTACACAAATATAGCTCCATAAAGATACATTTTGATGAGTTTGTTATGGAGGAACTAGAGCTACATGCACAAAACTCTGAATTTAACACTGCTGAACACCTTTGGCTAAGCTGACCCAGGGTAAAACATGTCAGAAGGGAAGCAGTGTCCAGGGAGAGGAAATTTGTACTATGCGTCATATCTTGTATACAGTGACATTTATTGAAAGAAAAAGGAAAGACTTTATTGGATTGTGACCCACTTGTTTTGTTATTGGAGAAGACAGATCCTTGATTGGTCTGGCACCCACAGCTGGTAAAGCAGCCCATATGCTGCCTTGAGCAATACCAATTTGGAAGGACTTTGAACACCTTGGAGATGAATTGGTTTGCAAGCCAACTTTAAAAATGCTCTTTTGACTGAATGAAAATGAAATGAAATGAATTTGACTGAATTCCCACAGACATATACTTATTTTGCATTTTAACAATCTATACAATTATCACTTCATGTCAAACCAAACAGTTTTATTTATTTATTAAATTATTTTATTTTGGTGATTTTTTATTTTTATTTTCTGTTTTTGAGAAAAAAGGCAGGAGGTACAAGCAATGCAGCACATCGTTGTACAATAAAATAATGAGGGAAACACAAGTATAGACCATCCAAGTCATCATGCACAATCTTTCTGAAAAGGACTATACCCAAAAAGATGATAAAGTAGGATATTGTAAATGGATATCAGTCACGATATTCACTGGGTGAAGCATCTTTAGACAGAATAATTTCCCTGGATCAATTAAAGGTTTAACCGGAACCTTAGGAGTCTATCCAGGCAGACCACATTTTATCAAACTTCTTGGCACAGTGCCTACTAACCTGTTTTATGTTTATGCATATGCCTATACAATTTTTTTAGACAGTGTTTCTTTGAAAACATGTTATTACTGCAATACAGTGGATTTAGGCAACATGCATAGATAATAAAAAAAAAAAAAATGACATGTTTCTTTTTTCGTTGTAGTTCATTATTGATTTACGAGAGGGTGCCAAAGATAAAAGTGTTAGACAATACTACTAAAGGCTGCAGTGTTTGCATTTGTAGGAAGAGATCAATCACAACTGACCTACAGAAGATTTTAAATAAAAAGGGAACCAGTGTCTTTCAAATGCTATTATGCACCAGCTATTCTTGTTTGTAAACATTATGAAATATTCAACTCTAATAAATATTAAAATGAAGACACATTCCATTATAACTAAGAATGAGATACTAGAAACCTCTCTACCAATTATTTTTCCAACATAAGAAACATATTTTTTTATGGTATTTGTAGCTGGTGGAGTTTATCTATTGCTTTAGGCTTTATATATAACATTTTAACATTCTTGTCAACCTATGTATCAGTGGACCTTACTATCTAACATTCCATAGCTTGTCATTGAGGAATACATAGGAACCTTATGTTTTATTCTCAAACAACCTGGGTTAATTAATCAGTTTGCACAAATACACGATGAACATAAAATACTCCATAGAGTGTCCAAGAAGGGTATGAATCGATGGCCACAGTGATACATCTGTTAACAAACGATGTTGCATTATTCTGTTGATACAGTAATTGCTCAATACTGTATTTCATGTGACTGAATTTACCAGCCAGAGAGTGGGAACAGCTGCATGGAAATCTCCCAGAATTTCAAGCTTTATTTACTATTATGCATTTCTACAAGTGCAATTGTAGGGAAGTTTTCTAGCAGTTTAATGCCAAAAACAATGTTTAAATTAAGAAGGAACCCATCTAGCACTGGGTGGAAGATTACATAGTTATTATCTACTGTATTTCCATTCTTTAATACCCACTACCAACAGCTATGTGTTTTTTTTTAAAGCAGGGGTCTCCATACCTTCTAAACAATGGACCAGTTTACTATCCTCTAGTTCAGAGGCACTGGACTATGGTCAGTGGCAGTAGAAATTGTCTTGGTATTAATGGGAGTAAACAGTGTCCCGTCTTTGGTATTTGGAGGAAGAAAGGTGCTCCATTGTTGATGTCAGTTGCAGGAATTATGCCCAATCGTTAATGTCAGTGGCTGAAGTTATGCCTCATTGTTGATGTCAATGGCAGGATTAATGCCCCATTTTCAGTGTAGTGTCTCATATCAGGGGGAGGAATAGTATCCCAAGGGCCAGATAAAGGCAACCAAAGGGCTGCATCTGGCTCCCAGGCCACGGTTTGGAGAACACTGTTTTAAAGTATATGTAAACCCCAACAATAAATTTTTCCCCTATGCTCTGTTAAATATACTGTTGTAAGTATTTGATATATATGTTTTATAAGTTAGTTAAAAAATACCTGTTGATCTTGCAGGAACTCTTCTGAGCTTAGAACTTCTTATGCTCTCCATGGTTATTTCCCACCTCGACTACTGCAACTCTCTCCTTCCTGGCCTACCCTTACACAGACTACTACCCCCCATTTTTTTAACTGCTGCTAGACTAATATACCTCACTTACCGATCCATAACTGCTGCTCCTCTCTGCCATTACTTTCACTGGCTTAAAGTACCCCACAGTATAAAATTCTAAATGCTAACCACAACATACAGGGCCATCCACAACATCGCTCCCAAATACATCACCAACCTCATCTGCAGATATCGCCCAAATTGTCCTCTCTGCTCCTCCCAAGAGCTCCTGCTCTCTAGCTCCCTTGTTACCTCCTCCCATGCTTGCCTCCAGAGCCTCTCCCATCCTCTGGAACGTCGTGCCCCAGTATGTCCGGTCATCCACTACCCTGTCCGCCTTTAGGCAATCCCTGAAAGCTACCCTACCTCCACCTAACAACTGTACCCGAGCCACCTCCATCAGATCACCCCCGCAGCTATTACCTTTTGTACCACCTCCCCTCCCTTAGATTGTAAGCTCAACGAGCAGGGCCCTCCTGTTCCTTCTGTATTGAACTGTATTGTAATTGTACTGACCCCCCTCTACATTGTAAAACGCTGCACAAACTGTTGCCACCATATAAATCCTGTATAATAATAATAATACTATAATCAATTACATTGTTCCTTAAGGAGTTCAG
Source organism: Rana temporaria (assembly GCF_905171775.1). Lineage (NCBI taxonomy): Eukaryota > Metazoa > Chordata > Amphibia > Anura > Ranidae > Rana > Rana temporaria. The sequence goes on along the minus strand of NC_053489.1, from coordinate 260,203,069 downwards.
AACCACTTATCTCTATGTAATGGACAATAGGAGAGGAACAAGGTTCTGTAATTCTGTCTTGTTTCCTTTGTCCTGATTTAGAACAACAAGGTGTTGTCATCCTGACACTTGTAGAGGTTACAGTAAAGGTAAAAAAAAAAAAAAAAAACTTGAAACGTGAAAACGAATGCAGTTGTGACATATAAGGATGAATAAACTGCTACATATTTAATTTTTGGTTTTGGGTTTAAATGTGCTTTAAGAAGGGCATATAAATCGATAATAATATTGCAAAGGGCATACATATTGTCTTGCTATACTAGACTGCATTTCTGGTGTGCTGAGTTGGCATCTTTCTAGGAGGAAGGGTTGCAACAGGCGTGTAGTAGGTCTGCAAGTGACGTACAGATGAAATAAACTGCTACTTTATTGGATTTTGCATGTTTCAACAATTGGATTATATTGTGCTAACATACAATCTAAGATTGTAAAACTGTGTCTTCCTGGAACATAACAAGAGCATTTGGTACATTTAAAACTGTGTGCATAAATAGATGTTAGCACAGAAATAATTTGCCATCTCTCCTTTCCCCACTCATAAGGTTTAAGCGTAATCTTCCAATGCTTACTTACAGTTGACAATGGTTCTTCAATGAGGCATATAACACAGTGAACAAGCACAGCAAAACATTTGACGCAGTAAGTATGCTCTGTAATAAAAACATTGATTTCAAAGTGCTTCACACAACATCCAGCATCAACTGAAGAAAATATTTTGCCTTTTTAATATCACTAGACTGTGCAGACTCTTGCATCTCACTAGAAAGAATGCAGCAGCCCACTGAGAATAAATATCTGAAAATGTACCACTCGTCTTAAAAAAGAAAGCTTATGTTATATAATATACCATATCAAAATGTGATTTCATTTTAACATGGTTTGTGTGTTTACTGGCATCCTAAAATTGAATTTCTGCAGGACTAACAGACTGCCATGCTCTGAAAGCCAGGTAAGTAAAGCACTGAGCACTGACATCAATGACTGCAATATAAAAGGCTGTTTCCCAAAAGTCTATTCTCCTGAATAAGAGCAGCTAATTATTCTGCTGAGGTTCTTGCGTCACTGTGGCAATTAATTCATTTCATAAGCATAAAAAATTGAAATTAATTCCTGACAGTATAGGCCACAGATGGGACAAAAGGACATACGTATGTAGAATTCTCATTAAATTTATTTATTTTTGCAAAAAAACTAAATAGCCACGGAAGTATTTGATTATTTAAGTGTATTTTTCTAATACAGTGATCCAAATAGAGTTATAAACTGTTTAATAACAAATCCAGATCATTTATTAGGGTAATAACTTTGCTTAGATTAATATGGAGGCTGTCTTTGCTAACCTCGTTCTGAAATTGGCTAGTTGCCTGGCTAATATGGTGAGCAACTGGGTTCAATACTATCAAGTCACTCACCTGGAACAAGTAAAAAAGAGAAGCCAGCAATAGCAGCACCTGTGTTTCTCTCACTTTAAAGCATTGTTCAGTATAATCTGTTCATGGCATAGGTCAGGGGTCTCCAAGCTTTTCAGTACAAGGGCCACATTGTGCATTTTACAAATATCAACAAGCTAAAAAATGTGTTTTATATATGATCTCCCCTACATCCAGAAGTGCTTATAAGAGTACCCCTTAGATACAGAAATTCCCATCAGAATCCTCCCTTAGAACCAGGAGTGCCCAGCATAGTTCCCCCTAAGCTCAAAAAGGGCCCATCAGAGCCCCCCTTAGGTCCAGGAGAGCACTTACCCCCCCCCCCCCCCACACACACACACACACAAACACACACATAGATCTAGGAAATCTTCTCAGTGTCCCCCAGTACATTCAGAATCCCTCCTTACATCCAGGAGTACCCATCAGCGCCCCCCTTACACCCAGGAGTACCCATCAGCAACCCCCTTACACCCAGGAGTACCCATCAGAAGGAATGGGGGGGCATGGCTGGCAGTGCATTCACTAGTCTCCACATTATGAAACAGAGGCCACTGTCAGCCAGCCAGCTAGGGTTTTTTCATGAACAGTTGATAAACTGTTGGTAAAATCTTGTAGCTGGCCAGATACAGCCCACAGACCATAGTCTGGAGACCCATGGAGTCATTTCTATTCACTTTAGGGCATAATTATGATTGGTGTTACTTTATGCAAATTTTACAGGGTGAAAACAAATATCCTATTGGTTTCAGTAAGCAGAAGAATTTAGTGACTCATTAGCACACTCTTGCATCGCAGTCAAATCAGGGTCCACTTTGCAATGGAATTTTCGCTTAGATTTGAGAATATGGTGAAAATTCACTATGCAAAGAATACTCAATCACTATAAAGAAAGTAAAACAAGTATTTTTGCTTGCATATGATTGGGTGATGAAAGTCAACAGAGCTTCATCTCATTATTAAGCTAAATGAAAATTCCCCTGAAAAGTGAACAGCCGATATGCCTATATTAAATCAACTTCTCTGGATTCAGTTCCCACAAGGAAATTTTTTTCTTGAATTGTATCTGTGCTCCCTCTGCTTGCATCAGTACTTTTGGCCTCATGCAATAAACAGTTCTAATACAAGCAAAACTGTATCTGAGCACCACAAACTGAAAATGCTATTTGATTAATTTTTAATATTAAAAGCAAACCCATCCATAATAAAATAGTTAATGTTGATTAAGAGAGTTTAGTTCCACCTTAAGTACAGTAACCAATAGCACCTCATCAAGATCAACAGCAGGACTCAGAAGTGTGAATTCTTCTTGACTGCTGTGGGTTACTGTTCGTAAAGCTGACTTCACAATATCAGGCTTTAAGTGCAGTAACCCATAGCAATATGTCAAAACACTTTAGACAAAAACAAACAAACAAAGAAGTCTCTGGGGGGGGGGGTTAGGTTAGTAGATATTCTTAACTTACCCTGTGTTCTAGCCTTGTTCTCAACCTCAGTGCTCAAGTAACCCCAACAGGCCATGTTTTGGGATATTCTCTTAGATAAAATAGCTGTCCAGAGAACTGACTTTAAGTAACTGTGCAAGAAAAAGGAAAGCCTGCAGACATGGCCTGTTGGGGGTACTTGAGGACTGAGGTTGAGAACCACTGTTTTAAGGGTGATGTGGCCTTATTTTTGGCAAGATTTTAGGACATGTTGAGTTCATGATTTCTTGTAACAAGACATGCAAGCACAGTGCAGGAGCATTACTCTTGCCTAGGCATTGCTGTCACAAGTTGGAGGTAAAGTAAATGTGTTATCGCTTTTCTCCAAGGACATTGTTTTTTTCTTTATTATTTCTATAAAGCTTTTTGGCATGGATTGCGTGAAAAATATATGCGGATCTTGCTTTTTTGGTTCAAAGTCCGCTTTAGGAATTTTAATAAGGTATGAAAGAAATATGAATAAGGCCATTTGTGTTTCTCCTTCACCATGCGTTAACTGATGTGCCTACATTTTTCTGTATTTTCTATGTACTTTAAGAACTGAAACTGTGTTACTGCAACAAAAACAAAAACAATCACAACATGTAACACAAGCATTAGCTACATCGCATAACATATATTTGTCCACTGGAACGTATCTAGTAATTTACAGAAAATTTTAGCATTATCAACTTAAAGTTTCTAAATGTTTACAGGAAGTGCAGGGGTAACTAAAAGCCTGGCACACTCATTGTACAGATGAGCCCTGTGAATCTACAAGTACAGCTGACCAATGAAAAACTAGCTTAATTAAAACAGAGGTCCACTCAAATTTTTTTTTAAGTCAGCAGCTACAAAAACTGTAGCTGCTGATTTAAAAAAAAAATAGACACTTACCTGTCCAGTGTGCCCGCGATGTCGGCAGCCGAAGCCAAGCAATCTCTCGTCTCTCGGCTGCCCTGCTGCCATCTTCGATGAGGGAATTAGGAAGTGAAGCATTGCGGCTTCACTGCCCGGTTCCCTACTGTGCATGCGCGAGCCACGTGGCACGCCGTTACTGGTCCCCGCTGTCTCCTGGGACCAGTGTGTTTCCCAGAAGACAGCATGGGGTGACGCAAAGGGTTATGACTCCCGTGGGAGTCTATTCCCGGAAGTGGGTGCAAATACCTGTATTATACAGGTATCTGCACCCCCTCCCCCCTGAAAGGTGCCAAATGTGAACCGGAGGAGGGGAGGGTTTCCAAAAAGCGGAAGTTCACTTTTTGTGTGGACCTCCGCTTTAAATAGGGGAGTAAAGAACACAAGGGATTTTGATAGACATGAAGATATTCACTGCAAAAGGTATCTACATTGTGGATGAATACAGCTGCCCCAATTGTTATTATCTACTAAGAAGAACTCTGGTCTAAGTGAAAACTGTTAAAATAGTAATGTTTAAAACTGATGATTGAAGCTAATATGCAGTTTTGGATTTAGGATGTGGTTGTCCATGGAAGTCTAGTGGTTTGGCTGCAAAAGGCTGGTTAAAAATCCACGGGACAGCTCAGGGTGTCCACCAGAAAAGCAAAGAGGGAGGTGGGAGAGCCTTTTAAGTTTAGTAAGGGATTCAAATATGATCATTACCTAAAAAAAGTTATTATCTATAGGATATAAGAGAAAATAACTTAAATCTGCTGAGGTTGCGATAACCTTGTAGAGTAGAAACACACAACATTCCGTAGGGGCAGGTGGAGAATACTTTGCCCCATGTAGGATTAAATAGGTCACTCATGATGCCACAGGGACCTAGTCCAGGATCCTCTGTAGGTTACCAAGGTGGGTGCTGAACTAGGTGAATTGGAAGTCTAAAAAAGCCCATTGATGATCTGAGAGGCTGAGGCAACATGACAATGTGCGCCTCTACTGCTTGGATCCCCCCTGACCTTTTTAGACCTCTTCTAGCTCTCGTAATATGCAGTTTTGCTGCTCTCCCAAACTCAGTTTTACAGGGTTGATTACCATCACATAAGAAATGGAACCTATTGTATTTTTGCTCTGAAAGTAACCTGTTGGTGTTGGAATTACAGTAGAGGATGTCCTGTATTGACTTTGGTTTTATTGATTTTTTTGGTGCTTTATTGTGAGATAGGTAACCATTAGAAATTAAAATATTATGCAATATTATTTGAGTATTATCTCACTGGTGTATATTCATTGATATTCATTTATGTTAAGATGAAAACACAGCAGGGGATAATTATATACATATATATAAGCGCTGTATACTTTTTACAAAGGTTATTTATTGAGGCTCTATCTATTTATTTGAACTGGAGCACAAAGAACCAGGTGCAGCTGTGCATAGTAACCAGAGGCGTATCTAGTGAAAATAGCGCCAATGGCAAGCACTGAAACTGTGCCCCTGTCTAAACATTTGAAACCCATCTTTAAGATAACCTTAACAAAAAAAAAAAAAACAAAAAAAACAAGTGATATTTATCATCCCTTGTGATACCTTGGGTTGTGACATATCCTCTTTATGGAAAAATCTGGGGTTTATTAGACCCCTGATCCCTCCTCTGTCCTCCAAGGCCAGGTAAATGCAGAACCAATACTGGAAGTGATGAAATCTTCATCACCTAAGGCCTCAGTTTTCACAGAGGAGAGGGAGAAACTGATGTTCCTCCTTCTTTGTGCACTGCCAATCCGACCAGATGGAATGGGAGAGCCTGGGAGAACAGGGGAGGGCTGTGGCTGATCACAGTAGGGATAGCGCTGCCATTGTCCATTAGCAAAGGTGCTGAAAAGGAGATCCTGCCTATGCTCAGGAGGAGGGAAGAAGAGACCCTCAGACCCTGGTAAAAGCCTTGCTGCCCAGCCACTCAACAGCGCCCCCTTCATATGGCGCCCATGGCACTTGCCATGGCTGCCATACCCTAGATACGCCACTGATAGTAACCAGTCAGCTTCTAACTTCAGTTTCCACTTCAACTTCAATTTAGCTTTAACAATAACATTCAGAAAGGGATTTCTGTACAGAGCTGCAATACATTTTTTGTGCTCCAGTTTTAATAAATCTCCCCAATAGGGTTTATTTATAAAGTCATAATAAAGGTAAACATTTTTTTTTAAAACTAACAAACATGTCATACTTACCTACTCTGTGCAGTGGTATTGCACAGAGCAGCCCCAATCCTCCTCTTCTCGGGTCCCCCGCTGGCACTTTTCACCTCTCCTGGCCCCTACCTCCCATTGAGTGTCCCCAGACATAGCAGTTTCCAATGGGGCACCCAAGCAGGTTAACTCCTGAGGCACTTCTCTGTGTGTCCATTCAGACGTGGAGCCACAGCTCAGGCCCTTCCCCTCTCTCTCCTCTTGCATCGGCTGATGCTGTCTCAGCCAATGAGAAGGGAGAGTCCCCAAGAGCAGATGTTCTCGAACACATCGCTGGATCTTGAGGGATCTCGGGTAAGTATAAGGGGGGCTGGGGGGACTGCTGCACGCAGAAGGTTTTTTAAAAACTTCAGCCTTTAGAATGAATTTAAGTGGAAATATAGTGTAGAATAATATTATTATTATAACAACTATACAATGGGGGTTATTTACTAAAGGCAAATCCACTTTGCACTACAAGTGAAAACTACAAGTGCAAAGTGCACTTGAAATTGCACTGACCCTAATTCCTTTACTAGAGAGGCATATAGAGCGGCTTTGAAAAAATATAAAGCTGAAATAAAAAAAGCTAAAAAAACATATCTAACAGAGAAAATTAGGTTGGTGGAAAATAAGGCCGCAGAATTATTTAAAGTCACCAATACTCTTGCAAATCCAATCTGTTTAGACACCAAGGAAGAATTCTCTCCGGAATTAAGTGAGAAGTTAGCAGAGTATTTTAAGCAAAAAATTATAGACATAAGAAATAATATACCTGATTCTTGTTATACAGAAAGTTCTCCTGTATACAAAGGAGTAAGTTTTACCTGTTTTTCGGCGGTAACTAGTGTAGAGATACTGACTATTCTCAAGTCGCTTAGAGCCTCGTCGTCAGCGCTTGACCCCTGCATTGCGCAGCTGGTGAAGGACTCGGCTGTTACCTTGGCACCGTTTACAGCAGACATTTTTAATATGTCTTTTGCTATTGGAACAGTGCCAAGTATTTTGAAGCAGGCGGTTATAATCCCCCTATTGAAGAATTCTAACGTGTTACGGTCCGATTTAAGCAATAATTGACCAATTTCGACCTTGCCTTTTTTAGTTAAAATAATGGAGAGAGCTGCTGTGTGGCAACTTCAGCCACCCTTGGAGTCCAATAATATTTTTGATGAATATCAGTCTGGATTCCGTCCTGGTAGAGGCACAGAGACTGCTTTGATTAAAGTTAAGGATGACTGCCTATGGGCCATGGACAGCGATGAGGCCTCAGCTTTAATACTGCTGGATTTGTCGGCTGCATTTGATACTATAGATCATGCCAGACTTCTGGAAAGGCTGGTGTCTGAGGCCGGGCTTGAGGACATGGCACTGACATGGATGGCCTCATTCCTGCGGAATAGGGCTCAAAGGGTAAGACTAGGGACGTATTATTCATCTAATAGTTCCTTGTCCTGCGGGGTTCCTCAGGGTTCGGCATTATCGCCGATATTATTTAACCACTTGCTTACTGGGCACATATACCCCCCTCCTGCCCAGGTGAAATTTCAGCTTTCGGCACTGCATCGCTTTAACTAACAATTGCGCGGTCGTGCGACGTGGCTCCCAAACAAAATTGACGTCCTTTTTTCCCCACAAGTAGAGCTTTCTTTTGGTGGCATTTGATCGCCTGTGCGGTTTTTATTTTTTGCGCTATAAACAAAGAAGTGAGACAATTTTGAAAAAAATACAATATTTTTTACTTCTTGCTATAATAAATATCCCAATTTAAAAAAAAAAAAAACATTTTTTTTTCTCAGTTTAGGCCGATACGTATTCTTCTACATATTTTTGGTAAAAAAAAAAAAAAAATCGCAATAAGCGACTGGTTTGCGCAAAAGTTATAGCGCTTACAAAATAGGGGACAGAATTATTTTTTTTAAATTATTTTTTTTTACTAGAAATGGCGGCGATCTGAGATTTTTAATGGGACTGCGACGTTATGGCGGACACATCGGACACATTTTTGGCGCCATTCACATTTATACTGCGATCAGTGCTATAAATATGCACTAATTACAGTATAAATGTGACTGGCATTGAAGGGGTTAACACTAGGGGGTGAGGAAGGGGTTAAATGTATCCCTGCTTAGTGTTCTAACTGTAGGTGGAGGGGGGGGGGTGACTGGGGGGGTGACCGATCTGTGTCTCTATGTACAAGAGACACAGATCGGTCTCCTCTCCAGAGACAGCACCGCTGTCTCTGTGTAAAACGGCAATGAGAGATGATCTCATATGTTTACATATGAGATCCTCTCTCATTGGCCGCACAGATCGCCTCGCGAACGGCCACTCTGATTGGCCGTTCGCGGCGATCTGTAATTGGCTGTGTCCGAGGGACACGGCCAACACAGATTTTCCCCGCAGCGCGCTCTGGAGCGCGCGCGGGGAACGCCCAAAGGGGCGGCCGTCAATTGACGGCAGTTTGGAAATTGGGATCCGCACTGTAGCCGTCAATTGACGGCAGGCGGATCCCAAGTGGTTAATATCTACATAAGGCCGCTGCTGTATATTATTCTGCGCCATAACCTTAGCTTTCATGTTTATGCAGACGATACGCAGATTTATTTTAAGCTGCCTAAAAATGAGGAAGTCCAGGTGGATTTGGCATCCTGCCTGGAGGAAATACAGTCCTGGATGGGAGCCAATTATTTAAAACATAATGGCTCAAAAACAGAATGTATTATCATTAGTAATCAGAGCAAAACCAGTTTGACTGATTTTCCTTCTTGGCCGGTTTCGTTTATGCCATCCCAGACCCCGGCTACCCAGGTTCGGGACTTGGGAATCATTGTGAATTCCAAATTGTCATTGAAGGCGCAGGTAAATCAGGTGGTAAGCGTATGTTACTACAAACTGAAACGTCTGCGTTCTACATTGCATTTCATTGACGAGGTTGACAAAGTCCACGTGATCAATGCTTTTATTGGCAGTCGGCTGGACTACTGTAATGCGCTATACATGGGGTGTCCAAAAACCCTTCTGCATAAGCTTCAACTGATTCAAAATGCTGCAGCTAGGTTATTAATGGGTGTGGGTCGTCGGGACCATATTACACGTCTCTGAAAGCCCTGCATTGGCTACCGGTTGCTGAACGGGTTTTGTTCAAAGTGGGCTGTATCGTCCACAAAGCTATCCATAAGATAGGCCCAGGGTATCTGCAAGAAAAAATCACCTGTTACGTTCCCAACAGATCATTGAGATCTGCTGATCAGGCTGATTTGACTGTCCCTAAATTTAGAAGAACTAAATGTGGAGGGAGGACGCTTGATGCACAAGGTTCAATATTCTGGAATTCCCTACCTCTATACATAAGACGTGAGAAGGATTTATTAAAATTCAGGAAGTTTTTAAAAACTGTTTTATTTTCTCAAGTGCATGGCCCTAATTAGGGTAAGGTATTAGTATTTTTTAGTTCTTTTAAATGTTATTATGTGGGTTTTATATTGTTATCCTACAGTAATGAAAGATTTGTTTTGTACATGCATATGTTGGTTCTATGAGCGCATCGAGGCCTTCGGGTAATGACTGCGCTCCCAATAAGCATTTTAATAAATAAATAAATAAATATATAATATCAGCTGTGCACTTATGGCAGCTATTCTCCTGGAGTTCAGCTATAATTTAATCAATTATGTCAAAAGTTCTTAAAATAACTGTATCTTTATGTCTTACCATTAAAATGCTCACTAAAGCAATTAGATTAAGGGCCTGTACCAACTGAGCTTGTTTTGATGGTATCAGTTTGACATCACTTTGAAATGCTTCTGAGATCATTCAACATACCTCAAGCAGGTTTTGTATTCCTATAGTCTGGTATGGGAATGCAAAACCTGTTAAAAAGGAACAAACGCCCATTAACTTCAAATTGTTTTTTATTTTGTTTATATTTAAGTGTACAAAGTGTTAAAATGTGTATTTTACCTTCAAAGCTTAAATGTGTGGTAAAATATTTTAGATTTAATGTGCTAATAATTATTTACCAAAATCGTATAAAAAAGACGTAGATTATTATAAATATTAATAGTATTTACAACGTTGTATATCAAAGCAATATATGTGAAAAAGTTAAATTATATTTTTTAAATTTAGGTTTTTAGGTCATGATATAACCATTGCATATAGTAATGTTATGGTCCTCAGTCGGAGTGGTAGAGAAATTACCTTTTTTACTCTAAAAAATAAGCCTATACACAATATAGAGCACACCCTTTTACCAGAAAAGAAGGACCTTTGAGTACATGAAAGTGCCTTGTGGCAATATAAATGTGCAATGGTAATATTTTATTAGAATTCATTCTGCTTATAGTTTTTAGCAGCAATATAACATATCTACAAGATTTACTACTGTATATATACAAAGGTATGCTATTGACTCTGATAAAAAAAAAAAAAACATACTATTGAATCTTTATTGTGTACACATGACAATCTTCAGGCAACTTCGACAACTTTCAAATCTCAGTTTTTTAAATGCAAAAGCAGATCAATTCAGTCTATGGCCAAATGTTTCCATTGAAACTATAGAATGACCAAAACTCTTGGTAGCAGAATGCCTTGATTCTTTTTTCAGTTATTTTTGCAACCAAAAGCTGATCGCAAATGATTGAGAGTGCTTGAAAAAGTCAATAAATTAAACCAGAAAACAGGGTTACATTTTATTGCTGCAATATAGAGAAAAATCGGTCCAAAAATATATCTAGTCTACTCTATTTCTGCTGATATAACTTGTGAAGCTTTTGTTTCATAAGTATGTTTCTACTCCAATCCAGTCTTAAAGATGGGTTAACATTTCAGTGTGGTGCAAAGCAATATCACTAGTAGCACAACAGATTATACGTAAAAGGATCTGCTTATTCATTGGATTCTGGAACCAAAAACACTGCATGATAAGCCCATCCAGCAAGTTGCAAGTATACCCAACATTTTCCTGATAATGATCAGTTTTTCATGATCAGAAACCATTGTCTGGAAATCTGTTTGGGACTGTACCATCTTTTAGTGAGTAAAAGTGTTGCAATGTCTCATAGTTTGAGAACAAGCTTTCCATCCAAAATCTGAACTCTACTCAAAGCTCTACTACACCAAAAGCATCTTTCCACACACAGGTTGTCAGATGCAATGTTCTAAGTTCCAGTTTAGGAAATAATGTTCCCCTTTATAAATAATTTTCTATGGTCAAGAATACCGTATATACTATAGTACAAGCCGAGATTTTCAGCACATTTTATTGTGCTGAAAATGCCCCCCTCGGCTTATACTCGAGTCACCGTTTTGTGCCTGATCTCCAGGACTTTGGGGACCCGGTACCGGCCGGCCGTAGGTCTTCTGGACCCCAAATTTGGCACACATGTAGCTCCTCTACAAGTGTGCAAAGTTTGTTCTCCAGAGGATCTACGGCTGAGGAGCATCGATTTTTCAAAGCGGGCACCGCTTCCATAGACTCCCATGTTAAACGGTAATTTCTCCGGTGACTTTGGGGACCCGGTATCTGCCGGTCGTAGGTCCCCTGGACCTACTTGGCACATGTGTAGCCCCATTTCTTCTCTACAAGTGTGCAAAGCTTGTTGTCTGGGGGACCTACGGCTGGGGAGCACCGATTTTTTTCAAAGCCAGGCACCCCTTCCACAGACTCCCACATTAAACGTCAGTCTAGTCATGGACACAGTGAGGCATGGGCATAGTGAGGCATGGGCACAGTGAGGCATGGCCACAGTGATCCATGCACATGGACACAGTGAGGCAAAGTGAGGCATGCAGATGGACACCCTAGGCTTATACTCGAGTCAATACATTTTCCCTTTTTTTTTTATTGTGAGTGTTACGAAGAGTTGATACTGAGAACAACCAGCTATGAATACCTTAAGTAAAAAGCCTTGTCAGGTTTAAATTGAACCTCTAGGCAAAACTTTTTAGTTTGGGATAGTGTGTAGAAGGATTACATTTTTCTTGCATGTTTTTATTGCAGTCTGTGTCACCATTGGGGAGATTCATTATTCTGTTTGTCCTGACGACTATTGTCATCGAAACAGAAAGTGAGAAGAAATTCTAAATTTTAGAGTTGTACCCAAAACAAAGGTGAAGATACCTCAGTGGCAAGTTCCCAAACGCCACTTTTTCTCACGGGAGGCGATTCTGTGTCTCTCCCGCCATGTGGAAGGCAATGTCCATGCCTCGCTGGACAGGGCGGTCAGTGGTAAGGTGCATAATACCGCTGACTCATGGTCCAGCAGGCATGGACAGGAACGTTACCTATCTTTCATGGTGCACTGGGTGACTCTGCTGGCAGCTGGGAAGGATGCAGGACAAGGTACAGTAGTGTTGGAGGTTGTTCCACCACCACGCTTTCAAAATGCTACTACTGGTTGTAACACACCTCTCTCCTCCGCCCCCTCCTCTTCTTCTTCCTCTGTGGCCTCTTCCTGTGCTGATGTGTCCTCGGAACCAGCGGTGCTCCGTAGGCGTTCAAAGGGCTACGCAGGTACGCAGGCAAAGAGATGCCATGTGGTGCTTGAGCTGGTGTGCTTGGGGGACAGGAGCCACACTGAGCCAGAGGTTCTGTCAGCTCTGCAGGGGCAGGCCCAGAGGTGGTTGACGCCACGCCAGCTTAAGCCAGGAATGGTGGTTTGCGACAATGGCACCAACCTCCTCTCCGCCCTGCGACAGTGACAACTGACCCATGTGCCCTGTTTTGCTCAAGTCCTTAATTTGGTGGTGCAGCGGTTCTTGGGCAGGTACCCGGGCTTACAGGATGTTCTGAAGCAGTGCTCGGCTGGCAGACCTCCAAAGGGAATACAACCTGCCCAAGAGCCGCCTAATCTGTGCCATGCCCACCAGGTGGTTCTCTACGTTGGCCATGCTGCAGCAGCTGCACACGCAGCAGAGGTGCCAATATGGCAGCAGAACTGGGTCAGGGGAGCTTGGTTTTTTTTCCCCAGGCCAGTGGGCCATGATCAGGGATGCATGCACTGTCCTGTCACCATTTGAGGAGGCCACGAGGATGGTGAGCAGTGATAGTGCATGCATCAGTGAGACTGTCCCTCTTATTTACATGTTAGAGAACATGCTGTGTGGAATAATGGACAGGGCCCTTAAGGCAGAACAGAGGGAGGAAGAGGAGGACTTCCTTACCTCTCAAGGCCCCCTTTATCCAGACAGTGTTCCTGCTTGCCCGTCTATCACACAGGAAGAGGACGAGGAGGAGGAGGAGGAGGATTGTGTCAGCATGGAGGTGGAGCCTAGCACTCAGCATCAGCGGCAGTCTTCAAGGGATCAATTACAGTCCCAAGGAATCCATGGACTTGTACGTGGCTGGGATGAGGTGGCTGCGGAGTCTGTCGTCCTCAGTGACCCAGAGGACTCTGCACAGAATGCCTCAGCAAACCTACATTGTATGGCCTCCCTGATCCTGCAAAGCCTGCGGAAGGATCCTCGTATTTGTGCTATCAAGGAGAGGAATCATTATTGGCTGGTAACTCTCCTTGATCCATGTTACAAGAATAAGGTTGCGGACCTTATCTTGCCAGCGCAGAGGGAGCAGAAGATGAAACATCTTCGGGAGGCCTTGCAGAAAGGTCTTTGCAACGCATTCCCAGAGACTGGGGGGTTACAAAATCCAGGTCCTGGACAACGTGTTGCTGAGGCTTCGGTCAGTCACAGAAGGAGCGGTGGAGAAGGTGGGCGTCTGACCGATGCGTTCAGACAATTTTTTAGTCCGCAGCCCCAAGGTATGACCGGTTCCAGCAACCATCGCCAGCGTCTGTTTTACATGGTGCGGGAATACCTAGGGGCAAGATCAGACTTGGACACCTTTCCCACCGAAAATCCTCTGGCTTACTGGGTCTTGAGGATGGATCACTGGCCAGAGCTTGCACAGTACGCAATTGAGCTACTGGCTTGTCCTGCATCCAGCGTTCTTTCAGAACGCACATTCAGTGCTGCTGGAGGTTTTGTAACCAATCACAGGGTGCGCCTCTCCACCGACTCGGTCGATCGACTGACCTTCATAAAAATGAATCAGGCTTGGATCACCACCAGCTACCAAGAACCTGATGCTGATGTAACTGGGTAATTTTTTTGAAATGTCAGATCCCTTCAAGACTGTCTATGCTGATGCTGAGTGACTATACTATTATGCTTGCTGAGTGACTATCCTTTTCCTCCTCAATGATCATGCTGATAGCTTGTAAGAACATTTTTGGTTCTGGGCACCGCCACCAGTGGCTAAGGCCTAATTTTTCTGCCCCTGTTTAACAGGGGAGTCTAATTACAATTTTTGATGCAATACTTTGCAGCAGGTTCATTCCTGCGCTCCAACTAGAGTATCTGTGAGGGGTTGCAGTGTTGTGGCACCAGCACCAGTGCCTAAGGCCCAATTTTTCTGACACTGTTCAACAGGGGCGTGTAATTACAAATCTTGATCTAATATTTCATAGCAGGGCCCATTCCTGTGCCCACCAAGAGTAACTGTGAGGGCTTACAGAGTTGTGGCACCAGCACTGCCACCACCACCAACAAAGGCCCAATTTTTCTGCCCCTGTTCAACAGGGGCATGTAATTACAATTATTGATCTAATATTTCACAGCAAGGCCCATTCCTGTGCCCACCAAGAGTTACTGTGAGGGCTTACAGAGTTGTGGCACCAGCACCACCACCACCAACAAAGGGCCAATTTGTCTGCTCCTGTTTAACAGGGGCATGTAATTACAATTCTTGATCTAATATTTCACAGCAGGGCCCATTCCTGTGCCCACCAAGAGTAACTGTGAGGGCTTACAGAGTTGTGGCAGCAGCACCACCACCACCACCACCAACAAAAGCCCAATGTTTCTGTCCCTGTTCAACAGGAGCATGTAATTACAATTCTTGATCTAATATTTCACAGCAGGGCTCATTCCTGTGCCCACCAAGAGTAACTGTGAGGGCTTACAGAGTTGTGGCACCAGCACCACCACCAACAAAGGCCCAATTGTTCTGCCCCTGTTCAACAGGGGCATGTAATTACAATTCTTGATCTAATATTTCACAGCAGGGCCCATTCCTGTGCCCACCAAGAGTAACTGTGAGGGCTTACAGAGTTGTGGCACCAGCACTGCCACCACCACCAACAAAGGCCCATTTTTTCTGCCCCTGTTAAACAGTAATTGTATGTAATTACAATTATTGATCTAATATTTCACAGCAGGGCCCATTCCTGTGCCCACCAAGAGTAACTGTGAGGGCTTACAGAGTTGTGGCACCAGCACCACCACCAACAAAGGCCCAATTTTTCTGCCCCTGTTCAACAGGGGCATGTAATTACAATTATTGATCTAATATTTCACAGCAAGGCCCATTCCTGTGCCCACCAAGAGTAACTGTGAGGGCTTACAGATTTGTGGCACCAGCACCACCACCACCAACAAAGGGCCAATTTGTCTGCTCCTGTTCAACAGGGGCATGTAATTACAATTCTTGATCTAATATTTCAAAGCAGGGCCCATTCCTGTGCCCACCAAGAGTAACTGTGAGGGCTTACAGAGTTGTGGCACCAGCACCACCACCACCACCACCAACAAAGGCCCAATGTTTCTGTCCCTGTTCAACAGGAGCATGTAATTACAATTCTTGATCTAATATTTCACAGCAGGGCTCATTCCTGTGCCCACCAAGAGTAACTGTGAGGGCTTACAGAGTTGTGGCACCAGTGCCAGCACCAAAGGCCCAATTTTTCTACCACTGTTCAACAATGGCATGTAAATTACAATTCTTGATATAAAAGTTCACACATCAGGGCGTTCCAGCGCCCACCAAGACTAACTGTGAGGGCTTACAGTGTTGTGGCAACATCAACACCTAGGGCCCAAATTTCTGCAGAGTATATACGGCAGGCCCCTACTTTGAAACATCCAACTTACAAATGACTCCTACATGCAAACGGAAGGAGACAACAGGTGTCTCCTGTCCACTGATGCTTTATCACCAATCCTTGTTTCACTAAAAAATAACACATTTTCAAAACATCATTTGTCATTGGGACAGAAAGTGAATTGCAATCTTCTGAACAGATGCACACAGACAGCAAAACAAATGTTTACAGGGGTGATAACGCTTCTCTATGTTTTCAGAAAAGCTTAAAAATAGATTTTATGACTAGAGCTACACTTTAAAAAAGTACCAGTTCAAAATTACAAACAGATTCTACTGAACAACAAACCTACAGTGCCTGTCTTGTTTGCACCGCCTGTATAATGCTGTTCAAAGTATATAGGGCCAAAGGGGCTTGTAATGACCTGGGGGATGTGGGGGGAAACCCATGCTATTTTTCTCAATGATTTTCATCCATATTGCAGGGACCAGACATTACATTAAAGCCGCAAGCAGTTTTAAATGACTTTTTTCTTATAGTAATCTCATTTTGTGCAGGGACAGTTCTAAACACATGCCACCTCACAGGCATACTATAGACACCCAGCACGTACGATATTTAAAGGAATTTTTCTTTTTTTTTCACTTTAAGCATCATTAAAATCACTGCTCCAGAAAAAACGACAGTTTTTTAAACTTTTTTTTCCATTGATACATGTTCCCTGTGGCAAGACCCGGGTTCTCAAACCCATTTTCCGACAATAACTTGCATATTAGGCTTTAAAATGAGCACTTTTGAATTCAAACCTTCGAGTCCCATTGACGTCAATGGGGTTCTAAATGTTTGCGCGAACGTTCGGTCCGTTCGAAGGTTCTGGTGCGAACCAAACAGGGGCGTGTGCGGCTCATCCCTAATGGGGACACATCGCAGGATTCAGGGACAAGGTAAGCAACTCTCCCTGTATCCTGCAATGCGATCTCAAGTCTGGTTCGGGGATACCGCTTTTGGTATGAAAAATTCACCCTGAGCCAGACTCAGGAATACCGCTAAGGAAGTTAATTGGGATGTGGCAAGAGGTGTGTTCTATGCCTGCATCCTTTTTTTCCCTCATTCCCATCTCAAAAAGTTGGGAGTAAGGTGAGTAACTTACATCCACTTTGACCCCTCCCTTCCTGTTTCATACAGCTCAATACCTACTTTTAATTCGAGAGTGAAGCCTCGTACACACGATCGAGTTTCTCGGCAAAAACCAGCAAGAAACTTGCTGGGAGATATTTTTTGTCGAGGAAACCGGTCGTGTGTACATTTACGTCGAGGAAACTGTCGAGAAACTCGACGAGCCAAAAAGAGAGCATGTTCTCTATTTCCTTGACGGGAATGGAGAAAATTGGCTTGTCGAGTTTCTCGACAGCCTAACAAGGAACTCCACGAGGAAAACGGTGTGTTTCGCCCGTTGAGTTCCTCAGTCGTGTGTATGAGGCTTGACTATCTGAAAGTAACCGGTTTCTGCTGTGTGGTCTCCTTAGAAAACGTAAAATACTCTGTGAATCCTGGGTCAGTGGTACAAACTGTACTGAATGTTTATTTGTTGAAAAAAAAGAAAAGAAAAAAGATTGTATATAAATACACAAAAAAAAGATAGAAAACAACCAGTAATTTATAAAAATTAAAAAGATTGAAAATTAAAACTGTCAATTCCATTATAGTGTTCTTATAAAAATGGTCAGAAACCCCTTTGCATCTAACCTAACAGCAAATCTGAAGTCAGATAAAAGTTATTAAATCTTTCCAGAAATACTTTTCCTGTCTCCTGCAATTCAATATTAAACTGTCACTGGGAAGGCACTGCGGTACTGGCATCCTCACTAGTAGTCAATACAGAAATGTGGAAGAAGGCAGGGCCATATTTCTGACATCACCTCTGAACTCTGTGGGACCTGTGCTCTCTATAAGAAATCTGACTAGCCAGGCAAACACCTGCGTTTTTTTATTGTTTTTAAATATATACAGGTTATGTTGTCATGACTATGTGAAACCTTTTTAAGCTTGTTTGATGTTTGCTACTTTCTTTTTCTCTTGATTGTTTCACTGTCCCACTTTACAAGATTTATGGTCAAATACACTGTATATATATATTCTCTTTTCTGTTCCTATGAAATCTAAAAAAAAAAAAAATGAAGAATTTTAAATATAGGAGCTTTTTTTGCGTACAGATTCCAAGACTGTCAACAAGATCCTTGCTCTTCTATGTAGTGACTTGCAATAGTGCAGGAACACAGGAGTAAAAACTGTTCAGGCTTCACTGGTTGGAAGTGTTTTGACACTCAGTAGGTAGTGGAGCCAGGATCGGGTTGACAGCCTAGAAGCTCTATTCTTTAGAAAAACAAGTCAACAATGGCAGCTCCCATATTCTTATCCTTCCAGCTGTCCTGTTAGGTGATCATTCACAACATACTACTAATCGCACTAAGGAAGGAACAGTACCGCTCCTACTACCAACACCAACAAAGTATAATAAATTATATTAACACTACAAATGCTGCTGCTAATACTACTAGAAATACTGTTCAAACTAAAAGTACTAGTATATTTACCAAAAAGAATAAGACAACAGAAATTGGCAACAGTCAATTTTATTGACTTGGTATGTCTGTCACATCTAAATGCCGATATGTTAACGATGCAACATTATAAAAAAAAAGCCTTTAAAATATAATAATGTAGAATCCACCCTCAAAAACAGTAACGTTTAATGAATGTTCCCCATTGACATTTCATAAAGGGGGTTGTAAAGGTAAGTTTTTTATTTTCTAAATAGGTTCCTTTAAGCTAGTGCATTGTTGGTTCACTTACCTTTTCTATCGATTTCCCTTCTAAATGTTTTTTTTCTTTGTTTTCTTTGTCTGAATTTCTCACTTCCTGTTCCTCCTCAGTAAGCTGTTCTAGCGGACTAACCCCCAGCCAGAATGGCTCGGATGATGGGGGCAAGTTTACTGAGGAGAAACAGGAAGTAAGAAATTCAGACAAAGAAAAAAAACATTTAGAAGGGAAATCGAAGGAAAAGGTAAGTGGACCAACAATGCACTAGCTTAAAGGAACCCATTTAGAAAATAAAAAATGAACCTTTACAACCACTTTAATCCATAACACCTTCACCCTTTATGTAAAGAACCTGTGACTGTTCATTTAGAACTCAGTGCTGTCAAGCCAACTAATCAAGATATGTAAACAAGTTGCTTACTCTTTTATTTGTAGAATCTTATTACTATAGCTTTCTCAAATTTCTTGCTATCAGTTTAATTCCTATATAGCTTGAGGCAGGTATTTTACATTTTATTATGAAAAACTTTGAAGACGACATAATTCTTTCCTCTGCGGCTGCACCTTCAATGTATGCACAAACTCAGGAATGGGTGCATTATGGCATGCAAGCATGCTAGAAGATCTGATTATCTAACTTTAGATTGCAGCCAAAGCACCATCACATGTGGGGGGGTTAAATAATTGAAATACGGTATACTTATAGAAACCCGCAGTTTACACACACAACCGGTTATGTAACAAATAAAACAATTTGTTTCATCAAAGGATTTAAAATCACTGCTTTAAGTTTTTTTTATTTTAAGTACTAAAAATTGTATTAGCTTTCGTTCTCATTATATTAAGGACTTATTTACTAATTTATTATGTTTTGCCAGGTGTTTTAAGTGGATCCTAACATTGTGTCATATTGCTTTTTAGATTTTTTTTAAAATGTATAAATGTTATGTCATTAACAAAGTGTTTTAGATTTTTTTTCCTTTTTTTTTTAAGCAAGCACTTAAGAATATAGATTTTTTTTCTGTTTCGCCAACAAAAAACGTACAGTTGTTGCTTCAAAAAGATTGCCCTATTTTAATGTATGTTGCATAATAACTCGACATTTGCATTAGTTGTGAATAAACGATGGGAGAAAACAATCTTATTTTGTCATAATGTTATATAAACTGCAGCTACAAAACCCTGCTGGCTCCCAAGTTTAATCTGTTCTTTTTTTTTTTTTTTTTCATATCCATTCACTGCCTTTTGCTGAGATTGAGGGAGCTAAGCTGATTTAAAGGATGTGGTGTTCGAGTATCTCTTTTCTGAATCATTCCGGATAGAAAAATCAATGGTAATGTTTAAAAGGGGTCCCGTAATCAAAGGCCAGATTTCATTTACAAAAAACATCCCGCATTGGCCATGCTGGTATATTTTTTTAAAGTTGAGAAAACAAAGCAGTGATGTTTAATTGCTTACCTTGTGCACAGTATTGATTCTAAATCAGGATTACAGTACATTAACTGAAAATATCCTCCGCACAACTGAGATGGATTTGCCTTTTAATGTTGCTGCCCTGCTGAGCATACATTGTACCAGCAGAGAAAGAGAGAGAGAGAGAGAGAAAGAGAGTAGAGGGTCCAGATCACAAATCTACAGGAAAGGTCTTAATTATCTCAGCCTATGTAAAATTCCATAAGAAGCAGGTGACTGCATAATCAGCACAATACTCAGTACAGCATATCCTTTCTAATGGATCCTACTTATATTGTACTGTATATATGTCAGTAAACAAGCTAGCAAGGCTGTGTTTAGCTGGAATCGAGTATTTTATTACAGAAAGTATGTATACTTGATACCGCCATTAAACCAAAATTGCATTAGTACATTCAAAACAATGATCATGTATAGGGCGTAGAAATCTGTTGATGCTACTGACCCCAATTTAATACACCATGATCATAAATTACAATGTTACACGGACTGTATTGTAGAAGCATTGCATAGGAAATACATCTTTGATGCTGGGAAAAAAAATGCATAAGAATTACCTGGTTGGGAACAAGTCAGCAGCGGAGATCTTCAATTTTTTGCTGTCATAATACAAGCAGAGCTGCCTTTTTAATCTGGATCTGGGTGGTAAAGGGCTTGTCCCTTCTGTGACAGATATTTGCAGCTCAATCTGCTGCACTGTGAGCCTGGCTCACGACTCTTGCCTTGTGCTGCTTGGATTTGCTGTGTGCTGCTGCTTGCTGTAGTCTGTGGCTTCCCTACCTCTCAATCTCTTCCTCCCTCTCTCCCCCTCTCTCTCTCCCTCCCCCTTTTGTCTATTGCTGCCTGGGCCTTGGCTGTTGCATTTGCCACGGTACCTTGGCTGGAGAGCCTTTTCAGCCTGTGTGTGAGCTCAGGGATGGACAGGCTCCAGCCTCTGCTGCTGCTTCTCTAATGGCGACTGCAAATAAATAGAAGCTTTTTAAGTGCCACCTACTGAATGTTCCTGTGAACACTCCTTTTATTGCCTTCTTTTTATGTCCCGCAAGCACTTGATCTCTTTAGATAGCAGCTTAGGAGCTAGCATAATTCTGCTGAAAAATGTGATGAAACTTGAATATAACTATACCTAGCGGGGGGTTAGAGCTGCATTAGATGCACAAAAGCAAGCCATAAGGTTCCCATTGAGAGTATGTGGTGCCCTGAAATTATATTAAAGCTCTGACCATTGATTTGTTTTTTATGAATAAAGGAAAAATCACCAAAGAAACCATTCCTGGACATGGAATTGTTCATTGTTCATAATTAGATAAAGTAGGAAGTATGCTTTCAATGAGACTGATACAGTAGTTCCTGAATGTTATAATCTAATAAATGCATTCTGGGTGTTGCCTTGTTGTATAACCATCTCCAGTGTCTGAGGATAGATTAGTGTTCGGGTCTTGAGACTCCATGCATATGCTGTCTGCTTATGGCCCACTTAATCACAAATCAGTTACATAATCACTCATCTTAGGCTGGCTATACATTATACAACTTCCTTTAGATTTACCTTCAACTATGTAGTGCTAGGGCCTGCCTGATTGCATACCAATTGACAGTGTTTAGGTTTTCCTCCTTTCCTGCTTTTCTTAGCCTTCCTTGGCTTTTTTCCTGTCAGGTGAATGCTTTTTCTTTCTTTTTTTTTTTTGCAAAATCTTTTTTTATTGAGATTTATATTGACATACAAAACTAGCCCACGCAGGGGCCGAACAGTTGCCCACGCAGGGGCAGTACCTCGGTCGTGACAACATGCCGCAACACATCTTAAACATCCTAACTTAACTTATACTATAGCCCCAATGTGGGGAGAGGGTAATTTCAGCATAATCTGTGCTCAAATCGGTATTGACAAAAGAGTGCAGCATGAAAATAGTTGGGTCAATAGCTAACAAACTGCAGACACAGTATCTATCTAGGCATTTGCTAATGGATCATTTACCGTGGTGTTATCATCTAGCCTAACAGTTCCATACCTTCTCAAATTTTTGTGGGCATCCCCTGCCCGAGTAGGTGGCCCTATACAAGGGCAAACTAGCATTTACTAGGCTTTTCCAGAATCTGACAGAAGGGGGAGACGATTGTTTCCAGGTCATCGTAATGGCCTTACGAGCATAATATAGTAACAGGGATATGAGTATCTTCCTGGCTCTAATCACTGACATTTGTTCCACCAGCCCCAACAGACAATATTTAGGATCATAGGGAACACACGTCCCAGTGACCCTATTGATCACCTGGAGAACTTCTTTCCAATAAAGTTCAATTGCCGGACAGACCCAAAAAATTTGGAAAAAGTCACCCGGTCGGTAGGAACAACGCCAGCACTCTGCTTTTTCTTTCTTTAGTGCTACCTTTCTGCTTCACTTTCCCCTGAGTTCCAGTTTGCCTCTCTCCTCAAACCTGTATAGGCCATATATGGCACCACTGTATGGGTATTGGTGGGACCAGGTGATGCCCCACTGGTTTGGGGAACCTTCTCAGGACTGCTGGTGGCCTCATGAAACCCTTTACAACCACTTTAACCTACAGGTAAGCCTAGATTAAGGCTTACCTGTAGGTGCTTGAAATATCTCCTAAACCTCCACGGTTTAGGAGATGTTTACTATAATCACAGGCGCCACTGTGCGGCGCAGGCACACCGTAGTGTGCCATTCCTCATTATGGCTGTGTGTCGTCACTGCCGGCTCCCACCGTCATCGCAGCTCCGGCCAATCAGAGCGCCGGAGCCGCGATACGTGGAAGTAACCCCCGGGAAAGATGTCAGCTGCCCGGGCGTTGAAAGAGGACAACTGTGGGGGCTTCGATCGGAGGTGAGTATTACATAATGAGCTAGTATGCCATGCATACTAGCTCATTATGCCTTTGTCTTGCAGGTGGTGTTTTTTCTTCCTGGGTTTACTTCCTCTTTAATCCTAATTTTCTCCTTTATGTTTACATTACCTCTTTTGGCTGCTCTTTGGCTAACCTGTGTGATAACTGTCAATGCTAGGCCCTGCGTGGGCTCAATTAATGCACGTTGGCTACTTGTTAAACTTGAATAAAATTTATTGAAGCAGAAAGTGTTTAGGTTTGACCTTATATTATATGATTTTGGTAAATCTAAAGGAAAATTGTACAAGAAAATTGTATACTGCATGGTCATTCTTAGCTATTTTGTTGCTAGGAAAAAAGGATTAGCAGACAGTAAAAGATTTGTGCCACAGAAAATAAATGCGATTTAATGCTCATTCGTTGAGCCATTGGAGTTTTACAGCATCGGAAGCTAGCTGCCAATTACCAGGTTCAGTAACTACTGATGTTATCTAATTCAGACGCTAGGGCACAACAGTGAATTGCATCTATATATGCAACTCTGTATCTAGATATAAATTGCCAGTAAAAAACAGAGATGTTTTTAGCTGTTTCTGAACTCTGTGTCATGGCCCAATGTAAAGTGATCCTGTGCCCAGAGGGTGCACACCAAAGCATTTGCTTTAATAACTTTACTTTTATAAACAAGCAGTAAAAACACATAAAAAAAGCCCTAATTCACCTTTTGTATCTATAGGCATTATGGAGATATTAGTATACCAATTTCACACTGAAGTCTTAGCTTTTTTCTAATAATAGCAACCTGTCAGCCCATTAATGTAAACAAACATCCAGTGTTTCTAAGCCTGGTTCACACTGGTGCGACATACGCTCCGACTTTGGGAGCATATGTCGCATGACGTGCACAAATATTTCCCAATAAAAGCAGTCTAAGCAGGTCCAACACAAGTCAGTCTAACTTTAATCTGACAGAGATTGAGCTATTTTGCAAAGAAGAATGGGCACAAATGTCACTCTCTAGATGTGCAAAGCTGGTAGACACATACCCAAAAAGACTTGCAGCTGTAATTGCAGCAAAAGGTTCTACAAAGTATTAACGTTCTCTGTGAGATGTTCAAAGCTTGGGATATTATTTTTTCACAACTTTATCCCTAAACCTGTGTGGTGTGTAAGGTATCTTGGCCTTCATGGTGCTGTTTGTTCACCAAGGTTCTCTAACAAACCTCTGGGGGGTTCACAGAACAGCTGTGTTTATAGTGAGAATAAATTACACACAGGTGGCTAAATGCAAACACACAGTTAATGAGAAGCATAAATGCACTGCAATGACAAAAGTGTTTAAAATATTAAAGGCATTCATATTTGTTTCCAAAATTCCTTTCAGGCTATAATTTTGTTTTGATAAATGAAAAGCTAGAATTTATTTGCAAACATTTAGGGCCGGATTTAGAAAGGAGATACGACGGCGTATCTCCGGATACGCCATCGTATCTCTGAGTTTCCCTAGATTTCCCTAAGATCCGACCGGCGTAAGTGTCTTACACCGTCATATCTTAGGCTGCATACTTACGCTGGCCGCTAGGTGGCGCTTTCGTATAGTTACGCAATGAATATGCTAATTAGGTAGATACGCCGATTCAGAAACGTACGTCCGGCCGGCGCATTTTTTTACGTTGTTTACATTAGGCTTTTTCCGCCGTAAAGTTACCCCTGCTATATGAGGCGTAGCCAATGTTAAGTATGGACGTCGTTCCCGCGTCGAGTTTTGAAAATTTTACGTTGTTTGCGTAAGTTGTTCGCGAATAGGGCTGTACGTAAGTTACGTTCACGTCTAAAGCAATGACGATTTAAAGCAGGGACTCATTAATGACAGGAATAGTACCACTGGATTGGCGTAGAGCCAATGTGGTGCCCATATTTAAAAAGGGAACAAAGTCTTTGCCAAGTAACTATAGACCTGTTAGTTTAACTTCTATAGTTGGGAAGATACTGGAACGTATAATAAAAGACCACATAGATGAGTTCTTGCTGGAAAAAAACTATTTAAGCAACAGACAGCATGGATTCAAACCTGATTTCCTTTTATGAAGAGGTAAGTAAAACCTTGTACCTAGAGTATACTTGGATTTTGCAAAAGCGTTCGATACAGTTCCACACACACGGCTCATGTGTAAGGTAAGTATAAAAAAGAGAAAATGCGCCAACCTAAGTGCAGTAAGTAGGTATTTAATTAAAGCAATTTGCACAGTAAAAGAGGCTACTCACAAAACCAGTATAAATACAGGCATGTTATGGAGGAGACGGCTGGTCCGATGTCACAACTCGTAGTCAGCAATGCAACAGGCTGGTCTCTTATCCTAGTCCCCCGGGTGATGTAAATAAAGGTCCTAGATGTTTGGTAGCCTTAGGGGAACCCCACAGAGAACGGGAGCCGTAGATGCTGCACCAGAAGCGGCGTGCGTTCCAGCGTGGAACGCAGCGTATCGTCGTATAACCGGAAGTGAGGTAGGGGCTTCGGACAGCCAATGGGATGACGCGTTTCTCAGCCTCCGCTGGTTCATCAGATCCATGCTGTCCAATAGGAGCGGACATAATAAATAAGCAAGGGAATGCCATGATTGGTCAGCGGCGCCAGTGGGCAGATACACACAATAAAAGGAAGGAATTCATATGGAATAAACTGGAGAAATACACTGCTAGTAATGAATGATTAAATCAAATATGATTAAAAAAGATATATGATTAAAAAAGGACTTTTGGAAAGGGGATCAATTTAAAAAACAATTTAAAAAACAGATTTGAAAAAACGAGCAGCAAATTTGATTTTCTGGATGAACTTTATACATTATTTCCTACCAATTTCTTTAGCCCCCTAGTCCATTCTAGAACGTGGTCTGATATTAAATATAAAGACACATGTACTAGAATGAGACGCATAGAGGACCTCACCATCTCTGCCAATCAACAATGGTGGGATTGCTTCTTTTTGAAGCAATATTTTGCCTCTAAAATTTCACCCAGGGGACTTCGGGTTCTTAAAGGGTGTTCCTTTTTGAATCCTGATGCCTCCACTGAGTGGGAAGGCATAGCTGAGTTCTGCACCCAGAAATGGATTCAGATTCTCATCAAGCATAGAACTGAACGTTGCCTTCTTTTGCAACAGAAAATTATAGATAATATTACCAACTTTTATTCCACATACTCTTCCCTACCCATTTTATGGTTAAAAATGTTTAAAATTAATACTAAAAAAAGTGAAGATGCTTTAATTCAAAATAAACTACACAAATTTAGGAGAGATTTAAATGACTACATATATAAAAGAGTTTTCAATTGGAAAAAAGCCTTGTCCCATTCTACTCCTGTACCACTTATGTCCCTGAATTTGGTACCAACATTTACTCAACATCTAACCGACACTTCCATCATTCCATCCAAAAGGATGTCATCTTCCACTGATAGACTGACACCCTCTCCCACGGTTTATAGTTCCGACATCATCAGCTCTGATAGTCTACCAGCCCACCCCTTTCCGGTAGAATCCTCCCATCATACAGCGCATCCTAGTATTCCTGTTATGGATGTCCTGTCTTGCCATGATGATTGTGGGCCTAGTGTAGTGCCTATTGACACTACACCAGTCTCCTTTGGAGGCTCCTCCGATATTATTCCTGCTTCTTTTTTATTGCAGACCCCCCTACCAAAGCCTCTATCTTCCCAATTAAAAAGAAAGCACACAGACGAGGCACGAGAGGAGGCAGGGGGAAACATAAATCCTCACTCTCCGCGTCCAGACAAATTGCGGAAACTGTGAAGATTTATAACTTATCCTCTCTCACTTTGAATGGGCAGGAACTTTCATTGTTAGCCAAAGGTCTCAATTTTGCTCCTACTATGTATCCCAATTCCTTTACTATGTTTAAAGATCTAAATAAATTTATTCGTAATCTTACGTTAAAAAGACATTTTAATATGAAAACTTCAGCTGTCTCTGTAGAGGCCCAACTACCAAGTGACAATCCGCCTACTTTGGATACTTCTGCTGATCTCCAGGCTATCCAGGATCTTTGTGATCTATGGAATGCCGATGGAGATAATGGAGAAGATGAGGATCTATTGGTATGGTCCCAATATACCCACTCTCCTCGCTCCATAACCCACACTCCGTTTAGACCCAAGTCCATTTTTAACCCTACACAGTCCAAGGGCCCCTACCTTTCAACTTTTTATCAGGTAGTTTTCAAGGAGCTCACCGACTTGTGCAAGTCGGACCCCTCTGGTGCTACTCGGTTCCATAGTAACCTCCAACCCTCTGAACATTTAGCTCTAAAATCACTAAGTAACAATCCTGATATTATTATTAGATCTGCCGATAAGGGAGGGGGGATTGTTATACAAGACAAGAATGACTATATGACTGAGGCTAGACGATTACTCTCAGATAAAGATACATATGAGAAACTTAAATATGACCCCCTGCCAAAATTTGTAGTTGAGTCATCTGATATTGTTCAGCGGGCCCTCCTCGATGGAACGCTGAGCAAGGTAGAGGCTGCTTTTTTCCGAAAACCCTTTTTTCAAGTTCCGTACTTGTATCATTTGCCTAAGATACATAAGGATGCCAATAATCCACCTGGTCGTCCCATTGTTGCTTCCATGGATAGCATCACCACCAGTTTCTCGCTCTACATTGATCATTTCCTACAACCACTCGCCCAAGCCCTCCCATCCTATATTCGTGATGGTACCCATCTAATCGAGTTGTTGACCCCTTATACCTGGGAGCCTTCGTACCGTTGGCTATCTCTTGATGTTTGCTCGCTTTACACTTCCATACCACACTCTGTGGGATTAGAGGCTGTTTCACACTTCCTTAATGACGATTGTAGTCTAAGCATACAACAGATTGAGTTCATCCTTTTGTCAACTCGTTTTTGTTTAGAACACAATTATTTTCAGTTTGATGATGATTTTTTTCTACAAAAGCAAGGCACAGCCATGGGTGCAAATTTTGCACCAAGCTATGCCAACCTGACCATGGGTCGATGGGAGGCTAGCTATATAGATAAAAACAACCCCTTTTCGGCACATGTCGTGTTTTATGGTCGCTATATAGATGACATTATAATGATCTGGGATGGGTCTATTGACTCCATTACCAATTTCTTAGCATACTGCAATAACAACTCCTTTGGACTGACTTTCACTTCAGCCAGTGACCCCGAATCGTTATGCTATCTGGATCTGGAACTCTTTCACGATCATGATATCATTGGTGCTAGGAACTTCACCAAACCGACCGCTGTGAATTCGTACCTCCACTATTCTAGCTGCCACCACCCCAAATGGATCAATAATGTTCCCAAAAGCCAATTTAATCGTCTTAGACGTAATTGTACCAGATTGGAGGACTACAAATCTTTGAGTGTTAATCTTAAAGATAAATTTATCGTCAAAGGTTATCCTCCTAACCTCGTGGAATCCGCTTGTAATAATTATGATTCGGATTCCCTACCTTTATCTAAGAAAACAGACCAGGCCCCCACTACCCGTTTCATTACTCAGTATCACGCTAAATATAAAAAAATGGAAAATATTATTAAAAAACATTGGCCCATTCTTATTCAGGATCCCCACCTGTCCTCATCCATAACAGCTCAGCCTAAATTTGCCTACCGTAGGGCGCCCAGCGTCAAGAGTAAAATTGCTCCTAGTAAAATAAAATCCTCTGGTAATACTAAACTTAATAGGCTCAAACAACTCACGCTCATTCCTCTTGTCGGAATGTTCCAATGTAAAAAGGCCCAATGTTTGACTTGTTCCTATGTTAAGCATGGACAAAAAAGTTTTGTCATTCATGACAAAACGTACAATTTGAATTCCTTTTATAACTGTTCGACGACTTATGTCATTTATTGCATCTCTTGTCCTTGTGGACTTTTTTATGTGGGTAGAACTATTAGAGCGCTTCGTACTAGATTTGGGGAACATCGACGTGCTGTTCACGCTGGGGACCCCAAGTCTAGTATTGCACGTCATTTTGCCATTAACCATCACAAGGATATCTCTCTCCTGCAGGTATGGGTCATTGAGGCTATTCCTGAAACCCCTACTGCAGTTGAGAGATTTCAGCGCCTATGCAGACAGGAAACTTTCTGGATTTATTCTTTAAACACGATGTCGCCTCATGGCCTCAACGAGGAAATTGAGACGAATAATATCATTTAATGTATGCAGGTTGTTCCTATTTTTCCTACTTCCAACAGATTTTGCCCTTTGGTTAAGGATAGTTCTTTGTACTTTTCATATTCTCATATTTTTATATATATGCATAGAAACCCCTCCCCCCCTTTTTTTCTGATACGTATTTGATACATGCACGGGGTACTACAGGATTACCTTGTGTAATAGTTTTTTGGTCATCTATTGTGTCATTATCTATAGATACACTGTGCATTACATGCACCAGTGTATCATTAATATTTGAATTATCATCAGTTTTATGTGTATATATATGTACTTATATATATATATATATATATATATACCTTGATTTATGATTAGTTTTGGATGTGTCGGTTCTATATTCTATCTTCTATTGTACAGATTTTATTTCATATACATATATGGTGAACCTATGATCTTTTATGGATCAGATACTATATTAATTAATAATTCTTTGACCTTTTGTGATTTATACTTATTTTTATTTTTATTTTTATTTTCATATTGCTCCATTATTTATTGTTATTTATTTATTATTCATCCTTCATTCTTATATATTTTTTGTATACAATTTTTTGGTATATATATTATGTAAGTGTATAAATTATATTAACATATCCTACTCACACAGTGATGTTCATCCAAAATCAATGCCTAGACATGCCTGTTACAATGACATGATATATTGCTGCTCGTTTTTTCAAATCTGTTTTTTAAATTGTTTTTTAAATTGATCCCCTTTCCAAAAGTCCTTTTTTAATCATATATCTTTTTTAATCATATTTGATTTAATCATTCATTACTAGCAGTGTATTTCTCCAGTTTATTCCATATGAATTCCTTCCTTTTATTGTGTGTATCTGCCCACTGGCGCCGCTGACCAATCATGGCATTCCCTTGCTTATTTATTATGTCCGCTCCTATTGGACAGCATGGATCTGATGAACCAGCGGAGGCTGAGAAACGCGTCATCCCCCAAAAATGGCGTGAAACACAGCATCCACACAGTGTAAGAAGGTATCAAACTCCTGAGGCAATGGAAAATCCTTCCTGACAGCGACACCCCACCGCATGCATCGCCATCAGAGGCCTCCCAGAACCCCTTCAAAAGCTCTCGCTCCACTACTACCAAATGATCCTGAGGTCAGTGCGTTCATCCTGCCAGTTTAATTTTGCACTCCGATTCAGTGCCTGCTCGTTGCAGATAATTCACGGACTTTCACCCTCCGCCAACACTCAGTAGTTCTACTGGTATACTACTGACCCTTGTTCTTTTTTTTTTGATTCTCCCTCACCTGTGCCCTTCCTCCCCCCTTGTACCAACCCTACACTAACTGTTGTACTCTTGTCTCTCTTCCTGTTCACCCTGTACCCCGGAGAGCGAGCACCTACCACGTCACAGCCTGCTCTGAAAGCTCCTCATCGGTGACTTTCGGGTTCCGCCGGACTTCACGGATTCCCCTACTGACCTCGCTACACTACCCGCGAACTGTAAGTAACTCTCTATCTTTTTGCACTTTACACCAAATCCAAGATGCCGAAATTTCTTTCACTCAACGTTAAAGGACTAAACCATCCTGTCAAGAGGGCCTCCCTCTGGAAAACTGCCCACGATTCCCATTGTGATGTCCTCTGTGCACAGGAGACACACTTTAAACTTACCGCGGAGCCCTCCTGCACTAACAAAAATTTCCCCAACATCTTCAAGGCATCCGGCCCTGACAAGAAAAATGGCGTACTCATTGCCTTCAAAACCACAGTGTCTTTCCAACTCCATGACACCCTGATTGACCCCAATGGCAGATATCTCGCAGTGGACTGTTCCATGAATAACATCAGATATACCATTGTGACGGTCTATGCCCCTAACAAAAAGCAAATCAGCTTCCTGGTTAAGCTGATGAAGAAAATTAACCGCTTCAAACACGGACGTCTCATCGTCTGTGGAGACTTCAACATAGTCCCTGACAACTCCATAGACGCTTCTTCCAGATCTAGCAGACCAACGTCTCCTATGGGCTCCTTCATGCATTCACACGATCTGTATGACGTGTGGCGTTGCCACCATACTACCGAGAGGGACTACTCTTATTTTTCCCCATGCCACAACTCCTACACGCGAATTGACTATTTTTTGATTGACAAATGGACTCTAACTACAGCTTCAGCATCTGAGATTTCTACCATCACATGGTCGGACCATGCCCCAGTCACTCTGACTTTGTGCGACTCCCCTTCCTCAGCCACCACAAGGATGTGGAGAGCTAATGCAGATATCATACATTCCCCAACCTACTCAGTACACCTCAGAGACTGCCTAGAAGAATTTTTTATCCTTAATGCTGGTTCTGTTGATGATGCTTCAACTCTATGGAATGCCCATAAGGCATTCATTCGGGGGGTCTTTGTCCAACTTGGAGCTAGGGAGAGGAGGAGGAGATCCCAGCGTCTAGACACCCTCACGGCCGAAATTAAAGTGCTAGAATTCCATAACCAATCTCACCCAAACCCTGAGACCAAACGCAAACTAGACCTCCTCAGACAAGAACTGAGAACCCATCTCCTAGATTCTTTTCAGAAGGCCCATACCCATTTTAGAGCCCACCACTACTCCACTGGTAACAAGGCAGGGAAAGCTATGGCCACCAAGATCAAAGGACACTACTCCAAAACCAAAATTGCCCACCTCTACCACCCGATCTCGAATCAAAAACTAACGGACCCCTCAGCTATTGCGGAAGCATTCCGTCATTACTATAATACGCTTTACAATTTAAAAGAAGATACCTCTATTCCCCAACCCTCCCCTCAGGACATAGCATCATTCCTAGAGGAGATTAAACTCCCTCGTCTCTCCGGAGACCACCTGGAAACATTGAACGCCCCATTTACCCCCCAAGAAATCCTGCTCACAATCTCTAAACTGCCTACTAACAAATCCCCAGGCCCCGATGGACTCACTAGCGAGTACTACAAAAAGTTTGGAACTATCCTAGCTCCCTTCCTTACCAAAGTATGCAATGACGCTGCCTCATCCTCCTCTCTCCCTCCAGAAATGCTATCCGCACTGGTTGTTACGTTGCCGAAGCCAGGCAAGGAACCTACTACCCCACAAAATTTTAGACCCATATCGCTCCTTAACCTGGATACCAAAATTTATGCCAAGCTCATCGCCAATAGGCTGATTGATCTAATGCCATTACTCATACACAATGACCAATCCGGCTTCACAAAAGGCAGACAAACTTTTGACGCCACTCGAAGGATCATTAATATCATCCACGGTGCGGGCTCGAGTCGAACGCCTTCTCTGCTCCTTTCCCTGGATGCGGAGAAGGCGTTCGATAGAGTCCACTGGGAATACATGAGGGCTACCCTTGTCAAATTTGGTTTTCAGGGGACTATACTGTCGGCTATAATGGCATTATACTCCTCCCCCTCGGCACAGGTATACACCTCGGAAATGATCTCTAAACCATTCTCTATCACTAATGGCACCCGCCAGGGCTGCCCTTTGTCCCCGCTCATTTTCAACTTAGTGATGGAACCATTAGCGGAACACGTCCGGGCTCACTCCAATATAATGGGCTTCCAAATTGGGGCGGTTGACCATAGAATTAATTTATTTGCTGACGACGTGATCCTGATGATTACAAATCCCCTCACCTCCCTGGCTTCGGTACAAACTTTATTGAAAAGATTTAGTAATGTCTCATACTACAAAGTAAACGAACACAAGTCCCACATTCTAGACCTAGGCTTAGATGCAGTCACGAGCAACATCCTCAGAACTACTTACCCATACTCCTGGTCTGAAGAGGGGATAACATACCTGGGTATCTCACTCTTCAGGTCCTTGAAAAACATCGCTACTCATAACTACGATAGACTTAGACGACTGTTGACCCAAGAAACTGCACAAATCTCCAAACATGAATTCTCCTGGGTGGGTCGCCTCGCGGCCTTTAAAATGATGGTGCTACCTAAGCTACTATACACCTTTCGCACACTACCTATACCCCTCTCACGTTCCTATCTCAATTCCCTCCAGTCCATTCTGACCAACTTTCTATGGCAAGGTAAGAAATCTAGATGCAGTCATACAAAACTCATCAAACACAGGTCGGTGGGTGGGATGGGACACGTCGATATCAGAGACTACTACCTAGCGACGGTACTCGCACAAATGACGGAATGGTTCACAGTGAAACCTACCACACTCTGGAGCAATATAGAAAACACTGCGACACCGGGTCCCAACCTATCCTCTTGGCTATTCAGTGCGGTCGCACAAAACTCACCATTGACCCTGTACTCCCCCACCATTCAGGCCGCTGTCAAAGCATGGAAAATGCTCCATCACACCCACTGGAAGAATCAAAGCACCAAACCTGTACCTGTCCCCCTTAGTACACTACGACTGTTGTCTCCGGACTTGACTCTCCCCACCTGGCTAACTGACTGTATGACACTCACCTCTGACCTCCGCCAGATCACGGCTACCAAATCATTCTCACACATCCAATATGACTTCGGGGCGCCTGACAAAGACTACTTTACCTATTATAGACTACAAACATGCCTGGCAGCAAACCCTTCCCTGGAGGGCTCTTTGCCCCTCAAAGTATGGAAATACTTTTTCTCGGACGCCCCCAAGATCCGAGGCACTTCGCTGATATACTCCACCTTACAAGACAAAACCACATTCCAGAAATTCAAAACCCTCACCGACTGGGAAACTGACCTCCAGGGCCAATTCTCTGACCAACAATGGCAAATGGCAATTCAGTCTACCTACAAATATACATCCTGCACCTCTCTATGGGAACTCACTCAAAAATTGCTAATGCGATGGTATATGACACCACACAGGATAGCAAAATTTTACACACACACCTCTGACTCCTGCTGGAGAGACTGCGGCCTCCCAGGCACACTTATACATATCTTCTGGTCCTGCCCGCACATACGACAACTCTGGACTGACATAGAGAAGACGCTACAGGAGATTCTTCATCTCCCCATCGCAATAACTCCACATCTAGCCATCCTTAATCTGACTATTGAAGATATACCACCGAACCTCCGACTAGTAACCACTCATGTTCTACTGGCCACACGGCTCTTGATTGCTAGGAAATGGAAAACGAAAGACATACCCACACTCACAGAAGTCATCGCATTAGTGCAATCGCACTGCACCTATGAAACTATCCTCTCGCGGGGAAAACCCACATTCACTAAGGTGATAAACCTATGGAACCCCTGGATTCTTTGGTACACGAACACACACGACAAATGACTACATAACGATATAGAATATACTCTCTTGACTCTGCTCTCCACCTCCCTCACCCTTTACCTACTCTCCATTCCCCCCCCCAACTCCCCCTCCCCCATTACCCCCCCCCCATCTAACACTAATGGTGCACTATATCACTATAGATCCTTACCGCCAGTGTCATAGGTGAGCACATTGACTGATCAACGTTTACGTTCCACACTGGACTATGCGTGTTTAAGACGTGCACACAAGCACATGTTTATTATACTGTTTTTGTATACTGCCAGGTTCAGTTATCCTTCTTACTATGTTATTGTACCTGCTTACCTGTACAAATGAAAAATCTCAATAAAAAACATTTGAAAGAAACGCGTCATCCCATTGGCTGTCCGAAGCCCCTACGTCACTTCCGGTTATACGACGATACGCTGCGTTCCACGCTGGAACGCACGCCGCTTCTGGTGCAGCATCTACGGCTCCCGTTCTCTGTGGGGTTCCCCTAAGGCTACCAAACATCTAGGACCTTTATTTACATCACCCGGGGGACTAGGATAAGAGACCAGCCTGTTGCATTGCTGACTACGAGTTGTGACATCGGACCAGCCGTCTCCTCCATAACATGCCTGTATTTATACTGGTTTTGTGAGTAGCCTCTTTTACTGTGCAAATTGCTTTAATTAAATACCTACTTACTGCACTTAGGTTGGCGCATTTTCTCTTTTTTATACATATCTTTCAGAGTCTGCTTCTAACTCCGGATTTTGCTGCCACTATTGTGCTATTGGACTTAATATTGGATTATTGATCCATTTGACTTATTTTATTCATTTATTTTTCAATTTTTATTGACATGGACCATATGATGTATGCACTTTTTTATTGTTGACTGTGCTCTCCTGGTTTTTGCGCCATCGATCTATACATATTACATGTGTAAGGTAAGGTCTACAGGATTGGATATAGCAGTCTGTAAATGGATAGAAAACTGGCTAAAAGCTGTGGGCCAAATCTTCAAAGGAGATACGCAGGCGGAACTGCTGTTCAGCCTGCGTATCCCTGTGGCTATCTTTGGAAACGATCCTCAGAAGGATTTTTCCAAAGATAGTCAGAAGATCCGACATCTGTAAGACACTTACACTGTCGGATCTTAGGATGCAGTACCGCATCCGCCGCTGGGGGCATTTCGAGTCGAAATGCCGGCTAGCGTATGCAAATGAGTACTTAAGCAGATCCACAAAGCATTTAAGCTTTGTGTTTTCTGCGTAAGTTACGATTTGCACGCGTTAAATTAGGGCTGGTTTTACAATGTGTAAAGTTAGTACACCATGTGAAACCATTTTTTCGATCACGGCGTTTTTTTTAAAAATTTGAATTTTTTTTCCCGGCGCGTATTTTTTTTTTCACCCGTCGCAACTTTATTGTCCCGTCGCAATCCACAAAGCCCGGCGTAAATTACGTTCGCGCGCTGCACGTCGGGAAAATTACGTCACACGCATGCGCAGTACGGCCGGCGCGGGAGCGCGCCTCATTTAAATTGTAATCGCCCCCCGGAGAGGAGGACCGCCTTGCGACGGAGGCACTTAAGTTACACAGCCTGAAATTTCTAGGTAAGTGCTTTGTGGATCGGGCACTTAGGTAGAAATTTAACGCCTGTGTAACTTAACTGCTGAAAGTTAAGTTAGGCGGCGTTTTTGAGAATTTGGCCCTAAAAGACAGAGGGCCAGATCCACAAAGAGCCGCCGTAACTTAAATATTCTGATTTAAGTTACACTGCCGCAAAATTTCTACCTAAGTGCCCGATCAACAAAGCACTTACCTAGAAATTTTCTGGTGTGTAACTTAAATTCCGCCGGCGCAAGGCGTTCCTATTCAAATGGGGGCGAGTCCCATTTAAATTAGGCGCGCTCCCACGCGAAATTACATTACGCCGAGCTTCGTGAATCGCGCCGGGTCAAAAAAATTGCGTCGGGAAAAAAAAAGATACGGCAGGAAATGTTTTATTTTTTTTTTAAAAATAACAGCGTCGCGGGTAAGAAGGGTCTACTTTTACAAGGTGTAAACAGTTTACACTTTGTAAAAGCAGCCCTAATTTTACACATGCAACTTAATACTTACGGAGAAAAAACGAAGCTGAAAAGCTTCGTGGATCTCCGTAAGTGCTAATTTGCATACCCGAAGCGGCATTTCAACGCAAAATGCCCCCAGCGGCGGATGCGGTACTATATCCTAAGATCCGGCAGTGTAAGTCCTTTACACATGTCGGATCTTCTGTCTATCTCTTGGAAACTGATTCTGTGGATCAGTTCCAAAGATAGAAACAGGGATACGCAGGCGTAACAGCAGATCCGCCTGCGTATCTCTTTTGAGGACCTGGCCCAGAATTCAGAGAGTCGTGGTTAATGATTCTTACTCTGAATGGTCAAAGGTTATCAGTGGTGTACCCCAAGGTTCAGTGCTGGGACCCTTACTTTTTAATATCTTTATAAATTATATTGGGTCTGGGATCAAAAGTAACATTTCTGTCTTTGCAGATGACACCAAGCTATGCAGTGGAATAACGTCCTTGCAGGATGTCTCCAATTTACAAGCCGACCTCAATGCTCTGTCTAATTGGGCGACTGAGTGGCAGATGAGGTTTAATGTTGATAAATGTAAAGTTATGCACTTAGGGAATAAGAATATGCATGCATCATACATGCTAGGGGGAGTACAACTGGGGGGATCTGTAGTGGAGAAGGATCTGGGGGTTTTGGTAGATCATAAGCTCAATAATAGCATGCAATGCCAAGCTGTGGTTTCCAAAGCGAGCAAAGTCCTTTCTTGTATTAAGAGAGGTATGGAGAGAGAGAGAGAGATATAATTTTCCCCTGTACAAATCATTAGTAAGACCTCATCTGGAATATGCAGTTCAGTTTTGGGCACCAGTTCTCAAAAAGGATATCGGAGAACTGGAGAAAGTGCAGAGAAGGGAAACCAAACTGATAAGAGGCATGGAGGAGCTCAGCTATGAGGAAAGATTAGAGGAACTGAATTTATTCACTCTTGAGAAGAGGAGAATACGGGGGGGAATATGATCAATGTGTACAAATATATAAGGGGTCCATATAGTGAACTTGGTGTTGAGTTATTCACTTCACGGTCAACACTGAGGACAAGGGGGTGCTCTTTACGTCTAGAGGAAAAGAGATTTCATCTCCAAATACGGAAAGGTTTCTTCACAGTAAGAGCTGTGAAAATGTGGAACAGACTCCCTCCAGACGTGGTTCTGGCCAGCTCAGTAGATTGCTTTAAGAAAGGCCTGGATACTTTCCTAAATGTACAGAATATAACTGAGTACTAACATTTATAGGTAAAGTTGATCCAGGGTAAATCCCATTGCCTCTCGGGGGATCAGGAAGGAATTTTTTCCCCTGCTGTAGCAAATTGGATCATGCTCTGCTGTTTTTTTTTTTGCCTTCCTCTGGATCAACTGTGGGTGTGGAGTTGGGTGTAGGGGATTGTATTGTGTTTTTTATTTTGTTTGTTTATTTTTTATTTTTTTGTGGTCTTTTTTCAACCTGACTAACTATGTAACTATGTAACTATGATTTGCGGCGTAATTTTGAGCATGCGCCGTTCGTAAAATACGTCAATTACGCGGGGTCATCATTCATTTAAATAAAACACGCCCACATCATCCCCATTTGAATTAGGCGAACTTGCGCCCTAATTTACGGCGGCGTAACGTTACGCCGGCCCATAGATACACAATTGTATCTGAATCAAGCCCTTAGAATTTTTTTTATAGACATTTTACCTTCAATGTAATTTATATGTGAAATGTTGCTTGGAAACAAAGGTTTACATTTTTTTGGCACAGTAAGGTTAGGTTCACATTTCTGCAATGCAGGAACATGTGAAAAAACATTTACTTCTTTTGTGCGATTTCTGTGTGGAGTATTGAAATGAATAGGCTGCCCTAAGCGCAATCTGCAAAATTGCTTCAAAAATATTTGAGCATTTGCATAGCTGTGAATGAAGCCTACAAACAGAGGGCCAGATTCACGTATCTGGGCGTATCTTTGTGCGGGCGTAGCGTATCCTATTTACGCTACGCCAGGCAAGTGCAGTATTCACAAAGCTTGCTCCGTAAGTTGAGGCGGCGTAGCGTAAATTGGCCGGCGTAAGTCCGCGTAATTCAAATTTGGAAGAGGTGGGCGTGTTGTATTAAAATGAGCCGTGACCCCATGCAAATGAGGGGCCGAACGAACGACGCATGCACCGTCCGTGGACGTATCCCAGTGCGCATGCGTCAGATAGAATGCCTAAGATACGTCGAACACTGCCTACGACGTGAACGCAACTTACGCACAGCCCTATTCACGTACGACTTACGTCAACGACGTAAAATTCGACGGCTGTTCCGACGACCATACTTTGCACTGGCTGCGCCTCATATAGCAGGGGTAACTTTACGCCTGACGTAAGCCTAACGTAAACGGCGTAGCGGGCGCAAGTACGTTCGTGAATCGGCGTATCTACCGCATTTGCATATTCTACGCGTAAATCTACGGAAGCGCCCCTTGCGGCCAGCGTAAATATGCACCCAAGATACGACAGCGTAAGAGACTTACGTCAGTCGTATCTTGGCAACAGTGAGGCGTATCTGATTCTATGAATCAGGCGCATAGATGCGACGCCTCACATTCGGAACTTACGACGGCGTATCAGGAGATACGCCGTCGTAAGTCCTTTGTGAATATGGGCCCAGAATGTGTAAAGATTGCTTTGAAGCCTATCTAAGGCCAGTCTCTGGTTTGTGGAGACTTAGGGGTGAATTTACTAAAGGCAAATAGACTGTGCACTTTACAAGCTCCAGAGCTTAGTAAATGAGCAAAAGCTGATTTTATCATCCAATCATGTACAAGCTAAAGGTTTTTCTTTTCTCCTTGCATGCCCCCCTCAAATGTACAGCGACTGCACTTCCAAGTGGATTTTCCTTTAGTAAATAAACCCCTATGAATGCATGTAAGTAAATGTGTGGGATGCTAAGTTTACAAGCGTTAGGATCATTCAGATTAATAAGGATAGAAATAATTAAAATGCAATGTGTGAATGAATGTATAATTTTACATTTTGACCATAGATACACTTTAAAGAATAATTCCAGCTATTTTTACATAGTTACATGGCTGAAGATTGGACCAATGTTACTATGCATATACAGTAAAACCTTGGTTTGAGAGTAACTTGCTTTAAGAGCGTTTTGCAAGACAAGCAAAAATGTTTCATAAATTATGACTTGATATACAAGCGATGTCTTGATATAAGAGTAGCGTGATGTCACAACTGAGTATAAAAGAGAAGAGAGGCGCCTTCAAGTGTAGCAATATGGTTACATTTAATGAAGGTACAACATTTTGAAACTTATTGCTACACTTAAGCCGTGTACACACGATCGGTCCATCCGATGAGAACGGTCTGATGGACCGTTTTCATCAGTTAACTGTTGAAGCTGACTGATGGTCCGTCGCGCCTACACACCATCGGTTAAAAAAACGATCGTGTCAGAAAGCGGTGACGTAAAACACAACGACATGCTGAAAAAAACGAAGTTCAATGCTTCCAAGCATGTGTCGACTTGATTCTGAGCATGCATGGATTTAAATTTAAAGCAAGTTGGATTTTTTTTAACCGATGGTTAAATAACCTATGGGGCCCACACACGATCGGTTTTGACCGATGAAAACGGTCCATCAGACCATTGTCCTCTGTTTAACCTATCGTGTGTACAAGGCCTTAGAGGCACCTCTCTTCTCTTTAATGCTCTTTAACTGCTGCATTTTTCTTCTAATCCCCTTGTGGGGGCTTCCATTTGTAGATGGACATTTTATGACATTACTATAATCTTTTTATATGAACTATAAACCGAAAAACTTATGGGTAAATGGTTGTGGAACAAATCATTTGAGTTTCCATTATTTCTTATGGGGAAATTTGCTTTGATATACAAGTGCTTTGGATTACAAGCATGTTTCTTGAAC
The DNA here is from genome assembly GCF_905171775.1 of Rana temporaria. Lineage (NCBI taxonomy): Eukaryota > Metazoa > Chordata > Amphibia > Anura > Ranidae > Rana > Rana temporaria. Next base: position 260,162,446 of record NC_053489.1, on the reverse strand, counting down.
AAATTATGCTCGCAATCCAAGGTTTTACTGTAGGTTGTTTACTGCAAGGGAATTTTCACTTTGCAAGGGAATTTTCCCTTCGCTTAGTAAACGAGGTAAAGCTCTGCTGGCTTCCATCATCTAATCACATGCAAGCAAAAATATTAATTAAAATTTTCTTTGCAGATTGCATTGGAATTTTAAACACATGATAATATTACACCAGAAGTAATCCTATACTTTTGAATTACCAACTGCTGCCAACACTTCCCCTCTTACCCCAACTAAACATACCAGAAAAACCATGACACAAAATGTTGGAGTAAAATTGGCTGTTTCGGCTCCTATATTAAATAGTAACAAATATAACAAACATTCCTTAATAAAGGAAAACAAAATACTACAATAACCATCAAATTAAAGCGGAGTTCCACCCAAAAGTGGAACTTCCGCTTAATCCACTCCTCACCCCCTTACATGCCACATTTGGCATGCCATTTTCTTGGGGGGGGGGGCTTCAGTAGGAGTGGGACTTCCTGTCCCACTTCCTCCTTCCGCCCAGGGACCACTAAGGCGATACGTCATGTCGCCTTTTAGCGCCCCCTCCCTGAAGCGATCACCTGGGACACGTGACAGGTCCCAGGCGATCGCCTGTCCACTCAGGGAGCACTGCGCCGTTCGCGCATGCGCAGTGAGTGCCCGGCCGTGAAGCCGAAAGCTGTCACGGCCAGGTGCCCACAGTTGCAATGGAGGCGCCGGCGATGAAGGGGGGGACCGGAACGAAGCTCCCGGTGGCACGCCGCTAGACCGTGGAACAGGTAAGTGTATGTTTATTAAAAGCCAGCAGCTACACTTTTTGTAGCTGCTGACTTTAAATAAACATAAAAAAAGGCTGGAACACCCCTTTAAGGTTGTCGATTCCTGAAGGCACCAAACATCAAATTATCACTTTGTATCTGCGTACTACTATCACGGTCCACAGCCGCATCACACTCTGGGACAAACCACATTCTGCAAATACCACCATTGTAAATACCAGCTAAGTTACCATAACTGGCATTTCACCAGGGACTCCATACCTTAAATGGGTCCCTAATAACATCATCACAGCAGGTTATTTTAAAATGCCTCCAAATGACCCCAACCACACTGGCCTGAAAAAACATACATATGATGATCCAAACTGATGTAGGGCGGGCATGAAATCATCTCCTCCTCGTGTCTTAACCCCACCCCGGATACCCATCTCCTTGTATATCCCACCAGACTGACCTGACCCCCTGCTGACACCCCCCGGCCAATCAGACATGCCTATCCTTACTGGGAGATTTAATCCCTGGCTTACCGTATTCCCCTGTAGACCCTTACCATGCTAGCCCTGCACTTCTTTTTCCCTTTTTCTTTTTTTTTGCAGCGGACTATACTTTCTCTAAGCTTAGGGTGAATTCCCATGCAAAGTGGACAGTCAATATCCTTTCATTAATTAATGCCAAAACTTTTTAATTTCAGTCTCTTTGGCAGATGTCAGACAAAATAGGGTGTAAGGAAAAATTCCCCTGTCCCCAAGAGAGAAAATGCTTAGGTGACAGATTTTAGAATGGATGGACAGATACAGATACAGACAGGATTTGGAAAACAACAATAATACAGTCACCAGGGCCATCTCAGTTACTGTGAATATTAAACATAGCATCCTAACGCAGTTTTCTCTGCTCAATGAAAATAATATACTAGAAGTGGCACCTTAAGCTGGTAATATATTTTTCAAATCTCAGGGATTGCATTGTATATTTACCAACATCAGATATTGGCAGTAACGTTATTTATCCAAGTACTTTTAGGTCCATAGTCATTGAAATGTGACAAGTGCACTTGTTGGGTTCCAATGTAATGTTTACAGGAGAGAATAGTCATCAGTCAGTTTTGTCTACAGTGCCCTTCCTCTGCCCTGCTCCACAGTCAAATGACTTGCCAGCAAAGATGCCTGAGTGCAGTAAAATCTTTTCTTCACATCCAACCATCCTTTTAGTCTTGTGTCGTTGTTATAAATAAGTGATATGTGTCACAGGTGTGCACAGCCTATTGCATTAGGGTGTGCACCCCAAAACTCAAACACACACTACTGCTAGACATGTGCACAGCAAAAATTTTCGTTTATTTCTGTTTCGTTTCTGTTCGTTTATCGTGATTCGTAACGAGTCGTAATTTCGTAAGACGTTAGTTATCGTATTCATACTTTTTAGTATTTTCGTAACACTTTTTTTTCCGTTTCCGTTTTTTTCTGTTAGTTTATTTTTCGTCGAATCGAGATTAGTATTTTCGTTATATTTTGTATTCTGCCGCGTTTGTATTTTTAAAATGATTTTATTCGTTCCTTCGTTTTTACGTTGGTTTCATCTTCGTTGTTTTGCTATTCGTATTTACATTATATTTTCCATCATGCCACGTTCGTATTTTCGTAAGAAATATATCTTCGTTGCTTTATGATCATTCGTATTTTCGTGTCTAATTTCCTTTGATTGTAAAAACGTACGTTTGTAGATTTTATTGCATTCGTAATTCTGTTAGAATACATTTTACGTTTATTCGACACACTACTCGTCGTAATTTTGTAATTCGTACTTTACTGTGATTGACTTGACTAATGGAAAACAAAAAAAACGCGCTACCACAACAAAGTCTATAGGCAGCAGCTAACGCGTGATAAACAGAGATAATATACAATATAAAAAAAGCCGCGCCCAAAATTAAAAAGTCTATAATATTGAGCAGATGAAAGGAATGATTAAATCCTGTGTAGCATCAATCAAATATTTCAGGTGGAGCCTTCAGAGTTGATTTGTATGTTGAGACAATGACTGGTCAGAACTTCAAACCACCAGGTGACATGCATGCAATCTGTGCCATCCCTCCACCATAAACATAAGCAGCTTACCAGATGGCAAGCCTTTAACACAGTTGGCTATAGCCCAGCCACGGCCTTTCAACCCCCTGGACACTTGGTTAAGACACTTCGTTATTAACAGCAGGATCCCAGGCTCAGGTGTTAGTCAGCAAAACGGCAGCAGTCAAGCGGTCCACAATACATGTATCGGGAGATAGAGAGGGACGCAATAGCGTGATACCGCAGGGTATAAAGATTTATTTAAAACAGTAGTGTACTTACACAAATACAGATAAAAACAGCGTGTAGCAAACGAATAAGTAAAAGCCGGCCGGCTTGAGGAGCCCTCCTCCTTGGCGTGGTGACGTCACTGACGCAGCCTCCCAGACGCGTTTCGTCACTAATGGACGTTATCAATGGGGGTAGGGCTAGCAACAGTGAGGCACCATAATATAGCAGCCACTCAATGCAAAGGGCGATCCAATGGAAACAGACCCCGCCATCTTTATTGAGGGAAAAAATGCCCATACAGCCGCGCATATCGAACGTAGCCAAGGACTAAAAATGAACCTGCATCCGCAATACGTTATTACAACGGAGTGGACTCCCACTCGCTGCGAGATGGTAGCAATAAATTAAAAAAATGAAAAATATAATAAAAGTTGGCACACGAATAAGCTGAGAGAAAAAGTTTATATCCGGCACAAGATAGTTATCCTCGGCGCTCACTCTGTCCATCTTGTGGATAATTTTAAAACCACTCGTTAAATATAAATATTATTTTCATTCTCATTTTTATTTTTATTTTTATATTTATTTTTATTATTTTTATTTTTATTTTCATTAATTTTTAGGAGAATCTCTCCTTCATTTTTGTATGAAATTTTACTTTTTCTATATTATAGACTTTTTAATTTTGGGCGCGGCTTTTTTTATATTGATTGACTTGACTGTCTTAGTTAGCACACACACCCTGTCTAGAATGAAGTCTGACGTAGAAAAAAAACGAAAATATGTCAGATATTACAAATACAAATCTAGAAATTAGATGCACTGCAGTCTAACACAGAAAAAGACACAAGGAGCCAGGAGGTAATGAGAAAGAAGCTCATTGGGGGAAGGAACAAACCTCTTCAGAGGAAAGGGACAGCGCTCAGTGGCTATTGGTCAATGTCCAGAAATATTTCAGTACTAACGAAAGCTAATTTACATTATTTCGTATTTTCGTTGTTTTCATTTCCGTTTTGCGAAGATTCGTAATTTATTTTTCGTTAGTTTTGATTTTTGTTTTGTATTCTTTGTTCAGCATTTCAGTTGTTTTCTTTTCGGTCTTCGAATATTAGCAAGTCTGCATTTTCGTTCATTTTGTTTTTCGAAATAATTTTTTTTTTGGGGTTCGGTATTTTTTTGTTGTTTCTATAAAAAGAGTGGTACTAATGCGCTACCAAATAAAACCAAAATAGGAAAAAACCCAGCAAAAAACAACAAATGATAAAAGCTGCGTATCAAAAAAAGTGAACCAAACAAAGATAATAATATGAATTGAGTATAGATAGCGCTGATAATCAACTAGTGCAAGGTGAGTACAATGAAATCCAATAAAAATATTCAATAGTGTAAATTATAGGTATAGGAAACATCAACACTATGTCAATACTGCCTATCTACATGAAAGTGAGTCCATAATGGGTTAACTGGACTAGACCCATATGCAGCCCTGCAGGAAATCAGCTGACGTCTCCTTCTCACTGCTTCAAAATAGATAGGATAGATCTTCCCAAAGATTCCAGCCAGAAACTCCACATATAAGTAGTAAAAAGAGAAAAGAGAGGACAAGCCTCCTAGTGCAATATTGTTGGAAACAAGGAGGGGAGACAGGGACTACACCGACGGTGTGTTAACTCACAAATCCGCCGATTGACACAGGCTCTGAATCAGGTTGCCGCTCAGTGTGATGGTCTCCTCACTCGGATCGTGTCCTGTCACATAGGCTCCTCCCCCACGCGTATCGTCACTCGCCACGTGACTTAGTCATGGGTTGCTACATGACTGAGAGACGGCTGAGCTTAAATCAGAGCCGCTGCGTGTCAAATGGAGCAGGAAGTGAAACCAAACAAAGGGAGCTGACATCTACATCATTGCTAGCATGATTCGAACACTGTGTAATACTTGCGGTTTAAGTGTTCATACATATTCAAATGCATACAATAAAGATTTTAATATAATGAAGATAAAATATTTAAAACTTTTCCAGTCATATTGCTTCCTGCACAAAATGATTATTTTGCTAATATTGACATAGGAAAAACATTTTATAAGAAGAAAAGGGGGGAAAAAAAGAAATAAAAATTCATATAAAAATTCACACATCGCCCCCTTAATGTGATTGCTGGTACTACTTTCATATATTGATGCATCTTGAAGGGGTATGTAGAATGCCACATTGCATTAATATAAATCCATATATATAATCAGTTATCCAAATGACTATAAATAATATAGTCATAAAAATATTGGATCCAAATGCCCGTAACTACCTTGTTATCAGTACCAGCCCCCACCCTTAATCCAAAAACAATGGGCAGGGAGAAGGATGCACCCTTCAAGATGTATATCTAAAAAACAGGTACAAGGACATATTCCAAAAAGATAAAATACCATGTAAATATTAATTATAAAAATTTGATAAAATTGTATCAAAAATGGCTACCCAACTAAAAATCTGAAATGAAGCAATTCAGATCGAATTCAATATTGAGCCCATTAGGCGCTAAAGAACGCATTTCATGTATCCATCTGGATTCACTTTTGCTAAGTTCGCGAACTTTATGACTCCCTCTCCAGTGAGGGGTGTATTTATCAATGGCCCAAAACTTCAATTCTTTAGGATTTTTATTGTGACACAATGCGAAATGACGCGAGACATTGTGCTTATCAAAGCCCTTCTCAATGTTTTGATTGTGTTCTCTTATGCGCTTCCACATTGGTCTTTTTGTGCGTCCTATGTATTGGAGTGAGCAGGAACACTGTAGGACGTACACCACGCCTTCTGTTCAGCATGTAATGAGATCTTTGATCTCATATTCTTTTTGGGTCACGTTAGACACAAATTTAGAGCATTTTTTTCCATTAAGGTTCGTTTTCTTACAAGCGTAACACCGCTTGCAGGGGAAAAAGCCCTTTCCTTGGTAGAAGGCCGTAGGGTGGGAGCTCTCCTGTGTACTATCTTCGGAAGATTTGGCAACATACCTTGTAACTGCCTATCGGCCTGTAGTATAGGCCAATGGGTTCTAAATATCTTTTCCAATTTCTTATGTTGAACACTATAGTTCAAGATAATAGGTAATTCGTTACCAACTCCATTCTTTCTGATCTTACCCTGTATGAGGGGTTCTCTTGGTGTATCATATACTTCTGCGATGTGAGTTTGAATGAAATCTTCATCGTACCCTTTATTCACAAATTTTCTTCCCAGCATGTTTGCTTGTTCCAAAAAGACCTTGGGATCAGTGCAATTTCTCCGAATTCTTATCATTTGCCCTTTGGGAATATTTATCAACCAGGGATCTTGATGGCAACTATCTGTGGGGATATAAATGTTTCTTTCCACTGGTTTGAAATACGTTTTTGTGGTTACTTTCTGGGCCTCCAACGTAATTTCCAAATCCAGGAATTGGATCGATTTGTCACTAATTTCATAGGTTAGCTTGATGTTCTTTTGATTCTGATTCAAAATATCGAAGAATTTTGTTAGGGAGGCTTCATCACCACTCCAGATGATAATGCAATCGTCTATGTATCTTCTGTACAAAACTAGGTGATCCGGCATATTTTCATAGATAGCCGTTTCCTCCCATTCCGACATATACACATTTGCGACACTCGGCGCGTATTTAGCGCCCATACCTATTCCGTTCAATTGCCGATAGAACTCAGACTTGTACCAGAAGTAGTTGTGCTGAAGGCCATAAGCCAGACACCTCAGCACAAACCGCTTCTGTTTTGAAATTAGGACCCCATACTTATTTAAAGCCCACTTGGTTGCTCCAATTGCCTCTTCATGGTTAATTATAGTATAAAGTGATGCCACGTCGGCTGTGGCTAGCAAATATTTATCTTGTTTGTTTATCACTATTTTTTCCAAGATCTGGATAAGATGCTTCGTGTCTCTCAAATAGGCCTTTGTCAAGGGAACTAGTGGCTGGATAAACTTGTCCACATATTGTCCCAACCGGGAATTTATTGATTGTATCCCATTTATAATGGGTCTGCCCGGTGGTTTGATGGGATCCTTATGAATTTTAGGTATTGTGTATATAATTGGAACCCTACATACTTCAGGGATAAGGTATTTTTCCTCTCTTTTGTTAAGAATACCTCTTTCTCTTCCTCTGTAGATAAGTTCAGAAAGTTCCTCCTTATATTCACCCGTAGGGTTTACCCTAAGCTTGATGTACGTATTGACATCACTGAGCTGGTTTTCCAATTCTTCATAATAGTATTCTTTTGATAAGACTACAATGGCTCCACCCTTATCCGCCGGCCTGATAATTATTTGTTTGTTCTCCTCAAGTTCTTTAATACCCTTGTGGATAATTTTTGGGTCCGGTATTTTTTTAATTTGCAATTGATCCAAATCTTTAAGTACCATTTTGTTGAATACCTCTATGTGATGGTTATTTTGTACTTGAGGATTAAATAATGATTTGTTTCTCAATTGACTATGTGAGACTCTACCTAACAAATTATTTTGATCTGTGTCAGTTTTAATGGGTTGATTTAGCATATATTTTTTGATGTTTAATTTCCTTGTGAATTTTTTAATGTCCACATAAGCATCAAATTTACTGAGATTCCTTTTAGGGGCAAACTTTAGACCCTTATCCAATGTCAACATCTCTGTTTGTGTTAATTCAACCCCACTGATATTATAAATTCCTTCACCTATTGGACCTTTCTTCGTTTTGTTCTTGTGTCCCCCTCTTTCGTTTGGGCTTCTGGACCGTGCTCCTTGCTCGTACCGAGGGGGTGTCCTCTCGTGCCTGCAATGGTCTAAAAAAAGAAGAGGAAGAACAAACATCCTGTTCCTCTCTATAGTTGGCAAGTGGCTCATAATAATTTTGGGTAGGTATCGCACTTCTTCTTTGGTCTTGTTGATAGTAGTCTCTGTTAGATGGACCACCCTGTGAGTAGGCTTGATACTGCCCTCCTTGGTATTGTTGATACTGGGGAGGATAAAGATCTCTTGGATCCCTTCGATCTTGATTATAGTAATTGGGGTCCTGATGGTATCCATACGTATGATTCCCCTGATTACTTGATTGATTGTATGGTGGATTTGATGGTTTCTGATTATTTTTATTTTTCCAACCAGATTTCTTTGGGGACTTAGTGTGGGGTTTTTGATTGTTTTTGTTATTCCTCCACCATGGTTTTGGTGTTCTAGGTCCATTCGGTTCCTCCCTATAGGGTCTAGGGGGATCATTAGCATAATCTCGTTGAGATCTTGCATATTCATCACCCATATGTCTTGGTCGTTCCGGTGTTCTATATCTAAACTCCCTTGGTGGGGAAATGAAATAGTTGTTTCTATGTTTTCGTTTCTTTCTTCTTTCGTATCTTCGTTGTTTTCCATATTCGTTATTTAGAAAATATCGTTATTCGTTATTAATTGCGCTAAACCGTTCGTTCATTTGTATGTTAACGAATCAACTAAAATAACGAAAATTTACGGAAAACTTATTCGTAACTAAAAAAATTGCACATGTCTACTGATCACTTACGATTATTCATTCAGAAAGGGAAGGGGCCAGTAAATTACATATTTACTGGCTCCTTCCCCCACTCATCCTAATGCATCTTCGCAGCCACAGCCGGCGGAAGAGGAGAGGAGGGAAGCCGGCAGCAATGAGGTGGGAGGGAGGGGGGATCCAGGACAGTAGGGGAAATCTGTGCTACACAGGGTGATTAGGGTGTGCCTGGGCACACTGACACACCCTGTGCGCACGCCTATGATATGTGTAACCCTGAGTCCATGGTGCTCCTGCCTGCTATTGCTGCATGGGCTGGCATATTAACATATGCAGCTACCCACTGCATATGACAGCGGATGACACTGTAATTGGCTGCTGTGCAGCCTGGGAGATAAAGAAGACTGCTGGAAGCCACCCATGAACTATGTAGGATGTAGTCCCCAGGAGACAATTCTCCAGCAAGGACTAGATGAGACTACAAGCCCCAGAAAGTCAGAATGCAGCAACAAAAGAAAAAAAAGAAAGAAAGAGAAGCCCAGGGCTTGGGACAGTCTCACTTATGAGATAAAATATGAGAAATAAACAGAGACTGGTCCGCTGAGTTGGTGAGCTGCCTCATGGGAGTGTTTGCATCGGAATCTGAAAAACGATTGGGATAACACATCTGCAAGGAGGGCACAGCTGTTAGAGAGATCTAGTGGACTGGAGAGAAGGTGTACCACCGGTTCTGTAAGAGATTGTCACTACAGGGTTCTAAAGCCGCTAACACAACCAGTTCCGCATACAATAGAGCAGGAGGAGGCTTAATCACAGACTGCAAAGTGGTGATAGACCACAACTTTATTATCAAGTTCACAGACTGCATGGTGGTGACAGGCCATACACCATAACATTGTTATCTAGTTCACAGGTGGCATGATGGTGAGAGGTTGCTAGCCTAAGCTTCCCTACCTACTTCTTAAAAGAACAATATCACCTTTGTTGTGGGGTACAACTTGGGTGTTTACTCCCTGTACCATAGGATCCAAATAAACCTCCAAAAGCCCAACGCAGGAACTTTAGGCCCCAATGTTTAATAGTACACTGGCCAGTGGGAGGAGTTTTGAGCGATTGAAGTACCTTTTAGTTTCCTGTACTGTCCCTTTAGTTAGTTCCTCCCTGGATTTAGGGTTCAGGTACAAAGGCACTTTAACCACTTTAACCCCCTTCCTGCCCAGAGGACTTTTTGCGATTCGGCACTGCGTCGCTTTAACTGACAATTGCGCGGTCGTGCGACGTGGCTCCCAAACAAAATTGACGTCCTTTTTTTCCCACAAATAGAGCTTTCTTTTGGTGGTATTTGATCACCTCTGCGGTTTTTATTTTTTGCGCTATAAACAAAAATAGAGCGACAATTAAAAAAATAAAATTTTTTTACTCGTTGCTATAATAAATAGCTCAATTTTTTTTACATTTTTTTTTATCCTTAGTCTAGGCCGATACGTATTCTACATATTTTTAGTAAAAAAAAAAATCGCAATAAGCGACTGGTTTACGCAAAAGTTATAGCGCCTACAAAATAAGGGACAGAATTATTAATTTTTATTATTTTTTTTTACTAGTAATTTTTATTGCGACTGCGACATTATGGCAGACACATCGGACACTTTTGACACATTTTTGGCACCATTCACATTTATACTGCGATCAGTGCTATAAATATGCACTAATTACTGTATAAATGTGACTGGCAGGGAAGGGGTTAACACTAGGGGGTGAGGAAGGGGTTAAATGTATTCCCTATATAGTGTTCTAACTGTGGGGGAAGGGGGGTGACTGGGGGAGGTGACCGATCTGTTAGGTAGATTCAAAGACATTGGACTAACTTTAGGGCGACCTAGCCTAGCCTGTTTAGGCTACACCGCTGTAAATTAACTAGGCTAGTAGTGATTCTCAATCTACTTACCTGCTAATCTACGGCGGCGTAGCCTCAAATGAGCGGGCATAAGGGCGCCTAATTCAAATGACTTGGAGGGGGGCGTGTATCATGGTAATGAGGCTTGACCTCACGTTTTTGACGTTTTTTTACACTGCGCATGCGCCGGCCGACTACATTTCCCAGTGCGCATCGCGGCTAAGTACGCCGTACGGGGCTATTGATTTCGACGTGGACGTAAACTATGTAAATCCCGATTCGCGGACGACTTACGCAAACAAAGTTAAAATTTCGAATTTCGCGGCGGGAACGGCGGCCATACTTAACATTGGCTAGGCCACTAGAGCATAGCTCTAACTTTAGGCGGCCTATCTCTTACGGAAACGATGTAATTCGACTGCGGCGGCTGCGCGTACGTTCGTGAATCGGCGTACAAGCTCATTTACATAATCTACGCCGGCCGCAATGGAAGCGCCCCCTAGCGGTCAGCCAAAACATTGCAATCTAAGATAGGACGGCGCAAGCCGTCCTATCTTAGATATGTTTAAGTGTATCTCTGTTAGAGAATACACTTAAACATAGGTCAGCTTAGATTTAGAGTTAGGTCGTCTTATCTGTAGATAAGCCGGCCTAACTCTTTCTGAATCTACCTATGTGTCTCTATGTACAAGAGACACAGATCGGTCTCCTCTCTCCCTGACAGCACCGCTGTCTGTGAGAGCCGGCAATGAGAAATGATCTCATATGTAAACATATGAGATCACCTCTCATTGGCAGCACAGATCGCCTAGCAAACGGCCACTCCGATTGGCCGTTCACGGCGATCTGTGATTGGCTGTGTCCAAGGCACACGGCCAGCACAAAAGTTCCCCGCTGCACGCTCGGTAGCGCGAGCGCGGAAAGGGGCGGCCGTAAAAACACGGCGTCCCAGAGAAGTAGAACCACCCTGCGGCCGTATATAGTCGTACGGCCGTCGGGAAGTGGTTAAGAGGTCATATCATTGTTTGTGGTGTACAAATTCATTATCTGTCATTGTTTATGACTATTGCCTTTCCAAAGGTTGCTGTGTGGGGGATAGGGGGGGGATTTCCAAAAACAAAACTCTTTCTTTAACCTTGGTGTGCCAGAGGGTATGGCATTGCCAGAAGGGTCATTGTCATTTGGAATGAGGGGACCCGTCCATCAGCAGCTCCTCCAGGGGTAGGCGCTGCATTTATATGACTTCTTCAGGAAATATAGTTGGGTTCATCTTATAAGTAACAGAAATATTTAACTGCTACTTCAAAAATAAAATGAACACCTTAAAGTAGAATTCAAGTAAAATACTAACTATACTTAAAACTGTTCCTAGCCCCATTCTAAGCCTATTCTAACTACCATGTAAAGGAAAGATGCCTTTACTTACCTATTCTGAAGGTACTCTGGAACGGCCACATGATTTCTCCAGCCGCTTCAGGAAGGAAAGATTACCAACACAGCCTGCAGAGCCTGGGTGATGACATCACCCATAGGCAGAGGCGGCTCCAGGGTTTGTGAGGCCTTAGGCAATTAACTGTATAAACTGCATATATTAAAGTGATTGTAAACCCTTTTTGTTGACTTCTACCTATAGGTAAGCCTAGAATAATACTTACTTATAGGTAGTAGAAATATCTCCTAAACGTGTGCCGTTTAGGTGATATTTCACTTGTAGTGCGCCGCTAATGTAAACGGTGCATGCGCTGGGAAGAAACGAAACTCTGTGATGCTTCTTCCCTAGCGTGTGCCGTTACTGGCAGCTCCTGTGCGCATGCACGGCTGTGACGTCATCGTGGCTCCGGCCAATCACAGTGCCGGAGCGGCGATACCCGGAAGTAACCTCTGGAGGGGGAGAGGAGGGGGGCTTTGATATAAGGCAAGTAATTTATAATGAGCTAGTATGCTAGTCATAATAGCTCATTATGCCTTTGCCTTGCAGTTTTTTTTTTTTTTTTTAAAAGGCTCTACTTCCTCTTTAACCACTTGCCTACAAGGCACTTTCACCCCCTTCCTGCCCAGACCAATTTTCAGCTTTCAGCGCTGTCACACTTTGAATGACAATTGCGCGGTCATACAACACTGTACCCAAATGAAATTGTTATAATTTTTTCCCTACAAATAGAGCTTTCTTTTGGTGGTTTTTGATCACCTCTGCGGTTTTTATTTTTTGCGCTATAAACAAAAATAGAGCGACAATTTTGAAAAAAATGCAATATTTTTTACTTTTTGCTATAATAAATATCCCCCAAAAATATATAAAAAAAAAACGTTTCCTCAGTTTAGGCCGAGACGTATTCTTCTACCTATTTTTGGTAAAAAAAAGTCGCAATAAGCATTTATCGATTGGTTTGCGCAAAATTTATAGCGTTTACAAAATAGGGGATAGTTTTATTGCTATTTATTAATAATTTTTTTTTTACTACTAATGGTGGCGATCAGCGATTTTTTTCGTGACTGCGACATTATGCGGACACATGGGACAGTTTTGACACATTTTTGGGACCATTGTCATTTTCACAGTCAAAAAGTGCTATAAAAATGCACTGATTACACACACCTCTCCCCGTTCTTCAGCTCCTGTGATCGATCACGGGACACCAGCGGCAATCGGGTCCGCGGGTCCCGCGGGCGCGGTCACGGAGCTTCGGACTGGGTCGCGAGCGCGCTGGCTTCGGCGCACTCACGACCCCATGGCTGGGCACTTAAAGAGGACGTACAGGTACGTGCCTGTGCCCAGCCGTGCCATTCTGCCGACGTATATCGTCGGTAGGGGGTGCTTAAGTGGTTAACACTGTACCTAAATGAAATTTTTATCATTTTTTTCCCACAAATAGAGCTTTCTTTTGGCGGTATTTATTTCTTGCGCTATAAACAAAAGAAGAGGGACTAGTTTGAAAAAAAAAAACACAATATTTTTTACTTTTTGCTATAATAAATATCCATTTAAAAAAAAAAAATTCCTCAGTTTAGGCCAATACGTATTCTTCTACATATTTTTGGTAAAAAAAAAAACGCAATAAGCGTATATTGATTGATTTGCATAAAAGTTATAGGGTCTACAAAATAGGGGATAAATTTATAGCATTTTTATTATTTTATTTTTTTACTACTAATGGCGGCGATCAGCGATTTTTATCGTGATGACAATATTGTGGCGGACACATCGGACACTTTTGACACATTTTTGGGACCATTTACATTTATACAGCGAACAGTGCTATAAAAGTGCATTGATTACTGTATAAATGTAACTGGCAGGGAAGGGGTTAACACTAGGGAGCGATCGAGGGACTAATGTATTCCCTAGGGAGTGATTCTTACTGTGGGGGGAGGGAAGTGACTGGGGGAGGTGACCGATGGTTGTCCCTATGTACAAGGGACACACTATCGGTCCCCTCTCCCTGACAGGACGTGGATCTATGTGATTACACACACAGATCCACTGTCGTGCTCAGTTACTGGGCAGTCGCGGGTGCCCAGGGAATGCGTATCGGGTCCCCAGTGAAGTGGCGGGCGCGCGCCCCCTAGTGGCTTTTAAAGGCGCAACATCATATGACATCGACCCAGAACAACTGAGTCTTCCTCCCGCCGTCTTTTAACGGTTGACAAGTGGTTAAGTGGTGGTCAGGGCGAAGATGGCAAACTGCGCCCCGACCCCCCCCGTTTTTATGGCACAGTGGCTGCGTTTGATGGGCACAGTGGCGACAATTGATGGCACAGTGGCTGTGTTTGATAGGCACTGGCTGCGTTTGATGGCACAGTGGCTGCGTGTGTTGGCACAGTGGCTGCGTGTGTTGGCACAGTGGCTGCGTGTGATGGCACAGTGGCTGTGTTTCATGGGAAAGTGGCTGCGTTTGATGGGCACAGTGGCTGCGCTTGATGGGCACAGTGGCGACAATTGATGGCACAGTGGCTGCGTGTGTTGGCACCAGGGCTGGACTGGGACAAAAATTTGGCCCTGGACTTCATCCAGACCGGCCCACTTTAATTCAATAAAATGCTGCCCCCCCCGAAAAATCACGCCCACCAAAAGGCCCCTACATCCATTATTGTATATCATGAGAGGGTGAGAGAGAGGGGAATGAGAGAGAGAGAGAGGGGGGGTGAGTGTAAGAAAAAGAGAGTGAGTGTAAAAGAGAGGGGGTGAGTGTATGACCCCGTTTTACACTGAGGCGTTTTTTAGGCGCTTTTGGGCTAAAAATAGCGCCTGTAAAGCAACTCAAAAACGCTTCCGCTGCAGTCCCAGTGTGAAAGCCTGAGTGCTTTCACACTGGGGTGCTGCCAGGGCGTTAAAAAAAGAAGCATCTCTGTTTTAAAAAACGGCCCACTGAGCCATCGGCCCACCGGGAAACTCCCTGTAGTCCCTATGGCCAGTCCATCCCTGGTTGGCACAGTGACTGCGTGTGATGGCAAAGTGGCTGCACACTCTCTTAGTGCTGGTGTCAGCGCTCTGTCTCTCTTAGTGCTGGTGTCAGTGCTCTGTCTCTCTTAGTGCTGGTGTCAGTGCTCTGTCGCTCTTAGTGCTGGTGTCAGAGCTCTGTCTCTCTTAGTGCTGGTGTCAGCGCTCTGTCTCTCTTAGTGCTGGTGTCAGTGCTCTGTCTCTCTTAGTGCTGGTGTCAGTGCACACTCTCTTAGTGCTGGTGTCAGTGCACATTCTCTTAGTGCTGGTGTCAGTGCTCTGTCTCTCTTAGTGCTGGTGTCAGTGCTCTGTCTCTCTTAGTGCTGGTGTCAGCGCTCTGTCTCTCTTAGTGCTGGTGTCAGTGCTCTGTCTCTCTTAGTGCTGGTGTCAGCGCTCTGTCTCTCTTAGTGCTGGTGTCAGTGCTCTCTCTCTCTTAGTGCTGGTGTCAGTGCTCTGTCTCTCTTAGTGCTGGTGTCAGCGCTCTGTCTCTCTTAGTGCTGGTGTCAGTGCTCTGTCTCTCTTAGTGCTGGTGTCAGTGCTCTGTCGCTCTTAGTGCTGGTGTCAGAGCTCTGTCTCTCTTAGTGCTGGTGTCAGCGCTCTGTCTCTCTTAGTGCTGGTGTCAGTGCTCTGTCTCTCTTAGTGCTGGTGTCAGTGCACACTCTCTTAGTGCTGGTGTCAGTGCACACTCTCTTAGTGCTGGTGTCAGTGCTCTGTCTCTCTTAGTGCTGGTGTCAGTGCTCTGTCTCTCTTAGTGCTGGTGTCAGCGCTCTGTCTCTCTTAGTGCTGGTGTCAGCGCTCTGTCTCTCTTAGTGCTGGTGTCAGTGCTCTGTCTCTCTTAGTGCTGGTGTCAGCGCTCTGTCTCTCTTAGTGCTGGTGTCAGTGCTCTGTCTCTCTTAGTGCTGGTGTCAGCGCTCTGTCTCTCTTAGTGCTGGTGTCAGTGC
This sequence comes from Rana temporaria, assembly GCF_905171775.1. NCBI lineage: Eukaryota > Metazoa > Chordata > Amphibia > Anura > Ranidae > Rana > Rana temporaria. Next base: position 260,146,557 of record NC_053489.1, on the reverse strand, counting down.
TCTGTCTCTCTTAGTGCTGGTGTCAGCGCTCTGTCTCTCTTAGTGCTGGTGTCAGCGCTCTGTCTCTCTTAGTGCTGGTGTCAGCGCTCTGTCTCTCTTAGTGCTGGTGTCAGCGCTCTGTCTCTCTTAGTGCTGGTGTCAGCGCTCTGTCTCTCTTAGTGCTGGTGTCAGTGCACACTCTCTATCACTGCTGTACTCAATTAAGAGTTCCTTGAATTCGGCCTCATAGAAGAGAAGGGGCTGTGCAAGTTTCACCACCTCAGAAAAAGAAGGGGGCGGAAAATTTACCAGCCCATTCCCCATTCTCCATCCTGACAGATTCCGAGGGGGGGGGGGGGGGGCACACAGTGGCTGGAGAGCACACAGGGGACAGTGGAAAAAAGCTGGATAGGAGGAGCGGCAGACATGGCTGCATATAAAGGAATTGATCTCTTCTTTGGATTTTACTGCCCCCTTCCCCATCCTGGCACCCTAGGGTGGCTGACACCAGCCCTGCCAGCCAGCATGGTCTGGAGATGGAGTCCCTGGTTGAGGTGGGGTCCTTGATGATGATGATGGGGGCCCTGTCCCCAGGGGAGATGATGATGATGATGATGGGGGCTCTGTCCCCAGAGGATGATGATGGGGGCCCTGTCCCCAGAGGATGATGATGAGAGCCCTGTCCCCAGGGGAGATGATGATGATGATGATGGGGGCTCTGTCCCCAGAGGATGATGATGGGGGCCCTGTCCCCAGAGGATGATGATCAGAGCCCTGTCCCCAGGGGAGATGATGATGATGATGGGGGCCTTGTCCCCAGAGGATGATGATGAGGGCCCTGTCCCTAGGGGAGATGATGATGGTGGGAGTGGCAGGGTATGGAATGGTGTGTGGGGATATGGGGTCACCCACCATAACCAAGCTTCAGGGCATTCATCCATGGATGCCTGGACTCCCTCCAGCAGCACCACAGACAGGGAGATCATCAGCAACAGCAGCACCTGCTATTCCCAGGCGGTCTCCCATGCAAGTACTACCCCAGGCGACCATGCTTAGCTTCCGTGTACAGACCTGGCTCCGCCTTTCATTGACTTTAATACAATCAGCTGTGCCTTTGCACAAGCACCGCAGCCAGGGCCGCCATCAGGGGGTACAGGCAGTACACCTGTAAGGGGCCAGGTGGTCCCCAGGGGCCCAGATGCCATCCCCCATGTTTTTTTTTGTTCGTCAGCACTCCAAGCCCCTCCCCTGACCTGTAAGGGCCCCGGTGGTCCCCAGGGGCCCGGATGGCATCCCCCAATTTTTTTTATTCTTTTTTTTGATCGTCAGCACCCAAAGCCCCTCACCCGACCTGTAAGGCCGGGTACTAACGAGCAAACATGTACGGTGAAACCGGTCCGTCGGACTGTTTTCACCGTACATGCCTGCCAGAGGGCTCCTGTACGATGGTTGTACTAACCATCGTACAGAAGTTCGCGCGTAAACATTACGCGGGGCGTGTCCGCGACGTCGCCGCGATGATGACGCGGCGATGACGCGGCGACGTGGGCGGGCCTGCCATTTAAAGGCTTCCACGCATGCGTCGAAGTCATTCGACGCATGCGAGGGACGGCGGGCGCTCGGACATGTACGGTAGGTCTGTACTGACGACCGTACATGTCCGAGCGGGCAGGATTCCAGTGGACGGTTTTAAAACACGTCCAGGAATATTTGTCTGCTGGGAAAAGGCCCGGCGGGCAAATGTTTGCTGGAATTCGGCCCGCTCGCGCCTACACACGACCGAACATGTATGCTGAAAGACCGCAGACCAGTTTCAGCATACATGTTTGGTTGTGTGTACGGGGCCTAAGGGGCCCGGTGGTCCCCAGGGGCCCGGATTGGCATCCCCATTCTTTTTTTTTTAACTCTTTTTTTTGTTCGTCAGCACCCAAAGCCCCCCCCCCCGACCTGTAAGGGGCCCATCCCCCAATTTGTTTTATATATTTTTTTGATTGTCAGCACCCAAAGCCCCCCGACCAGTAAGGGGCTGTTGGCCCCCAGGGGCCCGGATATCATCCCCCATTTTTTTTATTTTAATTTTTTTTTGTTTGGCAGCACCCAAAGCCCCCCGACCTGTAAGGGGCCCGGTAGTCCACAGGGTTTTTGATGTCATCCCCCATTTTTTTTGTTCATCAGCACTCAAAGCCCCTCCCCCGGTGGTGCCCAGGGGCCTAGATGGCATACCCCATTCTTTTTTTTTAAATCTTTTTTTTTGTTCGTCAACACCCAAAGCCCCCCCGACCTGTAAGGGGCCCGGATGGCATCCCCCATGTTTTTTTCTTAGTTCATCAGCACCCAAAGCCCCCCTGACATGTAAGGGGCCCAGTGGTCCACAGGGGCCCGGATGCCACCCCCCATTTTTTTTTATCATCAGCACCCAAAGCCCCCCTACCTGTAAGGGGCCCGAAAGCCATCCCCCAATTTAAAAAAAAAATTGTTTTGATTGTCAGCACCCAAAGCCCCGTCGACCTGTAAGGGGCCCGATGGTCCCCAGGGGCCCGGATGCAATCCCCCATTTTTTTTGTTCATCAGCACCCAAAGCCCCCTGACCTGTAAGGGACCCGGTGGTCCCCAGAGGCCCGGATGGCATCCCCCATTTTTTTATGTTTGTCAGCACCCAAACCCCCCCCCCGACCTAATAGGCCCCATCTCTCAATTTTTAAAAAAAATGTTTGATTGTGAGCACCCAAAGCCCCCCAGACCTGTAAGGCGTCCGGGGGTACCCAGGGGCCCGGATGGCATCCCCCATTTTTTTTGTTCGTCAGCACCTATAGCCCCCCCCCCCCCGACATGTAAGGGACCCGGATGGCATCCCCCATTTTTTGTTTGTCAGCACCCAAAGCCCCCCCCCCCACCTGTAAGGGGCCGGTGGTCCCCAGGGGCCTGGATGGCATACCCCATTCTTTTTTTTGTTCGTTAGCACCCAATGCCCCCCCGACATGTAAGGGGCCTGGATGGCATCCCCCTTTTTTTGTTCATCAGCACCCAAAGTTCCCCCGACCTGTAAGGGGCCTGGTGGTCCCCAGGGGCCTGGATGGCATACCCCATCCTTTTTTTATTAGTTCCTCAGCACCCAAAGCCCCCCCGACATGTAAGGGGCCCGGTGGTCCCCAGGGGCCCGGATGCCACCCCTCATTTTTTTTTGATCATCAGCACCCAAAGCCCCCCGACCTGTAAGGGGCCCGGGGGTCCCCAGGGGCCCGGATGGCATCCCCCATTTTTTTTGGTTCGTCAGCACCCAATGCCCCCCCGACATGTAAGGGGCCCGGATGACATCCCCCTTTTTTTGTTCGTCAGCACCCAAAGCCCCCCCGACCTGTAAGGGGCCCGGATGGTATCCCCCATTATTTTTTTTTCATCAGCATCCAAAGCCCCCCGACCTGTAAGGCACCGGTTGTCCCCATGGGCCTGGATGGCATACCCAATTATTATTTTTTTGTTTGTCAGCACCCATAGCCCCCACCGACCTGTAAGGGGCCTGTATGGCATCCCCCATGTTTTTTTCTTAGTTCGTCAGCACCCAAAGCCCCCCGACATGTAAGGGGCCCGGTGGTCCCCAGGGGCCCGGATGCCACCACTCATTTTTTTTGATCCTCAGCAAACCAAAGCCCCCTGACCTGTAAGGGGCCCGGGGGTCGCCCAGGGGCCCGGATGGCATCCCCCATTTTTTTGTACAACTGCACCCAATGCCCCCCGACATGTAAGGGGCCCGGATGGCATCCCCCTTTTTTTGTTCGTCAGCACCCAAAGCCCACCCCAACCTGTAAGGGGTCCGGTGGCCCCCAAAATATATTCTGCTGCTCCTTCTGAGTATGGCAATACCACATGTGTGAGACTTTTACATAACCTGGCCACATACAGAGGCCCAACACTGGAGTAGCAACTTCAGGCGTTCTAGGAGCATAAATTACACACCTAATCTCTCAACCACATATTACATTTTTGAAGGCCCTGGAGCACCAGGACAATGGAAACACCCACAAAGTGACCCCATTTTGGAAAGCTAACACCACAACGTATAACCTATGAGGCATAATAAGTCTTTTGAATGGTTCATTTTTTTCCCAGATGTTTTTGGAAAATGTGGGAAAAAAATGAAAATGCATTTTTTTTGCACAAAGTTGTCCATTTATAGGATATTTCCAACACATTGCATGTACATAGCAAAAACTACACCCAAAAATATATTCTGCTGCTCCTTCTGAGTATGGCGATACCACATGTGTGATTTTTTTTAACAGCCTGGCCACATAGAGGTCCAACATCCAAGAAGCACCATCAGGTGTTCTAGGGACATAAATTACACATCCAATTTCCTTACAATCTATCACATTTTTGAAGGCCCTTCATATTTCTAAACACAGCATGTACATACCAAGAATTACACCCTAAAATACATTCTGCTGAGTAATGGGTAAAAAAAAAAAGATTACCTGTGGTTTTAGTAGTGCAATTGTCCACAGGAGGAGAGCCCTGATCCAGGCAGCAGGCAGGGACGTGGTCAGCGACAGTGAATGGAATAGTCCAGGCAGCAGACAGGAATATTGTCCAAAGTCAGTGCAGGCAGGGATACTGTCCATATACAGTCCAGGGCCAGTGCAAGTAGAAACATTGCCAGCAGTGCCAAAATATTTGTCCTGGTAGTAAGCAGGAGCATGGTCCAAGTAGCGGGCCAGGAAAGAATGGGGATAGGGGTAGAGGCTTCTCCCACCCAAATCTCTTTGAAGCCTCCGGGCAACCAGACCCTAATCCAGAAATGAGAAAACTAAAAAAATTAGTTTTCTTCATCCAGAAAAACAATTCTGGAGCCCCTCACATATGTGAGACCCCTGTGTTCCCACTAGCATAGCAGGGTAAAAGATCAATCCAAGAGGCAGGCAAAAAACGTGGTCAAACAGTCCAGGGTCAGTTCTAGAGCAGGCAAAGGTAGGTACAGTAAGGCCTCTTTCACACGATGATCCGTTCGGGTCCGCCTGTCAGTTTTGACGGCGGACCTGAACGGCCGCTCCATGCATCCCTATGGAGCGTCGGATGTCAGCGGAGACATGTCCGCTGACATCCGACTCGGTCCGATCCGCTAAAAACAGACGTATGGGGGCCACGTCTCCATCCATCAATGCGGATCGGATCGAGTAAGATCTGATGAAAACGGACATGCTTTCCGTTTTCATCAGATCGCTCCATAGGAGACAGCGGTGCCTGACAAGCCCCTCCCCACTCAGTGAGCAGAGAGGAGCTTGTCATTCGTCGGCTCAGCGGAGATCTGCGGACTGATCTCCCGCTGAGCTGACGGGAGCAAGCGGACTCCGTAGGAACGAAGTCCGCCTGTGTGAATGAAGCCTTAAGCGTTAGGCAGAAGCGTGGTCGTATAACAGGCCAGGGTCAGTTCCAGAGCAGGCAGAGGTAGGTACAGTTAAACGTTAGGCAGAAGCGTGGTTGTATAATAAGCCAGGGTCAGTTCCGGAGAAGGCAGAAGTATTTTTAGCATTAGGCAGAATCTTGGTCGTATAACAGTCCAGGGTCGGTTCCAGAGAAGGCAGAGGTATGTACAGTGCAGTGGCATAAGGGGTGTGGAGGAAAATGACAGGAAATTAGAAATTTGTTTACCATACTTCCCTAATAATGTTGGAAAGTATGGTAACGGCGGAAACATACACCTAAACAGAGGCCTGGTTGGGAAGGACAATCGGGACAATAAACTGTGGTGTCTCTTCTGACTCCTCCTCTGGAGCACACCCGGCATTTCTTCTGACGTCTTGTGCCTGTTTCACAGGGGGGGATTTTCTCAGGAAAGTGGCGTTCGTGGAGTCTGCTCACACAATCAGAGAGAAAATTTTCTGGTGGGCTTTCAGGGTACAAAAGGGAGGTGACAACTTCTTCTTGGTATTGCAGATAGGATACTGGGTTTTCTGTCGATTTTTTGTAAATAACATAAGTTTTATACAAGGCCAAAGTGAAAAAATAAATGGAAACTTTTTTATACCAGTGGCGGGATTTTCTTGTGGAAAGGTAGCGTTCAATCATCTGATCATTGAAGTCCACCTCCCCCATAAACAAATTATAATCGTAGATGCATGCTGGTTTCTGGACTAAGCCGTTTCTTCTGTGGACTTCCACGTAGGTGTCGTTGTGGATCGTTGTAAGCATGTGGACATTTAGTTTGTCCCTCCACCTGACAGCCAACATCTCCTGGTTCCTCAATGATCGCGACTCCCCTCATCTTAGCTTCTCATTGACCAGTTTTTGCGGGAAGCCCTTTCTATTGGCTCTTACTGTGCCACATGCTGGGGTGTCTCTCAGGTGAAGATTGCGAAACGGGGGCAGGCTAGTGTAAAAATTATCCACATAAAGGTGGTATCCTTTTCCAAGAAGTGGATAGACAAGCTCCCAGACCACTTTTCCGCTGGCTCCGATATATTCTGGGCATTCAGGGGGATGCAGTTGGGAGTCCTTCCCTTCGTACACCAGGAAGCCGTAAATGTATCCCGTGCCTCGGTTGCAAAGTTTGTACAGTTTAACCCCATATCGGGCCCTTTTGCTGGGGATAAACTGTTTGATGCCCAGCCTGCCTGAGAATTTTACAAGGGACTCATCTACGGAGATATTATGTTCGGGGATATATAACTGGGGACATTTTTCAGAGAAATAATTTAGGAGTGGCCAAATTTTTAATAATTTGTCAAAAGCTGGGTCATTTCGGGGAGGGTACTGGGTGTTATCGGTATAGTGGAGGAACCGCATTATCATTAAGTATCGGGATCTGGGCATACTGGATGAGAAGACTGGCATGTGGTGGATGGGTTTGGTAGACCAGTAGGAGTACATTTGTTTTTTTTTGTGAGTCCCATATTGAAAGTTAGGCCCAAGAACATTTTGAATTCCTCTACAGTTAGTTCTCTCCACTCAAAGGGACGGGCATAACTGGAACCAGGGTTGCTTACTATAAACTGCTGTGCGTAGAGGTTGCACTTGGCCACAATGGACGATAGCAAGTCTTCTGTAAAAATCAAATAAAAAAAATCGAGCATGGCAAAATCGTCGGTGTTCATCTGGACACCTGGCTGGGCGGTGAAAGGGGGGATATTTGCTGCTCCGGAATTAGGGGGAAGCCACAAGGGGTTTTGAAGGGCATAGGGAAGGCTGGCATGGCCCCTATCCCTTTGGGGCTGAGATGACACCCTACTGGTGCCTGGCCTTTGTGTTGGCACTGCTCTCAGGGTGGACGGCACTGCTCTCGGGGTAGACGGCACTGCTCTTGGGGTGGATGACACTGCTCTTGGGGTGGACGGCACTGCTCTTGAGGTGGACGGCACTGCTCTTGAAGTGGACGGCACTGCTCTCGAGGTGGATGGCCCTGCGCTGCTGGTAGTAGGCTGCTGCTCCACGCCAGAACACCTTCTTTTCACGGGCACATTTTCCTCTTCCGATTCTGTGTCAGACCCACTGCTTGTAATAGGTTCATAGGCTGAATCGGAATCTGACAGAGACTCAGAGAGCTCCCCGCTGCTCTCATCGGTCATGCATAGAAGCTGGTAGGCCTCCCCACTAGTGAATTTTTTTGCCATACTGGTGGCTGGTGAGGCTGCACTGCATAGCACTGTGGTGGCTGCACAGCTGGGCACAGATGGCACTGATGTGGCACTGATGGGTGCAGGTGGCACTGATGGGCGCAGGTGGCACTGATGGGCACTGTAATGGCACTGGTGTGGCTCTGGTGGCACTGATTAGAATACAGGTGACACTGGTGGGCACTGGTGGGCACTGCAGTGGCGCAGATGAACACTGATGGGCACAAGTGGCGCAGATGAGCACTGATGGGCACAGGTGGCACTGGTGGGCACAGGTGGCACTGGTGTGGCACTGGTGTGGCTCTGTAGTGGCACTGTAATGGCACGGGTGTGGCTCTGGTTGAAGCGGTGTGGCTCTGGTGGCACTGCTTAGAATACAGGTGACACTGGTGGGCACAGTCAGCACTGGTGGGCACAAGCGGCACTGATGTGGCACTGCAGTGGCGCAGATAAGCACTGATGGGCACAGGTGGCACTGATAGGCACAGGTGGCACTGGTGTGGCACTGGTGTGGCTCTGTAGTGGCACTGGTGTGGCTCTGTAGTGGCACAGAGGTGACACTGTAGGCACTGGTGGCACAGAGGTGGCACAGAGGTGGCACAATTGTGGCACAGATGGCACTTTTCTGGCACTTGGGGGAATTCTGAACACTGCTGGGCACTGCTAGGCACTTACGATTGGCACAGGGTTACTCTCCTCTCCTCTCACGCTGCATCTGTGTGACGAGAGGAGAGCATGAACTTGCGATGACCCCACTACAATGTTTTGTTTACATTTGTGATCGCTCCGTCATTGGACGGAGCGATCACGTGGTAAAGGACCGCCGTCATTGGTCCTTTACCGCGATCAGTGTTGCGGCTATGGGCCGGATGCTAAATGGTTAAAGGGGTTGTAAAGGAAAAAAATGTTTTCCCTAAATAGCTTCCTTTACCTTAGTGCAGTCCTCCTTCACTTACCTCATCCTTCGATCTTGCTTTAAATGTCCTTATTTCTTCTGAGAAATACTCACTTCCTGTTCTTCTGTCTGTAACTACACACCGTAATGCGAGGCTTTCTTCCTGATGTGGAGAAAGCCTCTTGAGGGGGGAGGGGGCAAGCAGGAATGTCAGGATGCCCACTTACACACAGCTCCTTTCTCTATCTGCAAAGTAGAGAGTGTTCTGACTTGCCTACTCGCCCCCTCCCCCCTCAAGAAGCTTTTTCCACACCATGCCGTGTTGAGCCTCAACATGCAGACAAATTGGTAGAGTAGATGACCAAGCCGTCCTCATCCTCCTCATCCTCTCTCACCCAGGCTGAGCTTACTTTGTCTGGCAAAGCAGCTGCCAAGGCGTCCTCTTCCCTCTGCACAATGGCATCACTCACTCCTTCCCTAGTCCCACCATGTCTTCCTGAGGAGTCTCCCGAACTGTTTCAACACAGTGCTGGGTACATGCTGCATGAAGATGTGCAGCGTTTTGAAGGCTCTGATGATGGAACACGCATAGAGTAAGGCAGTAATTTGAGCCCAGAGAGAGGGGGTGCCCGAGAGGGACAGCAATCTGGCAGTCATGTTCCCCCAGCTGCAGCATACTGCCAGGTTTTTGACAGTGATGAGGAGGGAGGGGATTATGAGGTCACTGACTCTACGTGGGTGCCTGATAGGAGAGAGGAGGAGGAGGAGGCACAGGCACATCTCCAAAGAGGCAGGTTGCCCTCCAGGGGCCAGCTTAAGGGCAGCACACCAACTGCATTACATCGCAAGAGCTACGCCTGTGCAGGGCGCTGCTGTGTCTCAACGTTACAGCAAAAGTTCCTTGGTGTGGGCCTTTTTTGAGACATGTGCATCAGATCGCACCGTTGCTATTTGCAACATATGTCTCAAGCGTATCTCGCGTGGCCAAAACATCACCCGCTTGGGCACCACATGCTTGACCAGACATATGTCTCATGGTCCAGCAGGCATGGACAGGGATGTTACCTCTCTTTCACGGTTCATTGGGTGAGTCTGCTGGCAGCTGGGAAGGACGCAGGGCAAGGTACAGTAGTGTTGGAGGTTGTTCCACCACCACGCCTCCAAACCACTACTACTGGTTGTGACACACCTCTCTCTAAGGTGTGTCACAACAAATCTAAGGGAGAATGTAGATTCTCGGTCCAAGGACCACGGCTCTGGAATGCTCTACCCACGACCATCCGCTTGGAAGAAAACCATCGGGTTTTAAGGAAAAAACTGAAGACCCACCTCTTCTGAAAGACCTGTACAACTCTGGATGCCAAGCGCCTTGAGGCGATTAAGTTCGCATTTGTTGCGCTATATAAGTTTCTCACTCACTAACTTACTCACTCTCTCCTCCACCCCCTCCTCTTCTTCTTCCTCTGTGACCTCTTCCTGTGCTGATGTGTCCTCGGAACCAGCCGTGCTCCGTAGGCGTACGAGGGGCTACGCAGGAATGCAGGCAAAGAGATGCCATGCGGTGCTAGAGCTGGTGTGCTTGGGAGACAGGAGCCACACTGGGGCAGAGGTTCTGTCAGCTCTGCAGGGGCAGGCTCAGAGGTGTTTGACGCCACGCCAGCTTAAGCCAGGAATGGTGTTTAGCCACAATGGCACCAACCTCCTCTCTGCCCTGCGACAGGGACAACTGACCCATGTGCCCTGTTTTGCTCATGTTCTAAATTTGGTGGTGCAGCGGTTCTTGGGCAGGTACCCGGGCTTACAGGATGTCCTGAAGCAGGCCAGGAAAGTCTGTGTGCATTTCCGAAGGTCCTATAATGCCACTGCTTGGCTGACAGACCTCCAAAGGGAATACAACCTGCCCAAGAACCGCCTAATCTGTGACATGCCCACCAGATGGAACTCTACATTGGCCATGCTGCAGCGGCTGTACACGCAGCAAAGGGCCATCAATGAGTACCTGTGCCAATATGGCAGCAGAACTGGGTCAGGGGAGCTTGGTTTTTTCCCCACGCCAGTGGACCTTGATCAGGGATGCATGCACTGTCCTGTCACCATTTGAGGAGGCCACAAGGATGGTGAGCAGTGACAGTGCATGCATCAGTGAGACTGTCTCTCTTATTCACATGTTGGAGCACACGCTACGTGGAATAATGGACAGAGCCCTTGAGGCAGAACAGAGGGAGGAAGAGGAGGACTTCCTTACCTCTCAAGACCCTCTTTATCCAGACAGTGGTCCTGCTTGCCCGCCTAGCACACAGGAAGAGGACAAGGACACGGACTCGGAGGAGGAAGATGATTGTATCAGCAGCATGGAGGTGGAGCCTAGCATTCAGCATCAGCAGCAGCAGCAGTCTTCAAGGGATCACTTACATTCCCAAGGAACCCATGGACTTTTACGTGGCTGGGATGAGGTGGCTGCGGATTCTGTCGTCCTCAGTGACCCAGAGGACTGTGCCCCCAATGCCTCAGCAAACCTACGCTGCATGGCCTCCCTGATCCTGCAAAGCCTGCGTAAGGATCCTCATATTTGTGGTATCAAGGAGAGGGATCATTACTGGCTGGCAATTTTCCTTGATCCATTTTACAAGATTAAGGTTGCGGAGCTTATCTTGCCGTCGCGGAAGGAGCAGAAGATGAAACATCTTCGGGAGGCCTTGCAGAAAGGTCTGTGCAACGCGTTCTCAGAACTTGGGGGATTACCAAATTCTGGTCCTGGACAACATGTTGCTGAGGCTTCGGTGAGTCACAGCGGTGGAGAAGGTGGCCGTCTGACCGATGCGTTCAGACAATTTTTTAGTCCGCAGCCCTAAGGTATGACCGGTTCCAGCAACCATCGCCAGCGTCTGGTTTACAAGGTCCGGGAATACCTAGGGGCAAGATCAGACTTGGACACCTTCCCCACCGAAAATCCTCTGGCTTACTGGGTCTTGAGGATGGATCACTGGCCAGAGTTTGCACAGTGCGCAATTGATCTACTGGCTTGTCCTGCATCCAGCGTTCTTTCAGAACGCACATTCAGTGCTGCTGGAGGCTTTGTGACCAATCAAAGGGTGCGCCTCTCCACCGACTCCGTCGATCGATTGACCTTCATAAAAATGAATCAGGCTTGGATCAACACCAGCTACCAAGCACCTGATGCTGATGTAACTGAATAATTTTTTTGAAATGTCAGATCCATTGGAGACTGCCTATGCTGAGTGACTGTCCTGTTATGCTGCTGACTGAATATCCTGTTCCTCCTCAATGATCTTGCTGATAGCTAGTAAGAACATTGTTGGTTCTGGGCACCGCCACCAGTGCCTAATACCGCGTACACACGGTCGTTTTTTGTGATGAAATAAAACAACGTTTTTTATCATGAAACAAAACAACGTTTTTCAAACTTCATTTTAAAAACGACGTTGCCTACACACCATCGTTTTTTCAAAATGCTCTAGCAAAGCGCGGTTTCGTTCAGCACGTACGACGGCACTCTGTTCGAATCAAACTTGCGTCATAACTTGCTTCTGAGCATGCGCGGGTTTAAAAACGTTGTTTTAAACGTCGTTTTAAACTTAGTTTTACCCACACACTATCTTTTTAAACGACACAAAAAACGAAGTTTTGAAAAACAACCTAAAAAATTGAAGCATTTTTTTTGTCGTTTTTCAGAAGACATAAAACAACGTTTTCCCCACACACATTTTAAATGACGTATTTAAAAACGACGTTTTTTTTTCATCACAAAAAACGACCGTCTGTATGTGGCATTAGGCCCAATTTTTCTGCCCCTGATTAACAGGGGCGTATATTAACAATTTTTGATGCAATACTTTGCATGTGGCTCTTTGCTGCGCTCCAATTACATTATCTGTGAGGGGTTGCAGTGTTGTGGCAACACCACCAGTGCCTAAGGCCCAATTTTTCTGCCCCTGATTAACAGGGGCGTATATTAACAATTTTTGATGCAATTCTTTGCATGTGGCTCTTTGTTGCGCTCCAATTACAGTATCTTTGAGGGGTTGCAGTGTTGTGCCTAAGGCCCAATTTTTCTGCCCCTGTTTAACAGGGGCATGTAATATCAATTTTCGATGAAATACTTTGCAGCAGGGCTTATTAATGCGCTCCAACTAGAGTATCTGTAAGGGGTTACAGTGTTGTGGCACCGCCACCAGTGTCTAAGGCCCAACTTTTCTTCCCCTGTTCTAGTATTTTTCTTTGTTTGATTATTTTCTAATTTGAGTTTATTGTAGCTTTCTCCTAGGTTATCATAGTGTCATGTTTTTTTTCCTGTACTAAATACTCATCATTGTCAATGTAAACACCACAAATCTAGATTTGTTCTTTTAGGAAGCATTGATATAATAATAAGCCACACATTGTTGAGTATCCAAAAATATTTATTGTTTCACATTTAAAATGTGTAATTTTAATTTTTTCCAAAAATATCTTAATAGAAATTCTTTATTTTTATTTTTTTATTTAATATCAAGAAATATATTTTTGGCTAGAAATATTTGTCAACATCAATTTTTTTTTTTTTTTAATTTTTTTTAGAGATACCTTTTTTTTTTTCTTAGATATCTTTTTTTTGTTGGTGTATTTCTTAGACAATAACAAAATTAAAAAATATCTGGTTAAAACGCATGAACAATGACCAACTTTTTAGCAGTTGTCATTGTTCATGCTTTTTAGCCAGAAAAATAGAGATTACACTTTAAAAAAATAAAACAAAACATACATAGAAAAACAAGAAAAACTTTAAAACTTTTTTATTTTTATTTTTTTAAACCCTCCCCAGAACATCCATTAAATCCTTTAGTTTTCGCTCCACAGTTTTTGTTTTTTTTCTCACCTGCCCCAAGCAGATGTGGATGTCCTCAATTTCAGCCCTGCAGCACAACACCTCTCCAATTAAGACCTGGGCGCTGTAGGTGTCCAATCCACCCTCAACAGCACGAATACCTCCTGAAATTTGGAAACAAACCATGTATTACAATTATGCAGGCCTACATCTATTACCTGAAGCTGTGCTGTATGACACTGACCTGATGTGGTGGCAGTTTCCACTTCCTGCACATCCCGCGGGGGTGGGGCTTGGGTCTGTGTGGGGTTTGTCTGCTCCAGTCTTGAAGCTTGATTGCGCCCTATGAGATTGTAAAAAAGGGATACATGATTCAAAAAGATTAGAGACCTGAAAGAGGAATATCAATCATTCTTTTTATAAAGTGTGGTACAATTGTCTGTTTTTACAATCCTTCTAAGCTTAACACAGGATTGTATCCATTACCAAAGCTGCTACATTTCTCTATCTTTGGCCAAGTTTCCTACATGGAAAAACACCAAGTAGCCACTGGATCACCTCTGTGTGACACTCTAACTACAGTAGGTGCACGCGATATTGTGTCAATCTCGCTCCCTTTCTCGGCGAGATTGAGCACCTACGAGCCCCATCGCGGGAGCCAGTGCCGAGCTGGCTTGCCGCGATAGAGACAAAGCCATCATAGAAGCGACGGGAGATCCGACTTGGATTCCCGCCAATTCTACACGTGTGCAGCGTATGTTATGAATCCTGAGGGGGAAGTCCCCGCCAGATTTTAAATAAAAATTCGGCATGGGTTCCCCCCTTAGGAGCATACCGGGCCCTTAGGTCTGTTATGGGTTGTAAGGAGAGCCCCCCTACGCTGAAAACGGCGTAGGGGGTCCCCCTACAATCCATACCAGACCCGTATCCAAAGCACGCTACCCGGCCGGTCAGGAAAGGAGTGGGGACGAGCGAGCGCCCCCCCCCTCCTGAGCCGTACCAGGCTGCATGCCCTCAACATGGGGGGGTTGGGTGCTCTGGGGCAGGGGGGCGCACTGCGGCCCCCCCACCCCAGAGCACCCTGTCCCCATGTTGATGAGGACAGGGCCCCTTCCCGACAACCCTGGCCGTTAGTTGTCGGGGTATGCGGGCGGGAGGCGTATCGGAATCTGGGAGCCCCCTTTAATAAGGGGGCCCCCAGATACCGGCCCCCCACCCTAAGTGAATGGATATGGGGTACATCGTACCCCTAACCATTCACCTGGAGGAAAAATGTCAAAGTTAATAAACACACCACACAAGGGTTTTTAAAATAATTTATTTTTCTGCTCCGGAGGCTCCCCCTGTCTTCTTTATTAGCTCTTCTACCAGGGGGAGCTTCTTCTTTGACGTCTTCGGGTGGGTGGGGGCCGCCGTCTGGTTCTCTTCCACCGCCGGGGGGTCGCTTTTAAAAAAGCCCCCACCAGCGGCGGGTTTCCTCCGGCGTCTTCGGCGGGGGGGCTTCTTCTTCCGCTATCCCGACGGGTCTTCTCCGCTATCCGGGGGGTCTTCTCAACTCTCCGGGGGTCTCCTTCTATGTTCGCCGCTCTCCGCTGTTGACTCGGCGCACCCCGGTTCTTCCTCCAGCTGTCCGGTGCCTTCTCCTTCAGCGCTGAACGTCTATCTTCTTCTTCCGTGCTGTGACGTATTCTTCTTCTTCCGGGCTGTGACGCCATCTTCTTCACTTCTCCAGATGTTGACACGCCGGCTCTTCTCGCTGAAATGGCAGGTGCGCTGCTTTCATCGGACCTATATAGGCCTCACAATCCCATCATGCTCTGTACCTACCCATGTGATACCTACCCACGTGGGTAGGTATCACATGGGTAGGTACAGAGCATGATGGGACTGTGAGGCCTATATAGGTCCGATGAAAGCAGCGCACCTGCCATTTCAGCGAGAAGAGCCGGCGTGTCAACATCGGGAGAAGAGAAGAAGAGAAGATGTCACAGCACAGCGGCCTGAAGGGAGAAGTAGAAGTCGTCACAGAACAGCGGAAGAAGAGGAGAAGACGTCACAGAACAGCGGAAGAAGGAGAAGGCACCGGACAGCGGGAGGAAGAACCGGGGTGCGCCGAGTCAAGAGCGGAGAGCGGCGAACATAGAAGAAGACCCCCCGGAGCGGAGAAGACGTCACAGAAGAGCGGTGAAGACCCCGGAGAGCAGGAGAAGACCCCCGGAAATCGGAAGAAGAAGCTCCCCCTGGTAAAAGAGCTAAAGAAGACAGGGGGAGCCTCCGGAGCAGACTAATAAAATATTTTAATACCCTGTGTTTTTTATTTGTGTTTTTACCACTTTTCCTCCAGGTGAATGGTTAAGGGTACGATGTACCCCATATCCATTCACTTAGGGTGGGGGGCCGGTATCTGGGGGCCCCCTTATTAAAGGGGGCTCCCAGATTCCGATAAGCCTCCCGCCCACATACCCCGACAACCAACGGCCAGGGTTGTCGGGAAGGGGCCCTGTCCTCATCAACATGGGGACAGGGTGCTCTGGGGTGGGGGGGGCCCGCAGTGCGCCCCAGAGCACCCAACCCCCCCATGTTGAGGGCATGCAGCCTGGTACGGCTCAGGAGGGGGGGGCGCTCGCTCGTCCCCACTCCTTTCCTGACCGGCCGGGTAGCGTGCTTTGGATACGGGTCTGGTATGGATTGTAGGAGAGCCCCCCTACGCCGAAAAAACGGCGTAGGGGGGCTCTCCTTACAACCCATAACAGACCTAAGGGCCCGGTATGCTCCTGAGGGGGGAACCCATGCTGAATTTTTATTTAAAATCCGGCGGGGACTTCCCCCTCAGGATTCATAACAAACGCCGCACACGTGTAGAATTGGCGGGAATCCAAGTCGGATCTCCCGTCGCTTCTATGACGCGCACGTTGGAATGTGCTGTTACTATTCCAGTGAGTGCGAGATGTCGGCGAGATCTCGGCACCATGTCGCCGAGAATCAGCGCGATGCTGTCATGCTAAAAACACAATATCACAAACACCTACTGTAGGTTGTTCTTGTGGCCAACACTAAGTGCCGATCCTGACCTCTCTGGGGCCCTAAGCAAAATGGCATGGCACATTAAAAATGAGAAGCGGAGGGCGCTGACGACAGTGACATGTCACATTAAAGAAAGTTGAGAAGCAGGGGGAGGGGGTGTTCTGCCGCCGGAAATGACATCCTACATTAAATTGAGAAGCAGGGGGTGCTGACTTCTTACCTCTTCTCCCATGCAGCCAGCGAGTTGAGAAGCAGGGTGAGGGGGCGAAAATGACTTCTCACCAGGCGGGGCCTCTAGTAATTTGGGGGGCCCTTCGCAGCTTTGCAGGGCCCTAAGCGGCTTGCATAGTGAGCCTATAGGGCGGATCGGCCCTGCCAACACTTGTGCTACTGAGTCCATATGTGTAACCAACTGCTGAGCATACTCTCCTTTTACTGTATATTGACTTAAGTTGGATTATTTAAATCTAGTTAAGAACACATCTACATTAAATAAAAAATTGGTCTCACATAAATAGATCATAAATAGAATGAACGACGACTTAAACGACCAATTATTATGCCCACAATCATGAACCTTGAGACATCTATTCTTGAACTGTATATATACAACCTGAAAGAAAAAGCAAATGACGCAAAATAATAAAAACAAATAATCAGAGTACACATGAAAATTACCTACTTCTTCTGATGACTTTTTTAATCCTCTCCATCTGCTCCGGCTCTCTTAATTTAAGGTCAGACCACCTTTTACGCAACTGTTCCCTTGACCTCTGCACCCGAATTTATGACGGATACTCCTCTGCACATTGTCCATGATCTGGGCCTTCACTTTGTTTGGGTTCTTGTAAGGGCCATGTTTGCAATCATAGTCCTCCCTCCTTAGGATTGCCACCATTTCTACCATCTCCTCAAAGGACATATTGGTGGCCTTGTACCTCCTCCTCCTGGTGTGTGCTGCCGCCTGGCCTTGCTCCTGGCTTGAGGTTGCAGCTTGCTGTGTGTCCTCCATGGTGTCTTCACTGTCTTGCATTGACCGACCGAAAAGGGGCGTGGAAAATACAAGAACGATCGCCAGGGGCGGGGAAACATGCAGAGCTTCTCTCATGCGCAGTGTATAAAGGGATATCGCGTGAGTGAAAACGTTGTTCGCAGTCTGTAGAAAAAGGGGTAAGAAACGATTGTGTAGTACGACGGTACGTAACTTGATTTTGGACTTTATGATCAGTGGATGAGTTTGTGGGTTAGATATGGGGAGAAAGCTTAGTAGTAGAGGCTTGACTGACATTAGCTTTTTTTGCTTAATTTTGACTTGCAGAAATAATGGAGGCCTTCAGAGAACAGGAGTTCTTCACAGAATTTGTTCAAAAGGGGCCCCGGATGGCAACCCCCCTTTTTTCTAGAATTTTTCTTTCCCAAAAAAATAATTTATTCAGCCAAGATCTGGCATTGGAATGGCCCACCCCACCCCTAAATAATCGATATATTGTTGCCACACAGCACGTGCACTTTGGGGGGCCAAGCCTGTATGGCCAGGCTCACGGACCGCCACTGGAACATCAATGGCCTCATCAGGCACAAGTGTCATGTAGTTTGTTGAGGGTCTCTTTAGGAAATTGTGCAATATGCAGCAGCAAAGTATGACATGGTTCTGATTCTACTTAACAAACCTACAGTCCTTTTCTTGTTTGCACCGCCTGTATACTGCTGTATACTGCTGTTCAAAGTATATAGGGCCAAAGGGTCTTGTAATGACCTGGGGGGAGTGATGGCGGGGAAACCCATGCTATTTTTTTCAGTGATTTTTATCCATATTGCAATGACTAAACATTACATTAAAGCCGCAAGCAGTATTAAATTACTTTTTTCTTATAGTAATCTCATTTTGTGCAGGGACAGTTCTAAACACGTGCCACCTCACAGGCATACTATAGACACCCAGCAGGTACAATATTTAAAGGAATTTTGCTTTTTTTTTCTCACTTTAAGCATCATTAAAATCACTTCTCCATAAAAAACTACAGTTTTTAAAACTTTTTTTCCCATTGATACATGTTCCCTGGGGCAAGACCCGGGTTCTCAAAGACGTTTTCTGACAATAACTTGAATATTGGGCTTTAAAATGAGCACTTTTGAATTCAAACGTTTGAGTCTCATAGACATCAATGGGGTTCTAAATGTTCACGCGAACGCTCGGTCTGTTCAAACGTTATGGTGCGAACCAAACGCGGGGGTGTTCGGCTCATCCCTAATGAACAGCATGTAATACAACGTTTATTGAGAGTTTTTTATGATGTGGATTTAGTGACACTTTAACCAAGGTACTAGATACTTGCTTTCCTACATATTTTTGTGGTTCACTTATCACATTTAAAAAAGAGAAATTATTTAACAGTAGTCTATTTTGTTCAAAACACCTAACAAAAGTTGTATTTTCTTTCTGTTGTCTGGGCAAGAAAAACAGAAATTGCAGAGGAGGTCTTTGGACAAATATCTGGAAAATTAATTAAGATAATTGGATCTGAAATTGGATCAGTGATGATTTCTCTGTAAAGTGCCTGCCAATGATTTAGTAATTTGTTTGTTCTTAGATATTTATTCCTTGTAGACTTGAGCCTGATTAGGCTGTCACAGTAAGATAAAGAATAATATGTTTCTTCATTTTAAATGAAACATAGCAACACAGCAACACAGGTATTGTCTAGCCTATGAGAAAAAATATACACACATAGCTGGATTCAGGTAGGGGCGCTCATCTTTAAGGCGGCGCAGCGTATCGTATTTACGCTACGCCGCCTTAAGTCAGAGAGGCAAGTACTGTATTCACAAAGTACTTGCCTCCTAACTTACGGCGGCGTAGCGTAAATGGGGCCGGCGTAAGCGCGCCTAATTCAAATGAGGATGAGGGGGCGTGTTTTATCCTAATGGGGGATGACCCGACGTGATTGACGTTTTTTACGAACAGCGCATGTGCCGTCCGTGTACATATCCCAGTGTGCATTGCTTCAAAGTACGCCGCAAGGACGTATTGGTTTCGACGTGAACATAAATTACGTCCAGCCCTATTCACGGACGACTTAGGCCCCGTACTCACGACCAAACATGTCTGCTGAAACTGGTCCGCGGACCAGTTTCAGC
This sequence comes from Rana temporaria, assembly GCF_905171775.1. Taxonomy (NCBI): domain Eukaryota; kingdom Metazoa; phylum Chordata; class Amphibia; order Anura; family Ranidae; genus Rana; species Rana temporaria. The sequence continues at coordinate 260,127,089 of NC_053489.1, read as the reverse complement.
GGACATGTTCGTTCGTGTGTAGGCAGTAACGGACAGGATTCCAGCAAACAATCGTCGGCCAGACCGTTTTCCAACGAACAACTGTTTCCTGGTCTTGCTTTAAAACAGTCTGCTGGAATCGTGTCCGTCAGACATGTTCGGTCGTCTGTACACAAAAGCAGCGTACAAAAACCCCGCGCATGCTCAGTCCAAATGAGGAGACGGGAGCGCTCGTTCAGGTAAAACTCGCGTTTGTTTGGGATATGGCACATTCGTCATTAGAAACCTTTTATTCTAGCAAGAGAACAATGTCTTAAAAAGGCGCACTAAACCACATTTTCTTGCCTCGTTTTATTAATTCTTCACTTGCTAGAATAACCCCGTTCTCTTGCTGATGCAATTTCAATAGAGTTGTCCCATACTGAAATGTCACATTTCTTGCTTGTGATGTAATCCTTTAATAATGTTTTCTATGCCAGACGTGTGTTTTGGTTGGTGGTCCTCCATAATTTATAGTAGTCATTTTTGTAAAGGAATGTGCATCTTTTTTTTTTTTTTGTTGTTTCTAGTTATGTCACCTTTTATTTTTTTTTTTTTAACATTTTTTTTTCTTTGTTTTTTTTTTTTTTTTTTTTTGTGTTTCATTTGAGAATATTAAACCATGTTGGCACACCAAATGTCCCCCCCCCCAAGGAGTGTGTCCTTTGTAAATGACCCATTGTATATTTATTAAAGGTTTGCTGCCTAATAATCCCCACAGTATAACAAACAATAGACATGTTTTCAAATGAAAGCAAAAAGCCTTTTATTCAGGCAAATGTCATCACAAAAAATACACAGAACGGCAGCACTAGAATAGATAGCAAACTATATGCAAACTTGCATTTCCAACATGGTGAAGGATAAACTTCCAAGCCTCAGGAGCCAAACCAAAAAATATGAAGCAGCAGCACAGAAACAAAGGAACCCAAACTGTGGTAGTCCAAACAAGATGTCCTTTATGTGGAAGGAAATGGAAGGCAGAGAATCAACGTTTCCTCCTCTTTCCAGCCTTCCCTCCAGGCAGCCTTCCAGCGGATCTAACACGGGGTCTTGCAGGTGGGGTCGATGTGGCAGCAGGAGGATGGTGTTCCGCAAGCCGGGCCGGGTCACATAGCCCAGTCTCTGGGGTCAGCAGGCCCCTCTGCATCCACCAAAGGACCTGGTTCATCAGGGCCTTTGCCAGTCTTCTCTGGTCCTCCTCCCCTTCATTTAAATCGTGGGCCAATGAGGCACTGAAGGCCTCTGTGGGGTTGAGGGGGGCCCTCATGATGGCGCTTGCCTCCTGTATCATGCGGAGGCTTGCCTCCTCCACAGGCCTCAACTGCCTCCTTCGGCCTGATGGCCTCACCTGGGGGGAGAAGACTGGCTGGTGGTGGTTCTCCTGGCCGGGGGGACCTGCTGCAGGCCACTGGGCCCAGCCTCCTCCTGGCTGCCACTGACCCCGGCCTCCTCCTGGCTGCCACTGACCCCGGCCTCCTCCTGGCTGACAGACACCTGAGGATCTGCCACCTCCTGGCTGATCTCTTCTTCCTGTGTGGAAAAAAAAGGACATTTTTTACAATTTCGCTAAATAAAACCACACTCATTTTCATGTTTTTCGTTTAGTATTTTCTGTTCATTATTACTTGAATACACTCTACTTCTGACCCCTGCAGTTGTCATCTCTGACACCTATTTGTCTGTACACCTTTTTTTTTGCTTTTTCCCAGCTTGGCTTTTCTTTTACAATATCAAATCATTAATCCACCAAGAATTATTTACGCCAGAAATATAGAGGAAACTACTATACCTCCTCATCGAAGGGTGGCAGATCTGCATCTCTGTCAGCCAGGCCCTCTTCCTCCGACTCTGCAGGGCTGTGGTCATCTGGGGAAGGTCCGCTGGAAGGTAGCATGGAGGAAAGGTTGGAAGAAAGACTCGACATCGTTTTCCTGCCTTCCATTTCGTCCCGCAAAAAAGCCATCTGTTTATAATACCACAGTTTGGGTTCCTTTGCTTGTCTTGCTGCTGCTCCCGATTTTTTGCTTTTATTAGCTTTGTATGCTCTCCTGTATGTGCTTCTGAGGTTGGCAAGTTTATCCTTCACCATGTTGGCAGTGCATCCTGGCACCCATGTTTGCATATAGTTTGCTAGCTCTTCTAGTGCTGCCGCTCGTACATCTTTATTGCAATATAATGCGTGTTTTGAATTCCACAGGATGGGCGTGTCCTGATATTTTTGTAGTAAGGCCTCTATAGCTTCCTTGGTTTGTAGTTGGTCCATTTTACTTTTTGAAATATGATATTTTTTTTGGAGTCTAGATTCAAAAAACATAAACCAAAGAAAAATAAATATTCAAAAGGATCAGCGTTGACCTTGATATAATATGTGTCTTCAAATTTATTACCTATATCTAATTACAAACACAGTCTCTCTTGTTTAAACAATGATTGGCAGCTCGGCCGCATTGGTTGTACCAAACATTGATTTGCTAGATGCAGAGCCATTGTTAACATTGCAGTAAATATTTTTAATATAGAAAAATAAACAATGCTTACAAATGACAGTATTCATCTAGGCACTCTTTCATGTGTAAATCTCATGCCCCTGACAATGGATGACATAAAAGACACTTCCTAATGACCTCTGTACAACCAACACTTGAACAATACTTTGCCTGATCTGAATACACCATTCAAAAACTTGTCAATGAGGTACAGCATTGTTCACATCTCTATTTTGTGAGGTGTCCAAAAGCATTTGGATACCAAAATAACATTGTGGTACCCCATAGACAGAATAGCTTAAAAAGGGTGCAACCAACAGCCCAAACCCCCATCCCATGTGTCTACATTTTCAAGGCCTCTGCTGATCACATTTTTAATTTCCTTACCTTCCTGTCTCTCGCTCCTCGTTTCTCACGCTCGCCTAATTACCGCGTAAGATGCGTAATCACGGCGTGCACCTTTTAAACACTCCGCATATTTATTAAACCCCGCCCTCGTCACCTTTGCGAGGCCCCTAATCAATGAGTTTAGGAAATATGGCGTTAACTGTGTATGTTCTGGATGCGCTCGAAGATTCTCCGCGTAACCGACGTAAACACGTTGTTTGCATTCTCTACACTCCGCGTATGTATTAAACGCCGCCCTCTTCTCCGCCCATGGCGTAAGAATTCATCTTTTCCACGCCCATAATCTCTGTGGGAAAGGAAAGATGGCGATGTCACACGAGCGGGCACGATGCTCTCATGCCACAAGTGAAGGGACAGAGGCAGGGACGTCCCGATCAAGGCCAAGAAGATACAAAGCCACTAATATGCGGTTCCAGGAAATGGTGGAGTTAGTTTACATCATGCGAAAGAAGGACTATGATGGTGAATTAGGGCCATACAAGACCCCTAACCGCCGAAAGGCACATATTATGGACAAGGTGGCGAGGAGAATGCAGAGGATGTTTGGGATCACCAGGTCCAAGGAACAGCTGAGGAAACGATGGTCAGACTTAAAATTGAGGGAGCCACATCAGATGAAGAAAATACTTAAAATTCTGCGTAAAAGTAAGTAAATATATATTGGGGTTGGGGGGGGGGTGGGTGATTGTCTGCAATAATGTGTTGCCATGTATATTTCACCATCTGCCTCCTTGGCCTGCTTGTAATTTTAAAGACATGTTGTCATTTATTTTTTATGACATAAATACCTACATATTTACAAATAGTGTTCTTAGTAAACCACGTAACATCACATAGTTTCTCAGAAAGGCTCGGTTATTCCAGGAACAACACACCTGGACATGGCTCACTGGCCAAAAACTTTGTTTGTAAACATTGTGTAAAAGCTAGTTCTAGAAAATAAAATTATGAGAATGGGAAAGGCAAACAGGATTCATTCTAAAAACAGTGGTAATAAAGCAGATGTTTTCACATCTGCAATGCAGAGCACCTGTGTCTCCCCAAACCAAAAAAGGGTTTTGGTAGGGTCTCCCAGAAATACTGTTTAGGGGGGACATCCATGTGTGTCACTTTGCTAAAAAGGGGCAGGATCAGAGCTTGCCATATAGAAGTAATTGCAAAATGTAGGTTTGGTGAAAGATAAAAGTAACTAAATGAAAGCATCTTCTAAGCAATGTGTGCGATTTATGCTCTCCAATATCTGTGTGCTGATGAGTCTACATTTTTTTTTGTTTATTTCAGGGGAAAGAAGTCGCCAGCATTTGGAGGAGGCAGAGAGGGCCAGACAAGGCCAAAATCTGCCATCTCAACATGTGGAGGAGGAGGAGGATGTGGAAGGAGAAGAGGATGTGGAAGGAGAAGAGGATGTGGAAGGAGAAGAGGATGTGGAAGGAGAAGAGGATGTGGAAGGAGAAGAGGATGTGGAAGGAGAGGAGGAAGGAAGAAAGGAGGAAGGAAGAGAGGAGGAAGAAGTAATTTTGGACTTAGAATTTCTAGCAGATGAAGGGCAAGTGGCGGAAGAACAATTTGGCGAATTGAAAGAAGGTGGATTGATGGATGAAGGAGGAGTCCAAGATGATGGGGAAGTGGTGGAAGAAGGAGGAGTGATAGAAGATGATGGGGAGGTGGTGGAAGAAGGAGGAGTGATAGAAGATGTCGAAGAGGTGGAAAGGAGAAGCCCATCAGGTCAGTGTCACCCTAGCTTGATTAAAAAAAACATATGTAGATAGGCCTCATCGAAAAATAATGTTGTAAATGACAATTTTTTTTTTTTTTTTAGGGGAGGAGGATGGTGTGCCAATATTTTCACGTGCAAGTGCTGCTATAATTATTCAACAGGTAATGGAGTGCAGCACTGAAATGCACAATATGCGTGAAAGGATGGTTGTCATGGAAGAGAATTTAACAAATGTCCTTTTGGAATGCTGCACGGAAATGGACAATATGCGGCAAAGAATGATGGTCATCGAATCTAATTTTAAAAATATTATTGACATGATGGGCCGTGTCAAAGACTGAAACACCCCCCGCCCATCCCCCGCCCCCACAAACATTTTTACTGTTTTAATAATGAATACGCCAAAATTTGAAGATACACACACAGTGTGCCAACATGTGCTATCTGCCATCACAGAATATCTAGTGTCTGTGCTTTGTGGGTCCAACCCCCTCCTCCATCCTCAAGTAGTTGAGAGGAAGGGTTTGCTCCCACAGAACACAGACATTGATCACCCATGATGTCAGATAGCACATGTGGCCATTTGTCTGTTGAACCAATGACATTTGGCGAGTTTGCACTGAATGTGTGTATCTTCAAATTTTGGCGTGTTCCAGTGTGAAAGCACACCATGACTGACTGCTGTTGTGAGTTTTTATATTTTTTTAATTGTATTTTGTTACTTTTTGACCATGTTGAACATTTTTGGATACTATAAAGTTTAGACCATAAAGAATAAACAACGCCAAAAAATTAAAAAGATATATATATAGAATTATAAATCTCTCTAATCACTGAATTTAGTGAAGTCGAGATTTGACTCCTAAATCTCAAAAACAAATTTTCTTATTGAAAAACACACCAAAAAAAAAAAATTGTTAAAAAAATATTGGTTTTTGTGCATAAAAAATATGCCGAAAAAAAAAAATACTAAGGCGGTAAACACCCCACCAAAAATATTCTATATATATATATATATGTAAACAATAAATCTAACTATATTTGATAAACAAAAATGTGAACTTGTTAAAAAATGTATAATCTGCATAATATTTTTGGTTGAATTACCTGAAAAAAAAAAAAAAATTAAAAAATTTTTTTGTAGACTCCTAAGTACAAAAGCAGGGAGTAATGAAAAAAATATAAAATAATTTTTGGGGTCATGAACAAGCAAAAATTAAAAAACTTGACCTCAAAATTTACAAATGGAGTTGCTTCTTATTTCTAGACTCAATACCCTGTTTGTAGATGAGTGAATACTGTGCAAAATGTGGTTATTTACTAAAAGTGGAGAAATCAATTATGCATTAAAATTGAAGAAGTTAGTTAGAGAACCAGGAAGACAGATAAAAAGAGAAAAAGCATTAATGACAAACAACTGTATAAAGTCCAATGGTCTAATTATTTTTTATTTGAGAGAATATTCCTTTCTTTGGGGGCCGAATTAGAAAGAAATATGGTCTGGCATAGCAATGGCCCCCCGACCCATGAAGTACTCAACATATTTGTCGCGTACCTCACGAGCTGATTGGGGGGCCAAGCCAGCGCGACCAGTGTCCAGCCCGGGAAGGGGATCTGAGGGTAGTCTTGCCTCAGAACCGATGTCGGGTAGGTACGTCTGGGAGTGCCTGCGTAAAAAGTTGTGCAAAATGCAGCAGGCAAATACAACGGTGTCCAATTTATATTCCGCCAGATGTATCGATGTCCTGAACAGGCGGAACCGGTTGGTGAGTATCCCAAAGGCATTCTCGACTACCCTCCAAACCCTGGCCAACCGAAAATTAAACACACTCCTCTCTGAGGTGAGGGTCCTCTGGGGAAAAGGCCGCATGAGGTGAGGACCAAGCCCGAAAGCCTCGTCCGCTAGGAACACAAACGGAAGTCCTTCCACATTATCTTCATCTGGTGGCAATGCCAGACCACCAGCTTGGAGACGATCATAGAAATCAGTCCGTGCGAACACTCCCCCATCAGACATCCGGCCGTTCTTCCCCACGTCCACATATAGAAACTCATACTGTGCCGACACCACCGCCATCAACACAATACTATGATAACCCTTGTAATTATAATAGTAGGACCCCGAGTGGGGTGGGGGCACAATGCGGACGTGTTTCCCATCTATTGCTCCACCGCAGTTTGGAAAATCCCACCGCTGGGCAAATTGGGAAGCCACAGACTGCCATTCCTGTGGTGTGGAGGGTAGCTGTGGGGACAAACAAAAAAAGAGATTTAGTACTTTGGAATAAAAACATCCTACAAGCATCCTTGTGACACTTCAAAGTATTAAAATTGCATTAGAAAAATGTGCATGGAGAATTTGGGAAATGAAATATATAGGGCCACTTCATTAAGAGACTCCACAGCCCTCTGATGGGGACAATAAAAGTTTGAAGGGGGGGGGGGGGACACAAAAACCAAAAAGTCCTGTTTTAAAAAATGGCAAGGTGGGTTTGTCCCTAGGATAGCATGCTGGACAGGTTAATATTGGGTAAGGGACAAATATGCAGGTAGGCCAAGAAAAAAACATGTAAAGCTGATATCAACATGCATAGGGAGAAAAGGGAACGTTAGTTAAACACACAGCATATCTGGGAAATTAAAAATAAAGTTAGTTAGCAACATTATTACAGCCAGGAAACTTACCTTAATATACTCCTCATGCATAACTTTGATGATGGCAGCACACGTGTCCGGTATGATGACCCCAAGCGCCTGCGGAGAGATGCCTGTCGAGAACTTGAGGTCCTGCAGGCTCCTCCCAGTCGCCAGGTACCGCAACGTGGCAATAAGCCTCTGCTCGGCCGTGATGGCTTGGCGCATCACAGTGTCCTGCCTCGTGATATAGGGGGACAGAAGTTCCAGCAGACTGTTGAATACGGGGTCCGTCATGCGGAGAAAATTCCTAAAGTCATTAGGATTATTCTCCTGGAGTTCCCTAAGCAGAGGCATATGTGAGAACTGGTCACGCTGGCGCAACCAATTCTTGGTCCAGAAACGCCTCCGCCCCCTGTTTCTGGCCAAAGTACTGGAAAAATGAACATATCCAGCAGCCATCCCATAAACAGCACCAACTCGCGAAAATTGACGCTGCTGCTCCATCATGGCTTCAAACCGGCCGGCTGGTCAGTCAAGAACACACTCAAACAGAAAGCACTCGCAAATCCAGCACTACCTGCGACAAACGCGTGACAAACAGATACGAGCGCACAGGATGCAACTGCTAAAGCAGAAACAACCTGCTAGCCTATAGCCGAATGACAACTACGTTACCGCAAGCACACGCACTGAACCCGTGAATACACGCTGTCAAAGCCTGGAGACCGAGAAGCGCGAATCAGCTCTAACCAAACCTTCACTAACACGAGCAAACCCGTAACTAGCAAAAGAGGAACAGAGGGCGGCGCCATTAAGTTTGGTCTTCCCCTTTATAGTGACGTCGTACGTAGTTTACGTGCACGCGTTCCGGTACGACGGTAATTTGGTCCGCTGGTGTGTACAAGCCAGCGGAACCAAACTAAAATCAGCCTTGTACGCCGGAAACTGTCGGGCAGACAGTTTCCAGCGCACAGATCCGGTCGTGAGTACAAGGCCTTACGCAAACAACGTAAAATTTTCACATTTCGACACGGGAAAGAATAATATGTTTCTTCATTTTAAATGAAACATAGCAACACAGCAACACAGGTATTGTCTAGCCTATGAGAACAAATATACACACATAGCCGGATTCAGGTAGGGGCGCGTATCTTTAAGGCGGCGCAGCGTATCGTATTTACGCTACGCCGCCTTAAGTCAGAGAGGCAAGTACTGTATTCACAAAGTACTTGCCTCCTAACTTACGGTGGTGTAGCGTAAATGGGGCCGGCGTAAGCGCGCCTAATTCAAATGAGGATGAGGGGGCGTGTTTTATCATAATGGGGGATGACCCGACGTGATTGACGTTTTTTACGAACGGCGCATGTGCCTTCCGTGTACATATCCCAGTGTGCATTGCTTCAAAGTATGCCGCAAGGACGTATTGGTTTCGACGTGAACATAAATTACGTCCAGTCCTATTCACGGACGACTTACGCAAACAACGTAAAATGTTCAAATTTCGACACGGGAACGACGGCCATACTTAACATTGACTACGCCTCCTAGGGGGCAACTTTATCTTTACGCGGTGCATCTCTTACGGAAACGGCGTATCTTTACTGCGACGGGCGCACGTACGTTCGCGAATCGGCGTTTCTAGTCATTTACATATTCTACGCCGAACTCAAAGGAAGCACCACCTAGCGGCCAGCCTAAAAATTACACTTTCAGATACGACGGCGTAGGAGACTTACGCCGCTCGTATCTTAGCCTAATTTAAGCGTATCTGGTTTCTTTGAATCTGGCTAACAGTATATATACAATATTAACAAAAGTATTGGGATGCCTGCCTTTACACGCACATGAACTTTAATAGGCATCCCAGTCTTAACCTGTAGGGTTCAAAATTGAGTTGTCCCACTCTTTGCAGCTATAACAGCTTCAACTCTTCTGGGAAGACTGTCCACAAGGTTTAGGAGTGTGTCTATGGAAATGTTTGACCATTCTTCCAAGGGTGCATTTGTGAGATCAAGCACTGATGTGAATGAGAAGGCCTGGCTCCACTACAATTCATTCCAAAGGTGTTCTGTCTGGTTGAGGTCAGGACTCTGTGCAGGCCAGTCAAGTTCCTTAACCCCAAACTCGCATCTATGTCTCTATGGACCTTGCTATGTGAACTGGTTCAAATCATTTGGTGGAGGGGGGATTATGGTGTGGGGTGGTTTTTCAGGGGTTGGGCTTGCCCCCTTAGTTCCAGTGAAGGGAACTCTTAAGGCGTCAGCATACCAAGACATTTTGGACAATTTCATGCTCCCAAATTTGTGGGAACAGTTTGGGGATGGCTCCTTCCTGTTCCAACATGACTGCGCACCAGTGCATACAGCAAGGTCCAAATGACATGGATGAGATGAGTTTGGGGTGGAGGAACTGGCCTGCACAGAGTCCTGACCTCAACCCGATACAACACCTTTTGGGTACACTGCGAGCCAGGCCTTTTTCGTCCACATCAGTGCCTGACCTCACAAATTCGCTTCTGGAAGAATGGTCAAACCTTCCCATATACATACATACTCCTAAACCTTGTGGACAGACTTCTCAGAAGAGTTGAAGCTGTTATAGCTGCAAAGCTTAATCCAACTCAATACTGAACCCTACAGACTAAGACTGGAATGCCATTAATGATCAAGTGCTCACCCCATGACCCATGTGTCCCTTTACCTGTTCAGAGGCTGTCAGGCCTAGACAGCAGTTCCAATCACAATGACAAACCCAGACTAGGCACAATGGGCCTGATTCCCAAAAAAGCTGCCTAACTTAACTTTCAGCAGTTAAGTTACACTGACTTAAAATCTCTACCTAAGTGCCTGATCCACAAAGCACTTACCTAGAAATTTCAGGCCGTGTAACTTAAGTGCCGCCGTCGCAAGGCGGTCCTCCTCTCCGGGGGGCGTTTAAAATTTAAATGAGGCGCGCTCCCGCGCCGGCCGTACTGCACATGCGTGTGACGTAATTTTCCCGACGTGCAGCGCGCGAACGTAATTGACGCCGGACGGCTTTGTGGATTGCGACGGGACACTAAAGTTGCGACGGGTGAAAAAAAATATACGCGCCGGGAAAACAAATAATTATAAAAAAAAATGACAGCGTCGCTCAGCATGCATTCCTGAGAGGGAGAACTCCATGCCAATTTTCAAAGAAAAAACCGGCATGGGTTCCCCCCCCCAGGAGCATACCAGGCCCTTAGGTCTGGTATGGGTTGTAAGGAGACCCCCCCCACGCCGAAAAATCGACGTAGGGGGACCCCCTACAATCCATACCAGACCCATATCCAAAGCACGCTACCCGGCCGGTCAGGAAGGGAGTGGGGACGAGCGAGCGCCCCCCCCCTCCTGAGCCGTGCCAGGCCGCATGCCCTCAACATGGGGGGGTTGGGTGCTCTGGGGCAGGGGGGCGCACTGCGGGCCCCCCCACCCCAGAGCACCCTGTCCCCATGTTGATGAGGACAGGACCTCTTCCCGACAACCCTTGCCGTTGGTTGTCGGGGTCTGCGGGCGGGGGCTTATCGGAATCTGGGAGTCCCCTCAAATAAGGGGGCCCCCAGATACCGGCCCCCCACCCTAAGTGAATGGATATGGGGTACATCGTACCCCTACCCATTCACCTGTAGGCAAAAAGTAAAAGTTAGTAAACACACAACACAAGGGTTTTTAAAATAATGTATTATTCTGCTCCGGAGGCCCCCCCTGTCTTCTTTATTAGCTCTATTACCAGGGGGGGCTTCTTCTTCCACTCTCCGGGGGTCTTCTTCCACTCTCCGGGGGTCTTCTTCCACTCTCCGGGGGGGGTTTCTTCTTCCGCTCTCCGGGGGGGGGGGCTTCTCCGCTCTCCGGGGGTCTTCTTCTCTCTTCGCCGCTCTCCGCTGTTGACTCGGCGAACCCTGGTTCTTCTCCAGCTGTCCGGTGCCTTCTTCTTCAGCGCTGGCTGCCTGCTATCTTCGTGTGTTAGCTCAATTAGTAACAGGCAGCCAGTCTTCTGTGACGTCAGGTTCTTCTCTTCCCTTCTTCCGATGTTGACTCATCGCCTCTTGTCGCTGTAATGATGGAAGCGAGCCTTGCATCCCATTTATATAGGCATCACCGTCCCATCATGCTCCGGTAGGTACCCACGTGGTGGGTGCACGTGGGTAGGCACCCACCACGTGGGTACCTGCTGGAGCATGATTTGAGGGGACTCCCAGATTCCGATAAGCCCCCGCCCGCAGACCCCGACAACCAACGGCAAGGGTTGTCGGGAAGAGGTCCTGTCCTCATCAACATGGGGACAGGGTGCTCTGGGGTGGGGGGTGCGCCCCCCTGCCCCAGAGCACCCAACCCCCCCATGTTGAGGGCATGCGGCCTGGCACGGCTCAGGAGGGGGGGGCACTCGCTCGTCCCCACTCCCTTCCTGACCGGCCGGGTAGCGTGCTTTGGATACGGGTCTGGTATGGATTGTAGGGGGACCCCCTACGTCGATTTTTCGGCGTGGGGGGGTCTCCTTACAACCCATACCAGACCTAAGGGCCTGGTATGCTCCTGGGGGGGGAACCCATGCCGGTTTTGAATTTAAAAATTGCCGTGGAGTTCTCCCTCGGGAATGTATACCAAATGCCGTCGCTTGAATGGGCCTTTACAAGGTGTGACTAACTTTCCACATTGTAAAACCAGCCCTAATTTTGCGCAGGCAAAATCGGAACTTACGCAGAAATCACAGTGCTGGAAAGCGTTGTGGATCTGCTTAAGTCCTCATTTGCATACTCAAAGCTGCATTTCCATGAGAAATGCCCCCAGTGGCGGATGCGGTACTGCATTCTAAGATCTGACCGTGTGAGGCCCCATACACACGAGAGGATTTATCCGCAGATACGGTCCAGCGGACCGTATCCACGGATAAATCCTCTCGAGGATTTCAGCAGATTTCTATGCGATGGCGTGTACACACCATCGCATTGAAATCCGCGCTGAAAATCCTCTGGCGATGACGTGTCGCGCCGTTGCCGCTATTATGACGCGACGACGGGCGCGACGCTGTCATATAAGGAATTCCACGCATGCGTCAAATCATTACGACGCGTGCGGGGAATCCCTTTGGACGGATGGATCCGGTGAGTCTGTACAGATGAGCGGATCCATCCGTGGGATCCGATTCCAGCAGATAGATATTCTGTGCATGTCGACAAATATTTATCTGCTGGAATTCGGAAATATCCGCGGATAAATATCCGCCGGAGTGTACACACCATAGAATCTATCCACAGAAACCCATTCGATGGGATTTATCTGCGGATAGATTCTATCGTGTGTACGGGGCCTAAGTGTCTTACACATGTCAGATTTTCTGCCTAACTTTGGAAAAAGCCTTTTGAGGATCGTTTCCAAAGTTAGGCACAGACTGAACAGCAGTTAAGTCTGCGTATCTCTTTTGGGAATCAGGCCCATTGTGTTTGTAAATGCATTGCAGTGCCTAAACAGGAGAGAGGGACAAGGGAACTGGATACTCCAAAATGCAAAATAGGTACAGGATGACAGGTTTTCAAACACACATGTCTTAGGAACAACCTTTGCTGGAAGTAGGGGGCATCCAGCTTATCCAAAACGTTGTCCAACTACTTAAAGCAACCGCTAGCATAAACACCCAAAAAACACGCACACCTGGAGCATTACCTCCCAACTTTTTGAGATGGGAACGAGAGACATCTATTAGCAAAAGTATGTAAGCATAGGACACCACCCTGCCATCCCCCCTTAAAGGAAAATTATACAAAAAAAAAAATGATTACCGTATTTATCGGTGTATAACACACACCCCAAGCTTAGAAGGGAAGTTTAAGGAAAAAAAATGTTTAGGAGGGAAGTTTAAGGAAAAAAAACTTACATTTTAAATGCCCATCAATGCAGCCTTATCAGTGTCCATCTGCTGTCTTGCCCAGCATCCATCAGCAGCCTTGTCCAGCATCCATCTGCAGCCTTGTCCAGCATCCATCTGCAGCCTTGTCCAGCATCCATCTGCAGCCTTGCACAGAGTCCATCCAGCCTTATCAGTGTCCATCTGCTGTCTTGCCCAGCATCCATCAGCAGCCTTGTCCAGCATCCATCTGCAGCCTTGTCCAGCATCCATCTGCAGCCTTGTCCAGCATCCATCTGCAGCCTTGCACAGAGTCCATCCAGCCTTATCAGTGTCCATCTGCTGTCTTGCCCAGCATCCATCAGCAGCCTTGTCCAGCATACATCTGCAGCCTTGTCCAGCATCCATCTGCAGCCTTGCACAGAGTCCATCCAGCCTTTTAAGTGTCCATCTGCAGCCTTATAAATGTCCATCTGCACCTTGCCGAAATTGCAGCATTGTGTATTTTTACATTTAGCGCCTCAGCTGAGCTATACAGAGCCGTATTTCCTGTGTATTCGGCTTCTCTCGGCGGGACAGGGCGTGACTGTGAGCGTAGCCGAGCCTAGCCGAGTACACAGTACACACAGCGGCACTCAGAAACAGCAGTACGATCGGCTCAGCTCCGTATATTTCGGCGGCGCTCAGAAACAGCGGGGATCGGCGTATAACACGCACCCAAGATTTTCCCCTGATTTTTTTTTTTTTTTCTTTTTTACTATTACTATTCCTTTATATTGGGTAGTGAGTTTTATAAATGCAGCAATTTAGAATTTGGATGAAGGGTTTAGCACTGGGAAACACTACTTTATTTGAAAGACAAATTTTATATACAACTATATAAATCAGACCAAAAAAAGGGACAAATGAGGAGGAGAGAGTGACAGAAGGGGCAGTCTCTCTAAAGAGGAAGTAAATCCTCTGAAACTTTTCCTAAAAACAAATAACCCTGCAAGAGAAAGGCATAATGAGCTAGTATTGATAGCATACTAGCTCATTATGAATTACTTACCTGAGACCGAAGCTCCAGCAGTGACCCCTGTTCCTCTCCTCCGTCGCCGCCGCCATGATACCCGAGTGCTTTCCGGTATCGCTGCTCCGGCGCTGTGACTGCCCGGAGCAGCGATGACGTCACTCCAGCGCATGCGTGCGGGAGCCGTCAGAGATGGCACAATCCCACTCTCATTGCGCCTGCAATGCAGTCTTTTCTGCAAATATCTCCTTAACCGTGTAGGTTAACCACTTAACCCCCAGACCATATTGCTGGTCAAAGACCAGAGCACTTTTTGCGATTCGGCACTGCTTCGCTTTAACTGACAATTGCGCGGTCGTGCAACGTGGCTCCCTAACAAAATTGGAGTCCTTTTTTCTCCACAAATAGAGCTTTCTTTTGGTGGTATTTGATCACCTCTGCGGTTTTTAGTTTTTGGGCTATAAACAAAAATAGAGCCCAAAAATATATAAAAAAAATTTTTTTTCCTCAGTTTAGGCCGAATTATACCCCAAGGTGAATGGGGCTGTGCTGCAACAGCATTGCACATGGTAGCAACATGTTGATGCTGCATTTAGGGGGTTAAAACAGAAGTGTGGGTATGTATGTCTTTTATTCTTGACCTCTAATCCGTATGATCAGAACTGCTTTTTTAGGGCTCTGTCATAATAACATGATAGGCAGTAAAAACAATTGTAAAAAAATGAAGAGCTTATTCACATACGCTTTGCTCTCTGAAGAACAATCGACATCTGGATCATTCTTTGGATAGCATTTAACAGGCAGTGAGGAGATATATTGCCTCCTCACCACCTGCTTTAACCCCTCACCAGCACGCTGTAACCGCATGCATAGCACGCAGTTGTGGGGTGCTTGCAGAACAATGCCATTCACTTGAATGAGTTGCATTTTGGCGGGGTATATAATTCCTGCACCAGCTGAGAAGTAAAGCATTGCAATACGCTGAATGTGTACACCCCAGCTGCAGCCCCTGCAGCTAAAGGTGGTAGCAGTTGGAGAGTCATAATAGCACAGGTCATCTTTGGGATCTTACCACCTCCCAACCCCATATCTGAATGGATCCTAAGGGCCTAAGGGCTCATTCACATAGGTACTCTCTGTCTGTGTCAAAGAGTGGTTTGTTCATGAGGCTGCAGATGACTGTTATTCTATAGGGGTGCAGCGGCTCTGCAAACACAGCCACAGGTCCTAATTTGACAGGTGTGGGTGAGTGGTCCCGCATGCACATTGTCTGTGTTTGGAGCCGTAACCCTGTACCCACACACCTGTCAAATTACAACCTGTGTTCCTACAGCTCCTGCATCCCCATAGTGTAACATAAGCTACTCTGGGCAGACACACATATA
This sequence comes from Rana temporaria, assembly GCF_905171775.1. Lineage (NCBI taxonomy): Eukaryota > Metazoa > Chordata > Amphibia > Anura > Ranidae > Rana > Rana temporaria. The sequence goes on along the minus strand of NC_053489.1, from coordinate 260,111,561 downwards.
TACAGTATATATACATGCAAACAGGTGAGGTGCATGTCCTGTAAAGCAGATGTAGGAGACCGACAGGCATCAATCTGTCATGCAAACATATACAACAAAGTTACTGCACTCCCAATGTTTCTTTTTCCTGTACAAAGTTAAAAATGCTTTCTTTTCCATGTAACATAGAGGAAGGCACACTCTTGAACATCTCGTTGATGTGTCCCAAAATACAACTTGTATGGCAGGAAGTTCACAAGATTATTATAACTCGTACAAGAGGCATGCTGGACTACTCTCCTGCAAAATACTTATTACACCATACGTCCTTTCCCAAAAAAAAACGACTTCAAATTGCTCGCTATGTACATGGTCAATGCTATCAGACAGTGTATGCCATTCAATTGGCATTCAGACTACATTTCAATGATGAAGGAATGGTTCCAAAGACTGAACCACATAGAGGAGATTGAAGAATTGATCCATATCTCACGGGACAGGCTTTTGAATTTTACAACTACAAGGTACTGCTGGACCTTTTTCAAAACTACTTAACTCTATAACACAGTGCTTCTCAACTCCAGTCCTCGAGGCTCCCCAATAGGTCATGTTTTCAGCATTTCCCTCGGATCAAATGGCTGTAGTAGTTGCTAAGGCAGTGAACTGTCCAAAATAAAGGAAAGCCTGAAAACATGACCTGTTGGGGCGCCTTGAGGACTGGAGTTGAGAAACACTTAGCTGTAACAGGTATTGGTCCCCCATTGTTGTTGATCTCTACACCACTATGCTCTGATTACTTTGCATCATGCTTGGTTATGCTTGGTTATGTCAAGCTAGCCAGCACTTCATCAGGTGAAATAATAGTCTACAAGAATTTCAATTTAATAAAAAACGTCATGCATTTACGGCCATCCTGTCACCTTCTTCTTATTTAATTCATTCATTATAATGGATGGAGTGAAATGCAAACCACAGAAGCACTCCACTTGACCAAGGCAGCCCATACATTCATCATTTTTTTTTTTTTTTTATTAACATTCAAGTTGGATGTGGGAATACTCCCAGTGTGCTATTGTGAAGGCTCCCTGTCACAAGAATACAACGATCAGTGCGTCCAGCTATAGCCAATGCAACTGCTCGGTCGGAAAACCGGCTAAATTTCGATCCATATATGACCAGCTTAAGTAATGATATGTTTAAGAAACTTCACTGATACATTGTGTGCATGAATTAATCACCCATGCAAAAGTAGGTAAGAACAGTATCACAGTATAAAACAAAACTCACTGTTGGAACAGATACAGGTTGTAATCCCTGTTTGGTCATTCTGGGAGTAATATTTTTAATCTGTTAAACCACCTCTAATTTTTTAAGAGCCAAGATTTGATTGTTTTTTTGTTTTTTTTTGTATATTCTTTATTTTCAGCAGTTTAATTACATAACAGGGTTTACAAGAATGCAGAAGTAAAGATATCCAGTATGTAATGATAACTGGATTTTACCAAGGTGTGACAACCAGATAGGTTTAGCAAGGATACACTTACACCAGTCAAGTAATAAAGTAATAGTATTCAACATGTCCATAACAAGACCTTAAACATTCTACAAAAACTGCACTGTGATCCTAAAGTTGAATGGGTGGGAAATTAGGGGTGAGGGGCAAGAGAATGAAATAAAATATGAATGTATTGAGAAAAAGAGGAGAAAACAGGGTGGAAGAAGGAATGGAAAGAGCCCATCACCCAAAAGCTTCCTTTGTAACACCCCTCCTCTGCAGGGCTGCCAAAATTGGAGGTGAGTGGGAAGGAGGAGGCTCCCACCACACTCATGGTGGTCTCACATTCCTGAACACAAACACAAACAAATAATGTTAAGCATTCCTGAACTCTTGTCCTTTGTTCTGTAAGAAGAGAGTCAGATCTTCCATGTGGCATATCTTATTCACGTCAGTCAGCCATATGGTAATAGTGGTTGGTTGGGTCTCTTTCCATAATGCTGGCACACAGGCCCTAGCTGTGTTGAGTAGGTGTACTGTATATGGAGTGTCTTTTTTTTAATTTTTCCTAGAGAAGTCGCAGAAATGAAGGCAGTATCAGGTCCAAATCAAAAATAGAGCGACAATTTTGAAAAAAATTCAGGGCCAGATTCTTAGAGGAGATACGACGGCGTATCTCCAGATACGCCATTGTATCTCTGCGTCCGGCCGGTCGTATCTATGCGCCTGATTCATAGAATCAGTTACGCATAGATATCTGTTAGATCCGACAGGCGTAAGTCTCTTACGCCGTCGGATCGTAACTGCATTTTTAAGCTGACCGCTAGGGGCGTGTATGCTGATTTACGCGTCTAAATATGTAAATCAGCAAGATACGCAAATTCCCGAACGTACGCCCGGCCGACGCAGTACATTTACACCGTTTACGTTAGGCTTTTCCCGGTGTATAGTTTCCCCTGCTATATGGTGGCATAAGAGCGGCGTATCAATGTTAAGTATGGCCGTCGTTCCCGCAACAAAATTTGAAAATTTTGCGTCGTTTGCGTAACTCGTCCGTGAATGGGGCTGGACTTAATTTACGTCCACGTCAAAACCAATACGTCCTTGCGGCGTATTAGGAACAATGCACACTGGGAGATTTCCACGGACGGCGCATGCGCTGTTTGTGAAAAACATCAATCACGTCGGGTCACAGAAGATTGACATAAAACACGCCCCCCTGTCCCACATTTGAATTAGGCGGGCTTACGCCGGCCGATTTACGATATGCCGCCGCAACAATTTACGGAGCAAGTGCTTTGAGAATACAGCACTTGCCCGTCTAAGTTGCGGTGGCGTAACGTAAATCGGATACGTTACGCCGCCGCAAAGATACGCGCTCCTACGAGAATCTGGCCCTCAATATTTTTTACTTTTTTCTTTTTTCTTTTTTCCTTTTCCTCGTCTGTGGCTTCGCTGACTCTTTGGTGCTACAAAAAAAAAAAACCCTATTGACAAGCTTGGAATATCAGGTTTCTCTGTCTGTAGACTCTAGGAGTAGCTTGGTTAACCGTGCGTCTGCTGGCTGTTAGAAGCCAAGGGAAAAAAGAATCACATAGTGTGAAGGTTTTTAAAAGACAGACTGGTGTATTGCAACTGTTTCTTTGATAGATAAATGTATGTGAGTTTTGAATATTTCACATTCATAGGAACTGACGGTAATATTAATATATAAGAAGGAGTTTTAGTAACTCACAATGCTTATCTTTGAAGCTTATTTTCTTATGTTGAGCTTGATTTAGATGTTAAATGGGGACCAGCCTTTACTGATTTTTATCATTTTATTGGGTAGATTGTGTGATCTGTGGGGACCTGCCTATATTTATCACTGGGTTCCGGCCAACCTTCCCTTTGCCTTCCCTGCCACCTTAGCTGAGACAGCCTTACCTACCTATCTACCCTGATGGTGGTATGTGACTCACGACCTGATACATAAAGGGCTTTTTGCCTGTTATACTGTTATAATGTGGTGCCCAAGGCCTGTTACTATGGTTATTGCCCCTTCAAGTCTGTGTGCCCCGGCTGCTTTCCCTGATGATCTGCCCAAGGTTTGAGCTGCTGTGTGAATGCTAAGAGCAACACCACTGCTATTGTGGAAGCATGGGCCCCGCCTGAATGCTGTTCTCAGGCTGGAGGCCTCTCCCCCTGCGAACAGGCCTTGCTCCAACCTGCCCTGTCCTGCCCCAACCCCATGTGCTCAGTATTGCACTATCCCCTGTGAATGCAGATGGTGTCCTCTCCTGCCCGCTGCCCATTGCCCATACCGGATTCTGTGCTCTGCGGCCCACCGGCCCTTCTTCTCTTCTTCCTCTTGTCCAAGGGGGGAATCATGACATGTCATTGGACAAGCACGGAAGGAAGAGAATGATGCAGACCTACCTATTCTTACCCTGGATGAACATGATTGTTCTGAACTCATGCAGGTAGAATCCGCTCATTTGTTGTCCTGTGTGCCCTGACCCCAATGCCTTGACTCACCTTGTATGTTGATGGCTCCATGGGGTATCTGAGTTGGTAGAGAGTGAGTAAGGCCTTGCGTTCACTGCTACAGTTACAAAAGAAATATGAAGGTTCTGGGTACCACATTTAAACTGTTTTTTTTTCACATACCATACCACCCTCAAGCATAGTGTACGGTATTCCCCAAGGGCATTTATTATCCTCTTTTGAAATCTTGTTTGAAACAGTTAGGTTGTTATAATCTATGACAGTTGCAATTACAGTCTGATACTTTGAGAAATTATGTGACCGCTCTAATTAACTAATATCCGTGTACACGTTTTTTCTCGCATTTCTGATGTAGATACCGATATTCACTGTATACTCCCTGGGTGATGGTTGAGAGGTTCCTTCGAAAACATTCTCTGGAGATGAGATATGATGGACTGTGCCACCCACATCAGAATGAAACTATATATCTTTTTTCATATACGTGTGATTGGGACCACTGGGAATTTGTGGGTTGGAATATACAGTAGTTGATATATGTGTGATATAGGCTCTGATATATATACAGGTGGTTCTCCAAAAATTAGCATATTGTGATAAAGTTCATTATTTTCTGTAATGTACTGATAAACATTAGACTTTCATATATTTTAGATTCATTACACACAACTGAAGTAGTTCAAGCCTTTTTATTGTTTTAATATTGATGATTTTGGCATACAGCTCATGAAAACCCCAAATTCCTATCTCAAAAAATTAGCATATTTCATCCGACCAATAAAAGAAAAGTGTTTTTAATAAAAAAAAAGTCAACCTTCAAATAATTCTGTTCAGTTATGCACTCAATACTTGGTCGGGAATCCTTTTGCAGAAATGACTGCTTCAATGCGGCGTGGCATGGAGGCAATCAGCCCGTGGCACTGCTGAGGTGTTATGGAGGCCCAGGATGCTTTGGTAGCGGCCTTAAGCTCATCCAGAGTGTTGGGTCTTGCGTCTCTCAACTTTCTCTTCCCAATATCCCACAGATTCTCTATGGGGTTCAGGTCAGGAGAGTTGGCAGGCCAATTGAGCACAGTAATACCATGGTCAGTAAACCATTTACCAGTGGTTTTGGCACTGTGAGCAGGTGCCAGGTCGTGCTGAAAAATGAAATCTTCATCTCCATACAGCTTTTCAGCAGATGGAAGCATGAAGTGCTCCAATATCTCCTGATAGCTAGCTGCATTCACCCTGCCCTTGATAAAACACAGTGGACCAACACCAGCAGCTGACATGGCACCCCAGACCATCACTGACTGTGGGTACTTGACACTGGACTTCAGACATTTTGGCATTTCCCTCTCCCCAGTCTTCCTCCAGACTCTGGCACCTTGATTACCGAATGACATGCAAAATTTGCTTTCATCCGAAAAAAGTACTTTGGACCACTGAGCAACAGTCCAGTGTTGCTTCTCTGTAGCCCAGGTCAGGCGCTTCTGCCGCTGTTTCTGGTTCAAAAGTGGCTTGACCTGGGGAATGCGGCACCTGTAGCCCATTTCCTGCACACGCCTGTACACGGTGGCTCTGGATGTTTCTACTTCAGACTCAGTCCACTGCTTCCGCAGGTCCCCCAAGGTCTGGAATCGGTCCTTCTCCACAATCTTCCTCAGGGTCTGGTCACCTCTTCTCGTTGTGCAGCGTTTTCTGCCACACTTTTTCCTTCCCACAGACTTCCCACTGAGGTGCCTTGATACAGCACTCTGGGAACAGCCTATTCGTTCAGAAATTTCTTTCTGTGTCTTACCCTCTTGCTTGAGGGTGTCAATGATGGCCTTCTGGACAGCAATCAGGTCGGCAGTCTTACCCATGATTGCGGTTTGGAGTAATGAACCAGGCTGGGAGTTTTTAAAAGCCTCAGGAATCTTTTGCAGGTGTTTAGAGTTAATTAGTTGATTCAGATGATTAGGTTAAGAGCTTGTTTAGAGAACCTGTTTATGATATGCTAATGTTTTGAGATAGGAATTTGGGGTTTTCATGAGCTGTATGCCAAAATCATCAATATTAAAACAATAAAAAGGCTTGAACTACTTCAGTTGTGTGTAATGAATCTAAAATATATGAAAGTCTAATGTTTATCAGTACATTACAGAAAATAATGAACTTTATCACAATATGCTAATTGTTTTAGAACCACCAGTAGATGCCAGGGGGGTCCCGGATGAGTTTAAAGCAAGAGACCAAGTAACTACAGGTTTTGAGTCCCATAATCACTGTGATATATTCCATATGATAATTAGTTAATTAATGTCAGAGTGTAAAGAAGTTCTTTAATGAGAAAATTAAGTTTAATATTGCCTGTAAATGTTTATGAATATTTTAGCCTAAACAACTGAACATGTGTTGTTATATGTCATTCAAAGCACAAACATGGGATCAGAACGAAGTTTTAAGAGAAAATTATTGATTGAGATTGTGTAAAGAACTGTATAAAATTCAGATAATGGTAAACAACATGGCATTTAGTATTTAACAGAAAATCCTACAGATCTGGTTGCAAGAATTAATAATAAGTTGAGGATTGAGCAATTTTTACAAAATATTCTAAACTGGGATTTGGTTGTTAAATTAAGGTAGTAGATTGTTCTAATTTGCTTAAGGTTCCCCAGGAAAAATATTAAAATATGAAAGTTATGTTCAATCTAAATTTTTTTTTTATAAAAATAGTAAAAACAAAACAAAAACAAACAAGTGTTAAAAGTCATTGTAATCTGATATTTCTGATAAAAGTGGAGATCTTGGTTGGGAAGAAGAGTTTCTCGTGAAAATGGCCAATTCACAGTTCATTAGGCTGGAGCTACAGTAGGTGTTTGTGATATTGTGTTTTTAGCACGACAGCATCGCGCTGATTCTCGGCGACATGGTGCCGAGATCTCGCACTCACTGGAATAGTGACAGCACATCCCAGCAAGCGCGTCATAGAAGCGACGGGAGATCCGACTTGGATTCCCGCCAATTCTACACGTGTGCGGCGTTTGTTATGAATCCTGAGGGGGAAGTCCCCGCCGGATTTTAAATAAAAATCCGGCATGGGTTCCCCCCTCAGGAGCATACCGGGCCCTTAGGTCTGTTATGGGTTGTAAGGAGAGCCCCCCTACGGCAAAAAAAACGGCGTAGGGGGTCCCCCTACAATCCATACCAGACCCGTATCCAAAGCACGCTACCCGGCCGGCCAGGAAAGGAGTGGGGACGAGCGAGCGCCCCCCCCCTCCTGAGCCGTACCAGGCTGCATGCCCTCAACATGGGGGGGTTGGGTGCTCTGGGGCAGGGGGGCGCACTGCGGCCCCCCCCACCTCAGAGCACCCTGTCCCCATGTTGATGAGGACAGGGCCCCTTCCCGACAACCCTGGTCGTTGGTTGTCGGGGTATGCGGGCGGGAGTCTTATCGGAATCTGGGAGCCCCCTTTAATAAGGGGGCCCCAGATACCGGCCCCCCACCCTAAGTGAATGGATATGGGGTACATCGTACCCCTAACCATTCACCTGTAGGAAAAATGTCAAAGTTAATAAACACACCACACAAGGGTTTTTAAAATAATTTATTTTTCTGCTCCGGAGACTCCCCCTGTCTTCTTTATTAGCTCTTTTACCAGGGGGAGCTTCTTCTTTGACGTCTTCGGGTGGGTGGGGGCCGCCGTCTGGTTCTCTTCCACCGCCGGGGGGGGTCACTTTTAAAAAAGCCCCCACCCCCCGGCAGGTTTCCTCCGGCGTCTTCGGCGGGGGGCTTCTTCTTCCGCTATCCCGACGGGTCTTCTCCGCTATCCGGGGGGTCTTCTCAACTCTCCGGGGGTCTCCTTCTATGTTCGCCGCTCTCCGCTGTTGACTCGGCGCACCCCGGTTCTTCCTCTCGCTGTCCGGTGCCTTCTTCCGTGCTGTACGTCTCTTCTTCTCCTTCCATGCTGTGAGTTCTTCTTCCGTGCTGTGACGTCATGTTCTTCACTTCTCTCCTTCTCCCGATGTTGACACGTCGCCTTTCCTCGCTAAAATGACCGGCGCGCAGCTTGCATCGGACCTATATAGGCCTCACAGTCCCATCATGCTCTGTACCTACCCATGTGATACCTACCCACGTGGGTAGGTATTAAAACCCCCTCAGGATTCATAACAAACGCCGCACACGTGTAGAATTGGCGGGAATCCAAGTCGGATCTCCCGTCGCTTCTATGACGGCTCTGTCTCCATCGCGGCAAGCCAGCTCGGCGCTGGCTCCCGCGATGGGGCTCGTAGGTGGTCAATCTCGCCGAGAAAGGGAGCGAGATTGACACAATATCGCGTTCACCTACTGTAGTCTGTGAATTTCACGAGTTTGTCTTCTAAACGATCTTTTGTCGCTGCTGCAGTCAAGAAATGTTATATTATAATGTAATGTATATGATTTTTGGCAGATGTACAAACCAAATATGTTTAAAATGTTTTAAAAAAGGGTTAAAAATGAGAAAAACGATAAAATTCGATTGTAGTCACATTGTATGGTGTATGGCATATAAAGGTTGTACGATCTGTTCGAAGCAGTAAGATTCGGTTTAAATAGCCAGCAGATGTTTCTCTCTCTGGAGACCAGGGAACGAAAGGCTCTCTCTCCTCTAGCAGAGACGCAGATCAGGTTACACAGCCTGACACGCTGAATGTTAGTGTTGAAACCAGAAACCAGAGAACATGTCACGGTTAAAAAAAAGCCTAAATTACTTTTTTTTGAGAGTTCATTAAGATTTTGAAGGCAAAAATATCTGAGTGTATGTTAGTGAACTATAAAGGTTTATTATAGGGCAAATCTTCATCTAAAAGAAAGCTCTTATTAATTTAGTAGTAGTTGGTAGTTTGTTTGATATAGAGATCTCTTTCTTTCTCTCTCTCTCTCTCTCTCTCTCTCTCTCTCTCTCTCTCTCTTTCTTTCTCTCTTTCTCTCTCTCTCTTGTATATTAATGAAATATGGTGACAATCTGCATAGCTTAAGAAATGTTGTTAAAATAGTGAAATTATAGATACAATATGAACAGATGATGCAGTATGATAGAGCCAAAGTGAATCAAAAAGTCACTTTCCAGGCTTCGGATTGACGAATGTGTTTATTGGGAAGGAAAATTGTGCTTTTATAACTGGATCCATGTAGAAGAACAATGAAACTTCCCGTATGTTCGTCCATACTGAAGACTGAACCAAGGGCTGCTATGTTTGTTTAAACAGTCATGGTGTGACAAGGGCACATGTGGTTCAGTTGATCATACTGTATGATTGGTTCTGAAAATTAGTGTTATTCAATATGAATAAGTTTCTTTAGGAAATAAAATATTTAGAAGAGCCCAACCTAAATTAATGTTCTCCTGCAAAATTAAAATGCTTATGATTGAAAGTATAGTAGGAAGAAAAAAACAGTAATCTGGTGAAACTGATGCTTTATGAGATTTAATTTAGTAATGTGATAAAGAGGGTTCTAATGGGAATATAGGTTGGATTAATTATATTTGCGATGGTCAACAGAGGTTTGTTAACTATAAACAGGGATGCACTCCAAGGTTTAACTGAACAATTAGGGGCCACTGCACAAATGACTTTGTAAAACATATGGCCCTAGTTAACAAGGGGGCGCATTTACAATGTTACCTGGGAACAGTACTGATAAAATAGTCATTTTAAGGGGGGACTGTGATGGATTATACAAGAACCCCTGTATATGAACATTGCGCAAAGGACATTACATGTGCTGTGGAATGTGTTCCATGTGCCAAGTACAGACGTCACAGGGGGGCATGTAATAAGGGGCTGAATTGTATGAAACTGACCAATCTGTATGCATATGTTTTGTGATGTCATGATGTTTATAAAGCTATAGGAAATAAAGGGTTTGGCCTCTTTGATGGCTGAACACTGAATGGTGAGGTTGTAGTTTGTCTCTCAGCTCTCTGCAAGCTCCCAGGATTTGGGTCAAACGGCAGAAATGGGTTTCCCCCTGAGAATTGTGTCAGGAAATCAATCATTATCACCACCACCACCGAAGGCCCAATTCTGTTTAACAGGGGCATGTAATTACAATTTTTTTAACTATATTTAACAACTGGGAGCTGCGGTGGCTCAGCACGATTGGCACTGCGCTGACAAGCCATTCACCTCTGCAGCTAGGGGTTCGGATCCCGGTCTCGGCTACATGTGAATTGAGTTTGGTGGTCTCAGCCCGGCTCCCGGTGGGTGTGGTAAGCCTGCGCTTAGTACGCCCACCCCCTTCCCACAAAAACCACCACACTTACACGCACTCAAAATTGGGTTAACATGCACGCACTTTGACCATGCGGTCTCTAAAAAGAGAGGCGAAGGACTAACGGGGCTGGTTGAGCGGGCAAATCCTCTCACTCCCTTATAGGGAGTCCCTCTGTCCCGTTGGGCTTCAAAGCGGAGCAGGTAGGGCGGGCTGTGTGGGAGGACCCCCTCACACACCCACCATTGCCACCCGGGGCATGGAGAAAGGTGGCAGATTGCCTATGGGGGAGGCCTGCCTACTCCCAACTCCTGCAGTCTGGCTCCTCTCTCGAGTACACGCACAAAATACACTTAAAAAAAATATATATATATTTAACAGCAGGGCCCATTCCTGCACCCAACAAGTGTAACTGTGAGGGTCGACAGTGTTCTGGCACCACCAACAACCAAGGCCCAATTTTTCAGCAGAGTATATAATGCAGTCTGTATAGTATATATACTGCAGTTCAGAGTAATATAGTGCAGTTCGTATAGTATAAATACTGCAGTTCAAAGTATGTAGTGCAGTCAGTGTAGTATATATAATACAGTGCAGGGTATATAGTGCAGTGTACAATAAATAATATAGTGTATTGAAGTGGTTAAGGGGAGCCCTGTGACAGAATTAAGAAAAAAACGGCATGGGTTCCCCTGTCCATACCAGACCCTTTGGTTCGGCTCATCCCTATTCCTCATAGGCCAAAACAACCATAAATTAGGCCAGCCTAAAGTGAGCCTGAGCTTTGACTATGCACGGCAAAGCAGCAGGTTCATTTAATTTCCAGCCGCTCCACTTTTCACATATTTGTTTTCCTTTTGCTTCCCTTCTACTCTGTTTGGTCATCAGGAGTGAGATTGTTCTCTGTCTGTCTGTCCCAACTTGCAATAGCCGTGTAATGGGTCCAATTTGTGACCTATACAAGGCTAGCAACACTTTTTCCTAAGTTCTATGGCCGCATTAAATGCTTGAGTGGTGAGTCACCAAGCATCACATTGTCATGTTGCAGGAAAGGAGGAAGGGGAGTTAATCTCATGCTTCTCATACCTGGAAGTACCAGGTATTTCTTATTGCTCCCATTGACTCAGCAGAGCAGAGGGTGAGTGAAGAAAAGGTATATATGTGAAGCTAGGGAATGCAACCCCTTTTGGAGCTTGGTTAGATTGCATAAGTTGTTGCGCCACAATACATCTCTGTTTTCAGTATCTCATAATGTGCTATTATAACCAATATGACTGAATAAGATATGGGGATCCAGGTTTCAGTATCCACAGTTTCTAATATGATTTTATTATTCTCTGAATGACTAGAATAAATTCATTATTCATGAAATACTACAATGTGTCAACTTAGCTAAACCAGTGGCATTTATTTATAATAGACTAAAACAAAAACCAAAGGGCAGAGAAAACTGCCCAGCAGCGCATAACCCTGGAGGGATTGTTGTAAAGCAAAGAAAGTGTTGTATAAAATGTGAACATGTTAAAATAGGCCACACAACATCTCCTCAATCTCTGTCAACTGCCCTCTGAACAGTGATCCACTGCAACGTGCTCTTCAGAGCGCAAAATCTGTATAAATGTGTCAAGTGTGGTGGCGATGATCTTCTTGGTGGGAATGAATGGGTCTCAAGGGAATATATGGGTGGCAATGTAACAAATCATAAAAGATGATTGCAAAGGTTGCAAAGAATATCTGAGAGACAAAATATAAACAATGGGGCGGGTGGCCCAATGGACAATAAACATTGCCACTGATTATTAGCTAGAAGATGCAGCTTCAAACAGCTATGGGTGATTGCTGGGACATTGTGAAAACAAAAGGGAAAAGGCAAGCGCAACCTCCATAGTGTAATAAACAAGGTGAACAATATTTATTAATGATTAAAAATATCACAAAAGGGGAACTTGAGCAAAGCGGTAAAACTCAAAGCTGCTGCCTCTGAAGCCCGGAGCCGTTGTGGAATTCCCCTGCTTCGGCCATCAGCAGGGGGAGAAGAGCACAGGCAGTGAGGGAGCCGCTGCTGCAGGAAGAACACCCAACCAGGAATGGAAGCCAGAGCCTGAATAGTGAGGATGCCTGAGACTATTGGGAGTGCGCTGGGAGATAGGGTCACGTTACAAAGCATGTCGCTTCTTCGTCAGCCTCCAGCCTTCTTCAGATAGGCTGAAGAAGAAGCGATATGCTATGTAATGCGTCCCTATCACCCAGCAGTGTTAGGCATCCTCTCCATACAGGCTCTGGCTTCCATTCCTGGTCGGGTTGTCTTCCTGCAGCAGCAGCTCCCTCCTGCCTGTGCTCTTTTCTCCCTGCTCACGGCCAAAGCAGGGGAATTCCACAGCGGCTTTGAATTTTACCTCTTTGCACAAGCTCCTCAATTGCGAATGTGTTTTTAATCATTAATAAATATTGTTCACCTTGTTTATTACACTATGGAGGTTGCGATTGTCTTTTCCTATTTATTTATAATAAACGAATACAACTGAAAAAAACTTTATTTGGTTGTATGCACTCACAAAGGTATATTGTGTATCCTATCTTAGGATAAAGCTAATGCATTCAGCGGTGAAAAATGTATAATTCTATACAATCTAGAAAACTAGCGGTGAGAAGTTGCCCCTGGCTGTCCAAGTAGTAGAAGTCATATTAGCAGTGAGTAAGTGTTTGTAGAATTGCAGTGTCACGTAGGGAAAGCTACAGTACATATCTATCTCCAGGCATCCCTTAGGAATGTTCCTCCGCATTTTTGGAAATGTCAAGATCCTGGCACTGGTATGCATTAATTAATTCCCCTTTACTGAATGTGTTTGCAGCGTTGGTTCGATTTGCTTCACTCATCCATGATTTCTGTGTTAATGTTAAATAGTATACAAAGCACTTTGAGCTGTTTATTTCTTCAATTATAATTTTAGGATATATAAATTGTATGTGATTGTATATATCAGTCACACATAGGCATGAATGCATACAATGTATATGAAAAAAGATAAAAAAATAAAAAATGTGTTACATTAAATTATGCCTTTAGGGTTTAGATGTGGTAAAAATGCAATTCAAGGCAACAAGCGAAAGCATTTAATGAGCTATAATGCTTTCTAGTCAACTCTGCAACTGTGTTAAGGTGATAAAGTAAAATTAATTTAACTTAATCTGAATTCTGTGTAATATACATGTAGGAGCATATGTGAAATGAAGATTTTAGAATCTAGGAAACTCTAAACTTTTAGAGAAGTTGAAGTGAAGTTGGTGAAGAGGGAAGTGAAACTTTTCCCCTCTCCTGCATGCAAACCACATAGCAAAATGTTTTGTTCCAGAGTGATTTGTGCGGGTCCGACCAGCACAGAATTTGCCTGGAACAACTCCTGGCAAGGTCCTACACCTACAGTACTGCACACACTGTGGATTCAGTCATTCCTATGGTTGGTCTCCATTCCTCTGGATGGCTAGGGTTGCCATAATAGGCATGGGTGTGCCAGGTGTGCCTAGGCACACCCTAATCACTCTGTGAAGTGACTACCGAATCCTCCTACCCCTGTGTTGCACCCCTCCCCCCCCCCAACGCAGGGCTGCTGGCTCCCCTCCTTTCCCCCAGCTGCAGGGGATGTTTCAGGATTGAGAGTGGGTGAAGGGGATAATCAATATGAAATTTACCAGACCCTTCCTTTTCTAAATGAATGACTTATATAGCGCAACTCATGCGAACTGAATCGCCTCTGGGCGCTTTTTCCAGCAAGAGTCTGCTTGGCTGGTGCGGTAATTTTACCCCGTAGGATCGTGACACGCATTGGGACACACAGTCATACATATATATAAATATAGTTCCAATGCGCTACTGTGAGTAGACCAAAGTGAAAAAATAGTGTAAAAGATATATATTTAAATGAATAAATATATATATAGGATACCCGGGGCAGCTATATCTAAAAGTGTTCACGTGACACAAAGAGGGATAAAATGGTAGAAAAGTGATAAGCGCTCCAGGTATGTGCAAAATCCAACCAAAGTGTATACATAAATGAATAAACGACTAACACGGAGATAAAGTGACCAAGCTCAAAAAGTGCAGTACGTGCCAATAAATGATAATAAAAAAGTATAAAATCTGATGTGATAATTAAAGAGGATATCCAGTCCTCTAAGAGTCCATAAGCTCTGTAGGACTAACACATAGATATATAAATAGCAATATACAGATGAACAAAGTGTATATAGAACGATTTAAAGGCGAGTGAGCAAATAAATAAAAGTGCAACAGTGATGTTAATAGGACAGTCTATAGGTAGAGATGATGAGATGCATCCAAAGAAGATATCTATGTAGAAGGTGGCAGTGTGACAATCCTCATTAGTCTTGTAGTGCCCTTACCATAAAGGTGCTATATGTGCGCATATAGAGATATCCCTCCGGGTCTACGATCGTTCCTGTTCTGGGGACAGTCTGTATATGTTGTTCCAGCAGCTGTGTTCAATTAGGCTCTCCTGGACGTGTGTCTCCCGATGTCCTCCGGATCTCCGGTCACCTTTCTCCTAGGGTCACTTGTTTCCAATGTCTAGAAACTGCTGCATACCTCCATAGTGCTCTCAATTATATTGTTCAATGGATAAGACAGTGGGGTGGGGAGAGAAGAAAATAGCCTCCAATGGTGTAGTAGGATTAAGCATCCACAGGTATTTATTAGGGTTAAAAAAGCGAGTGGCACACACAGTGCTTAAATAGCAAAAACAGCGTGTAAAAACAAAGTACAGACGTGGCGTTTTGAAGTTGCCGCCTTGCGTCTGATAGCCTCCGGCTTGTGTGAGTATAATCCTCGGTCTCGACTCAGCTCCCTACGGCGTTACGTCACGCACCTCGTGACTTCATCAGGGGATTCCTATTGGCTGTCGGGCCGCTGGCTAAATACGCCCAAACCGGAAGTAAACAGTCATCCATTTTCTTGAAGTCCATGTTCATGGACATAATGTATTACATGGGTGCTGATATTGGGACGTGGCTTACAGTAAAGGTGAACACCTTAGTTTGATGATTATCATCACGTTTCATGTGTAATCCAAGTGTTAGACTGGAAATAATATTTACAGAGGAAACTAAAAGGGTACATCTTATCGCAAATGGCGATGGGCAATAAGAAAAATCAGTCATATATAATTACACACACATATCATGTTAAAATAAACATTAAAATTATAATGCTAAAGGGTTAGCTTCTAAAAAAGGGGGTGATTGGTATGATCACAGTGTTTATTAAAAAGATAGTTAATAGGGATATTAAACATGATAGGTTAAAATTAAAGCCAAATAGCGCAATAAGTGACGTAGTGTAAGTGCATCAATGTCGTGGTTTATTAACCCTCAGTGGGCCGATGGACAGACATTGGCCTTCGTTGGTGCAAATGCAACTATTGGGTTTATAGTATTAAAAATGGACTAAGTGAATGGGAAGTGGCGGTGTGGATGAGACAGAGGTCCTAGGTAGTGGATATAGCCATAGCTAAATTAACATTTCTGCACATAAGGACTATGTCTCGTTGTGCAAAAGGACTTAGCTAAAGGGTTAAGTGGTAAAAGTAGTGATGAAGGGTCAGGTACGTTTCCACTAAATGGGATCAGTAGGAGACTGTATTACCCGTATATCTACTTGATAAAAAAGTAATAATATCCATGAGTATACCTATATAAAATTGTCTCAACCGATACTCCCACAAGCCCAAGTCCATCAGGGCAATTTAAGTATCATAATGACATACATTCACATTTAGTGATGACTGAAGTCAGAGAAAGATGAAAAATAAAAATGGTAAGAAACATTTAAAAAAATTTAAAAAATTGTTTAGAAGTTATTTAAAAAGCAATTCAGGTCGAAATCCACATTCATACCTCCTGGAGTGAGTGTGTTTAAAGTATGAATCCAGCGTGATTCTTTTTGGCTAATGACTCGTATTTTATGGCTACCTCTCCAAGATGCTTTGTATTTTTCTATGCCCCAAAATTGGAGCATAGTGGCGTCCTGGTTGTGCACTTTCGCAAAATGGCGTGACACGCTATGTTTGGGGTAGCCCTTAGTAATATTACGTACATGCTCTTCCATTCTGTATTTTAATTTTCTTTTAGTCCTTCCCACATATTGCAGATTACAACTGCATTGGAGCACATAGATAACGCCCTCAGTGTGACAACCAATGAAATCCCTTATTTGGTAAGTTTGTCCTGTCGTAGTGCCATTGAAGTCTAATCGTTTTCCTTGAAATGGTTTTGAATGTCTACACGCAAAGCAATTCCTGCACGGGTAGAATCCCTTTCCGGAGAAGAAGGAAAACATTGGTTTGGGAGGAGAGGCAATGACCGATTTGACCAATAGGTCTCTTAAAGTGGGAGCTCGTTTATATATTATATTGGGTTTCTTGGGGAGGATTGTCTGCAGATCTTTATCTCCCAATAGCACATGCCAGTGCCGTTGGATGAGTTTATTGATTTCTTTATGCTGAACATTGTAGTCTAGTATAAGACTTGGTGCTCCATTATTTGGCGGTACTTTATTGGCCGTCTTATTCTCCAGCATATGTTTTCTGTCCAATTTTTGTACATTAATTACTTGTTCCTTTAGCCAGGATATATCATATCCTTTATCCTCGAATCTTTTTCCGATAAATTGGGCCTGCTCGTTATAGTCTTCCTCCTTGGTGCAATTTCTCTTTAGTCTGACTAGTTGCCCTTTCGGGATGTTGTAAAGCCAGGGTTTGTGATGGCAGCTTTCGACTGACAAATAGCTATTAGTGTCAACCGTTTTGAAGTAGGTTTTGGTAATGATTCTATTGCCTTCAAGTGATACATTCAAATCCAAAAAGTCCACCTCTTTGGTGTCTATTTTCCACACAAGTTTAATGTTTTTTTCATTTTTGTTCAAAGTTTCCATAAAATGCTCCAGACTTGCTTTATTTCCATTCCATAGAATGATAACATCATCTATATAACGTTTGTACAGGATTAGCTCTGCCGGCATATGCTCGTAAATGGCTGATTCCTCCCATTGGGCCATAAAGGCATTGGCTATGCTAGGGGCGAATTTCGCGCCCATAGCTATGCCTATGGCCTGCTTGTAGTAGATCTGGTTATGCCAGAAATAGTTAAACTTGAGGCAGAACTCCAAGCATTTGGTCAGGTACTTACGTTGTTTGCACATCATGTTGCTATATTTGCGTAACAGCCACTTGATGGCATGGCATGCATCATGATGGCCCACTATAGTGTATAGTGACGTGACGTCAGCTGTGGCAAGTAAGGTGGTGCCTTCTGCCACAGGGACACTGTCTAGGAGTTGTAGAATGTGTTTGGTGTCTTTTAAATAGGCACGCGTATTTTGTACTGGTGGTTGAATAAAGAAGTCTATATATTGGCCCATTCTAGATGTCAGTGACTCAATGCCATTAACTATTGGCCTTCCAGGGGGTTGGTCTTTGGATTTGTGTATTTTTGGCACTGTATAGATTACTGGAATTCTACAACATTCAGGTACAAGGTATTTGGCCTCTTTTTTATTCAGGATGTTTCTTTTGACACCTAGGTTCACCACCAATTTCAATTCCTTTTTATATGTATTAGTGGGGTTACCTGGTAATTTAATATACGTATCCTCATCAGATAATTGGCGATCTATTTCTCCCAAATATTGTGTTTTAGTCTGAATGACTATTGCTCCCCCTTTATCCGCGGGGCGGATGACCACATCTTTCCTTTCTGTAAGGGATTTGATTCCTTTTTTGATGTGTGCCGGGTCATATTTCTTTTTAACTGTAAGTGTTTCAAGGTCTGCCAGGACCAATTTTTTAAAAACCTCTATATGATGGTTAGGACGGTACAACAGCAAATTGAAGATATAAAGACCAAACTGGACCCCTATAAAGAGTCCAGTGATTTTCAAAAACTCTCCACGTTACTAAACAAAAACCTAGTAACCAAAGATTTGGAGGTACAACAGCGTAAAATTAAAAAATTTCAAAGAGACGTGGCGGACTACAAAACCGATCGCGTTTTTAAATGGCAATTGAAAACAGAATCGGCTCAGTCTAATTCCACACAATCAACACCAGTTAAGGAAGTCAGAATCCAAGACCCTGCTGGACTACAAATGCGACCCCCACCAAGGTGGGAGGAACAAACAGGATATAGGGATAACATGAAACCACAGTATGAACAACATAATAGTGGGCAATATACATATCATACACCTAAAAAACAATGGAAAAAACCTTTTAAGAAGCCCAACAACAAAAAACCTTACAATAATGGTCAACATAATGAAAGAAATCCAAGAGACAATAGAGGTCCTCCCCCCCCAGCACAGGAACCATACGGAGGATACTATAGAGGACCCCCTCCACTACAAATGTATGACTATTATGGTAACCCAATTAGGGGACCCCCACAGATATCTGAATATTATGGAGGGTATACTAGAACCCCCACTGCAGTCCATAATAGATTTGAACCTCTTAGAGGACAACAAGACCAGCACTATGAAGATCCGAGACCAGGTCATGAATACCATCAACAAACAGCACCACGGTCCTCTTTTTTAGACAGGGAAAGGAGAGACCATTCCCCACGAAGATCGATGCAGGACCCCCACTGCTCTCCCAGGAGACGGACACAAGAAAACTCCGTAAGAGTAAGTCCAGAAATAAGAGGGGAAACAGAGCAGGAAAGGGACAACAAAAGAAAAAGAAAAGACGAGGAGAGAACGTGGTAAACCTAACCCCCACAGAACTGACACTTGAAGAGTTAGCAGTTTTGGATAGGGGGCTTAAACATGCACCGGTCAAAAACCTTAATAAATTTGACACCTATATTGGGATCCGTAAGTACATAAGAAAGCTCAATATGAAAAAATACTTTCTTAACGATAAATTTTCACATCCCACACAGCAGCCACCAAGTAACGATTTAATACATAGTACGCTGCGTAACAACTCTACCTTTAACCCACAAGTGTCGGATAACCATCATATAGAGGTTTTTAAAAAATTGGTCCTGGCAGACCTTGAAACACTTACAGTTAAAAAGAAATATGACCCGGCACACATCAAAAAAGGAATCAAATCCCTTACAGAAAGGAAAGATGTGGTCATCCGCCCCGCGGATAAAGGGGGAGCAATAGTCATTCAGACTAAAACACAATATTTGGGAGAAATAGATCGCCAATTATCTGATGAGGATACGTATATTAAATTACCAGGTAACCCCACTAATACATATAAAAAGGAATTGAAATTGGTGGTGAACCTAGGTGTCAAAAGAAACATCCTGAATAAAAAAGAGGCCAAATACCTTGTACCTGAATGTTGTAGAATTCCAGTAATCTATACAGTGCCAAAAATACACAAATCCAAAGACCAACCCCCTGGAAGGCCAATAGTTAATGGCATTGAGTCACTGACATCTAGAATGGGCCAATATATAGACTTCTTTATTCAACCACCAGTACAAAATACGCGTGCCTATTTAAAAGACACCAAACACATTCTACAACTCCTAGACAGTGTCCCTGTGGCAGAAGGCACCACCTTACTTGCCACAGCTGACGTCACGTCACTATACACTATAGTGGGCCATCATGATGCATGCCATGCCATCAAGTGGCTGTTACGCAAATATAGCAACATGATGTGCAAACAACGTAAGTACCTGACCAAATGCTTGGAGTTCTGCCTCAAGTTTAACTATTTCTGGCATAACCAGATCTACTACAAGCAGGCCATAGGCATAGCTATGGGCGCGAAATTCGCCCCTAGCATAGCCAATGCCTTTATGGCCCAATGGGAGGAATCAGCCATTTACGAGCATATGCCGGCAGAGCTAATCCTGTACAAACGTTATATAGATGATGTTATCATTCTATGGAATGGAAATAAAGCAAGTCTGGAGCATTTTATGGAAACTTTGAACAAAAATGAAAAAAACATTAAACTTGTGTGGAAAATAGACACCAAAGAGGTGGACTTTTTGGATTTGAATGTATCACTTGAAGGCAATAGAATCATTACCAAAACCTACTTCAAAACGGTTGACACTAATAGCTATTTGTCAGTCGAAAGCTGCCATCACAAACCCTGGCTTTACAACATCCCGAAAGGGCAACTAGTCAGACTAAAGAGAAATTGCACCAAGGAGGAAGACTATAACGAGCAGGCCCAATTTATCGGAAAAAGATTCGAGGATAAAGGATATGATATATCCTGGCTAAAGGAACAAGTAATTAATGTACAAAAATTGGACAGAAAACATATGCTGGAGAATAAGACGGCCAATAAAGTACCGCCAAATAATGGAGCACCAAGTCTTATACTAGACTACAATGTTCAGCATAAAGAAATCAATAAACTCATCCAACGGCACTGGCATGTGCTATTGGGAGATAAAGATCTGCAGACAATCCTCCCCAAGAAACCCAATATAATATATAAACGAGCTCCCACTTTAAGAGACCTATTGGTCAAATCGGTCATTGCCTCTCCTCCCAAACCAATGTTTTCCTTCTTCTCCGGAAAGGGATTCTACCCGTGCAGGAATTGCTTTGCGTGTAGACATTCAAAACCATTTCAAGGAAAACGATTAGACTTCAATGGCACTACGACAGGACAAACTTACCAAATAAGGGATTTCATTGGTTGTCACACTGAGGGCGTTATCTATGTGCTCCAATGCAGTTGTAATCTGCAATATGTGGGAAGGACTAAAAGAAAATTAAAATACAGAATGGAAGAGCATGTACGTAATATTACTAAGGGCTACCCCAAACATAGCGTGTCACGCCATTTTGCGAAAGTGCACAACCAGGACGCCACTATGCTCCAATTTTGGGGCATAGAAAAATACAAAGCATCTTGGAGAGGTAGCCATAAAATACGAGTCATTAGCCAAAAAGAATCACGCTGGATTCATACTTTAAACACACTCACTCCAGGAGGTATGAATGTGGATTTCGACCTGAATTGCTTTTTAAATAACTTCTAAACAATTTTTTAAATTTTTTTAAATGTTTCTTACCATTTTTATTTTTCATCTTTCTCTGACTTCAGTCATCACTAAATGTGAATGTATGTCATTATGATACTTAAATTGCCCTGATGGACTTGGGCTTGTGGGAGTATCGGTTGAGACAATTTTATATAGGTATACTCATGGATATTATTACTTTTTTATCAAGTAGATATACGGGTAATACAGTCTCCTACTGATCCCATTTAGTGGAAACGTACCTGACCCTTCATCACTACTTTTACCACTTAACCCTTTAGCTAAGTCCTTTTGCACAACGAGACATAGTCCTTATGTGCAGAAATGTTAATTTAGCTATGGCTATATCCACTACCTAGGACCTCTGTCTCATCCACACCGCCACTTCCCATTCACTTAGTCCATTTTTAATACTATAAACCCAATAGTTGCATTTGCACCAACGAAGGCCAATGTCTGTCCATCGGCCCACTGAGGGTTAATAAACCACGACATTGATGCACTTACACTACGTCACTTATTGCGCTATTTGGCTTTAATTTTAACCTATCATGTTTAATATCCCTATTAACTATCTTTTTAATAAACACTGTGATCATACCAATCACCCCCTTTTTTAGAAGCTAACCCTTTAGCATTATAATTTTAATGTTTATTTTAACATGATATGTGTGTGTAATTATATATGACTGATTTTTCTTATTGCCCATCGCCATTTGCGATAAGATGTACCCTTTTAGTTTCCTCTGTAAATATTATTTCCAGTCTAACACTTGGATTACACATGAAACGTGATGATAATCATCAAACTAAGGTGTTCACCTTTACTGTAAGCCACGTCCCAATATCAGCACCCATGTAATACATTATGTCCATGAACATGGACTTCAAGAAAATGGATGACTGTTTACTTCCGGTTTGGGCGTATTTAGCCAGCGGCCCGACAGCCAATAGGAATCCCCTGATGAAGTCACGAGGTGCGTGACGTAACGCCGTAGGGAGCTGAGTCGAGACCGAGGATTATACTCACACAAGCCGGAGGCTATCAGACGCAAGGCGGC
Organism: Rana temporaria; assembly: GCF_905171775.1. Taxonomy (NCBI): domain Eukaryota; kingdom Metazoa; phylum Chordata; class Amphibia; order Anura; family Ranidae; genus Rana; species Rana temporaria. The sequence continues at coordinate 260,089,264 of NC_053489.1, read as the reverse complement.
AACTTCAAAACGCCACGTCTGTACTTTGTTTTTACACGCTGTTTTTGCTATTTAAGCACTGTGTGTGCCACTCGCTTTTTTAACCCTAATAAATACCTGTGGATGCTTAATCCTACTACACCATTGGAGGCTATTTTCTTCTCTCCCCACCCCACTGTCTTATCCATTGAACAATATAATTGAGAGCACTATGGAGGTATGCAGCAGTTTCTAGACATTGGAAACAAGTGACCCTAGGAGAAAGGTGACCGGAGATCCGGAGGACATCGGGAGACACACGTCCAGGAGAGCCTAATTGAACACAGCTGCTGGAACAACATATACAGACTGTCCCCAGAACAGGAACGATCGTAGACCCGGAGGGATATCTCTATATGCGCACATATAGCACCTTTATGGTAAGGGCACTACAAGACTAATGAGGATTGTCACACTGCCACCTTCTACATAGATATCTTCTTTGGATGCATCTCATCATCTCTACCTATAGACTGTCCTATTAACATCACTGTTGCACTTTTATTTATTTGCTCACTCGCCTTTAAATCGTTCTATATACACTTTGTTCATCTGTATATTGCTATTTATATATCTATGTGTTAGTCCTACAGAGCTTATGGACTCTTAGAGGACTGGATATCCTCTTTAATTATCACATCAGATTTTATACTTTTTTATTATCATTTATTGGCACGTACTGCACTTTTTGAGCTTGGTCACTTTATCTCCGTGTTAGTCGTTTATTCATTTATGTATACACTTTGGTTGGATTTTGCACATACCTGGAGCGCTTACCAGTCATACATATATACTGGGCCAATTTGTACAAGATCCAATTTACCTACCAGCATGTCTTTGGAGTGTGGGAGGAAACCGGAGTACCCGGAGGAAACCCACGCATGCACAGGGAGAACATGCAAACTCCAGGCAAATGGTGTCGTGGTCGGGATTCGAACCAGCGACCCTTTTGCTGCTAGGCGAAAGTGCTACTCACTGCACCACTGTGCTCATTCATAATTTTATTTACTATGCTTCAGTGAATGAACAGGAAGCCGCTAAGCACAGAGCACTTCCCATTTATTCACTGTGCAGTAGACATGTGCATTCATTTTCGTCCGAATGCATTTTCGTCCGAAAGATCAGACATAAACAAATGCTTTATTTTCATTTTCGTTTTCGTTGCGGTCGAATGTGCCTAACCTTAACTCTATTAGTCCAATATTATTCTACATAAAGAGAAAAGATTTGACATAGAGAGAAAAGATTCGACATTATAAAGACACGAAGAAGAGTCGACATAGAGAGAAAAGATTTGACATAGAGAGAAAAGATTCGACATAGAGAGACATGAAGATTCCACATAGAGAGACATGAAGATTCCACATAGAGAGACATGAAGAGTCGAAATTCTTTATTTTATTTTTTTTAAAGATTCTATCGAATCTTCTTATTTTTTTCTTAGAACATTCGACAGACACCATAAGCCTTCAATGACAGATTCGACCTTAATTTGGATTTTCGGACGAATGCATTTTTTTAACGAAAAAGAAAATAAATAAAAACGAATTTCAAGAGTAACTAAATACATTTATTTTTCGGATGAAAACGAAATTACGAAACAAAATATTTCAGTGTGCACATGTCTACTGTGCAGTAAGGCTGCAGAGAAAGGCATGTGTGTTTGAGCTTTGGGGTGCACATCCTAATGTATAGGCTGCGCACACCTATGGTCGCCATTGATACACACTATCCGTAGGAGTGTGGCACATATGTGCAGTAGGTTCGGTGCCTGGGCAGGAGTTTTTCAGGCAGAAGCTATGCAGCACTTAACGGGTCCACACAGTAAATATAGAGTAAAAACAGTTATGTATGTGTAGCACCCTCTAGAGTGTGCTAGTAGGTAGTGTACAAGGGGGTGCTGATAAGTATTGAGCCTTACCCATAAAAAATTTAGTTAGGAAGCTGTGAATTGCAGGGTGTACTGGCCAATTTGTCTATATCCAATGGTGCAAAAATCAACTACCTATGATTTTAACTTATCTTTCTTTTTTAGGTCCAAAGTGAACATGGCAGCACCTCCAGAAAAATTCTATCTGGAAGAGCATAGGGCCATAATCAAGTTCCTGTTTCTTCAAGGGAAGAATGATGAAATGTCACAAACTTTGGGTGACAGTGGCCCTTCATATGCAACAGTTAAACGCTGGGTTGTCAATTTTGAAAGTGGCCATTTTGGTGTTGAAAGTAAGAAACCCAGTGGAAGGCCTGTTTCTTTCTCAATATCAGCCAAAAGTATTGGTACATAGTATCTGGAAACATCACGTGAGAGAGTTGGTGTCATTATCCACAAAGCTATATTTGTATATTGGATAACTGCGTCAACCCCAAATTAATATTTGTATCTGTGACAGTGAACACTGTGTACATCCATCAGTGACATGCCATCCATTAAAATTAACACATAAAAATTTGTGATTCAAATATGCACATAAAATTTATATACCCATAAAAATTATAACCAAAAGGAAAAAATTATAAATGGTATATATAAAAAGAAAAGTCCCAGTTATGTTCCTTTTCAGACATAGTTTAGTCCACGTGCTCAAGGTTCAAATCCGTGTTCATATATTCCACCAATTCGTGATTCACCACCACATTTCAAAATTTGCACCTAGTAACAAAAATCAAAACTGGATCAGTTGTTTCTTTTGTAGAAATATGCCACGGGTTTCCTAAAAGTTGTAGCAATATTCATTCCATAAATCTCCACCTTTCAAAGATCTGAAATTCTCATAGAAAACAAACAGCCATCAGTGCGCAACATTACTTTATTTTTCTTTAAAAACATAAATTAAATGTGCACATGGTATGGTGACTTTAGACCAGCACTGAGTTATTCCAGCATTCCGAGTGAAGCCTACGCTCACTGGCGTGCGGTGCAAGCCTCGGTTTTGTGCGTGTTAGGGACAGGATGTGACTTTACTCATTAGCCTCTATGCATTTCCCATCACTTATGCATCAATCACTAATTCTTATGTGTTCATTTTATGTGTTCATTTTAACTACAATGTCACTGATGGATGTACACGTATTCACTGTCACAGATACAAATTTTAATTTGGGGTTGGCGCAGTGGAAGACAGTGTAAGTACAGCAGTACTACTGGGACTTACAAGGGGGGAAAATGTCATACGTAGCTAGTTCTCCTTGAAGACAGCATTGGGCCAAGTCTTCATCCCTTCCCTGGGAGATCTCCTGCCGGGTGGGCTGGTGTGAGACAGTATGGAGGAAAGCTAACCTGAACAACTAGTGAAAGGGGCAGCTGCAGCCAGGTGGGTTGGCAGTGCCAGTAGAGGTGTTGCTGGGATCGGTAGCCACACTAGCAAGAGTGCAAGCTGATCACTGTGTTCTGCTACACAACAAGGGGCCTTGAGTTCCTGCCTGTAAAAGACCATTGCTAAATCTGACTGTGCCTGTCAGATTATTTTTCAGTGATCCAGCTGGAGGAGTGTCAAGGAGGCTATATATAGACTGTATATGGACTGTGTATAGGAAGGTGTCCCTGAAGATATTGCTAAAGTGTTGTTGCTGAAGCCAAGTGAGCATCCCATCATTTCCCATCCCCATCCAAGTTGTTAACCCTGAATAAACCTCAAAAATAAAGTCATAGACTGTTCTTTGCCTGTGAAAATTCAGTGTACCTGGCTGTGCGGGGCAGGGGATCCCAATTAAACTGTGGCTCTTTGAAAACCAACCAACTATGGCCAGCTTTATTGTGAGAATGTCCTCTTTCATCCATATGTCATTTCTAAGTTCTTAATTTTTTTATGAAAACTCCTTCACACTATAACCCTTTATATCAGGGATCTGCAATTAGCGGACCTCCAGCTGTTGCAAAACTACAAGTCCCATCATGCCTCTGCCTCTGGGTGTCATGCTTGTGGCTGTCAGAGTCTTGCTATGCCTAATGGGACTTGTAGTTCTGCAACAGCTGGAGGTCCGCTAATTGAATATCCCTGCTCTATATTAAGATCAGTTCATGGCGAAGGCATTATGCCATGAGGCTTCAGGCACTTCTACTCAACTATTATGTCACTTTAACACAGAAGTTCAATTAAGTCAGGAATATGGAAGAAGACAGGCAGATACAGTATGTATCCATCATTTCATACCATCAGGGAGGCATGTGATTGGTCCCAAATTGATACAGCCAATGTCTTTAAGAACTATCTTCAGCGTAAAGAAGAATAAGGAGTCCTGGAAGTGATGGTTTGGCCCTCATATAGCCCTGATCTCACCATCTCAATGTCTGTCTGGAATTACAGGAAGATACAGAAGACTTTGAGGAAGCCTACATCTTCAGAACATCTGTAGTTAGTTCTCCAAAATGTTTGGAACAACCTACCTGCCGAGTTCCTTCAAAAACTGTGTGTAAGTGTACCTAAAATAATTTATACTGTTTTGAAGGCCAAGGGTGGTCACACCAAATATTGATTTGATTTGGAGTTATCTTCTGTTCATTTGCTTTCCATTTTGTTCACTGATAACAATTAAGTATTAACACATCTGTAGCGCTCACCCCCGAAGGAGCTGCTGGTTATAGATTGGGATGGCGTTTTACCTCTGTGAGCGTCTAGGGGCAGCTGACGATGAGAGCAGCAATGATGGAATGTCCAAACGGCAGGTGTCTTTTCTTGTGCTTTATTTTACCCAACACAGCAAACAGTAAAACTTGAGGTAGATAGTAGAGATGTAAAATAAGGAGAAGTAGCAGATTCAGGCTCAACAGTATGGAAGCAGTCCTGCTTCCAATGACACTTTACTTTCGTCGCCACTCCAGCCGGAGTGGGTATAGTGTACCTGGACAGGCCTCTCACACCGACCTGGCAGCCAGGGTATCACTCGAAACTTTGAGAGGGACAGGCCTCTGCCACAGGCCTGGCCTCAGAACTTAGGCTATGGAGACTGTTCTCCTCAGTAAACTTCTTCTTGTCTGGATCTTTCTCAGGTAGTTTCAACTTGGTCACCGACTGACAGGTGGCTAACATCCGCCCCCTCAGTGTCCGGTACCTCAATCCCTGGTGGATTGTCTAGGCCCTGTTGGACCGCCAGCCTCTCATTGGCGCTCCTCAGACGGACTCCCCACTGAACAGCTATCTTGCTTGGGATCTCCTCAGAGTTTTGGCCCAGTCGATTACTGGAGCCCCGCCACAGCTTTAAATGTTCCGGGCCAACATGGTCCCGGAACCAGGAACACCGCGTGACACCGCGTGATGTGTGGTCATCCTGAAGGTGGGTGCCTCACCAGGAACAAGAACCCCGCCTAATGGCGTCTGCTCCAGAAGTACCCTCTCCCAGCATACCCCGCGAGGGAAAACCCCTCCCGATTGGCTGCTGGCCATAGACACCCTAGCCTGGCCTACACTGGCGCCACCTGTCGCGGCCGGGTGGTATAACACCACAGCAACAACAAAATGAGCCGACAGTACAGCCCAGCTGAAGCAGAGACCCAATTTAGACAAATCAACTGGATGAGAGCTAACTAACTCTCTCATCCCCCTTAAATTTAAGATAGCACCTGTACCTGAAAGTACACAGGCGCTACACATCTATTTCTGAAAGCATTCCTAATTTACAAAATATTTTCACACCTGCCAGGAAATTTACAGTTTTAGTACTCTATATCACCCTCACTCACACATCAGGCATGTGCCCTCACATAAATCATGCTCCCATCTAATTTCCCTCACCTTCCTACTTCTCTACACATCTGGGCATATGTCTTGTAATATTGGCCTACCTAACACCTACCCCAAAAACAGGCACACTCCTTTTTCTGGCAGCAGGCACAAATCCACACTCTTTAATTTATATTCCCTGATTCCAAGAACCAGTAACAAGTCTATGACAAACTCCCCTTTGGCCATGATCATTCTCCAATTCTTAAAGCGGAGTTCCACCCAAAAGTGGAACTTCCGCTCATCGGATTCCTCCCCCCCTCCAATGCCACAATTAGCAACTTTCGGATGTAGGGGGAACAGGATACCTGTCTTTGACAGGTATCCTGTTCCCTCTTCTGGGAGTCCGGGCCGATACCTGCGACCTATGATGTCAGCACGGGGGTTCCCTCCTCCTTCCCCGGCCGCCGGGCCGCCAGTAAGAGAGGGGATCGGGCCTCGCGCATGAGCAGTAGGGTTCCCGGTGTGAAGCCGAAAGGCTACACTGCCAGATACCCTTACCCGCAATGGCGGCGGCAGTACCTGACAGCTGATGGAAACATCAGCTGTGGGTGCCGACATCGCTGGACTCCAGGACAGGTAAGTGTCCATTTATTAAAAGCCAGCAGCTGCAGTATGTGTATGTGTTTGAAAGTGATAGGCTGAACGGTGTAACTCCATTTTTGTGGGGGGAAAAAATTGCAAATAATAAAAAAATTATATAGTGTATACAATTACAACTCAAGTCATATTGTAATTAAATGTTATTAAAAATTACCTTTTTTTAAAAAAAATGCTGTAATTTTGTGCCCCTTAAAAATCTAATGTCCTGCTTGAGTGGTTTGCTTACTGATTTTCCCAGAAGTGTGCAAGTCAGATTTTTGGCATCCCTGCAACAAAAATATAATTTTTGGTGAGTAACTCCCAAAGGGAAATCATGTCTAAAGGGATGCAGACCCTGCAAATTCCCTCATTAAAGCCCTGCAGGTGCAGCAGCTGACTGTTAATTAGAAAACCACTCCCATACAGATTCACCTAAGCACATGGACACGGACAGACAAACAAACAGCTATTCCTTCAGAATAACAAAAGGTAGGAATCTGCAACAAAGTTTGTTAAAATCATTGCAATGTACATAGATCACTCAGAGGGGAATGTTTGTTTTTTTATAGACCAAAGTGGATATACTCTTTTTTTTTTAAATTTGTATTTTATTTGAAAGACAAATACAAGACAAAGAAAACGACAATACAACTGTACTGTTTGCAACTTCACAGTAGTGAATGGTGGGCATCTTAGCGCCCCCATAGACCTAAAACAACAAACGAATAACAGTACAATTCCCACCAAGATGTAGTTCACCGGCAATGACGCCAGCGGAGGGGGGCCAAATCGGCCTCCACCAAACCTCCGCTGGCGCCCCGCCCAGCACACGCAACACTTCATGATACATGCTCTTTGCCAGGAGGGAAAAAGGATGTCCACATACCTACGTGGGCTCTCTTCACGTTTGCTAAATAATATAACCATAGGTTCAATGAGAGCAAACAAAAAAGGGAAAAAACAGCTTCTTAAACCATGCTGCCATGAGGCTACACTTAGATGAAGAGAAACTCAATGAGAGAAAAAGTTAAGTGAAATAATAGTGAGAGAGCAGTGCTAAAAGAAAGAGGGGGAAAAGAAGGGAGGGATCAGAGCATACCTGCGAGTTAGGTAGAATCCACTAAATCTGCATTGAGCCGGGTCCAGGGCCGAGCCATCCTCGTCTCAGGGCATCAAAGTGTCCCCTCCACCTGGGATCTAAGGGCTGGTTCGGCTAGTTCTAATATTGCCAGGTCTAGGCTTGAGGATACCTCCCCAGAGTCAGTCACATGCGCCACCCAAGGTGCCCAAACCACATTAAAGCAATCCAAGGTACCCTTACATGTCGCTATCCAGTGTTCAGCCTCTCTAATATCATTTACCTTGGCCACCCAGTCCTCCCTTGTCGGAACCTGCAAGCGTTTCCAGTAGATGGGGACTAAACGTTTAGCTGCGTTTTCTTGTATCTACTAATTGGGATTTGAGGGACGTGAAGGAGGAAGTGCGCTTGGGTAAGAGGGATGTCCAAGTCCAAAATCTCTTTTATTTGGAGTTTAATGTCTTCCCAAAAGGGCTTGATTCGAGGGCAGTCCCACCATATGTGTAAAAGCGTGCCTCTATGACCGCATGCTCGCCAGCACTGGTCCGACACTGAAGGATAAATACGTGCTACGTCAGCCGGCACCCTATACCAGCGCGATAAAATTTAATAATTCGTTTCTTGAGTTTTAGACTCCACAGAACTGGAGTGAGTGAGCCGGTACAGGTGTGTCAGCTGAGTTTGGGAGAATTGAAGATTTAAGTCTCTCTCCCAGACCCGTATGTGTGCGGGCTTGGGGTCTAAGGTGGCGGAGCCTAACAGGCGGTACATTTCAGAGACCAGGTGAGGGAGCTGATCATCTTCCACAAAAAAGCGTTCAAATGGTGTAAGGGATGTAATATCTCTGATAGAGTGGCCATGAATCTCAAAAAAATTGTGAAGTTGCCTATACCTCCAAAAAAGTATCTGAGAGCCAGTATGTCTGGCCTGTAAAGCTTCAAAACTGAGAAGTTTTCCGTTACTCATAAGCCTCTCGCAACTAACGTTATCTTCCTCTACCCAAGGGCCAAAAAATCCCATTTGCTCACCCAGGGGAAACCAGAGAAATCCACCCAGCGGAGCCAGTGGGGACACTGGGGGGTGGATATACTATTTAACATCTATTATCTTATTAAATACCTTGCTAACTTCACTTCTCTGATCTCTTTGCTTAGAAGACTGAGGCTTTGTAGCTTCTTCTTCCTATACAGCAGAAGGACAACAGAGCCCACACATCCATGCTTCTGTCCAGCTGTACTTCCTTGAGCCTACTGATGCTGTTAAAAGTCTTGCCTCGTCACTGTTAACCACTTTGTTCTCCTTTCTGATATATGCAGCCCTATGCATTGCTGGCACTGGAGCTGGACACACACCTAAATGGCACTGATGCCTGTATTGTACCACCAAAGATTAGTTGATGACCAAGTGCTGCCGCTAACGTTCCTGTCTCCCTAGGCTGCAGCCTATTTGGCCTAGTCTCAAGTCCAACCCCGGAAACAGCGATAGCCTAAATATCTGAAATAGCTGAAGTTTTGTTATTCTTGATAGGTTATCACAATGTTTTGTTATCCCTAATAGGGAAATGCAAATTGCAAATTTGCAATGATGACAACCACGTACAAAAACTTGGAGTAGTTATTTGAAAATTCTATTGATTTATGTTGTATTGGTGAAATGTGCTGCATACTGTACATACTGACAATTCTTATACACACACAAGCACACAAAAAAGTCTATAATAACCATAGAAATGCACAGCAGAAAAAATGCTTTGTGTATGTCCAAAGCATTAAGTAGTTCATTTCATTTCCTAAGGGGATAGTAGAGGGTTTACTCACATATTCTTTAGAGCCATTTATATATAGCTTGTGTTGGCATCAATACACGACATAGACATTTCATTGTACAACAGATGGTTTATTTTTGTATTTTTTCTCCCTCTCTCTCTTTTAAAGCTCTGAAGAAAAGTGCCCTCTGTTTATATGTTTATTATTGCAAGTTAAAAGGCTGCTGGCAGCAAGCTGCTCAAGCCTTTTCAATTAGTGCAGCTATCACATGCATTGCTCCTCTGCTATACAGTGGGCTAAATATTTTCACATTTGTTATGAAAGGTCATAAATTACGCTTGTCAGTAACTTATGTATAAATATATATGGTCATTCCTCTGGTTATTAAAAGCAGTTTTGATTGTGGAGCTTTGTGAGCTATTTTATGCCTTTTCTTTTACGAGGGCTTTGTTGTTAATGGTCTTGGACATAGTCAACAAAGTCATAACAGACATTTACTGTGAAAAAATATTAATTGAATCATTCATGTTTCCAGTATCCAATGTACAAGGATGACACTAGAAATTACTAGAACAGCAGGGCATTTTTAAATTTTTAATGATTGCATTTAAAAAAAAGAACACTAATGAACAATCTCAAGGAATCACATGCGTGAGCTGTATGAAACAGGTCATCATTTTGGAAGAGATTAGGATCAATTCACTAAAATGCAGGGGTTTATTTTATTTGGGCCTATTATTTATTAGAAAATAGTTTTTACTTTAGGTTCAAGAAACATACCAAAATATTGCATAGGCGTAGACATGTAATTTTTCAACATTAAATATTTATTTAACCAATAAAATTATGTAAATCTGTAGTTCAACTTTGAAGTATTATTTAATCCTAATATCAATGTATCATTATTCCTATATAAACCCAACCTGGCTTATGGTAACAAACTTACATAGTTTACATTTTTTCCCTCGTTCACTAAAACATGGTCTTTCATTGCAATATCCTTGCTGGAATGTGCCCATACATGTCTTAAAATTTAGCTGGTCGTTGCTGAACCACCTGAATTTTTATCCATCTGTGGGCAGCTTTACATTCACTTCCTGTACTGGGGACCACACAGAAAGTGGGAATAAGGCATACTCTATTTAACCGGATGTGGCCTTATAGTGTGTTACAAACACAAAAAAAAACATAAAATTACATAGGATGGGTCAGTTCGCCTGTTATTCGGCCCTCCCCATCCCCATCAAATGAGCTTTGATCTGCATATGATGCCAGTTAAGGAAACCTGACAAGCAGGGCTTTTTTTAGCAGGAACGTGGGGGAATGCAGTTCCGGCACCTCTAGCTCTGAATGTATGTAATGGCAAGGGTTGCTGGGGTGTAGTGGAGGGTCTATTGATGCTGGCTGCTGGGGGATCTATTGTTGCTGGAGAGGATCTATTTTTTCAGTGGAAGGGTCTATTGTTGCTGGGGAGGTCAGTTGTTGCTGGTGGGGGATCTACTATTGCTGCTAGCTGTTCAGAGTCTATTGTTGCTGAGGGTGCTCCCTTGTTGCTGGCTACAGGGGATCTATTTTACTTCCTATCATTAATAAATTACATACCAATTACTTAGCACCACAAATTGATACTTGGTTCTGTATCCATTACTGAGAGGTGGGTAGGGGGGGGACAAGGAACAGTGCTTAGAGGTGGGTAGGGGGTGGAACCAAGGAATGGTGCTCAGAGGTGGGTAGGGGGTGGAACCAAGGAATGGTTCTCGGAGGTGGGTAGGGGGTGGACAGAAGAGGTGACTCGGAAGGAGGGAGTTCCTGCACCTATTTTCTGAGAAAAAAAGCTCTGCTGACAAGTAAAATAAAGTTTTACTTTTTAATTTAAATAAAAGATGTTCCTATATAGACATGTGCAATTTTTTTCGTTACGAATACGTTTTCCGTAAATTTTCGTTATTTTAGTTGATTCGTTAACATACGAATGAACGAACGGTTTAGCGCAATTAATAACGAATAACGATATTTTCAAAATAACGAATATGGAAAACAACGAAGATACGAAAGAAGAAAGAAACGAAAACATAGAAAATACCGAACCCAAAAAAAAATAATTATTACGAAAAACAAAATGAACGAAAATGCAAACTTACTAATATTCGAAGACCGAAAAGAAAACAACCGAAATGCCGAACAAAGAATAAAAAACGAAAATCAAAACTAACGAAAAATAAATTACGAATCTTCGGAAAACGGAAATAAAAACAACGAAAATACGAAATAATGTAAATTAGCTTTCGTTAGTACTGAAATATTTCTGGACATTGACCAATAGCCATATATATATAAAAAGTATAATCAGCGCAATAAAACACACATATAGCAAGCAGCTGAACACTAGGATTCAATTAATAAAATTCCTGATAATAAATACAAGTAGGTAGTGCAGCGCTAAAAAGTCCAATATTAGAAAGTCCATAAAAGAATCTTCTCTAAAGTGACTGGTGATAAGTAAAATCATGCAGGTGCTGTAGCGTGGAATAAAGCAGAAACACCTCCACCGATGGTAGCAATGGCCGCTCACCTCACAGATATGACCCTCTGTTAGATTAGGTCATATACAGCAATCCCAGCAATCCCCTAAGGGTATCTCCAATGGCAAGGAAAATCCAGCAATGACACAAAGATCTCCAAAAGGATGGTCAGCAGTGAAGAATCCAATCTTGGAGAGATGCAGACTAGAATACTGCAATCACTGAGGAGCAAATGATATCAGCTGTGATGTATTTCAGTTATCTTGCAAACCTGGCCTGCAGGGCCCACTAACAGGCCAGGTTTGCAAGATAACTGAAATACATCACAGCTGATATCATTTGCTCCTCAGTGATTGCAGTATTCTAGTCTGCATCTCTCCAAGATTGGATGCTTCACTGCTGACCATCCTTTTGGAGATCTTTGTGTCATTGCTGGATTTTCCTTGCCATTGGAGATACCCTTAGGGGATTGCTGTATATGACCTAATCTAACAGAGGGTCATATCTGTGAGGTGAGCGGCCATTGCTACCATCGGTGGAGGTGTTTCTGCTTTATTCCACGCTACAGCACCTGCATGATTTTACTTATCACCAGTCACTTTAGAGAAGATTCTTTTATGGACTTTCTAATATTGGACTTTTTAGCGCTGCACTACCTACTTGTATTGACCAATAGCCACTGAGCGCTGTCCCTTTCCTCTGAAGAGGTTTGTTCCTTCCCCCAATGAGCTTCTTTCTCATTACCTCCTGGCTCCTTGTGTCTTTTTCTGTGTTAGACTGCAGTGCATCTAATTTCTAGATTTGTATTTGTAATCTCTGACATATTTTAGTTTTCTTCTACGTCAGACTTCATTCTAAACAGGGTGTGTGTGCTAACTAAGACAGTCAAGTCAATCACAGTAAAGTACGAATTACAAAATTACGACGAGTAGTGTGTCGAATAAACGTAAAATGTATTCTAACAGAATTACGAATGCAATAAAATCTACAAAAGTAAGTTTTTACAATCAAAGGAAATTAGACACGAAAATACGAATGATCATAAAGCAACGAAGATATATTTCTTACGAAAATACAAACGCGGCATGATGGAAAATATAATGTAAATGCGAATAGCAAAAACGAAAATTAAACCAACGTAAAAACGAAGGAACGAATAAAATCATTTTAAAAATACGAACGCGGCAGAATACAAAATATAACGAAAATACGAATCGGAAAACGGAAAAAAAAGTGTTACGAAAATATTAAAGAGTACGAATACGATAACTAACGTCTTACGAAATTACGACTCGTTACGAATCACGATAAACGAACAGAAACGAAACAGAAATAAACGAAAATTTTTGCTGTGCACATGTCTATTCCTATATAACCCCCTTATTATCCATAGTTTTCCCTAATCAGTCCTAACCGACTTCCTCTCTAAAGAAACAAACTTTTTTAAACCAACACTAATCAAAGTAGAAAAAAAGTTTCTTTGTTTTTAGCTTTGTTACATTTTAGGTCTATAGATTGCCTAAAAATTAAATTAAATTAAAAGATAATAGCACTAAATGCATTGCTTGTTCTTAAAATAAATAAATACATAAATAAAGATATACTGGGCCGGATTCAGAAAGAAGATACGATGGCGTATCTCCTGAAACGCCGTCGTATCTCTGAGTCCGGCCGTCGTATCTATGCGCCTGATTCATAGAATCAGGTTACGCATAGATATGCCTAAGATCCGACAGGTGTAAGTGACTTACATTGTCGGATCTTAGGCTGCAATTCCAGGTCGGCCGCTAGGTGGCGCTTCCGTATCTTTTACGCGTCGAATATGCAAATGAGCATTTACGCCGATTCAGAAACGAACGACCGCCCGGCACTTTTACGTCGTTTGCATTCGGCTTTTTCCGGCGGAAAGTTACCCCTGCTATCGGAGGGGTAATTGCGGCGTATCCTATGTTAAGTATGGCCGTCGTTCCGTGCCGAGTTTTGAATTTTTACTTTGTTTGCGTAAGTCGTTTGTGAATACGGCCGGACGTCCTTGCGACGTCATTTGGAGCAATGCACGCTGGGAAAATTTGCGGAACGGCGCATGCGCTGTTCGATCGGCACAGGGACGCGCCTGATTTAAATTGTACACGCCCCCTAGCCGCGGAAGTTGAATTCCACTGGGGGATTTACGATACGCCGCCGCAACTTTAGAGGCAAGTGCTTTTTGAATAAAGCACTTGCCTCAAAAAATAGCGGCGGCGTAACGTAAATCAGATAGGTTACGCGGATCTAAAGATCCGCTAACCTATCTGAATCTAGCCCTCTGTGTTTTTATTTTTTAAATGATTGTAAAGTCTTTTTTTTTTTTCAGGAGACGTTGAACAACATCCGTGTACATGAAGCCTAGACATCAAGTCATTTAAAAAATGATGGAGTATTGTGGTTGTAATACTTCCTTTGGTTTAAGTTACACAGTAACGGTGAAGAGGAAACTCACTGTATAATTCCCATGCAGCCATTCCTTACAATGTTTTGCTCTTGTGGAGTCCTGTAGACTGTAGTTAGTAGACTAATTATTACCTGTATGTTGTATATATATACCAATAATAAAGAAATGTACCTTCAGCAGCAAAGACTGGTGTGTAAACTATATGTTTTATGCCATCTGTGTCCTTTTGGGGAGCTTTCTCTTCCCCTGTCTTGTAGACAAAGCAGAAAGTGAAAGGAAATCATCAGTGTGAGGGAAATTCCCTCATAGACAGTTGCCATCAAAACTCTCTATAAGAAGATTTTCTTTGTATTTCTGTTCTGGTGACAACTCAAATGTTTGAGTCTTCTTTTGTTTCTAGTCCCAGTGACAGTAGTTACCGGGACAAAAAAAAATGAGAATGAATCTCTCAAGGGGGAACAGATCCAGTAGTAAAAACCTGGCATGGGTTCTAACCCCATCACCACTCCTTCAAATATGACAAAAAAAGTACGTTTCTGTAATTGATATACTTATGCCCTGTACACACGATCGGTTCGTCTGATGAAAATGGACCGATGGACCGTTTCCATCGGATGAACCGATCGTTTGTGGGCCCCATCGGTTATTTTCCCATCAGCGAAAAATAATAGAACCTGTTTTAAAATGTTCTTATGGTTAAAAAAACGATCGTCTGTGGGAAAATCTATCGGTCAAAAATCCATGCATGCTCAGAATCAAGTCGACGCATGCTCGGAAGCATTGAACTTAATTTTTCTCAGCACGTTGTAGTGTTTTACGTCACCGCGTTTGGACGCGATCAGATTTTTAACCGACGGTGTGTAGGCAAGACTGATGAAAGTCAGTTTCATAGGATATCTGATGAAAAAATCCATCGGTCCGTTTTCATCAGACCAACCGATCGTGTGTACAGGGCATTAAAGTGCTGTCTGTACCTATATCTAAAGCAGTGGTGGAACTATGAGGGTCACAAAGGTTGCACTTGTGACTGGGCCCTGGCGTTCCACTATCGTGGGGAGGCCCCAAGACCCAGCATCTCCCCTGCACCTTCCAGCTAGCAGTTTACTATGAAGTGGACAGGGGATGGGGGGGGCATCGTCAGCTCTGTGGTGCCCACTATACAGTATAGTGGGGAGAAAACTAACTGCTGGCTGGAGGGGCAGAGAAAGATCCGAGGCATTACGGAGCTGCTGATCTGTATGTGCAGAAGAGGTGAGGGGCCATGGGATGACTGAAGCTGCTCTTTAAATAGGTTTCTGAGATGTGCTGGGGGAGGAGGAATACAGAGGATACTGAAAGTACACTGTTGTGTGTGTTTGGAGGGGGGTACAGGTATGGTCTGGGGGTTGCAGGTGCGCTGGGGGAGGGTGTTAGGGCTGTGGGAGGTGCAAAGATGTGTGGTGGACTACACAGATGTGCTGTGAGGTACAGCAGCATGCTGGTGGTTACAGAGGCTTGCTGCGGTGTACAAAGGTGTGCTTGAAGCGATACAGATGCTGGGAAGTGCAGAAGTGTGTGTGGAGGGGGGTTACGGCGGTTTAGGGGGTGCGGAGATGTGCGACAGAGTACATAGATTTGCAGGGAGGGGGTTAAGGTGTGCTGGGGAGGGGCAGAGACATGCTGGGAGTTTTTCTGAAATGGGGGATATGGAGATGTGCTAGGGAATACAGAGAATGCTGGGAGGTGCAGAGGTGAGTGTGGCCATGGAGGGGGGTGGAGAGGTGTGCTGGGGACTGCAGAGGTGTACTGGGGGGTACAAGGCTTGCTGGGCATATGGAGGCATGCTGGGTGATAAAGAGGATTCTAGAAGGTTCAGAGGAGTGTGTGGGGTGTAGAAGTGTGCTGAGGAGATATGGCGGTATGCTGGGGGGAACCAATGATGCTGGGAGGTACAGAGGTATGTATAAAGGGGTGCAGAAATGTGCAAGGGGTACAGAGGTGTTCTAGGGACTATTGAAGAGTGCTAGGGGTACATGGTTTATTTGGGAGGTATAGAGATGTGTGGGGTGTATGGAGGCCTGCCTGGGGGGTTAGGAGGCATTCAGGGGTGTAGAAATGTGCAAAAGAGTATTGCATTAGGTGGCTCTTGCAGAACCATGCCCATTTTAAATGCCCCGCTCCTAATTATGATACATTCTCTATGTACAATGCCTGGCTCAACAAATAGTTAAAAAAAATGTATCCCTGAAAGTTTTTGGGAAACTATGCAGGAAGAGGGTCCATTGCAGAAAATCTGAAAAGGTCCTGCTGTATCACCGTAGTAAAGGGCCCCAGAACCAGTGGAAAGGGCCCCTGGGACCAGTGACAAGGGTACTTGGAGAGATGGAAAGGGCCCGGGACAAGGTCTGGGGGGCCCATCGTGGTTTCTTGCACTGGGGCCCTGAAGGTTCTAGTTACACCTCTGGTCTAGATCAATGGATAATTTACAATACTGTTACAAATGAAAACATTTGATAATTGTTTTAAACCCTTCCCGCCTAGCCCCAGCAACCCTTTAACCACGTAAGGACCGCCTCCTGCACATATACATCGGCAGAATGGCACAGGTGGGTACAGGCACATACAGGTATGTCGCTTTTAAGAGCCCAGCCGTGGGTCGTGCGCAATGCTAGCACATTATGGCTTTACCTTGCAGGTTGCAAACAAAAACAAAGTGCTTTAATACCAATTTAATATCAAAGTGGAATTCCAGTCAAAATGTTTAATTTATCCATGATTACTTTGTTAAATATCTTTAATTGAGTTATTAGTAATTTTCAGACTTGCTGATTGTCTAGTTTAAAAAGACTAATCTGAGCAATCAGCAGTCTTCTGTTTCTTTCCTACAACGGTTTGCCTGCTCAGCTGAATTTGACAGCTCTCAGGCACTTCCGGAACCCATTAAATGGTCCACCACATCCATCCCAGCCATCTGCAGAATATGCAGTTTAGCAGGGAAGCTGGTGGTAAGACATGAGCCACTACAAAGCTAGCACAGTGGCTCACCTCTCACCACCAGCTTCCCTGCTAAACTCTGCTATTCCAGCCACTTACCTGCCAAACTCTGCAGCCTTACATAGTCTCAGTGCAGGATGACAAGCCTTATCTTCCCTTACAGTTTACTAACCCTTTACTGCTAATTCAATTTCCACACTTAGATGTTTGTAGATTTGCAACCACCATTATAGTGACTTTTTATTATCCACCCACCTATTTGTTTAGCATTAAAAGACACCTATCAGCACAGTTATATAATGAGCAAAAGTTACCGGCGCAAAAAAAAACAATGACTATTAAATCCTGACTTTTTGTTGTTTTTGTTTGCTGCAATCAAGACTGCATGTCACCCTCGAGTGAAAATGCCAAAAAAAGAACAATAAATGGATTGCCCTAACCTCCAGTTTAGTGTATCCCTATTAAATACATCCACTCTGTGTATACGTGCTGATTATGGAAAGATATGGATTAAATATATGAATATATATTATGTAAACAAACATTCCCCAAGCAACTACAATTAAGTGTGCTGTGCTAGCTCACACTTTACTGTGAAAAAGTGCAAGTGCTGACTATAACAATTTGTTTTAAATTGTATACAACACAGTAAATGACAAATAACATATAATAAGTGATATGATAAATCACTCGACTTATTCCAAAAAATCCATAAACATTATATTAGAAAAAAAAAAATGTGCTCTATTATGTTGAATAGTCCCAGTGAGGCCCCGTACACACGACCGGATCTATCCGCTGGGATTGATCCGCGGATCAGTTCCAGCAGACAGATCCGGTCGTGTGAAGGCCCAAGCGGACATTTTCCAGCGGATAAAAATCCAGCCGACGGATTTTCAGCGGATAAAAATTTCTTAGCATGCTAAGAAATCTATCCGCTGGAATCTGTCCTTCGGCCTTATCCGGTCGTCTGTACAGACTCACCGGATAAGTCCGCCCGATCCCCATCCCTCGCATGCGTCGAAGTGATTCGACGCATGCGAAGGAGTATTTACCTTCCACAGTTGCGCACATCGCCGCGTCATCGTTGCGGCGACGGCGCGGCACGTCACTGCGTATGTTTTCCGCGGGGATTTTGATCTGATGGTGTGTACAAGCCATCAGATCAAAATCCGGAGGAGGAATGTCCGCTGGAAACGGTCCGGCGGACCGGTTCCAGCGGATATCCTCTCGTCTGTACGAGGCCAGCAAGAGAAAGAAACGCCCATCTTGGCGCCACATCGGCAGAACCACCATTTTCCTTGTGCAGAACGGATCGCGTGAGTGATGTCTGCCTCAATGGAGAATCCTATTGCTCCCGCTGAGTTGAGACACCCCATAACCTCACCGGGGGTGCTCTCTGTGTCCATCCAAACTGGAGTGCCCGTGACAGATACGGGCATTCTGCTGTCTACGAGAAGACAGTTTGTACTGCTGTCCTCTGGAGTTACAGAAATGTTGGGCTTGGCCTTCTATCAATGCCGGGAGCTGGCTGTTTGCCTTTTACCCTTCGCCCGATGCCAGAGATGTCGGGCATATTTGTTTGAAGTGACACCATCTGTTGGTCTCCCGAGATAGTACCGGGTTGACCGCTCCTCGGGGTCGGTTATCACGGAGGAAGAGGCCCTGGGGCCTGAATTCTTTTCGTCCAAAGGAGTGGAAAAATCGGGGACCGTGACCGCAGAACTTGTCGCCGTCCCGCCTACCCCCGAGACTGTTATGGAGGATATCCCTGCTCACACCGCTTCCGCTCGATGTGTCGTTATCGGGGTGAGACCCCTTGAGCAACCTAGTTTCGGTGGATGGAAGCTACCGCATTGCCCGGGCTTGGCAGTTCCCCCGCCTTAGGGACGAAATTACCTCCCTGCCGGAGCGGAGGATTCCTCGGATTTCGAGTTCTGGTCGTTCGGTTCCCAGATGGATGGCGGCGATCTCCCCGACTATCTTTTTGAGCCTTGGTTCCCCGAGCAGCAGGGCTTTGGGGGATTTCGGGCCTCCAAAGGGAAGAAAAAGAAGAAGCGCTCTACCCGGCGCGCACCCTGTGAGTCTGGCGTAATATGCCCACCTTGAGGAGCTGGTGAGTCTGTTGCTGTGTTTTTTTTTCTCACCGCTCCTCCAACCTGTGATGTGCCAGTCCTATGCGGGCGCCCGATGTTTGCGTTGCCAGGCCCTTTTTGTGTGACTGAGTGGGTGTGTTGCCTGGCCTACTTACTTTGAAAGAAGTTTGGACAAGGGTTTGCCCTGTTCAGTTTGTTTTTCTCCAAGTTTCCCCTTTCCCCCTACTCCACCAGATCCACATTGACATTTTTGTGAAGAACTCTTGGGAGGGGTTGGGTTCAGTCAGTTAGAGGGGGTCCTTGCCAACTTCTATGCAGCCATACTGGAAGACTCCACAAGAAAGGAACTGTTCTACCTTTTTACTTCCCCTTTGCTGCTATTTCTTGCACTTGAACTGAACTGCCGCAGTATCAGCGCACAGACCGCTGTAAAAGTGTGCTTGTAAGACCGCTGGGTGAATACGGTGTGACAGAAAGTATTGCAACAACTGCCATTTTATTCTCTATGGGTGTTAGATTGGGGGTTCTAAGTAATTTTCTAGCAAAATAAATGATGAACTTGTAAACAACAAGATTGAAAAATAGGCCCGGTCTTAACCACTTGAGACCCGCGCTGTAGAAGAAAGACGTCCACAGCGCGGCTCTCAACTGCCGGATTGATGTCCCTGGACGTCCTTTTATTTTCATTGTGCCCGGCACATCGCTGAGATGCCGAAGCGCGTGCCTGGCGGCCGCGATGTCCGCCAGGTACCCGCGATCGACAGTGACAGAGCAAGGACGGGGAGATCTGTGTGTAAACACAGAGCTCCACGTTCTGTCAGGGAGAGAGGAGACCGATGCTGTGTCCCTTGTACATAGGGACACAGATCGGTCACCTCCCCCAGTCAGTCCCCTCCCCCCACAGTAAGAATCACTCCCAGGGAATACATTTAACCCCTTCCTCGCCCCATAGTGTTAACCCCTTCCCTGACAGTCACATTTATACAGTAATCAGTGCATTACTATAGCACTGTTCGCTGTATAAATGTGAATGGTTCCAAAATAGTGTCAAAAGTGTCCGATGTGTCCGCCGCAATATCGCAGGCCTGACAAAAATCGCAGATCGACGCCATTACTATTAAAAAAATAAAAAATAAATCATAAATCTATCCCCTATTTTGTAGGCGCTATAACTTTTTCGCAAACCAATCAATAAACGCTTATTGCGATTTCTTTTTTTACCAAAGAAATATAGAAGAATACGTATCGGTCTAAACTGAGGAAAAAAAATTTTTTTTTTTTTTTTAATTGGGATATTATTATAACAAAAAGTAACAAATTTTGTGTTTTTTTCAACATTTTCTGTCTTTTTTGTTTATAATAAAAACCGCAGAGGTGATCAAATACCACCAAAAGAAATCTCTATTTGTTGGGAAAAAATGATAAAAATATAATTTGGGTACAGTGTTGTATGACCGCGCAATTGTCATTCAAAATGCGTCAGCGCTGAAAGCTGAAAATTGGTCTGGGCAGAAAGGGGGTTTAAGTGCCCAGTAATGAAGTGGTTAAAGTAGTTAATGTTCTCATGAATGAAGATACACAAGCATACTTATTGATGAGAGAGCACTGAGCGGGGAACCTATGATTAGCTCCTCCCATCCTGTATACACCCACTGGCTACACAGGTACAGTGTCACTTATGGAAATGATGTCACTAGCCTTCAGTAACCACACCCACTTGCTGCTCTTTGACCCAGAAGGGAGAGGGATTAAAGACATGTAACAGGCAACTGATACTGCAGAATATAGGTATAAAAAATTGTATTTTTTTCATTTTGAGACATACTGTAAGGCTGAACTTAGCTTGAATTGCAAGAGAGAATTTAAGTATTAGGCCCCGTACACACGACAGAGTTTCTCGGCAGAATTCACCGAGAAACTCGGTCAAAACCCGGATTCTGCCGAGAAACTCTGTCGTCTGTACAGTTTTGGATCGATGGAGCCGCCGAGGAGCTCGACGAGAAAATAGAGAACATGTTCTCTATTTTCTCGTTGTTCTATGGGAGAAGGCGGCCCGCCGAGCTCCTCGGCGGCTTCATCCCAAAACTCGACGAGGAACTCGACGTGCCAAGCACGTCGAGTTCCTCTGTCGTGTGTACGGGGCCTCAGGCTTTCCTTCCACTTTAATGTTTTAATGTTTTAAAATAGTCATTTTAATAATGTGAAGAGAATAAACACATAAGGAAAAGATGGTACTTTACAACCAAACAAAGCAAATCAATACTGTCAGCATGTTTCCTAGAGCTAGCCAAAAATGGATAAATTGTGTAATTATATTTGACTCTGTTAATGAATGCACAGCAAGCAGAACGTGTGCCAAATTGTGATAAAAAAGAATAAAAATGTGTCGTGGCTGAAAAAGCACAGTTTATTGTAAGCCTCTTAAATTATACTGCTCCTGATAATAGCAATTGCATATCAATGAACACGTGAAGGAAGCTGGCTAAAAGACTGCAGGAATACTTAGGAAAAAAAGTCTTTTGATATGAAAATAATGTCCGCCAGACAGCGAAAAAAAAAAGGCTTAGGCTTGCATGAAACTGCTTTTTCTTTTGGTGTTTAGGATCACATGTGGTACTTTACTGAGTCTTAAAAGGTCTGTTGCATGGGTAAAAAGGTCATCCTTCCTAAAAGCCATATTCAATTTTGCATAGATATTAAAAAATGTATGTATATACTTTATAGGCAGGTTGCCTACTGTGTTAATGCTAGCTAGACTAGTGGAGCTGCCCAGGTTGAGGGGGGGGGGGGGGTTTACTCTGTTATGTTCACACTTTGTAAGCTTTTGGGGTTCAGTCTCCTGTCCTGTGAAATATAAAGGGCAGAGGTTTGGATCTCAAACAACGCTGTATCCTGGCTTAGGCCAACAAGACCCAGGCCTAGGGAAGCACCTTGCAGGGGGGCAGCACGGAAAGAGTCCCCGCCGGATTGCACTACACTGTTAGTGTAGCTCCAGTCTTATGGGCGATCTGGGCTGAGAGGCAAATTAATCTAGTGCCCCCATAAAGCGTCTGCACTGCTTCTGTTATGTAAGCGGCCGGCCCTCTGCAACTGTAGGGGGGGGGCGCTACTTCTGATTTTGACTGTCCTATCATCCTGGACCACAAACCTTCCTCACTGTGCTATATGTTTTCTGCTGCACCATTGGCATGGTTATATATTCTTAGTCCTCTCCATAAAATTATCAGAAATTTGTGCTTAACGTAGAACTATAGGCAAGTAAGAGAGGGTTTTAGCCTCTGTCAGTTTATTTTTTACCATCCCTGTCCCATTGCAGAGATTTCCCTTCACTTCCTGCCCCTTAGCCAAACAGGAAGTGAGAGGAAATCTATGCAAATTAAGGGAATTCAATGCCCCCCAGGCCCTAAGAACTAGTGTCCCCACTCAAAAATGTCAGGGCGGGTCTTAAACAGCAGGGGGTGTGGCCTTGACAGAAAGGGGTGGGTCATATTTAAATTAGGGGGTGCACGAGTTTAGTCAGGCCTAGGGCAGCACAAAACCAAAATACACTACTGATCTCAAGGACATTGGGTCAGTGAACAAAAAGGACAGGATTTTACCAGACACTTGTCCTGTGATACTGAGACTTGCAGTTCTTCTATGGAGCACTGGCTTTTGGAATTCACCCAAGTTTTGAACTTCTCCCACGAGTCTTGCTAGTTATGGCCTTCAACCACAAGGACTTTACCTATATAGTTACTCTAAGGCAGCCACTATTAGCATTAGATAGGTAAAGGACATGGGGGTCTGAGTCTACAACAGCCTGTAACAGGACACATAGGGGCTGATTTACGAAATGATTGTGGCGCATCGGCGTGCGCAACAGGCGTTTTGGTATTTACGAAAATATGTGCGCCGGTAACACATCGCTATTCCCCATTTACTATTAAGCACTCGGCGCACGGGAGGAGGCGCACAGTGCGCCACTATGGACATGGCGCACGGCATCTGCAAATCGAGATTAAAAGAAGCTGGAAGTGACAATATTATGGGGTGATGTGGGGTGATGTGAGAAAGTGTAGTAACAACTGCCCAAGTAACAAATATGGCCAAAATAGAATGAGAAAGTAACTTTTTTCAGAACCAGCCGCAGCGCCTGCAAGTACGTTTAGAACTGTGGGAGGTTTATTTGTGCACTGCGCATGCGCTAGTGGCATTTGCAGCCATTCAAGTGCGCCTTTTCACTACGCCGGCAAAATCTTGATAAATATCAAGTAGCGTAACTGCATTTGCATAGGTTGAAGAGGTGCACCTGTAAACCTGCCTTTTTTTTATGCTGATCATGAAGGGAAACTCTGCGCCAAATTTTAAGTAAAAAACCGGCATGAGTTCCCCTTCAGGAGCATACCAGGCCCTTAGGTCTGGTATGGATTTTAAGGGGAACACCTATCCCGAAAAAACGGTGTGGGGGTTCCCCCAAAATCTGGAGAGGAGACCATCCCTTGCTAGAGCCTGGAGACCATTCATCGCAGGATACCGACAGCGTTGGAGTGGAGACCGAGAGTGGATTACCACCGCTTGAATCTTTTTTTTATCTTTATTTTTAATAAAGGACTTATCCCAACGGTGTCTGTGTGTTTTTTTTTTACAATTTTTTAAATTTTCTTTGTGAAAAGGTAGGGGTGCAATGTACCCCTTACTAATTCACATAGTGGGGGGAGCCGGGATCTGGGGGTCCCCTTTGTTAAAAGGGGTCTTCCAGATTCCAATAAGCCCCCCTCCCGCAGACCCCCACAACCACCGGGCAAGGGTTGTGGGGATGAGGCCCTTGTCCCCATCAACATGGTGCTTTGAGGGGTCACAGACCCCCAAATCATCCTCCCCATGTTGAGGGCATGTGGCCTGGTACGGTTCAGGAGGGGGGGGCGCTCTCTCGTCCCCCCTCTTTTCTTGCAGCCTGCCAGGTTGCGTGCTCGGATAAAGGGTCTGGAATGGATTTTTGGGGGGAACTCCACGCCATTTTTTTTTTAATTTGCAGTGGAGTTCCCCCTATAATCCAAGACCTGAAGGACCTGGTAATTGAATTTGGGGGGAACCCCATGCATTTTTTTTTTTATCAATGACTTTCAATTACTTTTTTCTGTATTTCTGGGAGCCGACAATTCATTGTAGCCGTAAGTGCTTTTAAATAACTTTTTTTCCTTCAGAAATTACATTTTGTGCAGGGACAGTTCTAAGCACGGGAAACAAGCGCTACTTTACATACTATACACCCCCCCCCCCCCAGGTACGAAATTTAAAGGAATATTTCACTTTTATTGTTTCACTTTAAGCATTATTAAAATCACTGCTCTCGGAAAAAACGTCCGTTTTTAAAACTTTTTTTGCATTGATACATATCCCCTGGGGCAGGACCCAGGTCCCCAAACACTTTTGACACTTGACAATAACTTGCATATTAACCTTTAAAATTAACACTTTTGATTTCTCCCATAGACTTTTAAAGGGTGTTCCGCAGCTTCTACTGTTTACATATTTATTATTGCATTGCGCCCGTCTGCTGTGCCAGTTCACACGCTCAATTAATGATTTATCCGAGGCACCAATTAAGGTATGAATCGGCGCAGCGCATTGTTCATAGTAAATCTGTCCCTTAGTGTTCTAGTACCATCACAGCAACAAAAGGTTAACTGCAACCAGTCATTGGTGTGGTACTTGGTAAGGTGACAAGTTCTCTGGTATCAAGGGGACCTGGTGTTACAGCTCCCTCCTTAGCTGTCTGTCTCTGCCATTCCCTGGGAGCAGACTAACATTAGGGAGAGTTATAGCCTTATCAATGGGTATGGAGAAGCAAGGGTTAAGTGAGCATGCATAAGGACCACGCTCTGTGCTCGGCAGGACCCCATTCTGCTGCTGGGAGTAAGGTGGCAGGGTGGCAGGGTGGTAGAGCAATGGACAATGCACAGACTTATTGTTTTGCTACCTGTTTAATACAACCCATCCATTGCAATGAGCTGATAAGTTTATTCAGTAGGGGAAGTAGTGAAAGACCTTGTTCTCCTGGGACAGGTTTACAGCTTGAATAGCTACAACTGCTACGACTGCTTTATTGTTGCAGTGTAGTCTGTCATTTTGAGTATTATTGTTTACAGGTTCCTTTTATACACTTATATGACCAGACTTCTTGAAGTCAAACTCATGGTCACTTCAAGGATAGCCTGTAAATGCTCTCACTGCATGGTCCATGGTCCCTGGTGTGACGAGATCCTTCCTCGCCCAGGTCCTGCTCTCCCGACACTCCTCTGCTACCAGTGAGTCAGCTTGCAGATTGCAGCGTCTGATGGTCCAGTCATCCAAGGTTCCGGGGTCCGAACTACAGCTATGTGCCATTCAGACCCATTAAGAACAAACACCAGGCAGGCTGTATGTAAGTTCAAGCAGGACTCTTTATTTTCAAATACACAGCACACTTTTATACAGAATTTGGAACATCCCACTCCCAACAACCGCTTTCCTATTGGTCAATTGTAAAGTATCCAGTCTTCACTCAAGTCCTCCTTGACCATGCAAATGAGGACTTGAAATAGTCAACAGGGATTGGTTCAATAGCTTGGATAGAAAGACTTGTGTATTGAGACAGAAGCCCCAGGGGGTAATCAATGTACATAATAACCCGGTCTACTTAATTACTACCTCTGAGAGGTTACATTGCTTTAGACAATAGAATGCTAATTCAATGCTCCTGACAGGAGGCTTCTGACCTTTAGAACAGTACAAAGGCACTTAGCATAAACACTTACATCTTCAAACGGGCTGTCTCCGACAGAAGACACCCACACCTGATAATCACAAAGGCTTTAAACAGGCTTATCACATAATGGAAATGTCTCAATATAGCTCAGTAACCACTCCATTACTCCAAGGTCCATGACATTACTTCCCCTGGGAAACAGTCCAACAGCCGCAGTGGGACCCAAACGGGTCAACTCGAGGATGTTGGAAAAGTAGTCTTAAGGTTCCAGGACTGTCCGCTGGGATGACCCATCTGCCTTCCTGTTTTGAGGTCCTGGCCCATAATCGGATGGCAAGAGGCTCACATTCAGTCCTCTCCAAAAGCCCCTGTCCCGGCTAGGTCTGTCACACATCTCCCCCTTTGGCAGGAGACTAACACTGGGAGAGACCCCAATTCCGGTACCCACCCAGTACCCCAGATAACTTGTCCCAAACAGAGCATTACTCACCCAGCCAATCTCTGCCTCTCTCAGAGAACACGCCTGCCGCTGGGGAGAGGCCTGGACTGGCCCTTCTCCCTGGAGTCCTTTCAGCCGCTGGAGAGAAGACAGGGTGGCTGGGCTCAGTTCATCATGCCGTTGGGAATATGGGCCAACTGGCCACCATTCCTGGGGTATACCAGTGGAGACTGCAGTCCCATCCACTGATGCTAGGTAAAAATCCCCCGGTGCTTGCAAAGCAAAGCCGACATCCTCCTGTCTCAGTGCCGCACCATGTTCTGGGGTTGTGTCCGTGGAGATCGGAGTCCCATCCACTACCACAGGAACCCCCTCTTCTGTTAGTTGAGAGCAGAGGCCCAGGGCACTCTGCTCTGATGCCAGCTCTTCCGCTGGGCTGCTGTGAGTGGAGACCACAGTCCCATCCACCGATATCCGCTCAAGCTGTAGTGGGGTGTAGCCGCCAGTAGCATCCTGTCCTGCTGCCAGTGATTCAGCTGGGAGTACGAGCTTTACCACCTCAGTTTGTTGCTGGGGAGGGGGGCCAACCGCCCCGGCTCCCTGGAACTCCACAGTTGGTCCCGGTGCGGGGCAGAGATGGCTAGCACTCCGCCCTGTTGCCAGCACTTCTGCTGGAGGCTCCCCAGGTTGTTCTTCCTCAGCAGAAAAGTCTATCAAATCCCCTGTCTCTACAACTGGTGTCTGGGGATAGAGGTTCACCATCTTCTGTCCATGGAACCCAGAAGATGCTATAGGTACTGAGCAGAGGTTAGCAGAGCTCGGCCCTGCGGTCAGTACTTCAGCTTTGGGAATGGCCATCTCCAGATTTTCCACTGCCGATTCACTGGCATACTGCTGGACAGGCACAATCCTCCATTCAAAATCATCCCATGCAGAAACCGGATCATCAAGGTCAGTCAGCGCTTGCTGCATCCGCCATAAGACCTCCGGGTCCATAGCTACAGGGGCAGGTTGGCAAAGCCCACTGTTACTCTGCCACATTGCCGATTCTTCAGCCAGGATTTCATCACTGTCAGCTGATATTTCCTCAAAGTTCCATGTAAAGGGAACCTCACCCTGCTGCTGAGCGAAGTCTAGCAGCTGTTTGTAGGCGATTTCCAGTTCCCATTCCTGAGCGGCCAGGAATTCCAAATCTTCCTGTAACCAGTGCACTTC
Organism: Rana temporaria; assembly: GCF_905171775.1. NCBI lineage: Eukaryota > Metazoa > Chordata > Amphibia > Anura > Ranidae > Rana > Rana temporaria. The sequence continues at coordinate 260,061,697 of NC_053489.1, read as the reverse complement.
CGGGACATTCAGTCTTCGCTCTCTGTGCTCCATTATTTCCTCCCAACGCCACTCCCGATCGCTCCCAAAGTTGGGATCCCTGGACATCCTCCAATACAACAATCCCAGGCCATCATAGCCAAAGCCTTCCGTGGGGCTGTCATCCGCTGACCACGGGCACTCTTGGACTACATACCACCGGAGGGCTCTGTAGCTCTCGTCCAACCGCATCTCTGCCCGGATCAGCCTGCTTAACTCTGCTGTCAACTCCTGCTTCGGTTGTTCCCCTAATAACAGCATTCTTACTTCATACTGTGACCAGTACCTTACATGGATGGAGGGGAGAGCTTTTCCCTGGTGTCGCTGCTCACGGGCTAGCGCTTCTTTCCAGAGTTCGCAGCGGATCGAATCAGACCATCCAAGGAGGACCTCCTCTGATACTGGTCCTCTGCGCTGTATCTGCTTCTCTCGCAACCTCCTGCTGAATTCCTCTTCCATGGTTACTGGTATCTGTACCTCTCCTCTTCTTTCCTTTGGTGCTGCTTCTTTAGGCGTTGTCACCGATCGCCGTATTTCTGCAATTCTCAGCTCCTGTTGCCGCTCTCGTTCTCTCTGTTGTCGCTCTCGTTCTCTCTCATCCTGCCGCTGGAGGTCTCTAATGGTATTCTGTATGGCGGTCTCTGATGGGTTCGCACCATATAATGCCAACCGCTGTTGAACTCGCTGCTGGAACAAGTCTTCAACTGACCGGGGTCCTGCATCACCATCCCTCTGATCCATCTCGGCTAGCGCAATGATCAGGGTGGCCTTGTTCTTCCCACCGGTCCCTCCACGGCTCTCAAGCAAGTCTTTTAGCATGGTTCTCCTGCAGGCTGCATAGCTGGTCATTCATGGTGGTGGTTTGGAGTTGTCCCAGTAACTGGAGAGCAAATCCCACCGCTGCCAACCAATGTGACGAGATCCTTCCTCGCCCAGGTCCTGCTCTCCCGACACTCCCCTGCTACCAGTGAGTCAGCTTGCAGATTGCAGCGTCTGATGGTCCAGTCATCCAAGGTTCCGGGGTCCGAACTACAGCTATGTGCCATTCAGACCCATTAAGAACAAACACCAGGCAGGCTGTATGTAAGTTCAAGCAGGACTCTTTATTTTCAAATACACAGCACACTTTTATACAGAATTTGGAACATCCCACTCCCAACAACCGCTTTCCTATTGGTCAATTGTAAAGTATCCAGTCTTCACTCAAGTCCTCCTTGACCATGCAAATGAGGACTTGAAATAGTCAACAGGGATTGGTTCAATAGCTTGGATAGAAAGACTTGTGTATTGAGACAGAAGCCCCAGGGGGTAATCAATGTACATAATAACCCGGTCTACTTAATTACTACCTCTGAGAGGTTACATTGCTTTAGACAATAGAATGCTAATTCAATGCTCCTGACAGGAGGCTTCTGACCTTTAGAACAGTACAAAGGCACTTAGCATAAACACTTACATCTTCAGACGGGCTGTCTCCGACAGAAGACACCCACACCTGATAATCACAAAGGCTTTAAACAGGCTTATCACATAATGGAAATGTCTCAATATAGCTCAGTAACCACTCCATTACTCCAAGGTCCATGACACCTGGGATCTAAATTAACATTGGTGATCAACTGAAAAACAAAAGTCCACTCATTATAAAGGTATGTTACAGCTTAATAGGTGTCTATTTTAAAATGTTATAACTAAAATATTTATGTTTTTATGTTACTGGAAAATAATAATAGATATAAATGTAAATACATATTTCAATAGTAGCTGATTGCTCCTTCCTTTAGAACAGATGTCAGTTTACTTTTGTACAGAAAAGATTACAGAAAAGTTTACAGAAAAGATGTCAGTTTACTTTTTTTTTACAATTTTATTAAAACTACTTAATTAGTAAGCAATAAAAATATAACAATCACTATTTTCATTCATGTGACTGTAATTTTCAACTCTCACTGGCTGTGATTGTGGAAAATAGTTGTAATTTTAACAAATAATTGCCAATAATTCTTACTGAATAGACCTTAAAGCCTGTTATTGATGGCTGACTTACATTGATGTAGATGTGAGCATGAAAGTAATTGCATGCACATAAGCTTTAGCACTTAAAAATGTCTTGAGTACTCCCCATGGAAGCTATAGACCTTTTTTGTTAACATACTGTATTCAAACAGTGCCTACAGAAAAGGGTGATATACCTGTACTTACATAGTTACATAGTAGGTGAGATTGAAAAAAGACACAAGTCTATCAAGTCCAACCTATGTGTGTGATTATATGTCAGTATTACCTTGTATAGCCCTGTATCTTGTGGTCGTTTAAGTGCTTATCTAATAGTTTCTTGAAACCATAGAAGCCCCCCCCCCTCCGAGACCACAGCCTGTGGAAGGGAATTCCACATCCTTGCCGCTCTTACAGTAAAGAACCCTCGACGTAGAGTTAAACCTTTTTTCTTCTTACTTTAATGAGTGCCCACGTGTCTTGTTAAACTCCCTTCCACAAAAAAGTTTTATCCGTATTGTGGGGTATGGTATCTGTAAATTAAAATCATATCCCCTCTCAAGCGTCTCTTAAATAACAGTGTCAATTTGCTGTCCCCTCAAAATAACTTAACACAGCCATTAATGTCTAAACCTCTGGTAACAAAAGTGAGTATACCCCTAAGTGAAAATTTCCAAATTGGGCCCAATTTGACATTTCCCTCCCCAGTTGTGTTACAAGGTCTCAGGTGAGAATGGGGAGCAGGTGTGTTAAATGTGGTGTTATTGCTCTCACACTCTCATACTGGTCACTGGAAGTTCAACATGGCACCTCATAGCAAAGAACTCTCTGAGAATCTGAAAAAAAGAATTGTTGCTCTACATAAAGATGGCCTAGGCTAAAAGAAAATTGCCAATACCCTGAAATTGAACTGCAGAATGGTGGTCAAGACCTTACAGGACAGGTTTCACTCAGAACCTGATCGACCAAAGAAGTTGAGTGCACATGCTTAGAGTCATTTCCAGAGGTTGATTTGGGAAATAAACGTATGAGTGCTGCCAGCATTGCTGCAGAGATTGAAGGGGGGGGGGGGGGTCAGCCTGTCAGTGCTCAGACCATACACCGCACACTGCATCAAATTGGTCTATATGGCTGTCATCCCAGAAAGAAGCCTCTTCTAAATATGCACAAAAAAGCCCACAAACAGTTTGCTGAAGACAAGCAGACTAAGGACATAGATTACTAAAACCATCTCCTGTCTGATGAGACCAAGATAAACTTATTTGGTTCAGATGGTGTCAAGCCTGTTTGGTGGCAAGCAGGTGAAGAGTACAAAGACATGTGTGTCTTGCCTACTGTTTTCAGTGTTGTCACATGAAAAGATATCATAAAATATTTACAAAAATGTGAGAGGTGTACTCACTTTTGTGAGATACTGTGTATACCACTACTTCAGTTTCATGAGAATAGAATCAGGTGTTCCCGTTCAAGTACCATCGATTAGAATCTCCTTATGGCATATACCGGTGAACCTGCTTAAAGCAACACTTTTCCGCCGACTCCTTCAATTTTACAATGGGGAAAGCTTTTCTGTATTGTTTCCTCAGAAATTGGCCAACATTTGTACAGTGTTTGGCCAAATATATATAAACCTAATTTATAATTCTTAAACCTACACCATGCTGTGTATAATAGCACAAATTTGAAAATACAAAAATTGAAATTGAAAATATTTTATATATAGACCCCAATGGCACGTTGCTGCTGCATAAATGTGTTACAAATTATATTTGTAAGTATAAACATAGTTAAATAAAATGCCACAAATGAAATCCTGTGTAAAATAAATCTCAGTGAAATAAACCATGTGACACAGTGTAACCAAAATGTGTCAGATGATCTAATCCATGAGTCTTTGAGCAATCCACAAGTAAAAAATCAACACAAAAAATCCAAAGAGATTCTAGTGAGCCAATCCTTAATCCAGTGCTCAGTGCCTTCACCACCCTCCAGATAGACACTCATTACTATGATATGCCTCTCTCGATATTAGTAATTATTTATTTTTTTACTTCTGCAATTGTCCATTAGACAATTATTATTTACTTTTTTCTTTCTGTATATCTGCCAGATAGTTATATAAAACAAAATATTCCCAATAGTGTGATATAATCAAAATATATTATATTTAATAAAAATAAATGCACTTAAAGGGTCACTAAAGGAATTTCTTTTTAGCTAAATAGCTTCCTTTACCTTACTGCAGTCCTGGTTTCATGTCCTCATTGTTAGTTTTTGCTCTGATGTTGCTGTAATTCTTCTCTGTTCTGGACACTTCCTGGTTGTCTGTTTCCTGATGAAAAAAGTCATGGGAGCTTCTCTCTGTGGTCACTAACATGCTCGCCCCCGTCCTTTGGACTACAGCAATGCGTCAGGCTAGCTCTCTACGTGATCCAGAGACTTCAAGGAGGTGTGAGCAGTGTGTGCCTAAAACCCCACAGCGCCTCCTCCCTTTGTTGCTGCTGGCTTCTATGGCTCTGTATGGCTGTGTGGGTGGGTTTCAAAGCATGAATATTAATCGTTGGGCGGTATAGTGGGAGGTATAGTGGGCGGTTTATTCCAAAACTGTGAACGAGCTATCATGCCTGTTTTTTCAAACTGAGCATGCGCGATGCGCAAAGGATACTGGGAAATGTAGTTCAATGCACTACGGCGACGTCAATCACACGAACGAGCGCAGAGATACAGGAAATGAAAAGAAGAAACAAAACTCGAAACCACAGGTAGATTAGATGATAGAATTAAATAACTTTTTAAGCGGTTTTAAAAGGAATGATTAAACTATTCTGTCTGTATTCATTGCAGACAGACATTTTAGCCAAAAATTTTTTTTCCTTTACAACTCCTTTAAGCCGGCCAAGAGATACAAACCATGTACGGCAGGCTGAATGTATCCAAATTGATTGATTGTGCAACTTGGGTACAACCAGCCTGCCAGATTTTACATGCAATTATTGCAAGCTGTTATAGCCACTAACAATAATCACTGTCTTCTCCTAATGTTCCAATGCCCCCCCCCCCCACTAGGAGAACACAATAGATTGACAGGAGGTGTCCCTTGTCAACACTGTCTGTGTTGATAGGGGAATCAAGCAAGGTCGTCTATGGCCGGCTTTACATAAGAAAGGTAAATACAGAGCTTCTCACTGAATACCGCTCAGCCGATAGTGTGAGATGACTGTAATCCATTTGCATAGTATATAGCCAGCCACTCTGCAAGAGCTCATCTCCTAAAATCTCCTTAACCTCCCTGGCGGTAAACCCGAGCGTGACTCGGGGTTGGTTTTTCATGTTAGGATCGGTAACCCCGAGTCACGCTCGGGGTGGACGTGCAGAGTGTGCAGCGGCGCGGCTTACCTTCTCGCTGGATCCACAGGCAAGTTACTCACCTTGTCTCTGGATCCAGCGATGCCACCCCGCTGTGTGAGCGAGCGGGACCTTCTCGCTCGATTCACAGTCTCCCCATGTGCCGCCGATCTCTGTTCCCTGCGACGTTACGACGCACGGGAGCGGAGAACAGCGCCAAATTCAAAAAAGTAAACAAACACTTTACATACAGTATACTGTAATCTTATAGATTACAGTACTGTATGTAAAAAATACACACCCCCCTTGTCCCTAGTGGTCTGCCCAGTGCCCTACATGTACTTTTATAAAAATAAAAAATGAAATTTCTGCCTAAAAACTGTAGATTGTCCAAAAGTGTCCCTTTATGTCAAAAATGGTTTTAGATCAGTTAGAAAACAGCGATAATAAATTATAATCACTTGCAGAATTGTGTGATAGCGATTTGTGGGGAAATTCGTCATAAAAAAAAAAAAATAATGACAGTGACAATTCTGCAACTGAGCACATTTCAGTGATTTTGAGTTGATTACATTATTGAATAATTTTTATTAAAATTATATTATTATTTGTTATAATTATTTATAATTATTTATTATATTATAATTTATAATTTTGTTTTAAAAAAAAAATCATACCCGGGATGCCTACAAGACTCTTGCTTGGTCAGATTTAAGTGAGTTATTTCTAAAAATTACAGGCCAACAGTATAAAACGCCAAATTTCCTTGCAAAATAATTGTACCGCTTTTGGTACGTAATTCCAGACAGAATCATACCGCCAGGGAGGTTAAATCAGCAAGTAGCCAACACCACTAGCTCTACCCCTATAGATTTCATCAACACAAATTTTGTCAAGAGGATCCCCTTGGTGTTTATGGGAGAAATAATAAGCCAAACCAACTGTGAAAGATGCTGGTGGAAATTGTATGGTTTGGAGTTACTTTGTTCAGGACCTGTTGAGCTTACAGGCAAGTAAACTGGAAATCCTTCAATATGATTAGCAAATTTACCAAGCAAAGCTCAAAAAGAAAACATGGAGGATTATCAAGTGGCCTAGTAATGCCTTGATTTGAATATCATTGAAATGCTGTGTGGGGATATAAAGGGTTCATTCAAAAAACCCACAAACATCTTGCAACTGGAGACATTTTGCATGGAGAAAAGGTAAAAAATGTAACCAAGCCAAAGTCAAGCAGGTATCTAAAATGCCTAAAAAGTAATTTTGTGTAAAGGAGGCAATATCAGTTAGGCTGTACTTATTTTGCCACAGTACACAATTATATCAGTTAATATCTCTGTTGAATAAATAATTAGAATTACTTTTTTCCTTATGTTTTATTCACGTCACATGTACTGCTTTTATCTGTAGTCTTTCTTTAATTTAAGATCTAGGCCCAGATTCTCAAAGACTTACGACGGCGTATCTCCAGATACGCCGTCGTAAGTCCGAATGGCCGCCGTCGTATCTATGCGCCTGATTCATAGAATCAGTTACGCATAGATTTGGCCAAGATACGAGCGGCGTAAGTCTGCTACGCCGTCGTATCTTGGGGTGCATATTTACGCTGGCCGCTAGGAGTCGCTTCCGTTGATTTCCGCGTCGAATATGTAAATAAGCAAGTTACGCCCATTCTCGAACGTACGTTCGCCCGTCGCAATTAGTTACGCCATTTACGTAAGATATACGCCGGCGTAAAGATAAAGCTGGTCTCTAGGTGGAGCAGCCCATGCAAGGGACGTCGGAACAAGTGTATCTTTTTACGCCGTTTACGTAAGTCGTACGTGACTGGGGCTGTGCATAGTTACGTTCACGTCACAGGCATTGAGCCGGCGTATCTATGGGCGTAAATACGACGTGATACTGAGCACGCGCGCGCATGCACCGTTCGTTTGGCCATGCATCTACATGGGGTCACGCTTAATTTAAATACAACATGCCCACGACCTGCCTACTTTGAATTACGCGCGCTTACGCTGGCCGATTTACGCTACGCCGCCGTAACTTAGGACGCAAGTGCTTTGTGAATACAGCACTTGCCTCTCTAAGTAGCGGCGGCGTAGCATAAATAAGATACGCTACGCCCGCACAACGTTATGCCGCCCTACGTGAATCTAGGCCCTAATGTTTGTCTGTTCAAAAATGCTTTTAAAGTCAACAGTTTTCATGGGAATAGTTTTTAACATCTGCATATGTATCAACTGTATCTATTATCAATAATATATCACTTTTTGATTACATATATCCATATGTTTACAAATACAGGTATGTCAAGTGCCACTATACCTTTAAAACCAACGCACTCACTGATGCTTTGGTACACAGACAGAGCGGTGGTCTGCCAATGTAATCAAGGCAGATTGTCATTCTGTCAGTACAAAAGGCATAGATACTATAGTCTCTGCTAAGCAGGGGCGCCAATCCATGCCTTCCCCTAGTACAATCACCTCCCCCACAGTAGTAAAGCGCTGGTCAGGCACACATTTAACCCTTTGATCGCCCCTGGTGTAAATCCTTTCCAGCTAGTGTCATTAGTACAGTGATAGTGCATATTTTTTTAGTACTGATCACTGTATTAGTGTCACTGGCCACCAAAAATTGTCAGTCAGTGACTGTCAGTGACTGTCCGCCGCAATATCGCAGTCTTGCTGTAAGTCGCTGATCACCGATATACACTTTTTGGGATTTTCTTTTAACCAAGAATTTGTAGCAGAATACACATTGATTTTTTTCTTCAATATCGCAAAAAATAGTCTGGTCATGAAGAGGCGTAAATCTAAAAAGTCAAGTGGATAATTATCAATCAGGTTCTGCACCTGCAGGGCCTTGAAGAGGAACGTGGCAGGGTCTACCTTTATGTAGACATGATTTCCTTTTCGGAGTACCTCACCAAAAATGTAATTTTTGTTGCAGAGGATGCCAAAAATCTGACTTGTATCTGTTGTATCAGACTTCTGGGAAACTCAATAAGCCAATCACAGAAGCAGAAAATTACATTTTCAGGGGGTGTTCTGTACACCATGAGAACACCTCCTGGTAGCCATATTGCTTTGCATTTTACAGAAAATTACAGAGCTTCATAGTTACATAGCTGCAGATTGAAAAGGAAAGGTAACTTTCAATTACAATATGACTTGAGTCGCAATTGTATACGCTTTATATTCTGTATTTATTTTTTATTTGCTATTTTTTTCCCAGGAAAGTGGAGTTAACATTTAAGTAAAGAAAGTATGCTGTATATACAAAACACACTACATTTCCTTTAACAATACATTAACAGTTTTTCTGGATTTTATTAAATTTAGGGTCTAAAAGGCTTTTTTGACGAACAGCTAAGTGCAAAGTACAGTGACCCATAGCAATCATTCAGCTTTTAGCTTTCACTAATTTGACAATGACTGCTTGATATGGGTTGCTGCACTCTGTATACTTTCATTGCTCTTTGCATTGCCTTATTGAGTAAGCAGCCCCTGAAGCTAGGCATGCACAGTATGACCTTTTATCTGATTCAATGAAAAAATCTGATATTTGGTTGTTTTCCAAACAACTACAAATCACTGTATACATGCAGAGTTCAATTTCAGTCTACCCGGGATTCATTTTTTTCTCATCCTTTTCCAAGCAGACAGATTTTATATCTTATCTAAATTTTCCCGATTATGCTCTTGCAAACTGGGAGTCTTTTTATAGCTGCTGAGTTGATTGCCATTTACATGTATTATCTGAGTCATCTAAGGCTTTCCAACAGCAGAAATGTTCTAGTAGGATAAAAAAAAACTTTGTCAACCTCACAAATTCTTAAAAGTTGTAATTTCTGTAATTTTAAGTAGTGCTTAAACTGTCAAGACATATTGCTGTCAAACATTGTGGGAATGTTATAGGGGCAGAGTAATCAAGCACTATAATCCTATAACTGACATAATTTTGCCCCTTATGGTAAATGCTTCATTACAGTGTAATAATGTGCTTGTTCTATCAAACCTGATATTCTAAAGCATCAAAACGATGACCTTACTTTCTTATTTTATATGACTTTGGCATGGCTCAATTACAGTCATGCTTGAAGGAGACTTCATAATTTTATTTTATATGCCAGGTGACTCTATAAGAATGTCATGCAGGGACTGTATATAGTGTGGGCTGACCTTAAACAATAAGGCCTCGTACACACGACCGAGTTTCTCGGCAAAAACCAGCAAGGAACTTGCTGTGATTTTTTTTTTTGCTGAGGAAACCGGTCGTGTGTACATTTTTCGACGAGGAAACTGTTGAGGATCCCGTTGAGCCAAAAAGAGAGCATGTCTTCTTTTTCCTCGATGGGAATGGAGAAACTTGCCTTGTCGAGTTCCTCGACAGCCTAACAAGGAACTCGACGAGGAAAACTATGTGTTTCGCCCGTCGAGTTACTCGGTCGTGTGTACGAGGCTTCAGATTGTGTTCACAATATGACAGTCGTACAACTGTGGATTCGATTTTGCCCTACGACTTCATGTATGACTTCCATGAGCGGGATTCCGACTTTGATCCCGACAATACCAGGCCCTTTGAGTCTGGTATGAATCTTGAGAGGAAACCACAAGCCAAAATAAAAACTGTGTGGGGTTCCCCCCAAGACCTTGATCCCAACAATATCAGACCCTTCGGTCTGGTATGGATTTTAAAGGGAACCCCCACACCAAAATAAAAAACGGCTTGGGGTCCCCCTCAAAATCCATACCAGACCCATATCTGAGCACACAGCCCGGCAGGTCAGCAAAGGGGGGGTGAGCAAGTGAACCCCCCCTGGACCATACAAGGCCACATGCCCTCAACATGGTGGGGGTGGGTGATTTGGGGCAGGGTCATTAATTGGCCCCTGGAGTCACATGATCCCTGAAGGACGGCGTCCGGACACCGCTTCCTTTTCTTCTCTCTGTGACACAGCGGAGATCCCGCCCTCCCCTCCTTGCTTTGACTGACGCGGCGGCGCCATTGAGCTGGCTCGGCTGCTTCCATCCAGGATCTTCCCCGCTGCCCTACATCTCCGTCGCGAGGAGGTATCCCGCTCCCATCGGCCTCTCGTTTTGTATTTGGGTGAACAGCAATATCCCTCCCTGCATGCGAACAGTACCACCGTTTGCTCCCAGCGTGGATGTCACCCCTCCACTGCCTGTTTCCATCTCCTTGCATTGTGGCGTGTAAGCGGCTGCTGAGGTATCGTATCACCTCCCCATACCACTGTATGCACACTATTTGGAAGTACTCTCCACCATCTTCCCAGAGTGATTTTTGGTTTCCACCTTACCATCATCGTACAACTTCTGTGCATGTATTGTGGACTGTTCATCAGATTTTATCTGTCCATTAGTTTTTTGCTACTTTGCTGCTATTTTATAGTTCATGTATATGTTTTCTTGCTCTTTAATATTTGAAAGACTATAAAGTGATATCCACATTACCTCTGTGCGCTGTATTCTTTGTTTTACTGTTTTATTGCCCATGTCTCCTAGTGGTTGACAGCTGCACGGAAGGTTTTTCGTATTACTTTTACAACACAGAACACTGTGTATTACTGTTTCCATGGTGTAGCGCTACCAGTGGGATTTTTCTTGGGATACATTGTACACCTACCTATTCACCTCAAAAAAGCATAAAAAGAAATAAAACCAGCACACAGTTTTTGACAAAGTCTTTTATTAAAGCAGATTTCTTCTCCCTCCGGTGATGTCTTCATCCTCTGGTTCTTCTCACTGCGTTGGTGTCTTCTTCCTCTGCCAGTTAATCCTCTATTCCTCTGGTTCTTCTTCTCTTAGCTGTCTTCTTCCTCTGCCAGTTCTTCTCCGCTAGCTCTGGCTGTAAATGTTAGCTCCAGCATGTGCCTTCACTTATATAGCCATGGGGTGTGGCCATCCGGTAACATCATCCGGAGACTCTGCCCCCTTGTGACGTCACCACCCATGGCTATATATGTGAGGAAGTCCGGGCAGAGGAAGAAGACAGCAGTGAGAAGAAGAACCGGAGGAAGGGAGGAAGAACCAGCAGAGCAAGTCATCAGTGCAGCGAGAACAACTGGAGGAATACGCCAAATAAGTTTAAAATCGAAGTGCATTGTGTTGTCACATCTGTGCTTTGTAGTCTGTTAAATAGCATGTGCAGTGGGGTGCATTTGGGTACCATTCAAAAAAAGGAACTACAATACAGTACACAAAGGTTTTTTCTTTGGATAGTAATAAAAATTACATTTTTTGTCCAACTCTCAGTGGCTAGCTATGAGGCTGAGACAACTGCTGGTCCAAGCCTAAAAAAAACCTCTTTACTTTGCAAAGTTAATGTTCATTTAGCTTAGTAAATAAGGTGAACATGTGGTCACCTCAAGCATCCAATCTTATTTAGTAAACTATGTGCACATGCACTTTGTAAAGTGAACATTCATCTTGTTAACTGAACAGCCCCTACTATTAGGAAAATTAACCCCATTATCAAAAACATACAAATCCCACAAATCCATGCATTGGACTACATTTATATTTCAATGATTTTTATTGAGAAATTTTCACATAATCAAAAAGTAAATGTAGCGGCCTGCTACTTTTTAGCCGGCGCTGCTTTAAATTTAGAGGGTAGTCTGAGAGTTATGGAAAAAGGTGGAGTTGCGCTAACAAATATGATAAAGGTGTTTATCCCGTAAAAAAGGAAAATCCAGTGATGAAGAAAAAAAAATTTTTCTCAAAAAACTGAAGAGTCTTATGCCGCATACACACCATCGCTTTCTGCGATGGAAAAAAACGTCATTTTCAAAAACGTCAATTTAATTGACCGTGTGTGGGCAAAAACGTCGTTTTATGTCTTCTAAAAAACGACAGAAAAAAATTGAAGCATGCTTCAATTTTATGTGTCGTTTTTGGCCGACGTCGTTTTCTGTGTTCTAAACATTGACCGTGTGTACGTAAAAACGTCGATTTAAGCCCGCGCATGCTCAGAAGCAAGTTAGGAGACGGCAGCGCTCATTCATGTAAAACGACTGTTCAGAATGGAATCAGCACATTCGTTAAGGTGTTTTTCAGCTTATAGACAAGAAAAGAAAGCGCTTCTTTAACCCCTGCTTTTAACTGCTACCCAGAAATGGACGTTTGTTGCGGCTGATCTTGTTACATAGTTATGACAAGCTTTTAATTAGTTTCTTTCTTGTTTGATAATGTTTATGTTTGTGTTCTGTTATTTAGTTGTATCTTCCATCTTAAACATTTTAAATATATATATTGGTCCACCTTTTTTTTTTGTTTTTTAATTTTTGTCACCAATTTGATTAGTAATCTCTATTTTGTTTTTATTTAGGAGTGTGTGAAGTGTCTGCAACAACCTAATTTTTTAGTTAACTCACCCACAAGCATGTTTTTTTACCTTGTTAATGTTTGCATTATTTATTTTGTAATGGGTCTGCCCACTCAATACTGATCTCTCAAATCTACAATAAAGAAACATGTTGAAATTTGGCTGAAAAATTAATATTTATTTTAGTCTTCATAAAAATTTCAAAAAAAAAAGTGGCAACCCAAAAACACAACATAATAAAAACAAAGATGCCAAGGTAGGCAGCACTTTAGAGCATGCTTGATTTTTTCTGAAAACAAGGGTCCCCGAAGCCACAAATACAGCCTGTGAGTCCACATAAAAATTCCATCAGGGGCACCGTATTATTTCTTCGCCCTTTTCTTCCCAGCAGCCTTCCCTGCAGTCTTCCCTGCAGCCTTCCCGGTAGCCCGAGTCCTTGGGGGCTGGGTTCCTGGAGGAGATGAGGTGGCAGGAGCCATAGCAGCCTCATGAGGTGGAGAAGCAGGAGCAGGTGGAGGAGCAGGAGCAGGTGCAGGAGCAGGAGCAGGAGCAGGAGCAGGAGCAGGAGCAGGAGGAGCAGCAAGGACAGGAGGAGCAATCCGCACAATGTGGGTGTCGTCATCGAGCTGCCCCAGGGATGCCATGGTTATGGCTTGGAAGATGAGGAGTTCGCAGCGCACACGCTGGCTCTGCTCCAGATTGTACATCTTGGCTGCAATGAGCGCTGCGAACCCCTCAACTTCACTGGGTGGCTCTCGGATGGCTGCAGTAGCTTGGCGAAGCAGGCCCTGGGTCTCCTCCTCCATTTGTCGCATACTCCTGAGCCGTTTATTGGGATTGCGGAATGGAGGGATCCGGGAGATGGTATCCCGCCGGCGTGCCTCCTGGGTCCCACTGGGGCCTGCCACCTCCTGGCTCCCAGTGGGCTCTGCCACCTCCTGCCTTGCAGTTGGCCCTGGCTCCTCCTGGCTCCCTGTGGGCCCTGTCTCTTCCTGGCTCCCTGTGGGCCCTGGCTCTTCCTGGCTCCCTGTGGGCCCTGGCTCTTCCTGGCTTGGGTCTGCCTGTGTATCAAAAAAAGGAACATATGTTATTTGTGTTTGTCATTAATCACACACATTTTTACAATCATGAGTGATGCAAATTGAATGTCAATATATATTACACACAGGGTCGCCATCCTTAATTATGTGGCCCCTTAAACACCTTCAGACATGGTCCCCCTGGAATTATGTGGGTTGTTGCATGCCTAATTTAGTAAATAAGTGGCCTTTTCCCCAAAAATTAATTTATTCAATTTAGTGTCAACTAGATAGTACTCAAAAAGGGTGTCTTCCATCTGGGACCCCTTGCATGTGTATTGCGTTACTCCCCCCTACTGGCCTATCTGAAAATGCCACCCACTCCTTCATCAACATTATTAATTTGCCCATTTTGACCCCATCATGTTTTCCCACTACTGACTATTGATCCTATCCCTAAACTTACGAGATTCACATAGAATTTAGAACAATAGTAACATACATTTACCATTATTACTATACTTGTCATATACTAACTAAATTCATACAAAAAACACATACCATTCTCCATGGCTCACAATTGGGGTCCTCCAGGAACTCTTCCTCTTCCTCCGAGCTTGCCTGCTCTTGTCTGCAGGGAACACTGGAGGATTGGCTGCTGGGAAGCTGGGAGCTACCTCTTGGGGGAAGGGTAGACATGGATGTCCTGGTCTCAATGTGGTCGTCCAGGAACTGCAGCTGACTATAGTACCACAGGGTTGGTTTGTATATGGAGTCAGCTGCAGCCCCAGACCTCATTGAGGCCAGGACTTGGACCCGTTGGGCCCTGTAGGTGCCCCTGATGGAATTGATTTTGCTTTTCACAGTGGCTGTTGTGGCGTTGGGGACCCTTGTTTTCACAAAAACAAGCATGCTCTGTCTAGCTTTCTCCCTGGCATCTTTGTTTTTATTTATTGTGCTTTTGGTTTGCCACAGAACTGGATGTTCCTTCCATTTTTGGATGAATTCTGTCAGGAACTCCGCATCCTTGAAGGCATCCATTCTTTCTGCACATGAAACAGAAGCCAAAACATAATGTAATTAAAGGCACTAGCTTACTTCCCCTAACTAGCCCACAAACTCATTCCCTATTCACTATAATAAAGTCGGAATAAAAAACTTACGTCTCGTCGTTAGGAAAGATCGTGATTTACGCCTTCTTCCACAGACTATGCACGCCGTTTACAAACACGTCCCATCCCTTTTACACTACGCACGCGTGACGCTCCGCACGACACCCCGCCCCTGACGTTCGGTATCGTCCTTTCCACGCCCCTTCTCTGTCGTTTGGTGAGTGAGAAAAGATGGACAACATGGAGGTGTATTCTAGCTCAAGCCAGGAGGCAGGCCAGGCCCAACCACGCCGCAGATTCCGGTGCAGAGCCTCCAATATGAGTTTTCAGGAAATGGTGGAGATGGTCACCATATTGAGGAGGGAGGACTATGATGCCAAGCATGGCCCCTACATGCATCCCAATAAAGTAAAAGCCCAAATTATGGAGAAGGTCATCCGTAGGCTCCAGCGGAAGTTTGGGAAAACCAGGAGCAGAGAGCACCTGCGCAAAAGGTGGTCGGATTTAAAAAAAAGGGAACCCCACCAACTTTACAGAATTAATAGGGTGATTCGAAGAAGAAGTAAGTTTTTTCCATGTGTATTTAATTATTTTGGTGTGTTCTTTGTGCCATTTTTTTTTTTTGCCAGGTTGACCATAAAATGAATATTATGAATGTGGACGCATGATGCAGTCGTCGTAGTCGTCGTTCATTCGGTGACTTTCAATAATCCAAGACCATATTAATGAGAAATGGCATCATGCCTAGTTTGCATGTGCAAAGGGGAGTTGAAGCACTGTATCTGAACAAAAATCGTAAATTTATGAATTGTGGGCGAATGAACGACGACTCCTATGACCAATTAGTCGACACAAATATGAAAGTTGTGAAATTTTTGGGGCTTAAAAAAAAGGTGTATTCAATTCTGGAATAGATGGAAATGTGTTTCAGCTTATTTTAGAAGAAACGTAAATACCTTGAGATTCACAAAAAGGAGCGTTTGCTACTCCTTTTTTTATTGAACATGTGTACTCAGTAGCACAATTGTTTGTCACAATCACAACCTATGTTGGGTCACACACAGGGGTGAGCAGATCCAGGGGAGACTTGTTTAGCTTACATATCTAAAATTAAAAATTGGGTTAACAGATTTGACATTACTTTGTGAATGGATTAAATACTGGTCTATTTTCTTGATAATTGTTTAAAAATCAACAATAGTGACCTTTTGTTTATCATTTATTAATTTTTGGGTGTCATTTCATGCCGCTCGTAATGGTTGAACCTCATGTTTTCCCTTTCTTCAATCTTGTAGGGCACAATGAAGCAGAAAGGCAGGAGGCACAAGCCAATCAAGCCACACCCCCGAGGGATGTAGAGGAAGAGGAACCTGCCTCAACATCCGGTAAAGTAACATCTACCACATTTTCTGTGAATATAGATATAGGCATACAATCTTTTAACACATGTTTTGGTTCCACATTTCAGGAGGAAATCGGGCTGGTCAGGGACTGGACACGTATAGTGCCCAGCTCCTCATCGGCGAGGTTCTCACCTGCAGGGCCCAAGTCGAGGACATACGTCTGGCCTGCCGTGAAATACGCCACAAAGCAAAGACGCTGGAACGGCAGCTTAAAAATTTTATTAATGTTTTGGGGAGGGTTTAATTGTTTGTGTATTTTCTTTTTTCCTTGAATTTGAAAAAAAAAAAAAAAAAATTATATTTTGTACTAATCAAAAAAGACCAAAAAAAAAAAAAAAAAAATTATATTTTGTACTAATCAAAAAAGACCAAAAAAAAAAATAACTAAATTATATTTTGTACTAATCAAAAAAGACCAAAAAAAAAATAACTAAATTATATTTTGTACTAATCAAAAAAGACCAAAAAAAAAAAATAAAAAAATTATATTTTGTACTAATCAAAAAAGACCAAAAAAAAAAAAAAAAAATGATTTGTTGTACTAATCAAAAATAAAAAAGTAACAAATAAATAACATTTTGGACTCCAAACAATTTGTGTGTAGTTATTGGTATCAATGCAGACTCATTCAATTACTCAGGCATATTTGTAGAGTTATTAAGATTTCACACTCATGGGAATTTAGGACATCCCAAACACATGGCTGGATGAGAACCTAGGAAAAAGAAACATTACCCCCCAAAACTTAAAAATAACTAAAATCAAACAAATAAAGACTGTTTCATCAAACAAAAAGTAAAGTTAATTATTTATTCAAGATCAGGCATTGCAATGGCCCCCCTCCCCATAAAATAGTCCACATAGGATTGACGCACTGCACGTGCGGTTTGGGGGGCCAAGCCTCTATGGCTAGCCTGATGTCCCGGCTCCGGAGCCACAAGATCAGCCTCATCAGGCAATACCGTCAGGTAAGTTTGAGAATTTCGTTTCAAAAAATTGTGCAAAATGCAACAAGATAGGATGATGTAATTCCACTTGTATTCCGCCATGTTTATTGCTGTTAAAAACAATCTGAATCGGCTGGCCATGATTCCAAAGGCATTCTCTACCACACGTCTTGCTCTGGCCAGCCGATAATTAAAAACCCTCCTCTCATGGGTGAGGGTGCGTACGGGAAATGGCCTCATGAGGTGGGGACCCAAACCAAAAGCCTCATCTGCTACAAACACGAAGGGCAGACCCTCTTCGTTCTCCTCCGCAGGTGGCAATCCTAGGTCCTCCAACCGAAGCCGTTGGGCAAACTCCGTCTCCGCAAACACACCGCCGTCCGACATCCGGCCATTTTTCCCAACATCCACGTACAAGAACTCGTAATTTGCAGAGACCACCGCCATCAAAACAACGCTGTGGAACCCCTTGTAATTGAAGAAATGGGATCCACTATGGGGTGGGGGCACAATGCGGATGTGCTTGCCATCAATGGCTCCTCCGCAGTTCGGAAAGTTCCAACGCTGGGAGAAGTCCGCTGCCACAGTCTGCCATTCCTGTGGCGTGGTGGGGAATTGGATAGAAAGAAAATAAAAAATACATTAAAACCAAGATATTGAACAGAATATAGCTAAAATTACAAGGGATCCCACCAACAATTCCACAAAAAAGGTTAGTATTAAAAAATAACATGTGAACACTTAAGCATATTAATCACCCCCCTCTGATGTTGAAAAAATATATTTAGGGGGAGTGGGGCTCAAGATGAGTTTCTCACATGAGAAACAACCCCCCAAAAAAAATCTAACTAAGAAAAATAATTATTAGTATGTAGTTCAAAAATCTAGGGGGGGGGTTTGGACAATGGAGGCCACAAATAAACGGGGATATAGGGACACACAAAATGCAGCACTACAATGGAGGCCACAAATAAACGGGGATATAGGGACTATGCTAGGTGGGTTTGGCCACAACATAGAATGATGGACAGGTTGGCTAAATTAAATAAACATGTAGGACTTTACTAATTGTGTAGAACAGCATACATAGAGACAAAGTGAGCATTCTGAGCATATTAGAAAAGTTTTTTTTTTTTTTTTTTTTGGGACATAGTTTGACCATTGAAAGAACACCACTTACCTTAACATAGTCCTCCTGAAGAACCTGAATGATGGCCGAACAGGTCTCAGGGATTATGAGGCCCAGAGCCTGGGGGGAGATGCCCGTCGAGAACTTCAAGTCCTGCAGACTTCTCCCTGTTGCAAGGTAGCGCAACGTAGCAACTAGCCTCTGCTCAGCAGTGATGGCTTCCCGCATAACGGTGTCCTGCCTGGTGATATATGGCGACACCAAAGCCAAAAGCTGCTGAAATACGGGGTCAGACATCCTAAGAAAATTCCTGAAATCATCAGGGTTATTTTCTCGGATCTCCCGCAGCAGAGGCATATGAGAGAACTGGTCCCTGCGTAGCAACCAGTTCTTGGTCCACAACCTCCTCCTCACCCTGTTCATGGACCGTCGCTGGGATGCAGCACACATCCTAACAACAAGCACAGCACGATCTCGGCGACGAGTTCGTACCCGCAACATGGCTAGAAAACGGTCGTCAAATCAGATCAGACTAAAAATTACGCCCTGAAGTAAAGAATGGCCTTTGAAGAACGACCTGCTAAACAGCACCGTGCACACAAAACGTAATGCCTAAACAAATACGTCCTTAGTACAAGCACTGTATCACAGATCCGACAACAAATAGACAAACTGTACGACAGAAAACGAAATTTAAAGCACAGTCACTGAAAATCACGAATCGTATCTCACCAAACTTTTACTAACACGCAGCAACACGATATCAGCAAAAGAGGCCGTCTTCCGCATGGAAACGACCCTTTATAGTGACGTCGTGCGTGATTGACGGAACTGCGCTGTGCTAGAGCGTTGTGAAAATGCGATGGTGTGTATGCTACGTCGTTGTTCAAATTGAAGTTTGAAAAATGACGTTTTTTTAAAGCACATAAAGCGTCGCATTTTTCCATCGCAGAAAGCGATGGTGTGTACGCGGCATTAGGGTAAAAATGTGATGACTGAAATCATAAAATCATAAAGTCATTTCTGTGAACGATCAAGTACATAAACAACTTGTTCAGAAATGGTGAAGATCTGGAATGAAGACAAACAATGGACATGGATCCCAACTTTCTGGTATTGATGACCCTTACCAGATAAATAGATCCTTATGGATCAGGCCAAGCAAGTAGCCACACACCTGGACTGCACAGGGGATCAGAATCTTTAGGATCTTCCCAATGGTTCTCCAGCAGAGTGTCCAAGAAAAAAACAAATAGGCAGAAATAGTGTGATACTGTATGGAACACTTATAGGTAATTATCACCCAGTGACTGGCAGACCAACAGTGTAACAAAAAAGACCACCACCACAGCACACACTGCTCCTTACCAGAGCCCTAGGAATGGCTAACGCAAACAGCAAATGAAGTGTGTGCAGCAGGAGAGGGACTCGTCAGATCGATCCTCAAGCAGATATTCAGGTGGTAAATACGCATGTGGAAGAGAACTCACAATAGTGTGACATCATTTAGGGATTTTATGAATAAAAAAGTAATGCACTTACAGCATGGATGAAAACAATCAGCATAAAACAGTTCCGGCCGGTAATGGAACGAATTCCTCACTCGCGGTGACGTCAGCACGCCTCCTCCCAACGTTTCGTCCAATCAGACTTGTTCACGGGGTATCATACCCCGTGAACAAGTCTGATTGGACGAAACGTTGGGAGGAGGCGTGCTGACGTCACCGCGAGTGAGGAATTCGTTCCATTACCGGCCGGAACTGTTTTATGCTGATTGTTTTCATCCATGCTGTAAGTGCATTACTTTTTTATTCATTAAATCCCTAAATGATGTCACACTATTGTGAGTTCTCTTCCACATGTGTATTTACCACCTGAATATCTGCTTGAGGATCGATCTGACGAGTCCCTCTCCTGCTGCACACACTTCATTTGCTGTTTGCGTTAGCCATTCCTAGGGCTCTGGTAAGGAGCAGTGTGTGCTGTGGTGGTGGTCTTTTTTGTTACACTGTTGGTCTGCCAGTCACTGGGTGATAATTACCTATAAGTGTTCCATACAATATCACACTATTTCTGCCTATTTGTTTTTTTCTTGGACACTCTGCTGGAGAACCATTGGGAAGATCCTAAAGATTCTGATCCCCTGTGCAGTCCAGGTGTGTGGCTGCTTGCTTGGCCTGATCCATAAGGATCTATTTATCTGGTAAGGGTCATCAATACCAGAAAGTTGGGATCCATGTCCATTGTTTGTCTTCATTCCAGATCTTCACCATTTCTGAACAAGTTGTTTATGTACTTGATCGTTCACAGAAATGACTTCATGATTTTATGATTTCAGTCATCACATTTTTACCCTAAGACTCTTCAGTTTTTTGAGAAAAAATGTTTTTTCTTCATCACTGGATTTTCCTTTTTTACGGGATAAACACCTTTATCATATTTGTTAGCGCAACTCCACCTTTTTCCATTGTTCACTTTTGTTTGTATAAACATTTCAGTTTGCAGCTGTATATATTTTCACTTGATAAGCGCACTTTTTTTCCCTTTTGATAGTCTGAGAGTTAGTTGGCTCAGACTGTATGATTTTTCACAAAATTTGGGCTTAGAGTGGTCCTGAGCTGTCCGTCCTGAGGAAGGAAGCCACTCGATGAAGAACCTGTCTTGGAGAGCATCGAGCAAGAGGCTGGTATCTCAGGAGAGGCCTAGAACTTCATCGAAGGATGCACTATTACTGAAAGGCTGGATGATGATCGCCTGTCAGTTCTAATTTTATCAGAAGTTCTTTGGGAGAGACCTGGGTGCTTAATTCTGTGCTGAGAGGATTTTGGACTTTACCAAGTTTCCGTGCGACACCCTGGCTGCTAGGCTAGTGAGAGAGGAATATCCAGGTGCACAATACCCGCTCTGGCTAGAGTGGCGACGAAAGCAGCGTTGCTGGAAGCAGGAGTGTTTCCGAACAAAAGTTATACAACTGAACCTATTACCCTTCCAGCTCTTCAACTACTATTTTTATTCTTCTACCAAGTTTGGTAAATAAGCATAGAAAAAGAAGTCTAAAGCGTGGACATTGAACTTTTTATCAACTCTCATCTGATACCCTAGACGGTGAAGAAATAGGTAACATGCCGCCCAAAACAATCCAGCAGCACCTTCAGGGGGTGGTGCTACATAAATAAAACATTATGACAATCAAAGGTATTACAATACAGAGTGAACAGGACATACATTTATTAACCTCCTTGGCGGTATTTTCGAGTGTGGCTCTGGGTGAATTTTCAGTACCAAAAGCGGTAACCCCGAGTCACACTCGGGATCGCATCGCAGGATCCATGTACAGCTCTTACTTACCTTGTCCCCTGGATCCTGCGATGTCTCCCTGCTGTGTCTGCGAGCCGAGTCTCCGCTCGATTCACAGTGCCAAGCTCCGTTCCCTGCGAGTGTTGCGACGCGCGGGGATGGAGCACGGCGCTAAAGTGAAAAACACAGTATACAATCTTACAGATTACATTACTGTATCAAATAATTACACACCCCCTTTGTCCCTAGTGGTCTGCCCAGTGTCCTACATGCAGTTTTATATTATAAATACTGTTCTTTCTGCCTGGAAACTGGAGATTGTCCATAGCAACCAAAAAGCGTCCGTTTACGTCAAAAGTGCTTTTAGACCAGCTAAAAAACAGCGATAATAAATTAAAACCACTTACAGAATTGAGCAATTTGTGGGGAAATTCGTCATCAAACACTGAAAGTAATGACAGCGACAATTCTGCAACTGAGCAAATTTCGCCCGGGCGCCACCCCCCCCCCCCTACTGTAGTCATAAAAAAAAACGGGGCCTTTAAGAATTTATATTTTTCCTAAAATGTCGTTTTTACTCTTTACTAGCTGCAGTAATGGGGGCCGTCTATAGAGGGCGCTGCAGCGCCACCCCCTCTAGCAAATAACATACATTCATGCATTGTATTGCACGAATGTATGTTATTGTTGGTTGCCAGCTGCCTGGTCTATTCAGATAACCGGACATAGGGCGCCGATTACCTGAATAACGGCAGCTGGTTGGCTGAGCGGAAGTGCCTATCAGAGCCAGCTGCTCTGATAGGCTTTCCAAGAACAGCCCTCGTCTCCCGGAAGTCTATTCTCGGAACGCACGGTGTGTGCGTTCCTTGGATAAGACTGACAGGCGTCTCAGCCAATCAGGTAATCTGATTCTGGTAATCAGGTTACCGATTGGCTGAAGCGTCATCGAGGGCGGGACGAGGGACATCGAGGGACAGTAGAAGCACGCCTGGGCTGACCCCAGAAAGGTAAGTGCCATGGTGTAATCTCCTTTTCCTAGCTGCTGTTCATATGTGGAATGAATTGGATACTTGCTAGATGGTATGGACAGCAACCAGCCACGAGACTTGCGGGTCCCTCTGCTCTGCTGGGACTTATAGTGCTGTGGTATGTTCTGGATCTGATGGGACTTGTAGTGCTGTGGTATGTTCTGGATCTGATGGGACTTTGTAGTGCTGTGGACATTTAGATTATGTCTCTGCTGGGACTTGTAGTGCTGTGGTCATCTATGTTCTGTCTCTGCTGGGACTTGTAGTGCTGTGGTCATCTATGTTCTGGCTCTGGTGGGACTTGTAGTGCTGTGGTATGTTCTGGCTCTGCTTAGACTTGTAATGCTGTGGTCATCTATGTTCTGACTCTGCTGGGACTTGTAGTGCTGTGGTATGTTTTGGCTCTGCTTGGACTTGTAGTGCTGTGGACATCTATGCTCTGGCTCTGCTGGGACTTGTAGTGCTGTGGTCATCTATGTTCTGGCTCTGCTGGGGCTTGTAGTGCTGTGGTCATCTATGTTCTGGCTCTGCTGGGACTTGTAGTGCTGTGGTATGTTCTGGCTCTGCTTGGACTTGTAGTTCTGTGGTCATCTATGCTCTGGCTCTGCTGGGACTTGTAGTGTTGTGGTATGTTCTGGCTCTGCTGGGACTTGTAGTGCTGTGGCATGTTCTGGCTCTCTTGGGAGTTGTAGTGCTGTGGACATCTATGCTCTAGCTCTGCTGGGACTTGTAGTGCTGTGGACATCTATGCTCTAGCTCTGCTGGGACTTGTAGTGCTGTGGACATCTATGCTCTAGCTCTGATTGGACTTGTAGTGCTGTGGACATCTATGCTCTAGCTCTGCTGGGACTTGTAGTGCTGTGGTCATCTATGTTCTGGCTCTGCTGGGACTTGTAGTGCTGTGGACATCTATGCTCTGCCTCTGCTGGGACTTGTAGTGCTGTGGACATCTATGCTCTGCCTATGGCTCTGCTGGGACTTGTAGCTCTGTGGACATCTATGTTCTGGGCCTTGTGGTGCTGCCAATGCACAGTGACTGCATTTGATAGCACGGTACAGTGGTGCGAATTGATGGCACAGTGGCTGCATTTGATGGGCACAGTGAGGCTGCAATTTTTTTCTTTCTTATGTTTGCGCCCCCCCCCCAAAAAAAAATTGAGCACCAGCCGCCACTGTCCACCACCTATGGCTCAGACCCTTTGGTGCCTGCTCACCAAAATCACTTGTAAACACAGAAGTCCGGTTTTTGTGTTTACAAGTGACAGCTCTGCACTCTGCGCCATATTCTGAGTAAAGTTACGATGGAGTATCTCAGGATACTCCATCGTATCTCTCTTTTTTGGCCAGTGTATCTATGCGAGTGATTCTTAGAATCATTTTCGCATAGATACACTGAAGATCCGACATGTGTAAGTCACTTACACTGTCGGATCCTAAATGTAATTACTCCGCCGGCCGCTAGGTGGCGTTTACGTTCAGGTCTCATTTGCTTATGCAAATGAGCCTGATACGCCGATTCCCGAACGAATTTGCGTTGCGTAACCGTCGCTTACGTCGTTTGCGTAAGCGTAAACTTACCCCTGCTATATGAGGGGTAAGTTTACGCAAGTCCCACGTAGGCCATGTTAAGTATGGTGTCGGGTCCGCGTCGTGTTTTCCCGTCGGGTACGTTGTTTCACTAAGTCGTTCTTGAATACGACTTTACGTCAATGACGCACACGTCGGCGTCATTGACGTTTTACACCGAGAACTGGAGCATGCGCACTGGGCTATTTTAAGCCTGGCGCATGCGCAGTTCGTTAGAATCGGGGGCGCGCATAATTTAAATACAAGCCGCCTCCTTGGATATACGCGTGGATACGCCGGGCCATTTACACTCCGCCGCCCCAAACTACGGAGCAAGTGTTTGGGGAATACAGCACTTGCTCCTGTAGGTTGGGGCGGCGGAGTGTAAATGGCTTACGCGCCGCCCGCCTAGAATCTTAGAGAATATGGCCCTCTGTGTGTAGCCACCTGAACTCTGCACTCTGTACGTAATGCAATCCTGGTATTTTTTTTTGGGGGGGGGGGGGGGGGGGGGACGAAAAAAAAAAAATCGCAGCCTCACTGTGCCCATCAAATGCAGCCACTGTGCCATCAATTCGCACCACTGTGCCATGCCATCAAACGCAGCCACTGTGCCATGCCATCAAACGCAGCCACTGCCATGCCATCAAACGCAGCCACTGTGCCATGCCATCAAACGCAGCCACTGCCATGCCATCAAACGCAGCCACTGTGCCATGCCATCAAATGCAGTCACTGTGCCATGCCATCAAACGCAGCCACTGCCATGCCATCAAACGCAGCCACTGCCATGCCATCAAACGCAACCACTGTGCCATCAATTGTCACCACTATGCCATGCCATAAAATGCAGCCACTGTGCCATGCCATAAAATGCAGCCACTGTGCCATGCCATCAAACGCAGCCACTGCCATGCCATCAAACGCAGCCACTGTGCCATGCCATCAAACGCAGCCACTGCCATGCCATCAAACGCAGCCACTGTGCCATGCCATCAAACGCAGCCACTGCCATGCCATCAAACGCAGCCACTGTGCCATGCCATCAAACGCAGCCACTGCCATGCCATCAAATGCAACCACTGTGCCATCAATTGTCACCACTGTGCCATGCCATAAAATGCAGCCACTGTGCCATGCCATAAAATGCAGCCACTGTGCCATGCCATCAAACGCAGCCACTGTGCCATGCCATCAAACGCAGTCACTGTGCCATGCCATCAAACGCAGCCACTGCCATGCCATCAAACGCAGCCACTGTGCCATGCCATCAAACGCAGCCACTGCCATGCCATCAAACGCAACCACTGTGCCATTAATTGTCACCACTGTGCCATGCCATCAAATGCAGCCACTGTGCCATGCCATAAAATGCAGCCACTGTGCCATGCCATCAAACACAGCCACTGTGCCATCAATTGTCACCACTGTGCCATGCCATCAAACGCAGCCACTGTGCCATCAATTGTCACCACTGTGCCATGCCATCAAACGCAGCCACTGTGCCATCAATTGTCACCACTGTGCCATGCCATCAAACACAGCCACTGTGCCATGCCATCAAACACAGCCACTGTGCCCTTTAATTGTCGCCACTGAGCCCATTTATGCCGCTGTGCCAATTGTCCCCACTGTGTCACTGTCCAGACATCCATCCACCTCGGAGCTTTATATTATAACCTGCTGGGACTTGTAGTTCTCCATTGTCTCCTGGGGCTCAGGGGCATGCAATCCACCATCTTTGTTCAGTTTTTCTCACTGCTGGGACTTGTAGTCCCATAGATGGTGGATTGCATGCACCTGAGCCCCAGGAGACGATGGAGAACTACAAGTCCCAGCAGGTTATACATACAGTAAGGCTCTGAGGTGAATGGGTGTGGATTGCATGCACCTGAGCCCCAGGAGAAGATGGGGAACTACAAGTCCCAGCAGGTTATACTATAAGGCTCCGAGGTGGATGGGTGTCCGGACATCCATCCACCTCGGAGCCTTATATTATAACCTGCTGGGACTTGTAGTTCTCCATCTTCTCCTGGGCTCAGGTGCATGCAATCCACACCCATCCACCTCAGAGCCTTATTGTATGTATAACCTGCTGGGACTTGTAGTTCTCCAATCTCCATCTTCTCCATGAGCCCCAGGAGAAGATGGAGAACTACAAGTCCCAGCAGTCTTACTAAAATTACAGCCTCCGAGGTGGATGGGTGGGGGGATCAGGCAGTCCACTGCTGATTTTGAGTCGATTTAAAAAGAGGCGATGGGATGAGGCCATGCCGCAATGGCATGGCTTACCTTCCCAGCTCCGCTGGGGCAGTGTAAACGACAGGGCTTTCCCACGTGACTTCACTTTCGGTTTTCGTCTGTAACAACAATAGTAATGCTCCCGGCGCCCATAGTGGATACAGACGCACAGGAAGCTATTCATAATACATAATACACTCTTCAAATGTGCTTTAAAATGTTTTTTCGTTTTTATGAACAAGAAAATAATGACGTTATGCTGTGGGGCTGGTATGAAATTATTTCCAGGGCTGGTTTTCATTCCCAGTCCGGCCCTGCCTGTGTGCCGCCGATCTCCATTCCCTGCGATGTTACGACGCACGGGGGAGGAGAACGGCGCCAAATTCAAAAAAGGAAATAAACACATTACATACAGTATACTGTAATCCTGGAGATTACAGTACTGTATGTAAAAAATACACACCCCCTTTGTCCCTAGCGGTCTGCCCAGTGTCCTGCATGTACTTTTGTATAATAAAAACTGTTCTTTCTGCCTGCAAACTGGAGATTGTCCATAGCAACCAAAAAGTGTCCCTTTATGTCAAAAGTGGTTTTAGAGCAGCTAGAAAACAGCGATAATAAATTAGAATCACTTGCAGAATTGAGCGATAGCGATTTGTGGGGAAATTCGTCATAAAAAAATAAAAGTAATGACAGCGACAATTCTGCAACTGAGCAAATAATAATTTTTATTATAATTATAGTATTATTTGTTATAATTTTTTATATATATTTATTATATTATAATTTATGATTTTGTTTTTCAAACTTTATCATACCCGAGATGTCTACTAGACTCTTGTTTGGACAGATTTAAGTGAGTTATTCCTAAGAATTACAGGCCTACAATAAAAAACACCAAATTTCCATGCAAAATAATGGTACCACTTTCAGCACCTAAAACCAGAAAGAATCATACCGCCAGGGAGTTTAAAGGGGTTGTAAAGGTAAAAAATGTTTTCCATAAATAGCTTCCTTTACCTTAGTGCAGTCCTCCTTCACTTACCTCATCCTTCGATTTTGCTTTTAAATGTCCTTATTTCTTCTGTCTGTAACTCCACACAGTAATGCGAGGCTCTCTCCCTGGTGTGGAGAAAGCCTCTTGAGGGGGGAGGGGGCAAGCAGGAGTGCCAGGACGCCCACTAACACACAGCTCCTTTCTCTATCTGCAAAGTAGAGAGTGTCCTGACTTGGTTGCTCGCCCCCTCAAGAGGCTTTCTTCACACCAGGGAGAAAGCCTCGCACTAGGGTGTGTAGTTACAGACAGAAGAACAGGAAGTGAGGATTTCTCAGAAGAAATGAGGACATTTAAAAGCAAAATCGAAGGATGAGGTAAGTGAAGGAGGACTGCACTAAGGTAAAGGAAGCTATTTAGGGGGAAACCCTAAATAGCTTCCCCTTTAACTACTTGCCAACCAGCCGCCGTCATTTTACGGCAGCAGGTCGGCTCCCCTGCACGAGAGCCCGTAGCTATACGTCGGCTCTCGCGCAGGCCACTAGGGGCGCACGCGCCCCCCGCTTGCCCCCAACTCCCGTGCGCGTGTCCGGCAGGCACGATCACCGCCGGGCACACGCGATCGCTCATTTCAGAGTGGGGACCGGGAGCTGTGTGTGTAAACACACCCCTCCGGTCCTGTCAGGGAGAGAAATGCTGATCTTCTGTTCATACAATGTATGAACAGAAGATCGGTCATTTCCCCTAGTGAGGCCATCCCCCTACACACCCAGAGAACATACTTAACCCCTTCCCCGCCCCCTAGTGTTAACCCCTTCACTGCCAGTGGCATTTTTATAGTAATCCAATGCATTTTTATAGCACTGATCGCTATAAAAATGTCAATGGTCCCAAAAATGTGTCAAAAGTGTCCGAAGTGTCCGCCATAATGTCCGCCATCGCAAAGTGTCCGCCATCGCAGTACCGAAAAAAATCGATGATCGCCGCCATTACTAGTAAAAAAAAAATAATAATAAAAATGCCATCAAAATGCCCCCTATTTTGTAAACGCTATAACTTTTGCGCAAACCAATCTATAAACGCTTATTGCGATTTTTTTTACGAAAAATATGTAGAAGAATACGTATTGGCCTAAACCGAGGAAAACATTTTTTTTTTAATATATTTTTGGGAGATATTTATTATAGCAAAAAGTAAAAAATATAATTTTTTTTCAAAATTGTCGCTCTATTTTTGTTAATAGCGCAAAAACTAAAAACCGCAGAGGTGATCAAATACCACCAAAAGAAAGCTCTATTTGTGGGTAAAAAGGACGCCAATTTTGTTTGGGAGCCACGTCGCACTATCGCGCAATTGTCAGTTAAAGCGACGCAGTGCTGAATCGCAAAAAGTGCTCTGGTCTTTGACCAGCAATATGGTCCGGGGGTTAAGTGGTTAATCAGCCCCAGTACATCTCCAAAAAACATAGTTATTGTTCACTGTAAAGCATACAGTATAACCTTCTAGCCTCGGCAGCCTACATACAACAGACTTCTTTTTGCTCATTTATGCCATCTAGTGTATAAAATGTGGGATGTCGTAGGACATTTGCTTCACTGAGCTGTAAATCCTTCCTCTGCCTTCACCTAGCACGCATATTTGCTATCTTATTCACGCTAGAGCAACCTCACCTTTGGTGCTTGTGAAATGTGAACACATTTATTATAACTATAACCCACTGAGAATTTTTATTAGCACAAGTTGAATTTTTATTTCTATCAAAAATCTTGTTTTTAGTCCACAGAACATTTTGTCACATGCACAATAAATTAACAGTTTTTTTTTAGTATTGTGCATTTAAGTCAGTTCACAAAGGTTCTTGTATGGGATATAACTTCTAAGGATAGTGCTTAATGCTGGAAGGTTATAAATGTGAGGTTCAATGAAACGTGTATTAAGTAAAGCAAAGAAAAAGATATAAAGAGATAAAGGGCCATATCCTCAAAAGGGATACGCCGGCGTAAGCCGTCGTATCCCTGGTTCTAACTTTGGAACTGATCCACAGAATCGGTTTTCCAAAGTTAGGCAGAAGATCCGACATCTGTAAGGGACTTACACTGCCGCATCTTAGGATGCAGTACCGCATCCGCCGCTGGGGGCATTTCGAGTCGAAATGCCGCTTCTGGTATGCAAATTAGCACTTAGGGCGATCCACAAAGCTTTTCAGCTTCGTTTTTTCGCCGTAAGTTTTAGTTTGCAAGTGTAAAATTAGGGCTGCTTTTACAAAGTGTAAAGTTAGTAACACCATGTAAAAGCACATTCAAGCGACGGCATTTGGTATGCATTCCTGAGGGAGAACTCCACGGCAATTTGTAAAATCAAAACCGGCATGGGTTCCCCCCCAGGAGCATACCAGGCCCTTAGGTCTGGTATGGGTTGTAAGGAGACCCCCCTACGCCGAAAAATCGACGTAGGGGGTCCCCCTACAATCCATACCAGACCCGTATCCAAAGCACGCTACCTGGCCGGTCAGGAATGGAAGTGGGGACGAGCGAGCGCCCCCCCCCTCCTGAGCCGTGCCAGGCCGCATGCCCTCAACATGGGGGGGTTGGGTGCTCTGGGGCAGGGGGGCGCACTGCGGGCCCCCCCACCCCAGAGCACCCTGTCCCCATGTTGATGAGGACAGGACCTCTTCCCGACAACCCTTGCCGTTGGTTGTCGGGGTCTGCGGGCGGGGGGCTTATCGGAATCTGGGAGTCCCCTCAAATAAGGGGGCCCCCAGATACCGGCCCCCCACCCTAAGTGAATGGATATGGGGTACATCGTACCCCTACCCATTCACCTGGAGGCAAAAAGTTAAAGTTATTAAACACACAACACAAGGGTTTTTAAAATAATTTATTAGTCTGCTCCGGAGGCCCCCCCTGTCTTCTTTATTAGCTCTAATACCAGGGGGGCTTCTTCTTCCACTCTCCGGGGGGGCTTCTTCTTCCGCTCTCCAGGGGTCTTCTCCGCTCTCCGGGGGGGTTTCTTCTTCCACTCTCCGGGGGGGGGTCTTCTCCGCTCTCCGGGGGTCTTCTTCTATCTTCGCCGCTCTCCGCTGTTGACTCGGCGCACCCCGGTTCTTCTGCAGCTGTCCGGTGCCTTCTTCTTCAGCGCTGGCTGCCTGCTATCTTCATGTGTTAGCTCAATTACTAACAGGCAGCCAGCGCGGTCTTCTGTGACGTCACCTTCTTCTCTTCTGTTCTTCTCCCCTCTTCCGATGTTGACACATCGCCTCTTGTCACTGCAATGATGGAAGCGCGCCTTGCATCCCATTTATATAGGCCTCCCCGTCCCATCATGCTCCGGTAGGTACCCACGTGGTGGGTGCACGTGGGTAGGCACCCACCACGTGGGTACCTGCCGGAGCATGATGGGACGGTGAGGCCTATATAAATGGGATGCAAGGTGCGCTTCCATCATTGCAGTGACAAGAGGCGACGTGTCAACATCGGAAGAGGGGAGAAGAACAGAAGAGAAGAAGGTGACGTCACAGAAGACCGCGCTGGCTGCCTGTTAGTAATTGAGCTAACACACGAAGATAGCAGGCAGCCAGCGCTGAAGAAGAAGGCACCGGACAGCTGCAGAAGAACCGGGGTGCGCCGAGTCAACAGCGGAGAGCGGCGAAGATAGAAGAAGACCCCCGGAGAGCGGAGAAGACCCCCCCCGGAGAGCGGAAGAAGAAACCCCCCCGGAGAGCGGAAGAAGAAACCCCCCCCGGAGAGCGGAAAAGACCCCCGGAGAGCGGAAGAAGAAGCCCCCCCCGGAGAGTGGAAGAAGAAGCCCCCCCTGGTATTAGAGCTAATAAAGAAGACAGGGGGGGCCTCCGGAGCAGATTAATAAATTATTTTAAAAACCCTTGTGTTGTGTGTTTAATAACTTTAACTTTTTGCCTCCAGGTGAATGGGTAGGGGTACGATGTACCCCATATCCATTCACTAAGGGTGGGGGGCCGGTATCTGGGGGCCCCCTTATTTGAGGGGACTCCCAGATTCCGATAAGCCCCCCGCCCGCAGACCCCGACAACCAACGGCAAGGGTTGTCGGGAAGAGGTCCTGTCCTCATCAACATGGGGACAGGGTGCTCTGGGGTGGGGGGGCCCGCAGTGCGCCCCCCTGCCCCAGAGCACCCAACCCCCCCATGTTGAGGGCATGCGGCCTGGCACGGCTCAGGAGGGGGGGGGGGGGCGCTCGCTCGTCCCCACTCCCTTTCCTGACCGGCCGGGTAGCGTGCTTTGTCGATTTTTCGGCGTAGGGGGGTCTCCTTACAACCCATACCAGGCCTAAGGGCCTGGTATGCTCCTGGGGGGGGGAACCCATGCCGGTTTTTTCTTTGAAAATTGGCATGGAGTTCTCCCTCTCAGGAATGCATGCCGAGCGACGCTGTCAATTTTTTTTATAATTATTTGTTTTCCCGGCGCGTATATTTTTTTCACCCGTCGCAACTTTAGTGTCCCGTCGCAATCCACAAAGCCCGGCGTAAATTACGTTCGCGCGCTGCACGTCGGGAAAATTACGTCACACGCATGCGCAGTACGGCCGGCGCAGGAGCGCGCCTCATTTAAATTTTAAACGCCCCCCGGAGAGGAGGAACGCCTTGCGACGGAGGCACTTAAGTTACACGGCGTGTAATTTCTAGGTAAGTGCTTTGTGGATCAGGCACTTAGGTAGAAATTTTAAGTCAGTGTAACTTAACTGCTGAAAGTTAAGTTACGCCGCCTGGCTGAGGATTTGGCCCAAAATTCCTATTTACAAGAAATAGTTAAATAGTTTGATAGGTAAATACCTATGTTTCATAATAATTCCAAACCTACCTACAATAAATGTTATGGTGAAAAAATGATGATGAGATAAAACAAAGCCAACTACAGTACCTTAGCCTAGTGATTTGCCATACATTAGTCATTCTTTTTTTCATTCAACCAGCGGGTTCAAGGATTTTTTTTATAGAAAAACAATGACCTGATTCCACCAATCACATATACCATGTACTGTAGATGGGGAAATCCTCCTGCTCAGCTATTGTGTTCTGTTGGTGGAAGGTTGTCAAGATGGGAGCGGCAGAAGAATTAACCTGGGCTGGTAAAAATCGTCTATCTATCTATCTATCTATCTATCTATCTATCTATCTATCTATCTATCTATCTATCTATGGGCCATATTCTGAGTAAGGATACGATGGAGTATCTCAGGATACTCCATCGTATCTCTCTTTTTTGGCCCGTGTATCTATGCGACTGATTCTTAGAATCATTTTCGCATAGATACACTTAAGATCCGCCATGTGTAAGTCACTTACACTGTCGGATCTTAAATGTAATTACTCCGCCCGCCGCTAGATGGCGTTTACGTTCAGGTCTCATTTGTTTATGCAAATGAGCCTGATACGCCGATTCCCGAACGAATTCGCGTCGCGTAACCGTCGCTAACGTCGTTTGCGTAAGCGTAAACTTACCCCTGCTATATGAGGGGTAAGTTTACGCAAGTCCCACGTAGGCCATGTTAAGTATGGCGTCGGGTCCGCGTTGTGTTTTTCCGTCGGCTATGTCGTTTCCCTAAGTCGTTCTTGAATACGACTTTACGTCAATGACGCACACGTCGGCGTCATTGACGTTTCACGCCGAGAACTGGAGCATGCGCACTGGGCTATTTTAAGCCCGGCGCATGCGCAGTTTGTTAGAATCGGGGGCGCGCTTAATTTAAATAGAAGCCGCCCCCTTGGAGATACACGTGGCTACGCCGGGCCATTTACACTCCGCCGCCCCAAACTACGGAGCAAGTGTTTGGGGAATACAGCACTTGCTCCTGTAGGTTGGGGCGGCGGAGTGTAAATGGCTTACGCGCCGCCCACGGGAAATCTAGGAGAATATGGCCCTATGTATTTATTTATTCAACTATCTCCCTATTTATCTACCTATATAACATTTAGATTTCAGAAAACATTTATTATGCCTGCAGTGCCTTAGAAATCACTCAGCCTTAGGCACATCATGTACGTAATCCTCAATTTCAGATACAAGTGGGATGAGAAAAAGACCCTACGCAAGAATGCTTACAATACCACTTTCAGGAGACTAAAGGCTATGGCAAAATAGGATGGATGGAATACATTTCCATCAATTTTCTTTTGGGATAGGTGCTATTTTACAAAAAAAATCCTGTTTTATTGATCCTAACCTGTCTTAGAACATTAATAGGCAAAATACCTATACAGGAACAAGCTGCCTTTGCTTGAATGTTCGACTGGCCCATTCTTCATACCTGTAGCATTCACCCCTGAGGAGCTGCTGGCAAATAGTGGGTTATCCTACATTTTTTCAGCCACCCTGAGGGTTAACCAAACAACACAATAACAAATCAATGGGGATAATTAGACTTTATCAAAACTGATGTAGCACGGGGGCGCATGCGCGAGGCTCGTGATGGAAGACGTGTCCTTCTAGAGCTCTGCACTCCCCGCCACTACATCGGGATCTAACTGACGAACTGGACCGTCCAGCAACCCCATTTTTTCTGGCAATCCCCTCTGGTACACACCCAGCGCCTCCTGGGATGGTCCTGACCGGCCATCGAAGCAAAACGAAGCCTAAACCCATCAAGGAGGCTCTGGCCCGCGCCTCTTCCAAGATGGCGGCGAGGGCCTTAGCTAAGCAGCTCGCGGCCTCCCCGGACAGATCCATCCGAGCTGATAGCGAGGATGAGGAGGACATTGAAGCACACATCGGCGAATCCTCCACTCTACCGCCCTCAGGTATGTCCCAAGGAGACCTTTTTAAATATATGGAAGCCATGCTTCACAAAGCACTTAAAGCCACCTCGGATCAGATCACTAATAGGCTGTCCCGGGAAATCAGGGAGCTTGGTCAGCGTACAGCAGACCTGGAGACCCGGGTAGACGACATTGAGCTGACCCTCCAGGAACAGGCCCAAGAGCAGGCAGCTCTCCGCGAGGAGAATGCCACGCTTTTCTCCCGTTTAGAAGATGCCGAAAATCGCTCCCGCAGGTCCAATTTGCGTATACGCAGCATCCCTGAAACCATTGATGACCTGCAATCCTTCTCCACGGCCTTGTTCCAAGAGCTTGCACCCTCCATCCCAATTGAGCGCCTGGAGTTTGATAGGATCCACAGAGCCCTTACACATCGCCAGCAAGATGGCCCCCCGCGGGACATTATCATAAAGCTACACTTCTTTCGCACGAAAGAACATTTGCTTGCTGCTGCACGGAACAAAGACACCCTACTGTTCCAGGGTCATACTTACCAGCTTTTCTCTGACCTGGCCCCCCTTATTATCGCTAGGAGACGGGCGATGAAACCCCAGCTGCAAATTCTCATTCAACATCATTTGAAGTATACTTGGCGATTCCCCTTCGCTCTGCAATTCTCCTACCAGGGCCAGCAACATTCCTGCACGTCGCCTGAATCCTTGCAGCGCCTTTTGGAATCCCTCCACCTTGCCATCCCTGCACAATCATTAGAGACTAACTTGCCTCGCACCCCAGCCCGTGATGCAACCCATCCGTACTCCTTCACCCCAAGAAGGGCACAACAGGGTCCCTCCTCTGTTCGCAAAGGGACCCCTGCTCGCTCCCATAGGGATGGAGCTCCTGACCGTCAATTGTATTCGCCTCGCTGAAGAGGCCTGTTTAACTTTATTTTTTCTTGCAGGTCTCTCCTCTTTTGTTCATGTTTTCTTCCCCAGTGCCGGGCTGAACTTTTGGGCTGAAGCTTACTGTTACGCACTGCCCCACCTGAGGAAGACTTGTCTAACAAAGCTCGGAGAGACTGTCCGCCCTGGTTCTCCACTTTCCCGGAGGGAGACAACTGCAACCCTGTGAAGTCCATAGAGGTTGCTAAGGTCCAGTCCTTTATTCCTTGTTGTTTTCATTATCTGTTTTTTTTTTCCTTTTTTGCTACTCAAGTATATTTTCATTTTTTATTTAGTTTTAAGTCAATCTGCCTCGGGCCTCAGCCCTTTATGGCCCGTGGCAGTAAAGGCGCTCCTATGCACCTACCAACCAGGTTTATTTTTATGCTAAACGTATGCACTTTGTATGTTTAATGCCTAATTACACCCCCAAGGGTATAGTTTCATTTTTTACAGTTGCTAGTGGTTGTTTAGCTCACCCATGATTGTCTCTCGATTTCTATCATGCACCTTGGGGGGTACCCCCCCCCCCCGGGTTTATGACTCAGGAATGCTGTTCCCCCTTCTTCCCCTCCCTACCCTTCCCATTTATCCCTTAACTCCCCCCGGTCATCTTCCTGTCCCCACGGCACTATACCCGCCCTTCCTCCCCCTACCCCAGCATGTCCTTTGGTTTTCACCCCTGAGAGAGTGGGTTACTTTGACATCCGGGTTTAGGACCCGGTGCTTATCTTCTGAAATATAACGGTATACGCACTATAAATGGTAGTTATATGCACCACCGGTTTGGTTCGAAAATTATTATTTTTTCTTCTGTTACCATATTCATTTTTAGGAATGTGCTTGATTTACAATTACAGTTTGTTGATCTTTTTAAATTGTCGCGTAATAAGTAACCTTAATATTTCCCATCTGTGGCGGGGAGCGGTCATTGCTCCCCCTTTCTACGGTGCACCCACACCCGTGCTAGCTGGCTGGCCGGTGGTTGGTGCACTATTTGGTCGGGCGACAGAGTTTGACTCTCACCCTTCCTTATGCTCTTTTGTTTGCCCTACGAACCCTTCCCTTCCCTCTCTTCCTCCTTCTTGCCTGGCCTTTCCACTCTTTCTTTCCTCTTTTCTCTTTGTCGGCGTGGTTGTGGACCCCTGGCGTGGTCCCAAAATATTCCTTTTTTTAGCCTTAGATGGCCCCCTTGAATTTTCTTTCCCTAAATGTTAAGGGCCTGAACTCTCCTAATAAGAGAGTGAAGGCGTTTCAAACATTTGCCTCCTTGAAAGCAGACATAGTGGCCCTCCAGGAAACCCATTTCTCTGAACGCAATACTCCAAAATATTTCAGCCCTAAATATCCTCAGGTGTTTACTGCCTCGGCTAGTACAAAACACAGAGGTGTTCTAATTGCCTTACACCATTCTGTTCCCTTTACAGTGACCTCAGAAATAAAAGACCCTGAAGGCCGCTACATTATATTAGTGGGCCTGCTTCAAGAAGTTGAGGCTACTCTTGTCTCCTACTACGCCCCGAACACCAACCCAATCCCCTTTTTTTCACACCTGTTCCAGGTCTTACGCTCTCATTGCAAGGGCACTCTGTTTTTGTGCGGTGACTCAAATTTAATACTACAACCCCATATGGACAAATCTCCTTATGCTCCTGATCAGTACTCTCCCTCTCTACGCTTTCGGAAACTTCTCCAACAGGCTTCCTTACTCGATTCATGGCGGGAATGTAATCCGACTAAGAAAAACTACACATTCTATTCTTACCCCCATAAATCATTCTTTAGGATTGACCCTATCTTTGTATCGGTCTCCTCCTCTCCTATTTTGCTTAGCTCCACCATTCAGCCTATTACCTGGTCGGACCACTGTGCAGTGTTAACCTCAGTCTCGTCCTTAATTCCACGCTCTAGAGATCGTACTTGGTGTATGAATGAAGCCCACCTCACTAACCAGTCCTATTGCTTTGATATCCAAATTGCCCTGACAGACTATCTTAAACACAACTCCACACCTGATATTTCCCCAGTCCTTCTTTGGGAAGCGCATAAACCGGTAATTAGGGGTAAATGTATCTCGGTGTCGACTCATTTGAATCGCGACAAGAAACTACTGTTGGCCAAGCGAGAACATGACTTTCACCAATGTTTCCTTCGGTTTCAATCCTCCCCTTCTGAACCCCACAGGATATCTATGGAACGAGCTAAAGTAGAACTGGACCTGTTGTTGGCCGAATCAGCAGATAAGGCCATCCACAGGTCTGCCCACACCATCTATACTAAGGCCAACAAGCCTGACACCTTCCTGGCATTGCGCCTCCGTCGTCCGGATAGAGCTCATGTTCCCATCCGGCTTCGTGTAGACAAAAATTCATTCACCAGCAATCCTGTTAAAGTCTTGGCAATTTTCCGTCGGAAGTTAGAGGAGTTATATAAGGCCCAGTCTTCATTCTCCCCAGTTGAAGCAGAAGCTCTATTCCAAGATGTCCCCCTACCAGCTTTATCTGACTCCAATCGTGAGCTCCTGGAAAAGTCCATAACGGTAGAGGAGGTCATTTCGGCCATCAAAACTCTTAAGCCCCATAAGAGACCTGGCCCAGATGGGCTTTCGAGCAATTACTACAAGAAATTTGTTGTTACCCTAGCCCCACTCCTTTCCAAATCCTTCAATGCCATCCTGCAGCAGCATTCGTTTGGTCGAGACACATTGACAGCCATTATAGCCATGATACCCAAACCCAATTCAGATAATACCCTGTGGTCCAATTTTAGACCGATCTCGCTGCTCAACTTGGATATTAAAATTCTAGCCAAGATCATGGCCTTACGCCTCAATCCCATCATAGGGGGTATGGTACACAAAGACCAGGTGGGTTTTATTCCCCGCCGGCAGGCTAGTGATAACATTCGTAGGGTAGTCCTACTCCAACATATTGCCAGAAGCCGTAAAATCCCCATGCACCTGCTGTCTCTCGACATCAGGAAGGCATTTGACACAGTCTCATGGCCCTACCTAAATATTATACTTACCCGATGGGGCTTTGGTCCACATTTTTTGCAATGGATGGGCTCTCTTTATAGTCACCCGCAGGCATATGTTAAATATTCTGGATTTCGTTCTGATAGTTTCCAGATTGGTAGGGGCACTAGGCAAGGCTGTCCCCTATCCCCCTTGCTCTTTGCCTTGGCGATAGAGCCACTAGCTGCTTTGATTAGGTCCAGCCCCGAAATTAAAGGTCTAGAAATTGCTTCTACCTCCCACAGGATCTGTCTATTTGCAGATGACGCCCTTTTATTTGTAACTTCCCCGTCTAACCCTTCCAAACTTATTACAAATTCTTGATAAATTTGCTAAAATCTCTGGCCTAGAAGTAAATCAATCCAAATCGCGGGCCCTCAATGTGTCTCTTCCTGCCGATGAGGTTGCTCATCTCCAAGAATATTTCCCCTTAACTTGGTCCGCTGTTTCCCTACCATACCTAGGTATAAACCTGACCAGTGACCCAGCTTCTCTTTTTCGGTCTAATTATCTCCCCATGCTGACCCAGTTATCGTCTCTGTTAGACTCATGGAAACCATTATGTGTGTCGTGGCTGGGTAGAGTTGCTGCTGTCAAGATGTCCCTACTTCCTAAGTTACTTTATCTTTATAGAGTCCTCCCGATAGCTGTCCCGTCCTACTATCACAGGGTTATCCAATCTCGTGTGTTCCGATACATATGGGGCCCCATTAAACCTAGGGTTTCTAGATCTATCCTCCTCCGTAATAGACTTAATGGGGGACTTGGGATTCCCAATTTTCTTCGTTATTATCAGGCCTCTCAGCTTGCCCAGATCACCTTGCTTCACGCGTCTACTGAAATTCCTATATGGGTCGGCTTAGAGGCCATAGATATTTCTCCTCTATTGGTCCACAATTTGCTGTGGTTACCCCCGTCGGTCCGCACTTTTGTTACGAATCCGATCACACGTCACTCACTCAAGATATGGGACTCTTTACGTACCCCTTTCTACTTAGTCTCCACCCACGCCCCTTTGCTCTCATTTTTTGGCCACCCACATTTTTATCCTGCTTACACGGAACCGGAATCCTTCCGGTTTTGGTCCCAGGCTGGGCTACACCGGATTTGTGATATAGCAAATAAAACCACCCTGAAGACTTTTCTGGAGCTCCAGGCCCAGGTTAAATTACCCTCTGTTGAACACTTCCGCTACCTCCAAATAATCCACTTCACTCACACAGTGGTAGGTGTCTGTTCCTCATTTGATAGTATGTCCTTCTACGAGAATATATGTAACTCGGACCCACACGCCCCTGGTATTATTTCACGCTATCTATAGCCATCTCACGGCCCCTTCCTCTGATCTCCCCCTATACGCCGCACAGTGGTCCAAAGATTTGCAAGTAACGTTGGCACCGGAGGACTGGGCGGACATTTGGGCCCGCACTAAGACCTCCACTCAAAATGTGGTGGCCTTGGAGGCCAACTACAAAGTCCTCATGCGGTGGTACCTGGTCCCAGCCAGGATAGTTAAATTCTCACCTGCGTACTCACCATTATGTTTTGGAGGCTGTGGAGAGAGGGGTACTCATGAGCACATCTGGTGGTCATGCCCCATTGTAAAACAATTTTGGATGCTGATATTTTGTATGGCCTCGACTCTCTTACACGACACCCTCCTCCCTGATCCATCTTTGGCCTTGCTAAATTATAATACTGGTGACTACACCAGAGCTCAGGCTCGCCTCCTACTGCAACTAACCACGGCTGCTAAACAAACAATAGCTAAGGCCTGGAAAACCCCTAAACTCCATGTAGCCGAGGTAAAACACAGGGTGACCCAGGCAATGATCCATAGTAAGACTGAAGCAGTTGTTTTGGACAGAGTCCCACAACATGATAAGGTATGGTCTCCGTGGGTGGAATATTTTCTCCCTCCTGATTTTGATGCCACCTTCCCTACCCCGTGATCACCGTGATGATCTCACAACTTGACTCAATGACCCCTAGGAGGTTCACCCGTCCACGCCGACATTCTTTACTTCTTCTCTTCATTTTTTCCTCTTTTCTTCTTTCTTCCTTCTACCTCTTACTCCCACATTTCTCCTTCCCCGCCCTCATCTCTTAGGGCTCCTCTCCTCCCAAATTGAAACACTTTGTAATCACATAAGAGGGCGACGCGGAGTCGTGCGGCCCTTCATTAGCCTTTGGTTCTCTAATTTGGAACCTACAGAGTACGGATTATTGTTTTACACCACCTTTGGAAAGGAAACGTTTTCTATGTTATTTTGGTTTTATTTGTCCCTAATTATTATGTTCCCAATAGCCTCCGCTATAATATAATTTCCCAATATGTTGCACTTGATCTTAAGCCATGTAAACCCGGATAATTTTTTCCGGTACTGTTTGTAAACGCTGTAATCAAAATGTACCATTGTATCTCCGCTATTGTTTTATGCGGAAACGTTTATTTTTTACTCTGTACTCTTTATTTTTCAATAAAATATTTGAACAGAAAACTGATGTAGCACTAACCCCCGAAGGAGCTGCTGAATATTTCGGGCAGCATGTTACATCTATGCAGAGCTTTTTTTCTCAGAAAATAGGTGCAGGAACTCAACCCACGACCCCGTTCAGATTTCACAAACAGTAGAAGGGTCTTAAAGGGGCATTAAATACCAGTATTGCATTACATACAGAGTGCAAAGTTCAGGAGGGTTACACACAGAGTACAGAGCTGTCACTTGTAAACACAGAAACCAGACTTCTGTGTTTACAAGTGATTGTGGTGAGTGGGCACCAAAGGGTCTGAGCCAGAGGTGGTGGAACTGAGTTCCCCCAAGTTCCCCCTGAAAAAAAGCCCTGCATCTATGTCTTCGCCATCCAGGGTAGTAGAAGAGAGTTGAGAAAGTTCAAAGTCCACACTTTACACTTCTTTTTCTAAGATTTATTTTCAGAACTTGGTAAGGAAAGAAGAAGTGGTTGATGGGGTGGAAGGGTAAACAAGCAGATAGGTTCAGGTGCATAATCTCAGTTCGGAAACACTCCTGCTTCCAGCAAACAGTTCTCGTCGCCACTCTGGCCAGAGTGGGCACTGCTCACTCGGATAGGTCCCTCTCACTGGCCTAGCAGCCGGAATGGCACACGGAGTAAAGTTCAGTCTCTGCCACAGACCTTCCTTTACGATAAGACACTTTCACAGGATTCAGCACCCGGATCTCTCCAGATTCTAGTAGACATCTTGGTTATGAAATTATAAATAAACAAATAATAATATAACTATAATAGAAATTATTCGATAATGTAATCAACTCAAAATCACTGAAATTTGCTTAGTTGTAGAATTGTCGCTGTCATTACTTTTGTGTTTTTATGACGAATTTCCCCACAAATCGCTATCGCTCAATTCTGCAAGTGATTATAATTTATTATCGCTGTTTTCTAGCTGGTCTAAAACCACTTTTGACTTAAAGGGACACTTTTTGGTTGCTATGGACAATCTACAGTTTGCAGGCAGAAAGAACAGTTTTTATTATATAAAAGTGCATGTAGGACACTGGGTAGACCACTAGGGACAAAGGGTGTGTGTATTTTTTACATACAGTACTGTAATCTGTAAGATTACAGTATACTGTATGTATTGTGTTTATTTACTTTTTTTAATTTGGCGCCGTTCTCCTCCCCGTGCGTCGTAACGTCGCAGGGAACATAGCTCGGCGGCACACAGGGACACTGTGAATCGAGCGAGGAGACACCGCTCGATCACACAATGGAGAGGCATCGCAGGATCCAGGGACAAGGTAAGTAAACCATGCCTGTGGCTGCTGCGAGGCGATCCCGAGTCTGGCTCGGGGTTACCGCTTTTGGTACTGAAATTCCACCCCGAGTCAGACTCGGGAATACCGCCAGGGGGGTTAAGTACTCCTCCCCAGCATGCACAGCGGGACGATCACCCCCACTGATTGGCTGCCGAGGGGGACACCCAATACACCCTGACTCTGCTGCTGCCACCCTTGGCCTGGAGTGGTAATAACACCCCCAGGCGAACATTGGTGGTTACTTCCAGCACAGCCATGGCTAAAACAGAGGCAAAATGTTGTCAAAATTACACATGTCCGAGTCAACTAACACTCAGACCCCCTCTAAATTTAAAGCAGCACCTGCCCAATAGCAGCAGTTTGCGACACTGATAAAGTCCTAAAGTCCTTAAGTCCTAAAGAAAAGGGGTGCCAACTGGATTGACAATATTACCATATACTGTAGTTGTTCTAAAACACAGCAATACATTTGTTTATTGTATTATAGTTGTCAATAATACACATGTAGCAACCAAAACAAGGTATGAATACTTCTATTTCGTTATGTAGTCCTTAACTTCTTAAACTGCTTTGTTTTATATGCAATCTTTTTAACACTTATATATATATTTGTTTTAGAATTGGCCCTAAATTATCAGTAAACCCTTAAGCCTCATACACATGGTACAATTGCTGGAAGGGGATTGTCTGTTGACAGACTGTTGTCCTAAATTCTTACCGTCAGTACGCTCCTTTTGACAATTGTTGTCCAACTTTCAGCCAACAAATGTTGGATGACAGGCTAGTAAATTTTTGGCGGACAGCGGCTCCACTTCTGATTTTCGCATGGTCAGTACACAAATCCGTCACACAAAAGTCGAAAGTACAAACACACATGCTCGGAATGACTGCTCACCAAACATGAAATTAGCAGAAGGGACCCAAAGGGTGTCGATCAAGAGCTGAAATTCCTCGTAGTACGTCACTACATTCATGTTTGTGGCACGACAATTGTGTAACGTTAGTATGCAAGACAAGATCCTGGCACACGCCCTTTTGCCAAAAATCAGACGCTCGGTTGGCCAACAATCGTACCGTGTGTATGAAGCTTTACTTACATTGTACATTGTATGAATTTATATATACCTAATCATGTTGTTATTATATGCATTATGACATACATCTATCTGCCTTTTATGTTCCCCCCATTTATGCATTAAAAAAAAAAAAAAAAAAAAATATCAAATTTTAATGAAAAGTAAAAAGCAAAGAAAAGAAAAAGGGAAAACAAGGCAGGAAATCAACTGGCAATATGTATTTGGTCCTGTATCTCTTCTCAATGTTTAAATTTAGAATTCACATTTGAAAATTATGGTCTGAACAGATGGATGTTCTTCAGCAGATTGGGCTCTTGAACAGAATGGATCTGAATGAAAGAAAATCTCAAGTTTTAATAGGCACAGGCAAACAATTTAACCACACATGGAAATTCTTGAAGCATTACAGAAGATGAACCATTCTGCCTCCAAACTGTCACTTACTGAACTAGACTGCTGCTGTCAAATGCTGAATAAAAATAGACAAACATTTCAGGATGTTCATAATAAAAAAAGTCTTCTTATTCGCAAATCAGAATTTAAATGCATAGCAAAAACAATGTTCAAGGCAAGAATATGACCATATGCACTGTGGTCTGGATAGTACAAGGGGCACCTCCAGTAAACAACTTGCATGTTAAAGGTTTCCAGCCTTGTGAAGTCTATCTGTTGTTAAGGTGTGCAACACCTCATATGTATGGCATGTATGTAAAAGGCCTGGTTGAAGCAGTGACTTAGTAGTTGCCTTTGTCTGAGTACTTCTTAGTTGAGTGTACAGATAGATGCCAAAAAGGGACCCATCTAAATATGGGGCAAGAGGATTGCTTAGGAATGCAACAGTACACTTAATTACTTAAGGCCTTGTACTCACGAGCAGACATGTCCGATGAAACCAGTCCGCGGACCGTTTTCATCGGACATGTCTGCCCGGGGACTTCTGTTCGATGGCTGTACACACCATCGAACAGAAGTCCGCGCGTAAACAATA
This sequence comes from Rana temporaria, assembly GCF_905171775.1. Lineage (NCBI taxonomy): Eukaryota > Metazoa > Chordata > Amphibia > Anura > Ranidae > Rana > Rana temporaria. The sequence goes on along the minus strand of NC_053489.1, from coordinate 260,017,703 downwards.
CGCGGGGCGTGTCCGCGCCGTCGCCGCGACGATGACGCGGCGATGACACGGCGACGTGGGCGGGCCTGCCTTTTAAATGCTTCCACGCATGCGTCAAAGTCATTTGACGCATGCGAGGGACGGCGGGCGCTCGGACATGTACGGTAGGTCTGTACAGACGACCGTACATGTCCGGGCGCACACCTGTCCGATCCGCCCGAAAATGGTCCGCTCGTGCCTACACACGGCCAAACATGTCTGCTGAAACTGGTCCGCGGACCAGTTTCTACAGACATGTTCGGTCGTGTGTACGGGGCCTAAAGGTAATTTTAGGGAACACAGGTGCAACATATTACCCATTTTTTGCAAAATTTTAAAAGACGAGGTTGAGTAAATAGATATCCAACATGTCAAGCCAGCTTATCTTTATTTTTTTGCAGAAAGAAAGTAAGCTGCAGGGCACCGAGATGGTTTCCGTACACCAACAGACCCATGGAAAGCCATGCATCTTTTCTTCTAATTTTAGTGAGTGGCCACCTGTCTTATTAAACTTGCTTCAACAAAAAAAGTTTTATTCCTATTGTGGGGTCACCAGTATGGTATTTGTTAATTGAAATCATATCTTCTCTCAAGCCTCTATTCTCCAGGGAGAATAAGTTCAGTGCTTGCAACCTTTCTTCTCAACTAATATCCTCCAGACCCTTTATTAGCTTTGTTGCCCTTCTTTATACTCGTTCCATTTCCAGTACATCCTTCCTGAGGACTGTTGCCCAGAACTGGACAGCATACTCCAGGTGAGGCCAGACCAAAATCTTGTAAAGTAGGAGAATTATCATTTTATCTCTGGAGTTAATCCCCTTTTTAATGCATGCCAATATTCTGTTTGCTTTGTTAGCAGCAGCTTGGAATTGCACGCTATTGATGCTTACAGGGCTGGTGCAAGGAGTTTTGACACCCTAGGCGAAACCTAATTTTGCGCCCCCCCCCCCCCCCAAGCACGCACGCTCTGCCCCTCACTAAAAATTTTGCGGCGCCCATTTCTTCAGCCGTGGTCCACAGGCTTGCACATGTGCCTCTGGACCCGGCCCGAAGACAAATCGTGGATGGCACTAGCTCACTTCCTCACGCCAGTCGTGGTCCACAGTCCACTGTGTAACTGCCTGTCTGTACAAGCAGACAGATACACTGACAATGCTTTACAGGTTCTTACTAGAAACAATAATAAATGCACATTTTTGTATCTGCAAAAAGATCTGGATTTATTTTATTTTTTTTACAAAAGGTGGACTTGAACTGTTAGGGCACTTTCACACTGGTGCGTTTTTGCGGTAAAAATTGCGCTATTAAAATGCTCATAAAACGCTCCCCATGCCCCTCTCCATTGAAATGAATTAAAAACAGCTGTAAAAACGGAGCGTTAAAATCGCGGTAAGAAACAGCGATTTTACATCGTTTTTACGCGTTTTTAATTAATTTCAATGGATAGGGGCATGGGGAGCGTTTTAATAGCGCTATTTTTACCGCGAAAACGCGGCAAAAATGCACCAGTGTGGAAGGGCCCTAACACCTCAAATGGCCCCAATTCCTGTATTTTCAGGTCTGATCATCACCCCCTCTGTACCCCCCTGCACATCTGTTCCCCCCACACACATCTGCTACCCCTCTGTACCCCCTGCACATCTGTTCCCCCCACACACATCTGCTACCCCTCTGTACCCCCTGCACATCTGTTCCCCCCACACACATCTGCTACCCCTCTGTACCCCCTGCACATCTGCCCCCCCCACACACATCTGCTACCCCTCTGTACCCCCTGCACATCTGCCCCCCCCACACACATCTGCTACCCCTCTGTACCCCCTGCACATCTGCCCCCCCCACACACATCTGCTACCGCTCTGTACCCCCCTGCAATCTGTTCCCCCCACACACATCTGCTACCCCTCTGTACCCCCCTGCACACCTGTCCCCCCCATACACATATCTGTCCATCCGTCCCCCACACACACATATCAGTACCCCCCTGCACGTCTGTCCCCCACCCCACACATATGAGTACCCCCCCCTACACGTCTCCCCCCCCCACACACACATATATAAGTACCCCCCTGCACGTCTACCCCACCCCCACACACATCAGTACCCCCCCTGCACGTCTTTTCCCCCCACACACACACACATATATCAGTACCCCCCTGCACGTCTCCCCCCCCCCACACACACACACACATATCAGTACCCCCCTGCACGTCTCCCCCCCCCCCCACACACACACACACATCAGTACCCCCCTGCACGTCTCCCCCCCCCACACATACCATTACCCCCCCTGCACATACCATTACCCCCCTGCACATCTGTCCCCCCCCCTCCACACACATACCATTACCCCCTGCATGTCTCCCCCCCCCCACACACACACAACACACATCAGTACCCCCTGCAAGTCTGTCCCCCCCCCACACACATATCAGTACCCCCATGCACGTCTGCCCCCCCCCCACACACACACACACACACACATATCAGTACCCCCCTGCACGTCTCCCCCCCACACATACCATTACCCCCCCCTGCACATACCATTACCCCCCTGCACATCTGTCCCCCCCCCCCCACACACACATACCATTACCCCCTGCACGTCTCCCCCCCCCCCCCACACACACACACATCAGTACCCCCTGCAAGTCTGTCCCCCCCACACACACACACATCAGTACCCCCATGCACGTCTGCCCCCCCACACACACATATCAGTACCCCCATGCACGTCTGCCCCCCCCACACACACACATCAGTACCCCCATGCACGTCTGCCCCCCCACACACACACACATCAGTACCCCCTTGCACGTCTGCCCCCCCCACACACACACATCAGTACCCCCTTGCACGTCTGCCCCCCCCCCACACACACACACACAAATCAGTACCCCCTGCATGTGGCCCCCCCCCACACACACATATCTGTCCCCCCCTGCATATAGCAGTACCCCCTTGCACGTCTGTGTCCCCCCACACACATCAGTACCCCCTCTGTACACAGTGCAATGTGCTATTCACTAAAAGCAGTCAATATTTAATTTTTTGTGACTGGAGTGCTGCCTGTAGTGTTGCCACTATACCTGAGCCAGAGGTGGGGGATTACTTTACTCCGGTCTCCAGGAGAGTTGTGCTGCGCCTGTCTGTCCTTGCACACTAGATCCCGGGTGCCCAGGAGAAGGGGGGGGGAGCGGATATCGCGGCAAGCCCTCTGTAGTTAGTGCATGCAGGGCTTCCATCTCATCCTCCTCCACCGATCATGCGGCACTTCCGGCCGGCTCTCTCCCCACATCTCCTCACTGTCGGCGCTACTAGGGCGGCACTGCAGGTTGGGGATAGAGCGGTCCGTCCAGGATGTCACAGGCGCAACCGCCCCCTAGCCTGGCGGCTGGCGCCAATGCGCCATAAGGCATGTATTTAAAAAAAATGCCGGTACTTGAGGTATTTAAATAATTTGAATCCCCAGCAAGTGGCTGGGGATCCGGATTTTGCCGCTCCCCCTACCCTGGCGCTCTAGGCAGCCGCCTGACCCGCCTATTGCTAGCGCCGGCCCTGGATGCTTAGCCTATCATCTACTAGGACCCCCAGGTCCTTTCCCATCCTAGATTCCCCCAGAGGTTCACCCCCCAATGTATAGATGTCATTCATATTTTTGCCACCCAAATGCATTATTTAAAAAATTTACACATTAAACCTCATATGCCATGTAGTTGCCCACCACATTAATTTGTTCAGATCTTCCTGCAAGGTTTCCACATCCTGTGGATAAGTTATTGCCCTGCTTAGCTTAGTGTCATCCGCAAATACAGAGATTGAGCTGTTTACCCCATCCTCCAGTTCGTTTATGAACAAATTAAACATGATTGGTCCCAGCACAGAACCCTGGGGGACCCCCCTTCCCACCCATTCCGAGTATTCCCCATTTATCACCACCCTCTGAACTTTGATTTCAGTAAAATGCTTGCTTATAGCAAAGAACTGAATTGCTATAAGCAAGCATAATGCCTATAAAAAAAACTATTCTGATCACTTCCCGAGAGTAGTGCAATGTTACTATGGTAACATTATATTGCTCTGGTCAAAGTGTGTTAAAAAAAAAATTCATTTTATTTTTTGTCATACCAGTCAGTGTCCCTGATCTCCACCACACTAGTTATATGATGATGATGTACTGCACTGGTGACAGTATGTAAGAAAATTTGTTTACTTTACCATTTTCTCCAAAAAATTATGACAAAAAATGACAACTTTAAAAAACTCGCCATGCCCCTTACTAAATACTTTGGACTGTCTATGTTCCAAAAATAGGTCATTTGGGGGATATCTGTACTGTCCTGACATGTTTGGGCCTCAAGAAATTAAATAGGCTGTCAGTACATCAGGATTGATCAATTTTCAGATTAATACCATAGTTTGTGGACACTATAACTTTCCTACAGACAAAATAATATTCACTAATTTGGGTTATTTTCACCAAAGAAATGCAGAAATCATTTTGCCTAACTTTATGAAAAAAATATATAATTTATTTGCAAAATGTTATGACAGAAACTAAAAAAGCAAAAAACAAAACATGTTTCTTTTTTAATTTTCAGTCTTTTTTATAGCAAAAAATAAAAATAAAAACAGTGGTGATTAAATACCATCAAAAGAAAGCTTTAACTGTATGAAAATAATGATTACAAAAATGAATTTGGGTACAGTGTTGTATGACTGCATATCAATTGATTTTGTATTATTGTCATTCAAAATGTGACAAAGCTGAAAGTTAATTGCAGTTGTAAACCACATGTTGTCATTATTACCTACAGGTAAGCCTATAATAAGGCTTACCTGTAGGTAAAATAAATATCTCCTGAACATGCATCGTTTAGGAGATATTCACCCTGTATGTAGCTTTTCCTCCAGGCCAAACAGGAAGTGGGTCCTGAGACCCGATTGGCCAATTGAGTCTCAGGACCCGCTTCCTGATAGGTCAGGAGGAAAATCAGGAAGACAATTGAAATCCATGCATCCAATAGCCTGCATGTAGATTAGGGGCTGGGTGCATGGATTAGGGGAGCGGCCCTTATGGACGGGCCGCCACTGCTAGCAACTGTCATTAAATGGCACTCCACCTTAAAGGTTAATTGCACTATTAAGAGAGTGAGAACACAGAAAACTCAAAAAATGGACAGGAACATGATCAGGAATTATGACAGGGAGATCTTGCTGTTAGAGTTTTACAGACATATAAACAGTGAGTGGCTGACTCTTCTGAATAGGCTCAGCCTATAATTAAAGAATCACTTTTAGGTGGATTGCCACTTTAAGATGTTAATATGTTCAGGGCTAAATTTGAACTTCCCTTTGTCACATTGAACTATACGGACTTTCTGGAATCGTGCCATTATCTGGTTACTATTTATTAGTTACTCATAAAACAAAAATGTGGGCGTGTCTAGAAATGTACTCTGGCTTCTATGCTGAATGAACATTCGGTGTAATAGAGAGGCATGGAAAGTGTCAGGAAAGCAAACTGCAGATGGGAAGAGGAGCATATCTGTTATGGGGAGACAGAGAAGCATTGCTTGTGAACTGAAAGAAGAAAGGTACTGTACGAGCGCAACAGGAAATACAGTAAAGTCACTATGCGCAGCAACAACATTCCGAGCAAAGCAATAGGATGTGCCTGAAGTTTCTGGTTTCAACATGAAGCAACTTATTTCCTCTGTTTACCAGCATTGTGCCAGTCAACCATGCCCTGACTTCTCTCTCTGGGAGCACATCTGCTGTTTAGGTATGCATGTGAACATGTGAACCACAGCGTAAAACGGTATGACACCTTGTTTCCTTTCCTTACTATCGCTTCCCTTCTATTCTATCTTCTATTCTATCTGATCTACTATACCACAGCCTTGTGCCATATGCATTGCAAGGGGTAGAGCGTCACCTGTAAAAGTATATTATCCTAAAGCAACCTATCAGCAGAGCGTCACATGTAAAACTACAGTACTTTAACTTGGAAACAAATATATCAGAATGTTTTTTTTTTTTTTTGTTCTTAACTGGAAAAAATAACAGCTGATGTGGAAAATACAAGAACTCCAATACTTTTTAATGTTGTATAGAGTGAGTTAAAAAAAAAAAGCGGGGTTTAATGAGTTGGATCCTTTTTATTTTTTTACTTTTTTTTTTCTGCATATCTATGTATATTTTTTCCAAGCATCCATTTAAATTAACTTACTATTGATTGACTTACTACCTCTGCTGAAAGTCTGTTCCAAACATCAACTACTATTTGGATAAATTAATACTTTGAGTTATTTATGAACTTTCCTCCTTCTAGTTTGGGTCATGCCCCAGTGTTCTTGATCTTAGCTTCATATTGAAAATACTGTTCTCTTGTTCCTTATTCACAATCTTAAAGGGGTTGTAAACAGAGGCGTCCCTAGGGGGGGACCAGAGGGGGCCCTGACCCCCCCAACATCATGCTGTGCCCCACCATGTGCCCCCCCCAAAAAAAAAAAAAAAATATTTTTTTATTTTTTTTATTTTGCGATTTTTGTATTTTGCTCCCCGAGAGGGAGAGCGTCCCCAGTCAGCTCTGCGGGGGATTCCTCCCCCTCCCTGTGCTCGCCGACACTGCATAATGCGAGCGCTCACACAACCAGATATTCTAGCCTGGGCCGTGTTTAAGTGTGTGCACTGCAGACTGCAGTACACTGTAATCACTGAACTACATTATCTCCATCCCTTCTCTCCCCCCATCTGTCTCCCTCCCCCTCTCCTGTTCTTTCAAAACATTCACAATTTACTTTCACTTTCAGTTAGGCAGGTAATATACGGTGCAAATTTCTTTCCTGCATCCACAGATTGCAGGAAAGAAACTTGCATGATTCCCCCATCAACACAGACAGTGCTGACAGGGGAATATCCCTCCTGCCCAGCAATTATATTCTCCCGACAAACAGTGATTATCACTAGTGACTTTACAGCAACCACTAGTGATAATTATAAGAGAATCTGCTCATTAATGGTTCAAATCTCAGCCAGTTTCTACTGAGATTTAAACTGTCTATGGCTGGTCTTAGCTCTTAGGCAGCCCATACATTGATTAGCACTGTGGAGTGTCGGCTTCCTGGCGTGATCGGGCATGTGGGATTTCAAACACACCCGAGCCCATCTCTATTGGTTGTAGACAGTTGAGCTCCCTGCAGGTTGCTTAGCAGCAGTGGACCCTTCTCTGACATGCTGATCGGGATGCAATCCAGGTGATGCTCCCAGTCAAATCCTAGTCATAAATATCAGTGATTTTATTGATCAAAGCCCACACTTTACAGGCATAGAGCCCACACTTTACAGGCATAGAGCCCACATGGCTGCTGATCATACGGTTGATTATATTTATGTGGTTGTACTCTTGATGCTAATAAATACTGTGTTTATTAGATCTGACTGGGAGCATCACCTGGATCACATGCCGATCAGCATGTCAACAGAGAAGGTTATACAGCATTACTGCTGCTAGGTGACCAGCTGGGGGCTCGGCTCTCTATAACCAATAGTGCCAGCCTTCCCCTGCATGCACCCATAATGTCACCAGCACTAGGTCCTAATAGACTGCCATCGCTGCCAAGGAGCAGGGACAGGACAGCTGGGGATCCCCACTGTGGCAGAACACCAGGGCCCGGTGGCAAGACAACCTTTGCAACCCTGATATTTCTCCCACTGCTTTGGACCCTTATATTTTCTTGGTGTGCTGGTGACATATATCTCTTGTTTTCTGCCACCCTGGGGGGGCCCCAGTATAGTAGGAAGGGAGCTCACTGCAGAACATGTGAAAGGGCCCATAGTGGGATCGTAGTAAAGGGCCCCAGGATATATATATATATATATATATATATATATATATATATATATATATATATATATATATATATATATATATATATATATATATATATAAATAAAATTAATTGCATTTTATAGTTGGCCCCCCTACTTTTGTCCCTGTCCCCCCATGTGCCCCCCCTAAATATGAAATCTGGAGACGCCACTGGTTGTAAAGCCTCATGTTTTTCCCCCTAAATGGGTTGTAAAGAGAAACAGAAGGGAGATCCCCTAGTGGACTTTAAAGGCACCAAGATATATGAACTCAAAGAGTAAGGTATAAATATAATTTAATCTGCGTATACCAAAAAGTTTGTTTATACATTAAAATAGAATCGTATATGGAAAAGTTATAAAACCACATGAGAACAATGATAAAATGAAGCAAAAAAGTATACGGGAGATGATTGTCCAATTATAAACCCGACGTTTCGGAGAATTGTCTCTCTTTCCTCAGGGGAAAACGGACGGATCAGCCCGTGATCTACAACATGTACATAAAGTAGGGCTGTGCGTTAAACGCGATATTAACGGCGTTAACGCAAACCCATGTTAACGCCGTCAATATTTTTGTCGCGCGATTAACGCAGGAGCCCTCGGGTGGACATGCAGAGTGTGCAGCGGCGCGGCGCGGCCTACCTTTTCGCTGGATTCACAGACAAGTTACTCACCTTGTCCCTGGATCCAGCGATGCCACCCCGCTGTGTGATCGAGCGGGTCCTCCTTGCTTGGCGGGTCCTCCTCGCTTGGCGGGTCCTCCTCGCTCGGCGGGTCCTCGCTCGATTCACAGTGCCTGTGTGACGCCGAGCTCCGTTCCCTGCGACGCTACGACGCACGGGAGCGGAGAACGGCGCCAAATTTAAAAAAGTAAACAAACACAATGCATATAGTATACTGTAATCTTATAGATGACAGTACTGTATGTAAAAAATACACACCCCCCTTGTCCCTAGTGGTCTGCCCAGTGTCCTACATGTTCTTTTATAAAATAAAAACTATTCTTTCTGCCTGAAAAACTGTAGATTGTCCAAAAGTGTCCCTTTATGTCAAAAATGGTTTTAGATCAGCTAGAAAACAGCGATAATAAATTATAATCACTTGCAGAATTGTGCGATATTTGTGGGGAAATTCGTCATAAATTAGAGCGATTAATCGTGAGTTAACTATGACATTAATGCGATTAATCGCGATTAAAAAATTTAATCGTTTGACAGCACTAACATAAAGCATTAGCATATGCAGATATAATGCAAAGTAAATAAGGTTGGTAAATACAACAAATTTAATCATCGCAATACTCACAACTTAGTACATGTTCTCCATATATAACCTTCCATATAACGTGTTAAAAACAAAGAAATAAGCAATGTAGCTCCCTGGAGTTGCTGGTGAATTCGGAAAAATGGGTATATAGCAGTGATGGCGAACCTTGGCACTCCATATGTTTTGGAACTACATTTCCCATGATGCTCACCTACACCACAGAATGCATGAGCATCATGGGAAATGTAGTTCCAAAACATCTGGAGTGCCAAGGTTCGCCATCACTGGTATATAGGATTCAATTGGTGCTAGATGTCTGCTGGCATTTCTCATTCACCCATGCTGGAGTCGACACCACCAAAACCTGTAATTTGATGTAATAAATTCAATATAAAAAATTTGCTGACTTTCTAGTGACATTTTTTTCAATTTTAGAGGCAGACTGCCTGCAGCTGAATACAAATGGATATATGTTGGTAGCTAATAGCCATTGAATCCTGAAAAAACATGTGCGATGCAATGCTTGGTTCCACGACTAAGTGACTAGGATCTATGACTAAGTGACGTGTGGTGTCACGATACGCGCCAGGAAGTAGGAGGGTTGCTGGTGACATCATCCGCTCGCGGCCGCAGAGCGGAGACATTCTGTTTACACGCTGTACACGCTGGATATACAGCTCTGTCTGTAAGTGTTACATGTTTCTGTTTTAAATAAATTACATATGATTTTACACTATGGAGGCTTCCCTATTTCTCTGTTTGAGAGCCATCACTGGGATCCTGTGAGTCGTTTCTTTTGGGATTACTAACAGCAGGCTGGCTGTGGGATACTCCTGTATCAGCAATATTTTAGGCTTTATACAGTACAAGCCTCTTTAAGGTAAGGGGCTTGTGGAAACATTTATATCTACACTGCGGATTGCCTGGCGTTTATATTTGCAAGCACGTGTGCACACTTATCATTTTGCACTGAAGCAGTTTCTGCGGATTTGGATTTTCAGTGGAGCACTTATGCACTTTGATCATTTATGATTGATATTTTGCTTTATTCTGCACGATTGTGCACTGGACACGATTTTTAATTTTATTTTATGACACAAAATATATTTTGTTGTTGTTTAATCCCATGGTGGATTTTATGGGACACCTTCACTGCAGACATTTTATGGACTGTATTGCGTTCACTTATGCATGTTTAATTATTTATTTTTAAGTAACCATTGCATACAATAATTTATTGAATTTTATTCACTGTGTCTGTCACATATCATTGCACTATTGCACTTTTAATGGATGGAGCACTTTAGTGATTGTTTATTTTCGCATATTTATATATGTTTTATGGAGTAATTATTGCTAAGCATTATTTGAACACTTCAGGAATATTTTTACTGTGTATACTTCATCAACACTGTGCTTATGTTGGCACGTTTAGTTGAATAGGGACTATCTTATTATTATTTCACTCCCATCTTCCTCCACATTATTTTTATTGATGTTGGATGGTTTATACATCTGGAGTGGAACACCTTTAGACATATAGGAAGTGGTGGACTTTATCTTTAAGACATTTTTATCTGGTTGCACTATTTCTACTTTTTTATCATTAGGTATTGTTATTATCTAGTTTTAGTCATTAATTGCAAGCGCCATTACACCCCCTTATTTTTATTCTGTTATCAGTGTGAGAACACTACTAGTTGTGGCTGCTGCTTGTTAGTTATATATACTTTATTTAGTCTAGGTTTATGTACCCTGGTCAGGTTGGTTTTGCGCATTAGTTCCCCCCATTTTTATATATGTCGGATTTTAGGCGCTGAAAGCGGTACAATTATTTTGCATGGAAATTTGGCATTTTATATTGTAGGACTGTAATTCTTAGGAATAACTCACTTAAATCTGTCCAAACAAGAGTCTAGTAGACATCCCTGGTATGATAAAGTTTGAAACACAAAATCATAAATTATAATATAATAAATAACTTTAAATAATTATAACAAATAATAATATAATAATAATAAAAATTATTCAATAATGTAATCAAATCAAAAACACTGAAATTTGCTCAGTTGCAGAATTATCGCTGTCATTACTTTCAGGCCTCGTACACACGATCGAGTTTCTCTGCAAAAACCAGTTGTAACTTGCTGGGATTTTTTTTTTTTGCCGAGGAAACCGGTCGTGTGTGCATTTCTCGACGAGGAAACTGTCGAGGATCCTGTCGAGCCAAAAAGAGAGCATGTCTTCTTTTTCCTCGACGGGAATGGAGAAACTTGCCTTGTCGAGTTCCTCGACAGCCTAACAAGGAACTCGATGAGGAAAACGATGTGTTTCGCCCGTCGAGTTCCTCGGTCGTGTGTACGAGGCTTTAGTGTTTGATGCCGAATTTTCCCACAAATCGCTATCGCTCAATTCTGCAAGTGATTATAATTTATTATCGCTGTTTTCTAGCTGCTCTAAAACCACTTTTGACATAAAGGGACACTTTTTGGTTGCTATGGACAATCTCCAGTTTCCAAGCAGAAAGAACAGTTTTTATTATATAAAAGTACATGTAGGACACTTGGCAGACCACTAGGGACAAAGGGGGTGTGTATTTATTTCATACAGTACTGTAATCTGTAAGATTACAGTATACTGTATGTGTACTGTGTTTAAACTTTTTTGAATTTGGCGACGATCTCCGGCCCCCGTGCATCATAACGTTGCAGGGAACGGAGCTTGGCGGCACTCGGCATTGTGAATCGAGCGAGGAGGACACAGCTCGATCACACAGCAGGGACACATTGCAGGATCCAGGGGACAAGGTAAGTAATTCCTTGCCTGTATCCTGCGATGCAATCCCGAGTCTGGCTCAGGGTTACCGCTATTGGTGCTGAAATTCCACCCCGAGCCAGACTCGGCAATACCGCTCAGCATGTTAAGCTAATACATTCTTGGTTCACTTACCTTTTCCTTGGATTTCCCTTCTAAATGTTTTTTTTTCTTTGTCTGAATTTCTCACTTCCTGCTACTCCTCAGTAAGCTTCCCATCATCATCTGTGCGGTGTTTAGTCAGCCAAAACAGCTTACTGAGGAGGAACAGGAAGTGAGAAATTCAGACAAAGAAAACAAAGAAAAAAAACATTTAGAAGGGAAATCTAAGGAAAAGGTAAGTGAACCAACAATGCACTAGCTTAAAGGAACCTAATTAGAAAATAAAATACTAACCTTTTTTCAGCTTTTAGCACTGATGCATTTTGAATGACAATTGCGCGGTCATACAACACTGTGCCCAAATTAAATTTCTATATTTTTTTCCCCACAAATAGAACTTTCTTTTGGTGGTATTTAATCACCACTGCAGGTTTTATTTTTTGTTAAAAACATTTAAAAGACCAAATTTTTAAAACATTTTTTTTGTTTTTATATTTTGTTATAAAATTTTGCAAACAGGTAATTTTTCTCCTTCATTGATGTATGCTGATGAGGCTGCACTGATGGGCACCGATAGGCTGGACTGATGGGCACTGATGGGATGCACTGATGGGCACCGATGAGCTGCATTGATGGGCACCGATAAGGCGGCACTGGTGGGCACTGAAAGGCGGCACTGGTGTGCACTGACAGTGAGAGGTGGCACTGATTGGTGGCACTGAAGGGCATTGATAGGTGGCACTGGTGGGCACTGAGAAGTGGCACTAATAGGTGGCCAATAAAGGTGGTTCTAATAGGTGACAGTGATGGGCATTGATAGGTAGCAGTGATGGGCATTGATGGGTGGCAGTGATGGGCACTGATGGGTGGCAATAATGGGCACAGATTGGCACTGGTAGGTTACACTGATAGGCAGCACTGCTAGGTGGAACTGATGAGGCACTGATTAGCACCACTGGTGGGCATTGATAGGTGGACCTTGTGGGCATTGATAGGTGGCACTCATGGGCACTTTGGGCACTGGCAGGTGGCAATGGCAGGTGGCACTGGCAGGAGGTCTTGATTGGCACATATGAGGCAGAATTGCTTCTTCCTCTTCGGGACCGATGTCCATTGCAGCTAAGCCGATTATTTGCTTTTTTTTCTCCTCCTGCTATCAGCGGGAGGAGGAAAAAAAAGATTACCAAGCTTTTGTTTACATCACGTGATCATTGGCTGACAGGTGATCACGTGGTAAGGGGCCGGGATCGGATCTGTGATTACCCGAGTCTCAGTGACCCTGCAGGGGGCGCGGGGGCGAGCAAAGGGGAGGACGTTTATTGACGGCCTTCCGGCAATTCAGGTCCACGCTGTGGCCATGTTTCGGCTATAGTGCGGATCTCAAGTGGTTAAGGGCTGTTTCACACCACAAAAACGTTCCTGATACGTATCTGCATGCACGTTTTTAATGCATTCAAGCAGCGCATGCAGATACGTTTCCAGAAGCATTCCAGATGCTTTTTTCCTGTTTTTTCCCCACTGTACTGGGATCCAGTGCATTTTGGTGCTTTTTTTTAGGCGTTCTAGGCGCGATTTTGATTCGTTTTACCACATTCCAGTACAGTTCAGTGCAGGAATAATGCAGCATGTTCTACTTATTTTCTGGAACTGGAACTTTTATTTTTTTCTGGAACCTTGAAACTGATATGATATATGCTATTGGAACCAAATAACCTACTTTCCAATGCGTTTTTTGATGCAGAAAAAATAAATGCACTGGACTGCGTGTGGTGTGAACTCTCCTTAAAGGATAAGTTCACTTTTAAAAAAAATAAAAAAAATAAATACACATCTTTTTGCAGGTAAAATAAATGTCCATCTATTATTTTTTTACTCCGAGCCTGGAAAGCACTGCGCTCGCGATCAGCAGATCCCTGGTGCCATGCAGGATTCCTGCAGACTTGTCAGTGTATCTGTCTGCTCATACATTGTATGGCCAGACAGACAATATTGACAGGAAGAGACAGTGAACTACCACAGTGCTCAACAGCACCATGTTAGTTCAATGAGAACTACAAGCCAAAAGTCGCAAAGGCTATCAGTACTTGTAGTTTCCCATTCACAGAACTTTGTGGATGAATGAAATGGCCAGGCAGACTGAACCCCGCACCTCCATATTATATTCAAATGGTGACAGCGGGCACCCAGAGAAGATCCCTGCTCGCCGTCACTGGGAATGGGGGAGAGGCTGCAGCTGCTGAAACATGTTACATGTTCCACCCTAAATACGGGTGGAACATGTAACATGTTCCAAAAGGTGAACTTATCCATTAAAGGAAAAAAAAATCCATATGTCCAGCCTAAAGCTTGGCACACACATTACAATCTAGATGTTTAAGCTCTTTTAGCTCTACCAGCAACTATACCATATGTAGTATACAGTAAATGCCTATATATTTGGATACAAATTGAATACAAAATTTAGGTAGGTTCACTTATTACATAATCTTGGTAAATCTAAAGCCTCATACACACGATCAGACTTCCATCGGAATTTTCCGTGGATTTTGCCCTGAATGGGCGTTGGTCGTGAACTGGGTATGCATGCACACAGCAGGACATTTTCAGCCAACTTTCACCAAATCACATGTTTTTTTCAGCTCTCTACCGCCACCCTGTGGGCAACTTCTGCTATTGTTGTCTGATGTTTAACATTGGTTCTGAGCATGCGTGTTTGTACTTTGTACTTTAGTCCAATGGACTTGTGTACACACGATCAGATTAGCCTCCAGAAAGTTTGTCAGTTTGCACAGCGAACATTTGTCCGATGAAAAAGTGAAAAAAGTTTGTCTGATGGAACGTACACACAGTCGGATTGTCCGATCATACAGGTCCATCGGACATTTGTTGTCAAAAAGTCAGATCGTGTGTTCGGGCCTTTTGATTGTAAAATGTATGGTAAGATTAAGATTCTTTTTAATATTAATTATTAATAAAGCATTATTTATTTCTAATGCAGCGTACACACGACCGTTTTTCGCGATGTGAAAATTACATTTTCTTTTAGCCCAGGTTCACACTGGGTACGATTTGAGATGCGATTTCACATGTCAAATCGCATCTCAAATCGGCGGCATTTGCCGGCAATTGTCGGCAATGGCACTGTCCTAATCAGTGCGACGCCGCATCTGCGGTGCTGCACCGATTTCAAAAAGTAGTTCCTGTACTACTTTTTGCCTTTTCGGGCCACGATTTACATTGAACACTGCACAGATGTCTCTTAAATCGCGGCAAAATCGCAGCCGCGAAATCGCGGTAAAATCGCGATTTTACCGCGATTTTGAATTCGCAGCAGTGTGAACCTAGCCTGAATGTCATTAAAAACGATCGTGTGTGGGCTCCAGAGCATTTTTTGCCACGTTAAAAATGGGCATTAAAAATTTAGAACATGCTCTAAATTTTTGCGCATGCTCAGAAGCAAGTTATGAGACGGGAGCAATCGCTCTGGTAAAACTAGTGTTCGTAATGGAGATAGCACATTCATCACGCTGGAACAGACTGAAAAGCGCGAATCGCCTCTCCCCAAAGTTTTACTAACACAAAATCAGCAAAAGTAGCCCCAAGGGTGACGCCATCCAAATGGTACTTCCCCTTTATAGTGCCGTCGTACGTGTTGTACGTCACTGCGCTTTGCCAGAGCATTTTTTTCACTATCGTGTGTAGGCAAGGCCGGCTTAACAATAATCAGGTTGTAAAAAAACTTTGTTTTTTCAACACCATTAAAAATGGTCGTGTGTACGTGGCATAAGAGTTAAAGCTGCAAAATCACCCCTTCAATCCTGCCCCAATACACATACTAAAACTATGGCATAGCTGCAATTAGGAAAACTTGCAAACATGATTTTGTGTTCATCAGCCATGCTCTGCACCTTTTTTCTTATTACGAAAGACATTTCTGGCACTCCCATGGTTTTGAAATTTCAGATGATGTGCAAGACATGGTAACTCATCAAACGAAAGCATTACTAGCAACTGTATATACGCCTACATTGAACTAGCACCTTTCCAACTAATATCCATGTTCATAAAATGAAGATGTTTGCGTTTGCCTGGAGCTTTTATTTCACAAGCAAAACTAAAACTCTGCTACCTAGCTGCTACAATAAATGAACATTGTTCCATTACTAGCTATTTTAGGAATGGAACATGTGAGCAATGGTAATTTCTCATATTCAGCGATATGTATTTGGTTATTTGAACAACATTTTTTTTTTACTATATTTAAGAATGACCACAGCAATCATTTCCTCCCCTTCATAGCAAGCCTGGCAAGCTCTTCACTGAGTGTGTGTAACGCCCAAACATCTATTGAATCAGAAAGAAAAGTTGGAGACACATGATCTCAACAAACGTTGGCATATTCCTTAATGCTTGCCTATCTTGGTAAGAGGCCTCTTTATAATAATAATAATAATAATAATAATAATAATAATAATAATGTATTTCCAACTTCAAGGAGACCCTGTCATATCACAAAAATAATTACAGCCAGCTACACCTGCCAAATATTTACCTCCCCGACAGGCAGCAAGTAAAATCTTTACTGTCTTCTGCTGTCTCTGGGTGCTGCTGCTATTCAATGCTTCTGATTGTATCTCTTATCATGTTGCCTATTGGGCACCCTGGTTCCTCAGCTAGCCACAGTATTATGTAGTGAAGCAGCAGCCAGCAGGTGGAATCACTGCATCCAGTGGGGGGGTATCCTATCTGTCACACCCAGAAATGTTGGATAGCAGCGGTGTGTGGAGTCCATAAAGACAGAGAACATTTCATTCTCTGCCACCAGAGAACTTAGGGCCAGATTCACAGTGAGAGTACGCCGGCGTATCTACTGATACGCCGGCGTACTTTAAAATTTGCCGCATCGTATCTTTATTTTGAATTCTCAAACAAAGATACAACGGCATTTGGCTAAGATCCGACAGGCGTACGGCTTTGTACGCCTTCGGTTCTTAGGATGCAATACTTCGGCGCCCGCTGGGTGGAGTTTGCGTCGTTTTCCGCGTTGGGTATGCTAATTAGCTGTTTACGGCGATCCACGAAGCTACGCGCGCTCGTCGCATTCTCTTACTGTACGTAGTTTTTTCCCGTCGTAAAGTTACGCATGCTATTTCAATGGCTTATATTTAGACTAGCCATGTTAAAGAATGGCCGTCGTTCCCGCGTCGAATTTTGAATTTTTTTTTTTTTTGCGTAAGTCGTACGGGAATAGGAAAGGACGTAACGCACGTCGCCATTCAAAAAATTACGTCAGTGCGACGTCATTTCGAGCAAAGCGCGGCGGGAAATTACAAAACGGAGCATGCTACACGCCCCATTTGAATTAGGCGGGCTTGCGCCGGACGGATTTACGTTACGCCGCCGCAAGTTTACAGGCAAGTGCTTTGTGAATCAAGCACTTGCGCTGAAAACTTGCGGCGGTGTAACGTAAATGGGATACGTTACGCCGCCGGAGTTCTACGTGAATCTGGCCCTTAGCTTCTACTAATGCAGAAGGAAGCAAATTATTATTATTTTTTTTACAGACTTGACGCAATCTGTTTAAAGGGAAATTACAGTGGATTTCTAGACTTTGTTTTATTCATTAAATCCAGGGCTAAAACAAAATAATAAGATTTACTAAAAATGGTGCACCCAGAAACTGGTGCAGCTGTGCATAGCAACCAATCGGCTTCTAACGTCAGCTTGCTCAATTAAAGGGTCAAAAACATTTTTTAGCTAAATAGCTTCCTTTACCGTACTGCAGTCCTGGTTTCATGTCCTCATTGTTCGTTTTTGCTCTGATGTTGCTGTAATCCTTCTCTGTTCTGGACACTTCCTGGTTGTCTGTTTCCTGATGACCACAGCACTGGGAGATTATAGTTTCATTTTCCAAACCATCACTGCTCTATGGCTCTGTACATGCACAGAGGCAGGATAACATGCAAAAACGAAACGACAGGTACATTATATGATTGATTTTTATCTATTTTTTAATCAATTTTAAAAGGAATCAGTTAACTATTATGTCTCCATACCCTGTAAACAGCCATTTCAGCAAAAAAAAAAGATTTCCTTTACAACTCCTTTAAGCTTTGTCAATAAAACCTGGAAGCTGATTGGTTACTATGCACAGCTGCATCAGTCTGTGTGCACCAGTTTTAGTAAAGCTACCACAATGTGCCTTTATATTCTGGTGAATTGGAAAAAAAAATCAAAATAATAATTTGCAATATTCCATGTTAGCATGTGAATGTCTTGGCTCCTTTCAAGTGTTTACCCATTAATTTTTAACTTTGGTGTTAAAAAAAGCCTTTTGTTTACAGAGGGCGGTATCTCAGGTTGAAATTTAGGATTACAAAAGATTGAATCTGAGTGACTCACCATGCAGTATAATGTTCTGCTGCAACCCCCCCCCCCCCCTTTAGAAAGTTGATAAAGCTTGGTGAGCCATGTGTCATGGGTGCACTTTTTAGAAATGTGTTTTTGTAAAAACAAGGAAAAGCCTAATATTTAAAAAATATATATAAAATTTACGCAAACTATTCTCTTCTTTTAAAGCAACTCTTTCTCTGTATGATTTTTGTAACTAGAAACACTGGGTAAAAATTAGAAAGTGAATTCTAATCACGATGTACCCTGGATTATTTTGGTTTGAAATTAATGGCAGAGTCACATTTAAAACCTTGCTAACTCTTCTATCGCAAAAATATGTTTTAATGTCATTTTAAATAAAAAAAATGTAAGTTGGCAATTTATAACTTTTTAAATGGATGTTTTAAAGTGTTATTTTTTTTTACCCTTTTTGCTTTATATGTATGTAATTTTTGACATGAAAAAGGATTCCCAGAGCATTTGTTTTCTTTTAGACCATTTGGGGCTGATTTACTAGAGGCACATAGACTATTCACTTTGCAAGGGAAGTAAATTACCCCCAAGTTATATTTAGCTATATCGATGGAGAGACGTGGGGAGAAGAGTGAGGCCTCGTACACACGACCGTTTTCCTCGACAGAATCCATCAAGAAACTTGGTGGCAGAGCATTTTTGCTGAGGAAAACGGTCGTGTGTATGTTTTTCATCGAAAAAACTGTCGAGGAACTCAACGAGAAAAAAAGAGAACAAGTTCTCTTTTTCCTCGACGGGAGTCTCAATATCCTTGTCGTGTTCCTTGTCGGGCTGGTTTTCGACGAGAAACATGTTTGTGTGTATGCTAAGAAACCCGCGCATGCTCAGAATAAAGTATGAGATGGGAGCGCACCTTCGGTAAAAGTAACGTTTGTAATGGAGATAGCACATTTGTCACGCTGTAACAGTCTGAAAAGTGCAAATCGTCTCTTACCAAACTTTTACTTAACACGCAGTAACATGAGATTAGCAAAAGCAGCCCCAAGGGTTGTGCCAGTGGAATCGAACTTCCCCTGCCGTTGTATTTGTTGTACGTCACCGCGTTTGAGAACAAGGAGACTTGGTCTTGACAGTGTGTACGCAAAGAAAGCTTGTCAAGTTTCTCCACAAGCCTGAAAAGGAACTTGTCGAGGAAAACGATGTTTCATTTACGAGTTCCTCGGTCGTGTGTACGAGGCCTCACTGTTCTGACTTATAAAAGTTATGTATGCAAATTTAAGCTTAAGATGTTGAGCTCTGTTTACATGCTTTTTAGAGCTGGAAATAAAGAGAACTTAGAAAACACATGAAAAAGGAAACTTACCTACTGACTGAATTAAATAATACATCAATGCGATATTCCATTTTTACTTGATTAAAAAAAAAAATAGTGGCTCAACGATGTTAAGGTCAGGAGACTGAGATGGCCACTCCAGAACCTTCACTTTATTCTGCTGTAGCCAATGACAGGTCGACTTGGCCTTGTGTATTTTTTGATCATTGTCATGTTGGAATGTCCAAGTACGTCCTATGAGCTGCTTCCTGGCTGATGAATGCAAATGTTCCTCCTGTATTTTTTGATAACATACTGCATTCATCTTGCCATCAATTTTGACCTAATTTTCTGTGCCTTTGTAGCTCACACATCCCCAAAACATCAGCGATCCACCTCTGTGTTTCACAGTAGGAATGGTGTACCTTTCATCATAGGTCTTGTTGACTCCTCTCCAAATGTAGTGTTTATGGTTGTGGCCAAAAAGCATTTTGGTCTCATCACTCCAAATGACTTAGTGCCAGAAGTTTTGAGGCTTGTCTCTGTGCTGTTTGGCGTATTGTAAGTGGGATACTTTGCGTAGTAATGGCTTTCTTCTGGCGACTCAACCATGCAGCCCATGTTTCTTTAAGTGCCTCCTTAGAGCCGGTTCACAGGGGGGCCCCAGATCCCAGCCCCCCACCTGGTGGTAGAAAAAATGTCAATAAAAAAACACTACACAGGTTTTTAAAGTCGTTTATTAGGCAGCTCCGGAGGTCTTTTTCCGACTTCGGGGCCCTTTCGACTTCTCCCGGTCTTCTGTGTCGAGAAGAAGGCGACACAGAAGACCGGGCTCCCCGCTGGTGAAAGAGCTGAAAAAAGACAGCGGTGGTGCCCGGCAGAAGAGAAAAAGAACCCGGAGAGCGGGAGAAGAGAGCGGAGAAGTCGGAAGAAGACCCCCCGAAGTCGGAAGAAGGGAGAAGACCGGGCCGCCACTGGTCAAAAGAGCTGAAAGAAGACAACGGTTGTGCCCGGCAGAAGGGAGAAGTCGGAAGACCCCCGAAGTCGGAAGAAGACCCTCGGAGCTGCCTGATAAACTTCTTTAAAAACCTGTGTAGTGTTTTTTTATTGACATTTTTCTACTACCAGGTGAATTGGTGGGGGTACGATGTACCCCATACTCATTCACATAGGGTGGGGGTGCCGGGATCTCGGGCCCCCTTATTAAAGGGCGCTCCCAGATTTCGATAAGCCCCCCGCCGGCAGACCCCGACAACCAACGGCCAGGGTTGTTGGGAAGAGGCCCTTGTCCCCATCAACATGGGGACAAGGTGCTTTTGGGTGGGGGGCCACAGGGCGCCCCCTGCCCCAAAGCACCCCCCATGTTGAGGGCATGCTGCCTGGTACGGCTCAGGTCATCCCCACCCCCATTCCTGACCGACCGTCCGGTATGCATGCTGGGATAAGGGTCTGGTATGTATTTGGGGGAACCCCATGCCGTTTTTTCAGCATAGGGGGTTCCCCTTGAAATCCATACCAGACCTAGGGGCCTGGTATGCTCCTAGAGGGAAACCCATGCTGGTTTTTTATTTAAAATTTGGCGTGGAGTTTCTCTGTGGGAGGAAGCAGCCTGCCTTAGAACAGGTTCACCCTGGGGCGACTTCCTGTAAAGTTGCCTCACTGTGAACGGGGATCCGACTTGGGAGCGACTTCCATTGAAATCAATGGGTACAGGTCGCCTACAAGTCGGATTGAAGTAGTACAGGAACCTTTTCTGAAGTCGGAGCGACTTCAGTAGTGTACATTAAGATGGCTCCATTCACTTACATTCATTTTCTTGACCGCGCGACTTGGGGCGACCTGGGGCGACTTGAAGATGGATCCCAGGTCGCCCCAGTGTGAACCGGCTCTTATTGTGCATCTTGAAACAACCACACCAAATGTTTTCAGAGAGTCCTGTATTTCACCTGAAGTTATTTGGGTGTTTTTCCTTGCATCCCGAACAATTTTTCTGGCAGTTGTAGCTGAAATTCTAGTTGGTCTATCAGACTTTGGTTTGGTTTCAACAGAACCCCTCATTTTCCACTTCTTGGTTAGAGTTTGAACACTGCTTATTGGCATTCTCAATTCCTTGGATATTTTTTTATATCCCTTTCCTGTTTTATACAGTTCAACTACTTATCCTTTGACAATTCTTTTGCTTTCCCCATGACTCAGAATCCAGAAACATCAGTGCAGCACTGGATGAAAGATGCAAGGGCCTGTCAGAAGCTCAGAAACTTTTATACACACACACACTTAATACAAGAAAACAGAGGATGGGTACCTTTAATAGCAATTCAAACCCCCTTGTGTTAACCTCCCTGGCGGTATGATTCTTTCAGAAAAAAGGTGCTGAAAACAGTACCATTATTTGCAAGGAAATTTGGTGATTTGTACTGTAGGCCTGTAATTCTTAGGAATAACTCACTTAAATCTGACCAAACACGAGTCTTGTAGGCATCCCGGGTATGAATTTTTTTTAAAAACAAAATTATAAATTATAATATAATAAATAATTATAAATAATTATAACAAATAATAATATAATTATAATAAAAATTATTCAATAATGTAATCAACTCAAAATCACTGAAATTTGCTCAGTTGCAGAATTTTCTCTGTCATTACTTTTATTTTTTTATGACGAATTTCCCCACAAATCGCTATCACACAATTCTGCAAGTGATTATAATTTATTATCGCTGTTTTCTAGCTGCTCTAAAACCATTTTTGACATAAAAATACACTTTTGGTTGCTATGGACAATCTACAGTTTGCAGGCAGAAACAACAGTTTTTATTATATAAAAGTACATGTAGGGCACTGGGCAGACCACTAGGGACAAGGGGGGTGTGTATTTTTTACATACAGTACTGTAATCTATAAGATTACAGTATACTGTATGTAATGTGTTTGTTTACGTTTTTGAATTTGGCACCGTTCTCCGCTCCCGTGCGTCGTAACGTCGCAGGGAACGGAGATCGGCGGCACAGGAGGACGCTGTGTGAATCGAGCGAGGTCCCGCTCGCTCACACAGCGCGGTGGCATCGCTGGATCAAGGGACAAGGTAAGTAAGACAAGGCCAAAATCACCAGGGTATGTAAACTTTTGATCAGGCTCATTTGGGCAGTTTCTGTTGCCATTATGATTTAAAAAGAGTAAACACAGTTGATTAATAATAAATGGCTTCAGCCAAACACTAACCATGAGTGAAAGAAATGTTTTTGTGTTATCATTCATATTCTCTGAAAAATGGCCAATAAATCATAAATTCTGCCAGGGTATGTAAAATTATGAGAACAACTGTACATGGGGCTGCATGGGAGTTGCACTGATAAGATGACTGTTAACCACATTTTTTTTTCAGCTCATGTTTGTACATTTTATAATTAGCTGTTTAAAAGAAAAAAGAACAACTATACGAGTACATTAACTGTGACAGCTGTCATATTGTAGTGGACTAACAGGAAACTACCCTGAGACAAGAAGGTCTAAAAATATGTATTATGGCTGTCCTGCATTGTGACCTAATGGTCACATGATAGCCAATAACCACAAATTGAAGTAGCATTTTTTTTATTCTACTGAAAATGCAGAAATGCATTTAAATGGGCTAGTCAGCAAATGACACACTGTAAGTATAATCATTTGCAATAGCCTCATACC
The DNA here is from genome assembly GCF_905171775.1 of Rana temporaria. Classification (NCBI taxonomy): domain Eukaryota; kingdom Metazoa; phylum Chordata; class Amphibia; order Anura; family Ranidae; genus Rana; species Rana temporaria. The sequence goes on along the minus strand of NC_053489.1, from coordinate 259,994,263 downwards.
TGTTTCCCCATATGAGATGCAGAAGCAGAAAAACAAGTTATGCAACATAGACTTGAAAAAGTAATCCTTTAATTAAACTCTAATTATTGCTTTTCATGTTTAATCCTTCTGAGTCTTCAATGTCATTTATTAAATAGATACCAACATATAAATCTGCAAATTAAACTACCAAGAGCCACTGGTAAGTGTTTAATAAATAACTATGATTTCATTCAAACTACCGTATATACTCGAGTATAAGCCGAGTTTTTCAGTCCTTTTTTTGGGGCTGAAAATACCCATCTCGGCTTATACCCGAGTCAGTGTACCTTGGGCGTCCATTTTTTAAAACTTGCGGCTTCCTCCTGGTCCCGTCCCGTTCTGTGATAGGCGTTTGACAGTTTTACGCCTATCACAGACCTTCTCTTGTCCGAGGATGAAAGAACGTCCGTTATGGCGGAACACTGAACACAGTGGCCCAGATTCTCAAAAGAGATACGATGGCGCATCTCCAGATACGCCGTCGTATCTCTGCGTAGCGCCGTCGTATCTATGCGACTGATTCTTAGAATCAGTTACGCATAGATATTCATTAGATTCCCCCGGGTGATTTACGCTACGCCGCCGCAACTTTACAGGCAAGTGCTTTGTGAATAAAGCACTTGCCTGAAAAACTTGCTGCAGCGTAACGTAAATGAGATACGTTACGCCCGCACAATTTTGCGCCCATCTACGTGAATCTGGGCCAGTGTCTGCTGGGAAACTGAGCCTGAGGATGAAAAAATGTCCGTGATAGGCGGAACACTGAACACAGTGTCAAACGCCTATCACGGAACGGGACTGGACCAGGAGGAAGCCACGAGTTTTAAAAAATGGACGACCGCAGCGCAGCCTGTCAAGAATTTCAGGTACGCTGCAATGTGCACAGTGAGGTTGTAATGAGCACAGTGAGGTAATGGGCACAGTGAAATTGCAATGGGCACAGTGAGGATGGGCACAGTGAGGTAATGGGCACAGTTAGGTAATGGGCACAGTGATGTTGTAATGGGCACAGGGAGGTTGTAATGGGCACAGTGAGGATGGGCACAGTGAGGTTGCAAGGGCACAGTGAGGTTGGGCAAAGTAAGGCGTGCAAATGGGCACAGTGAGACGTTCCAATGGGCATTGTTGACCCTCTTTTCCACTTACAGTAGCTGCTGCATTCTCACCCTAGGCTTATACTCGAGTCAATACGTTTTCCCATTTTTTGTGGTAAAATTAGGTGCCTCGGCTTATACTTAGGTCGGCTTATACTCGAGTATATACAGTAGTAACAAGGGACACTTTTCAAAGTGGCTAGTTACTCATTGGGATGAGATCCCTTGAATATTATAACTGTTAAAGCAAGCCTTACCAGATGGTACCTCTTCGTTCAGTGTCCTTCTCTTCAAAGCAATGCCAAAGTGCGTTCAAACAGCCTTTAGAAAGTTAGTGTATCTGTAGGTGGAAATATCCCTTCAAAAAGGAGAACATGAAACATAAACTTAACATCAGACACCCTACATTTTATAAGAATTATTTTAAACTCTGGGAAAAGATTTTGTTGGACATTTGCAATATAAATGCCTATACACACGATCAAATTTTCTGACAACAACGGTCCGACGGATGTGTTTTATCGGACAATCCGACCATCTGTATGCTCCATCGGACAATTGTTGTCGGAATTTCCACGGACAAATGGTCGCTATGCATGCTCTTAAACTTTCTGACATTAAATGTGTTACGTCGGCTCATCCGATCATGTGTACACAAGTCCATCGGACTAAAATCCAAAGTACAAATACACATGCTCAGAACATGCTAGGTGCTGAAAGCGGTACCATTATTTTGCAAGGAAATTTGGCGTTTTACATTGTAGGCCTGTAATTCTTAGGAATAACTCACTTAAATCTGTCCAAACAAGAGTCTAGTAGACATCTCGGGTATGAAAAAGTTTGAAAAACAAAATCATAAATTATAATATAATAAATAATTATAAATAATTATAACAAATAATAATATAATTATAATAAAAATTATTCAATAATGTAATCTACTCAAAATCACTGAAATTTGCTCAGTTGCAGAATTGTCGCTGTCATTACTTTTATTTTTTTTATGACGAATTTCCCCACAAATCGCTATCGCTCAATTCTGCAAGTGATTATCATTTATTATCGCTGTTTTCTAGCTGGTCTAAAACCACTTTTGACATAAAGGGACACTTTTTGGTTGCTATGGACAATCTCCAGTTTGCAGGCAGAAAGAACAGTTTTTATTATATAAAAGTGCATGCAGGACACTGGGTAGACCACTAGGGACAAAGGGTGTGTGTATTTTTTTACATACAGTACTGTAATCTGTAAGGTTACAGTATACTGTATGTATTGTGTTTATTTACTTTTTTGAATTTTGCGCCGTTCTCCGCCCCCGTGTGTCGTAACGTCGCAGGGAACGGAGCTTGGCGGCACACAGGGACTGTGAATCGAGTCAGGAGACACCGCTTGATCACACAGCGCGGTGGCATCGCAGGATCCAGGGACAAGGTAAGCAAACCCCGCCTGTGGCTGCTGCGAGGCGATCCCGAGTCTGACTCAGGGTTACCGCTTTTGGTAATGAAATACCACCCCCGAGCCAGACTCGGGAATACCGCCAGGGGAGTTAATGGGGTTTGAATTCAGCACATGAACTTTAGTACCGAATCCAATAGTGCTCATGCCTTACATAGTGCCATGGATGAGGAAGGGAAGACAGCAGCCTATGGGATGCAGATGGAGGCCATGCTGGCTGAAAGGTACGTATTTATTTAGAGAAAGGGAGGGTAGAAATTTAAAGGGGGTGATGCATTTTAAAACTTGTAGTTTACTGAGTGATACAGATAGCAAGCTCTGTGCTGACCTATTGTGGAAAGATCATGTTTAAACATTTTCAAAGCAGGCACTGCAGGAGCTCAATTAAAAATAAATAAATAGTGGGCATAATCTATTTAAGCTTAATGGTGATTTTAGCAACTTTAATCACTAGGTTTACAATTATGTATCTATACACACATAGAGCTCTGAACCAAAAGATTTCTGTGTCTGTGTGGGCGGAACCTAATGGGTATTCAAAGACATTAGTCCCTAACAGGTTTGCTCCTCTTGTAAATTACACAAGGATGGATAGGCAAATCCTTAACCAGTTTAGAGCCTGGTATTGCCTATAGAATCTGCCCACTGTCTCCTATCATTTAGCGAGTGAACCTGATGTCGAACTAGTAACTCATCTTCCCCATTAGGCACCACCCACTGTCAGAGTGGGAAGCAGACAGTGCCCTTAACCAGTGCCGGGGTTGTAGGGGTTATGGCAGCTCAGAATTTATCATTTGCTACACAGCATAGAAAAACATGCACTCTGTCTGTCTATATGAGCCAACTTGAATTTGGTCTTAATTACCTTGAGATTCTTTATCTATAAACCTTAGGAAATTATTTTTGAATTGAGCACCTCCTTGCCCCAATGGTTTCCAAAACAGTCTCTTGACAGTTTGGCTTGAAGAGGAGCACCGCACACTTTCTCGCAGAGGCCTTGCATAATACTATGGTCCAAATGCAATTTTATTCAAAGCTCAGCTCAAGTTTAACAATTTTTCTCAGATTTTTTAGGAAAATTATCAAGGTTTGTTGCACATTGCAACCACTGGCAAAAAGTAAGGAATCACCACTCTTGAAAAATGTTAATTCAGATTTGTTTAATTGTGTAGAAACTAATCACAGACATGCCTCAAAACAATTTTCATGTACAATTCCAACCTTCTGGCTTTTAGAAACACTTTAAAAATAAATAAATAAGAAAACTCTAGTCAATTGCAACTGTTTTTGCAGATCAAGCAGAGGAAAAAAATATGAAATCACTAAATTCTGAGGAAAATATTATGGAATCATGAAACAAAAAAAAAAAAAAACACTACACTAGTACTTTGCTGCACCACCTCTGGCTTTTATAACAGCTTGAATTCTTTGAGGCATGGATTTAACTATCGACAAACAGTATTCTTCATCAATCCGGCTCCAAATTGCAGTTGCCAGATCAGCCTTGCAGGTTGGAGCCTTGTCATGGGTCATTTTCTTTCATTTCCACTATAGATTTTCAATTGGATTGAGGTCTGGATTATTTGCAAGCCATGTCATTGACATTATGAGGTTGATTTACTAAAGACTAATCCACTCTGCACTACAAGTGCACTACAAGTGCACTGCAATATTTCCCAAGAAGTGTATAGAAGAATAATGGAGATTTTTTTTTTGTTTGTTTTTTTAAAGTGGAACTTTACCCATAACAACCTGATAAATAATATTCTTTATCAAGGAACATACATTCCACATTAACCTCCCAGTACCATTAACGGTATCCCCGAACCAGACTCTGGATCGCATCGCAGTGTCCAGGCAGTTACTTACCTTGTCCCCTCGATCCTGCGATGCCTCCCCACTGTGTGAGCAAGCTGTCTCCTAGCTCGATTCACACAGCGCCCGTGTGTCGTCAAGCTCCGTTCCCTGCGACGCTAAGAAACACGGGGGCGGAGATCGGCGCCAAATTCAAAAAAGTAAAAACACATTACATACAGTATACTGTAATCTTACAGATTACAGTACTGTATAAAATAATTACACATCCCTTTTGTCCCTAGTGGTCTGTCCAGTGACCTGCATGCACTTTTATATAATAAAAACTGTTCTTTCTGCCTGGAAAAAGGAGATTGTCCATAGCAACCAAAATGTGTCCCTTTATGTCCAAAGTGGTTTTAGACCAGCTAGAAAACAGCGATAATAAATTTGAATCATTTGCAGAATTGAGCGATAACGATTTGTGGGGAAATTCGTCATCAAACATCAAAGTAATGACAGCGACAATTCTGCAGCTGGGCAAATTTCAGTGTTTTTGATTTGATTACATTATTGAATCATTTTTATTATTATTATATTATTATTTGTTATAATAAATAACTATAAATAATTATATTATAATTAATGATTTCGTGTTTCAAACTTTATCATACCCGGAATGTCTACTAGACTCTTGTTTGGACAGATTTAAGTGAGTTATTTTTAAGAATTACAGGTCTACAATATAAAACGCCAAATTTCCATGCAAAACAATTGTACTACTTTCAGCATCAAAAACCTGACATAATCATACCACCAGGGAGGTTAATAATTATGCTACCAAAATTTGTGTATGCTGTAAATTGCCTCCAGCATTGCTCCTGTTTCTTCTTGCTGGAGGCTGCCATTTTGCTGATGCCCAGAGCCCCAAAACAGCAGTATATCGTAAAGTGGAACTAAAAGCATCAATTTAATGGTTTTAAAAAACTGTTTCATTCCTGGCATGTTGGTATTGCTAACTGTCAGATTTGGTTGTGTTCTCAACCAAACTGTCGAACCATCAAATGGCTGGTGTCATAACTGATTACATGTGCAGCACCATGGCAGCTGCAGATAAAACAGAAACAGCTTCCTTGAGGATGGGAGGGTTTAATTCTGCTTTAAGGCTGTCAACAGATCAGCCTCTACAAACTCAGCAGTGCCTAAAAATGGAAAGCAACTGAGCATGTGCAGAGCAGGGTGACACGTATTCCTGGATTTTAAACAGTATAGACACTTATTTTTAATGTTTTATATAGCTATACCTGCAATAGGGGCCAGCCTGAAGCAATCTAGCAGAACTTAATTTTCTGACTAAAGTTCCACTTTAACCACATGCTGACTGCCCGCCGTCGTTTGTCGGCGGCAGAATGGCTCTCCTGCACAAATTGCCGTAGCTGTACAGCGACTTCTTTAAGGGGTATTGGGGGCACGCCATGATGTCCGCCGGGCACCCGTGATTGCTCGTGACAGAGCAGGAACGTGGATCTGTGTGTGTGTAAACACACAAATCCATGTCCTGTCAGGGGAGAGGAGACAGATTGTGTGTTTCTAGTATATAGGAACACCGATTGGTCTCCTCCCCAAGTCAGTCCCATCCCCCCCACAGTTAGAACACATTTAACCCCTTGACCGCCCCCTAGTGTTAACCCCTTCCCTGCCAGCGTAATTTATACAGTAATTAGTTGCTATTTATAGCACTGATCGCTGTATAAATGTCAAAAGTTTCAAAAAAGTGTCCAATTTGTCTGCTGCAATGTCGCAGTCCCAATGAAAATCGCAATACTAGTAAAAAAAAAAATGCCATAAATATATCCCCTATTTTGTAGACGCTATAACTTTTGCGCAAACCAATCAATATACACTTATTGCAATTTTTTTTACCAAAAATATGTAGAAGATTACATATCATCCTAAACTGTGGTAAACATTTTTTTTTAATTGCGATATGTATTTTAGCAAAAAGTAAAAAATATTGTGTTTTTTTTTTTAAATTTACGCCACTTCTTTGTTTATAGCGCAAAAAATAAAAACTGCAGAGGTGGTCAAATACCACCAAAAGACAGCTCTATTTGTGTAAAGAAAAGGACGTAGATTTTGTTTGAGTACAACCTTGTACGTCCACGCAATTGTCAGTTAAATCGCCTCAGTGCCTTATCAAAAAAAATGGCCTGGTCAGGAAGGGGGTAAATTATTTTGGGGCTGAAGTGGTTAAGTTCATGTTTATATCAGTATGGCTCATAAAACAAACAATGCTAACAGAGTATAAATTGCGTCACTATGTCAGTGTTCAGTGTCGACGTTCATGTAACATGCTTACTCTGCAATGCAATCCTTATATGATAGCAAAGTACGGAGAATGTAAAAGGAAGTAATGTGGCAAAGAGACGTTAAGGAAGTCCCTGCATGTGAGATGAGAAAATGAGGAAGCAGCCAGTCAGTTCCAGTCGATAGGTTTCTACTGTGCACTGCTGCGCCTGTTTTATGATCGCTTAGAATATTTCTTTTTTTATGAATGCTAAAAAGCCGCTATTTTTTGAGAGCCTCTAGACATGGATTTCTATAAAATTATGTTTCTAAACCTGTCCTAGATTTCAGAAGAAAAACCAACCCCTCAAGACTGAATTAAGGTCCAACCAACAGTGAGCTGTAACCAGTAAGTAAGGACATTTCTTGTTATAGTTGTGTATTTATGTGCATATTAGGCCAAAGGACATCGTGTGGCAATTCAGAACCTTGTATTACAAATTTAAAACATCCAAAAGGTTTTCTATTTTGTGATGCACATACATCTTTTTATTTTAAATAGGTGTTATTAGAATTAAATACACTGTGATTATGGATTTGTGAATTTACTATTTACCTAATGTATTTATATAAATAAACCGATCTAAACCGATTTGGAATGTAGACAGCTATGTACTTGAAAACAGTTATATAGTGTTGTGGCAACCAAGGGCAATCGAATGTGGCAACATATTTTTAGGTTGCAAGACAAGCTGAGATGACTTAGTGAGGGTTCATTATGAAAAAAAGGTGTGATGGGCCCTTTTGAACACTTTTCTGTTCACTGTGGCCATTTTTAATATCTGCAGGCTACTGTTTAACCTTTCAGAGGATTTGTCCTCATTACACTGACAAAAATGAACACCTCTCACCTTTTAAAAATGTCTTAGACACTGCACATTTTGCACAAGCTTTATTTAACCACTTGCCAACCAGCCATCGCAGTTTTACTGTGGCAGCATGGCACGGCTGGGCAAAACTTTATGTTACGTCGCATCCCCCTGTGGCCGCGATCGCTCTTGACACATTGAGAAGCGGGATCTGTGTGTGTAAAACACACAGATCCCAGTTTTTTCATCGGAGAAATGAACAGTGATCTGTCATTTCCCCTAGAAAAAGCATCCCCCCTTCAATTAGAACACAGAGAGGGAACACAGTTAACCCCTTGATCGCCCCCTAGTGTTAACCCCTTCCCTGCCAGTGAAATTTTTACAGTAATCAGTGCATTTTTTCAGCACTGATCTCTGTAAAATTGTCAATGGTCCCAAAAATGCGTCAAAAGTGTCCGATCTGTCCGCCATAATGTCGCAGTCCCCATAAAAATCTCAGATCGCCCCCATTACTAGTAAAAAAAAATAAATAATAGAAATCCCCTATTTTGTAGATGCTATAACTTTTTGCACAAACCAATTAATATACGCTTATTGCGATTTTTTTTACCAAAAATATGTAAAAGAATACATATCGGCCTAAACTGAGGAAAATTTATTTATTTATTTTTTAAATGTGGGATATTTATTTTAGCAAAAAGTAAAAGATATTGGGAATTATTTACAAAAGGCAAAGTGCACTTGAAATTTCACTGAAAGTGCACATGAAAGTGCAGTCGCTGTAAATCTGAGGGGTAGATCTGAAATGAGGGGAAGCTCTGCTCATTTTATTATTCGATCATGTGCAAGCTAAAATGCTGTTTTTTTTTTTTTCCTTGCATGTCCCCCTCGGATCTACAAGTGCACTTTCAGTGCAATTTCAAGTGCATTTTGTACTTGTAGTTTGCACTTGTAGTGCAAAGTGGTTTTGCCTTTTGTAAATAACCCCCATTGTGTTTTTTTAAAAATTGTTGCTGTTCTTTTGTTTATAGCACAAACAAATAAAAATCGCAGAGGTAATCAAATACCGCCAAAAGAAAACTGGGAAAAAAAGGACGCAAATTTTGTTTGGGTACATTGTGACCGCGCAATTGCCAAATTGTAAAAAGTGCTCTGGTCAGGAAGAGGGTAACATTTTCCAGGGCTGAAGTGGTTAAAAACAAACAACTACCAAGGCCTGTATTGCTATAAAAATCTACTTATGATAAATGTATAATATAAAGTATTTTTAGATTTCATTTATTTGGCAAATTTCCTTTAATGAATGTCCCACTTAAATAACTGAACTCGGTTTTCAACCCCCCCCCCCCCCCCCTCCTTCTGTGTCCCACTTCCCTACTGTTTTGCAATTAGAATTGTTAATTATATGTAAGCAGAAATGAGGACATGTTTAGCCAAATTTTCGTAGCAATAGTTTTCAAAAATGTTTTTCACATTTAAGCGATACTGTTGTCCGATGTTACCTCAAAAAAAGTGTTGGGTGACTAACTTTGAGTGAGGAGCGATGCCTCTGCCTGAGGGAGTCATGCTTGTATCTGTATTCTTGCAATGCCTCATGGGTAATGCATTGCTCACCAATGAATAGAATATTATTTTGCTATTCCCATTTGCACAACTGTTCAGAATGATATTTGCTTAAAGGTGAGTCATGACAATGGGTGTATTATTTATTTCATATAATGCTATCTATCCATTAGGCCCTGAAGCTGGTGACACCATAATGATTTGGCAGTAATATATCATTATGCTGTAACCATGATCTATACTCACTGTTCTTTTATACAGTAGTATTATGTAGTCCAGATAGATTGTAATGTTCTAACATTCATTTAGATAAAATTGTAGTCTGGGCTCCCTTCAGCTTCATAATCTTGTGACTAGTTAGTTGTACATAATTTATTTTGTAAGTTGTGCATATTACCTTTAAAATATATGATAAGCACGTCCTGTCTAAAAACTAGCTCCAACCAAAAATGTAAAACAAATAGGGAGACACCTTCAATATGGCCTTTTCCATTATGAAAAATCTCACCACTGGAGACTTTAAAAGATATAAGGCATAAAGATTGGGTTCAACCTACTGATGCCCAAACCCCATAATTATAATTTGTGTGCAGATTCTCTCGTTTTTATTCTAGCTGATATTATATATTTAGATATTTTTTTTTTTATTATTTGTATGCATCTGTGTTGCAGGAACATGTAGTGGTTGGAATTTTGACCCAAAGGTTGTAAGATTATAACTGCATTTGTGTTACGAGTTTATGTGGTGCAGCTGTAATGCAAGTTTAGTGTATTGTGTATTTCGTACTCTTTGTATCAGGTATATTTCATTGCATGCGTACCTCTATAAAAAAAATGATGGAGAATATGTGCTGCCTTCTTTGACCAATCGGTTTTGCTTCCTTACCAAATGATATGCATTGCACCAGCAAAAGTCATGACCACTGTTTTCTGTACTGCTTTTAGTCTGGCCTTTTAGTGCTCACACAGACAGTAGTCTTAAAGGAGACCCATGAAAATTACACACAGTTAATGGTATACAGGCATACTTTACCCCACTTTTAAGTGCACAATGGGGTTTATTTACTAAAGCTGGAAAGTGCAAAATCAGGCTCACTTCTGCATAGAAACCAATGAGCTTCTAACTCCAGAATGCAGACGTGAGCCTGATTTTGCACTTTCCAGCTTTAGTAAATCAACCCGATTGTGTACTTAAAAGTGGGGTATGCCTGTACTGAATATGGTAAAAATATACTTACCAATGTCTATTTTTTTTTTTTTTCTGAGTGCCTCATTTTAAATAAAAAAATAAAAAATTAACATAATATTTTAGATATGTATAAGAAAAAGAAACCTGAGTGCAAAAACATGAAAATGTTAGGGAACCTTCTGGAATTCATGTCAAACAAAACCAAAGAAAATTCTTAATATACAAAGAAAAAGAGCCGCTGCTCCAGGTGTATGATGATAACCTGAGGTGGAATATCTTGAGTGACAGCCCCGGCCCGCCTCCACATGATGATCCATCATGATGATTAAGCACAAGATGTATGTGTGAAACGCGTCTACGTGACCTCTTGTTGGTGTCTTTGGTGTTATCACTTTGAGCAATAAAAGGCAATTGGAATTTCTGGATGAGCAGCCATTTCTTTTTTACAAAGAAAATTCCCAGCTCAACATATCGACCAGCGTGCAACCGTCTAACTGTATTATCCCGTCTAACTGTATTACCTTTAAAAACAGGATTTTAGTTTGGACACATTTGCAAATACATGTGTAAGCTGCAGAGCCACTTCACAGCACCCCAGTATTATCTGCAGTCCTAACTCTACATTTTTAGAGCCTCCATAGTGGAAGCACATGCATTATAATAGATAGGCAGAGGGCAGGTGATCCTGGAAAAAGCCCACCCCTTCTTAAAGGCACAGGGGCGCACTGGACACCCAACATATAGCACAATCACAGCAAAGATTACTGCTAAGGCCAGTTATAGGCGGGGAAGCGGTTTGTACTATGGGAAAACTGATGAGGGGGCGCACTGTACACCTTTGCTGCCATTGTGCTAAATGCTGGGTGTCCGGTGCCTCCTGTGCCTTTAAGGAGGCAGCTGCACCTGGCACAGTGTGGAAAAGCAGAAGAGTGAGGTGAGCATGCAGAATAACTATCCACCGACTTCTGTTGTCACTAAATCCTCCCATAAATGGAGCTGAAGCTGCCTCCGGATCCATGGCCTGCCTCCAGGAAAAGAGAAACCCACCCTCTCCCTTGCTTAAGTCCAGTCAGCCCCCCCTCCCCCCTCCGGATCTGTACTGGCATAGTAAGGCCGGGTACACACGGTCGGACGAAACCGATGACAATGGACCGAGGTTCAGTTTCATCGGTCCAAACCGATGGTGTGTATAGCCCATCGGTCTGTTTTCCTTCGGTCCAAAATTTTAAAACGTGCTTCTAAATCGAACCGATGGACCGCTGCCCGATCGGTCCAAACCGATGGTTAGTACAGAAAAGCATCGCTTCAAAACCCGCGCATGCTCAGAATCAAGTCGACCATCAGGTCACTTCAGCGGTGAACCAATGGAAATGGCCCGTTGGACCATTCTCATCGGTTTGGAACAACCGTGTGTACGCGGCCTAAGAGTGTCAGTATAAGGTAAGCTGCAATATTTTAGTTTCTTGGGGAGTTATTACCACTTGTATGCTCTGCCCCTAGACTAAATGAGCAGCTAATCCATGCAGTATAGGGGGCAACTGCAAGGGTGGTCTTTTTTTATTTTCCTCGAGTTGAGATTTAAACCTTTATAAATAAAAAGAAAGTCAGAGAAGACATTTTGGTTAGACAGGTACAGAAATGGGTGGTTTTATGTATCTATGTGAGTGTTTGATGTATCTGTGTGTATATATGTAGGTGTGAAATGCCTCATAGCGGTACTGCTGTGCACTAAACTGTATGCTCTCATCTCTGCATTCTGCAGTATACCTTCTCTGCATATTGTATATTACATACACCTTACTCCTGCACTCTGTAATTTATCTGCTCCTGACTTCTGTACTCTGTACATTCGTTTGTGACCCTCCTGACACTTTCACTTTGTAATTTACCCATTCCTGACCTCTGAACTCTATATGTATGATGCAGTATAGTCATGGTCATAGTCATGCCAGGAAAAAGGACATCTAGAGCCCAGGACGAACATGTCTAACTGCACCCCCCCACAAGATGTAATGTATGAGTCTTATGTGTGTATGAGTGTATAAGTGTATGAGCCTTATGTGTCAGCAAAGATCCAACCCCCCCCCCTCCCCCAAAAACAAAAACAAAAAAAGCTGAGCACTAATTGGCATGCCTAAATTCCCCCTCCTCCCAGTACAAATCCTGACCCCCTCCCATCACCCAAATCCCCCAGCACAAAAGCCCCCCCCCCCCCCGGGTAGCATAAAGTGGTTGTAAAGGGTTTACAACCACTTTCATGGCTGTGTTTCAACCTACATAATAAAATTGATATTCATTGACCTCTGCTTGGTATAATTGGGTAATCATACACCTGACACAAAAATGTGATATATGTGATATATTGCAGATTACCAATCTTTAGATATAATGACTGCATTTGTTTTATTTTTTTAAGCTTTTTGAATTTGTGCTTTGTTTTTACTCCTCCTCCATACAGGCCAGTGTAAATGCACGGTAAAAGCATGGCAAATGTATGATAAATACATAGCAATATCAATATACCCTTGCCTTTACATTATAGCCCCTGCAGCTCTGTCCCCCCATTCACATTACAGCCTATGCAGCTCTGTTTCCCCCCCACCCATTCAGGTTACAGCCCCTGCAGCTCTGTCCCCCATCCTCATTCAAATTACAGCCCCTGCAGCTCTGCCCCCTACTCATTAACATTACAGCTCTGGATGGAGGGCGGCAGCTGCTGGAGTTAACGTTTCAAGGACCGCCATGCATTCTAGCAACCAATCATCGACTGGTTAACTTCAAAAGTTAACTCTGGCAGCCCTCCATCCTAAGCAGCTGTGCCTCCTGGTGATCTTGCCTGCCTCTTCGCTCTGCTGTGATTCTCACAACAGTGACGGCGGCTGAGGCAAAAAACTGGCTCCTAAATGGCAAGACCGCAGTTGGCTGAATGGGACAGTGTCCAGGTCCTGCCCGCTGGCTGCCTTTTAGGAATGCCTAGTGTATGGTGTATTTCCTGAACTCGGAAGTTTTGCATTCAGGAAAATATGTCATATGCATGTGTAGTACAAAGTGGATTTGCCTTTAGTAAATAGACTTCATTGTGTATTACCATTCCTTATTACTTCCAGGACACAGGGAGCTACATTCTCGTACCATTTTTTTGTGTAGTTTAGCAGGGAAAAGAACATGCTTGGCAAGCTTCTGCGCGTGGGAGACGTGTTTAAGTCTTATACTACAAAGAGCTGGTGAGGGCGAATCAGAAAAAAAAATTAAATACGTTCTATATAAGTTATAACAACTTCTCAGACCCTTGCATGTCCCGAAAGTGTGCAGCAGGTTGCCCATCAGGCCACAACCTCTCCAACACTGGTTAAAATCGGAACCCAAGAATTTTGCTAATTTCAATGAAGTGAGTACAAATAATTTTTTGGGTGATAACTCCTGAGAATGAACCAGGAGGTTTTGAGGTTGCATTTTATTGCATGGATTCATTGTGATGGATTTATTAAGATGTTAGTCATCTTCCCATCTTAATAGATGTCACCATTTAAAAAAGTTATTTTAGAGTAATGCCTTTAGTTTAGGGTTAATATAAGTAGGAAAGTGCCAGTCTAAGAATGGTACAGAAAGTTGTGGGTGTCCCATTGATGTACAAAGTAGACTAATCTTGAATATGAAAATTATTGGGTCCAGAAACCCCACAGACTTTCACACACACTATTGTCACTCCTCAGGATACGTGGTGGCCTAGGATTTCTTGACTCCCTGAAATACCACAGAGCAATCGGCCTAACACGGGTTTTAGACTGGTACACACGGGTTTTAGACTGGTGCATTCATGACGGGCGTAAACATTGGGTGTAATTAGATGAAGGACCTCTCCCCGTCCCATAATGTGGAATACCCTGGCTTAGAGAAGCTCTCCCGTCAACTATCAAATTCCATCCTATGTTGGGCTACACAGCCCAGCTTCTACTAACTGAAGTTTTCTTTCAGCTAATGTAATCACTCATGACTCTTTTTAGACTTTTGTACGAAATGGCCAATCCCACCTTGACTCCTTCTTATTTCTTTCTGGATTCAAGTCCTCAGTGGACATTCAGGGTATGGTTGACCATTCTTTAACCTTCTGGAAAGGACCCTATACAGCTAAGGCATTTCCTATTCAGAATGGGGAAGCTTTTCTATCCACTCTCTCCCTTAACTGTTTATGACAATCTCTGTACCTCTAGGACTCTGATTAGACGTGGTTTATCAACATATTACAAACTGCTTTCATTGTCCCTTCATAAAAGTTTCCCTCAAATGTCTTCCCTGTGCTGGCAGTGTCACTCTCAGGAAGGCACATACCTTCACATATTTTGATGTTGCTCAGTTCTGTGGCCTTTCAGGGCCAAGGTGAGGGATCTGGTGCATAAACTTACTGATATGCAACTAGGAGAGTATTCAATGGCCTACCTGCTCCACCTGGCCCCCTTGTCATCCTAGCGGTATTAATGATCTCTTATAAAGCACTTACAGTACTTACCTCTGCCAATGGTAAGAGGCACAGTTACTTAGACTGTCTCCTACTCTCTCCTATTATTGCAGATACCTGGAATGTGGCAGGCATACCCTTTACTTACATGAAAAGCCCCTTCTGACTTTCTGGAATCAAGATAGTTGGTTTTTGATTGTTGTCATATAGGTTACACTGTAATCGCTTTTTGAATCCTTTTGTAGTCTGTTTGGTATTTAATTCTATAACCTTTTCTTGGTTACTTTACTGTTATACAATGTGTATTTTTGTATATGCTGCAATCCTTTCTCTTTCCTTTCTTTGTATTTGTGAAAACATAAATTAAACAGTTTTAAAAAGAAAAATTCCTGTTTAGGTAGGAAAATGTTTGAATAAAAAAAAAAAAAAAACAGAATAATGGTAATTTCTCTTGGTCAGAATTTGTATACCTTGCTGTAAACGTTTAGCTATAGGTGATGAGATTTTATTCACACTTTATAAAAGTGTTTCCTGTGCCTTTAGTGTGGCTTGCGTTGTATGGTAGCAGAGTATAAATGTGTATATATTTGTTATTCATATAGGAAAAGTGAAGTAAGTGAAGATCTCCCTTTTGGTATCTTATTTTGTTCTATAAATCATCAGTGTTTGCCATTTAATCTAACACTGTAGTAGTTATCTTTCATATCAGGAAATCCCATACCACTCGTTTGCTTATGTTTGAAAATAATTTTGTGTGAGCATCTACAGTACCTTGCCATACAAATGATCTAAACATGTAGTTGAGGGATGTAAAAAAGGGTGAGTTATTTATGCGTAAGGCCCTGAAATAATGTAGGATATTTAGCAAAATAACATTTTAAAGGATATCAGAATGCCTGACCAAAAGATGTAAAATGTTCTGAGCCCTTTAAGATTAATTTGAGGGTTTTATCTTTAAAAAGAGCGGCTGTAAGGGTGATCCCCAAGTAAGAAAACATATCAGGATTCCACATACATAGCAAGATATGTTACAAGTGAGTTTTAGTGTCTTGATCTACTTTCATGCAAAGAATTAAAGATGAGCAAACCTGGCAAAGTCTACTAAACCGTAAAATAGCACTGAACCCCATTAATGACTGAAACTGAAACTGAGCTAAAACTTTTTTTGTTTCTGGCCTTTTCCAAGGCTAATTTCTAAGCTTTTGTTAGAAAAAGGGAATTGATAGCCGGGCATTGCAGCATGAGACATTTACCAATGCGATAAAAAACAAACAAAAAAAAAACATGCCATTTAGTGGGGAGAGAGTATTTAACCTCTTTATGACTGCCCAACACATATGTGAGGCAGCAGAAAGGGGGAGGACATTAACCTCCCTGGCAGTATGATTCTTTCAGATTTTAGGTGCTGAAAGCGGTACAATTATTTTGCATGGAAATTTGGCATTTTATATTGTAGGCCTGCAATTCTTAGGAATAACTCACTCAAATCTGTCCAAACAAGAGTCTAGTAGACATTCCGGGTATAAAAAATTTGAAACACAAAATCATAAATTATAATATAATAAATCCCTCTGTCCACCCCATGGTCCCCCTGTCCACCTCACGGTCCCCCTGTCCACCCCACGGTCCCCCTGTCCATCCCACGGTCCCTCTGTCCACCCCACGGTCCCTCTGTCCACCCCACGGT
This sequence comes from Rana temporaria, assembly GCF_905171775.1. NCBI lineage: Eukaryota > Metazoa > Chordata > Amphibia > Anura > Ranidae > Rana > Rana temporaria. The sequence continues at coordinate 259,977,849 of NC_053489.1, read as the reverse complement.
CCCCCTGTCCATCCCACGGTCCCTCTGTCCACTTCACGGTCCCCCTGTCCATCCCATGGTCCCCCTGTCCATCCCACGGTCCCCCTGTCCATCCCATCGTCCCCCTGTCCACCCCACTGCCTCCCCCTGTGCATCCCGCTGGTGTGGGGTCCTTACATCTTTCAAAGTGCCCCACCACCAAGGTGGTATAGCAGTGGATGACAGACTATCAGGACGTGGTATTGCACTCCTCTTTTTCCTCCTCTCTCCACTAACTACCCCCCACCATACACTCCACCCTCCTCTCCTGTACATACTACCCACCTCCATACACTCCACACTCCTCTCCTGTACATACTACCCACCTCCATACACTCTGCACTCCTCTCCTGTACATATTACCCCCCGCCATACACTCCGCACTCCTCTACTGTACATATTACACACCGCCATACACTCCTCTCTTGTACATATTACCCACCACCATACACTCTGCATTCCTTATTTAACATTACCACATTCTGCACCATATAAGTAATCTCAGACTCTCTTTAACAACACCCCCTGTAAGCCAGTATTTAGCGCAATTTAAGACATGTCCACTGTTCACCACGACACGCTTTGCTCTCCATATTGTTGTTCTTCTTGATGCCTAGGGCCCACTTTTGATCTTGCACACAGGCCCGCTGATTTTATATGCCCCTGCTTTTTTTTTTGGGAGGGGGGGGGTGGGTGTCCCTGAATGGCAGTTTGGAAATGTGGTCACCCTAATCATCCCTGCTGGCTGATGTCTGTATGTAACAGTCACTGCCGGGGTAATGTCCGGTCGCCGCTGGCAAATACAGCTGTGTACTTTGCAACTAGGAGCCTGGGAGAAATGAGCAGGGAGGGAACTAGCGTCGCGGAGTAACACAGCCTGTAGCCGCATTTTCCGATGCAGAATCTGTATCGCCGGCTGCAGGTGCCGGCGGAGTGATCTAAATCTGCACTCCGCCCCCCCTCTGACCTTGTAGCCTGGTTAGCGGCAACGGCAGGCGAGTGGCTTTAGGCAGCCTGTTTTGTTTAAGGTGAGCAAGTGTGAGAGAGAAGGGCACTGTGGATGGTCTGTGGACAAATGATCATGTAAAAAAGAAGAATAAAAAAAAATGGCCAACTAATTGATAAACCTACCTCACCCTGACTTGTCACTAACTAAATATATATATATATATATATATATATATATATATATATATATAATTTATACTTCTATATGCTGTACCGCTGCCCCTCTCATCCAGCCTGGTGCTATGTTTCCATCGGCTACTAGAACTTCTGACTTCACCTCCCAGCTCCCCCTGACTCCTTGGTTTCAAGTAACTGCTGCAGGACCACCCAGCCTCTCCGCACTGACACTGATCACCCCCCCCCCAGCACTGCCTCTGAGACCATACCCCCCAGCACTGCCACTGAGCCCATCAACCTCCAGAACTGACATTGATCATCCCCCAGCACTGCCACTGAGCCCATCAACCCCCCAGCACTGCCACTGATATTCCCCTCAGTGTGGCCGCTGACCCCGTTACCCCCCCCCACCACAACTGCCACTGATCCCATTAACCCCCTGCACTGCCACTGATTACTCCCCTCCAGCACTGCCACTGATCCCCATCCCTCCAGAACTGCCACTGAACCCATTCCCCTCCCCCCACCACCACTGCCAATTGATCCCATCTCCCCTCTCTCATCCCCACTTTCTCCTTCTGACCGGATCTGCCAAGAGATGTCAAATGTATTGAAAAATTAAAAATTGTTTTAACACATTTCAAAATGTTTGTTTACATTTATTTAAAATAGTGTATGTCTGTGTGTATATGTATAAGTATATATATACACACACACACAGACACATACCCACAAGCGTGTGTGTTTGAGTTTTGGGGTGCACACCCTAATCCATTAGGCTGCGCATGCCTATGCCTGTGGAATTATGTATGAATGATCCTATTGGAATGTATATATGTGATTTTATTTTCTTATACCTCTTAAAGCGGTTGTATAGTCCCCTAAATCATTTTTTTTTTTGTTTTGGTCACCTGTAAGGCAAAAGGCATAATGAGCTAGCATGCTAGTATGCACCGCATTATGAAACACTTACCTTAGAACGAGGCATTGGTAACTTACCTGGTCAACACCGAGGTAGCTGAGAGTGGCATGCACACGGGAGACTCTCCGGTAAGGTCCGGCGTTTGCCGAGCCTTCAGCCGAGAATCCTGTGCGCATGCGCCGCTGCAGTCAGCGGATCATTGCATCGTAAAGGTTTAGGAGATATTTTTTTTACCTACAGGTAAGCCTTATTATAGGCTTACCTGTTGGTCAAAGTGAAAAAAATGACTATACAACCGCTTTAACATGTGCATATTTCCAATCCTCACAATAAATTCATGTTATATATACATTAACCTATATATCTCAGATTTTTTGAAACCCCTATATGCACGAAATTTGTGTAGTGCATGAAAATATTAGTTGTCGATCTTAGGATCAAATGAGTAATTTGTACCCCTTTCAATTCAATTCTTATTATATCTATTTGTACTGTGTGCATGCGTGATTTCTGTTTTTCAAGCACGTTCATGTCCTGAGCCCTATAGGGTGTTATTAAAAGTTATGGATAAAACAATTAATGTCTATTTCAACATTTAGACCTGCAAGCATCATAGTACGCTAACTATGATTAAAATAAATTCATGCTGTGAGACCGCCTGTTGGTTCTTTGTGCCTCGGCAATGGTTCTCTGCTTTGTCTACTGCACAAACCTTCAAATGAGTTGGATTCCTATTATGGTACTTATTGAAGTGTTCTGAGAAGCTATGATGTTTAAAGCCCTTTCTGATGTTATGCCTATGTACTGCAACCCGTACGTACATTCCAACAGGTAATTACTGTGCGTTATGTGATACGTGCTGCTCCTTTTTTTTTTACTATCTGCCGGTTTTCTCTACCTGCTTTGCAGGGAGAAGAAACAGGCGTATCATTGTTTATGTTTTTGTAAACACAGAATTCTGTGTGTGATTGGCCACAGCCGATCAGCTAATTTCATACAAAGTCATTGGCTGAAATCAGCTGCCAAACTCATGATGTGACAAATCAGAAGAAAGGCCACATATAAAACCAACATTGAGCTAGATTTAGCATTGTTTTACGTTGGCGTATCTATAGATACGCCGCGTAAGTAGAAAGATGCGCCGTCGTATCTATGCATGCCATTCTGGCAGCTAGATACGCCTGAATTATAGCTTCCTCCGACCGACGTAAGTGTTAGTACACTGTCGTATCTAGGGTGCATATTTACGCTGGCCGCTAGGGGCGCTTCCGTAGATTTACGCGTAGAATATGTAAATGACCTGGATACGCCGATTCACAAACGTACTTGCGCCAGCTTCGCCGTTTATGTAAGGCTTACGTCCGGTGTAACGTTACCCCTGCTATATGAGGCGCAGCTAATGTTAAAGTATGGACGTCGGAACAGCCGCCAAATTTTACGTCGTTTACGTAAGTGGTACGTGAATGGGGCTGTGCGTAGGTTACGTTTACGTCGAAAGCATTGAGCCGACGTATCTTAGGGAGTATATGCGACGTGACTCAGAGCATGCACGCGCATGCGCCGTTCGTTCGTGAAAATATTTACATGGGGTCACGGCTAATTTATATACAACACGCCCACTACCTTAGACATTTAAATTAGGCGGGCTTACGCCTGCCTATTTACACTACGCCGGCGCAACATACGGCGCCAGATCTTGCAGAATACCGTTCTGGGCTCCCTGATTTACGCCGGCGTAGCGCATATGAGATGCGCTACGCCGGCCAAAAGGTACGCCGAGCTACGTAAAACTTGCTCTATATGTTTACTTTTGCAGCTGCCAATGCATTCCTACCATTCAGAATTTAAATGTATGCTTTCGAAAGAGCTGATAAAGTTAGATATTCTAAGACCCATCTTTTATAATTGTGTGTTAATTTACTGTTATTTTCATTCAATTTTGTCTACTATATGTTCTTGTGCCTTTGTTCATAATAGTTAAAGTAATATTCACACAATAGAAATCAGCCTTAACGGTATATAGATAACTGGACCTAGATTTTTACCCCCTCATAAAGGGACTCTTCCTTTAACACAACAGTACTGAGCAAAAGGTTCACTTATGCCGCGTACACATCATCATTTTTCGGGGGGAAAAATTAAGTTTTTTTTAAATGTCATTAAAAACGATCGTGTGTGGACTTCAGAGCATTTTTCGGGTTCTGAAAAACGGGCAAAAAAAAATTCAAACATGCTCTATTTTTTAACAACGTCGTTAACGTTGTCATTTTTCGGGTTGTAAAAAATGGTCGTGTGTGGGCTTTAACGACGTGAAAAATCCGCGCATGCTCAGAAGCAAGTGTAGAGCTCACCCCTGAAGGAGCCGCTGGTTGACTTTGGGATCGGCCTGCTAAGTTACCCTGGCGGTGTCTAGGGGTGCAATTGTGAGAACAGTGATAGTGAGCGAAAGGTCCAGACAGCCAATAAAAGGGTTTTCAATGCTTTATTGTCCAGGCCAAACCCGGCCAACATCAACACGTATTGGGAAGGTCAAGGTTGATGAAGGAAAGAGAAGAGAACCTTGCGGTATCAGGCCTGGATGTTGGATGGAGCAATCAATACTGCTCTGTATAGTACCAATTTTTTGTAACACGTCGCCACTCTGCTCGGAGTGGGTAAAGTGCCCCCGGACAGACCCCTATAATAGGCCTGGCAGCCGAAGCGTCACTCTGAACTAGCTGGGAGGAACGGGTCTCTCTCACCGACCCGGCTCTAGGGCCTCTGCCACAGGCCAGTTTCAATAAAGGACTTAGGTGAATAAAGAGAGCGAATCCTCCCAGTTGACTTTTCCTATATAATGAATGAATGAATGAAAGACTTATATAGCGCGGCACATGCGAACTGAATCGCCTCTGGGCGCTTGCTGTTCCTGTCTCTTGACATCAGAAGAGCAGAGTTTTGATCCGTCCTCTGAATGCCAGGTGGTTTTCCTCCAACCGAATGCTGGTTGGTAAAGCATTCCATAGTCTAGGACCTTGGAAAGCAAACCTTCTTTCTCCTTTGGACTTGTATCTTGCTTTAGGTACCTTGACCAGATTTTGGTCGGTGGATCGCAGAACGCGATTGGAATTATGGAGTTCTATCTTGTCGCAAAGATATTGCGGAGCCTTCCCATGGATGCACTTATGCGTCAGACAGAGTGCTTTGAATGCAATTCTGTCCTTTACTGGCAACCAGTGAAGGGTTCTCAACGAAGGTGAGATTGATTCCCATGGTTTTTTCCCAGTCACAAGTCTGGCAGCCGTATTTTGAACGACTTGCAGCCGAGAGATTTGGTACTTTGGGAGTCCGAGGTAAAGGGCATTTGCATAGTCCAGTCTGGAGTTCACAATTGTTCCCACCACGACTGCTACGTCTTCTTTGGGAATAAATGGAATAAGTCTGCGTAGTAGGCGCAACAGATGGTGAGATCCGCTGACTACTGACCCTATTTGTGCATCCATTGTCATGTAGGTGTCGAAGATGACCCCGAGACTTTTGACTTTGGAGCTAGGGGTGATGATTTGGCCCAGAATGGGCGGGGGTGTCCAGGTTGGTGCCAGTTGACTCTTGCGGCTGGCGTGAAACATGAGAAGTTCTGTTTTAGAGCTATTGAGTTTAAGATAACTCTTAGTCATCCAGTTTTCTATCAAAGAGAGACATTTCTCTAAACTGAGATGATGATCCTTTTTGTTGCAGATGCGGAAATACAATTGCGTATCGTCTGCATATGAGTGATAAAGTAGTTCTTGGCTACTGATGATTTCAAAGAGAGGGCGAAGATAGATGTTGAAAAGCACCGGCGACAGGGGGGACCCTTGGGGGACTCCACATGACACTGTGCGTTTTTCAGACGTGAAAGATCCCAATTTCACTGTTTGTGATCGGTTTTCTAGAAAGGAGGAAAACCATGGTAAATCACCTTCTGCGACTCTGGCTACCTCAGCTAGCCGCGTCAGTAACAGTTTATGGTCTACCGTGTCAAAGGCTGCGCTTAGGTCCAGCAGAACCAGGAGACAGGATTCTCCTTCGTCTGCGGCCTCAAGAGCGTCGTCCCATATTTTAAGTAATGCTGTTTCCGTCCCGGGACGGAAACCTGATTGAAATGGATCGAGTAGATTATGGGTATTTAGATGCTGTTGCAGCTGTTGTACCACTACTTTCTCCATTACCTTGGAGAGAACATTTAGGCCTGTTATGGGACGGCGATGGGTTGGGTCCTTAGGGTCTAGGGTAGTTTTTTTTCAAGATGGGCTGGATTGTGCCCTCTTTCAGCAGGGAGGGCACTGTGCCTTCCTTAAATGACTGGTTTATAAGCTGCGTGATAGGTGGTGCCAGGATGTCGGCACATTCCTTCAGCAGTTTAGTAGGGATAATATCATTAGGTGCAGTGCTGTTTCGCAAAGTACCAATGATAGTTTTTGTGGCATCGATGGAAGTGGGTTCCAGAGTGAACATTGTTGACTGTGGAAAGTTTTCGTGGGTGTTGTATGGTTGATTGGGGGGGGTTGAAGGGGGTATTGTTTTGCAGAATGCTTTCCCGGATTCCCTCAATTTTGTTGATGAAGAAATCCGATAATTCATCGCAAAATTCTTGGGAATCTGAATTGGGGGCTTCAAGACATCCTGGATTCATGGTCTGGGTGACCATCTTGAAGAGTTCGCGGGGGCGGTTTAAGGCGCTGTTGATAGCCATAGAAAAATGATGTTTCTTGGCTTTGAAGATTTATTTATGGTATTTTCTTGTTATTGCCTTGTAGATGAAGAGGTTTTCCTCTGAAGCGCTTCTTTTCCAGGCGGCTTCCGCCCTTCTGCGCTCTTGCTTCAGTAGCGACAGCTGGTTGTTGAACCAGCCTGACTTGTTTTTCCGGATGCGGGCTTTGCGTTTCGGTGCTACTAAGTCGGCTGACTGTAGTAGGGCTGCATTTATGGCATCCAGTGTATCTGAGGCTGTTTGGTGTGGAGGAATTGTTTTGATTTCACTTCCCAAGGTAGATTTGAAGAGTTCCGAATGGAGCTTCTTCTGAGATCTAGCCCAGTGTATTGTCACCAGCTTGGGTGCTTTTATCAATGGGGGAGTTTTGGAAATTGTGAATTTGATTGCATGGTGATCTGTCCATGGCAATGGTTCATTTTCCAAAATACTTATTTTCAGATTTTTTGGAAAATTAGGTCGAGCGTGTGACCTGAAGCATGTGTGGGTTCACATACTAGTTGCTGTAGCCCTAATCCTTCCAGATGGTCAATACAGGCGTCAGCAACGGGATCCTGTGAGGAGTTGGCCCAGAGATTGAAATCCCCGAGCAGCAAAAGGTGTTTGCTGTTAAGGGTATAAGTGGAGATAAACTCTGTCAATAATGGTAGAAGCTGCGATTTTGGCCCGGGTGGCCTATAGCAGAGGAGAATGTGAGCCGTCTCCTGGGGGTTTGTTTGCAGTTGAAGAGTAAGGGTTTCCATGAATGGAAGAGGATTTTGAAGGACCGGCTTAGTGATTGTAAGGTGAATCTTGTGGATCACTGCCAGGCCTCCTCCTCTTTGCCCTATTCTATTTTCCGTTATAATACGATAGTTCTCTGGCACCAGTTCTCCGAGAATGGTGTTACAGTCGGCAGAAAGCCAGCTTTCTGTAATAAAGAGGCAGTCTAGATCGTATTGTAGTATGAAATCGTGAATTTCTAATCGGTGTTTTACTGCCGATCTTGTGGTGATCAGAGCATATGATATGTGCTTAAGCTGGGATGAATGGCTAAAACTTTTGATAGTCGATCGTCGATCGATTCTCAAAAGTTGCTCTGTTATTAAGGCTTTTTTGGTGATGGTTGGTAATACTGTGGCGAATCGCCTCAGACCCCAAATAGTTTCTGCAGAGTATTGCTGATTGGCCATAGTCGCCAGTCGCTGGGGGGGGGGGGGGGGGAAGTGTTTGAGTGACGATGGAGCGAAGATCCACTGAATCCTCTCTCCTGGGCCCTATATAGGAAAAATGAATTCCCAAGTTTATCAAGACATTTTGCAGGAGAACTTAAGGCCATCTGTCCACCAGCTGAAGCTCAACAGAAGATGGGTGTTGCAACAGGACAACGACCCAAAGCATAGAAGTAAATCAACAACAGAATGGCTTAAACAGAAGAAAATACGCCTTCTGAAGTGGCCCAGTGACCTCAAGAAAGCGATTCACACCAGACATCGCAAGAATCTTGCTGAACTGAAACAGTTCTGTAAAGAGGAATGGTCAAGAATTACTCCTGACCGTTGTGCACGTCTGATCTGCAACTACAGGAAAACGTTTGGTTGAAGTTATGCTGCCAAAGTAGGTTCAACCAGTTATTAAATCCAAGGGTTCACATACTTTGAAACAACTGCACTGTGAATGTTTACACGGTGTGTTCAATAAAAACATGGGTCTTCAAACTATGGCCCTCCAGTTGTTCAGGAACTACAATTCCCATCATGTCTGTGAATGTTAGTGTGTTACAATCAGGACCGGACTGGGAATAAAAACCAGCCCTGGAAAAAATGTCATACCAGCCCCACAGCATTATTATACTAGCGTAACAGCATAGCGTCATTATTTTCTTGTTCATCAAAAGAAAAACCATACATTTTAAAGCACATATAATAAGTGTATTATATATAGATAAGACAGATATAAAAGCACAAAGGGCTTTATATTTATAAAAGCAAATTTCAGTTAAAAGTGGTAAAAGTGGTCAATCATCAAGGGGGACCCCAGGAACTCAGAACGTGGGGGGGGGGACCATCTTCCACAGAAAGAATACACTAAGAAAAGGGGGGTGGGTTACTGATATAAGGGGGAAACCTTTATATCAGTGCCCCCTTACGTTATTGTATTGACTTCCCCCTTACATCAGTGACCCCCCTCAGACTGGCCTAGCAGTGCTGTCACTGACCTCCTCTCAGGTGCACCGTGCAGGGCTCAGTCAGACGGCTACAGCTCGTTGGCTCTAGTTTTATCCTATATAGTCTCCTCTCCACAGTCCACACACATTTGACTTCTCCCATGTCCCCCATCCCGGCGGTGATCCCACTCTTGACTCCTCTCCAGACTCCCTCAGAGACTGCAGACATGATACAGGAGATGGTCAGAGGCTGCAGACATGATACAAGAGCTCAATGCAGCCTCATCAGTGCCCATCAAATTCAGCCTCACTGTGCTCATCAAATGCAGCTTTACAGTGCCCACCATTGCAGCCTCGCTGTGCCCATCATTGCAGCCTCACTGTGCCCATAAATGCAGCTTTACTGTGCCCATCATTGCAGCCTCACTGTGCCCATCATTGCAGCCTCACTGTGCCCATCATTGCAGTCTAACTGTGCCCATGAATGCAGTCTCACTGTGCCCACGAATGTAGCCTCACTGTGCCCATCATTGCAGGGGGGCTGGAGATCACTAAGGGGGCTAAGAGTGTGGGGGTAAAGAGCACTGGGGGGATCTTGAGAGCACTTGGGGGGAGAAAGAACAGGGAAGAAGAGCACGGGGGCTGGAGAGCACTGGGGGGTACAGAGAGCCGGGGACAGGGGTGGACAGCACGGGGGGGGCAGGGGTGGACAGCATGGGGGGGACAGGGGTGGAGACCACTGGGGGGGACAGGGGTGGACAGCATGGGGGGGCAGGGGTAGACAGCACGGGGGGGAAACAGGGGTAGACAGCACTGGGGGGGGACAAGGGTGGAGAGCACTGGGGGGACAAGGGTGGAGAGCACTGGGGGGGATAGGGGTGGAGAGCACTGGGGGGGGACAGGGGTGGAGGGCACTGGGGGGGGCAAGGGTGGAGAGCACTGGGGGAGGGGACAAGGGTGGAGAGCACTGGGGGGGACAGGGGTGGAGGGCACTGGGGGGAGGACAGGGGTGGAGAGCACTGGGGGGACAGGGGTGGAGAGCACTGGGGGGGACTGGAGAGTGTGGTGGGGGAGGCGAACACTGGGGGGGAACACTTGGGGGGGGCTGCATATAGAGGAAATGAGCTGCCTATATTCCTCCATACAGCCGCGGAATGCTTGATTCTCCTCCTCTCCCTCCTGCTAGCGATCAGCGGCTGTATGGAGGAATATAGGCAGCTCATTTCTTCTATATGCAGCCACCCTGCCGAATCCGATCCTCCTCCTATTAGGCACATAGGGCGGGCTGTACCGGCATTTATGATCACTGACTGAGCTGGCTGGCCTGGCTGGGTCTGTGTTCGGAGGTGACGCTGTAACACGGTCCCGCCCCTCTAGACCGGCTTGTGTGATAGGCTGAACACTGATTCTATATACTATCACATGAGCCGGTCTAGGGGGCGGGACCATGTTACAGCATCACAGCCAAACAGACCGAGCCAGCCAGCTCCGTAATAATACACAGGAGCAGGAGCGAGGGGACAGAGAGCACTGCAGCCCCACAACTGAAACCGGCCACAGAACAGGCAGCCTACCGGGAGATCTCCCGATCTCCCGGTAGGCCAGTCTGGCCCTGGTTACAATGCCTCATGGGATGTGTAGTTCTACAACAGCTGGAGGGCCGTTGTTTGAGGATCCCTGAATAAAAACATGGTAACATTTAATTATTTGTGTGTTATTAGTTTAAGCAGACTGTGATTGTCTAACGTTGTGACTTAGATGAAGATCAGATCACATTTTATGACCAATTTGTGCAGAAATCCGTATCATTCCGAAAGGGTTCACATACTTTTTATTGCAACTGTATATATAAATATATATATACAATATTACCAAAAGTAAGCGCAAGAACTACCTTTTATTTTATAACGAAAATACTTTATCATGTCTGCAGATTGCGATCACATGACTGGCCAGCTTTATCCTTTCCTCCTCTTAGAGATGCAGCTGAGATTCCTCTGCTGATGTCTCGAGGGGAGAAGGAGGGGAGGAGGAAAGAAGGAAAGAAGCTGGCTGGTCATGTGATCGCAATCTTGGCTCTTAAATAAGGTATTTACAGCATTTATATTTATTTTTGTACAGGAGGACAGTGCAGGGAAGGGAGGATCTTTGCAAACAAGATCAAGCAGCCTGTTTACACAATGCAGGGGATTAACGCAGTTCCCTTTGCAGGACTAGAGCAGCCTCGAGCTGCCAATCCTTCACTAAGCGGCGATGCCCAGCTCGAGTCACTGTCAGGGGCAGGCGAACCTTAGTAATCCTTTATGTTACTTCCCGCTTCCTGTATATGGATTCATCGGGGAGTGTGCGGGTATTCCGTCACTTCCTCGATGCCGCAATGTGTCCTGGGAGCTTTTGTCATTGTTCCCAGGAGACATTGCGGAGGTCTGCCGTTAGTTATCGCTGGATTTAGAAAGAACTTGCTTAACCACTTCCATACCGGGCACATATACCCCCCTCCTGACCAGGTGAAATTTCAGCTTCCGGCACTGCGTCGCTTTAACTGACAATTGCGCTGTCGTGCGAGGTGGCTCCCAAACAAAATTGGCGTCCTTTTTTCCCCACAAATAGAGCTTTCTTTTGGTGGTATTTGATCACCTCTGCGGTTTTTATTTTGTGCGCTATAAAACAAAAAAAGCAACAATTTTGAAAAAAAAATTCAATATTTTTTACTTGTTGCTATAATAAATAGCCAAATTTTTTTTTTCCAAAAATTTTTTTCTCAGTTTAGGTCGATACGTATTCTTCTACATATTTTTGGTAAAAAAAAAAAAATAATAAAAAAAAAAAAATCGCAATAAGCGCTTACAAAATATGGGACAGAATTATTATTATTATTATTATTTTTTTTTTTTTTTTTTTTTTACTAGTAATGGCGGCGATCTGCGATTTTTTTATTGGGACTGCGACATTATGGCGGACACATCAGACACTTTTGACACATTTTTGGTGCCATTCACATTTATACTGCGATCAGTGCTATAAATATGCACCAATTACTGTATAAATGTGACTGGCATTGAAGGGGTTAACACTAGGGGGTGAGGAAGGGGTTAAATGTGTAGCCTGGGTGTGTTCTAACTGTGGGGGGAGGGGGGTGACTGGGGGAGGTAACCGATCTGTGTCCCTATGTACAAGAGACACAGATCGGTCTCCTCTGTCCCCTGACAGGATGTGGAGCTCTATGTTTACACACAGAGCTCCACGTCCCTGCTCTGTCACTGCTGATCGTGGGTGCCTGGCGGACATCGCGACCGCCAGGATCGCGCATTGGCATCTCGGGGACGCGCTCGCGCGCCCCCCAGTGGCCGGAGGAATCCAGGACGTCAATTGACATCCTGTTGAGTTTCCAGAGCCACTGTGAAGCCGTCATTTTACATGCGGCCGGTATTCTAGTGGTTAAAGTTCTTTCTAAATCCTGCGATAACTCGCAGCAGACCTCCGCAATGTCTCCTAGGAACAATGACAAAAGCTCCCAGGAGACATTGCGGCATCGAAGAAGTGACGGAATACCCGCACACTACCCGATGAATCCATATAAAGGAAGTGGCCAGTAACATAAAGGATTACTAAGGTTCAGTGGATCGAAAAAAAAATAAAACATGCGGTTTAGTAATTATGCATATGAGCGTATAATTTTTTTTTTTTTGGTGGGGGAGTGGATCTTGGGTGGGAGTTCCCACACTTTTTTCCCCAGGACTTGACCCCTGACTAACACACAAAGACCCCATTCACACCTAAGCGACAAAACGCCCGACGCGGGACGCTTCTGTCGCTAGAGGTGAGAATTCCCATTGCCGTCTATGGAGATGGTTCACATCTCATAGACGCGCAACGCCTGTCGCCTGAAAAAAAGTCCCGGACCCTTTTTTTCAAGCGACACGCGCGTTTTCCCATAGACAGCAATGGGAATACTTTAGAAAAAAAAAAAAAAAAAAAAGAAACATTTGTAATCGCGGCAAATCTGCCGCTACACGCGTACGCGGCTGTCGCTTAGGTGTGAATGCAGCCAAAGAGGTGCAGCTAGGCCTTAACAAAATTAGGATAGATAAAGTTCCTTGCCTAGATGGCTTTATTCCAATGTGCTGAAAGAACTTTCAAGTGGGGCCTGGATTACCTTCTATTTGGAGGAAATACCCGCACACAGTATGTAGGTTACTGGTGCCTTTTATATAAACTAAGAACAGTTTGTTGGCAGCAACAGATAAACTGAACCATGGTATGACAGGGAGAGTGGCTAGCGGACTCCGTATGGTTCCGGGTTTGCCAGGTGGAAGGCAGCATGAAGCGCAGTGCTGTCGATGGTGTGTGATGTCACCGGGAAGCAGGGAACACGTGTTATAATACTGTACTTAGAGGTGCTTTTCTGTTTGTTCTTATACTTCTGTTTGCAGGAGTAGTCTCCCTTCTTGTCATAGGCTGAGGTTGTTTCTGCAGTCTGTATTGGCTACACACCTCCACACCTCTTACAGAGTAAGGAGCCTTCCCTGAGCTATCCCTCCTTGAATGGAACCTGACCCTGTGCTAATCACTGCCCCTCACAAGCGGGTTCCTCTCCCTACCGCACACTTGCCAGAAGCATGTCAAAATGATGTGGGGTCCCTTATTTAAAAGGTTCCCTCACCCAAGATGTCTGCCAAATTTTCCTAAATGCAGGGCAAAATAAAAGAGTCACTTAGCTCCGGGCCCTCCCCCCCCCCCAAAACAAAATCCTAACATTTCCTTATCTGTGGCGCTTCAGAAAAATAAAACCCTACGTAAACTCTAAACTTTCAAAACTCATATGCTCACCCATGCCTGAAAGTGCTGGGTGTTTTTTTTTTGTCATTTCCAATGACTGAATAGAGTGGCATAGGAAAAAGGAAAGGTAAGTGTATGCTGCTGGGGAAGAGGGGTGTCTTATGTCGCGTACACACGATCATTTTTCGGGTTGTAAAAAAACAAAGTTTTTCAGGTTCTAGAAAAAACGATTTTTTTTTCAACTCAAATCATTAAAACGGCCTTGCCTACACACAATCATCGTATGTGCATCCATGGACCCCGCCAGCGTGGCCCACCTGGCCAAAGCTGACAGCTGCATCGAACCTCATCCTGTTCCACTGGGTCCCATGACTTGTTGAGAGGATCCCAGTCTGGGATCGGGCGTCCGGACCACTGACAGGTATGCTTGCTGTCATCTGGGGCCCTGATGATAGCAATCCATCCTGGCCCTGAGGCAGCAAAGCAGACCCAAACCATGATGCCCCCACCACCATACTTCACAGTTGGGATGAGGTTTTGATATTGGTGTTCTGTGCCTCTGTTCTCCACACATAGTATTGTGTGTTTCTTCCAAACAACTCAACTTTGGTTTCATCTGTCCACAGAATATTTTGCCAGTACTGCTGTGGAACATCCAGGTGCTCTTGTGCAAACTGTAAACGTGCAGCATGTTTTTTTTGGACAGCAGTGGCTTCCTCTGTGGTATCCTCCCGTCCAATACATTCTTGTTTAGTGTTTTACATATCGTAGATTCGCTAACAGGGATGTTAGCATATGCCAGAGACTTTTGTAAGTCTTTAGCTGACACTCTAGGATTCTTCTTCACCTCATTGAGTAGTCTGTGCTGTGCTCTTGCAGTCATCTTTACAGGACGGCCACTCCTAGGGAGAGTAGCAGCAGTGCTGAACTTTCTTCATTTATAGACAATTTGTCTTACCGTGGACTGATGAACAGCAAGGCTTTTGGAGATACTTTTATAACCCTTTCCAGCTTTATGCAAGTCAACAATTCTTAATAGTAGGTCTTCTGAGAGCTTTTTCGTGCGAGGCATCATTCACATCAGGCAATGCTTCTTGTGAAAAGCAAACCCAGAACTGGTGTGTGTTTTTTATAGGGCAGAGCAGCTGTAACCAACACCTCCAATCTCATCTCATTGATTGGAGTCGGGTGTCAACCAACAGGAGTCCAATTAGCTCTTGGAGATGTCATTAGTCTAGGGGTTCATGTGCTTTTTCCACCTGCACTGTGATTGTTTACATGGTGTGTTCAATAAAAACATGGTAACATTAATTTTTTTGTGTGTTATTAGTTTAAGCAGACTGTGATTGTCTATTGTTGTGACTTAGATGAAGATCAGATCACATTTTATGACCAATTTGTGCAGAAATCCATATCATTCCAAAAGGGTTCACATACTTTTTATTGCAATATATAGTATATATAGTATTTGCAGGTGTCCAAATATATAGTATTTGGACACCTGCATTTAAACACACATGAACTTTATTGCCATCCCAGTCTTAGTCCGTAGGGTTCATTATTGAGTTAAAACAGAAAAATACAAGGGTGGGACTTTGAATGAAACATGCATCCCAGGAGAAAACACAGAACAATAGAATATGGCAGATATCTAATCCGATAGAAGCAAAAACATTACATGAGAGCATTGCATGACATCAATTGACAATCAGTTTTTTAATCGCATAAAAAATATAACAAAAACAATAATGACATACAGTAACACACCTAGTATATTAGTCAAAAATTGAATAGTACATAATTCTTTAACAATCAATTGTATTAGAGTATAGTAACATCTTTGGTTCATATACTGTATAAAAACAGTAAAAAAGAGGGAGGCCAATTCGTTGAAACGTGTCTCCATGGTAAAAAAAAATACTAAATTTACATAAGCTGGCACAGTCCACTTAGTATAGGGACTGGTTAGTAGTAATGGTATTACCATATATATGCAAAAGGGTGTCTAATTGGCTCACAGTAAGCATATTTGGTACATTTTGTAAAAAATTATTGAACAAAACCAGTTCCCTTAAAATAAATCTCCATAATAATTATGACCGGGATTGGTTGGTAAATTCCAATCGATGTATGAGGTAGTAGGTGATGCAGTAGCAGTATGTATGTAAGGAGGCATCTTATTGGCTCAACGCGTTTCATGGCTACTGTCACTCTTCAGGAGCAGATATGAAGTAGGAGTCTATAAAAATCAAAGCAATAAGATTTAGGGTAGATAGGTAAACTGAATCTGTGTATGGGGAAGGAGGGAAAAATAGAGTAATTAAAATTCCTAAAGTAACTTACAGGTATGCCTGTGGCTATGGGTATAGGCGTAGAAGGTGGGGGGCACGGTCGGAAGAACAACAGCCCACGGGAGCTGAGGTGGATTGCCCCACCATGCAGGCTGGAAAGCCGGTAAAAAGTTGGGGTTCCTAAAAAGGGACCTCCATGGATAGAGTTCAAGTTGCCGGGGATAGAGGTGCTCGGCTAATGCCCGGCGCCTCATGTAAAGTCCCAACCTTTTTAGTTTTCCATATTCATTATTGAGTTAGCCCACCCTTTGCACCTATAATAGCAATAGCTTCAACTCTTCTAGGAAGACTGTCCACAGTGTTTAGGAGTGTGTCTATGGGAATGTTTGACCATTCTTCCGGAAGAACATTTGTGAGGTCAGACACTGATGTGAACGAGAAGGCCTGGCTCGCAGTCTCCACTCTTATTCATCCCTAAGGTCTTGAGGTCAGGACTCTGTGCAGGCCAGTCAAGTTCCTCCACCCCAAACTCACTCATTCATGTCTCTTATGGACCTTGCTTTGTACACTGGTGTGCAGTCATGTTGAGACAGGAAGGGACCGTCTCCTAACTGTTCCCACAAAGTTAAGAGCATGAAATTGTCTTGGTATGCTGACGCCTTAGGTGTTCCCCTCACTGGAAATAAGGGGAATATCTCAACCCCTGAAAAACAATCCAACATCATTATCCCCCCTAAACCAAATGATTTGGATCAGTGCAAGATTCAAAAAGACATGGATGAGTGAGTTTGGGGTGGAGGAACTAGACTGGCCTGCACAGAGTCCTGACCTTAACCCAATAAAACATCTTTGGGTTGAATTAGAGCAGAGACTGCGAGCCAGCCCTTCTCGTCCAACATCAGTGCCTGACCTCACAAAAGTGCTTCTGGAAGAATGGTCAAACGAGAAGAAACATGGAGGATTACTCAAAGAGGGTAACCAATGGTCGGACTTTAAAGGCGAAACAACAATAGAATTTTGACCAGAAATATTTATTACAAAAAATAGTTTTACAAAAAATACAAAAAAATCGACAATGTTCAAGAATAAAAAACCATACAAGATATTCAAAAGTATGAGTTGGGTCCCTTGTTCGTCTACGCGTTTCGCTGTATCTTGATGATCAAATCATCAAGATACAGCATCGGGTGGCCAATAACGCCAAACAGGCTAATAACACAGACTTTGGTCCGTATAGGAAATAGATGCAGTCTACAGGGTTTTGTGAGTAGATGTGTAAAGTGTGACCCCCCGGGAGACAGCTTCACGCTTCACACTTTACATGTCTACTCACAAAACCCTGTAGACTGCATCTATTTCCTATGCGGACCAAAATCTGTGTTATTAGCCTGTTTGGCGTTATTGGCCACCCGATGCTGTATCTCGATAATTTAATGACCAGATAAGCTTTTGTGTTGGACATCCTCCCCCGTCAAGCGCTCTTTGTCACTGACTAAAATTATGGATTTTGTATGCGTGCAGCGTCTCCCGTTTATTGGATAATCCCTACCAAGGGAATTCGTCTGCCCTATATAAAATATATAGAATATATACTCTTTTTCACCAACTTGCAGAGCCTGTGATATATCTTCATATATTATTCCCACTATATCTCCTATGGAACCTTTTCTGCCTCCATAGAGCCTCTGACATTTGGATACATGTACCCATACCAGATTTTGTCCACTTTAACCACTTGCCTACTGGGCACTTTCACCCCCTTCCTGCCCAGACCAATTTTCAGCTTTCAGCGCTGTCACACTTTGAATGACAATTGCGCGGTCATGCAACACGGTACCCAAATGAAATTTTTATCATTTTTTTTCCCACAAATAGAGCTCTCTTTTGGTGGTATTTGATCACCTATGCGGTATTTATTTCTTGCGCTATAAACAAAAGAATAGGGACAAGTTTAAAAAAAAAACACAATATTTTTTATTTTTAGCTATAATAAATATCCATTTTTTTTAAAGCAAATTTTTTCCACAGTTTAGGCCGAAACGTATTCTTCTACATAATTTTGGTAAAAAAAAAATCGCAATAAGTGTATATTGATTGGTTTGCGTAAATTTTATAGCGTCTACAAAATTGGGGATAGATCGATAGCTTTTTTATTATTATGTTTTTTTTTACTAGTAATGGCGGCGATCTGATCGGACACTTTTGACACATTTTTGGGACCATTCACATTTATACAGCGATCCCTGCTATAAAATTGCATAGATTACTGTATAAATGTGATTGGCAGGGAAAGGGTTAACACTAGGGGGCGAGGAAGGGGTTAATGTATTCCCTAATTAGTGATTCTTACTGTGGGGGAGGGGAGTGACTGGGGGAGGTGAGCAATGGTTGTCCCTATATACAAGGGACACACCATCAGTCTCCTCTCTCTGACAGGACGTAAATCTGTGTGTTTACACACACAGATCCACTTTACTGCTCAGTTACTGAGCAATCGTGGGTTGCCCGGCGGCCATCACGGCCACCGGGCATGCGCACCGGGTCCTCAGTGACGCGCCCCCTAGTGGTTTTTAAAGGCGCAACATCATATGATGTCCACCCAGGATAACAGAGTCTTCCTCCCGCCGTTTTTTGACGGCGGGTGGTTGACAAGTGGTTAAGATAGTGAGATTTGTTCTCTGTTTTGTACTCTCTTGTTGTCCGTCCTGAAGAAGCCTCACAGCGAAACTCGTAGACGCACAAGGCACCCGACTCATACTTTTGAATATCTTGTATGTTTTTTTATTCTTGAACATTGTAAAAAAAAAAAATTTTTTGGAAAACATTTTTTTGTATTTTTGGAACAAATATTTCTGGTCAAAATTCTATTGTTTAAAAGTCAACCCGCGCAATAGGGTCTGTAGTCAGCGGATCCCATCATCTGCTGCGCCTACTACGCCGTCTCACCCCTTTTATCCCGAAAAGGACATTGCAGTCGTGGTGGAAACAATCATCAATTCCAGACTAGACTACGCAAATGCCAAATCACTCATCTGCAAGTTGTTCAAAACACGGCCGCTCAATTAGTGACTGGCAAAAAATCATGGGAATCAATCTCACCTTCACTGAGATCCCTTCATTGGTTGCCAGTAAAAGACAGAATCACTTTCAAGGCACTCTGCCTAACGCATAAGTGTATTCATGGAAACGCCCCCCAATATCTATGCAAAAAAAAAAAAAAGCCCATAACCCAAATCGCATTCTGCGATCCACAAATCAAAACCTACTCCAAATACCCAAAGCCAGATACAAGTCCAAAGGAGATCGAAGATTTGCAGTCCAAGGACCTCGGCTGTGGAATGCGCTACCAACTACCATCCGACTAGAGTCGGACCACTTGGCCTTCAGGAGAAAGATTAAAACCCATCTCTTCTGAGGTCAAGAGGTTGCCTTACCCATCGAATGGAAACAGCGCCCAGAGGCGATTCAGTTCGCATGTGTTGCGCTTTACAAGTTTTTCACTCACTCACTCACTCACTCACTCAAACATTCCCAAGCCCTTTTTAAAGGAATTTTTCCAGCACTGAGCACTTTAATCATCATCAACTGCACAAGGACTTTGCAATATAAAAAGGAACTATTTGTGGTGATCTTTTTTCTATCTAGAGTTATTGCATCACATTTATGTGCATATTCTGGACTTTATTTATTGCTTTTTTGCACTTTTGCATTTATTTGCACATTTTGAATTTTGCACACACTTTTTGCTTTTTTTACACTGAATTTATGATTCTGTATATATTTTTTCACATTATTTACTGGGAGCAGTATTATATGTGAGCAGTATTATCAATTTAGTGCTATTCCGAAAAATAAGGCAACAGAATCAAGTAAGATTTTTTTTTTTAAACTGGAAATTCCCCATAACTGTCCTTTAACAAAGAAATTATAGACACCAAAAAAAAAAAAAAAACATCTATAAGAGCAGTATCTTCCCAGAAGCAATGTTTAAACATTGACATGCAGTAGACAGGAAGTAGCTGCCAATGTCCTTTTTAGCAGCCCACACAACAGTAGAGTGCTGGTTTACATACTTCACAGCAGTGCTGTACAAGAAACCATGGCCACAGGAAATGGACTTATTACAGAATTGCTTTTTGTGGTTTGGTAACCTGTAGACCTAGACAGAAAGATGATTTCCCAATATGCTTCTCATCATGAGCATGTATACTGTACACTAAAATATAAAGTTGCATTACGTGCCTGTAAAAGAAAATATTTAAAGTGTACCCAAAGTAATTTTTTATAGTTTGCAAAGGAGAACTATAGCCAAAGCTCTTTTGGCTATACTTCTCCTATGCACCATAGGAGTGCAGAATAACTGCACTCCTGTGACCAGTTTTTAGACAACAGCGGGCCAAAGTACACTCCCTAAATGCAAGAGAAATGTGCTGCTGTGTAGAAAACTCTCGGGGGAGGCATGTTTTTGCATGCGTGGAACTGCATTGTGCCGCAGCATTAGGGCTCAAGTCCTGCGGGAACGCGTGGGAACGGAGTTCCTGCACTTTTTTCACAGCAGGAACTCAGTTCCCTTTGCAAGACTAGAGCAGCCGAGAGCAGCCGAGCCGCCTGAGCCAATCATTCACTAAGCGGCGATGCCCAGCTCAAGTCACTGTCAAGGGCAGGCGAACCTTAGTAATCCTTTATGTTACTGGCCGCTTCCTGTATATGGATTCATCAGGTAGTGTGTGGGTATTCCGTCACTTCCTCGATGCCGCAATGTCTCCTGGGAGCTTTTGTCATTGTTCCCAGGAGACATTGCGGAGGTCTGCCGCGATTTATCGCGTGATTTAGAAAGAACTTCCTTCTTTCTAAATCCCGCGATAACTCGCGCCCGACCTCCGCAATGTCTCCCGGGAACAATGACAAAAGCTCCCAGGAGACATTGCGGCATCGAGGAAGTGACGGAATACCCACACACTACCCGATGAATCCATATACAGGAAGCGGCCAGTAACATAAAAAAATACTATGGTTCAGTGGATCGAAAAAAAAAAACATGCGGTTTAGTAATTATGCATATGAGCGAATAATTTATTTTTTTTGCTGGGGGAGTTCATCTTGGGTGGGAGTTCCCACACTTTTTTCCCCAGGACTTGACCCCTGCGCAGCACCATGTGATTCCATGCGGTGCAATTTTCAAAAAGGGTCCTGGACTTCTTTCTTCGTGTTAATTCAGGTAGGGCAGCTTACTAAAATGATACTGTGAGCGTTTTCGTGAGTCAATAGTATGAACATTCTACTCTTTGTTTGAAATTACTCCTAAAAAAGTGCACTTCCTGGTATGTGAATGTGCCGAGGCACTCCTGTGCCCACAGCTTTATGGATGTATATCTGCAGTGTGCTATCTACAGCACTACTGCCTCTAACTGCTAGCCTCAAGAAACTTGGAGTTAGATTTGGTGATGTAATGGGGAAAAATCAGCTGCAGACAGATCACAGGTAATGCTGGTGACAAGTCCTTTGCCTCTACGACCTGCCTTTTTTGGGTAAACATTGTAGAATTCAGAAATATTATACAGTATAGCTATTGATTTAGCTTGTTTCCGATATCCCGGGCAACAGTAATGAAGAATGAACTTTAGAATCTGGGAGCATGGTATGTTAAAATACAATGTAAACATACATTGGGTGTCAGTGAGAAGAATGCCCCTTACATTGGTGATCACTGGTAACTTGTTAATTACTCAAGGAACCCTGTGGTTAAGCATGGCTGTCCTAGGCATGTCTGCAGTTTCTGGCCATCTCCTGTAACATGTCTGCAGTCTCTGACCATCTCTTGTATCCTGCCCGTAGTCTCTGACCATCTCTTGCATCCTGTCCGCAGTCTCTGACCATCTCCTGTATCCTGTCCACAGTCTCTTACTGACTCTTGTATCCTGTCTGCAGTCTCTGACCATCTCTTGTATCATGTCCACAGTTTCTGAGCAACTCCAGAGGTGGAGCTCTAATAAGGAACAGGTGGAGCCAAAAGTAAGGGGTGGGGTTTACAGATGAATATGTGGATCTTAAACATGAATGTGTGGGGCAAAATTACATGGGGAGGATGCCAGGTTTTAGTCTTGCTAGAGCAGCACAAAACTAAAATACAACACTGGCTGTGGCATGTAAGAAGCCATCTGCATCACTAATTAACACATATAGCATAACTAATAATTTCATAGCAGGCATCAGTGATGGAGACTGCACGTTTATCATCTGTGGTCATACTAGGTTTCCATGGATCATCATGACACTACTGCAGATCACATGTTTTTTAGCATTACATTTCCAGTCAAGTTGTGAGCATGTTTGCCTCTATCTTCTTCTTAGACTGAGGCACTAAATCTCACTTGTATAAACAACCAGTACAGAGCTCAAGGGAAAATATGTAAAAAATAAAATAAAAATATGTCTCTGTGAGGGGATAAAAACAAAATCATAAATAACATAGAAATGCTGAAACTCAATAATATACAAGTCTCATGATAAGCAGCATAATAATAATCATATCAAAATAAATCATACATTTGTAAGTAACAAATAAGGTGACATTAAAGTTCAAATAATAATGATATACTGTAAATCAAAACTTATAAGTACATTCAGTGTCAGTGATAACCGAATGAGGAAACTCCATAAAAGTGTCCATCAGTTGAAATTCAGAAAGCCATAGGGAAAAAAGGCCCACATGCTGTAAAGAAACAGTGCTTCGTGGATAGTCAAGGTGACCCCTCTCATTGTCATGCAAGGCTTACCAGATTTCATGTGACCCTCACCAAGCACTTTTTATAAAACAGGGAGAAAGGATAATCTTCACACAATCAGTTACTTCATAATGCCAAAGATATTATAATAACCAAGCAAAACACTCCTCCACAGCTTGTTGAAAACTTCTCAGCACCACCAGTGGCTCTGGGATGAACAGAGGAGCACTGATCATTACCAGCTCTTCCTGGTTCTCCAGGTTCTTTCTTGCCAGCTGATGAAGTGAATTTTTTATTCGCATGAGCACAGAGTTTTTTTTTTTTTACTACATTCTACTTGGTTCGCTTTGTTCTTCTATATCTTTCAATCACCTACTGTCTTTCTGGTCAGCATGAAGCACAGTTCTTCCTGTCAGTGGTGTCAAAAAGCACACAAGTGTTAAGTGACAATAGCTGCTGCACTGTACAGTGCCTCAGAAGGAAAAATAAATCACTAGGAATATACAATATCAGTATTTTAAACATCATAGAAGTTTAAGAAGCAGAAAACAAACAGTAATCATCAAAATAGTATGTTTTAATATAATGTAATATTCCACCCTACACTGGTTTTAAATTTGTTCTTCTTTGATTGCACAGGTTGCTGGACACACTTGTTGCTATCAGGTTGT
Organism: Rana temporaria; assembly: GCF_905171775.1. Classification (NCBI taxonomy): domain Eukaryota; kingdom Metazoa; phylum Chordata; class Amphibia; order Anura; family Ranidae; genus Rana; species Rana temporaria. The sequence goes on along the minus strand of NC_053489.1, from coordinate 259,954,440 downwards.
GAATATTGCTTGGTACTATGGCTGACGGTACAAATCAGTTACCCTACTTCTTTGGAAACATAACACGTGAAGAAGCTGAAGATTACCTAAAGCAAAATGGACTGAGTGATGGATTATATTTATTGCGTCAAAGCCGAAGCTATCTTGGAGGCTACGCTCTTTCAGTGGCCCATGGACGAAGGTATTACCACTATACAATTGAAAGAGAATTAAGTGGAACATATGCAATTTCTGGTGGCATTTCTCATAACTCTCCCATTGAGCTTATCAATTATCATGTTCATGAAAATAGTGGACTTGTCTGCTTGTTGAAGAAACCTTGCAGTCGCCCCCCTGGTGTTCAGCCCAAAATAGGACCCTTTGAAGACCTCAAAGAGAATCTCATCAGAGACTATGTGCGACAAACATGGAATTTACAGGTAAAGATCTATTTATACTCTTTCATTTATTATGCAGTATGAGGATTATGTAATATGAAGAGCAACAAACAATCTTGAGCAGTAACCCACAGCAACCAATTAAATGTTATTTTTTTTGTCATAGCTTTAACCAATCAGAACAAGGAAATATGGTTGTTTATATTTTCCTTTTGGTATTATTAGTTGCCTTAAAGGTATCTGGACATTTTAATTCTAATGCTGGATACACACGATCGTGATTTTCCGTCGGAAAAAACCTTGGATGGTTTTTCCAACAGAATTCCGCTCAAGCTTGGCTTGCATACACACGGTCACACAAAAGTTCTCTGAACTTTCGTCCATCAAGAACGCAGTGACGTACAACACTACGACGAGCCGAGAAAATTTAATTCAGTACTTCAGAGCATGTGGCAAATTGTTTCCTGAGCATGTATCAGAAATTTGCACGTCGGAATTGCTACAGACGATCGGATTTTCCGATAGGATTTTTTTCTGTCGGAAAATCTGAGAACCAGCTCTCAATCTTTTGTTGGCGGAAATTCCAACAGCAAAAGTCCGATGGAGCATACACACTGTCGGATTTTCCATTCAAAAGCTCACATCTGACTTTTGCTGACGGAATTTTCCGATCGTGTGTACGGGGCATTACGGTATATTATCTGCGCCTATTTCAAATAGCAACTTTTGTCATCTATTTGTGTTCTTTTTTTCTGATAGAGTAAAGAGGGCTAGAACCCCAATCAATTTATGATTGCTCTCTGTTGCTCCATTGGGAAAATGTTACTGCACTTCCTGTCCTGGTGACAGGGGATCAGTGAGACAGGAAGACATGAGAAAACCCACAATGGAGTAAAAAGTCCTGATAGTCTCTCAGCCTTTAGTACCAAGCTGTGTAAGCCACACAATCCTATATACTGTACTTCCATATAACACAAGCTACATGGTTCTACGTAATCCTAACCAATATGGCCATGTTACCTGAAATGTGCTATGTTAGCTAAGCCAGATATGCAGTATTAAACCCACAACAGTAAAATCAGACTGTATTATGTAGTACAGTAAAGCATGCTTGTTATACTCACTTTGGAACCTACAGTAAGGGGTTAATCCTGTGCATTGTGTTAAAAAGGCTGGTTGATCCTGTCTTTTCTGATCCTCCCCTTCCATAATCCCCAATCCATCTCCCGATAAGACAGAGCTTTGGGGGCACTCTGCACATGCTCAGTTCAGGTTGGTATTGCTAGAGAGTTTTTTTTTCTTGGGAGGGTTTGTGTGCTCTGCACAAGGCCAATCAGCACTGTTCAGACAGAGGGTCATGGGCCATGCAGCCTCATAGGACAGTCATTGCAGAATGAAAATACCTCCTACAAGCTTTAATTAGACACTGGTATAAGTCACAAGACTGCTATATACTGCTGATCAGAAAAGGTATTTAGCAGTTTAGATTTATGCCACGTACACACGATCGGTTCATCCGATGAAAACGGACCGATGGATTTTTTCATCAGATATCCGATGAAGCTGACTTTCATCAGTCTTGCCTACACACCATCAGTTAAAAATCTTTTCGTGTCAGAACGCGGTGACGTAAAACACTGCGACGTGCTGAGAAAAATTAAGTTCAATGCTTCCGAGCATGCGTCGACTTGATTCTGAGAATGCGTGGATTTTTAACTGATGGACTTGCCCACAGACGATCGGTTTTATAACCATCAGATAATTTTAAAACAGGTTCTCAGTTTTTTCACCGATGGGACAAAAAATGATGGGGCCCACACACGATCGGTTCGTCCGATGAAAGCGGTCCATCGGACCGTTTTCATCAGAAGAACCGATCGTGTGTACGCGGCATTAGTAAAAAATCTGCATTTCCATGTTCTGTGTACGGTGGGAGACGAGATATAGTGAATGCAGGGGTTTAGTAACTCTTTAAAGGTGAAGTACAGCCAAAGCTTGTTTGGCTGTACTTCTCCTATGGATCACAGGAGTGCAGTTCGTTTGCCACTCCTGTGACCCATTTTCAGCAGAGAGCAGGCTGACGTCCACTCTCTCTTGACTACACAGAAGTATGTCCATGCTCTGCGTCATCACGACCACGGAGTCTGAATCCGCCAGATCCATGGACCGACACCCAGCTCAGGCTCTCAGCAAGTCACTAAGAGCCAATGAGCGAGGAGGGGGCAGAGCAGAGAGCTGTTACTGACAGTCTACAGCTCTCTGCTCATGGAGCCCTAAGAACTGAGCAATCGGCGATGTTCGATCTCTCAATTTTCAGTGTAGAGGTGCCGGGGGACATCCACCTAGGCAAGTATGAATCCTAAAAAAAAACAAAAAGAACATTTTTCTCTTTTAAGCTGAACAATGCCATGTTGCATGACCAATGTCATGATTTATCAGCCACACTCTGCCATTTGCTGAAACCAAAATATTGTTAAATGGCCTAAAGAAGATAAGAGTCTTCCCAGGGTTACTAAAGCCTAAAGCAAGCTTACTCAGAACCCATTTGCTTCACTCCCTTCACCCATTGGTCAGATAGAATATTTTTATGCTTTTCTCCAAAAGCATCTTACACTGTTTGTTTTCTGTAAATTGGTTTATTGGAGAGTGTGCATGCGCGGGACTTCCGGGAAGACGGTGTGACCGGGAGCTCCAACCCACTCCGGCTTGCCGCATGTCGGGAGATCAAACCAAAAGGGAGGTGATCCGCCAGCTCAGCTTCGGTCAGCTTGTCCCATAGCCTTTCAAGATGGCGACTGCAGCTTCTCCATGCGGAAAACATGGGAGAAACAGATTTAATTGAATATCCTCCTCCAACACACCAGGCAATAAGCAACCTTCTAGCAACACCTGTGAGTACTCAGTACAGCCACGCTGTATCCCCAGCCTCCACTGAATCACTCCTGTGCAATGATGGAGGAACTTCTATACACTTCCATGATTATCACTCCCCTCGGTTAGACAGGCTCACAACATGATTCTCCTTTGCCTCAAGGCCACCTCCCAAACATGGCCCAGTTACTTAACAGATTCTCTGAAATGCTAGCTGCAGGACTGGCACATAATGCTACACAAATCACCTCCTCAATTAAAGCAGACCTGTACAGCCTGGGTATTCGGATGGGTGCCATTGAACAATCCGTAGACCACATTACTGCATGAGCTAACCAGAATATGTCCTGTATACAAACGCTTCAAGACCAATTTGACATCGCTCTTATCAAAATCGATGATTTTGAAAATAGGAGCAGGCGTTACAATTTACGTATCAGAAGATTACCTGAATCGGTTCTGGACGTCCAGAATCTTTTATAAAGGACTTCATAACTGACATCTCCAATCACAGTCTTGAACTAGACAGAGCCCACAGAGCACTACAACCTCCCCCCCCCCCCCCCGCCAAGATGGGCTGCCAAGGGACATAAAACCCCACTTTTATGCAGTGAAGGAAGAAATAATGAGGAAATCCAGGGACACTGATAATCTCACTATACAAGGACTTAAAGCTCAAATTTTTGCAAACCTGTCCCCACCACGATCCAGAGGCGAAGATCTCTCAAACCTCTCTTGGGGATCTTATCCCAAAAAGCGGTGAAATACCAGTGGTCCTTTCACTTGCGCATGTGGTTCCAGTACCGTAATAAATCTTATAGAATTACAAGCTTCCAGGAGGATGAAAGACTGTTCCTCCAGCTCGGATTTATCTCCCAAGAATTACCACTCCAACTAGCAACCAATCGTCCAAGCTCCTCCAAAGACTCCAGGAAGCAGTCTAACTCTAACTCCATCCCTTCGTGATTGGACCCTCTGCTGATGGACCCAATAGGGATCGTTGTTGGTACTTCCTTGGATGGTCAAACCTCGTGACGGTGTAGTGTACCTTCCTACACTTCCTCTGTACTCCTGTCTAGCCCATAGTGCAATTTCCTTTTTTCCTTACCCTGTCCCAGTAATCCCCAGTTTGCCCTCTTGAGTTAAGTTACTTCTACAAATTACATTTCATCTTTGTTGTTTTTTTGCCCTTTGGACACGCAGTGGCGACCAGGCTGATTGGTGCTGTTGGCTGTACTGTATAGCATTGCCCTGTGGGGTAACCCTCAGATGCCAAGTCCTCGTCTTCAGGTGTGGACTAATACACAGTACCCCCCTTTTTTTGTATTACATCCTTTCAAATGCATTTGTTTTGCATGGTCAGTTTATGTGCATCTTGATAACATGTTTTATCTATGGTTTACTTCTGTTTCCCCTATCCATATGTAGCACACCCCCCCTTGGGGACTGCTAAGAATTACCTGCTTATCTGCACGGCCATGACCAAGTAAACCTTCCAACCCACCTGATACTCTGGGTTTAGACACCATGTTAACACTATAAAGGAAGAATCAAAAAACTCAGTAGTATAAGGTTCTAAAAAATGTTACTTGAACCCAAATTGAACAAGATATTTCAGAAAAGGAAGGAATAGATCCACTGAGCTGGGATAACAGCACCAACTCAGCAAACAGATCTCTCCTCAAGACACAACAATGGTTAAACGATGTATAACGCTATATACACAAGTGTACACTATATTGTAACACCTTGGTTTGAGAGTAACTTGGTTTGAGAGCGCTTTGGAAGACAAGCAAAATTGCCTGCATACCCTGGATGCCTGCATACTTAGATGTGCCTTTTTTAATCATCAACCATGTGAGTTGCTAAATGTTGTACCTTCATTAAATGTAACCATATTGCTACACTTTGAGACACCTCTCTTCTCTTTTATACTCTGTAACTACTGCTGGCTTTTGCTTCTAATCCCCTTGTGGAGGCTTCCATTTGTGGATGGACATTTTATGATTACACAACATATCACATTGAAATAATCTTTTTATATGGATTATAAACTGAAGGCAGTGGCGGCTGGTGCTCAAATTTTTTGATGGGGCGCAAACAAACGAAAAAAAAACACATCAATTGCAGCCTCACTGTGCCCATCAAACGCAGCCACTGTGCCCATCAATTGCTGTCACTGTGCCCATCAAACGCAGCCACTGTGCCCATCATACGCAACCACTGTGCCCATCAAACACAGCCACTGTGCCTTAAAATTGTCGCCACTGTGCCATAAAATTGTCACCACTGTGCCATGCCATCAAACGCAGCCACTGTGCCCATCAATTGTCGCCACTGTGCCATGCCATCAAACGCATCCACTGTTCCATCAATTGTCGCCACTGTGCCCATCAATTGTCGCCACTGTACCATGCCATCAATTGTCGCCACTGTGCCATGCCATTGTCGCCACTGTGCCATGCCATTGTCGCCACTGTGCCCATCATTTGTCGCCACTGTGCCATACCAAATGCAGCCACTGTGCCATCAATTGTCGTCACTGTGCCATGCCATTGTCGCCACTGTGCCATGCGAAACGCAGCCACTGTGCCATCAATTGTCGCCACTGTGCCATCAATTGTTGCCACTGTGCCATCAATTGTTGCCACTGTGCCATGCCGTTGTCGCCACTGTGCCCATCAATTGTCGCCACTGTGCCATGCCAAACGCAGCCACTGTGCCATGCCATTGTCGCCACTGTGCCCATCAATTGTCACCACTGTGCCATGCCAAACGCAGCCACTGTGCCATGCCATTGTCACCACTGTGCCCATCAATTGTCGCCACTGTGCCATGCCATTGTCGCCACTGTGCCATGCCAAATGCAGCCATTGTGCTATGCCATTGTCGCCACTGTGCCCATCAATTGCCGCCAGTTTGTCCCGTAAAATGCTGCCAGATTGCCCCTTAAAATGCCGCCAGATTGCCCCAAAATACCGCCAGATTGCCCCCGCCCCCCCCCCCACCCGGCATTTACCATTCTCGGTCAGCCATCCTCCTCCACGATCCCTCAATGTCTTCTTCAGCCAATCAGGTTACAGGTAACCAGATCCGGATCCGGTGAACCTGATTGGTTGAGATGCGTGTCAGTGTTAACCAGGGAACGCACATCCCGTGCGTCCCCTGGTTAACTATTTTGAAGCCGATTACAGCCCAGGCAGCCCACAAAGCTGCCTGGGATGAGCAGTCTTTCAGGCACAGATACCAAATCCAGTGAAATAGTGACAAACAGTGCAGTGTTTTTTTGTGATATATACAAGTCTATATAAAGGTGCTGTACTGTGTTCCAAAAAAACAAGGAACAAAAAGCTAGCCGTGTCTCGGCATTAACTATACAATATTTACAGATCCTAATTACCAGGCCGAGTAAGCCTATAGCTTGTCAGCTTCCACATACACAGCTTAAAAGAGAAGTATGTTTTTTTTAAATTTCCTATCCATACTTACCTCTGTGAATGCAGCATCAGACTGATGCCGCAGCTGTGCCCTGGAAACTCTGCACTAAGAACCGAGCCACTGAACACCGCCGATGGCTCGGTTCGCACTCCTTCCCGAGCAGAGCGATGCTGACTGTCAGTCAGCATCGCTTCTGCTCTACTTTTCAGCGTTCATTGGAGGGGCGGGGAGAGGCTGTCTCAGCGGCTCGCTGAGATGCTGGACTGCCATCAATCTGGGCAGCTGGAGGATCCAGACATGGAAGTCGGGATGACGTGCTGCCCAGACTGATGGAAGTGACGTCGGTGGAGAGCGGACTTCAGACCGCTCTCCCCTGAAAACGGGCCACAGGAGTGCAAAATGAATTGCACTCCTGTGACCCATAGGAGAAGCTCAGCCTAAAAAGCTCAGGCTGGACTTCTACTTTAATAGTTTATACCAACCTGTTGCACTCCTAGACAGAAGTTGTCTAAGGTTCCCAAGCCAAGAGCACTGGCTGTCTGTCTCAAGTGAGTTTAAATTAGCCTGGGGGAGAGGACCAAGACCCGAACTGGATCATGGATCAGAGATCCCTGAATGTGTATAAGAGGAGCCTGGGAGACTTATAAACCCGAACAGGACTTTCCCCAGCTCTCTCTGGGACGCTCTGCTACATATCCTCCCCCCTTGTTTCAACCCCAGGGTTCATCCTCCTATTTAGTCTTCTTCTTTTGGGCCATCCATTTCAGGGGAGCATGGTCAGTTATTAAATCAAACTGGCGCCCTAACAAATAGTACCTTAGCGCATCTACGGCCCACTTTATGGCTAAACATTCCTTTTCAATGACTGCATTGTGTGTACCTGTGACAATACCACCTCGATACCTACATTTTGGTCTGAACCAAAAAGTCTTTGAAAAAATATTGGCTGTGCACAAAGAGCCTTTTCAGGACTTGGAAATATTCCTCTGCTACTGGGGACCATTTCACCATTACAGGGTATTTCCCTTTCGTAAGGTCTGTCAGTGTGGCAGCTACAAATGCAAAATTCGGGATAAACCTTTTATAATACCCCACAATCCCAAGAGAGGCCCTGACCTGCTTCTTGTTTGCAGGACCTGGCCACTCCTGGATGACTTCCAATTTATTCACTTGTGGTTTAACCACTTGCCGCCCGCCAATGACATATTGACGTCGGCAAAGTGGTTGTAGAATCCTGACTGGACGTCATATGACGTCCTCAGGATTTTGAGCCGCTGCGCGCCCCCGGGGGCGCGCATCGCGGCGATCGTTGTTGCAGGGTGTCAGTCTGACACCCCGCAACACCGATCAAGGTAATGGATGCAAAAAAAAAAAGGTATGCCACCCTAGACCACCAGGGATGAGAAGGACACAAAAAATGGATGCCAATCAGTGCCGCAATGGATGCCAATCAGTGCCCACAATGGGCATCACTGATTGGCAGGCATTGTTTGGCACTGATTGGCATCCATTAGTACAACACATATGATAGCGCCCATCTATGCCCATCCATGCCGCCTATCAGTGCCCATCCATGCCGCCTATCAGTGCCCATCCATGCTGCCTATCAGTGCCCATCCATGCCACCTATCAGTGCCCATCCGTGCCGCCTATCCGTGCCCATCCGTGCTGCCTATCTGTGCCCATCCGTGCCGCCTATCCATGCCATCTATCTGTGCTTATCTGTGCCACCTATCCGTGCCCATCCCTGCCGCCTATTTATGCCCATCCATGCCGCCTATCCGTGCCGCCTATCAGTGCCCATCCGTGCCGCCCATCAGTGCCGCATATTAGTGCCCATCAATGCAACCACATCAGTGCCACCTCATCGGTGCCCATCAGTGCCACCTTATCAGTGCCCATCAGTGCAGTACCATCAGTGCCCATCAGTGAAGGAGAAAACGTACTTATTTACAATGTTTTATAACAGAAACAAAAAAAATTTGGTCATTTTTTTATTTTTTTTGCAGGAAATAAATATCCCAAATACCAAATACCAAATACCACAAAAAGAAAGCTCTATTTGTGGGTACAAAATGATAAAAAATTTGTTTGGGTACAGTGTTGTATGACCGCGCAATTGTCATTCAAAGTGCAACAGTGCTGAAAGCTAAAAATTGGTCTGAGCGGGAAGGTGTATAAGTGCCCTGTATGAAAGTGGTTAATGACTCCATGGCCAATAGTGTAGCCCAAATACCTGGCTTCCTCTAAACCAATGCCACATTTTTTTGGATTCGCCGTAAAACCTATTTTAAAGAGGGAATCATCAAGACACGGGGCAAGTGAGACTCCCAGTCAGTGCTATGTACCACTATATCATCCAGATAGGCTGCTGCATACTGTCAGTGAGGTCTTAGGGTCCTGTACGTGGCCCTCTGAAATGTTGCAGGGGCATTTTGCAACCCAAAACGGCATTTTCTTATACTGAAATTAACCCTCTGGCATCACAAACGCAGTCTTTTCTTTGGTGCTACCATTTAGGGGTATTTGCCAAAAACCTTTTGTCAAGTCCAAAGTGGTCATATAGCGGGCTTTGCCAAGTCGGTCTATAAGTTCGTCTACCCTGAACATTGGGTATGTGTCAAACATTGTCACATTGTCTTAAGCTTCCTGAAATCATTACAGAACCTCCAAGTGCCACTAGTGGGACTAAAACGATGGGGCTAGACCAGTCACTATTGGATTCCTCAATGACATCTAGATCCAACATCCTTTTTAACTTCATCACTGATGTTCTTTCTTCTAGCTCCGGGAATTCGGTACAGTTTGAGCTTGACACGGACCCCAGGTTCAATAACAATATCATGCTGAACTGCTGAAGTTGTGTCAGGTAACTAAAAATGTCTCTCTATTCCTTACCAGGAACTCTATAGCTTCCTGTTTTTGGGAATACGACAGGATGTCTGTAATCGTGACCTCAGGGATCAGAGGGGACTCAGCACCCTTAGGCTTCACCGAGAGGGACCTTGCCGTTAATGTCAGTCTATCCTTCCAGGGCTTTAACAGGTTTATGTGGTAAATCTGTTCGAGCTTCCTTTTACCTGGTTGATATTAGGGGTGCAACGGATCAAAAAACTCACGGATCGGATCCTTCCTCGGATCAGAGTCACGGATCGGATCATTTTTCGGATCAGAAAAAAAAAGACTAATCTTGTTACACCCACCTGAGTTTTATATTTCACAGTTGTTTTCAACACAAAACAGAGCTTATGTGCTTAAATACAGTATATGTAAATCTGACGGACGGTTTACGTGTTAAATTTTAAAAGCCGCAGCAAACCTGCTGACCTTACATGCTTGCTAATGTGAAAGGACACCTCTGATTTTCACATTTAACTAAATGTGCAATGTGAAAATCAGAGGTGTTCTGTCACATTAGCAAGCATGTAAGGTTTGCTGCTGCTTTTAAAATTTAACATGTAAATAGTCCGTTGGATTTCTAAATACTGTATTTAAACATATAAGCTCCGTTTTGTGTTGAAAATAACTGTGAAATCTAAAACTCTGTTGGGTGAAACAAGATGTCCGCTTGCCCCCTTCTCACTATCATTACTGTGCAGGAGTGTGGGGTGGAGCAAGATAGCGGCGCCGAAACGTCACTTCCTGACGAGACAGCCGCCGCCGGGTGTACCAAGATGGCCGCCGCTCCAGAGCTAGGCTGGAGCCAGGGACTTTCCTATGGCCGAGGCTGCGGAGCGCTCCGCGGATCGCGTGGTGTGCCGATCCAAACAGGGTGACCCGTTCGGATCACGGATCGGTGACGCTCCGTTGCACCACTAGTTGATATACTTTGTAATTGACCTCCCCAACTTTTTCAATTACTTTGAAGGGACCCTGCCACTTAGCCAGGAACTAACACCAGGACCCTCTCACCAGGTGAGAAAACACAGAGTTGGGCCTCCCTGTTGTATATTCTCTATTGGGCTGCTTAGGCCTGCAGTTAGTGTTCTTTTACCATTGACATGATTGCTGCAATCCTGTCCTGCATTTGAGTGATATGCTCAATTACATTTTTGCGGGGCATCTGCTTCCCCTCCCAGGTTTCCTTGGCTATGTCTAAGATTCCCAGAGGGTGTCTCCCATAAAGCAACTCAAATTGAGAGTACCCCGTAGAGACTGGGGAACCCCCCTGATGGCAAACATCAAGTATGGAATCAGGAAGTCTCAGTTTTTCCCATCTTTGTCAACAACCTTTTTTAACATGCTCTTTAATGTTTTATTGAAGCATTCCACCAAACCATCAATTTGAGGATGGTACACTGAGGTTCGCAATTGTGTCACCTTAAATAACTTGCATAACTCCCTAGTTACTTGTGACATAAATGGGGTGCCCTGATCTGTAATGAGACTTCCTTAGGGATCCCAACCCAACTGAACACCATGAACAGCTCTTTGGTAATGTTCTCAGCAGATGCAGTGCATAAGGGAACTGCCTCGGGATAACGGGTAGCGTAATCCATAATTAAAGAAAATGCTCATGACCCCGGGCAGACTTAGGGAGTGGTTCCACCAGGTTCATGGCAATCCTCTCAAAGGGCACTTCAATAATGGGTAAGGGCACTAAAGGACTTCAGAAGTGGGGTAGTGGGGCTGGCATTTGACACACAGGACAGGATTGACAATAATTCTCAATATCTTTCTGTATCCTGGGCCAGTAAAACCTGTGCAACACTCTTTCTGTCGTTTTCTCAATCCCTAAATTACCTCCTAGCAAGTGCCCATGGGCAGGTTCCAACACCACCCATCTGTATGGCTTAGGGATCACCAACTGTTCAACAATTTCATCATTCTTTTTACATACACAATAAATCCTCATTGCTGCTGAAATAAGAAAAACAGGGCCTGTCCCGTGGTTCGACAGGTACATCATTAATTACTTCTACATTTTCCCAGGCCCTGGCAAGGGTACCAAAGATTTCCTTTTGCACATTAAGGTCAGCAAACTCTAATGTAGTCTCAGAGTCAGCAGACCTTCACAGGCTCCTACAGTTCCCCCTCCATAACCAAGAAGGGAAAACCTAGAGAACCCTGAGATGAGTCCCCTGAACCCACATTGTCGGACAGGAGTTCTGGCTCGGCCACTGAGCCAGTTACTGCGACTGGCCGGGATAATCTCACAGTTCCCAAAACTTATGGAAATTCCTACAAATAATGGCCTTGTGTACAAGTGGGGCACAAGTCCGACCGGATGGGTCACGTACCTAAGTCAGTTTTAAAGTTAGCAGTGGCTATAGCATTCTCCCGAGTATCCCCATGTACACAGATCACAGCGACTTTTTTAGCATGAAAATTTACAATTTAACCATCTCAGCTTTAACCAAAGTCACTAGACTTCTAGAGTCCAGCAATGCCATAATAGGCTTATAATTCACAGTCATTTGGCACATGTGTTTTCCTACACTTGGCACTGCAGCGCATGAAACAGCAACATAGACTGCTTTCTATAACATACATCACACTGCATGGGTTCATCTGTCAATGGACAGTTTGCTGCCACATGTCCCAGTCCATGGCAACGGAAACACCTGATGTGCTCCAGTTTGGTTTGCTGACAGGCAGTGGCTTCCCTTGTTTGGGATGCCAAACTTCAGTCCTGGTAACAAAAATGCTCCCCCCTATCTCTCTGCCATGCTTACCACCCACTTCCCCTGGAACAGTCTTACCTGTTGTCTGGGGAGACCGTGGCTTTGGGTGGAAAGTCTGTGCGGCTGTAGGGGTGGTGACCAGGCTCTCTGCAGCAAAGTATCTCTCCACAAGTTCCACCAAGTTGTTTGCCGACTTGGGGTCTCCTTGACTTACCCACTTCTGCAGGGGAACTGGTAGTGACCTCAGGAATCGATCCATGGCCACACGCTCCATTATTTGTGGCCCAGACAGGGAATCTGGTTGTAATGATTTCCACACCAGGTGGATTAGTTCAAACATCTGCGTACTTGGGGGCCTTTCATCTTGGAAGAACTAGCTGTGGACCCGATGTGCGCGAAGTGCCAAGGTGACACCTAGTCGCGACAATATTTCCTGCTTGACCTTTTCATAGTCTTCTGCTTCTGCCGACTCCAGATCATAGTAGGCCTTCTGCGACTCTCCAGAAAGCAAGGGAGCAACCAGTCCTGCCCACTGGGTTTTAGGCCAACCTTCCCTCTCAGCCTCTGGATCATTATCTGCAGTCATCTTGGAAAGAAATCAACCCCCATGGATGACTGAGGGCTTGTCTCATCATTAATTTTAGAAGGTGACCACTGTGCTAGCGTCTCCACAACCTTCGTCAAGGTTTTTCTATCCGCTTTTGTTCAAACAGCCTCTGCAATTGCTCCTGTATAATAGCGTTAGTTGGCTGTTGTGCAGCGTTGGATAACACCATTTGTTTGAGGATTTCCTCCATGTTTAGTCACTTTAGGTACTGGCCCTTTAAGTAGTAACTTACTACTGCTGGTCGCAGCCTCCACCATATGTAACCATATGTAACCTGGGGGACAGGCAGCAGGTACAAAGCTCCCTGGGATGAGCAGATACCAAATCCAGTGAGGTAGTGACAAACAGTGCAATGTTTATTTGTGATACATACAAGTCTATATACAGGTGCTGTACGGTGTTCCAAAAAAAACAAAAATAGCCAAACAAAAACCTAGCCGTGTCTCAGCACTAACTATACAATATTTACAGATCCTAACTACTAGGCTGAGCAAGCCTGCAGCTTGTCAGCTTCCAAATACACAGCTTATTAGCTTTTACCAACCTGTTGCTCTCCTAGACAGAAGTTGTCTGAGGTTCCCAGGCCAAGAGCACTGGCTGACCGCGCTGTAACTGTCATTTAGCTAGCATGGTCAGAAAGTGGTTCAATTTTGGATAGAGCAAGGGAGGGTTATAACCCCTGTCGTTTTTTTTTTATTATTATTTTTTTTGCTATCTATGTCCTATTGGGGAGATTTCCCCTCACTTTCTGTCCCATAACCAAACAGGAATTGAGAGGAAATCGCTCCAAATTGAAAGAATCACCAGAGTCACCAGAAATACTGTTCCCATTCGAAGATTTCCCCTCTATGACTGTTTTGGTGCCAATCCAAAATTTGGGATTTTCTTTTAATTTCACTTTTGATGATAATGGTAAAAAGAACAAATAGAGGATGAATCTCCCTAATGGGGGAACAGACAGTAATAAAAAACTGTCAGGGGTTCTACTCCATCTCCACTCTATGCAGAACAAAAAAAAAAAAAAACGTTTTGTTTTAGTTACATTTTAAGCAAAAAATACAATATAACATCATTAAATAAAACATAAATTGTTGCCTTTTTTTTGGTGCATGAGAATGTTACCTCTTCTTCATTTCAGAAGGTTATAAGTTATGCTTGTATAATTTTATACAGTATATAAGCAATATTTTTTGAAAAAATATGTATGTAAAAGGAACTCCTTTTATTGTTTCTTTGTATTTACTTATAGGGTGAAGCACTTGAACTAGCCATTATTAGCCAAAAACCTCAGCTAGAAAAGCTAATTGCCACAACTGCTCATGAACGAATGCCTTGGTTCCACGGAACTATCTCACGTGAGGAATCTGAACAGCTACTGCTCAATGGAGTAAAGACAAATGGAACCTTTTTGTAAGTAGTGATCTGCTCTACATTCATATTGAAAAGTTTTAATAAATGATACCAATTGTTGTGTGAAGGAATTCTCATCTTTCTTTAACACCCATGGTTGATATAAAATGCATAGGTCATGTGATGAAGACACGATACCCATTGTATGTGTTGATGGGCTGTAAGCCATATGTTTAGTAAGCATCTCTTTAACCAGACTTTGTATACACGTTTCCATGTCCATCTCAAGGACGAATGGAGGTGTTATCTACTAGTGTGTTTATTAATATTGTAAGAATTACAGCTTTGTTTATCATAGAGAAGTCTTGAACTTGTCACACAATTGGTAGCATTTGCAGACGTTTTATTTTCCCTTCTGAAATACAGCATCAGCACATTTCCCTAGTAACTTCAGTAGAAAAACATTGTGATATCCACTTTAAACACTTAAAGCATGGGGGTGAAGAGTGGGATTGGTAATAAAGTTAGCAGTTCCTCCGCCCAGAACAGGACCTCTGTGAACAGAGTAGATTCCTTTTCTGGGACATTAACCAGTAACCTAATCTATGTAATTGTTCAGAGAAGAACTGCTGCAGCCAGCATGTAAAATTAACCTTAAATATATAGATGCACACCATTTTGGGAATAACTTTTATATAATAAAAGAACAATAATTGTACATTCATCCAATGTACAAACAGGTAATATCAGCAGAGGGCCCAACATAAGTCCTGGTGGAATGTGCACATAACCCAAGGTATAATGTATATGTTATGTACTGGAACGTACCTTGTAGCCAGAGCCTAGTGTGCAGGAGGAGGCCTCTCTTACAGCCCCGGCTCTGGAGCTGCTGGAGTTGGGACAGCAAGCTCGGGAGCACGGCGAGGTAGGAGTGCCTGGTGATGATAGCAGCTCGGCACGGTTGGTGGTCCTTCGGGACGGTGGTTGCAGGAGACAGTGTCTCTGGAGCTGGGACAGGCACTGGATAGCAGAAGCTGGTGAAGCAAACCGGGTAAGCAGATAATCAGGTGGGTTAAGCAAGCGTAGTCAGATTCAGGCACAGGGTCTGGTAACAGTGGGCAGGAGAGCAGAGCGGAGTCAGAGCAAGCCAGGGGTCGGAGTGGAGAGGGTCGGATGGTCAGACGGAGCCGGGTCGGTTTGAGGTAACAGGTTACAACAGGTCACAGATTTCACTGATACAACGCTGCAGATCAGACAGCAAAGTGTCACTGCAGCTGCTAGCTTTTTAAAGGCTGAGTGGCGCCAATCGCGCATCAACGAGCACGTGCGCGTTCCCGCCATCGTGCACGTGCGCGTGTAGTAGGCACATGCTCGCGCATACGCGCGCGCACATTTGGCGCGCATATGCGCGCATTTGGCACATATCCGTGTGCATGTGAGGCGCGCCTGCGCACATGAATAGGTGACTGGTTTTGATTCTGACCATTAGTATGTGTGCGCATGCGTGCACGCCGGAGCCTATTGGCAGGTCCCTGACAGTATATATGTATTAATAAAGATACTTCCACTTACAGATGAATGTTGCAGAAAAGTCCACATGTAAGGGCTCCTGAGGATGATCACAAAGTGGCATCCTTCTTTGTGTTGTAGACCTGAAGACAAGATCAGCAGTGATGGGGAGATCTTCCAACCATTTTACAACCAAACTGGATCACAGCTTCTCACCAACAGGAACTGTGGTGCGATACTGGAACTCAGAATAAGCATATCTACTCTGTGTCTTAGTTGCTAGTAGCTTCCAAGCTGTCATGCAACTGGACCTCTGACTACCAGAAGTGGCCATCAGATGCTTAACTTGGCTCTACTCTATGATGATTTTTGAGCCCTGAGCTAAAACTAGCTATAAAATCCCAGACCAGAAGGGACAGGGTTAACTAAAATAACTGGAGCTGCATAAATACTCTATTGCAATAATCAGGTTCACCTTCTAACATTTCGCAAGGGGACCACTACACACACACTGTATCACAGATTTAGTTATCTGGTGTAGAGTGCATGTGAGATAGTAACAATAGGACAGAAATATGTCTGTCTGTCTGTCACAAGGATTCAGATACACACTCAAGAAACTATAGGCAACTGCAGTTAAACTATTAGAACACAAGAATACTTACCTAATAGTCTCTACTTCTGGTCTGGGTGAAATACAGCAGCAGCCCTTGTGTTTATAAGGAAACGTGTGAAAATTCCCCTTTATAAACATCACAGTCCTCCAGTTGGGGTTTCTGACCCAGCTAGTAGGGACAGGAAGTACTTGTTTATGACCAACTAACTGTGGTAATTAACAAGCAAAACATATTTACAAATATGAACAGTAGAGGGCAGCAGATTCCTACACAATGAAATATAAGGTAGTAGTTTCTCACATAAGGTTTCTGTAAGTAATTTTGTAAAATATATACAAATATATTCTTGATAATGCCTAATCCAGCGTTATGTAATTTTGGGGAATGTTATTTTTTCTTGACAAGTAGTTAAAAATACACATTGCTCAGCAGTCAGTTTATTTATAAAAATGCTGCGTTAGGCAGATGCTGAATAATGCATTGCATATTCTTTAGCTACACTGCTAGAGTACATTTCAAAGTCTATGAAACATTAATTTGATCTTTGCCTATTTACTGTTCAGCGTTTTGCCAGCACAGAATGATTTGTTATTTTAACCTAAGAAAATGTTCATGGCTTCAAGAAAGAAATTATTACTACTTAGGTCTTAGCTGAAAAATCAATACTGACAGTAACACTGGATTGTAGGAGAATAAATACTTTTTACAAATAAAGTTTGTGAAAAGACAACCTTGTTTTAGGTGTTATAGTGGCTTCCTGTTCTGTCATTCTTGCTTCCCTGTTCTGCCAATGTTCTGTTATGAATTCCTCTGCCGTGTTATGTTGGTTCTTCTGCAATGCAGTTATATTTCCCTGGCTGTGAAAGATTTCCTGTAAATGTCTATAGGCCCATAATTGACTATAAATAATAGAAACCACAAAAAGAATAGAAACAAAGATGTATCTGCTGGGACCTTAGAACATGAAAACACAGTCCTCATGGCGCTAGCAATGCTTCACCCAACCTAATTCTAACTTCTAATTGTAACTTCTCTTTGCTAGATAGGATCATTTTGAGAACAGCTGTGCTGATTTTATTTATTATGTTGTAACCTGTAATTCATCGTGCTTTACTTTAATTAAGTACAGCATTAAGACACCATGCAGAACTATGTGTGTTTTCGGATGAAAACTGTAGTAAATGAAAATTGCACGATCTGGTATTATACAAGAACAATTTTTCGTGTTTGTCCCTTCAGATCATTTTGGACAAAAGCTGTATAGTAACGATCAGATAATCGTACGATCGATTAGAAAGCAGTATTTTTTATACGATTTTCTGATCGTGTGTACGGGCCTTTAAAGATGTTATAGTTTAGCTTTATCGACCCTTCATACAAATTAGATTTGCTGGAGTTTATTGTACGTATTATTGTATCTCTACTGTCTTTGATAGAATTGAGAGAAATAATGTT
This sequence comes from Rana temporaria, assembly GCF_905171775.1. Classification (NCBI taxonomy): domain Eukaryota; kingdom Metazoa; phylum Chordata; class Amphibia; order Anura; family Ranidae; genus Rana; species Rana temporaria. The sequence goes on along the minus strand of NC_053489.1, from coordinate 259,936,592 downwards.
CATTCTACATTGATCTAAATTTCGGTTAGGCTGGTTTCACATGAGTGTGAATTGGATGTAGGTTTCCACATCTACATTACAGGAGATTGTGACCGGCTCTCAATGGAGCTTGTCCACATATCTCAAGAGCGGCTGCGGAGTGAATTGCACAGAGGACCCGTGCATCTGTTGCTCCGTTGCAGGTCCGAATTCAGGCAAAAATTTGGGCCCGATTAGTCCCTGAAATGGAACATTTGGTTTTAGGTTTAATACTGCTTTTGGATCAGTATGAGATCAGTTTGCAGTTGCATTATGTAAAATAACACAAAGGTACAGTATGGATAACATACTAAACAATGGTAAATGTATGGCAAACACCTTTGTATACTAGTAGCCATAAATACTTTTACACATTTATGCAAGTTTTTTTTTTTTTTTATATTCCTAGCCATACAAGTTAAAAGCAAGTAAAAATAACATTTAGATGGGACTAAGTTTAAATTCTTGTGGGTTCATCCCCTTTTCTGACCTGACCCAAAAATATATTCTACATAACCATCTTGCAGCATGTGGGAAAGGCCTTGCCATCTCTCTTAGCTGCTGTGAGTTTGAAAATGCCCGTGTTAAAATAAAATGTCAAAAAAAGTGACACATACTGCTGGGTAACAGTACAATATGCTACTAATGCATTGAGGACAAGCAACGTGAGTAGAAGTGAAGGCTCTGAGTAGTGCTGCAGCACTGAGCTTAGCTCTATTTATCATAAAGAAAAACTTAAACATGCTCCTCTAGTGGTCTGAAAAATATGTTTTCCCAGGTAGGCTTCATGTACATGGGACGTTGTTCAACCTCTCCTTGACATCTAAAACAGTAACACTGATCCGTGCATTGTACTAGTAAAAACAGCTCCCCCACTACACTGAATCACAATTTAACCACTTGCTTACTGGGCACATATACCCCCTTCCTGCCCAGGTGAAATTTCAGCTTCCGGCACTGCGTCGCTTTAACTGACAATTGCGCAGTCGTGCGACGTGGCTCCCAAACAAAATTTACGTCCTTTTTTCCCCACAAATAGAGCTTTCTTTTGGTGGTATTTGATCACCTCTGCGGTTTTTATTTTTTGCGCTATAAACAAAAAAAAAGCGACAATTTAAAAAAACAATTCAATATGTTTTACTTGTTGCTATAATAAATAGCCAAATAAAAAATAAAAAAAAATGCTTTTTTTCCTCAATCTAGGCCAATACGTATTCTTCTACATATTTTTAGTAAAAAAAAATAAAAAAATCGCAATAAGCGACTGGTTTGCGCAAAAGTTATAGCGCCTACAAAATAGGGGACAGAATTATTATTATTTTTTTTACTAGTAATGGCGGCGATCTGCGATCTGTGTCCCTATGTACAAGGGACACAGATCGGTCTCCTCTCTCCTTGACAGGACGTGGATCTGTGTGTTTACACACACAGATCCACATCCTTGTCTCTGTAACCGCCAATCGCGGGTGCCTGGCGGACATCGCGGCCGCCAGGCACGCGCATCGGCATCTCAGTGATGCGGCGGGCACGCGCTGCCGGCGGCAGCGCTTGCGCGCCCCCCCCAGTGGCTGGAGGCCGTATATAGACGGCCTCCCGGAAATTTTGATCCACCCTGCGGCCGTATAAAGTCGTACAGCACACATTTAACCATATGATGTTAACTCCTTCCCAGCTAGTGTCATTAATACAGTGACAGTGCACATTTTTAGCGCTGATCACTATATTAGTGTCACAGGTCCCCAAAAAAGTGTAAAAAATGTCAATTAGGTGTCCGAGTTGTCCCCTGCAATATCACAGTCCGGCTATACGTCGCTGATCGCCGCCATTACTAGTAAAAAATAACTAAATACTGTAAATAAATACAAATTACATAAATTTATACTGTACCATAGTTTGTAGACACTATGGGGTAGATCCACAAAAGAATTACGCTGGTGTATCTCATGATACGCCGCATAATTTCAAATTTTGCGCGTCGTATCTTTGTTTTGTATCCACAAAACAAGATACAACGGCATCTCGGATGGATCCGACAGGCGTACGTCTTAGTACGCCGTCGGATCTAAGATGCAATTTTTCGGCGGCCGCTAGGTGGCGTTTCCGTCGAATTCCGCGTCGAGTATGCAAATTAGCTAGGTACGGCGATCGACGAACGTACGTCCGGCCGGCGCATTTTTTTACGTCGTTTGCGTTCGGCTTTTTCCGGCATATAGTTAAAGCTACTGTTATGAGGCGTACTCAATGTTAAGTATGGCCGTCGTTCCCACGTAGAAATTTGAAATTTTTACGTTGTTTGCGTAAGTCGTTCGCGAATAGGGATTTGCGTAGAATGACGTCACCGTCGGAAATATTGGCTTGTTCCGGGTTAATTTCAAGCATGCGCACTCGGATACCCCCACGGACGGTGCATGCCCAGTTAAAAAAAAACGTTGTTTACTTCTGGTCACGACGTATTTACATAAAACACGCCCCCATCACAGAGATTTAAATGCTGCGCCATTACGCCGCCAAAGATACACTACGCCGCCGTAACTTTCGGCGCGGATTCTTTGTGGATTTGAAAAAAAAAAAGTAAGTTACGGCGGCGTAGTGTATCTTAGATACGCTAAGCCCGGCGCATAAATGCGCCGCTGTACGTGGATCTACCCCTATAACTTTTGCGCAAACCAATCATTATATGCTTATTGGGATTTTTTTTACTGAAAACATGTAGCAGAATACATATTGGCCTAAATTAATGAAGAAATTACTTATTATTTAGAGCAGAAAGTAAAAAAATATTGTTTTCAAAATTGACACTCTTTTTATGTTTTAAGCGCAAAATATAAAAACTGCAGAGGTGATTAAATACCACCAAAACAAAGCTTTATTTGTGGGGGGAAAAAAGCACATACATTTTTGTTGGGGTACAGTGTCGCACAACCGCGCAATTGTCAGTTAAAATAACACAATGCCATATGGCAAAAAATGGCCTGGTCAGGAGGGGTGCAGGGGGGGTAAATATTCCGGAGGTAAAGTGGTTAAGTGAAACAAATACTGCAAATGCATGTCACCCCTTTTTCATAATGCTGCATGTGTTTATAACAGACAGACTATACAATACCATGATATGTTTGTTCTCTGAACAGTCTGTGGTTTTTAAGCATGAAAGATATTTGCATGTCACTTCCTGCACTGACCAGTGTTTATTAAGACACTGTTTATCTATGAAAAAGAGTGTGAATATGTTCATAGGCCTAAAGTGGAACTGAGCATAAAAAAATTAAAAAAAAGTTGTAGATTTACTTCCCATATATGCTACTCAACAGAAGAATGCAGTACTGTGCCTGTACAGGAATACTTCACAGAATTCTACTTGCTTCGTGTACATGAGCCCTGAGCTGCCATGTTGGCCTGCTAGAAACTGGAGCTGGCAAAGTCTGTGTGTACGTGCAGGACTATTTTTACAAAATTATTTTTTTGTCATGAGAATGCAGGCCACACATTTTTTCAGCGCCCAAAAGCTGCTCCAAAGATGCTGCTTGCAAGACTCAGTGTGAAAGGGTCCATTGAGATGCATGGAGAGCGTTTTATGAGTGTAGCACTATTTTTAACGCTAAAACGCTGTAAAAACGATTCAGTGTGAAAGGGGTCTAAGTGTTGAGCAAACCCTTAACCTGTACGCAGCCAATACAAAATCCCACAGATATAACAGGCACAGTTTTCAGAGAACAAGAATGTTATAGTAAGCTTAATCTGTTCCCCACAGAGGTTACTATAATGGCATCTAAAAGGATGTTAAACAACCCAACTTCTGAAGTGTAATTTTGCCCCGAGAAGCCAAAAATTCCTCATAGTCTGAGCAAGGTCCCAGTTTTCATCACTGCAGCAGGTACTGTATGTCCTATACTATGGGCCCTTTCACACGGGCGGCCCGTTCAGGTCTGCCTGACAATTTTTTTTGCGGACCTGAATGGGCGTTCCGTGCTCCTCTATGGAGCCACGGATGTCAGCGGTGACATGCCCGCTGACATCCGACCCGCTCCGATCCGCCAAAGTGTGACGGAGGAAAAACCTACTTTTACATCCGTCTGGCGGATCGGATCGGGTGAACATGGACAGACGGTCAGTGTTCATCCGATCCCCCCATTGGGGAGAGCGGAGAAAAGACAGGGCGGTCCCCACACTTTTCCCGTCCACATAACTTTCTATTAATGTGCTTTGATTTAGGAATTTGAGAATATCCAACTTCTTTTGCAATCGCCATTTGAGGCGTACTTTTAAATTTCCCGCGTCGTATCTTTGTTTTGAATCCTCAAAACAAGATACGACGGCATCTGGGTTAGATCCGACAGGCGTATGTCTTCGTACGCCTTCGGATCTTAGTTGCAATTCTTCCGCGTCCGCTGGGTGGCGTTCCCGTCGTAATCTGCGTCGAGTATGCAAATTAGCTATTTCCGACGATCCACAAACGTACGAGCGGCCGTCGCATTCTTTTACGTCGTTTCCGTTCGGATTTTTTCGGCGTATAGTTAAAGCTGCTATCTGGTGGCGTACGCAATGTTAAGTATGGCCGTCGTTCCCGTGTCGAATTTGAAAAATGTTATTTCGTTTGAGTAAGTCATCCGTGAATGGGGCTGGACGCCATTTACGTTCACGTCAAAACCAATGACGTCCTTGCGACGTCGTTCAGAGCAATGCACCCTGGGAGTTTTGACAGACGGGGCATGCGCAGTTCTTTCGGCGCGGGGATGTGCTTCATTTAAATGAAACATGCCCCCTACTCGTCGCATTTGAATTCCGCGCCCTTACGCCACGAGAGATACACTACGCCGCCGTAACTTACGGCGCAAATTCTTTCTGGATTCAAAGATTTGCCAAGTAAGTTACAGCAGCGTAGCGTATCTCTGATACGCTGCGCGGGTGCAGATCTTTGTGAATCTGCCCCAAAGAGTCCATTTTTAGTGGGACACTTTGAGCCTAGAATATTGCACCTTTTCACAATATTCAAATTTTCTGAGATTGTGGATTTGGGGTTTTCATGAGCTGTAAGCCATAGTCATCACAATTATGACAAATCACGGCTTGAACTATTTTGCTTTGCATGTAATGAGTCTATCTCATATATTAGTTTTACCTTTTAAGTTGCGTTAGTGAAATAAATGAACTTTTGCACGATATTCAAATTTTTTGATTTTCACCTGTAGAATGGCTCAACACTTTTGCCCTGCCTAGGATCTTGTCGGTCTGAATTTATCTCTGCAAGAAATTTGAATTTGTATATATTGTGTCACTGGCGCTCATCTATAATTATTATGAAAATATGGAAATAGTGATCTGCTGCAGTTTTAGTGAACACCTCTAAAAAGAAGTTAGGAATTGTGAAGAAATATTTTTTATATGTGTGTACATATATTACTGCGCTGATTCTGTACAAAAATAAAAATATACACCTGCAGCTCTTATACTAAATCTATTGAATAAATAAATAACACGCCTCGTGATTGAGCTGTTTAACGTTCGGAAGTGTCGCGTGACGTAGTTCCGTACGTATGGGTTACCCAAAAGCCTCTACGCGTTACCCATACGTGCATGCGTCATCAGGAAGCTGTGGGTACCATCTTTATGTTGGTATTTATACCGTTACCTTAGCCAATTATGTCATTTGTTATTCCCGGAAGTTCCTATACCGCCATTTTCGCTATGGGTTACTTTTCCATTACACTCGTTTTCCCCAATGATTATTGAGCGGTGATGCTGGACAGACTTTACAATATATTAAATTAGTTTATTAAAAAGTGTATATATCTCTCTGCGATTAGAATTTTTTTAGATTTGGAGATTTTTAAAGTAGGAAATGAACTGCATACTAGAACGCACTTCAAAGATACAGATCGAAATGGCTATATCCCATATAGCAGCTGCCATCACCCACAATGGAAGCAGGCCATACCAAAAGGGCAATTTATCAGGATCAGACGCAATTGCAGTTCCATAGAGGATTAATGTGAACTTTACTTTCTGGCATCATCAAAAACTTCACATTCTCAACAGTTTTTTTTTTTATTGGCTTAGAGACTAAAAAGATCTAAAAACTCAGCTGTAAAAAATCATCTACAGGGATACATACTGATCATTTATCTCTAATTTTAATGAAGGATGTGGATGTTTGGATTCCATGTACATATTTGGTTCTTTTGCTCTAAGATATACAAGCAAAATAAATATATTAATTTTATCAGTATGCTTGCTGGTATAAATAACCCCTTATCTCTAACTGATTGAGTAAAAATTCTTGTAAATTGGATTTTAATTCTCTGCATATACAGTATGTCTATTATATGTTGCAAACCTAAACCAGGAGCAGACAACCTGAACCAGTGTAGAAATCAGCAATCAAAGATCACCAGGGTGTAGCTCACTTTTAGGAGATAACCTAGCAAGGCCCCATTAAAGAGTAAGGTTCCAAGAAAACTTAGAAAATGTAATTATATAAAAATATGGTAAAAATAAAAGTGCACCCTTCCTTTTTAGCTTTAGTAAGAAACATGACATTCTCTTTCATTCACATTTTTTCATGTCTGCAGAGTAATTTGTCAACCTAATTTCAATGGAAGTGTTATGTATAGAGTGCAGGGGTCAGGAGCATGTTATGTACAGAGTGCAGGTGTCAGGAGTATGTTATGTACCAAGTGTAGGGGTCAGTGGTGTGTAACATACATAGTGTAGGAATCAAGTAGTATGTAATGCACAGAGTACAGGGGTCAAGATTGTGTAATATACAGGAGTCAGGAGTGTGTTATATACAGGAGTACAAGCTTACAAGTATGTAGTATACATAGTGCAGAGGTCAGGAGTAAAAGTAACATGTAATCTACATGCTAGGTGTCAGTAGTATGTAATCTACATACAGTGTATACTCAATACAAACTTTTTTTTTACCAAAAAGTAGAGGTTCCTGTAATTAAAGTAAAATTGTAAAAGTAGAATGCAAGAATAAACTAAACTTAAAAATGGCTGCAGGGGAGAGGAGGGACTGCTGACAAAAGATGGACCATAATAAGCCTATGGATGACATTACATCTCCCAGGCATTGCCAACCATTGCCGAGCACTCTATCCTCTCCCTTGTAGCCAGCTCTGGATGACACAGGGAAGATCACATGACCGGACTGGAGTTGCCTGAAAATAGATAAGTATAAAGATCTTTCTTACACAGGTTAGTCAGAATAGGTGTGAGGAGAGGGCAGTTTTAAGATTAGTTAGATTATTTTAGAATTCTACTTTTATATTTCTATCACATGACAAGTGGATGTTGATTTGTTGATATAACTCTGTGTTTGTTCTCATTTTCCCTATTCCATTTGAATCTGCCCTCTGATGTAGAGTTGAACCTTACTGAAGCTGTTGAATTGTCAAGGAGAATAATGCCTATCCTTTCAGGTCTATTAGCACTCCGCAAGTGCCATTATGTCTTAAAGGACAAACTTAAATTCTAGATTTACCTACACAGGTCTCAGCATGTAAAATACAAAGGGAGATAAGAAAAGGGACATTAGATACTGTGTTTCTGCAACCATTACAGAAGCGTACATTACCAAGTTGTGTAACTGTATGGAACATTTAGTCCACTAAGCATTCATTTTGTTTTTATTATTTTAGAATACGAGAGCGAGACAATAATGGATCATATGCTCTGTGTTTGCTGAATGATAGAAAGATTTCACATTATCGGATTGACCGGGACAAGACTGGAAAATTGTCAATACCAGAAGGAAAGAAATTTGATACTTTATGGCAGGTAAATATCTTTACCTATATTACAGTCTTTCATTTTTTATTATCCTTAAAAATGGGAAAATATATTGGGCAATAGAGACATCAAGAAATTATTGAGATGTAAAATGAGTATGAAAGTTGTAATCAAATCACTTACAGAGAAGAAACACCAAGAGGTTTGGGGGGAACTTGAATCCTGAATTTGTACGGCTGAATGTGAAGGGACAGGGTGTAAGGTAAATTATGAAGAAAGGGAGGAAGATGAACTTTCAAGTCGTTTATTAAAGCAATTATTAGTGGTAGAGTTGAATATGTAAGAGTGGAAAAGATTGCTCCAAAATATAAAATAAAACAGTGAGGATGATTACATTCTGTAGCTAATCATAATGGGAAGGAATAGATTTTTGGATTTAAAACAGCGTTTCTCAACCATGGTTCTGTGGAACACTAGTATTCATCCAAAATTTGATAGAGGTTGCATGAGCTATGAACTATGGTGGATATTGATCTCACACCTACACTGACCCTCAATGTAAGAGGGCACTTTTCCACTGACATTCAGTCTAAGATGTCACTTTTACGCTGACCAGCAATGTTGGGGGTGTTATATCCTCTGAGTTGTGAGAGACACAAGACTCTAGTCTGGAACAACTGATGTTTATTTTAGTACTCGCTGTACACTGCAACATACATCTCAGGACAGGTATATCTTATTATGCTGCCTTACATGTGCTCTAACATGGCTACTATGCCCCTTGACCATTGTCATCACTCCTGGGTGGAGCCAGCCTTAAAGTGACAGTACATGTGGAACCCTTCAAGTATAACAGAGGGTCACTTTTTCAATAGACCACAATGTAAGAGGGCACTATTCCACATGCCACTAGTTTAAGAGGACACTACAATTTCACAGTCTGTGGGGATGATTTATAGGCCAATAGACTGTACACTTTGCAAGTGCAATTGCACTCTTCTCCTTAGTAAAGTAATGTGGTAAAGCTTCACTTTGCAGAGAATACTCAATCAGGTGCAAGGAAAAAACAAACAAACATTTATTACACTTTTTATAGAACAATTTTTTTTTTCCAGTTGGTCGAGCATTATTCCTACAAACCCGATGGACTTATCAGAGCACTAACAAACCCATGCCCACATTCTGCTGCCTTCAACAGTATGAGTGGTGGTACAGGTAAGTAAAAGCAAGTTTGACTATTTATGTATTTTTTTTCTTTTTTTTTGTAGACCTTCGAGGTGTAGGTTATAGACAGCAGCCAGTGCAATACAATTATTCAGTCTGTGTTCTGTTCCGTTCCTAATGTCAGAACAGATGTAGTTATATCCAAAAGCCTGGCTGTAGATAACTAATTATTTTTGGTGTCTAGCTTACAGTTACAGGAAATGTATTTCTCTTTGTAATTGAGCAAATGGATTAGTGCCATGGAAATCGAAAAAAACATATTTTTTTTGGTCCTTGGGGAAAATGCTGACTGACAGTGAGTGTTTGTGGCCATTCCCCTAGTTATCAAGGTTCATGCACACAGAGCAACTTGGGCCCTTGTTACCAACATCCAGTAGGGATGTTGGTACAAATTCTGTTGAAATGCTGCCTTTTTTTCTTTATAAGTCACTACACCTCAGAAGAGACATAATAAAAAAAAAGGGATACAGGCCAATGACAAGTAATACTCAGATAAAGAAAGCAGTTAACATCCCTGGTCAAGTACTGTATGTAAATGAGAATAATGTCCCACTGGTTGTCACCTATAATCCATGCCTAAAAGTTCTAAGAACGATCACAAAAGCACTCCAGCACCTGTATTAAAGATTACAAGACATATTAACACAGTTGCCTATCTTGGCATATTGACAAGCACCCAAATTAAAACAGCAAATTCTATGGCAGATATCTGAATAGCCTGGTATAAAATACCGCAGAAGCAAGCATGTAAAATCTAAAGGATGCATAAAAGATACTTTTAAGATGCCTATACAATAACAACTTGTATATATCACCCAACCCAGTTTATGTAACAGAAATGTCATTTATTGTCCACATACTGTATGTCCTCCAAAGCAAGGAAATTAGGCACTGAATAATTACAAGGTTCAGTGTCTTTCTAGGCCATAATGCTTTGCAGACTGCTTCACATATAAGGCATTTATTTATTATAAATATTCAGTGAAATGCGTGTAAAAAGAGGTAATAAAGAAATTATGTTTCATACTCATATATAGCACATTGAACAACATTGTACAAGTTCTCTAAATTGCACTATATTAGCAGCTGTCTGTGAGTTACAACCCACATTTTGCTATATTTAATAAATCTCTAACTTGTACTACATTGCACATTTTCAACCATTGATGAGTTGCAGCTCTGATTATGTAAACAATTAAAACATTTTTGCACTATGTAAAGTAAAATACTGGGGCTCAGGCGGATTAACTACTTTATACATCTGTTTTATCCAAGGTATGTTTCCCTTTCCAGAACGTCCTGGACTTCCGAATGTTCCTACAGGGGTAAGGTGCTTTAGAAATCCTCTTAAATGTATTTATATAGAAGAAAAAAAACACTACCAGTGGATATTTAATTATAAAGTTCTTGGCTCTGAATGCCTATTTGACAGTTTATGTCTAAAGATATAAAAGAAGTCACATTGCAGGCTTTTTTCTGTCTTCCATAAGCTATCGGAATAAGTAGGTCAACTTTACACACTTGGAAACCAGTCACTAAAATTACATCATTCTATTTAAATTCACATTTATTGTTTCTTAAATAAGGATTTTATTATCCACCATTAATAATGTGTGAATCACTATAAACTTATAAAGGTAAAATGAAATAAAGATCTCTTCTTCCGATGCTAAAATGGATTTTTCACTTAAACTGGCAATTCACGTCACTGTGCTTATGCATGAATAGTTGGGGAAAATGGTGTATTAGTCCTGGCAAGTACATGACATGGAGGTTATTTAATAACATAACGAAAAGAACACTGTGTAACAGTCTATGACAACCAAACAAAATTCTGCTTTCTGTCCAAACTGCTGATTGGCTGTCATAGATTATTGCAAAACGTTGCTCTTTAAACTGGTTTATTAAATTAAATCAAATTCTGATACTTAGAAAGTAGAAATATGAAATCCAGTAATGATGGTCAGCATGCTTTTTAAACCAACACCATTTCAAAGCTAGAGTATAGAACTACCATCTTTGAATGTACCAGATACATACCTTTTACCACTGATTGTGTTGGTAAGACAATAAGTATTTAGCAGGCTAAGAACAAAATGCGACCTGCTATTCACTAGACATGTGCACACTGAAATATTTTCGTTTTCGTCCGAAAAATGTATTAATTTAGTTACTCCCATAATTCGTTTTTATCTATTTCATTGGAAATTGCATTCGTCCGAAAATCCGAACAAATTAAGGTTGAATCTGTCATTGAAGGCTTATGGTGTCTGACTGTCTGTTGAATGTTCAAAGAAGATTCGACGGAGCAGCGAAACTGTACAACGCTGCAATCATACTTTTTCGGTCGAATGTTCCGCCTACAAGCTATAGTAGAATTCTAATGTTGTATGACACTAGTAATAATTATATTTATTAATTATTATTACTAGTCAACCAACAATAGAATTTTTCTATAGCCTATGGGCCAAGCATTTGACCGGAAATTTATGATTGCAGCGTCATACAGTTTAGCTGCTCCGTCGAATCTTCTTAGAACTATCAATAGACACCATAATCCTTCATTGACAGATTCAAAGTTTTTCGATGCTTTGTCGAATCTTTGTCGTTCATGTTGAATTGTCAAGTTAGTTCTAGCTATTCTACTGCTCCTCCTCTTTGGTTACAATCAGCCAATAACATTCATCATCATCATTATTTTTATTTTACTTCCCCCACCCAATTCCAGCAGCGATCTTTTCTCTCTATAATGTCGAATCTTTTCTCTCTATAATGTCAAATCTTTTCTGTCTATAATGTCGAATCTTTTCTCTCTATGTAGAATAATCTTGGACTAATAGAGTTAAGGTTAGGCACATTCGACCAACGAAAACGAAAATAAAGCATTTATTTATGTCGTATCTTTCGGTTTTTCGTATTCTGTGCGTTAGTTTTCGTTTGTTAAAACAATAAAGAAAATACCTGAAATTCGGACGAAAATGCGTTCGGACAAAAACGAATGCACATGTCTACTATTCACTAATATATACAGAAGTTTCAGAAAATTAGCAGACATGTATTTAAAACAGGCCATTTATTGGAGAGCAGTTTTTCAAACACACTTTTGTCATTTTTGGGCCTATTTCATAAAAGAGCTACGATTATTTATACTATAAATCCAATCATGTGAAAATAAAATTCCTGATCATATTAATGTGCAGATCAAATAAGTAAACATGAATTTTCTTTTTACGTGATTGATTAATATAGTGAATATTCACACAATTTATTGAATGAAGATTCTCAGCCTTATTGCCTAGCAATTGCAAGTTCAAAATCCACTAACTGTAATTTTTTTTATCATATGCCTATTTGACAACTACCATAGGGCAGTAACCTTAACAGAAAAATTTTAAAAAAAATACCATGTATCATAATGTATGCAAAGTTGCAGACACTAGCTCATACTATGGCCCGGATTCACAACGCACTTACGCCGACGTATCTCGAGATACGCCGCGTAACTGTAACTATGCGCCATGCCCACAAGCTGAGATACGCCTAAAAATAGGCTTCCTACGACCGACGTAACTTGCCTACGCCGTCGTATTGTGGGCGCATATTTACAATGGGTGCATTTGCCGCTCCCATTGATTTTCTATGCACATATGCAAATGAGGGAGATACGCCGGTACTTGCGCCCGGCGCATAATATACGCGGTTTAAAGTTATTTCCCATATATGAGGCGCAACCCATGCAAAGGTATGGACCAGGGAACTCAAGCCGTCGTATTTTACGCTGTTTACGTTGTACGTGAATATGGCTGGGCGTAGGTTACGTTCACGCCGTAGGCAGTGATCCGTCGTATCTTAGGCATTCGTTCCGATGTGATTCTGAGCATGCGCACTGGGATGCGTCCACGGGACGGCGCATGCGCCGTTCGTTATTCGTATCTTTATGGCGCTCGGCCCATCATTTGCATGGGGTCACGCCTCATTAGCATGGCTCGCGCCCACTTCCACCTACCTTGGATTACGCTGAGGAAACCCAGCGCAGTTTGGGAGGCAAGTGCTTTGTGAATTCTGTGCTTGCCTCTCTGCGCTGCGTCGGCGTAGCGTATATTAGATACGTTACGGCGGCATAAATATGCGCCGATGTATGTGAATCCGGGCCTATGTGTGTAACTTTGTTATTATGTAACGGTGTAATTAAGCACTTATTGGATCAAAATCACAAAGCTGTTTATCTATTAAAAAAAGAATGCTGATGTTGATGCTTTTAGAAGCCAATCAGTTATTGTCTTTAATTGTATTTTCTGAGCATTCAGATCATTTAAGTAAAGGCACATCAACGCACATATTTATCATGCACCACTTCATGCATTTTAATATGTATCTGCCACCAGCCACCATTGCTCATTGTTTCCATAACTGATTAAATATCATAATGTGCGCAACTGAAGATGAGCAAGTCAGCCATGGTTAGTTTAATGACTTGAGTCACTAAACCATCTGGTCGCTATGAAGGTTAATATGAGGTCAACAATACCAGAGCACACACAAGCTCTAAATATTTATTAATGTATTACAATGACGTAAAATGACCTACAGGTCTGCATTAATAATTGCTTTCTGTTTACTAAAATAACAAAAAAGGGCAGAAGGCAGGTAACAAAAATGAGACCTTCCTATTGCTGTTTTTTTTTATCAATATGTGCAGATGTGATAAGAAGTAGCATCTTAGTACGTAAAGAGGTTGAATTATATTATGGACCTTTTTACATTAGAACATAACTGTGAGAGTGATGATGTATTATGTACATGCATCAAAAAGTTTATTTAACTTAGGGTGTGTATAGATCAGGGGTCTCTAAACAAAGGGCCAGTTTACTCCAGATTAGTGCCAGTGGGAGTAGAAAATGAACAGTGCCCGATCGTTGGTGTCAGTGCAAGGAATAGGTCCCCATTGTTGGTGTCAGTGGGAGCAATAGTGCCCCATCGTTGGTGTCAAAGTAAGAAATTCTGCCCCATCGCTGGTGTCAGTGGGAGAAATTCTGCCCCGTTGTTGGTGACAGTGGGAGAAATTATGCCCTTTCGTTGGTGTCAGTGGGAGGAGTAGTGGCCCATTGTTGGTATCAATGGAAGGAATTATGCCCCATCATTGGTGTCAATGGAAGGAATTGTGCCCTACCGTTGGTGTCAGTTGGATGAATTGTGCCCTTTTGATGGTGTCAGTGGGAGCAATAATGCCCCATTGTTGGTGTTAGTGACAGAAATTATGCCCCATTTTTTTCGCAGCTGAAGTAATAGTACCCCAAGGGCCGGATAAAAGCAAGCAAATGACCGCATCCGGCCCCCGGGCCACAGTTTGTAGACCTCTGCCATAGATGATCAGTTGTTTCACCAAAATCATCGGCAATAAAACATAAGTCTTTCTTTGCTTGAACGATGTACCACAAAACCATAATCTGCTCCCTGACTCAACAAACTTTGTATATTGATCACACATGTTCTAAAAGTGTGTCAAATTTTTAAACAGGATGTCTACTCATTTGCAAGCAAAAATCTTGATTTTTTTCTAATTGACCTTCATTTAGGATTGGGTATTTAAAGTGAACACAGCTTTTTCATATTTACCAAGATAAGTGCTATACTCTTTTTATAAATCAATCCTAATGAGGGCTTCTGAAGCTCAGAAGGTTCAATATCACCTCATTGATCCACATGATGCCTTATGGCCCATACACACGATCCAAATATTGAACGAAAAATGTAGTCCGAGCAAGAATCGTACGATAATCGGATCGCTAGTACAGGGCTTCCGTGAGCCAATCATGACAGTTCAATGACAGTTTCAAATTTTCCTTGTACGATACCAGATCGTACGATTTCCGTTTAGTCAGTACAGTTGTCGTCCGAAAATACAACACAAATATAGTACAACACATGACATCACTTCCGTTTTTTTCTGTCGTACAAGAATTTTCGTGACTTTAGTACCCTATTCAATTTCTACTTGCGACTAGTTAACGAAAAAAGTTGGACGATCTGTTGTCTGATTTTCGGATCGTGTGTACGTGGCATTAATCTCTTGCATTGTATGCTTTTATCCAGCCACCCTTACTTATTAACACCACTGTACTGACCTGTGTTCTTATCAACAGTTGACAGAATTTAAAAGCAATATAGTTAGTATAGCTACGACACAACACCCCCACCTCTCACAAACATACACACAACTACAGTTACTGCAAGTAGTTACTATATATAGGTAAGGGAAATAATAGTACAGTCAAAGAAAAGGAGATTCTGCATCACACATCTAGCAGATACTTCTAGCAAAAAAAGTCACCCATATCTGACTGTTATTATTATTATTATTATTATACAGGATTTATATAGCGCCAACAGTTTGCACAGCGCTTTACATCAGGGTAGACAGTACAGTCACAATACAAATCAATACAGGAGGGATCATAGGGCCCTGCTCGTTAGAGCTTACAATCTAGAAGGGAGGGTCAAGTTGAACAAAGGGTAGTTAGCTGTGGGGGATGATCATATGGACTCAAATGAAAATACAGTTGTTAAGTGTGGGTAGGGTAGGCTTCTCTGAAGAGGAGGGTTTTCAGGGATCCTCTAAAAGCTAATAGAGAAGGAGATAGACGGAGAGATTGGGGTAAGGAGTTCCATAGGCTTGGAGAGGCTCTGGAAAAGTCCTGGACTACAATGTTAACCCTAAAAAATCTATTGTTTTATCTCTTGTCTGTACATCGCCTTTAGATAGCGATAACATTGCATGTTGTGAAAACTTTTTTCTCATAGCCCATTTACTGACATTTAACGACATTGTGGTTTCTAGAATTGGTCAGCAGGTGGAATAATCGCAAGATTCAAATCCTACTCCTTTCCCAAGGCTGGCAGCAAAAAGGTGCACAGAACACGCTCTTCCAAAGCTTTGTTAATTGTTGGCAGGCTTTTGGCTGCTTTGGGCGTACAGCTTACATTAAAGTAGCATTGCGGGTTTCACATTCCTATTCTTTTGTGAATGGCATAAAGATTTAATTTAACATATAAAATAGGGACCATTTCTAGAAAAAGGTATTAAGAAGCACAATAGTTCCACATTAGTGCTTTAAAGTTCTTTGCATTTGATTATCTCCTAGTGTTAATGCTTTCTATGTAACTTTTTAGCTGCAGTGCTTTCACTAAACCAGTCCTGAAGTCACCAGTATTATCCTCATATTCATTACCTTGACCATGACCACATCATCACCTCAAGCTGCCATGATACCATTCTCTGTGCTGTGCAGTTCTGAATGGGTTATTGCCAATACTACAAGTAATATAGCAACAGGGGATGATGAATTAGCTACTTCTACTAAAGACTAATTGAAAACTATAGACCATGTAGAAAACGAGAAAGCCAAAGTAAAGGTTCCATTTAGAGCAGCACATGGAGAACAAAACCTCAGAACGCAATGTAATTCAGTCTTTTATTTCACGGGCCAGCAATGCTGCTTTAATTGTCCTAATCTTGTGATGAACTTCTAAATCCTGCCAGCTTTGCATTTGTGACTCCCTAACATTTGGCTTAGAAAAGTATAATACAGCAAAATAAAGGTGTGTTTTTGTTTTCAGTATAATTAATGCAATTCTAAAACATGACTAATTGTGGATTAGTCAGACAAACGTAAGTATTAAATGCAAATGTGAAAATGCATGGTTTGTATTTGAAATTTGAGTGTAGTCGAATCTGAGGATCCCACTTTAATTAAAGAGTACCTCGTTTAAGCTTAAAGGGGTTGTAAAGGTAAAAAATTTTCCCCCTAAATAGCTTCCTTTACCTTAGTGCAGTCCTCCTTCACTTACCTCATCCTTCCATTTTGCTTTTAAATGTCCTTATTTCTTCTGAGAAACCCTCACTTCCTGTTTCTGTCTGTAACTCCACACAGTAATGCAAGGCTTTCTTCCTGGTGTGGAGAAAGCCTCTTGAGGGGTGAGGGGGCGAGCAGGAGTTTTTTTTAGGATGCCCACTAACACACAGCTCCTTTCTCTATCTGCAAAATAGAGAGCATCCTGACCCTCCTGCTCGCCCCCTCCCCCTCAAGAGGCTTTCTCCAAACCAGGGAGAGAGCCTTGCATTACTGTGTGGAGTTACAGACAGAAGAACAGGAAGTGAGGATTTCTCAGAAGAAATAAGGACATTTAAAAGCAAAATCGAAGGATGAGGTAAGTAAAGGAGGACTGCACTGAGGTAAAGGAAGCTATTTAGGGAAGCAAATTTTTACCTTTACAACCCCTTTAAAGAGAACCTCGGTTGAGCTTAAACACCTACGGATTTACTTGATATTTTTTTTAAGTTACGTGTATGCTCTCTTGGTCAGAGAAGAAGTGTCTAATAAATTGACTGCCTAAAACTACTGCTGATAACAGACATTCAAAACATGGTCTAAGGAATCTGCTGTCAGGATTTTATAAAAGAATAAAATGTACGTTTATTTTTTTAATTGACAGTTTTTACTTGCCTTGCCTGCTAGAGAGTATGTGATCTCTCATCTCAAGCAGTAGACCGATCAATCTCAATGGAAACGTACAGTCTAGCACTGGGCTGACATTTTTATTTTTGGCACAAGGATGAGTTTATCAAATTTGTTGCCCTATAAAACATACATTTGCAGTCTTATTGTTAATATAGCTAACACTTTTTACTCTGACAGGCAGAGAATGCAAGTAAAAAACAACACTCACTCCTATCCTGTGAAAGAAAGCTCTACACGTATACACTTAAAGTGGTTTAAAAGGCTTAAGGTTTTTTAACTTCATGCATTATGTGCATGAAGATAACAAAAAAAATTGGTGTGCAGCGGCCTCCCCAGTCCCCCCTAATAATCACCTGCGCCTCCTCTCGATCCAGTGATGTGCACAAGAGCTGAGCTTCTCCGGGGGTCTCTCACTCCTCATTTGCTGGAACAGCAGTGGGAGCCATTGGCTCTTGCTACTGTCAATCACAGTCAGTGAGTCAATGAGGAAAGAGCTGGGGGCCACAGCTCTGTGTGTCTTATGGGCGCAGAGAGCGGGGTCAGGAGCGAGCACACACCATTGCCCCCAGAGCAAGCAGGTTGCTATTGGGGGGAACTAGCTGTAGAGAAGGAGAAAGAAGCGCCGATGGGTTACCCAAAAACAGGAGGATCGGGCTGCTCTGTGCAATACCACTGCACAAAGCAGGCAAACATGACATGTTTGTTATTTTAAAAAAGTGAACCTTTGAAGAGGAACTGCAGTCTGCTCACATACTTTGTAATAAAAACATCTTTGCCATTCTGAAGCTTCCCTCCAACAACTTTGCATATTATTTTATATATATTGTGATTCTATACTTGCCACATATGCTGCAGAAATCTCCCTCCACTAAGTCTGGCTGCAACCATTTTAACTGTGGGCAGCTGAAGCTGCTGACTGTTCACCTGGATTTACACCGAGGCACACCTCCAGCTCTGCAGCTCTCATTGGCCCTCTTTTGACGCACCCCCCCCCCCTCACTTCCTGGAAAACTTTCACAAGAGTGAGAGAGCTGTGCATGATGTCATAAGCCTAGGCTTTTTTCCAGACAAAAAACAGGAAGTGGGCTGTATACGGTATTTACTGGCAGAAAAAAATGTTTTACTATCCAAAGTCAAAACAACAAGGACAGAAGATTTAATAGATGGACAGGTGAAAAAAATGACTGAAGTCCGCCTTTAATGTCACTTTAACCACTTCCCGCCTAAGGACGTCATTTGATGTCCTGGACTTTCAGTGGGGATATCTGAAAGATGCCTGCAGCTACAGGCATCATTCAGATATCCATCTCTTCAGCCGGTGATCCTGTGCACCATAAGAATGATCATAGCGGCAGTTCCGCCGTTTGATCGTTCTTATAGGCGACAGGAGGGGACGACCCCCCTCCCGCCGCCATCCGGTGCTTCTCCGGGCTCTCCCATGCCTTCGGAGACCCGGAGAAACGATCTGCCAGCGCAGGATGGAAGGCATAGAGATGACTGGTGACCAGATGGTCACCAGTCATCTCTATGATCGTACCGGAATGTAAACAAAGCCGCAATCGCGGCTGTAAGCATGAAATCGTGAATTTTTTTTCACGATCAGACGCTTTCCAGCCTGGAGGAGAGATGTGGGGTCTTATTGACCCTGTATCTCTCCATAAAGAGTACCTGTCACAAACTATTCCTATTACAAGGGATGTTTACATTCCTTGTAAGAGAAATAAAAGTGATCAAATTTTTTTTTTTTTTTTTAAAAGTGTCAAAATAAAATAAATGAACTAAAATAAAAAATAAAATAATAAAAATATTTTTTTAAACGACCCTATCCCTGGTAGCTCGCGCTCAGAAGCGAACACACATGAAAGTCCCACCCACATTTGTAAACGCCGTTCAAACCACACATGTGAGGTATCGCCGCGTGCGTTAGAGCGCCAGCAACAATTCTAGCACTAGACCCCCTCTGTAACTCTAAAATGGTAACCTGTAAAAAAAAAAATAAGCGACGCCTATGAAGATTTTTAAGTACTGAAGTTTGGCGCCATTCCATGAGTGTGCGCAATTTTAAAGCGTGACATGTTGGGTATCTATTTACTCGGCGTAACTTCATCTTTCACATTACACAAAAAAATTGGGCTAACTTTACTGTTTTGTTATTTTTTAATTCATGAAAAATTATTGCGCAAATACCGTGCGAGATAAAAAGTTGCGATGACCGCCATTTTATTCCCATGGGTGTCTGCTAAAAAAAACATATATAGTGTTTGGGGGTTCTGAGTAATATTCTAGCAAAAAAAATATGATTTTTGCATGTAGGAGAGCAGTGCCAAAATAGGCCCGGTATGGAAGTGGTTAAGACTAAATATTAACTAAAAGGTTCTCTTTATGTTTGAAGAGTCCTTTATGTTTAAGTTGTTACATGTAAAAACATTCTACATCTGAGATATTCCCTATTCAGTAAAAAATAATTACATTTGGTTTAAAACCTTGCATCCAATTTAATATTTTTGTTTAATTGGATATTTTAATTACTGTAGATGTAACCTGCCATTGATCATACATGTACATGAGAAATACAGTTTCCCGAGTTGATTAATGTCTGATTTAAAAAAAAGGTAATCAGAGTTTGCATCATATCAATTTTTAAATATGTATTCATCAAAAAGTTTGCCATTCAGATACACAGCCAACTTAATACTTTGCTGCATTTGATGGATAGCATTAGTAGCTAAAGTAAAAAGTAGTACATCTTGTACTGGGTAAATGACCCATCTGTAAATGTAACCATTGCAATGCAACCTTTGCAACTAAGCTGCAAAAGGAGTATGCAGAGATAATGCTCTTATTGATGACTGCATAATGATTTATCCAAGTAACAGAAGCTTCTGACAAGTATATTAGTCATTTTTCCAATATTATCCAGATGAAGAAATGTATCAAGAGTATTGTCTAGTTCTATTAAAATTCCAGCATTCTTATCCAACTACAGAAATGGAGTGTTTATTGACATTTCCTTCATACACAAAAATGAGAACAGTGAGCTTTATTGGCAGTGGCCCAGTCCAGACTTATTTGTGTACTGCTATGAAAGTATAGTTGGAAGCATTCACGTAATGACATGATTAAGTCTAAAGGGCCAGATCCACAAAAGAGATACGCCGACTTAACTGCTGTTCAGTCTGTGTGTAACTTTGGAAACGATCCTCAAAAGGCTTTTTCCAAAGTTAGGCAGAAGATCCGGCATGTGTAATTGAATTACACTGCCGAATCTTAGGATGCAGTACCGCATCCGCCGCTGGGGGCATTTCGAGTCGAAATGCCGTTTCTAGTATGCAAATTAGCACTTAAGCGATCCACAAAGCTTTCCAGCTTCGTTTTTTCGCCGTAAGTGTTATTTTGCAAGTGTAAAATTAGGGCTGGTTCTACAAAGTGTAAACTAGTCACACCTTGTAAAAGCCCATTCCAGCGACGGCATTTGGTATGCATTCCCGAGGGAGAACTCCACGGCAATTTGTAAAAACAAAACCGGCATGGGTTCCCCCCCAGGAGCATACCAGGCCCTTAGGTCTGGTATGGGTTGTAAGGGGACCCCCCCTACGCCGAAAAATCGACGTAGGGGGTCCCCCTACAATCCATACCAGACCCGTATCCAAAGCACGCTACCCGGCCGGTCAGGAAGGGAGTGGGGACGAGCGAGCGCCCCCCCCCCTCCTGAGCCGTGCCAGGCCGCATGCCCTCAACATGGGGGGGTTGGGTGCTCTGGGGCAGGGGGGCGCACTGCGGGCCCCCCCACCTCAGAGCACCCTGTCCCCATGTTGATGAGGACAGGACCTCTTCCCGACAACCCTTGCCATTGGTTGTCGGGGTCTGCGGGCGGGGGCTTATCGGAATCTGGGAGTCCCCTCAAATAAGGGGGCCCCCAGATACCGGCCCCCCACCCTAAGTGAATGGATATGGGGTACATCGTACCCCTATCCATTCACCTGTAGGCAAAAAGTTAGTTAGTAAACACACAACACAAGGCTTTTTAAAATAATTTATTATTCTGCTCCGGAGGCCCCCCCTGTCTTCGTTATTAGCTCAATTACCAGGGGGGCTTCTTCTTCCACTCTCCGGGGGTCTTCTCCGCTCTCCGGGGGGGGTTTCTTCTTCCGCTCTCCGGGGGGGGGGCTTCTCCGGACTCCGGGGGTGTTCTTCCATCTTCTCCCCTCTTCCGCTGTTGACTCGGCGAACCCCGGTTCTTCTGCAGATGTCCGGTGCCTTCTTCTTCAGCGCTGGCTGCCTGCTATCTTTGTGTGTTAGCTCAATTTCTAACAGGCAGCCAGCGCGGTCTTCTGTGACGTCAGGGTCTTCTCTTCTGTTCTTCTCCCCTCTTCCGATGTTGACTCGTCGCATCTTGTCGCTGTAATGATGGAAGCGCGCCTTGCATCCCATTTATATAGGCATCACCGTCCCATCATGCTCCGGCAGGTACCCACGTGGATAGCAGGCAGCCAGCGCTGAAGAAGAAGGCACCGGACATCTGCAGAAGAACCGGGGTTCGCCGAGTCAACAGCGGAAGAGGGGAGAAGATGGAAGAACACCCCCGGAGTCCGGAGAAGCCCCCCCCCGGAGAGCGGAAGAAGAAACCCCCCCCGGAGAGCGGAGAAGACCCCCGGAGAGTGGAAGAAGAAGCCCCCCCTGGTAATTGAGCTAATAACGAAGACAGGGGGGGCCTCCGGAGCAGAATAATAAATTATTTTAAAAAGCCTTGTGTTGTGTGTTTACTAACTAACTTTTTGCCTACAGGTGAATGGATAGGGGTACGATGTACCCCATATCCATTCACTTAGGGTGGGGGGCCGGTATCTGGGGGCCCCCTTATTTGAGGGGACTCCCAGATTCCGATAAGCCCCCGCCCGCAGACCCCGACAACCAATGGCAAGGGTTGTCGGGAAGAGGTCCTGTCCTCATCAACATGGGGACAGGGTGCTCTGAGGTGGGGGGGCCCGCAGTGCGCCCCCCTGCCCCAGAGCACCCAACCCCCCCATGTTGAGGGCATGCGGCCTGGCACGGCTCAGGAGGGGGGGGGGGCGCTCGCTAGTCCCCACTCCCTTCCTGACCGGCCGGGTAGCGTGCTTTGGATACGGGTCTGGTATGGATTGTAGGGGGACCCCCTACGTCGATTTTTCGGCGTAGGGGGGTCTCCTTACAACCCATACCAGACCTAAGGGCCTGGTATGCTCCTGGGGGGTGAACCCATGCCGGTTTTTTCTTTGAAAATTGGCATGGAGTTCTCCCTCTCAGGAATGCATGCCGAGCGACGTTGTAATTTTTTTTTTTTTTTCCCCGACGCAACTTTAAGCCGTCGCGATCCTCAAAACTCGGCGTAACGTAACTTCGCGCATGCGCAGTACGGCCGGCGCGGGAGCGCGCCTCATTTAAATGGGACTCGCCCCATTTGAATAGGAACGCCTTGCGCCGGAGGAATTTTAGTTACACAGCCTGAAATTTCTAGATAAGTGCTTTGTGGATCAGGCACTTAGGTAGAAACTTTAAGGCAGTGTAACTTAAATGGGATTTTTTAAGTTACGCCAGGTTTTTGTGGATCTGGCCCAAAATTCCTTCAATCTGTCTTTAGAAAGAATAATCTGCAAGCACATAAATGTACCACCTACTGAAATGAGTACATATAGGGGTTGATTTACTAAAGACAAATAGACTGTGCAAGGTGTAGTTGCATTCTGCAAGTAGAGTTGCTCCAGAGTTTAGTAAATTAATTAAAGCTTCACTTTGCAAAGAATACCCAATCACATGCAAGAAAAATAAAAAATAAATGCATTTTTACTTGCACATGTTTGAATGGAAGCCAGCAGAGCTTGTGCTCATTTACTATGTTTTGGAGCAACTGGACTTGCAAAGTGCAGAGTGCAACTGCACTTTGTGAAGTGCACAGTCGATTTGCCTTTAGTAAATCAACCTCAGTGTTTTTATTCTCTAATATCCTCTATTATTATTTAACCACTAGAGGGCCGCGCTATAGACGAAAGATGTCCACAGCGCGGCTCTCAAGTGCTGGGTGGACGTCCCTGGACGTCCTGCTATTTATATTCCCCGCGCGCCCCGCTTAGATGCCGAAGCGCTGCCTGGCGGCCACGATGTCCGCCAGGTACCCGTGATCGGCGCTGACAGCAGTGATGTGGAGCTCTGTGTGTAAACACAGAGCTCCATGTCATGTCAGGGGAGAGGAGACCGTTGCCGTGTCCCTTGTACATCGGGACACAGCATCGGTCACCTCCCCCAGTCAGTCCCCCTTCACAAACAGTTATAACACACCCAGGGAATACATTTAACACCTTCCTCACCCCCTAGTGTTAACCCCTTCCCTGCCAGTCACATTTATACAGTAATTAGTGCATTTTTATAGCACTGATCGCTGTATAAATGTGAATGGTCCCAAAATTGTGTCAAAAGTGTCCAAAACGTCGCAATATCGCAGGCCTGACAAAAAAATCGCAGATCGCCTCCATTACTGATAAAAAAAAAAAATCTATCCCCTATATCAGGGATATGCAATTAGCGTCGGCTGCTGGGCGACCGACGCCATCCCTGGAGGAGAGTGCCCCCACCTCACCTGTAGAGGAAGTAGAGGAGGAGCAGGTCACTATGGAGGAAGGTTTCTTCATAGTGGAGGAGGCCCCCATACCAGTACCCTCCCAAACCTCCTCCCCCATCAGTGATAGCCCCTCAAGGGCCACCCCCCATCAGGGATAGCCCCTCAAGGGCCACCCCATCCAGCCGGCCCCAAGCCTCTCCTGCCCCAAGTAAGGCTACATGCAAAACAAAGGGTGTTCCGGAGGCATTGGAGAAGAATTTGGCGAGGGACCAGGCCCGGCAAACCAGCCATATGGGTGCCTTAGTGGGGGACCTGCACCGTGTGGCAGAGATACTGGCCTCCTCGGCCCAGACCCAGGCTGCCTGTACCCTAGCTGTGCAGCAGGCCCTCACCCAGCAGGCGGATCAGAATTTCGCCATCAATGACAGCCTGCAGGATGTGGTTGGAAACGGCACAGCAATTGTGACCTGTCTGGGGGAACTGCAGGCCACCACATCAGGCCTTGTAACGGAGGTCCGGAGCCTGGCAGAGGCAGTCCAGGCCAATACGGCTGCCATGCAGGTGGAGGGGAGGAGCCTGGCAGCTGCCGTACAAGAGGAGGGGAGGCAGACAAGGCGCCACCTGCGCAACACCACCACCCGCCAGCTGCGGATGCAGGCAGTGACAAATACTTTCCTCCAACGCATAGCCCTGGCATTGGAGGGCAGGCAGGCAGCCAGGGAGAGACCAGGGGATGTACCTCTACCAGACAACCCCCCCACCTGAGGCTCCCCCCAGGCAACTGCGGCCCAGGTGCCTAGGCACCAGGCGCAGCCCACGACAGGGCAGATGATTTATTTTTTGGTTTTCTTTTATGCTCAAGTGATGAGTTTTTGGTTTTATTTGTATACTCAGGTGATGAGTGTTTATTTTTATTTAAACTCAGGTTATGAGTTGTCTTTTTTTTTCTAATTCCTGCACACTGGGAGTAGTGCAGGCTACAGTGTGACTGGTTTTTAAATGTGGGGGTGACATTCCTGCCGGCAAAGGGGTGTCACCCTTGGTCGTTGTGGAGAAGTGATCCCCACGTCCGTGTGAATGTGGTATGAATGGACAGCGACATAATTGGGACCTTGGCGTGGCGTTGCTGCTCCCAAGTCCTGCATGGTGGACTTGGGCTAATCCAATGTGATGTGGATGTGGTGTGTGTGAGCTAGGGACCACAGTGGTGTGCATGTGTGCATGAAGCCTACCACGATGCATCTCCTGACTGCTGTTCCCTCAGCAGATGGGGTATCCTCGGTTAGGGGGGGACTTTGGGGTTCGGGGGTCAGGTCATCACATATGTCAATCTCCAGGCCCTTTCTCATAGCGTAGTTGTGCAGCACGCAACATGCACCGATGATCTGGCACACAAAGTTTGGGGAATACAACAGGGTCCCCCCGGACTTATCCAGGCATCGGAAACGGGACTTCAGGATGCCAAATGTGCGTTCCACCACTGCACGGGTACGTATGTGTGCAGCATTGTATTTTCTCTCTCCTCTGGTTTCGGGATTCCGGAATTGAGTCAGGAGATGGGGTCCAAGTGCATATGCAGAGTCACCTGGAAGGGAAAAGACAGGAGGATGTTAGTCGTGCATGTGCCCCTCGTGATGTCTGCATCATGGGGTCGGACAGTAATGCCTGACTCCCATGTCACTCACCAACCAGCCAGCTGTTCCCGTACACGTTCTGTTCGAATTCTGTTGGGATGTTGCTTTGACGGTATATGTAGCTGTCATGGCTGGCCCCTGGGTGTTTGGCACGGACGTGCCATATGAGGCATTGGGCATCGGCTATCACCTGTACGTTGATGGAATGCCAATGCTTCCGATTGCAGTATATGTGCTCTGTGGCTTGGGGGGGCCGTAGTGCCACATGTGTGCAATCAATGGCCCCCACGGTGCGTGGGAATCCGGCAATTCTGAAGAAATCCGCCATTGCCTTCTGCCGCAGATGCTCATGGGTGGGTTTGATGATGTGGTGGGACATGCGTCTGAGGATTGCAGGGACAACCTGGTCCACGCATCTGCTCATGGTGGATTGTGACATCCCAGACACGACTCCACTTGTATGCTGAAAAGATCCACTTGCGAGGAAATGCAGTGTTGCCAGTACCTTGACCAGTGGCTGCACTGCATGTACGCGTTGTGTCTTGCTGGTGATGTCATAATGCAGGGTTGTGGCTATTTCCAGGATGGCATCAGGGCTGAATCTGAAGATGCGATACACCTCCGAATCACCCATGCCAAAGACGTCTATGCGCGTGCGGTATATCCTCTCCCGTGCCCTCCTACGTGCCCGTAGACGCAGTAGTGCTATGACCATGGCTGCCCCTGGCATGTTGGCATACAGATGTGTTGTCCTGCAAGTGTGGTTGCTCAGCTCGTCCGTAATAGTGCTGCTGTAGCTGCTCTCCAGCTGACCTGTGCAACTCTGGTGCAAAGTTACCCCTGCTTTATGATCGGTAACTTTACGCTGGACGATGCACTTACGCACACCGCGCGTAGCCTGCGCCGGCCAAACGTAAGTTTCTGAATCGCCGTATTTCACTCATTTGCATATTTGAATAGGAAATCAATGGGAGCGCCAGATGCGTCCAGCGTAAATATGCGCCTACAATACGCCGGCGTAGGAAATTTACGTCGGTCGGAAGAAGCCTGTTTTCAGGCGTATCTTGTGTTCTGGGTACGAGGCACAGATACGACGGCGCTAATTTACACTTACGCGGCGCATATCGAGATACGTCGGCGTAAGTGCTTTCTGAATCCGGGCCATTGTTTTTTTTTCAAAATTTTTCCCACAAATAGAGCTTTTGCGCTATGAACAAAAAAAGACAGAAAATTTTGAAAAAAAAACAATGGCCCGGATTCAGAAAGCACTTACGCCGACGTATCTCGATATGCGCCGCGTAAGTGTAAATTAGCGCCGTCTATGGAGGAAGGTTTCTTCATAGTGGAGGAGGCCCCCATACCAGTACCCTCCCAAACCTCCTCCCCCATCAGTGATAGCCCCTCAAGGGCCACCCCCCATCAGGGATAGCCCCTCAAGGGCCACCCCATCCAGCCGGCCCCAAGCCTCTCCTGCCCCAAGTAAGGCTACATGCAAAACAAAGGGTGTTCC
The DNA here is from genome assembly GCF_905171775.1 of Rana temporaria. NCBI lineage: Eukaryota > Metazoa > Chordata > Amphibia > Anura > Ranidae > Rana > Rana temporaria. The sequence continues at coordinate 259,909,364 of NC_053489.1, read as the reverse complement.
GGAGGCATTGGAGAAGAATTTGGCGAGGGACCAGGCCCGGCAAACCAGCCATATGGGTGCCTTAGTGGGGGACCTGCACCGTGTGGCAGAGATACTGGCCTCCTCGGCCCAGACCCAGGCTGCCTGTACCCTAGCTGTGCAGCAGGCCCTCACCCAGCAGGCGGATCAGAATTTCGCCATCAATGACAGCCTGCAGGATGTGGTTGGAAACGGCACAGCAATTGTGACCTGTCTGGGGGAACTGCAGGCCACCACATCAGGCCTTGTAACGGAGGTCCGGAGCCTGGCAGAGGCAGTCCAGGCCAATACGGCTGCCATGCAGGTGGAGGGGAGGAGCCTGGCAGCTGCCGTACAAGAGGAGGGGAGGCAGACAAGGCGCCACCTGCGCAACACCACCACCCGCCAGCTGCGGATGCAGGCAGTGACAAATACTTTCCTCCAACGCATAGCCCTGGCATTGGAGGGCAGGCAGGCAGCCAGGGAGAGACCAGGGGATGTACCTCTACCAGACAACCCCCCCACCTGAGGCTCCCCCCAGGCAACTGCGGCCCGGGTGCCTAGGCACCAGGCGCAGCCCACGACAGGGCAGATGATTTATTTTTTGGTTTTCTTTTATGCTCAAGTGATGAGTTTTTGGTTTTATTTGTATACTCAGGTGATGAGTGTTTATTTTTATTTAAACTCAGGTTATGAGTTGTCTTTTTTTTTCTAATTCCTGCACACTGGGAGTAGTGCAGGCTACAGTGTGACTGGTTTTTAAATGTGGGGGTGACATTCCTGCCGGCAAAGGGGTGTCACCCTTGGTCGTTGTGGAGAAGTGATCCCCACGTCCGTGTGAATGTGGTATGAATGGACAGCGACATAATTGGGACCTTGGCGTGGCGTTGCTGCTCCCAAGTCCTGCATGGTGGACTTGGGCTAATCCAATGTGATGTGGATGTGGTGTGTGTGAGCTAGGGACCACAGTGGTGTGCATGCGTGCATGAAGCCTACCACGATGCATCTCCTGACTGCTGTTCCCTCAGCAGATGGGGTATCCTCGGTTAGGGGGGGACTTTGGGGTTCGGGGGTCAGGTCATCACATATGTCAATCTCCAGGCCCTTTCTCATAGCGTAGTTGTGCAGCACGCAACATGCACCGATGATCTGGCACACAAAGTTTGGGGAATACAACAGGGTCCCCCCGGACTTATCCAGGCATCGGAAACGGGACTTCAGGATGCCAAATGTGCGTTCCACCACTGCACGGGTACGTATGTGTGCAGCATTGTATTTTCTCTCTCCTCTGGTTTCGGGATTCCGGAATTGAGTCAGGAGATGGGGTCCAAGTGCATATGCAGAGTCACCTGGAAGGGAAAAGACAGGAGGATGTTAGTCGTGCATGTGCCCCTCGTGATGTCTGCATCATGGGGTCGGACAGTAATGCCTGACTCCCATGTCACTCACCAACCAGCCAGCTGTTCCCGTACACGTTCTGTTCGAATTCTGTTGGGATGTTGCTTTGACGGTATATGTAGCTGTCATGGCTGGCCCCTGGGTGTTTGGCACGGACGTGCCATATGAGGCATTGGGCATCGGCTATCACCTGTACGTTGATGGAATGCCAATGCTTCCGATTGCAGTATATGTGCTCTGTGGCTTGGGGGGGCCGTAGTGCCACATGTGTGCAATCAATGGCCCCCACGGTGCGTGGGAATCCGGCAATTCTGAAGAAATCCGCCATTGCCTTCTGCCGCAGATGCTCATGGGTGGGTTTGATGATGTGGTGGGACATGCGTCTGAGGATTGCAGGGACAACCTGGTCCACGCATCTGCTCATGGTGGATTGTGACATCCCAGACACGACTCCACTTGTACGCTGAAAAGATCCACTTGCGAGGAAATGCAGTGTTGCCAGTACCTTGACCAGTGGCTGCACTGCATGTACGCGTTGTGTCTTGCTGGTGATGTCATAATGCAGGGTTGTGGCTATTTCCAGGATGGCATCAGGGCTGAATCTGAAGATGCGATACACCTCCGAATCACCCATGCCAAAGACGTCTATGCGCGTGCGGTATATCCTCTCCCGTGCCCTCCTACGTGCCCGTAGACGCAGTAGTGCTATGACCATGGCTGCCCCTGGCATGTTGGCATACAGATGTGTTGTCCTGCAAGTGTGGTTGCTCAGCTCGTCCGTAATAGTGCTGCTGTAGCTGCTCTCCAGCTGACCTGTGCAACTCTGGTGCAAAGTTACCCCTGCTTTATGATCGGTAACTTTACGCTGGACGATGCACTTACGCACACCGCGCGTAGCCTGCGCCGGCCAAACGTAAGTTTCTGAATCGCCGTATTTCACTCATTTGCATATTTGAATAGGAAATCAATGGGAGCGCCAGATGCGTCCAGCGTAAATATGCGCCTACAATACGCCGGCGTAGGAAATTTACGTCGGTCGGAAGAAGCCTGTTTTCAGGCGTATCTTGTGTTCTGGGTACGAGGCACAGATACGACGGCGCTAATTTACACTTACGCGGCGCATATCGAGATACGTCGGCGTAAGTGCTTTCTGAATCCGGGCCATTGTTTTTTTTTCAAAATTTTCTGTCTTTTTTTGTTCATAGCGCAAAAAATAAAAATCACAGAGATGATCAAATACCACCAAAAGAAAGCTCTATTTGTGGGAAAAAAATGATAAAAATATAATTTGGGTACAGTGTTGTATGCGTCAGCGCTGAAAGCTGAAAATTGGTCTGGGCACGAAGGGGGTTTAAGTGCCCAGTAATGAAGTGGTTAAACTACTTCTAATGCAAAGGGAATTTTTAAGCACATGATTAGAGCCTGAGAAAAAAAACAATTGAAGCAAACTAAACCCCAAGAGTGTTAAAACATAGGGAAAACAATGCTAACCCTATTTAAAGAGGAGCTCCAGGCGCCTGCAGAAAAATACAAATACTGTAGCTGCTGACTCTTAATATTTGGACACCTACCTGTCCAGGAATCCAGCTTCACCCGAGCAGAATTTTCAATTGCCGCCTTCATCTCCACTAAGGGAAACCGGCAATGAAGCCGACTGCACATGCGCAAAGTAAGCTGCACTCTCTGATTGAGCCGGCTGCGGTGAACTGGGGGCCGAACTGTCAAAACCAGGTACCTGGTCCCCCTCAAAAGGTGCTAAATGCAGCAGCCGAGAGGGTGGGGGAGGAGGCAGATGAGCAGAGCTTCTTCTTTTAAATACCAGTGCCAGTTCTGGTATAATATTTCTTCCTGGGAATCTGAAAACCATGTAAAATAGGATACAAAGCACATTGTACCAATTGATGCAGAAAACAAATGAAGAATATGGGATTGGAAAATGGAAAATGCCCATAGTTGACAACATTGCATAACAATATTCATAAACACCCTTTTTTTTTTTTGTGTGTGTGCATCCAGCAAATCATTGTAGGCGCAGAATGCACTTTAACTAGGGGTGGGGCATTCATTTAAAATGGGTGTGGCTGCAAAAAAGGCACATCTTTATCCTATACTGCATATACAGGAAGATATATCGCAACAATGACAGAAACACAGCCAAGACATTAGTAGTTCATTAGTACAAAGCTGTATGGTACTGTGCAAACGTTTTAGGCAGATGTGAAGAAATGCTGTAAAAAGTAAGAATGCTTTCAAAAATATATATTTTCATTTGCAAAAATATATATTTTCATTTACAAAATGCAAAGTGAGCGATCAGAAGAAAAGTATTACAATCAAATTATTATTTGGTTTAGTGCAAGAAACAGGAGTATTATATAACAACATAGAGTATATAGTGCAGGGGACAGGAGTATATTGTACATCATGGTATATACAGTGTGAAGGACAGGACTATAATGTACTATATAGCATACAGAGTTCAGGACCATGATGTACAACAAAGGATATATACCGTATAATGTACAACATGGAGAATGCATTTTGGTGGTTAGGGTATAACGTACAGCATATATTGCAGGAGTCAGGGGTATAAAATACAGTGTAGTGCAGGAGTTAGCTCTCAGCTTTTCCTCTTTCTCATCACTTCTTTCACTGCTTCCTCTATTAAGCACTGCTTTAGTGCCAGACCATGGTCAGTTTCTCCCTCTAACGAGGCACTATCCTGCTTCCCACCACACACAAGCACAGATTGAGCAATGTGCTGAATTGCCTTGGAGTGGGAGAAGGCTCTGAACTTCCTCTGGATTTGCTTATGAATGAGCTGTCATGGAATTTGTATATTAATGAGTTGTGGGTACAATGTAACAGGGTTGGGCTGCTGGGCAGAGGTATTTATTCACACAGTTTCTTAACCTAGCATTTTATCATACATTATAAAATACCATAAACATTTCCAAACACCTCGAAAATGCTTGTACATCTAGAGTAGAACGTTATTCAGCTTAAGGGAAACCAATATTCAAGTGGAAGCGCCTGTGTTTTATTGGATAAGGCTCATTGAGATACTTAAAATTCTATTGGTTTGCATAAGTTTTCCATGCACTCTTTAGTGAATGAGCTAATGGCTTTTAAACTGTTATCACAGTCATAAAGTAGCTCTTACTGGCCTAAAATGTCTAAAGATATATGCAGTTATCCTCCTACTGTTCTCAAGTTTAAGTCGTTACTGAGTAAAATTATCTGTTTTCTGTAATCATTACAGCAAAGTTTGGCTGTTCGTCATGGAAGCGTTTCTTCAATAAATCCATATGTTTCAAGACCAAAACCAGGTGAAAGAGGTAAGCTAGACAAATGTGTTATTTAAAAAAATAAAATATACATGTGAAAAATAATAATCATCCCTATAATAGTTAAACAGTCGGAAGCAGAGATGATTAAAAAGACACAAGAGGTGATGCAACTAGTAGTGAAAGCATTCACATTGTTATGTATATTGAATGATTTCCACATAACTCTTAGGCCGCGTACACACGGTCGCTCCAAACCGATGAGAATGGTGCGATGGGCCATTTCCATCGGTTCACCGCTGAAGTGGCCTGATGGTCTGAAGTGCGTACACACCATCGTTCCAAAAACCGAACGGGTCAGAACGCGGTGACGTCAAACACACAACGTGCTGAATAAAACGAAGTTCAATGCTTCCAAAAATGCGTCGACTTGATTCTGAGCATGCGCGGGCTTTGAACCGATGCTTTCTGTACTAACCATCGGTTCGATTTTGAAGCATGTTTTAAAATTTTGGACCGAAGGACAACAGACCGATGGGCTATACACACGGTCGGTTTGGACCGATTTTGAAGCATGTTTTAAAATTTTGGACCGAAGGACAACAGACCGATGGGCTATACACACGGTCGGTTTGGACCGATGAAACTGAACCTTGGTCCATTCTCATCGGTTTTGTCCGACCGTGTGTACGCAGCCTTAGTGGTACTATAAAAGTCAAAAGTCATATTCTATCAGTATTATATGTTTTCTTAACACATACAGTATCTCACAAAAGTGAGTACACCCCTCGCATTTTTGTAAATATTTTATTATATCTTTTCATGTGACAACATTGAAGAAATTACACTTTGCTACAATGTAAAGTAGTGAGTGTACAGCTTGTATAACAGTGTAAATTTGCTGTCCCCTCAAACTAACTCAACACACAGCCATTAATGTCTACACTGCTGGTAACAAAAATACGTACACCCCTAAGTGAAAATTTCCAAATTGGGCCCAATTAGTAATTTTCCCTCCCCGGTGTCATGTGCCTCGTTAGTGTTAGAAGGTCTCAGGTGTGAATGGGGAACTGGTGTTTAATTTGGTGTTATCACTCTCACTCACTGGTCACTGGAAGTTCAACATGGCACCTCATGGCAAAGAACTCTGTGAGGATCTGAAAAAAAGAATTGTTGCTCTACATAAAGATGGCCTAGGCTATAAGAAGATTGCTAAGACCCTGAAACTGAGCTGCAGCATGGTGGCCAAAACTATACAGCAGTTTAACAGCACAGGTTCCACTCAGAATAGGCCTCGCCATTGTCGACCAAAGAAGTTGAGTGCACATGCTCTGCATCATATCCAAAGGTTGTCTTTGGGGAATAGACATATGAGTGCTGCCAGCATTACTGCAGAGGTTGAAGGGGTGAGGGGTCAGCCTGTCAGTGCTCAGACCATACGCCGCACACTGCATCAAATTGGTCTGCATGGCTGTCATCCCAAAGGGAACCAACTTCCAAAGTTGATGCACAATAAAGCCTGCAAACAGTTTGCTGAACACAAGCAGACTAAGGACATGGATTACTGGAACCATGTCCTATAATCTGATGATTGAGAAGAATGGGTGTAGATCGCGCTGGACTGACTCTATCAGTCAGTGTTGTGGATTGGTAGGGTGTGGGCAAAAGTCTGTGCCCGATTTGGAAAAAGGTGGTGATGAGCCCTGTTATGGGCTTGAGCTGCTACCTTGGTGTGCGTCCTTATGGTTGACTCCGTGGATAATGTGTAATTTGCTCCCTCTGAACACACAGCCAGTGCTGAGGACTTCTAACTGTCCAGATCCATGTGCCAAAGGCACCCTCCAACAGAATCATTCCACAACAGTTTTTACTAGCAGCCCCGAAACACGTTGGCCTCTTTTTACTGCTGAAACTTCAAATAAAATACAAATTATTTACCTCTTTGATCACCGGGCGGTCCTTTATCCTCATTTATTCTACATTACCTGTGGTCTGATGAGACCAAGATAAGCTTATTTAGTTCATATGGTGTCAAGCGTGTGTGGCGGCAACCAAGTGAGGAGTACAAAGGCAAGTTTGTCTTGTCTACAGTCAAGCATGGTGGTGGGAGTATCATGGTCTGATGCTGCAAGTGTGCTGCCAGCACTGGGAGCTACAGTTCATTGAGAGAACCATAAATGCCAACATGTACTGTGACATACTGAAGCAGAGCATGATCCCCCATTCTTCGGAGACTGGGCCGCAGGGCAGTATTCCAACATGATAACGACACCCCAAACACACCTGCAAGACGACAACTGCCTTGCTAAAGAAGCTGAGGGTAAAGGTGATGGACTGGCCAAGCATGTCTCCAGACCTAAACCCTATTGAGCATATGTGGGGCATCCTCAAACAGAAGGTGGAAAAGGGCAAGGGCTCTAACATCCACCAGCTCAGTGGTGTCATAATGGAGCAGTGGAAGAGGACTCCAGTGGCAACCTGTGAAGCTCTGGTGAACTTCATGCCCATGAGGGTTAAGGCAGTGCTTGAAAATAATGGAGGCCACACAAAATATTGACTCTTTTGGCCCAATGTGGACATTTTAGACATTATTGGCTGTGTGTTGAGTTACTTTGAGGGGACAGCAAATTTACACTGTCATACAAGCTGTACACTCACTACTTTACATTGTAGCAAAGTGTCATGTCTTCAGTGTTGTCACATTAAAAGATGTAATAAAATATTTTACAAAAATGTGAGGGGTGTACTCACGTTTGTGAGATACTGTATATGTTTTATTTGCTAGTAAGAAAGTAGATACTGATTTTCAGTGATTTCAAAAGCTAGGAAAACAATCTTATGCCTCGTACACACGACTGTTTTTCTCTGCAGGAAAAAAAACAAAGTTTTCCTTTCAAGCCTGCCTTGCATATACACGTTCAGGCCAAATACCGCACGTCCAAAGCACGGTGACGTACAACACATACTATGGGACTATAAAGGGGAAGTTCCATTCAAACGGAGCCACCCTTTGGACTGCTTTTGCTGATCCTCATGTTAGTAAAAGTTTGGTGAGAGACGATTTGCGCTTTTCATATGCTGCATTAAACGATGCAATAATTTGCAGCGTGACGAATGTGATATCTCCATTACGAAACGCTAGTTTTACCAGAAAGAGCTCTCCCGTCTCATACTTGATTCTGAGCATTAATGTTTTTTTCCCCTCGGAAAAGCATACACACGACTGGTTTTCCAGACAGGAAAAAGTCCGCCGGGAATCCCGACGGGGAAAAAGAAAGCTGGTTCTCTCTTTTTTTCCTGCAGTTTTCTCATTGGGAAAACTGCGATGGAGCATACACACAGCCGGTTTTCCCGGCCAAAAGCTCTCATGGCAGTTTTCCCAAAGGGAAAACCGGTCGTGTGTACGAGGCATTACAGATTAGTTTATGGGGACAATTGCATCTATGCTGCAGTAAGTGTTTCCAAAGTTTTGTTTTAGGTCCGAAGTGAACATAACCATCTAAGAGCACATAAACATCCATTCATGATCCAATAAACATCTAAGGGCACATAAACCTCCATTCATGATCCAACCCCTATCAGGCATTTCTGTCATATGTCAACATCATAAAATGTAATGTTAGACTCAGCCAATTGTTTTTGCTTAAAGAAACACTAAAGGCAAAGTTTTTTTTTTAAATAACAAACGTGTTATATTTACCTCCACTGTGCAACTCGTTTTGCACAGAGTGTCTTCTGGGGTCCCTCGGCGGCTGTTTCGGCTCGTCCTTGCAAAAGCTTTCCACCTTCACGCGCCGCGTCATCCGCTGTGATTAAAAGCAGCACCAGCCAATGGCTGCTCTGCTATCAATCCATCCAGCCTAGCCAATCAACGGCCAGGCTGGGAAACCCGAAGAGGATCCCGTGGACACGCGCGGGACTTTCGAGGTGTCAGGTAAGTAAAGCGGGGGGGGCGGTACCGTCGGATGTTTTTTCACCTTAATGCATAGGATGCATTAAGGTGAAAAAACATTTACCTTTACAACCCCTTTAAGACAATTGAATAAGAATCAGAACAGCTTCTTATTATTATTAGTTACAGTTCATCAATGAGCAAAACTGTTTCTGATATTAGATGCTGTTTCTGGGGAACCAAACCCAGAGGAGAAAAAGCAATAAAATCATAATCAAGGCGAAAGCGCCACCTGCCTTCAAATATCAAGTAGTTGCAACTATAATAATTAGAGCTTGGTGTGCTTCCCCAAAAATACAAAATTCAGTCAATAGAAAAATATATACAGCAAAAAAACAAAACAAAGTAACACTTGAAAATATATCCATATACAGTATATAGATAGATAGCTGCCACTCTATCACAGATTATAAGTACAGTACTACAGATGGACACAAACAAGGTGAAGTAAATGATGTAATTATTTCTCGAATAGTACTTCAAAAACATCCAGATAATAGATGTGACTACAGGACAGGATCCATGCTTCGGTATAGATGATGTAGTGTGTTGTTAAAAGGATAAACACTGCATGCAGATTATAAAGTCAATCCAACAAGGGAATATAATTCACAGTATTGGAGACATGGGTCATCTTCATAGTAAGCCCCAAGGGCTATAATCAAAGCCTAAGCTTGGTATATTTCCTTTATAGACTGCACGCTCTTAAGGCAGTCCTCCAATAAAGTAAATTCACACTAAAGATGCTGAAGTGATACTAATGCCGCGTACACACGACCGTTTTTCGGGTTGTAAAAAATGACGTTTTTAATGGTCTAGAAAAAACAAAGTTTTTTTCAACCCGATCATTAAAACGGCCTTGCCTACACACGATCGTGAAAAAAAAATGCTCTAGCAAAGCGAGGTGACGTACAACACGTATGACGGCACTATAAAGGGGAAGTTCCATTCGGATGGCGCCACCATTGGGGCTGCTTTTACTGATTCCTTGTTGTTAGTAAAAGACGATTCGCACTTTTCAGTCTGTTACAGCGTGTTGAATGTGCTATCTCCATTACGAACGCTAGTTTTACCAGAACGAGCTCTCCCGTCTCATAACGTTTTTTTTCACGTCGTTAAAGCCCACACACGAGCATGTTCGAATGCCCATTTTTTACATTGTGAAAAATGCTCTGGAGCCCACGTTTTTAATGACATTAAAAAAAAACGTCATTTTTTACAACCCAAAAAACGGTCGCGTGTATGCGGCATAAGGCCTGGTTCACACCTATGCCTTTTTAGTGCGTTTTCAGTTTTGCAGAAACCCACTACAGTCCATTTAACATGGATTCCTATGGATCATGTTCACAACTTTGTGTTTTCCAGCAGTGCATTTTTTTTTGGACAGGGTCAGGGACTTTTTTTCCCGCAGCAGGTTGAGTTTTAGGTTACATAGGCCCGGATTCACAGAGAACGGGCGCACATTACGCCGCCGTAGCGCATCTCAATGTACGCTACGCCGACGCAGCGCAGAGAGGCAAGCATGGAATTCACAAAGCCAAAGCTGCCAAAACTGCGCTGGGCTTTGAAGGCGTAAGTTGGCGTAGGTGGAAGTGGGCGTGAGCCATGCAAACCCATGCAAATGAGGCGTGACCCCATGCAAATGATGGTTTGAGAGCCAGACAAGTACGTTGAACGAACTGCGCATGCGTCGTGTTGTGGACGCATCCCCATCGGAACAACTACCTAAGATATGCCAGATCACTGCCTACGCCATGAACGTAATCTACGCCCATCCAGACACACGTCCAACGTAAACTACGTAAAAACCGCCGGCTTCTGCTCCCTGATGCAGACCTTTACATGTCTGCTGCTGAGTTACACCTCCTTTATGGGGCTTAACTTTACGCCGGACGTACAACTTACGCGCACCTCTCGTAGCCTGCGTCGGGCGGGCGTAGGTTCGTGAATCGCTGTATTTTCCTCATTTGCATATTTGTATGGCTAATCAATGGCAACGCCACCATGCGGCCAGCATAAATGTGCGCCCACCCTATGCCGGCGTAGGCAAGTTAGGTCTGCGGGATTAAGACTGTTTTTAGGCGGATCTTAGTTTGTGGGTACGGCGCACAGATATGACGGCGCATATTTGCAATTACGCGGCGTATCTGGAGATACGTTGGCGCAAGTGCTTTGTGAATCCGGGCCATAGACTTTAATTAAAATGCCTCTATAGGGATCACAGACAGCAATACAAATCTGACTGATCTATTCAATGGCAAAAAAAAGGTTTTGGCTGGAGTTGGGCTTTAAATGCCTTGTCATAATATTTTTATGTAATCTATACAATATATACTTTATATGCAATGTATATACACGCATCGGCTACTTTAATAAGTACACCTGTTCAATTGCTTGGTAGCACAAATAACTAATCAGCCAATCACATGGCAGCAACTTAATGCATTTAGGCAACTGGACGTGGTGAAGCCAACTTGCTGAAGTTCAAACCAAGCATCAGAATGGGCAAGAAAGGGGATTTAAGTGACTTTGAATGTGGCATGGTTGTTGGTGACAGATGGGCTGGTCTCAGGCCCCATACACACGATAGAATCCATCCGCTGAAAAATCCCAGCAAATGGGTTTCAGCGGATAGATCCTATGGTGTGTACACTCCAGCGGATCTGTTTCCGCGGATATTTCTCCCCTGGGATGGATTCCAGCAGATCGAATATTTGCTGACATGCCAAACAAATCCATCTGCTGGAATCCATCCCAACGGATGGATCCGCTGGTCTGTATAGACTCACCGGATCCATCCGTCCGAAGGGATCCCCCGCATGTGTCGTAATGATTCGACGCATGCGTGGAATTCCTTATATGACAGCGTCGCGCACGTCGCCGCGTCATAATCGCGGCGACGGCGCGACACGTCATCGCCAGAGGATTTCGGCGCGGATTTCAATGCGATGGTGTGTACACTCCATCGCATAGAAATCCGCGGAAATCCTCGAGAGGATTTATCCGTGGAAACGGTCCGCTGGACCGTATCCGCGGATAAATCCTCCCGTGTGTATGGGGCCTCAGTATTTCAAAAACTGCTGATCTACTTGGATTTTCACACACAACCATCTCTAGGGTTTACAGAAATTGGTCTGAAAAAGAGAAAATATCCAGTGAGTGGCAGTTGTGTGGATAAAACTGCCTGTGGATGTCAGAGGTCAGAGGAGAATGGGCAGACTGGTTTAAGATGATAGAAAGGCAAGAGTATCTCAAATAACCACTTGTTACAACCAAGGTATGCAGAATACCATCTCTAAATGAACAGGACAATGAGGTCACTGTACTCCAATGGCCTCCACAGTCACCAGATCTCAATCCAATAGAGCACCTTTGGGATGTGGTGGAATGGGTGATTTGTATCATGTATGTGCAGCCCACAAATCTGCAGCAACTGTGTGATGCTTTTATGTCACTATGGACCAAATATTTCAGAATCATTTACAGTATATGTATATCTATTTGAATTTTTTTTTCCTATTGGGGTTTGTTGCCTATAAAGTATTCATGTTAACAGTTGGCCATTGCACTGTTGTATTGCAGCATGCATGTAATACTAAAAAGTATTCAACCTTTCAAGTTGATGTGTTTGAGCTCCATTTGGTGAAAATGATTACAATAATTCAATGTGAAATGACAAAAGATTGTTATATTTAAACTTTAACATTTTTCAAAACAGCAACTGAGAAACCCATAGAATATATGAAATAATATGATTACGAAAAGCCATGAAATAATTGTTAAGTTATTTCAGCTCTGTCTTTTATGCCAGTTTCAGAAAGTTCCATGTATTCCATGCCAATGGACACAGATGTGTATCGAGGAATATATGAAGATCCTGATGAGCTAAGAACTCAAACTCTTAAAATAAAGCGAGAACAACTCCTATTAGCTGATATTGAATTGGGTTCTGGCAATTTTGGGACTGTGAAAAAAGGAATCTTTAAAACATCAAAGTAAGTGCACTGGACTTTCTACTTTTCTCCTGCAATTAAATGTCTGCTTTCAATCACATAGCTTTAGGTTTTATGCACTGTATCTCTCTCTCACATAGCCTTAAAGTGGTAGTAAAGGCAGATGGTTTTGTATTCCCCCTGCAGTGCCCCCCCCCCCAAGTACAAACCTACTCTCTCCAGCTGCTGTGAATCAGAGCCAGTGACTGGGCAGTGGGGGGTGGGGCCAAGCCCTGCTCTGTGTTACATGCCTGATGAAGGGGTCCTGCAAGGCTCTAAAACATTGCTATTTGCGGTAATGATGTGATAGTTGAATAAAGCTTTGGACCGTTCTGGAGATCGATAGTGTGCTGGTGGGCTTGGGAGCAAGCACACATGAGTGCCCCCATAGCAAGTGGCTTACTATGGTGGCACTCTGTGGGGGGTGGAGCCATAAGCACTGGCGGGGGACACCATAAGAGGAGGATCGGGGCTGCTCTGTGCAAAATCATTGCGCAAAGAAGGTAAGTATGACATTTTTGTTATTTAAAAAAAATAAAAAATAAGCTTTACAATCACTTTGAACAAGATGCCACCCATGTCACCCAAGCATTCCTATTTATGGCTTACACTGGGCCATAAGACAATAGAGGGGCAGTCAGATCATGGTTATGCTTCCAAATGTTTTGTTATGCCTATGAATAGTTTTACAATGTTTAACATTATAAACTTTTGGGTTATAATCGCACTGTTTTTCAGAGCCAACTCCAAAATGTATTTAAGTGGAATTAAGCTTATTTATTTTTTTTAAATGCTGACCGGTATGGTTTTTATGACAGAAGAGACCCTGGCTTCTTTTGTCATAATTGCTTTTCACTGCCAATCAGTGGTAATGTACACTGAGCCACGCATGTACAGCTCTAAGTACAATCACAGCACCGTTCTATGCCACGATAAAGTAACTCTCGTGCACATCCGCAAGAGTGACATCATTTAAGCGACTAAACAGAGCGAACCTGGAAAGAAGAAGGAGAAGATGGAAGCACCCAGGACCAGCGGAATCACTGACACTGTAGCAATGTAATGCATTGTTTGACAGGTAAGTAGGCCATAACATGCTAATATGCTGTGCATACTAGCATATTATGGCATAATATATATAAAGCAGAGTTAAATTCAGCTTTAAATTATGTTTGTCAGAGCAAAACCAGGAATGGTGTGAAAACATAGCAACACTTTCAGGCTGACAGTACTAAGCTTCTGCCTTTCAGTTAGCAGCATTGTTGTTGGCCAGTTATGCGTGTTCCTTTAGTTGGGCTGCCTATCAGGTCTGTAAATGCCTCCTGCAGATTTGATATGTAGTACAATGGCCAGATGAAGGAGTGCACACAGCATGCTGACAACACTGCTGCCAATTGAAAATTCCTTGGATCCTGACTTATGCTAACTTACTTGCTCAGACACCAGTGATTTCACGGGGCTACCTCCCAGGAAAGCCGGGTACTCAAAATCCAACAAGAATGTGATCCAGACAGTTTGAAGCTATAACTATGACATATATAACTCTTTTTACAGGTTCCCTTCTACAAGTTTAATGCTACAGCCTAGAAATTGACCAATTTATGGAAAGCCATGGCAATATAGGGTACTGAAAAATAAATATACAGTATATCTCTTTTGGTGGGGAGGGAGAGTGAGGTAGAGGAAAACTTATATTATGTTAAAAATATAAGATGGGTGACAGGATTAGCCCTGCCTGGTCATACATTTTTGCCCCCCCCCCCCCTTTCACCTGCCCCTTTTTTTTTTCTTTCCTTTATTGAACCCAGAGTAATGTGGAGCAGTGAATATGCACACTGAGATAGAATGGGCCACATCCATCCCAGCACCCCAAGTGGGAGCAAACTGTGCCAGGGTTTGGACTAACAATCCGACCAGGGTGATTAATCAAACACTTCAATACTAACAAACAAAGGGCCATTAATAGAAAAGTGGAAGAGTAATAACAAAGCATGAACCCAAAGCATGAACCCAAGAATGGATGTATTAATGCACCATTTGTATTAATAAACAGGATTACGTTAAAAAGGTCTGTAGAGGCCTTAGGGTGTTTCAACCAAGGCCCCCAGAATTTTAGGAAGGAGGAGGATTTAAACTCTTTAAGATTAAGGAGTTTTTCAGATTGGCATTGGCATTCAATTATGCTATTATGTCTTCTACAGCCATGTACACACGATCGGACATTCCGACAACAAAACAGTGGATTTTTTTTGACGGAAAACTTGTGTTGCATAAACACGGTCACACAAGTGTTGTAGAAAATTCCGGACGTCAATAACGCGGTCACGTACCGCACTACAATGAGCTGAGAAAAATGAAGTTCAAAGATTCTGAGCATGCGTCAAATTGATTCCAAGCATGCGTAGGATTTTTGTGCGTCGGAATTGGCTACAGACGATCGGAACTTTTGTTGTAGGAAAAATTGAGAAACAACTCTGAAAAATTTGTTGTCGGAAATTCCGATAGCAAATGTCCGATGGAGCCTACACACGGTCAGACTATCCGACCAAAAGTTCACATCGAACATTTGTTGCCGGAAATTCCGACCGTGTGTACGTGGCATTAGTTGGGGGGAGAGGGGGATTTCCAATGACTTGTAATAGCTACTCTAGCTGCGTACAGAATGTAAGCTGTATGGAGCAGTGATTCTGTATGGAGCAGGATAGTCCTATGTTTAGTAGTGTTAGTTCTGGGTTGAGAGCAACGTTATTCCTCGTAATTAGGTCAACTACCTTCTTCCAGAATGGTTGGATATGAACATACTTCCACAATATATGATATAGACTCCCTATCTGTGTACACATCCTCCAGCATAGATTAGAGGTAGCAGGAATTTTTTTGACAATCTATAAGGGGTCAAGTACCACTTGCGATACATTTTTGGAAAAACATCCCAATGGTCAATGCAAGCAGTGGCTCTGTAACTGATATGGATAGCCTTACTCCATTGTTCAACAGTAAAGGTTTTGGCTAGTTCCCTTTCCCATAACATGTTTTTTAGTCTTGTCTGGACTAACGGTTAGCACTGAGTAGAAAAAGGAAATACCTTGTGTATTTTTTTATATTTTTCCTTTAAGATAATTCCAAATTGAACTTCTATGTTGTCTTTATAACACGCATATAACTTAGTGGTGAATTTGATTAATCCTATAGACATCTTGGGGTAATACGTTTCTTTTAATATTGTCCAGGAAGATTAAATGTCTTGCTAACCAAAAATAATGGAATAAGCCATTCATATGTCCTCCCGAATGTCTATATAGCAGGTGTTATTATCTGTGTGCTGTAGATAGAGAAGCTCCTGCTAAGCTTCTAAGGATTCAGCCACAGTTGGGTGAGATAATTTACATATAGTAGGTGACATAAGAGATGCTACCATAAGTGCTATCAGTATCAGATCATGGTAAAGTGATCTCTTTATAGTTACCCACAGTTTATCCTGCAATACTTTAGCCCAATGTTGAATTTGGTCAAGAAGGGAGGCTCTATAGTAAGCTTTCAGATCTGGGAGAACACTGTTTTGTCTATGTTTGGTTAGGGAGGCAAATGCTATTCTGAGCTTATGGCCTTGCCAAAGAAAATTCCGGACTATGGAGTTGCATTTAGCAAAGAAGGAAAGTGGAAAATAAATTGGAAGTGTTCTAAAAACATACAGAATTTTTAGGAGGGCTTGCATTTTAAAAGCCACACAGGATAATCGATTCCTACTTATATGGTTCAGGTCTTTGGTTATTTTACGTAAGAGAATTGGGTAGTTAGCTTCATATAATTTTTTAGTGGAAAAATAAGTTGAATTCCCGAATATGTGATAGAGGGAGAGTCCCAGTTGAATTGGATTTTTTTTTAGGTAAAGAATTGTTTTAGAAGAGATTCCCATGGAGAGGACATGGCATTTACTATTGTTAATGTTGTAGTGTGACATGTGTCCGAATTCATCTATTAGGGCCTGCACACAGGTAAGCGATGACTTGGGCAAAAAGAGATAAACTAATATCATCTGTAAAGAGCCCTATTTTGTGCTCATATTCCCCAATGCATAGGCCCTTTATTGATGGACTGGCGAAGTAGATAAACTTTAATTTAAATTTAAGTAGCACTTGGGAGAGGTACCCCCAGTGTACCCTGTCAGATGCCTTCTAGGCATCCAAGGCAAGGAGCTGGGAAGGTGTTTTACTTTATTCTGTGTAGTGGATTCGATTAATCATCCTCCTAGTCCCATCTAGAGCCTGTGTTCTTTTTACAGACCTAACTTGTTGTGGTCCTATGAGACAGGCATTACATCAAGAAGTCTATTAGCCAATATTTTAGAATCATTTTTTAAGTCGCATTCAATAGAGAAATTAGCTTAAAGTTTTGTGGTTGATGGGGTTCCTTACCCGGCATAGGGAGGGCAATTATTACAGCTTCAAGCATTTCCTTGGAAAATTGTTCCAGCTTGGCAGCTTTATTAAAAACATTCACAAGGAGTGGGCCTACGATAGATGAGAAGGTTTTATAATATTCTGAGGAAAGCCCATCTATGTCTGAAGAATTATTTTATGCGAGTGCAGTAATACCCTTAAGCACCTCTTGTAGGTCAATAGGCAGGGCCGGATTCCAGACAAGGCCAACAAGGCCAGGCCTCGGGGCGGCAGTGGGTGCAGGGGCGGCACTGTGGCTGAGAGGAGAGCACACTTTCACTTTCATTTCGGGAGTTCCCCCTGTCATGCGGATGGTGAGAGGAGATAAAACAGAGGGAAGAGGAGGTGAGATGGTTCTCGGCAGGAGCACCCCCCCTCCCGGTTCTCAATGTCGTTTTGTCATTTTTGGCAGCAGCACCCCCTAATGCTCAATGTCATTTTTGGCAGCAACACCCCCCAGGTTCTCAGTGTCATTTTCGGCGTACCAATCCCAGTCCCCCACCCCCCCTCCGCTTCTCAATGCATCTCAGTATCCTGCCGAAAAAGTCCCCCGGAGGATAATGTCCCCCCTGTACTGTGTAGACGAGGGCGGCATTGAAGGACCCGGCCTTGGGGCAGCAAAGGAAGTAAATCCGGGCCTGTCAATAGGTCTATTAATCTGAGATAGGGCAGATGGATCTATTGATTGGAGGTTAATGCTGTTCAGGAAGGATGAAATATCTTCTAGTTTAGGGAGTGGAGTGAGTGAGTCGTCCTTTAAATTATAGGGAGAGGCGTAATAGTCACAGAAAGTTTGTGCTATGTCGTGTGGGTTTATAGTTACTTTTCATGTGCTATGTTGTGTTATTTTTTCTATTCTCATTTTGGCTTGTCTCTGTTTAAGTTGTGCAGCCAGTCTCTTCCCTACTTTGTTTTTCTGAGAGTAAGATGTTAGCTGTAATCTTTTAAAACATTTCTACCGGTCAGCTATGAGAATAGATTTAACTAGCTCCTCTCTGATAGTTCTAAGTTTAGATTTTTGCAAACCTTCTAAGTGTGCAATTTCTGTTAGCAGTGAGGATATGCTTTGGTTTTTCTTCCTTTTCTCCCTGGCAGCGAGTTGGATCAATTCCCCTCTTATAAAAACGTTGTGAGTACACCAAAAATTAAAGACACCGCTAGAGCCATTAGTATTAAAACAGAAAAACGTCCCTAAGTGTGTCTTTAAGTACTTTGCATATACAAGATTAGACAAAATAAACGTATTGTTCCTCCATAAGGATGTATGAGTTCCAGATCGGCCGTCAATATCCAGTCAAATTGGCAAGTGGTCCAATGGATGTTGGCCAAGGTTACCTTTTATAAAAACGACTTATCTGTGTGTGTTAGAGAAGAAGGAGTAGACCCACTCCGAAGTATGCAGGCACCTCCAGGGGTCATTTAGATCTTCCTGAAAGAAAAAAGAGTTAAGGCCTGTCTTTTTTTTGTTCTGGGCTGTGGAGTCCATTGCAGGGTCCATAGGTGCATTGAAATCCCCACACCACAGATAGCCTATTTGGATTTTGGAAGTTTTCCTCAACAATAGTCACTGGTGGACATTAGGAGAATATAAAGACAGAAAGGTGTAAGTTGTAAGTTGTATTGTTAATCTCAGCAACCAAAATGATGAATCTTCCTTCAGGATTAATTAATGAGTCCAGTAGGTTAAATGAGACTGTATCCTTGATTGCTACCAATACTCCACTTTTATTCTTCTGGTGGTTGGAGTGGAATACATGAGGACATTGTTTGTGTGTGCAACGTGCGGGGGGGTTGAAGACAGAAAAGTGTGTCAGAAAAGATGTCACTGCATTAGTTAAGTGCCTTCTTCCAGAGAGCCCTGCGTTTGTAAAGGCTATTGAGCCTTTTGGCTTTTATCAATATCAATTTAAGTACCATAACAAGACAGAAGAGTATAGTGATATTCTGATAGGACCTTAATCACATTAGCTTGGATGAGTGGAAGCATATTTTTGAACCGGTTATGGATATTCCATAGTAATAGAATGAACAAGCTCATAAAACAGAAGGTTAACCCAAACAAAAGAAAGTGGCGAGTTGGAATCCAACTCGAGAATACAGGTGTGTCCTGTACACAACATGAGGGAGAAAAAAACAGCCAGACAGGATTCTATGTTGAAGCCAGGAGGGCTGCATTGTGACTTAAAAGAGATTCTGAGGCTGCAGATTGTAGACAGAAGAGTAAGTAGAGTAAGCAAGGTTGCCTTCAGGGTAACAGATCGTAAGAGACTAAGGGTGTCATGTGTTAGGACTTGTACGCCACGGTGCAGATCAGCGTTGTTGGGAAGAACTATCAGATTTGTCCTCCGGGAAAAGGTCCCAACTCCTCAGTAGGTCAAGGCCCTCGTCCAGATTAGGAACAATGTGTGACTTGTTGTTCCTTTTGATGGATAATTTGGTGGGGAATTTCCATTTGTATGAATTATTATTATTTCAGAGTATTTTAGTGACAGCAATTACATTTTTAAGAGCTTGGATTGTCGCTTGAGAGAGGACGGTATATAGGGTGATCCCTACATAAGGCTCAGGGAGGGAGTTTCTTCTGCAGGCAAATTGGATGAGTTGATCTTTTACATGGTAGTAATAAATCCTCGCTATGACATCCCTGGGACTCATTCTGGTACAAATGACTGTTTAGGGAGCCTTTGAGCTCTGTGAATAACCAGTTCCTGGGGCTAACAGAGAGGAGTAGTTCAGCTATAATTTTTTGTATAAAGAGGCGAAGGTCTGTGGCAGGGACGGACTCTGCTATTCCTTGGAATCTGACATTGTCTTGGTGGGAATGGTCTTCTAAGGCCACCATTTTAATTTTGGTATGTCGGATGTCTTCCACAGAATCATCATGAGCATCAGCCGCTTCACTGTGCGCCCAAACATAGTCTCCCATTCTATTTTCAATATGATCCATCCTGTCCCCCAGGGCTTCTATTTCCACCCTGGTTTGTTTCATGAATGAGGCAATATCCGGTTGCAGAACCCCCCCCCTCAAAGAAATCAGCATGTCTTTAAGAATTGTGTCTAAAATAGGTTGCAGTGCTGCGAGAAATGTTTTAAGTTGTTCGTCAAAACCTGAAGGGTCAGATATAGAGTCTGTGTCAGATTGTGTGGCACTGACATTTTCCTTGCCAGCGTCCGGTCTTCTTTTCTGCTTCACTGGGCTATTTGAGGTGGATGTACACAGCTCTCCTTCTGCCTCAGGTGAGTATGCAACTGTGCTCTGTGTTACTCATGTCCCTGCAGCAGCCTCTGCTATGCCTCTTTGTGTCCTGCCTGTCATGCCGGCGCCATCTTGGAATTTCTGGGCCACCACCAGAGATAAGAAATCGATCAGTTTGCAAGGCCCATCTCTGTTTTTCCTCTTCACCATTAGCTTTCAGCGGCTTTCCAGGTGTCAGGCTAGCTGTGGGGATGATAAAAAGCAGTCCCCCGTCATTTAGAGACGCTGTATGGATCCCACTGTGCCGAAGCTCGGCTTCTATGCAGCCATATCATCCGGCTGCAGGCAACCTGGGGCCCGCTAGCTGTTGTGGAACTACATTTCCCATGAGGCATTACAAGGCTGGCAGTTACAATTACTTCCAGAGGCATGATGGGACTTGTAGTTCTGCAATAGCTGGAGGGCCCCAGGTTGCCTACCCCTGCCCTAGACTATAGTTGGGAGAAAGATCACAAGAGGTACCTATGCTTTTAAGAGGATTTCCCCCATTTCTCGCTTGTCCCTTGCCTCCTTTTTTGGTGAAGAAACGTGATATATATAGATGTAAGGATATGCATCCAGGAGATACACCCTGTATTTTATATTTATTATAGGTTTGCAATTATATATATATATATATATATATATATATATATATATATATATATATATATATATATATATATATATATTGTTGCACATGTGAAATTTTCTTGGGTTATTATGGTTGTTTTTTTTTTTCTTTATTGTTGATTCAGACATATTATCTGGATTTTTGATTGTCTTGTTGTTATGTCCTTTTTTATTGAAAAAAAATAATTGAAACATGCTGGAATAGCAACTACATAAATAACAACTACAGTAAAACCTTGGTTTGAGAGTAACTTGGTTTGAGAGCGTTTTGCAAGACAAGCAAAATGTTTTAATACATTTTGCCTTGATATACAAGCGATGTCTTGATATAAGAGTAGTGTTATGTCACAACTGAGTATAAAAAAGAAGAGAGGAGCCTCTAATGCCGCGTACACACGATCGGTCAAACCGATGAGAACGGTCTGATGGACCGTTTTCATCGGTTAACCGATGAAGCTGACTGATGGTCAGTCATGCCTACACACACCATCAGTTAAAAAAACGATTGTGTCAGAACACGGTGACGTAAAACACAACGGCGTGCTGAAAAAAACGAAGTTCAATGCTTCCAAGCATGCGTCGACTTGATTCTGAGCATGCCTGGATTTTTAACCGATGGACGTGCCTACAAACGTTTTTTTTCTATCGGTTAGGTATCCATCGGTTAAACAAGATTGCTTTTTTTTAACCTATGGATAAATAACCAATGGGGCCCACACGCGATCGGTTTGGTCCGATGAAAACGGTCCATCAGACCGTTCTCATCGGTTTGACCGATCGTGTGTACGCGGCATAAGTGTAGCAATATGGTTACATTTAAGGAAGGTACAACATTTAGCAACTTATTGCTACACTTGGAGGTGCCCGCCTTCTCTTTTATACCCTGTAAAAAAAATGCTTTGGTATACAAGTGCTTTGGTTTACAAGCATGTTTCTGGAACGAATTATGCTTGCAAACCAAGGTTTTACTGTACATAAATGTGGAAGCCTAGCATCCCAACTTAACAGTATTCCAATTAACAGATCTGAAAAGAAAGTTGCTGTGAAGATTCTTAAAAATGAAAACAACGACCCTTCCAGCCAGGAGGAGCTGCTGACTGAAGCAAGGGTGATGCAACAGTTGGATAACCCATACATTGTCAGAATGATCGGGGTTTGTGAGGCGGAGTCTTGGATGCTGGTTATGGAACTTGCAGAACTAGGACCATTAAATAAGTTTCTAATTAAGAACAGGTACTGAAGTTTTTTTCTGTAATAGCATTCTTTTAACATAAAGATAGTATACAAATATATTTTCTAAGAGTGTGTTTTATATTTCTAATTAATTAGTTGTACTGTCAATATGAAATTTTGTATGGCAATTGCATTCATGTATGTTTCCAGTATCATATATTTCAATCAATAATACATTTATAGGGAGGCTATCAATCAGCATATTTCCTTTCATTAAATTTAGTATAAGGTACTAAAAAAGTATATCTTAACCCAATAACACAAGAACAGGGGATGGGGGGCTAGGTGGAGTTCCTGCTCCTATTCTCATGACAAAAAAATGATCAAAGATTTATAGATGATAGATAGATAGATAGATAGATAGATAGATAGATAGATAGATAGATAGATAGATAGATAGATAGATAGATAGGTAGATAGATACTATGGGCCAGATTCTCGTAGAATCCGCGGCGGCGTAGCATAAGCCATTTACACTACGCCGCCGAAAATTACTGGAGCAAGTGCCGTATTCTCCAAGCACTTGCTCCGTAATTTGCGGCGGCGTAGTGTAAATGGCCCGGCGTAAGGCCGCGTAATTCAAAGGGGGCGGCTTGTATTTAAATTAAGCGCGCCCCCGCGCCGATAGAACTGCGCATGCGCCGGGCGGAAAAATAGCCCAGTGCACATGGTCCAGCTCACGACGAAAAACATCAATGACGCCGACGTGAGCGTCATTGACGTAAAGTCGTATTCGCGGACGACTTAGGAAAATTACGTAAACGGACGCCATACTTAACATGGCATACGACGGACCTTCGTAAACTTACCCCTCATATAGCAGGAACAAGTTTACGCTTACGGCGTCGTCCGTGCGTACGTTCCGGAATCTCGCGTAAATAGCTAATTTGCATAGACGACAGGGAAGACGATGAGGCGACACCTAGCGGCGGGAAAAAAAATTGCATTTAAGATCTGACAGCGTAAGAGCCTTACGCCTGTCAGATCTAAGGGATATCTATGCGTAACTGATTCTAAGAATCAGTCGCATAGATACGACGGCCCAGATTAGGACTTACGACGGCGCAAATGGCGTTGCGCCGTCGTAAGCCCTTTGAGAATCTGGGCCTATATATGGTATGGTTCTATAAATGGTATTCTATAACATCAATTTTATTATCAAGTTGAAGACGCATTATCTGAAATTGCACGGTGTATACTTTTATTATAAAATAAATTCTATCCTCTGAAAAAAAGCCTTGTTATAAATAAAATTATTTGTTATGATTTTGTTATACAGTACGCACATGGAAAAACTTCTGTCTCTACTAACTATAAATGTAGTACAAAATGTCTTTACTAGAAAACATGACTGACCGATATATACTGATGTATAATTGAGGTTTTAATCCTATTTGTCAGGGATGTCTCCGAGAAGAACGTAACAGAACTTGTTCATCAAGTTTGCATGGGAATGAAGTATCTGGAAGAAAAAAATTTTGTCCACAGAGATTTGGCGGCCAGAAATGTGCTTTTGGTGACTCAGCATTATGCCAAAATCAGTGATTTTGGGCTTTCCAAAGCAATTCAGTCTGATGAAAACTATTATAAAGTAAGTGTTCTCCATGTTTGGACATCATCATATTAACAAATGAACACAAACCACCTCCCACCTGACTATATTGTTATTATCCCAGATGGACATCATATGACGTCCTTCCACTCACGCATCTTGAAGGGCCATGCAGCGGTGGAATCTGTGACCCTCTGTGTACACCAGAGACAGCAGGACACAGATTGCTGTACTGGGCCACTGTGCATGGCCCTGGTATGATGTGATCACATGTCAGTTGTAAACAATGGCTTTCATTCATAGCTATTGTGTACTATTGTGAGGATCTCTGTAATTGGTCACAGTGATCACATGGTACAGGGCCAATTACAGCGGACCTGTACCAGGTGATAACTGTAACCAGTCACAGCTATTACAATTGTACACAATGGCACATGAATGGATACAGTGTAAGAATGATAGCTTATACAGTGCTTATACAGTGATCATCATAGTGTAAAAAAACATTCTGACCTAGTGTAGTACGGTGTCACTATTGTACTGTTCTGGTGACGGTATGTAAAAAACTATAAAAAAAAATGATATATATTGTATACATAATGTCATCACTTAGTGTCCCTGATCACCACCTCACCAATCATATGGTGACGCTGTTATGCTCTGTTGACAGTATGTATGGCTTTTGGGTCACGCATTTTTTTTTTTTTTACTGTTCATTCTAATGTGTTTATTTTTTTGGTGAGTAAACTGGATTATTAAATGTTAGGGCCAAATCTACTGTTAGCAAAGTCAAACCATTTATAGTCCTGATTCACTGAACTGCAAAATCCAAAATCCAATTTGAATGTGCAAATTGCTCTTCCCATATTGTTTGTGCATAAAAGCAAAATAGTCACAAAACAGATGTCAGTAACCAGAATATTTGCTGGTGGCACTGAGCCCTCAGACTTAAAGTGGACCTTCAGTCATTTTTTCATCTTTCCATCTATTACATTTTCTGCCCTTGTTTTAACTTTGGATAGTAAAATATTTTTTGTGCCAGTAAATACCTTATACAGCCAACTTCTTGTTTCTTGTCTGGTAAAGGGCCTAGGCTTATGACATCATGCACAGCTCTTTCTCTCTTGCAAGGAAGGGAGGGGGTGAGTCATAAGGGGGCCAATGAGAGCTACAGAGCTGGAAGTGTGCCTCTGCGTGTCTGTGTAAATCTAGGAAGTGAACAGTCAGCAGCTTCAAGGGGTTGTAAAGGTAAACATTTTTTTCCCTAAATAGCTTCCTTTACCTTAGTGCAGTCCTCCTTCACTTACCTCAGTTTTCGATTTTGCTTTTAAATGTCCTTATTTCTTCTAAAAAATCCTCACTTCCTGTTCTTCTGTCTGTAACTCCACACAGTAATGCGAGGCTTTCTTCCTGGTGTGGAGAAAGACTCTTGAGGAGGGAGGAGGCGAGCAGGAGTGTCAGGACGCCCACAAACACACAGCTCCTTTCTCTATCTGCAAAGTAGAGAGCGTCCTGACCCTCCTGCTCGCCCCCTCCCCCCTCAAGAGGCTTTCTCCACACCAGGGAGAAAGCCTCGCATTACGGTGTGTAGTTAGACAGAAGAACAGGAAGTGAGGATTTCTCAGAAGAAAATAAGGACATTTAAAAGCAAAATCGAAGATTGAGGTAAGTGAAGGAAGACTGCACTAAGGTAAAGGAAGCTATTTAGGGATTTTTGTTTTACCTTTACAACCCCTTCCAGCTGCCTACAGTTAAAATGGATGCAGTCAGACTTAGTGGAGACAGATTTCTGCAGCATATTTGACAAGTACAGAATCACAGTATATATAAAATAATATGCAAAGTGGTTGGAGGGAAGCTTCAGAATGGCAAAGATGTTTTTTTTACAAAGTACCGGTATGTGAGCAGACTGCAGTTCCTCTTTAAATAGTGTACTTCCAGTGTTCACCAGCAGATGTTTTCCAGCAGCCAGCTGGTCCCAGTGATTAGTTACTACTTGATGCTGGCTTATGTTGGGAAGCTGCTTAAAGGATAAGTTCACTTTAAAAAATAAATTAAAAAAATGCAATAATAAAGAACTACAAGTCGACAGCCAATAAGGTTGTCAGGGCTTGTTGTTCATTCATGGCCAGCCTTAGTAAATCACCCCACAGTCCTTGTATATTTTGGATTGGTTACTTTTTGAGCTTGCTACTTTTTCTGGCTCGTCATCCTGACCTGCCTTGTTTCCTGTATTCCTACCAGACCATGCTCTATCAGATTCTCCTGATTGCCTCTATTTGTGTAGTTAGTAGTGTTGAGCAGAATATGCCATATTCGATTTCGCGATATATCTCGAATATATATTCGAATATTCGAGATATATTCGCTAAATTCGAATATTCGTGATATTTTATCGAAATTAAATGATTGCGATTTTTCGCTATTGCGAATGCGAAAATAATTGCGATTTTTTGATAACTGCGGTAGGAGCACTCTGATTGGCTCAGAATATTCGTGATATTTTATCGAAATATCGCAACATGCGAATGCGATATTTATTGCGCAATTTCGAGAAATGCTGGAGGAGCGCTCTGATTGGCTCAGAATATTCGTGATATTTTATCGAAATATCGCAACATGCGAATGCGATATTTACTGCGCAATTTCGACAAATGCTGTAGGAGCACTCTGATTGGCTCAGAATATTCGTGATATTTTACAATACAAAATAATTGCGAATATTCGGCAAATGCGGAAGGAGCACTCTGATTGGCTCAGAATATTCTTGATATTTTACAATACAAAATAATTGCGAATATTCGGCAAATGCGGAAGGAGCACTCTGATTGGCTCAGAATATTCTTGATATTTTACAATACAAAATAATTGCGAATATTCGGCAAATGCAGAAGGAGCACTCTGATTGGCTCAGAATATTCGTGATATTTTACAATAGAAAATAAAAAGTGTTTTGCATTGGTGGTGATTCTTTACTCTATCCATCTGTCACAGCCGTTTGTCAATCAAACACCTTGAAGATTGAACACGTTCATGCTGCATGCTTTGGACTTTTTTTCACTTCACATATCAAAGACATTTTTATGAAAGATTATTTTTCTATTATTGGGACTATATTTCCTTATATATTTGTTTTACTGTGTATTTCACAAGTTATTTGCGCTTGCTTATTTTATAATTTGCCCACATGTCTTGTCACTAGACATATTTTTTATTCTTGTAGAGCGACTCCATTTTCTGTCTTGTATTAATTTATGTTGTATAACATTTTTGAGTTGCTGCTGTATTCTCCCCTTTTTTTAAGGTATGCGCAATTTTTTCCTTCTTACAAAAAAAAATAATATCAAACATACAAATATTCATAACAGAAACATACACAAAGCCCCCCCTTTTGCATCAGAGACAATCAGAGTTCTCCTACCACAGTTATCGAAAATTCGCAATCATTTTCGCATTCGCAATAGCGAAAAATCGCAATTTTTTTTTTTTCAATTTGGCAACATAAAAGGATCGCCTCAGCTTAGCTACTCGGCCCAGGGTCTCTAATCATACCAGCAATGCTTTTAGACGTCGATAGGATGTGATCTGTATTAAAAATCAAATTGAAAAAATGCGAATATTCGGAATTGCGAATATTCACCGTGAAATTCGAAATATAGCGCGATTTCTCGAATATGCTATATTCGAGTCGAATATTCGCAATGCGAATATTCGTGAGCAACACTAGTAGTTAGTTAAGTAGTTAGCTAGTTTTTTACTTTTCATGCATGCTCACTGGGTTGTGTATAGGGTGCTGTATTTATGTTTTGTGTCACGTATTTTCTTGTGTTTATAATAAACTGCACTTCTTCACTTAGGCTTTCATCTGGTTTCCGCTGTGTGGTTTTTACATATCTGGTCTTACTAGCACTGCAAGATACCAGCATGTGGTATCCTGGCAATAGATGACCATAATAACATTTTAAAGACGTTTTAAACTGGTAAAAGTTTTTAGGTTCAGTAAATTTTGCTCACCAAACAGATATTTCACATATGTCCATGCTGCAAACTTCACCTTATGTAGCTTTAAATACATCAAATACTACAAAATATTATTGTATTAAGTTGCACATATATTTAGGAGAGTTTTTAATGACAAATTGTAAAATTACCAATGATCCAGCATAAACACTTCCATTAACATCACTATTAGGATCAATTGTCCTTGTCAGAACATTAATATCACATTCTTTAAAGTGTTTGTTACCCCAACATTTAATATTCGTGACATGTGCCTGCTGTACCATGTGCTTGTATGAGAAAGTAACCTGCTCTCTTTCTATTGCTTCCTGTGTGGGAAATCCCTGTCCCTGATGAACCTGCCAGTCACTCTGCTTTTCTATTAAAAATTGACCACACTAGGCATGAGACAACAATGTGTTCAGTTCTCTAGCCGTGCTGGGAACACAGCCTACTCTGCTGCAATGATCAGACTTGTCTTGGCACACCTTCCCTGCACAGCCTTTCACTGGGAAGCTCAGTATGCTGCTGCTTCTCCTCCTCCAGCTCTTATGCAGCTGAGAACAGAGGGAATGTGATTATTTAGAAAAAAGGGTTTTATCATTTTTTTAAGTCTAATCTACACAAATGTTTTTTGTCTTTCATTTATATTTTAAACTGAATGGGTTGTTTTACTTGTTATACAAGGAGATCATTTACAATCATTTTAGGTAATTAAACTAAGTTGTCTCAACTTTACACTTTAAAGGCATAATACCTAGTTAAAATGTTTAGGTATTAGTGTAGTTATATACCCTGTTCTGTTTGTTTGCCTTATCTTGTAATGATGGGCTCACATGTTGTGGCTGCAGTTTGTAATGTCATGGATGATCAATTCTGATGATCTGCTGATCGATTCTAGACATGTGCAGAATGGAAAAGTTTGTTTAGTTTCAAATAGATTTGTTATGTTTCTAATTTTGTTTCATTGATTCATTTAGTTTAGTTTCGAATTTGGATCAGTCGAAAAATTGTTGACCAATTCAAATTCTGTGTGAATAGCTGAGAGCTGAAATGTAAACAAAAGAATGCTGGCAGTAGAATAGTCAGAAAAAAACAGTGTGGGGTCCCCCCCAAAATCCATGCCAGACCCTTATCCGAGCATTCAGCCCAGAAGGTCAGGAAAGGGGGGGGGCGAGCAAACGCCCCATCCTGAACCATACCAGTCCATATGCCCTCAACATAGGGGGGTGCTTTGGGGCTTCCGACCACCCCAAAGCACCTTGTCTCCATGTTGATGGGAAGAAGGGCCTCTTCCACACAACCCTGGTGGTGGTTGTGGGGGTCTGCGGGTGAGGGGCTTATCGGAATCTGCAAGTCCCCTTTAACAAGGGGCCAGTCCACCCCCACCCCCATGTGAATGAGTATGGGGTTCATAGTACCCCTAGCCATTCACAAGTTTTTGACAATTGCCCCAGTCGGTAATGTCACAAGGTGGGGTGATTATTCGCTGATGACTCTGCGGATGACTCCACCCCTTACCTATTTAATAAAGGTGGCGTACGATTAATTCTATACTCACTCACATGGGGGGGTCTGGGATCTGGGGGCACCCTTGTTAAAAGATGCTTCCAGATTCCGATAAGCACCCCCTGCCCACAGACCCCCACAACCACCGCTCAGGATTGTGAGGGAGGAAGAGGCCTTTGTCCCCATACAACCGACTGAGCAACCAGCTTTCTGAGAATAGCCTTCTTGATCCCCTTCAGTCTGGATTCCGTCCTCAACACAGAAACTGCTCTCCTAAAACTAACAAACGTTCTACTAATTGCCAAAACCAATGGACGCTATTCTGTACTCTTGGAACTTTCTGCTGGCTTTGATATGGTTGACCACCCCTCCTCCTACAAAAACTCCATGCCATTGGTCTCTGTGACTGTACTCTTCGCTGGTTCTCTTCCTACTTATCCAACCACACCTTTAGCATTACTTACAACTCTACTGCCTCTTCGTCTCTTCTTTTCTCTGTTGGGGTCCCCCAAAGTTCTGTTCTTGGGCCTCTCCTAGTTTCAATCTACATCTCCTCCCTGGGTCAGCAGACAGCCTCCCATGGCTTCAAAAAACCATCCCTACGCTGACAACACCCAAAACTCCTGCTCTCTAGCTCCCTCTTCACCTCCTCCTTTGCTCGCCTCCAGGATTTTTCTGAAGCCTCTTCAACCTGTCCGATTATCTCCCACTCTATTAGCTTTTAGACGATCCCTCTTCAGAGAAGCCTATCCTACCCACACCTAGCAACTGCATTTTCATTTTCTCCTTCAGTTCATCCCCCACAGTTATTACCCTTTGTTTCACTTGACCCTCCCTTCTAGATTGTAAGCTCTAATGAGCAGGGCCCTCTCCATTCCTCCTGTATTGTAACTGTACTGTATGCCCTCATGTTTTAAAGCACTTTGCAAACTGTTAGTGCTATATAAATACTGTATAATAATAACATTCAACATGGGGACAAGGTCCTTTGCCCCCCACCCCAAAGCACTCCTCCATGTTGAGGGCATGTGGCCTGGTATGGTTCAGGAGGGGGAGGCTTGCTTATCCCCCCCTTACCTGACCTACCGGGCTGTATGCTCAGATAAGGGTCTGGCATGGATTCTGGGGGGGACCCCACGCCGTTTTGTTTTTTATTTTGGCATGGGGTTTCTCTTAGAATCCATACCAGACCCAAAGGGCTTGGTATGGATTTGGGGGGACCCCACGCTGTCTTTTTTCCTGACTTTTCTATTTCCATTTAAATTTACATTTACATTTTAAAAAAATTTAAATTTTAAATTTACATTTTAGCTTTCAGTGGGGAAGCCTGCTGGCAGTTGATGAGTCATCGGTTGTTAAAGTCGCTGTAACCAGCTGCTCTTCCCAGTCCCTAACAACCAGCTATTCTTCACACAGAGTTCGAATCAATAATTTTTAAACTAATCCAAACTTGAATCCTTCCAAAAATGTGGAATTCGCTAGAAGACCAATAAACAAAATTCATTACTATTTCATTTAGAGATTCGGATACATATGAATCTCCAATTAAAGCGGAGGTTCACCCTCAAAATTAACTTTTTAGCTAACCTATCTCCAGCCTTAATAAAGGCTTGTAGCGTTGTCATTTTTTTTTAAATGTGTACACTTACCTGTCTTCAGCCTCACTTTTGGGTCTTCTTCCTTGCGGGGAGTGGGCGTGTTGCTCCTTTTCCTCGACGGGGAGCTCTGCGCAATGTCTCCTGGGAGTGAGTGTTGATCCTCCCAGGAGACGATTGACGTGCGGGTAAAGCGCGTCATCGGCTTCCGAAAATATCCGAAAATATCCGACGGGGACTCGGCTCTTTATGGCGCTATACGGAGCCTGCGCCTGCCGTGTAGAGCTGACTGCGCAGGCGCCGTAAAGTGTCGAGTCCCCCTCAGATATTTTCGGAAGGCGATGACGCGCTTTACCCGCATGTCAATCATCTATGCCTCGTCTTAGGAATGCCTACTCCCCGGGGGAGCGAGAACCGGAAGCCCGGTGAAAACAACCTTGAGACCGTAAGTACCATGGATAAAAAAAAAAATCCAGCATACTGTAGATGTCAGCAGTATGCTGAATGTAACGGTCTATTGATGTTTTAGAGTGAACCCCCGCTTTAACTAAATATTTGGCCGAATTTGTATTCGGACATAAACGAATTACAAATATCTAATCGATTCCCATATATTCATTTATGTGTTTATCTAGACCAGTAAGGGCAAACCTTGGCACCCCAGATGTTTTGGAACTACACTTCCCATGATGCTCATGCTATATCCCAGTATAGTTGAGCATCATGGGTAATGTAGTTCCAAAACATTTGGGGTACCAAGGTTCGCCATCACTGATCTAGACTGTCCCTATTCACTAAAGGGACAGGCAATTCTTGATCTGGGTCACAACGCGTCCAGTCAATGCCACATAATTTCTCTATGTTGCCTCACAAATGTGGGAGTGCTAAAGTGATGAAACATATCTCTTCCTTTCATTACTGTTCCTGCTTGTGGGTGTGTCAGATCTAAATACTGTTTAGTTCTCACCTGTAGAACAATAGACTTCAAGACTCAGCAGGGGCGGCCCGTGTATTAGGGGCACATGGGCACTGCACCCTCTATCCTCGCCATTCCCCTCTATGAATAATGGATAGATTTATGCATAACATGAATATAGGCATGGCCGACGCTGCCACCCCCTATTCAGGCGTACTGCCTCTTTTCAGATGCTGGGTGCCTGAATTACAGTGGCAGGGGTATATTTTTGAAGCACCTGATTAGAGCCATAGGCTCCAATAGGCTTCAAAATAGGGTGGACTCGGAGCGCAGAGCATTGTGCTCGGAGTCTACCCAGATGTGTTAGAAAAGCAAATGAATATTTGCTTTCCTAACACTGAATCGTCTCTCTGCCAATCAGGAAGCGTGAGTCTGTTACCCGTTTCCCGATTGGCTGAAAAGTTAGGAGATCCTATTGGACACCTAGGAGGAGGGGAGGAGACACACGCTGGAAGCCGCCATGATCTCAGAAGGGAAGACACTGCAAGATGCCTGCTGCAGCCTGCCCGGTGATCCCTGATGTGCCCACCGAATGGGTAAGTGCCTGTGGACCGGCAAACAGCAATTGGTCTGACCCAATCGGACTCTCCATTCACCTCCACGGAGCAGCAGATGTAAACGGACTTGTGTTCATTTACACCCGCCTACCTCCAATTCAATCTGTGAAAAAAAAAATACAGAAGGGGCTCCGTCCCTTTCTGTCTGAGCATATGGGAGGTCCCATCGAGTAGAGTGAGTTGTGTCTGTGTCTGCTCTGAATATGCAGAGTGGACATGGATCTGTCATCTACCTGTTCCGCTCATTGTGGCCCACGACCGGTTACCAAGTCACTTAAGTGGCCCTCGCTCTTCAAAAGGTTGGGCACCCCTGCTCTAGGCTGTACATACAAAAGAGCAAATGGCACATATAAAACTACATGATCAATGCACATCTTATGCAGATGACAAACACAAGGTGCAGATACGAAGGTTTATAATTCCTTTAATTGATGAATAAGCCACAAAAAGGTACATGTGCACTCAGCTCCTGCTAATTTATACACAATTATTTTCTTCACTTACATTTTGCGTATGCAAAGAAATTATGTATGATGCTGTTGGCATGATTAACATTAGGGAATCATAATTTCACTGAAAAAAAAAGTATGGAAAAGCAGACTAAAATAGGATAGATGTTAGCTGAGACTCGAATGAAGTACTGTATATTGTGTCCTGCAATATTAAGTAATAGCTGCATCTATCTACTAAATTAACATATTGGTTTTGAGAGCTCCCTAATGTGGTTAAATGACAAACCATTGTGTTACCTATTGGTTTAACCATTGTACCCATAATAAATGGTCAGCTGTCTTGTCTTTTCAGGCAAAAAATTGTGGAAAATGGCCCATCAAGTGGTATGCACCAGAATGTATATACTTCTTAAAATTTTCAAGCAAAAGTGATGTATGGAGTTTTGGAGTACTTATGTGGGAGGCATATTCCTATGGTCAAAAGCCATATAAAGTAAGTCATGAAGATTATTTTTTTTGTAACTTGGTATAAAAAAAACTTTGACATATAACTTAACATTATATTAGCACAGCGGGGTAATCCACAAAGATCCGGCGTAACGTAAATTTTACCATTTAAGTTACACTGCCTTAAAATTTCTACCTAAGTGCCCGATCCACAAAGCACTTACCTAGAAATTTTGGGCTGTGTAACTTAAATTCCGCCGGCGCAAGGCGTTCCTCTTTTCATGGGGGCGATTCCCATTTAAATTAGGCGCGCTCCCGCGCCGGCCGTACTGCACATGCTCGTGACGTCATTTTCCCGACGTGCATAGCGCGAAATTACGTTACGCCAAGCTTTGTGGATTGCGAAGGGTCAATAAAGTTACGTCGGGAAAAAAAAAAGATACGGCGGAAAAAAAAATTACAAAACAAAAAAAACATTGCGTCGCTGGACAGAAGGGTCTGTTTTTACAAGGTGTAAACAGTTTACACTTTGTAAAAGCAGCCCTAATTTTGCGTTTGCAAACTAAAACTTACGGAGAAAAAACGAAGAGTAAAAGCTTCGTGGATCTCCGTAAGTGCTAATTTGCATACCCGAGGCGGCATTTCGACACAAAATGCCCCCAGCGGCAGATGCGGTACTGCATCCTAAGATCCGGCAGTGTAAGTCCCTTACACATGTCGGATCTTCTGCCTAACTATGGAAAACTGATTCTGTGGATCAGTTCCATAGTTAGAAACAGGGATACGACGGCGTAACAGCAGTTACGCCGGTGATCTGCCGTGCTTGTTCCAGGTATCATGTAAGTTCCAGCGCATGCGCGAACTGATGCGCTGAGATGGTTCCAGCTATCGGGAAAGTTCCTTCAAGCACTGCGCAGGTGCAAACTTGCTGACGGAAATCCCTGAACGGCGGCCGGCATCCAGGGCGACGTGGATTTAGAGGAAAGTGGCCAGTCGGCCACACGTCCTCGCTGCGCTCGGACGGCTCGCTTCGCTCGCTCGGCCTCCTGGCTCTTTTTTTAACATCCTCCAATCCACGGGGATGTTAAAGAATGAGCCTGGATGCCGGGCGAGGTTCGGAGATTTCCGTCGGGAAGTTTGCGCCTGCGCAGTCAGTGAAGGAACTTCCCCCATAGGGGAACATTGAGGACAAGTCACCGGCGTATCCCTTTTGAGGATCTGGCCCAGCAAGTCCAGCTGAAAACAAGCAAAAACAAAATAATTTCCTTAAAACAACCCTGTCGCTATAATCAAGAAATTTAATTAAAGCCTCGTACACACGGTTTGATTTTCGAAAAGGGATTGTCTGATATTCTCAAATATCACTTTTAGGTGGATCTACCTAAAAAAAATCCCCTTTAAGAGCATTGGGCGGAAGTGACATTTGACGTCTCTTCTGTCATCCATTGTTATGGAGCCGAGTGGGGGCCATCTCTCCCTCACTCGGCATCCAGTCTCACCGGAGGACCCGTTTGTCTCCATCACTACCAACGGCTCCAGTAAGAGGTGGAGGCGACCAGAAGCACGGCAGGAGGGGGGCACCATTCCAGCCACCAACAAAAGTGATCAGTCACACGTTGTTTAAGAGGATACCTAGTTATGGTAGCTATCTGCTGTCATAACAATGGTATTGCACATCAAAGTACCGACGTATAACGATGGCGACTGGGCATTAAGTGGGTAAAACGTCACTTATGGAGATTTTTGGGCACCATACAGTAGTTTTTGGCGATATTGTAGGCGCACAAAATATTAAGACTTGCAATGTTTGGTATCTATTTACTTGATGTGACCTCATCTTTTATATTTGAACCAAAAATTAGTATTATATTCTGTGTTTTTGCTCTAAAATTATTTTTATTATATTCTTTCCTGCAAATGTGTTTAATAAACAGTTGTGCAAATATCATGTGACATCAAAATGTGCAACTATCACCTTTTTTTTCTACAGGGCCTCTGCTTTCAGAAAATATGTATAGCCAGATTCACGTACGGCGGCTTAAAGTTATGCGGGCGTAGCGTATGTAATTTACGTTACACCGCCGCAAGTTAGAGAGGCAAGTGCTGTATTCACAAAGCACTTGCGTCCTAAGTTACGGGGGCGCAGCGTAAATGTGCCGGCGTAAGCGCGCCTAATTAAAATTTTGAAGAGGTGGGCATGTTTTATGTAAATAAAGCATGACCCCACGTAAATGACATTTTAAACGAACGGCGCATGCGCCGTCCGTGGACGCATCCCAGTGCGCATGCTCCAAGTTACGCGGCAAAGACTTATTGGTTTCGACGTGAACGTAAATTACGCCCAGCCCCATTCACGGACGACTTACGCAAACGACGTAAAAATTGAAAAATTTGATGCGGTTCCGACGTCCATACTTAACATTGGCTGCACCATATTTTTGGTCGTTTATCTTTACGCCTGAAAACGCCTTACGTAAACGGCGTATCTTTACTGCGACGGCCGTGCGTACGTTCGTGAATAGGCGTATCTCGCTGATTTACATATTCCAAGCGTAAATCAGCGTACACGCCCCTAGCGGCCAGCGTAAATAGACAGCTAAGATATGACGGTGTAGGATGACTTACGCCGCTCGTATCTTAGCAACATTTAAGCGTATCTCAGTTTGAGAATACACTTAAATATACAACGGCGCAGATTTGGAGTTACGACGCATATCTACTGATACGTCGTTATATCTCTACCTGAATCTGGCTAATACTGTTCTGGCAGTTTAAGTAATTTTATTACCAACAGCTAAGATTTTTATGTATGCAAAAAATAAAAGAAATGTTCTGGAGCCGAACTGGTTACAGAGTATGTAAACCCTAATAATGAACTTCCCCTATTTCGCTGCGCTCGGACGGCTCGCTTCGCTCGCTCGGCCTCCTGGCTCTTTTTTTAACATCCTCCAATCCACGGGGATGTTAAAGAATGAGCCTGGATGCCGGGCGAGGTTCGGAGATTTCCGTCGGGAAGTTTGCGCCTGCGCAGTCAGTGAAGGAACTTCCCCCATAGGGGAACATTGAGGACAAGTCACCGGCGTATCCCTTTTGAGGATCTGGCCCAGCAAGTCCAGCTGAAAACAAGCAAAAACAAAATAATTTCCTTAAAACAACCCTGTCGCTATAATCAAGAAATTTAATTAAAGCCTCGTACACACGGTTTGATTTTCGAAAAGGGATTGTCTGATATTCTCAAATATCACTTTTAGGTGGATCTACCTAAAAAAAATCCCCTTTAAGAGCATTGGGCGGAAGTGACATTTGACGTCTCTTCTGTCATCCATTGTTATGGAGCCGAGTGGGGGCCATCTCTCCCTCACTCGGCATCCAGTCTCACCGGAGGACCCGTTTGTCTCCATCACTACCAACGGCTCCAGTAAGAGGTGGAGGCGACCAGAAGCACGGCAGGAGGGGGGCACCATTCCAGCCACCAACAAAAGTGATCAGTCACACGTTGTTTAAGAGGATACCTAGTTATGGTAGCTATCTGCTGTCATAACAATGGTATTGCACATCAAAGTACCGACGTATAACGATGGCGACTGGGCATTAAGTGGGTAAAACGTCACTTATGGAGATTTTTGGGCACCATACAGTAGTTTTTGGCGATATTGTAGGCGCACAAAATATTAAGACTTGCAATGTTTGGTATCTATTTACTTGATGTGACCTCATCTTTTATATTTGAACCAAAAATTAGTATTATATTCTGTGTTTTTGCTCTAAAATTATTTTTATTATATTCTTTCCTGCAAATGTGTTTAATAAACAGTTGTGCAAATATCATGTGACATCAAAATGTGCAACTATCACCTTTTTTTTCTACAGGGCCTCTGCTTTCAGAAAATATGTATAGCCAGATTCACGTACGGCGGCTTAAAGTTATGCGGGCGTAGCGTATGTAATTTACGTTACACCGCCGCAAGTTAGAGAGGCAAGTGCTGTATTCACAAAGCACTTGCGTCCTAAGTTACGGGGGCGCAGCGTAAATGTGCCGGCGTAAGCGCGCCTAATTAAAATTTTGAAGAGGTGGGCATGTTTTATGTAAATAAAGCATGACCCCACGTAAATGACATTTTGAACGAACGGCGCATGCGCCGTCCGTGGACGCATCCCAGTGCGCATGCTCCAAATTACGCGGCAAAGACTTATTGGTTTCGACGTGAACGTAAATTACGCCCAGCCCCATTCACGGACGACTTACGCAAACGACGTAAAAATTGAAAAATTTGATGCGGTTCCGACGTCCATACTTAACATTGGCTGCACCATATTTTTGGTCGTTTATCTTTACGCCTGAAAACGCCTTACGTAAACGGCGTATCTTTACTGCGACGGCCGTGCGTACGTTCGTGAATAGGCGTATCTCGCTGATTTACATATTCCAAGCGTAAATCAGCGTACACGCCCCTAGCGGCCAGCGTAAATAGACAGCTAAGATATGACGGTGTAGGATGACTTACGCCGCTCGTATCTTAGCAACATTTAAGCGTATCTCAGTTTGAGAATACACTTAAATATACAACGGCGCAGATTTGGAGTTACGACGCGTATCTACTGATACGCCGTCATCATAGTTGCCAACATTTGAAAAAAAATTCCAGGGACACTTTGCAGCACAGCTATTAATTAATTACCACACTCACTTCCCCGAAGCTCCACCCACTCCGCAGTATGTACAGGAGAGGAGGAGTGCAGAGGGTATGATGGGGGGAGTGTGTACAGGAGAGGAGGAGGAGTGCAGAGGGTATGATGGGGGCAGTGTGTACAGGAGAGGAGGAGGAGTTCAGAGGGTATGATGGGGGCAGTGTGTACAGGAGAGGAGGAGGAGTGCAGAGGGTATGATGGGGGCAGTGTGTACAGGAGAGGAGGAGGAGTGCAGAGGGTATGATGGGGGCAGTGTGTACAGGAGAGGAGGAGGAGTGCAGAGGGTATGATGGGGGCAGTGTGTACAGGAGAGGAGGAGGAGTGCAGAGGGTATGATGGGGGCAGTGTGTACAGAAGAGGAGGAGGAGGAGTGCAGAGGGTATGATGGGGGCAGTGTGTACAGGAGAGGAGGAGGAGTGCAGAGGGTATGATGGGGGCAGTGTGTACAGGAGAGGAGGAGGAGTGCAAAGGGTATGATGGGGGCAGTGTGTACAGGAGAGGAGGAGGAGTGCAGAGGGTATGATGGGGGCAGTGTGTACAGGAGAGGAGGAGGAGTGCAGAGGGTATGATGGGGGCAGTGTGTACAGGAGAGGAGGAGGAGTGCAGAGGGTATGATGGGGGCAGTGTGTACAGGAGAGGAGGAGGAGTGCAGAGGGTATGATGGGGGCAGTGTGTACAGGAGAGGAGGAGGAGTGCAGAGGGTATGATGGGGGCAGTGTGTACAGAAGAGGAGGAGGAGGAGTGCAGAGGGTATGATGGGGGCAGTGTGTACAGAAGAGGAGGAGGAGGAGTGCAGAGGGTATGATGGGGGCAGTGTGTACAGAAGAGGAGGAGGAGGAGTGCAGAGGGTATGATGGGGGCAGTGTGTACAGAAGAGGAGGAGGAGGAGTGCAGAGGGTATGATGGGGGCAGTGTGTACAGAAGAGGAGGAGGAGGAGTGCAGAGGGTATGATGGGGGCAGTGTGTACAGGAGAGGAGGAGGAGTGCAGAGGGTATGATGGGGGCAGTGTGTACAGGAGAGGAGGAGGAGTGCAGAGGGTATGATGGGGGCAGTGTGTACAGGAGAGGAGGAGGAGTGCAGAGGGTATGATGGGGGCAGTGTGTACAGGAGAGGAGGAGGAGTGCAGAGGGTATGATGGGGGCAGTGTGTACAGGAGAGGAGGAGGAGTGCAGAGGGTATGATGGGGGCAGTGTGTACAGGAGAGGAGGAGGAGTGCAGAGGGTATGATGGGGGCAGTGTGTACAGAAGAGGAGGAGGAGGAGTGCAGAGGGTATGATGGGGGCAGTGTGTACAGGAGAGGAGGAGGAGTGCAGAGGGTATGATGGGGGCAGTGTGTACAGGAGAGGAGGAGGAGTGCAGAGGGTATGATGGGGGCAGTGTGTACAGAAGAGGAGGAGGAAGAGTGCAGAGGGTATGATGGGGGCAGTGTGTACAGGAGAGGAGGAGGAGTGCAGAGGGTATGATGGGGGCAGTGTGTACAGGAGAGGAGGAGGAGTGCAAAGGGTATGATGGGGGCAGTGTGTACAGGAGAGGAGGTGGAGTGCAGAGGGTATGATGGGGGCAGTGTGTACAGGAGAGGAGGAGGAGTGCAGAGGGTATGATGGGGGCAGTGTGTACAGGAGAGGAGGAGGAGTGCAGAGGGTATGATGGGGGCAGTGTGTACAGGAGAGGAGGAGGAGTGCAGAGGGTATGATGGGGGCAGTGTGTACAGGAGAGGCGGAGGAGTGCAGAGGGTATGATGGGGGCAGTGTGTACAGGAGAGGAGGAGGAGTGCAGAGGGTATGATGGGGGCAGTGTGTACAGGAGAGGAGGAGGAGTGCAGAGGGTATGATGGGGGCAGTGTGTACAGGAGAGGCGGAGGAGTGCAGAGGGTATGATGGGGGCAGTGTGTACAGGAGAGGAGGAGGAGTGCAGAGGGTATGATGGGGGCAGTGTGTACAGGAGAGGCGGAGGAGTGCAGAGGGTATGATGGGGGCAGTGTGTACAGGAGAGGAAGAGGAGTGCAGAGGGTATGATGGGGGCAGTGTGTACAGGAGAGGAGGAGGAGTGCAAAGGGTATGATGGGGGCAGTGTGTACAGGAGAGGAGGAGGAGTGCAGAGGGTATGATGGGGGCAGTGTGTACAGGAGAGGAGGAGGAGTGCAGAGGGTATGATGGGGGCAGTGTGTACAGGAGAGGAGGAGGAGTGCAGAGGGTATGATGGGGGCAGTGTGTACAGGAGAGGAGGAGGAGTGCAGAGGGTATGATGGGGGCAGTGTGTACAGAAGAGGAGGAGGAGGAGTGCAGAGGGTATGATGGGGGCAGTGTGTACAGAAGAGGAGGAGGAGGAGTGCAGAGGGTATGATGGGGGCAGTGTGTACAGAAGAGGAGGAGGAGGAGTGCAGAGGGTATGATGGGGGCAGTGTGTACAGAAGAGGAGGAGGAGGAGTGCAGAGGGTATGATTGGGGCAGTGTGTACAGGAGAGGAGGAGGAGTGCAGAGGGTATGATGGGGGCAGTGTGTACAGGAGAGGAGGAGGAGTGCAGAGGGTATGATGGGGGCAGTGTGTACAGGAGAGGAGGAGGAGTGCAGAGGGTATGATGGGGGCAGTGTGTACAGGAGAGGAGGAGGAGTGCAGAGGGTATGATGGGGGCAGTGTGTACAGGAGAGGAGGAGGAGTGCAGAGGGTATGATGGGGGCAGTGTGTACAGGAGAGGCGGAGGAGTGCAGAGGGTATGATGGGGGCAGTGTGTACAGGAGAGGAGGAGGAGTGCAGAGGGTATGATGGGGGCAGTGTGTACAGGAGAGGAGGAGGAGTGCAGAGGGTATGATGGGGGCAGTGTGTACAGGAGAGGAGGAGGAGTGCAGAGGGTATGATGGGGGCAGTGTGTACAGGAGAGGCGGAGGAGTGCAGAGGGTATGATGGGGGCAGTGTGTACAGGAGAGGAGGAGGAGTGCAGAGGGTATGATGGGGGCTGTGTGTACAGGAGAGGAGGAGTGCAGAGGGTATGATGGGGGCAGTGTGTACAGGAGAGGAGGAGTGCAGAGGGTATGATGGGGCAGTATGTACAGGAGAGGAGGAGTGCAGAGGGTATGATGGGGGCAGTGTGTACAGGAGAGGAGGAGGAGTGCAGAGGGTATGATGGGGGCAGTATGTACAGGAGAGGAGGAGTGCAGAGGGTATGATGGGGCAGTGTGTACAGGAGAGGAGGAGGAGTGCAGAGGG
This sequence comes from Rana temporaria, assembly GCF_905171775.1. Classification (NCBI taxonomy): domain Eukaryota; kingdom Metazoa; phylum Chordata; class Amphibia; order Anura; family Ranidae; genus Rana; species Rana temporaria. Next base: position 259,868,217 of record NC_053489.1, on the reverse strand, counting down.
TATGCTGGGGCAGTATGTACAGGAGAGGAGGAGTGCAGAGGGTATGATGGGGCAGTGTGTACAGGAGAGGAGGAGGAGTGAAGAGGGTATGCTGGGGCAGTATGTACAGGAGAGGAGGAGTGCAGAGGGTATGCTGGGGCAGTATGTACAGGAGAGGAGGAGTGCAGAGGGTATGCTGGGGCAGTATGTACAGGAGAGGAGGAGTGCAGAGGGTATGCTGGGGCAGTATGTACAGGAGAGGAGGAGTGCAGAGGGTATGCTGGGGCAGTATGTACAGGAGAGGAGGAGTGCAGAGGGTATGCTGGGGCAGTATGTACAGGAGAGGAGGAGGAGGAGTGCAGAGGGTATGCTGGGGCAGTATGTACAGGAGAGGAGGAGTGCAGAGGGTATGCTGGGGCAGTATGTACAGGAGAGGAGGAGTGCAGAGGGTATGCTGGGGCAGTATGTACAGGAGAGGAGGAGGAGTGCAGAGGGTATGCTGGGGCAGTATGTACAGGAGAGGAGGAGGAGTGCAGAGGGTATGCTGGGGCAGTATGTACAGGAGAGGAGGAGGAGTGCAGAGGGTATGATGGGCACAGTTAGTACGGGAGAGGAGTTTGGAGGGTATGGCGGTGGCAGTATGGAGAGGGATTTCTTGTGGTGTCTATGGGGTAATCAGGAAGTGATGTTGGGAAGATAAGGGAAGGTAAGTGACCATGGAATGATGTCCCTCAGCGGGGGGGGGGGGGGTATTTCGCTCGGAGTGATGTCTGTATGATGTGATCTGGGGTGATGCAAGCTGGGGGCAGTATGTACAGGAGAGGGGGACTGAGAAGTGGTCAGATAGCGATGTATATATTAAAAAAAAACTCATCCACTAAAAACATTTAAAACAATGAATCATACAACAGTACTAGATGTAAGTACAGATCTATGTAATCCAGTTTATAGCACTCTGCATACAATCCAATTGCTCAGACTAGATAATGTGGGGTCATTTATAGCCATTCATGTAACCTTGTGTAACCGTGTGTAAGTGGTGAGTTCACACTTCTGATTGCACAGACTCAGAACCTGTATACATGTACAATCAGAGGTGTGAACTCACCACATACACACACAGGTTACATGAATGGCTATAAATGACTCCACATTATCTAGTCTGAGCAATTGGATTGGATGATGTTTGCACAGACTGTTCATGCTTAGAAGTGATCTGTCAAAATGTGTTTGGGCTGCAGACCTCAGCCCCCTCCCCCTCACTATCTCCTTTGATCCTTCTCCTAAGAAAAAATCTCCTTGAAAGTTTGTACTACTATCCACCCTAGGAAACTTCTCCCAGAAAAGTTCAGCTCACTCACCTCCTCCCTTCCTCTGGCCAGCCGACAGGAGCTACAGTGAGCTCCGCCTCCCAGGTCTCACAGCACACCGCACTGCTGATTGGAGGGGAGGCTGAGTCACAGATAACAAGGACCCCGCACAGTACGAGACTGGAGGGAGGGGAGGGGACAGAAAGGAGCTTTGCATCCCAAACACACAGCGCAGGCTCAGGTCCCTGCCGAGACCCAGAAGCCGCACCTGCCTTCCCCAATAGCCGGGACAAGTCCCGGCAGGCTAAATTAGCTGGGACTAGGTCCCAAATAACGGGACTGTCCCTTTAAAAACGGGACAGTTGGCAAGTATGCGTCATATCTCTACCTGAATCTGGCTAATACTGTTCTGGGAGTTTAAGTAATTTTATTACCAACAGCTAAGATTTTTATGTATGCAAAAAATAAAAGAAATGTTCTGGAGCCGAACTGGTTACAGAGTATGTAAACCCTAATAATGAACTTCCCCTATTTGGTCCCATTACAAAAAATAAATAAAATACCTGTCAGAAATCCAGTAAACTGAAAGCTCAAGTAATATTATCAGCTCTGTTGAGTTTTCCTCTGTGGACTACATCCACCCTTATCCTATCCTTAGTCCTAACACACTTTTTTGCCTAAGGGTGACTATGATGCTCTTCCATACATACAGTATGGTGAATGAGCTTTGTCACTCTAGGACGGGGCTTATCTTACTTGTGGGGTAATTTGATGAAAACAAAGGAAAGAAAACAAATTTTTACTCCTGTCCTCTTCAGGTGCACATACTGGCCTTCCTTTCACTCTCCTGTCACTACTTTAAAGCCCTTCAAACCTTTAATTTACATCAGTTAAATACTGTTTGTTCCAGGTGCATTATGACAAAAAACGTCCAATGTACTGCAGTTTAAAAAACAGCCACCACTTGCCAGCAGCTGCAGAGGGGGGCCCTTGCTCTCTGTGTAGAAGCTAATATCTCTCTGCAGATATCTGACATGCCCCCTTGCTGAGTCTGACCTAGAGCACTGCAATCAATAAAGCTCATGCTCCCTGTTGACTGGGGAGCTCTAGCTCTGACCCTTCAGGGAGCAAGTTGGACCTCTGTAGAGGGACTGCTGCTTCCCCATAGGGAGCAATGGACCTTTCCTGCAGCATGCTAGCAGGGCACAGTCATTCCTTTTCAGGCTACGGCTGATTTTTATAGATAACGGCCTGTCTGGCTTTACACACCTTTTATTTTTATGCATCCGGTTTGTATTAAGCTGATTTGTTCAGTTTGGCTTTAAGGTCAGGGGTTAAAGTGAGCTTGTAGTGTGCCTATAGAGGGCAATTAAATCTGTCAGGAGCAAACACACTTAATCAATTGTGTAGTAGAGATCGATTGCTAAACAGAAGCCAGACAAGAATAATAAATGATGCTACAGCTGTCAATTTCACTGTGCTGCATTCAGAACAGCCAAAAAGAAAATCGGACGTGCACTAATTCTTCTAATTGCACAGCAGTTCGTTGATGTGCATGTTGATGCGCTGCAACACGTGTATGTTGGAAGTGTTTTGGGTCAATGTGATGGGGTACCATTGGTAATGAATGGCACTGTAACACACTAATCCATGTAACATGTTAACATACATTGCAATAATGCACAAAAGTGTGGTGATTCGGTGCTTAATCGTGGTAGTTCATAGTCCAATACAACGCACAGAATCCTGCAGAAAACATACCAGCTAGCCAGCAAAATGAAAAAAAGCCTAAATTGTTTGAACAGCTTGCGTTTGGTTTACGTTGAACACATTGGCAAATATATGTGAAGCCACACTGCCACGGCAAGGCCCCTCTGTACAGTGCAGTCCCTAACTCTACTCTAGCATTGTATCCAGATTGTGACATACATGGCAAGAGATACATTGCGAGACTAAACTAGTTTAAAACATGTATTAAAGAATGTATGCATGTATTTGCAATCATATATAAAATCACCTTCCTTTTAGTCAGTTCAATGCACACCTGCCAAATGAAAATACCTGCCTCTAACCTCCTCTCACAGCTGATCTAATGCACATCTGCCAAATGAAAGTACCGACATCCATCGGTCCCTCATAGCCTGTCCAACGCACGCCTGCAAAATAGACTACCGGCCTCCAACTCCCACTTACAGCTGGTCCAATGCATGCTTACAAAAGAGTCTACCGGCCTCTAACCCCCCCTCCCAGCCGGTCCATGGCACACCTGCAGAAAAGACTACATGCCTCTAACCTCCCCTTAAAGACGGTCCAACGCACACCTGCAAAAAAAATACTACCGACCTCCAACCTCCCCTCATAGCTGGTCCAATGTATCCCTGCAGAATAGATTTAAACCTGCAGCAAAGACTAACAGGCTCCAACCTCCCTTCATAGCCGGTCCAAGGTACGCATGCAAAAAAAAAACTACCCGCTTCTAACCTCCCTTCACAGCTGGTCCAACACAAACTTGCAGAAAAGACTACCGGCCTACAATCTCCTCTCACAGCCGGTCCAACACATGTCTGCAGAAAGGGCTACTAGCTTCCAACCTCCCCTAACAACCAGTCTAATGCTTGCCTGCCAAAATAAAGTATTGGCCTCCAGCCTCCCCTCACAGACGATCAAACGCACACCTGCAAAAGAGACTACCAGCATCCACCCTCCCCTCACAGCCAGTCCAACGCACGCCTGCAAAATAGACTACTGGCCTCCAACCTCTCCTCACACCTGGTCCAAAACATGCCTGCAAAATAGGCTACCAAACTCCTTTAGCAGCTGGTCCAATGCAAACATGCAAAAAACACTATCAACCTCTAACCTCCCCCAACAGCTAGTCCAATGCATGCTTGCAAAAAAGACTGCTGGCTCCAACCTCCCCTCACATCTGGCCCAATGCACGCCTGTGAAAGTGTCTACCAGCCTCCCACCACCCCTCACAGCTGGTCCAAGGCACACCTGCAGAAAAGACTACAGGCCTCTAACCACCTCTCAAAGATAGTCCAACGCACATCTGCAAAAAAATATTACCAACCTACAACCTCCCCTCACAGCCGGTCCAACACTCACTTGCAGAAAAGACTACTGGCCTATAATCTCCCCTCACAGCTGTTCCTATGCATGCCTGCCAAAAAAAAATACAGACCTCCGACCTCCCCTCGCAGTCAGTCCAATGTATGCCCCAAAAAAAGAACTACCGGCCTCCAACCTCCTTTCACAGTCGGTCCAACGTACGCCTGCAAAATAGACTACTGGCCTCCAACCTCCCCTCATAGCTGGTCCAATGTACAGTATCTCACAAAACTAAGTACACCCCTGACATTTTTGTAAATATTTTATTATATCTTTTCATGTGACAACACTGAAGAAATTACACTTTGCTACAAGGTAAAGCAGTGAGTGTATAGCTTGATAACAGTGTAAATTTGCTGTCCCCTCAAAATAACTCAATTAATTCTAAACCGCTGTGAGTACACCGCTAAGTGAAAATGTCCAAATTGGGCCCAAAGTGTCAATATTTTGTGTGGCCACTAACTTTTTCCAGCACTGCCTTAATTCTCTTGGGTATGGAGTTTACCAGAGCTTCACTGGTTGCCACTGGATTTCTCTTTTACTCCTCTATGGCGACATCATGGAGCTGGTGGATGTTAGAGACCTTGCGCTCCCCCACCTTCCATTTGAGGATGCCCCACAGATGCTCAATAGGGTTTAGGTCTGGAGACATGCTTGGCCAGTCCATCACCTTTACCTTTAGCTTCTTTAACAATGCAGTGGTTGTCTTGGAGGTGTGTCTGGGGTCGTTATCATGTTGGAATACTGCCCTGCGGCCCAGTCTCCAAAGGAAGGGGATTATGCTCTGCTTCAATATGTCACAGTACATGTTGGCATTCATGGTTCCCTCAATGAGATGTATCTCCCCAGTGCTGGCAGCACTCATGCAGACTCAGACCATGACACTCCCACCACCATGCATGACTGTAGGCAAGACAAACTTGTCTTTGTACACTTCACCTGGTTGCCGCGACACACGCTTGACCAAACCAAATAAGTTTACCCTACAGACTGTTAATCAAATGATCATTTATTCAAAAGCAGACATGGTCTTGCAACATAGCTATATAGTATATCTACTCTGAGGAGGTGCAGTTATTAGCTAGTGGTAATAATAAAGGATACAGTGAAATTTATGTGGAGTGTCTTATACTCACTTTTAATAAAGGACTGATCACTGCTCTACGTCAGATGAGGGCAGTGGGGGGATCTGGAAAGTACAAAATCTGGTGCAACTCTGCAAAGAAACCAATCAGCTTCTAGGATTTATTGTAACTTTTGATTGAACAAGCTGACTTAAGAAGCTGATTGGCGACCATACACAACTGCACCAGAATCTGAGTGCTCCAGTGTTTCCCTCAGTATGGAAATGTTTTTTTAAAGCAACCAGTTGGACCTAGGTGCCATTTTAGAATATGTTTGCTGAGTATCTATTTTCATTATATGCAGGTTCAATTAAAAGGTCATAAATACGATATACTATTTAGTGTGTATAACTTCTAAAATATAATTTGTAGGGAATGAAAGGTGGAGAAGTGACTCAGATGATTGAAACTGGAAAACGTTTGGATAGTCCGCCCAGGTGTCCACCTGAATTATATGAAATAATGAAATTATGCTGGACATACAAGTGAGTATTGAGCTTTTATCTTTCATTCTAAAGAATTAGATGAGACTGGAATTTCTGGTGCATTATTTCCAAAGACAGGTGGGTTGACAAGCAAATGTCTGTGCAGTATAGAATTAATTTATTAGCTTCCTGTCTTAATCTTTAATGTAAATTAATCTTTAATGTTCCCCTGCAAAATTTCCTGTGCTGAGGGAATGGAAATCTACATTCAAGCATTGGCAGATAGGAACCGACATTATGTGCGTTTGCTAGCTGTCAAATCTGACTGTCAATGTCAAATATAAGCCTTATATTAAGCAATCCAAAACAAGAAAAAAGGGGGACAAAAACTAATAATAATACAAATATTAAGGGTACCACATCTTAAATTGAATAGACTGTATGTAACTGTATGTAAAGAAGCCCTAAGACCCCATGTACACGGAACGCTGCTAAGCTGCTAAACTTTCGGAGGCAGTTTTTTCAACTGCTCCTGAACTCATTCAATGTTATCCTATGTGAAAATGTACACAGTCTAATTTTTAGACAGTTGCGTTTAACAGCGTTTCTTTGAAAGCAAAAAAAAATGGATTCAGACGCAAACAATTTGCATGTTTCAGATGCCAAATGCGACTAAACCCGCCTAAACGCGGTAACCAGCGTTTAGCCGCGTTTTGGTTTGTAGCTGTTTTTAGTTTTTGTCCATTTAAAATTAATTTCTTTTAAACACTTCCAAACCATAAAGGTGGCAAAACGCAGCATTTAAACGCGCCAAAACGGACGTTTTAAACGTGGGTTACTATCTGTCAAGTTTAATCATTTAGCAGTTGTAAAAACGTCCCGTGTACATGGATAAAATAATAAAGATAAAACACTTGGTAACTGCTGTTCCACATACATATATAAACTTAGGGGTAGATCCACAAAGAAAGTACGCCTGCGTATCTATTGATACGCCGGCGTAATTTCAAAATTCCCGCATCGTATCTATGTTTTGAATCCTCAAAACAAGATATGACGGCATCTGGGTTAGATCCGACAGGCGTACGTCTTCGTACGCCTTTGGATCTTAGATGCAATTTTTCGACGTCCGCTAGGTGGCGTTCCCGTCGTAATCCGCGTCGAGTATGCAAATGAGCTATTTTAGATGATCCACGAACGTACGAGCGGCCGTCGCATTTTTTTACGTCGTTTCCCTTTGGCTTTTTCCAGCGTATAGTTAAAGCTGCTATCTGGTGGCGTACTCAATGTTAAGTATGGCCGTTGTTCCCGCATATAATTTTAAAAATTTTACGTTGTTTGCGTAAGTCGTCCATGAATGGGGATGGATGCCATTTACGTACACGTCGAAAACAATGACGTCCTTGCAACGTCATTTGGAGCAATGCACCCTGGAAATTTTGACGGACGGGGCATGCGCAGTTCGTTCGGCGCGGGGACGCGCTTCATTTAAATGAAACACGCCCCCTACCCGCCCAAATTGAATTCCGTGCCCTTACGCCGCGAGAGATACACTACGCCGCCGTAACTTACGGCGCAAATTCTTTCAGGATTCAAAGGAAAGAAAAGTAAGTTACAGCGGCGTAGCGCATCTCACATACTCTGCGCCCACGCAGATGTATGTGGATCTGCCCCTTAGTCTATATCAATACACCCCAGATATCTTAGTACTCATATTTAACTACATTAATTAATTCAGAGTACATTAAAACCTTGCTTTGAGAGCATTTTGCAAGACAAGTAAAATTTGTAAATACATTTTGACTTGATATACAAGCGATGTCTTGATATAAGAGTAGCGTCATGTCACAACCAGTGGCGGCTGGTGCTCTACATTTTTGGGGGGGCGCAAACAAATAATGCAAAAAAAACATCAATTGTAGCCACTGTACCCATAAATTGCTGCCACTGTGCCATCAAACGCAGCCACCGCATCCCCTTGCAATGCATGAATCTACCTATGGTGAGAGAGACGTGACAGAAGAAGGGGGGCGGCGCTTCTGCACCCTTTATGGATGCACCACCACTGGTCACAACTGAGTATAAAAGAGAAGAGAGGCCTTTAAGTGTAGCAATATGGTTACATTTAATGTAGGTACAACTTTTAGCAACTCACATGGTTGATGATTAAAACAGGCACATCTAAGTATGCAGGCATCCGGGGTAATAGACTGTCCTCCGCACCGCCATCAACGTCGTCCCTTCCACGTTGCGCTCCACAAGTGCTTCAAGCCTCGCTTTCAGATCACTCTACTGCAGGGTAGTCTTCCAGGTCACAACTGCAGACTAATAGTGAGAGCCGGAGGTGAGAGACGGCGGTGCGGGGGATGGTCTATGTGGGCAGCTTTACACCAGATGCCTGTGCCATGTGCCTCTTTTAACCATCAACCATATGAGTTGCTAAATGTTGTACCTTCATTAAATGTAACTGTAACGGCTACCCAGCTAGGGAGAGGGTCTCAGCCGTTGGAGAAGTCCTTTTCCCTGGCAAGCTGCGATATGCAAGTACCGCCGGTATCCCCGTCCAATAGATCCAGAGAGAGAGAGAGAATTCCCCTTCCCGAACGAGACAAGGCTACGTTGAAGGGTCAAACAAGACTGTCTTTTATTGCACATTTCACCTCGCTTTTTATATGGTTACAAACTTACATGAACAATGACACTCTCTCCGCCCCCCCCCTTCACACACATACTTTGAAATAATGACATCTCCTTGAATCAATCAGTCTCTAGACGTTCGGCTCCAACCTTATATTTAACATGACTTGATCAGACAATAGAATTCAATTAACCTTTAAAACAATTATACACTCCCACATAACAGCCTCCGTATGTTGAGGGGATTAACTACACAAAGGAGAGTCCATTAGCTATGCAAAGGGAATATTAGCATTCAGCAGTGAAAAAGTCCCTTGTATAATTAACCCTTTGAGCTCAGAATACAATGTGGTAAATCCAATTGTAACGAGCCATGCAGTTCTTTGTAGACCTCACTGTAGGAGTATTATAGGATGTCCCGGCAGAATAGTTCATGAGTCTGTTACAGTAACCATATTGCTACACTTAGAGGCTCCTCTCTTCTCTTTCATAATCTGTAGCTCCTCCTGGATTTTGCTTCTAATCCCCTTGTGGAGGCTTTCATTTTTGTGGATGGACATTTTATGGTTACACAACCTGATCACATTGCTATAATCTTTTTATATGGATTATAAACTGAAGGATTTATGAATAAATGATTGTGGGACGAATAATTTAAGTTTTTATTATTTCTTATGGGGAAATTTGCTTTGATATACAAGTGCTTTGGATTACAAGCATGTTTCTGGAACAAATTATGCTCGCAATCCAAGGTTTTACTGTACTTCTTTTGATTATTTGATTCAATTATGTATCGTGATATCCAAAATACCCCAACACCTTTTTCAAGTCAACGCCCTCTTCTTAAGGAATAATTGGGGGACAGTAATCTGCAATGCAAATCACAATATATTTGTAACATATTGGGGAGAGAGTGCACAATCTGGTGCAGCTGTGCATTGTAACCAATCAGCTTCCAGCTTTTTTTTTTTTTTTGTCAAAGCTTAATTGAACAAGTTGAAGTTACAATCTGATTGGCTACTATGCACAGCTACACCGGATTTTGCACTCTCCGATTTGAGTAAATCAAACCCATAGGGCCAGATTCACAGAAGAAGTACGCCGGAGTATCTACTAATACGACGGCTTTTGGCTTCGATCCGACAGGCGTATGGCTTCGTACGCCTTCGGATCGTAGGTGTAATACTTCGGCGCCCGCTGGGTGGAGTTTGCGTCGTTTTCCGCGTCGGGTATGCTAATTAGCTTTTTCCGGCGATTCACAAAGGTACGCGCGGCCGTCGCATTCTCTTATGTCGTCGCTTGTCGGCTTTTCCCGGCGTATAGTTAAGGCTGCTATTTCGTGGCGTATAGATAGACCTGCCATGTTAAAGTATGGCCGTCGTTCCCGCGTCGAATTTTGAATTTTTTTTTTTGCGTAAGTCGTCCGTGAATAGGAAAGGACGTAACTCACGTCTACGTTCAAAAAATGACGTTGGTGCGATGTCATTTCGCGCTAAGCACGGCGGGAAATTTCAAAACGGAGCATGCGCAGTAGGTTCGGCGCGGGAACGCGCCTAATTTAAATGATCCACGCCCCCTACCCGGATCATTTGAATTGTGAATCAAGCACTTGCCCGTAAAACTTGCGGCGGTATAACGTAAATGCGATACGTTACGCCGCCGCATATGTACCTGAATCTGGCCCATAGTGTCAAAGAATAGCATACAATTATGTATAGGGTCAACAGAAACCATGCAGTATTTTATCTCATGCAATATTCAGTGGGATGGAGAAAAATGGAGAAGAATTAGAACCCTGGTCAGTTTTTCTTGCTAATAAAGAGGTAAAATTGTTTAAACTGTAGAAACATGTCAACTCACTAAAATAGTGCGGTCCCTGCAGCATACAGTATGTATTAGTACAAAAGATATACAGTAATTCACAGGACACACGTGGTGTATCAAAAACAACAAGTTAAATTAAGTAAATACTAAATATCTTTATAAATGTCAAATATTGAATACAAATTGTATCAAAATACATATATAAATATCCTTCCACCAATAAAAAAGTCAACGTTGTGTTTTTTATTGGTGGTATTTATATATGTGTGTGATTTGTAATACTATTTTCATTCAGTATTTGACATTTATAAAGATATTTTGTATTTATTTAACCACTTCAGCCCTGGACCATTTTGCTGGTCAATGACCGGGCCACTTTTTGCGATTCGGCACTGCGTCGCTTTAACTGACAATTGCGCGGTCGTGCGACATTACTCCCAAACAATATTGACGTCCTTTTTTCCCCACAAATAGAGCTTTCTTTTGGTGGTATTTGATCACCTCTGCGGTTTTTATTTTTTGCGCTATAAACAAAAATAGAGAGACAATTTTGAAAAAATAATAATATTTTTTTACTTTTTTCTATAATAAATATCCCTCAAAAATATATAAAAAAAATATTTTTTTCCGCAGTTTAAGCCGATACGTATTCTTCTACATATTTTTCTTAAAAAAATCGCAATAAACGCTTATTGATTATCTTTCGCAAAAGTTATAACGTCTACAAAATAGGGGATAGTTTTATGGCATTTTTATTAATATATATTTTTTTACTAGTAATGGCGGCGATCTGTGATATTTTCTGTTCAAATTTTTTATTGAGTACAAAGAGCACAGAGTAATGTAACGGACAATTTTGGTTGGAACAATAATTTTGGTTGGAACAATAGCGATCTGTGATTTTTATCGGTACTGCAATGGCGGACAAATCGGACACTTTTGACACATTTTTGGGACCATTGGCATTTTTATAGCGATCTGTGCAATAAAAATGCATTGATTACTGTAAAAATGTCACTGGCAGGGAAGGGGTTAACACTAGGGGGCGATCAAGGGGTTAAGTATGTTTCCTCATTGTGTTCTAACTGAAGGGGGGGGTGGGACTGATTAGGGGAAATGACATATCGCTGTTCATACATTGTATGAACAGACGATCAGTCATTTCTCCCCCTGAAAGGACCGGGAGCTCTGTAACGAGCGGTCGCGGGTGCCCGGCAGTGATCGCGCCCGCCGGGCACTCGCACCGGCACCAGGGGCGAGCAGGGGGTGCGAAGCAAAATCACGTTATATTACGTGATTTTGCGCAGCCGAGCCGACCTGCCGCCGTAAAACAGTAGTGGGCGGTCGACAAGCGGTTAAAGTATGAATAAAAAATAATAATTTTTGGTTGTTTTGAATAGCGTGGAGATATATTAGAACAACATTAGGTTTTACTACTGTCTGTGTCCTCGTTAGGGAGATTCACCCCTCTATTCGTCCTGTTTACCATTATCATTAAAAGTAGAATGAAAACAGGGTTTATGACACGGAGAACGACGAATTTTAACCTACGTAGATTGTATACAAATATACATACTCATCATGCACATGAGGGATCTAGGACGGTGCCCTCCCTAGTTATAGAGAAGGACTTTGATACTATCGAATGGCCTTTTCGATGGAAAATACTTAAGACGGTTGGGTTTTCCATTGATATTTATTAATTGGATCCAAACCATTTACAATAAACCTATGTCAGCAGTCAAACTGGGAGGAAGACTTTCAGATTTATTTCAGCTACACAGAGGAACGAGACAAGGTTGTCCTCTGTCTCTGGCTCTTTTTGCGTTAGCGATAGAGCCAGTCAGTGGCAGAGGCACTAAGGCCCCGTACACATGAGGGGATCTCCGCTGGAAACGGTCCGCCGGACCGTTTTCAGCGGAGATTTCTCCTCCGGATTTGGATCCGATGGCTTGTACACACCATCGGATCAAAATCCGTGCGGAATTCATCCGCGGTGACGTGTCGCGCCGTCGCCGCGACGATGACGCGGCGACGTGCGCGACGCTGGAAGGTAAGTACTTCCACGCATGCGTCGAATCATTACGACGCATGCGAGGGAGGGGAGCGGATGGATTGATCCGGTGAGTCTGTACAGACCACCGGATCAATCCACTGGACTGGATTCCAGCAGATAGATTTTGTAGCATGCTACAAAATTTTTATCCACCGATAATCCGTCGGCTGGATTTTTATCCGCCGAGATTTGTCCGCTAGGGCGTACACACGACCGGATCTATCCGCTGGGATTGATCCGCTGATCAGTTCCAGCAGATAGATCCGGTCTAAGGATTTCCCCAAATATCCAAGGATTACGCGTAGGGGGGCTAGAAGAGAGAGTGGCCCTCTATGCCGATGATATGCTTTTTTTTTTTAAGGGATGCAGGTCCATCACTGGAGGGAGCTCTAGAATTACTAAATACTTTCTCAGTATTTACAGGGCTTAAAGTAAACTGGGGTAAGTCCATACTATTTCCCATAGATCAAGGAGCACGAGAAACAGCGGCTATAAATATACCATTAAAATTTGTAACAAAATTTAAATATCTTGGCATAATAATATCTCGATGGGCTGAAGAATTTCGAATGCTAAATTTAGACCCAGTAATACAGGAGTTCAAGAAAAAGCTAAGGGTCTGGGAGGCATTACCCCTATCTTTGCTGGGACGCATACATTTAATAAAAATAAAGATTCTTCCCAAACTTCTGTATGTATTTAGAAACGCTCCAATGGTTGTGTGAAACTTTTTTTTTTACAGCTCCAGGGCATTTTTTTACATTTATATGGAAAAATAAACCATCTAGCATTAAATTAACCACACTAATGAGACCGACGATACAGGGGGGACTGGCTTTACCAGACCTGTATGGATACTATCTAGCGGCACAGTTAGTAGTAGTGAAGGGATGGTTAACCCGGATAAATATAACTCTGTTACGATGCTGGAGGCTGCAGTAGTGGGCTCAGTGGAAGCACTCCAAGCACTGCCATTTTGTGGGTTTAAATCCAGGTATGAACTGAACCCCTCGATGAGAACAACAGTTAAGATATGGAGAGTGGGGCTAGCAAAAGAGGGACACTTGGATACTAGTTTATCTTCAAATACTCCATTATGGAGGAATCCAGGGCTCCCACACTTGGATTCCATTTTGGATCCCAGGGCATGGACTAAATTTGGGTTTAAAAAATGATCCCAGGTAATAAAGGAAGATAAAATTATCTCATTTGCAGAAATAAAGCAAGGCTGGAAAATACCGGAGAGTTAAATATTCCAATATAGGCAGCCAGTGTCGGCCAAAGACATTGTGCTGCCTGGGACCAAAAATGAAATGCTGCCCCCCCAAGAAAAAAAATCACGCCAACCAAAAGGCCCCCACATTCATTATTTTATATCATGATAACTAAAGGGGACCCGTCATGGCTCTATACATGTATAAAGGAGTATAAAGAGGACCTGTCATTGCTCTATACATGTATAGGAGTATAAAGAGGACCTGTCATGGCTCTATACATGTATATAGAGGACCTGTCATTACTCTTTACATGTAAAGGAATATCAAGAGGACCTGTCATGGCTCTATAAATGTATATAGGACTATAAACAGTACTTGACATGGCTCTATACATGTATAAAGGAGTATAACGAGGGCCTTTCGTGGCTCTATAGATGTATAAAGAGAACCTGTTATGGCTCTATACATGTATAAAGAAGTATAAAGAGGACCTGTCATGGCTCTATAAATGTATATAGGAGTATAAAGAGGACCTGTCATGGCTCTATACATGTATAAAGGAGTATAACAAGGGCCTGTCATGGCTCTATAGATGTATAAAGAGGGCCTGTCATGGCTCTATACATGCATATAGGCGTATAAAAGGACCTGCCATGGGCTCTATACATGTATCCAGGAGTATAAAGGGACCTGTGAATTGCCGGCGGCCACAATGTCTTTTGCGCAAACTAATCAATGTACGCTAATTGTGGGGTTTTTTTGGTACCAAAAATATGTAGAAGAATACATATTAGCCTAAACTGAAAAAAAAAGTTTATTTTTCTAAATTTAGGGGATATTTATTATAGCAAAAAGTTAAAAAATATATATATTTATAGCACAAAAAATAAAAACCGCAGAGGTGATTAAATATCACCAAAAGAAAGCTCTATTTGTGGGGAAAAAAGGACATCAATTTTATTTGGGTAGCGGAGCTGGCGGAACGGGCTGGCGGGCATCAGTATGCTGCCCCCCTAAAAGTGCTGCCTGGTACCCATGGTACCCAGGGCCGTTTGAAGGAATTTGGGGGCCCCAAGCAAATTGGACATGGAGGCCCCCCAACCCTCTCCGCACGCAAAGCCTACAAGAACCACAGCATAGATACTAAGCGGTCACAAATATGTCATCTGCCTGCTCTTCTCTGGACCCATGTGAAAGGGGCTTAAGGCTTCATTCACATGTGCAGCTGGGGGATGGTAAAACCAGGACCTTGAGCCTGCTAGTCTGTCCGCTCAGAGCTGTACCAATGCCATGGCAAAAATTAAATAGCATGTCACATTAGGTGGGCGTTACCAACCAATGCAAGTCTAAGGGGGAGTGCCGCAACTGCCCCACAACCGAATGCAATGCATGTGATTGCAGCACACTAGTGTGGCATTTACGGGGTTAAATCAAGCAGTGAGAAAGTGACATAACACCTCACCACCTGCCAAATGCCCTATGAAGAATGATTCAAAGTGGATTGCTTTTCACGGGATACTGCACATGCGAATGAGCCCCTAGAGGGGAATTTCCCTCACTTTATGAGTTCCTTTCACTTCCTGTTGCATCCTTGTGACAGGAAGTAAATGGAAATGTTCCCAACAGTACACAGACTAAGGATGAGCTCTGGCGTGTTCGCATAGAACACGTGCAGAGCCCGCTAGGAAGTGTGCACGGCGCTGCGCTAATAACAGCCAGGAAGACATTTCACGATCCCTGCAGCCGAGCATTGGGACAATGTCTCCCTGGCTGTGATTAGCACAGCGCCGTGCACACTTCCTGGCGGGCTCTGCACGTGTAGCATGCGAACACGCCAGAGCTCATCCTTAACACAGACATAGCCTGTCTATGCCAATTGTACTTGCGCTCTGCACATGTGCCTATCAGCCCCATAACATAACCAGCACTGTGTCCTAATGTTCTGCCATAGAGACAGAGACCAGCGCTGTCAATTACAGGGGTAGGACCGAAACCCTGATTGTTCAGCCATTGGTGAAAAGTGGGAGAATTCTCCCATCCACTTGGAGGGAACTGGATCATATATATATTTTTACTGGTGTACTGATTAAAAAAAAAAAACAATCAAAGTATTTGCTGCATAAAAGTTCTAAATTGAACAACAAGGGGGGTGATAGATAGAGGAGGGAATGAGATAGGGACAGTTCACTGAACAAAGTGTAAATGTGTAAATGCAGAGTGTTAAGTACAGTTCACTGAACAAAGTGTAAATGCAAGTGTAAAGTGTAAATGCAGAGCTCACTCATTGGATGGACGAGGCTGGTGGCTCAGACATCATACACACAGCTTGGAATGTGTAGCAGCCAGGACTGCAGTTCTTCATATCTCCCGCGCAAATCTCTCCCTCTCTCTCCTGCACACAGCTGTACATCGTGATAGGTGAGACAGGAGGAGGAGGAGCTGTGGTGTCTCATGTTCAATGCTGGGAGGGGGGGAGTGAACTCGCTGGGCTGTGTGAGAGGATTTTCAGAGACACTCACTCCACTCAGCTGCAGCCACCGGCCCGTAATGTGCAGACTGATTCTCCTGTCCTACGGATGGGAGAATCAGTCTGTTCTCTCGATCTGTCAGTGACCGGACTTCCCCGACCCTGCAAAGCGGGGACAAACTTCCTCTGGGGACGTCTGGTCAGCCTAACGCTACAGGCTGCAGCACTTATAGCAAGTGGCTGCTGGGGGCCCCTGGCCAGCTCGGGGGCCCCCAGCAGTTGCTTGCTTTGCCTGTCCTGTTCCGACAGGCCTGATGGTACCACCCGGTCCCATCATAGGGCCGGCCCTGTAGGCAGCTTCTACATGCTCTATCTGCTCAGTTTCCTGAGGGTATTCCACAATTAATGGAATCAGATTTAGAACAAACGGTCAGAAAAAAATGCGAAAGAAATTCAATTTTAGTTTTGTATACACATTTATCAAAAACAACATCATCAGATATGAGTAAACTGTGGGAACGTTGGAGAAGAGATGTCCCAGAATTAGTAGAGGAGAACTGGGAGGAGATTTGGAGAACTCCATACCAGATATTAGTGCCGCTCAGAGATAGGGTGATACAATTTAAGATAAAGCATAGGAGCTACTACACACTGTACAAACTGCATAGGATATTCCCATCAAATTCCCCAAATTGCTGGAGATGTGTTGACATCCCGGGAAAGTTTATTCGTATATTTTGGTCCTATCCGAGGATAGTGAAATTCTGGAGGGAGGTGTTGAGAGTAATTGCCATAACAACAGTTTCATTAGATCAAAATGCAGAGATCGGCCTATTAGGATTGATAGGAAAGGGCATCGTCTCTACAGCAAAAAGAACACAGGTGGGCTTACTGCTTTTCTATGCAAGAAAGACGATAGTGTTAAATTGGAAGAAGGCGGAGGCTCCCTCATTGGTCCATTGGAAAAACGTAGTAAATAGTAACATACCACAATATACAGTAGGTAACCGCGATATTGTGTCAATCTCGCTCCCTTTCTCGGCGAGATTTACCACCTACGAGCCCCATCGCGGGAGCCAGCGCCGAGCTGGCTTGCCATGATGGAGACAAAGCCGTCATAGAAGCGACGGGAGATCCGACTTGGATTCCCGCCAATTCTAGCTGCGGCGTTTGGTATGAATCCTGAGAGGGAGAACTCCCATGCCAAATTTTAAATAAAAACCGACATGGGTTCCCCCCCCCCAGGAGCATACCAGGCCCTTAGGTCTGGTATGGGTTGTAGGGAGACTCCCCTACGCCAAAAAAACGACGTGGGGGTCCCCCCTCAATCCATACCAGACCTGTATCCAAAGCACGCTACCCAGCCGGCCAGGAAAGGAGTGGGGACGAGTGAGCGCCCCCCCTCCTGAGCCGTACCAGGCCGCATGCCCTCAACATGGGGGGGTTGGGTGCTCTGGGGCAGGGGGGCGCACTGCGGGGCCCCCCCACCCCAAAGCACCCTGTCCCCATGTTGATAAGGACAGGGCCTTTTCCTGACAACCCTAGCCGTTGGTTGTCGGGGTCTGCGGGCGGGGGCTTATCGTAATCTGGGAGACTCCTTTAATAAGGGGGCCCCCAGATACCAGCCCCTCACCCTAGGTGAATGAATATGGGGTACATCGTACCCCTACCCATTCACCTGGAGGCAAAGTGTAAAAGAAAAAAAACACACAACACAGGGTTTTTAAAGTAATTTATTAGTCAGCTCTGGGGGCCCCCCTGTCTTCTTTAGCTCTTTTAGCAGGAGGGGCCTTCTTCTTACGCTCTCCGGGGGTCTTCTTACGCTCACCGGGGGTCTTCTTCCGCTCTCCGGGGGTCTTCTCCCATCTTCTCCGCTGTCATCTCGGCCCCGGTTCTTCTCCCGCTCGCTCTCCGGTGTCTTCTTCTTCAGGGCTGGCCGCCGCTATCTTCGTGTGTAAGTTCGATTACTAGCAGCGGCCAGCCCGCTCTTCTTCTGTCTTCTGTCCTTCTTCCCATGTTGACACAACGCTTCTTCCCGCTGTTATGCCGGGTGTCCGGTGCGCGATGATTTATATAGGCCTCTTTTATGATGTCACAGTCCCATCATGCTCCGGTACCTACCCACGCGGTACCTACCCACGTGGGTAGGTACCGGAGCATGATGGGATTGTGACATCATAAGAGAGGCCTATATAAATCATCGCGCCCCGGACACCCGGCATAACAGCGGGAAGAAGCGTCGTGTCAACATGGGAAGAAGGACAGAAGACAGAAGAAGAGCGGGCTGGCCGCTGCTAGTAATCGAGCTAACACAAGAAGATAGCGGCGGCCAGCCCTGAAGAACAAGGCACCGGAGAGCGAGCAGGAGAAGAACCGGGGCTGAGATGACAGCGGAGAGATGGGAGAAGACCCCCGGTGAGCGAAAGAAGACCCCCAGAGAGCGGAAGAAGACCCCCGGAGAGCGAAAGAAGAAGGCCCCCCTGCTAAAAGAGCTAAAGAAGACAGGGGGGGGCCCCGGAGCTGACTAATAAATTACTTTAAAAACCCTGTGTTGTGTGTTTTTTTTTTCTTTTACACTTTGTCTCCAGGTGAATGGGTAGGGGTACGATGTACCCCATATTCATTAACCTAGGGTGGGGGCCAGTATCTGGGGGCCCCCTTATTAAAGGGGTCTCCCAGATTCCGATAAGCCCCCGCCCGCAGACCCCGACAACCAACGGCTAGGGTTGTTGGGAAAAGGCCCTGTCCTTATCAACATGGGGACAGGGTGCTCTGGGGTGGGGGGGCCCCCGCAGTGCGCCCCCTGCCCCAGAGCACCCAACCCCCCATGTTGAGGGCATGCGGCCTGGTACGGCTCAGGATGGGGGGGGACGCTCGCCCATCCCCACTCCCTTCCTGGCCGGCCGGGTAGCGTGCTTTGGATACGGGTCTGGTATGGATTGTGGGGGGACCCCCACGTAGGTTTTTCGGCATAGGGGGGTCTCCCTACAACCCATACCAGACCTAAGGGCCTGGTATGCTCCTGGGGGGAACCCATGTCGGTTTTTTATTTAAAATTTGGCGTGGGAGTTCTCCCTCTCAGGATTCATACCAAACGCCGCAGCTAGAATTGGTGGGAATCCAAGTCGGATCCCCGTCGCTTCTATGACACGCTTGCTGGAATGTGCTTTGTCTATTCCAGCGAGTACGAGATGTCGGCACCCTGTCGCTGAGAATCAGCGCGATGCTGTCGTGCTGGAAACACATTCTCGGCAACAGGTACTGTAGAGAGACATACTGCAATAGAGGACATGAGGAAAAATATGAAAGAATATGGGCAAGCTGGATAGAGAATCCTATAATGGCCTAAGGACAGAGAGGATACAGAAAGGGGGAAAACCACACCAATAGAATAAGGGGTTAAGGGGAAGAATAAATGTATGTTTGGTATCTGTTCTTATTATAGAAATTATTAATGAAATTTACTGAAGCTCCTGCGAGAGCGGATGATGAAAGTTGTGAATGTATATTGTATATTGGAAAACAAATAAAGAGATTTATAAAAAAAAAAAAAAAAAAATGAAAAGAAAATCCCCAAATTTGGGTTGTCCCCAGAAAAGTAAGAAGGGAAATCCTCCAATGGGGACACTAGTTCTGGTGACTTGAGGGTTCACAAGGAATTCCCTTAATTTGCAGGGATTCCCTCTCACTTACTGTTTGGCTTCTTTTCTCCGCAATAGGACACAAATGGTAAAAAATAATGTTGCTGGGGTTATAACCCTTCCTTACTCTATCCAAAATGAAAACAAAAAATCCTATACAGTAGTTCTAATTTATCAATAAATGTATGACTAATCATATTACAATTGATTAGTTTCTCTGTAATACTTTCACTTGACAAAGTTTTATTTCTTTTTTTCAGATTTGAAGAACGCCCTAAATTTGCCACGGTTGAACTTAAACTCCGCAACTATTACTACGATATTGCCCAGTAAATGTCATCTGCAATAGTTTTTTTTGTTTGTTTGTTTGTTCTTTTGTTTTTTTAGTAAATTGATGCAGTTTCAACAACAGATCATTTCTTTTTGGTTTATTTTAAAATGTCAATTTCATTTGTGCACATTTTCTGTATGTTGTGTATATGCCTTGCTGTTTGGTACGTCTTTGCTATTCGGGATTTGTTAACAAAGCCTTCTTGCAAATAACACAGGGTATTTGGTAAATATTTCTTTTTGTTTTTTATTAAGTCACTTAAAATAAAGATATTGGAAAACTGAATGTGCTTTACTTGTACTCAAAATTTTATGAATTATGCCTATTAAACCTATTATTCAAGTTTGCCACATAAATCACTTGTCATATACATCTTCTCAGCCTGCTTTACAAGAGAAGAAGCCAGCAAATCTTTATTGCTACATACGAGTTAATTAAAAAAAGAAAGCGTTTCGGCAGTATAGCCTTGATCACAGCATATGATTATCCTGTGATCAAGGCTATACCATTGAAACGCATTTCCTTTTTTTAACTTACTCGTACATAGTAATAATGATATTGACATGGATTTTGGAGTTGCTGGCTCGTTCTCTTGTTAAAGCGGGGGTTCACCCTAATAACAAATTTCTAACATTACATCCAGCTTTCTAATGACATTTACATTATGCAGGTCTTTTTTTTTTTCCGTACATACCTTTATATTGTGATTTTCTCCAGGGCTTCTGGGTTCTGATTACTGCGGGATTGGGCATTCCTATCCCTGGGTTAGATGATTGACGTCTGGTGATGTCGCACAAGGCGCCTCACCAGATTTCTGTAAATAGCCGAGCTGCGAGTCGGCGCTATACGGCGACTGTGCCTGCCGTGTAGAGCTGACTGCGCAGGCGCCGTATAGCGCCGACTCGCAGCTCGGCTATTTACGGAAATCTGGTGACGCGCCTTGTGCGACATCACTAACCCAGAGATAGGAACGCCCAGTCCCGCAGTAATCAGAACCCGGAAGCCCTGGAGAAAATCACAATATAACGGTATGAACGGAGAAAAAAAAAGATCTGCATAATGTAAATGTCGTTAGGAAGCTGGATGTAATGTTAGAAATTTGTTTTTAGGGTGAACCCCCGCTTTAAGTATTACGTATCATGGATGGAGGCCATTTGAGCTAGAGCACCTGTTGTTGGACCTGTTGTTGGACTCCTATAGTTTGTTGCCTTCAACATTTTTGGTCTTTTGCCTGTAGCCCATCAGAGAAAGTTAGGCCAAAGAGTTAGGCATGATATGGAACCTCTATTGTTCATAAAGCACTGTAACCTTTATCTTTAATGCAACACAAAATAGGGATGTTTTTCAATAATGCAAATACACACCAGATCTGCAATAGAAGGAATTTAAAATAATCCTGACATTACGTGTTTTTCACTAATCCTCCCCCTAAAGCAGGCTATAATGGTATTTGGGCCAATTTTATTTGTTTTAGAATGAAAGAACTAAGTTGGATTTTTAAGTCTTGGAGTGTACGGAAAACAGCGTGTAAAAAGATAAGCAACAATTTGTAACTATTCATTTTTTAAGTTATGCTATGTGAAAAGTAACATGTAAAAAATATAAAGTAGGTAAAGAAATAACAATTGCAACTTCATATCTAACTATATTTCACCCAATACCACAATGTATATAGCATGAAGTGTAATTTACCCTAAGGTATTTTTATTGTGTGATCTTTATGGAGTCTCTAGACTAATCTATCAATACATAAAATGTTCTGCCTTGATTATACAAAAGTTGCACTGAAAAGTCAACTTCCTGATGACGTGTTAGACGAAATGTACGTCGAGGCGGTACTTGGTCACATTTATACCTCACTTCTGGTTCCGCTGGCTCTCCGCTGTTGCAGGTGGAACGCACGCCAGTCTCCGACGGACGGATGGGACACACATCTATTCATACCATGCCTTCCAGCTTCAGTGCCGTGCTATGGCACTTCTAATCGTAAGCAGCCAGTTGGCTTTTTATCTGTATCTTGTACTTTACATTAAACGGGATTACACTATTTTTGGTTCCCATCCTTTTGCTCACATATCTCGCTCTGAGCCACTAGTGGGGAGAAGGGCTGTATCATCTCTACTTATTTAGCAAGTGTCATCTTGCTCAAAGTGCATTTGACTTTTTTTTTAAATAAAGGGGTAAACATCCTGTGGTAAGCGGCCATCTATTTATTGAGCACATCGTGTGTTATTCTACAGATGGTGAAGGTGTCATTTCAAGATTGTCACTGGATTTTTATCTGTGGGCTGTTTTTTGGAAGTCTGTTAAGAAATCTTTACCACAACCAATTCATTGATTATATGGACTTTGAATAATTTGGTTTATGTTATTTTGCTTTATCTCAAGCACATTTTTGGTTCATATAATTCACATTTATTCTCTTGAGATGTTCATTAACTCATGGTAGATGTAGTTGTTTCATCTGGGTATAGCGCATCTACATTTTTCACTTCAATACATACAGCTTTCACATGTGGATAGGCATTCGCCTGTTCTCCACTTTATTCGTAGGGTTTAGTAATTAATTAAATTTATCTACCATATTCTTTAGAGCCCCCACATTTATATATCTTTGATTACAGTGTTTATTAACCTTTGTCAATATTGTTTAAATGAAACAGTTAAGGGTAATACAATGTTGTAGAACTGCAATTGAAACCATGCCACATAATTAAAAGAGACGTGCAAGATACAAAAAATAAGCAAACATTCATGCCCACCTAGATGGTTGCAGCATCAATCTGATGCTGCAGCTTTTCCCCACTGGCTCTACACTGAGCACTGAGGGTTCAAAAACCTCTGATAGCACTGTTCTCTGGTCCACTCTCAGCACAGAGCACTGATTGTCAGTCACCACTGTGTGCTCTGCCCATCCAAGCGCTGGACCATGGAGGAAGCAGGAGCGGCTGTCTCAGGGTCTCAGTGGTAAGCTCAGTGGTCCAACATTATTATCGGGATCCCTACAATGCCTGGACTGTCTCTGTGACATCAGCCGACAGCAGGCTTTGGCTGAATCACAGATCCCAAGAAGTACTCTTTCCTTCATACTAAATTAATGGAACACGATTTAAAAATTAACTCCCTTAGCTTCAGAATCTGGTCTTTTGCAATTTTCACTACTCACAAAGTCTGTAAAATATCTAATATCTGCATACCTTACATATGCTTTCAAACTGGACTTGCATTATCAAAAATTAGCAAATAAAAAGAAATGAAATTAGCAATCTATACAACACTGATGACATAACCTCTTTGTAACATCTCTATTCTGCCACAGACAGTTTAAGAATGTCCTCCTTGATGCATTTCACCCCATAATTGCTCCTTTGCACATACATCTATGGGAATACAAAGCAACTTTAAGCAGGTCAGATAAAACTTGGCATATGCAAATAAGAAGACAAACGAGTGTAACGATAAAAAATGACAGAAGGAGGCCACCTGCAGGTCAAATTCACCTGCAATACAATCTGGATGTTCTCAGAAGAGTCTAAAATTGATGTCGCAAACTGAAAGACAATTGTCAACAAAGGCCATAAAATGAAAATTCAGCGATAGTGCCAGCACTCAAACAAAGAAGATAAAAAGGGCCTTTCACATAGAGTATACTTTTTACCTATCACATGAGTTGTTCCATTACAATAATCTCTTGTGTACTGTCTATATACACACTTGGTGAGATTTATCAGTTTGACAGATTTTGCAACAAATTTACTACTATGTTACAACTACATTCACAAACTCCTCCAACAGTTGCTCTAAAATGACCAAAAGAAGAAAGAAGATCACTGCTAGTAAGGATTGGAGCTGCTGCCAATAGAGGAAAAACACACCACCCTCTAGTGAAAATTAAAATAATAATTGCAGTACTAATAAAAAAACGCACAAAATAAATAATAATGTGTAATGCAAAAAAATATTGAATCAGTCCAAAATCTGTGTAACCAGTTAATAGTCCATATAATAGGAATATGGTAGAAATGGCCACTCACCAGACACAAGAAACAACTCGCATGTAAATCACAATCAAGGTGCTATAGTGGATCTTCTGAAGGAGCCCACTTTTGCTGATGAAGTGTTGGACCTCATTTCCTCCATAAAATAAAATGTATCACTTTATGTATTATGGCCCGGATTCAGAAAGAGTTTACGTCGGCGTATCTATTGATACGCCGCGTAAATTCTAGGATGCGCCGGCGTATCTTCTTTCTGTATTCAGAAAGCAAGATACGCCGAAATTTGGCTAAGATACGACTGACGTAAGTCTCTTACGCCGTCGTATCTTAGTTGCATATTTACGCTGGCCGCTAGGTGGCGCTTCCGGAGATTTCCGCGTAGATTATGTAAATTAGGTAGATACGCCAATTCAGAAACGTACGTCCGCCCGGCGCATTTTTTTACGTTGTTTACGTAAGGCTTTTTCCGGCGTAAAGTTACACCTGCTATATGAGGCGTGAGAAAAGAGAAAATTACCCCTAGGGGCTTTGTGCTGCAGCAAGGAATAGAAATGTACCAAAAAATGTATAAAAGTATAAATTTATTTAAATATGTTGTACGGAAAAAGCCCCAAACAGTAGGGACTCAAGATATGAACTTGGTAAAAAACATAAGTCATACATGGCAAATAAAAACACAAGGTAGAACAAGTACAGACATAGCATAACAGTACTGTAAGTATGCAAATACTATGGGCGAAAAACACCCCTACGCGTTTCGACCTTTTATAAGTAGCGGTCTTCTTCAGGGAGTATTAGTTAGACGCTGCCATAGGTTCTGTAAGATAGAAAATACATACAAAGAGATACATATAGATAAGTGGGACATAATAACAGAAGAACACAAAGAGGGCCCGCCACCCACAGCCATATAGGTAGATGGCAGGATGTGGGTAAACCTCCTACAAAAGTGGACTAGTGTATAAAATCCCACTGCCACTCACCCAAGACGTCCAATGGAAGGCGTAGACCCGGACCAGATGAACCACTGCCGCACCATCAAACTCTCCCGGGGGGTGCCAGAGGGGTGGAAAAAGGGGAGAGGAGCTCCCCTGGGTCAGTGTGGAAAAGGACTCCGAATTCAGGTGCACCACCAAGAGAGGTACCGCCCGGGCCTACGAGAGGTCACCAGATAGCGCGCCAAAGCCGCGGGCCGGAGGGGGGGGGGGGCGGCAGGCAGACATGCTTCCCAGTCTTATACATATACATGTATTTACATTACAGGGTCTTCACCGCAACCTCAGGAGGGGAGCGCTCCCCCGCACCCCAACTTACCCATCCCGGTGTACACGGTGGTGCCGGGCCCCCCTGTGACTTAGCCAGGCGCGTGTGCCCGTCCCCACCTGCTTGGCCCTGATCCGCCATCCCCGGCCCCGTTGCCCCCCCCCCCTGTGCTCCTTCCCCGCCTCGGTTTGCCCTCCTCCCCCCCCCCTTTTTGCCTGCCGCCCCCCCCCCTCCGGCCCGCGGCTTTGGCGCGCTATCTGGTGACCTCTCGTAGGCCCGGGCGGTACCTCTCTTGGTGGTGCACCTGAATTCGGAGTCCTTTTCCACACTGACCCAGGGGAGCTCCTCTCCCCTTTTTCCACCCCTCTGGCACCCCCCGGGAGAGTTTGATGGTGCGGCAGTGGTTCATCTGGTCCGGGTCTACGCCTTCCATTGGACGTCTTGGGTGAGTGGCAGTGGGATTTTATACACTAGTCCACTTTTGTAGGAGGTTTACCCACATCCTGCCATCTACCTATATGGCTGTGGGTGGCGGGCCCTCTTTGTGTTCTTCTGTTATTATGTCCCACTTATCTATATGTATCTCTTTGTATGTATTTTCTATCTTACAGAACCTATGGCAGCGTCTAACTAATACTCCCTGAAGAAGACCGCTACTTATAAAAGGTCGAAACGCGTAGGGGTGTTTTTCGCCCATAGTATTTGCATACTTACAGTACTGTTATGCTATGTCTGTACTTGTTCTACCTTGTGTTTTTATTTGCCATGTATGACTTATGTTTTTTACCAAGTTCATATCTTGAGTCCCTACTGTTTGGGGCTTTTTCCGTACAACATATTTAAATAAATTTATACTTTTATACATTTTTTGGTACATTTCTATTCCTTGCTGCAGCACAAAGCCCCTAGGGGTAATTTTCTCTTTTCTCAAGGCATATCAGGGGTGTGCAGCATTCTTTATCCATGGGTTCCAATACCCTTTCCTTGCTAAAATTTATTTGGGTGGCTAAACACCCGTTCCCCAGGGTTCATACCCATGGACTCAGGACATGAGCTTTAGGTCTGTTGTATTTATTTATGCATTTGGTTTTTTGATTCAATTGTTTTTTGACACACCATTGATAATCTGTTCAACATGAGTATCCAAAGACCAACAAACTTGTTACTGGTTCTCCTTCCATTACTTTTAACAGGGCCATGTCCTTAAAAGACAAGCCAGTGCAGAGCGAATTTAAAGGGGCCACCACAAAGAAACACTGTCCCGCATTTGGAAACCTTTCCATGCGGCCAGTAGTCGCATTGTCCCCTTATGCGTAAGGAGAAATCCTTCCCATTACCCAATGGTGTGATGTTTTTTCCACACCATTTCGCTAACTGCCAGACCCACGGAGTTGTCTACCCAATATCATGTGAATGCAACGCATTCTACGTTGGCAAGACTAAACAAGAATTTTGATGTCGTGCAGCCAGGCACGAATATAACATGCAAACTGTAAACCGATACCTGCCCCTTGGCAGGCATGTGGTTTTTAAACACAATTATAAAATGCCTAAAACCATCTTCGCCGCCATTGATCGAGTTCATATACCGATCAGGGGCGGCGATTGGAACAAAGCCCTCCCCCAGCGTGAGCAAAGGTGGATTTTCATACTCCATGCCACGGTGTACCCAGGCCTGAACGAATCCATCTCCTTTGCTCCCTCCCCGAAAGGGGTTTACATCCGGGAAAACCGACTTAATCTAGGACGCAGGAGAGTTATGGCCGCCCTGTATGGCGACCTACCTCTCATCCTACATGTCTGCGTCCTGTGTCCTTCCCGGTTTGTTTTTTGAAGGTTTTTTGTTTCCATCAGTAGATGGCTGTTTTTTCCCCTTTTGGATCCCCTTTCCAAGTGTGTATGTTTATTTACAATATGCTCAGCTCTCCAATTTAGTTATGATTTTATTATCATTTCTTTGTTCTGTTCTCATATACATTATTTTGTTTGTTTCAGACTAATATTTCCATTTGGTATATTAATTTCTTACACGATTCAAATGTACTTTGCATCTGTTTCTGATGCGGAGCATTTACCCAAATATGATCGCACAGCAATCTGCATTTAACATATACTTTAATAATATTTTTCCAGATTTTTACCACCCCCCATGGACGTCCAATTCTTGGATTTTGGGCCTGGACCGTCACCACATCCGCATCCTTCCATCATCAATTTTCCCCTGGGGGCTCCATGGGTGCACATGGTTCGGTAGCCAGCAGGAGATTTTTCCTTCCCTGGGCCTCACGGCAGGCGGGGACTCTGCACATATCCGGGCTGGCCCCGGCTCTTGTGCTTTCTCTGATGGCCTTCTTCCCGCTGGCCACTGGGGGGAGTTTCTGCGCCTGCCGGCGGCGTCCCAGGTCCCTAGCGACCAGCACACGCCCTTGCCGAGCGCGCGGGGTCGCGATGGCGTCATGGCGCCGACGCCTCGCGTGACCGCGCGCGGCTTACACCACCTGCGTGCCTGCGCATTGCCGTCCATGGACGAGGAGGATGGAGTTGGTACACCGGGGACCTAACGGTCCCTTCTGGAACGCCGGGGAGGCCACCACTTGCCGCCTCATGGCGGCCTGGGCGCGCTGTATTACTGCGGGTGGGTGTGGGTGGGGGGGCGGCGGTCTGGCCGTGTGGGGGGGTGGGTGTGGCGTTCTCGTAGATGGGGGGGGTTTCCCTGTGGGGTGGGGGGGTGTGTGTAGTGGGGGGGATCTTCGGCGATGTTTACATCTGCCACAGCGGTGGGTGTGGTTCCCGGGCAGGGTTGGGTCCATCCGGGCCTGCCCCCTACTGCATCATAGGGTGGGGTCGCTACAGGTGTAGAGGGAGTGCACTCCCTCACCTGTTCAAGATATACCTTATATAAGCAGCCAGCCTTATTGGGACAAATTTAGATCCCACGGCGACTGGGTTTGGTGGTTATGACAGATTTTGGCTGCAGGAAGGTAAGTGGGAGCCTTGGCTCTCTTTTCCATTTCCAGCAAACCTGCCATCCACCCCGGTATCCCCATTATTATCTTACTCTTCTACTTCGTTTACTTTTCAACAGACGTCAGCACCTCCTTCAATAGGTGTCTCAACATCCCTCCTTAACAGGAAGGCTACAGCTTCAACCATTTTACCATCTGACCATCTTACCTCTGTGAGCTTTACAGATAGCACAGGTATTTTTTCACCTTTTCATTTGTTTCCATACTAGCCCCTTTTCCCCTGCATTTTCTTTTTCCACCCTCCTCTTATTCACCTGTTTTTATAATTTCACTCACCTGCACACACACCCATAGATCACTCATACACTTATAGTCACATGATTATTATCAGCATTTTCATCATTATTTTTATTTTCATTTGTTTTCCTTTATCTTCTCTTTTTCACTGCAACATTCCCCATATTTCCCGTTCCCCTTTCATCCTTTTTCCCTTCTCCCCTTGTTGTTTTCCATTTTTCTTTTGCTGTCCTACCTCACACTGCTGCTCTACCACATCCCTTTTACATACACTTCCACATTTCTCACTAGACCACACACTGCATTCTTCATTTCTATTCATTCATTCCTTTATTCAGTCACTTACACACCCTCTTTGTTTTGTTTTATGTACCTTTACCATGCTCATTATTTTTGGTTTGTTTTCACTCTGTGTCCTATTGTTGTTTTGTTGTTTCCCCTCATTCCCACATCTTTTTCTCCCCTGTGCATCTCCCTCACGCAATTTCCATGCCTACACATCAGGCTTCTTGTTCAGCCTGGTGTGTACTCATATATTTACCATTTTTATTCTCTAGACATGCTTCCCAGTCTTATACATATACATGTATTTACATTACAGGGTCTTCACCGCAACCTCAGGAGGGGAGCGCTCCCCCGCACCCCAACTTACCCATCCCGGTGTACACGGTGGTGCCGGGCCCCCCTGTGACTTAGCCAGGCGCGTGTGCCCGTCCCCACCTGCTTGGCCCTGATCCGCCATCCCCGGCCCCGTTGCCCCCCCCCCCCCCTGTGCTCCTTCCCCGCCTCGGTTTGCCCTCCTCCCCCCCCCTTTTTGCCTGCCGCCCCCCCCCCTCCGGCCCGCGGCTTTGGCGCGCTATCTGGTGACCTCTCGTAGGCCCGGTCGGTACCTCTCTTGGTGGTGCACCTGAATTCGGAGTCCTTTTCCACACTGACCCAGGGGAGCTCCTCTCCCCTTTTTCCACCCCTCTGGCACCCCCCGGGAGAGTTTGATGGTGCGGCAGTGGTTCATCTGGTCCGGGTCTACGCCTTCCATTGGACGTCTTGGGTGAGTGGCAGTGGGATTTTATACACTAGTCCACTTTTGTAGGAGGTTTACCCACATCCTGCCATCTACCTATATGGCTGTGGGTGGCGGGCCCTCTTTGTGTTCTTCTGTTATTATGTCCCACTTATCTATATGTATCTCTTTGTATGTATTTTCTATCTTACAGAACCTATGGCAGCGTCTAACTAATACTCCCTGAAGAAGACCGCTACTTATAAAAGGTCGAAACGCGTAGGGGTGTTTTTCGCCCATAGTATTTGCATACTTACAGTACTGTTATGCTATGTCTGTACTTGTTCTACCTTGTGTTTTTATTTGCCATGTATGACTTATGTTTTTTACCAAGTTCATATCTTGAGTCCCTACTGTTTGGGGCTTTTTCCGTACAACATATTTAAATAAATTTATACTTTTATACATTTTTTGGTACATTTCTATTCCTTGCTGCAGCACAAAGCCCCTAGGGGTAATTTTCTCTTTTCTCAAGACATATCAGGGGTGTGCAGCATTCTTTATCCATGGGTTCCAATACCCTTTCCTTGCTAAAAGCTATATGAGGCGTAGCCAATGTTAAGTATGGACATCGGGCCAGCGTCAAATTTTGCGTCGTTTACGTTGTTTGCGTAAGTCGTTCGCGAATAGGGCTTTGCGTAAGTTACGTTCACGCTGAAACCAATGAGGCATTGCGGCGTAAATTGGAGCATGCGCACTGGGATACGTCCACGGACGGCGCATGCGCCGTTTATTAGAAACGTCATTTACATGGGGTCACACTTAATTTACATAAAACACGCCCACATCTTCCATATTTGAATTAGGCGGGCTTACGCCGGCCCTTTCACGCTAAGCCGCCGTAACTTCGGGCGCATAATCTTTCTGAATACTATACTCGCCTCTCAAAGTTACGGCGGCGTAGTGTATAGGAGATGCGCTACGCCCACCTAAAGATACACAATTGTATCTGAATCCGGGCCAATGTTTATATTGTTTATTTTAATAAACTTCACTTCAGACTTTGTGAAAGGAGACACAGTCTATTCTGAATCTAATGGTGTCACTAATTTGTTTGAGAAATGTCCCTTACAGAATTTTAGATCTTCTGAAACATTTACAGTATTTTTTGCTGTACCGTTGTTGCTATCATAGAACTCAAAATGTTGAAATTATTTTTTCTTGAAGTGTATTTCTGGGCAAAATTGAAAAAATGTATCAGTACATCTCTGCAATACATGTACATGTACATGTTCCTGTCTTTTATCCCTTAAAGGGGTTGCAAAGTCATTCTATGCATTAAGGTAAAAAACCTTCTGGGTGACATTTTACGCATTGCCTAAAGCGCATAAACATCAGTCAAGACCGCCTGGCAACCATATTCTAAAACAGAAAATGCAAATATATAGACTTTACTCTAAGGCCATATGAATATAGGTTGTCATCTTATATCGAAGACACCCTTGATTTTGTCAACTAATTGGGAGTGGTTCTGACAGATTATGTATGGCTGTCCAATCTAGACATAGAAGCTTTCTATAGCAATATTGAACACAATCTGGGTATCAAGGCATGTGATTACATTTTAAAGATTTGAGGTACGGTGTTCCAAGCACACACAGAGTTAACTTTAAAGCTCCTGCACTTTGTGTGCCCTATTTGATGGCAAGGTGTACAAACATAGAAGGGGGACTGCAATGGGGCAACATTTTTGTTGGGCTATATGAGATAGATACGCCGATTCAGAAACGTACGTCCGCCCGGCGCATTGATTTACGTTGTTTACGTAAGGCTTTTTCCGGCGTAAAGTTACCCCTGCTATATGAGGCGTAGCCAATGTTAAGTATGGAAGTCAGGCCAGCGTTGAATTTTGCGTTGTTTACGTCATTTGCGTAAGTCGTCCGTGAATGGGGCTGGGCGTAGGTTATGTTCATGTCGACTAAGCATTGAGCGGGCGTAATTAACTTTGAAAATTCGACGTGATACTGAGCATGCGTGCGCATGCGCCGTTCAATAAGAGCGTCATTTACGTGGGGTCACGAACATTTAAATACAACACGCCCCCTACCAGCCTAGTTTGAATTAGGCGGGCTTACGCCGTGTCAGATACACTACGCCACCGTAACTTAGAGCGCAAGTTGTTTCTGAATACGGGACCTGCCGCTCTAAGTTACGGCGGCGTAGTGTATCTAAAATACGCTACGCTCGCCTAAAGATAGGCAGATCTTTCTGAATCAGGGCCAATATCTTCATCTTAGGTCAAGGATCGAGGGAGTATTTTCATTATTTAGTGAAACGACTTAACACCAAGGATATTGTTTTTTTTTTTACCAGTGAAATTCATAAAGACAGCATACATTTCTTGGATCTTGGAATCACAAAAGAATTGGGTGGTACAATTGAAACAATAATATATCAGAAAACCACTTCTACTAACAGTTTGCTCCATTGGGATAGTCATCACTAGGTATGAGCCGAACACCTCCCCGTTCGGTTCGCACCAGAACCTGCGAACAGAGCAAAAGATTGTGTGAACTTTAGAACCCTGTTAAAGTCTATGGGACTCGAACGTTTGAAATCTAAAGTGCTAATTTTAAAAGCTAATATGCAAGTTATTGTCCTAAAAAGTATTTGGGGACCCGGGTCCTGCCCCAGGGAACATGTATCAATGCAAAAAAAGTTTTAAAAACTGAAGTTTTTTCGGGAGCAGTGATTTTAATAATGCTTGAAGGGTCTGGAATTGATATTTGGGGGGAACCCCACGTCTTTTTTTTAAATTTGACGCAGGGTTCCCCTTAATATCCAATCCTAGACACTTGAAAGGCCTGAAAATTTAATTTGGGGGGACCCCCACGCATTTTTTTTTTTTATGAATGACTTTTTTCTTTATTGCCGGGAGCCGACAATTCATTATAGCCGTGATTGGTTTTAAATGACTTTTTTTCCTTCAGAAATGACACTTTGTGCAGGGACAGTTCTAAGCACGGGAAACAAGTGCTACTTTACAGGCATACTATACACTCCCCCTAGGTCCTCACCTCGTTTCTGAACGTCCACTCAGAAGCAGAGAGTGCCTGCCCGGTCGTATATGTACAGTAGCCGGGTGGGAAGTGGTTAAAGAATTCTTTATTTAAAAATAAGGGGTATTTTTAAACATTCTAAAATAGGGTACCTTCAACTTTTTTTTACAACAACAAAAAAAAAAGCTATACAGGTAGCAGCCCCATGGTGGGTCTAATGGATTCTAACTTATGACCAAGTGCACCGAAGTGCAGGTGGCTAACCACTTCACCATGCAGGACTGCCCAAACACATTGAGAAATTTATAGACTAAGTGAACGTTTAACTGTCAGATTGCTGCTGCTGCTGCTGCAATTGATTCTGTTTTTTTCTATAGGGGGCCTATCCAATCAGCATAACTTGTTGCTGTTCTTAGGGACATACTAAAAGGAATGATGAAATGCCCATAGACTTTAACAGGGAGATGGAATGCCCATAGAGAATAATGGTACTAAGTGGAATGCCCATAGAGAATAATGGTAAAATTAAAAGTTTATTTGCGACAGGGTCTTTAGACATATCAAATTTATTTTTTGCAAACCTACTTTTAAATATCATTGGCCGTGTTTAATGTTGAGATTAGGTGGGATTATTATTTATTTTTTTATGCCATAAAAAGGTGAATGACAGAAGGGAATGTCCATAGAGTATAATGGGAAGAAAAATATAAACTAATTTGCACACAGATCTTGGAGACATAATGACTTCATATTTCCCACAGGTGTTCCTCATGTACAGTAGCAGATTGTAAGATTGAGATTATTTGGGATTACTGCTGTTTTCTATGGATCGACAGATAATTAATAGAAAGGAATGTCCATGGAGTATAATGGGAAGCAAGATGTGACCTGGAGTCAGAACCATTGGTCATATCAGATCAATCTTTAGCTGACATACTCTCTATGTTCAGGGATGATGTCCAAACTTGACATTAAGAGAGATTATTATTGTGTTCTATGGAATGACAAACATAGGACAAAATGGAATGCCCATAGAGAATAATGGGAAGCAAGATGTCACCTGGAGTCAGAACCATTGGTCATATCAGATCGATCTTTAGCAGACATACTCTCTATGTTCAGGAATGATGTCCAAACTTGACGTTAAGAGGGATTATTATTGTTTTCTATGGCCTGACAAACATAAGGCTGAGTATGCTTGGGTATTGCTGGGTATGGCTGAGTGTGGTTGGGATGCCTGAGCATGGATGGGTGGATGAGTGCTGCAATGGGCACATAGCAGCGCTGTGGGAACTACAGATGCAGCCCACAGTGCTGCTGCACCCGATCTCTCCCCTCTCCGCTTATACTGTGCCGTTCGGTACAGAGAGGGGAGAGAGAGGAACCGGACGTGATGCCGGTTTGTTTACAACTGATTGCTTCCTCATTTTTTCGGCGCGATCACGTGGTGAACGGCTGCTGTCAGCGGCCATTTACCGTGATACGTGATGCGCCGGGTCCGGTCAGGGATACTCCTGTGTGTGCGCCTGCGATTCTAGGAGAACGTCATAGAAGGCCGTCCCTGAGTTATCGAGCCACGCTGTAGCCTTCATTTGGCAATAGCATGGTTGTTAAAGGGTTAAATCAAGGTTGGACACTTATGCAGTTTAGCCAGTATACTTCTTTTAAGATTGCATCCAATGGGGACCTCCTCAATTTTGCAACGAACACACATCGAAAAAATTGAACATACAATCCCAATCTTTGCAATATTCTCTCTAATTGATAAATTAGTATAAATTGAAGGTAATCTGAGATCAGCGACTGCACAGTTTCGACAATAACGTGTTCTTCCTCAAGCAGCATGTGTGCTTGATGAAGTACATTGTTATGTTCGAAACTGTGCATTCGCTTATCTCAGATTACCTGTAATGTATATGATTATTTGAAGTAAAGAGAATATTGCATCTTCAATCTTTATACTAGGGATGAGCCGAACAATCGCACCAGAACCTGCGAACAGAGCAAAAGTTTGTGTGAAATTTAGAACCCTGTTAAAGTCTATGGGACTCGAACGTTTGAAATCTAAAGTGCTAATTTTAAAGGCTAATATGCAAGTTATTGTCCTAAAAAGTATTTGGGGACCCGGGTACTTTTTAGGACAATAGATTTCAAACGTTTGAGTCCCATAGACTTTAACTGGGTTCTAAAGTACACACGAACTTGCCGTGAACACCCCAAATTGTTTGCTGTTCGGCGAACAGGCAATGTTCGAGTCGAACATGAGTTCGACTCGAACTCAAAGCTCATGCCTAGTCATCACCCCACCCCTCTAAAAAAAAAGGCATCCCCATGGGACAATTAATGAGGGCAAGGAGAAATTGCTCCTCAGAAGGAGCCTTTATAGCAGAAAGTGCACAACTTTTTGAGCGTTTTAGAAAGAGGGGCTATAAGGCAACAGATGTTAAGAGACCCGTCGATAAGGTAAATAGCATCCCCAAGTAGAGGAAGAAAAAGTAAGAAGGAGGTATGTAAAATCATCGGGACATACTAGACAATCAGGCAAAATCGTTAACATCATTAAAAGATAATGGCACACCCTCTTGGATGATAAAGATCTGTCCAATATACAGTATTTTAAAAAAGTGAGTAGACCCCTAACATTTTTGGAAATATTTGATGATATCTTTTCATGTGATAACACTGAAGAAATTATACTTTTCTACAATGTAAAGTAGTGAGTGTACAGCTTGTATAAAGTCCTGTACACACGGCCGGGAATCCTGTCAGGAAAAATACATTGGTTTTTCTGATGGGATTCCTGGAAAGCTTGCCGCACATACAGATGCCCATTCAAAAGAACCGCCGTTCTTTTGAATGGCAAGAACCCGGTGACGTCATCGACTACGACGAGCCGATGCTCGTCGCATTTGATGCCGTCGCCGCCATCTTGCTACACCCTACACTATCCTTGTATGCTACCGCGCATGCGTCAAAGTCTCATTGAGCATGCGCGGGTTTACCTGGGGACATGTTAGCATACTGACAAATAGTTTTCTTGGCAGGAAATTTTTCTCGTCGGGATTCCCGGCAGTTTTCTTGATGAGAAAGCATACACACACACGGTTTTCACTGCAAAAAGCTCTTCCAGCAGCTTTCTTGCTGAGAAAACCAGTTGTGTGTACGAGGCTTAACAGTGTAAATTTGCTGCATGCTCAAAATAACTAAACACAGCCCATTAATGTCTAAACTGCTGGCAACAAAAGTAAGTACACCCCTATGTGAAAATGTCCAAATTTGGCCCAATTAGCCATTTTCTCTTCTCAATATCATGTGACTTGTTAGTGCTACAAGGTCTTAGGTGTAAATGGGTAGCAGGTATGTTAAATGTGGTGTTATAGCTCTCACTATCTTACACTGGTCACTGGAAGTTCAACATGGAATGTCATGGCAAAGAACTCTCTGAGGATCTGAAAAAAATGTTTTTGCTCTACATAATGTAGGCCTTGGCTATAAGAAGATTTCCAAGGCCCTGAAATTGAGCTGCATCATGGTGGCCAAGACCATACAGCGGTTTAACAGGACAGGTTCCACTCGGAACAGGCCTCACCTTGGTCGACCAAAGAAGTTGAGTGCACGTTCTCATCGTCATATGCAGAGATTGTCTTTGGGAAATAGACGTATGAGTGCTGCCAGCATTGCTGCAGAGGTTGAAGGGGTAGGGGGTCATCATGTCAGTGCTCAGACCATACGCCGCTCATTGTATCAAATTGGTCTGCATTGCTGTCATCCCAGAAGGAAGCCTCTTCTAAAGATGATGCACAAGAAAACCCGCAAACAGTTTGCTGAACACAAGCAGACTAAGGACATGGATTACTGTAACCATGTCCTGTGGTCTGATGAGACCAAGATAAACTTATTTGGTTCGGATGGTGTCAAGTGTGTGTGGGGAGTACAAAGACAAGTGTGTCTTGCCTACAGTCAAGCATGGTGGTGGGAATGTCATGGTCTGGGCTGCATAAGTGCTGCCAGCACTGGGGAGCTACATTTCATTGAGGGAACCATAAATGCCAACATGTACTGTGACAATTGAAGCCGAGCACGATCCTTTCCTTTGGGAGACTGGGCGGCTGGGCAGTATTCCAACATGATAACGACCCAAAACACACCTCCAAGACGACCACTGCCTTGCAAAATAGGTTGAGGGTAAAGGTGATGGATTAGTCAAGCATGTCTCCATGACTTAAACCCTATTCAGCATCTGTGGGGCATCCTCAAAGGGAAGGCGGAGGAGCACAAGGTCCCTAACATCCACCAGCAACGTGATGTCGTCGTGGAGGAGTGGAAGAAGACTCCAGTGGCAACCTGTGTAGCTCTGGTGAACACCATGTCCAAGACAGTTAAAGCAGTGCTGGAAAATAATGGTGGCCACACAAAATATTAACACTTTGGACCCAATTTGGACATTTTTACTTAGGAGTGTACTCACTTTTGTTGCCAGTGGTTTAGACATTAATGACTGTGTGTTGAGTTATTTTGAGGGGACAGCAAAATTTACACTGTTATGCAAGCTATACACTCACTACTTTACATTGTAGCAAAGTGTCATTTCTTCTGTGTTGTCACATGAAAAGACTAATAAAATGTTTACAACAAAATGAGAGGGGTGTACTCACTTTTGTGAGATACTGTATATACAAAGGGGAGTGGTTTATACAACTTGTGAGCAACGCAGACACGTGGCATAGGTATTTGTAGTTGAACACAGCAACCCCATATCACTAATATAAGGGGAATAAGATATTTAGCACAGTATACTAGGTTTTATTAATAGATTTTAAAAAATTGTGTTTTTGTACAGCAGCAGTATTAGGAGAAGTGGTAGCATGGGTTATTATTGGTTGAGAAACTGAATCTTCCCCAGGAAGAATAACACTCTTAATAAGATACATACAGTAACAGTAGCCTCTGCACCTTGTGGTAGGGTGCATTGCTGTAATGTGTGTGTTACTGCAGCACATGTCAAGTGCATTAGCACGTTACAATGTCATTATTCTGATCAGAGGGGAAGCATTTTCCTCTTGGGTAGGGTATAATTTTGCCACCGCTTACGTATGTAAGACATTGATACCACTACTGTCACTCCTCTTAAAATAAACCTCTTTACTCTTCCTCTGAGAGAATGGAAGGTAATTTCTTGAAAACAGGGAGTATGTTCTGTCTTTTAGGGCAGTCATCAGCGTCATCTCATTCTGGACCTGTTTAACCACACTAATGAATGACTAGGCCCGAGCGACAAAGCCACTCAAAACCTGCTTAGTTAGCCTCCTCGAGGATGATTGACCTACTTCTGCTCCTGGTGAGGGCTAGTGTTGAGCAGAATATGCCATATTCGATTTCGCGATATATCTCGAATATATATTCGAATATTCGAGATATATTCGCTAAATTCGAATATTCGTGATATTTTATCGAAATTAATTGATTGCGATTTTTCGCTATTGCGAATGCGAAAATAATTGCGATTTTTTAATAACTACGGTAGGAGCGCTCTGATTGGCTTAGAATATTCGTGATATTTTATCGAAATATCGCAACATGCGAATGCGATATTTATTGCGGAATTTCGAGATATGCTGGAGGAGCGCTCTGATTGGCTTAGAATATTCGTGATATTTTATCGAAATATCGCAACATGCGAATGCGATATTTATTGCGGAATTTCGAGATATGCTTGAGGAGTTCTCTGATTGGCTCAGAATATTCGTGATATTTTATCGAAATATCGCAACATGCGAATGCGATATTTATTGCGGAATTTCGAGATATGCTTGAGGAGTTCTCTGATTGGCTTAGAATATTCGTGATATTTTATCGAAATATCGCAACATGCGAATGCGATATTTATTGCGCAATTTCGAGATATGCTGGAGGAGCGCTCTGATTGGCTCAGAATATTCCTGATATTTTATCGAAATATCGCAACATGCGAATGCGAAATTGATTGCAGATATTTCGAAAACTGCTGTAGCAGCACTCTGAAATCGAATATGTATGATATTTTAACCGAAATACATATTGCGATTGTGATTTTTCGATCGCGCATGCGCAATTGCGCGAACAACACGCGACCATTTCCTGGAGCCTTGCCAGTTTCCAACTTATGATCGCAGCGCAATATTACAGCAACATGGTTGGAAGCAATTTCACTAAGTCTGAGGAAAAGTTGCTGATTTGTGTAAGTATTTTGACCACTGTTATTTCATCATCTTCAACTGCATTTAAGTCTAGTTTAAAAGTTAGTATATATGATCAGATATTAGTATTTAACCAAAAATGTGTCTCCTGCTTTTACAAAACTACAAGTCCCAGCCCAGCCCAGCATTTTAGTCTAGTTTAAAAGTTAGTATATATGATCATATATTAGTATTTCACAAAAAATGTGTCTCCTGCTTTTACAAAACTACAAGTCCCAGCATGCCTGGACAGCTGCAGACACCCTGGTTGGCAAATGTGTATTTAGGCACTTTTCCTTGTTATTTAGCATAATGAATTTAAAAATTTTTTGGACATAGGACGTATGCGAATGTCCTGACTTCAGTGTCCTCAAGGCCCAAGGACGTTCGAATACATATTGCCCTTTAGATGTTGCAGAACTACAACTTCCAGCATGCCTGGGAATGCTGGCACTTCTAGTATTGTAAGTTCTGCAGGCCCCCATTTTTCAGGCCTTTATGCACGGGTCTCTAAACTGTGGCACCCTAGATGCAGCAAAAGTAAAATTCTTAGCATGCACTGACAGACCGTGGCTGATGGGAGTAGTAGTTTTGCAACAGCTGGAGGTGGACTGGTCTTGAAACCCAGAGTTAGGTAACAAACCCGTAGTGTTTTGCAACCATTCTGCCTCCAGCTGGTTATTTTCTGTTGAAAAGCCTGTGGCGTGCAAAACACAACCCAAAAACTCCACCCGGTGCAAGGAAAAATTTGCACACACCTAAAGAGTGACATCACAAAAAACTGCGACGGTTGCATACGTCAGTGGTCCTCTGAAAAGGTCCCGTCTCTGACCCCCCGGGGCGTTAGGCTCCTAGGCTCCTGACAGGGAAAAGAGTTACTGTGGTCCATACAGCCGAAGCCATATGGACCCATCTCGGTCCAAGCAGCGCAATCAACACGCGAACAACACGCGACCATTTCCTGGAGCCTTGCCAGTTTCCAACTTATGATCGCAGCGCAATCACACAGCAACATGGTTGGAAGCAATTTCACTAAGTCTGAGGAAAAGTTGCTGATTTGTGTAAGTATTTTGACCACTGTTATTTCATCATCTTCAACTGCATTTAAG
This sequence comes from Rana temporaria, assembly GCF_905171775.1. Lineage (NCBI taxonomy): Eukaryota > Metazoa > Chordata > Amphibia > Anura > Ranidae > Rana > Rana temporaria. The sequence continues at coordinate 259,828,188 of NC_053489.1, read as the reverse complement.
TCTAGTTTAAAAGTTAGTATATATGATCAGATATTAGTATTTAACCAAAAATGTGTCTCCTGCTTTTACAAAACTACAAGTCCCAGCCCAGCCCAGCATTTTAGTCTAGTTTAAAAGTTAGTATATATGATCATATATTAGTATTTCACAAAAAATGTGTCTCCTGCTTTTACAAAACTACAAGTCCCAGCATGCCTGGACAGCTGCAGACACCCTGGTTGGCAAATGTGTATTTAGGCACTTTTCCTTGTTATTTAGCATAATGAATTTAAAAATTTTTTGGACATAGGACGTATGCGAACGTCCTGACTTCAGTGTCCTCAAGGCCCAAGGACGTTCGAATACATATTGCCCTTTAGATGTTGCAGAACTACAACTTCCAGCATGCCTGGGAATGCTGGCACTTCTAGTATTGTAAGTTCTGCAGGCCCCCATTTTTCAGGCCTTTATGCACGGGTCTCTAAACTGTGGCACCCTAGATGCAGCAAAAGTAAAATTCTTAGCATGCACTGACAGACCGTGGCTGATGGGAGTAGTAGTTTTGCAACAGCTGGAGGTGGACTGGTCTTGAAACCCAGAGTTAAGTAACAAACACGTAGTGTTTTGCAACCATTCTGCCTCCAGCTGTTTTTTTCCTGTTGAAAAGCCTGTGGCGTGCAAAACACAACCCAAAAACTCCACCCGGATGCAGTGAAAAATGTGCACACACCTAAAGAGTGACATCACAAAAAACTGCGACGGGTACATACGTCAGTGGTCCTCCGAAAAAGGTCCCGTCTCTGACCCCCCGGGGCGTTAGGCTCCTGACAGGGAAAAGAGTTAGCAACGCATATCTCCCCTATACGTGTATCCTGTGTTGTTAATAATATATTCATAATTATGCAAATGATAATGGCTGCTATATTTATGCAAAAAAGGTGGCGACCGAAATGGCAGGATATAAAATCTTTCATGTTACCCCTGTCATTGATTAATAAGGCGAGAATGCTTCCAATTGTTGAATAGCATACATTTACGTCATATATCCATAAGGCTGTCAACAGAAGTATTACAATATACTTTGTTCTTCATCTTGCAGAAGTTCCTGGAAACAGGATACGATGAGCTGCGGAGGCAGCCAGAGAAAAGGGCTGTGGTCAGCGCCCTAATCGCTGACTTTGGCGGCCAACATGACCACAAGGCAATTGTTAAGAAGTGGTCTGACCTGAAGAGGCGCCAAATGGTTCAGGTCAGACGTCTTCGGGCTAAATATCATCCAGGTAAGTTATTGTTGACAGTTATGTTTTTTTTTTAAAAAGTGTATTTTGTGCGTGAACTCGAAAGAGAGAGGAGCCGGCCTGCAGGAGTTGGGAGGCCTCCCCCAGAGGCAATCTGCCACCTTTCTCCATGCCCCGGTTGGCAATGGCGGGTGTGAGGGGGTCCTCCCAACCCAACCTCGCATAGCACACCCACCAGGGGCGGGGCTGAGACCACCAAACTCAATTCACAGGTAGCCGAGAGCGGGATCCGAACCCCTAGCTGCAGAGGTGAATCACTTGTCAGTGCAGTGGCAATCGTGTGGAGCCACCGCAGCTCCTTTGGTGACAGTTATGTAAGGTCATATGTAATTCATGTAAGGTCAGATGTTGTTAACCAAGATGCCATGTTGTGCTAACATATATCACCACCGGCCAAGGTATTCATAGTACTGTTGAAAAAAGACATGGGACAGCAGACAGGAACACAGAAGTTATGTGGGAACATAATTTTCCCATTGCTTTGCATGGGACTTTAAAGAAAAACCCCGACCATGGCAAGTGGGGGTGGGTAAGGTTTAAACCACCTATCCTATGTTTGTGGCTGACATATAAGTAACCTGTGTGCCAAGTTTCATATAAATATCTTTAGCCGTTTGTACGTGATGCTGGAACATACATACATACATACATACATACATACATACATTTATGCACACACACACGTTGAGTTTTATATATATAGATTACCACTAAATTCCTGTGTTAGGAGTGGGGTTGTTATAGTAATCCCGTGTGCTCCATCAGGCCCTTTTTTTAACATGAGATGGTCTGAACAAAACAAAGGAGACAAAAACAGCTCATTTTAACATGGTTGCATCCCAGCTCACGCTCAGTCCCCTGTAGTGCCCACAAGACCCTTTAATATAACATTGTCCCATTGGTTAACTGTCTATATAAATCAATTTGTATTCATATACAATACAGCAGAGTACACAGAATTTGCATACGTCATTAGAAAACATTTTTATAATATATGAACATTGTGTTATTATAGGAGCTCCAATGCCAGTTATCCGCGCCAAGCGCAGAAGGCGCCAGGCCGATGAGGAGGAGGAGGAGGATGCGGCAGAGGAGGATGCGGCAGAGGAGGAGATGGATGAAGAGGAGCAGCCAGGGCCCTCCCACTCCCCAACCCCAGCTCCTGCTGAGGAGCAAGCTGAGGAGCTTCCCCCCCCCACCACCCCAACTTCTCAAGCAGAAGAGCAGGAGGAAGAGAGCGGTCCTGTGAGCCTCGTTCAGGAAGGTAAATATGTGCACAATGATTAATAACATTTCAACAATAAAATGTAGATATAAAAATGGACAACATATAAAGCGCACCTGTCAGATTGTAGAACCATAATATGGTATTGATGCTAGAAGTATACAGGTAGTGCATAATTATTAGGCAAGTTGTATTTTTGAGGATTCATTTTATTATTGAACAACAACCATGTTCTCAATGAACCCCAAAAACTCATTAATATCAAAGCTGAATTTTTTTGGAAGTATTTTTTAGTTTGTTTTTAGTGTTAGTTATTTTCGGGGGATATCTGTGTGTGCAGGTGACTACTATTACTGTGCAGAATTTTTAGGCAACTTAACCAAAAAATAAATATATACCCATTTCAATGATTTATTTTTAAAAGTGAAACCAATATAACATCTCAACATTCACAAATACACATTTCTGACATTTAAAAACAAAACTAAAACAAATCAGTGACCAATATAGCCACCTTTCTTTGCAAGGACACTCGAAAGCCTGACATCCATGGATTCTGTCAGTGTTTTGATCTGTTCACCATCAACATTGCGTGCAGCAGCAACCACAGCCTCCCAGACACTGTTCAGAGAGGTGTACTGTTTTCCCTCCTTGTAAATCCCACATTTGATGATGGACCACAGGTTCTCAATGGGGTTCAGATCAGGTGAACAAGGAGGCCATGTCATTACTTTTTTTTATTTAATACCCTTTCTTGCCAGCCACGCTGTGGAGTACTTTGACACGTGTGATGGAGCATTGTCCTGCATGAAAATCATGTTTTTCTTGAAGGATGGTGACTTTTTCCTGTACCACTGCTTGAAGAAGGTCTCTTCCATAATCTGGCAGTAGGACTGGGAATTGAGCTTGACTCCATCTTCAATCCGAAAAGGCCCCACAAGCTCATCTTTGATGATACCAGCCCAAACCAGTACTCCACCACCACCTTGCTGGCGTCTGAGTCGGACTGGAGCTCCCTGCACTTTACCAATCCAGCCACGGGCTCTTCCATCTGGCCCATCAAGACTCACTCTCATTTCAGCAGTCCATAAAACCTTAGAAAAATCTTTCTTGAGATATTTATTGGCACAGTCTTGACGTTGCAGCTTGTGTGTCTTGTTCAGTGGTCATCGTCTTTCAGCCTTTCTTACCTTGGCCATGTCTCTGGGTATTGCACACCTTGTGCTTTTGGGCACCCCAGTGATGTTGCAGCTCTGAAATATGGCCAATCTTGTGGCAAGTGGCATCTTGGCAGCTGCACGCTTAACTTTTCTCAGTTCATGGGCAGTTATTTTGCACCTTTGTTTTTCCACACGCTTCTTTTGTTTGATGATCACGCTTCAGAAGCTTTGCAACTTTAAGAGTGCTGCATCCCTCTGCTAGATATCTCTCTATTTTGGACTTTTCAGAGTCTGTCAAATCCTTTTTTGGCCCATTTTGACAAAGAAAAGGAAATTGACTAATAATTATGCACACCTGATATAGAGTGTTGATGTCATTAGACCACACACCTTCTCATTACAGAGTTGTACATTACCTAATATGCCTAATCTGTAGTAGGCTTTCGAGCCTATACAACTTGGAGTAAGACAACATGCATAAAGAGGGTGATGTGGTCCAAATACTCATTTGCCTAATAATTCTGCACTCCCGGGATGTGTTAGACACATAACAAGTGTATACACATGATAATGATTGATTAATAAGCAAAAAAAATTTTTTATTTATTTGGTAACGTTATTTTAAATCCAAATTTTTTTTTTATTATATCCTAACAGTATCAGGAAAGATGAGGAGGCAGACCGCGCTCATAAAGACAACCCACCAGAGGATCCAGGCAAATCAGCGCCAGATCCGCTACCTTATTCAGCAAAATGTGCTGCTGGAGCAGCAGCAATTAAAAAATATAGAGAAGCTGGAGCGCCTTCAGAAGCTCAATCAGAGTTATATCTGAAATTATGTTTTTATTAATAAATATTATTTTTTGGAAATGTTTAATTTCTTTTTGAGATAGATTTGTAGGTTTTTCAACACATCTAACTTAACATCAAACAAATCAACATCAACACATTTAACTTCATAATAAGCAAAAACATTTTATACTATTATTTTATTTAACAGTAACCTAGGACAAACTAAAGCACACGACACAGACACGACGAACACAAAATAAACAGTTGAAAAATGAACATAACAAAAGCAACAATATATATATATATACAAAGAGAGAGAGAGGGAGAGCAAGAAAGAGAGAGAATGCAGATGAGCTCTTGCAGACAGCCCAATGGTTGCAGTATAAATGCCGCAAAACAGTGTTTAACATAAGGTTCATTGTTATAGTTACACTTGCTGTTTAGATCCGGTCTGGTAGCTTGTAGCGGAGGCTGTTGGTGGATCCGCTGTGCCAGAGAGGTCATGAAGCTTTACTCAGCATGGAGGCAGCAGCAGGAGTATTAAAATATAATATAACTAGACAATGCATTTCCTGAAGAAAATGCGAGTGGGAATGCTGAATAGCTTAATTGGTGAGCCCCTTGCCAAAGACATTCACCATAACCACTACACTATCTTTAGGACACACAGCTTCTTTCTCTATCTGCAAAGTATAGCGTATGCTGACTTCCTGGTCGCCCCTCCCCCCTCAATAGGTTTCCCCTCCCCCCCAGGTCAGTGAGGAGGAATATTGCACTGAGGTCAGGAAAGTGATTTATAGAAAGAAATAACATTACAAACGCTTTTAATTCACAGATCTAATACATGATTTAAGCCTCCAAACAAAGCTTAATAAATCCTCAAACGTACATGCAATTGATACAACGACTACACCGTTTGAAATACACGGCCCTTGTAAACGCATCGATATGAAATTTATGTAGATAAACTTAAAAATGTGGCCATGTCTGCGATTTAGAAAAGAGCGTCTTTGTGAGTTCTGCAGCAACATTTTTTAGATAATTTAACATGAGAGTCTATGAGACATAATTTCTGGCTGTTGCTCCAATAACTAAAACTAAAATACGTATCGCAGACTTGATCACATTGCCATAAACCAGACAAGCATAGCTACGTTTTGATATAAAAATTGTGTATGAAAAGTAGATCTTGTGGGCGTGAGAACAATTTGTTTCCCCTTTTTGTAAAGATATTTTTAATTACAAAGATCTAGAATGTTAAGGTCACATGACAGACTCTAAATCCCCTCCATAGGATTACATTATAACCTATCGCATTTTTGTGAAAAATTCGCAAAACGTAAATTGCGTTTTCACCAAAAAATTGTAAACGATAACGATCTGAAAAGTCATAGCCGGATAGCTAAATATTTTGTGACCGCTTTACAGTTTTTTCAGTGTCTGTAAGTGAAAGTATGAAGTAGCTGAAACTTTTGGCAGGGCATGTGAATTCAAAGGGGAAAAGGATGTTCTCATTGACTTCATTGTTAAAAAAACAGTCTTAAAAGCAAAAAATTTATAAAAGTGTAAAAAGTAGGAAAAAACTTGAACAAGTCCCATCATTTGCTGAAAGAGACGAACATTTTTACAGTTGAATGGTCTCAATAGCTGAAAGTATGCCGAAGTTACGCAGAACCAAAAAACGTAAGGAATAATAAGATTACTAAATTTACGGATATCAATACTGGAAATGTTTATTAAAGCATTCACACTAATTAAGATTAATACATTTACGGGTATCCATACTAGGAATGCTTATTAAAGCATTCCCACTAAGTATCACACAGGCATGATTTACAAGCAGTAGTGGTAATAGTAATACATAGCATAAAAACACTTGGGGAATACTTTACAGCATCAGTAGTGGTCATAGTAGTCAATAGTGTACCAAAAAATTGGGACACAGGTGTCTTGACTGAGCTGTAATAGTAGTAGTAGACATTGACAATACAGTGTCAAATCACTCGGGCAAGAGGTGCCATGATGAACAGCAGTCTTAATAAGAGTATATAGGGTGTGAAATAACTGCTGACATAGGTGTCTTGACTGGGCAGCAGAAGCAGCAGTAGTAGTATTAACAGTAGTAGTTGATACAGAGTCATATCACATGGGCAGGAGGTGCCATGATGAACAGCAGTAGGAATAGGAGTATATAGAGTGTCAAATAACTGCTGACATAGGTGTCTTGACTGGGCAGCAGCAGCAGAAGCAGCAGTAGTATTAACAGTAGTAGTTGATACAGAGTCATATCACATGGGCAGGAGGTGCCATGATGAACAGCAGTAGGAATAGGAGTATATAGAGTGTCAAATAACTGCTGACATAGGTGTCTTGACTGGGCAGCAGCAGCAGCAGCAGCAGAAGCAGCAGCAGTAGTATTAACAGTAGTAGTTGATACAGAGTCATATCACATGGGCAGGAGGTGCCATGATGAACAGCAGTAGGAATAAGAGTATATAGAGTGTCAAATAACTGCTGACATAGGTGTCTTGACTGGGCAGCAGCAGCAGAAGCAGCAGTAGTATTAACAGTAGTAGTTGATACAGAGTCATATCACATGGGCAGGAGGTGCCATCATGAACAGCAGTAGGAATAGGAGTATATAGAGTGTCAAATAACTGCTGACATAGGTGTCTTGACTGGGCAGCAGCAGCAGAAGCAGCAGTAGTATTAACAGTAGTAGTTGATACAGAGTCATATCACATGGGCAGGAGGTGCCATCATGAACAGCAGTAGGAATAGGAGTATATAGAGTGTCAAATAACTGCTGACATAGGTGTCTTGACTGGGCAGCAGCAGCAGAAGCAGCAGTAGTATTAACAGTAGTAGTTGATACAGAGTCATATCACATGGGCAGGAGGTGCCATGATGAACAGCAGTAGGAATAAGAGTATATAGAGTGTTAAACAACTGCTGACATAGGTGTATTGACTGGGCGGCAGCAGCAGCTGAAGCAGCAGTAGTAATATTAACAGTAGTAGTTGATACAGAGTCATATCACATGGGCAGGAGTTGCCATGATGTACAGCAGTCTTAATAAGAGTATATAGAGTGTGAAATAACTGCTGACATAGGTGTATTGACTGGGCAGCAGCAGCAGAAGCAGCAGTAGTATTAACAGTAGTAGTTGATACAGAGTCATATCACATGGGCAGGAGGTGCCATGATGAACAGCAGTAGGAATAAGAGTATATAGAGTGTTAAACAACTGCTGACATAGGTGTATTGACTGGGCGGCAGCAGCAGCTGAAGCAGCAGTAGTAATATTAACAGTAGTAGTTGATACAGAGTCATATCACATGGGCAGGAGTTGCCATGATGTACAGCAGTCTTAATAAGAGTATATAGAGTGTGAAATAACTGCTGACATAGGTGTATTGACTGGGCGGCAGCAGCAGCAGAAGCAGCAGTAGTAGTATTAACAGTAGTAGTTGATACAGAGTCATATCACATGGGCAGGAGGTGCCATCATGAACAGCAGTAGGAATAGGAGTATATAGAGTGTCAAATAACTGCTGACATAGGTGTCTTGACTGGGCAGCAGCAGCAGAAGCAGCAGTAGTATTAACAGTAGTAGTTGATACAGAGTCATATCACATGGGCAGGAGGTGCCATGATGAACAGCAGTAGGAATAAGAGTATATAGAGTGTTAAACAACTGCTGACATAGGTGTATTGACTGGGCGGCAGCAGCAGCTGAAGCAGCAGTAGTAATATTAACAGTAGTAGTTGATACAGAGTCATATCACATGGGCAGGAGTTGCCATGAAGTACAGCAGTCTTAATAAGAGTATATAGAGTGTTAAACAACTGCTGACATAGGTGTATTGACTGGGCGGCAGCAGCAGCTGAAGCAGCAGTAGTAGTATTAACAGTAGTAGTTGATACAGAGTCATATCACATGGGCAGGAGTTGCCATGATGTACAGCAGTCTTAATAAGAGTATATAGAGTGTGAAATAACTGCTGACATAGGTGTATTGACTGGGCGGCAGCAGCAGCAGAAGCAGCAGTAGTAGTATTAACAGTAGTAGTTGATACAGAGTCATATCACATGGGCAGGAGGTGCCATCATGAACAGCAGTAGGAATAGGAGTATATAGAGTGTCAAATAACTGCTGACATAGGTGTCTTGACTGGGCAGCAGCAGCAGAAGCAGCAGTAGTATTAACAGTAGTAGTTGATACAGAGTCATATCACATGGGCAGGAGGTGCCATCATGAACAGCAGTAGGAATAGGAGTATATAGAGTGTCAAATAACTGCTGACATAGGTGTCTTGACTGGGCAGCAGCAGCAGAAGCAGCAGTAGTATTAACAGTAGTAGTTGATACAGAGTCATATCACATGGGCAGGAGGTGCCATGATGAACAGCAGTAGGAATAAGAGTATATAGAGTGTTAAACAACTGCTGACATAGGTGTATTGACTGGGCGGCAGCAGCAGCTGAAGCAGCAGTAGTAGTATTAACAGTAGTAGTTGATACAGAGTCATATCACATGGGCAGGAGTTGCCATGAAGTACAGCAGTCTTAATAAGAGTATATAGAGTGTTAAACAACTGCTGACATAGGTGTATTGACTGGGCGGCAGCAGCAGCTGAAGCAGCAGTAGTAGTATTAACAGTAGTAGTTGATACAGAGTCATATCACATGGGCAGGAGTTGCCATGATGTACAGCAGTCTTAATAAGAGTATATAGGGTGTGAAATAACTTCTGACATAATTGTCTTGACTGATCCAAAGGAGTCATGGGAGAAAATCATGTGGTCAGATGAGACTATAATATAATTTTTTGATCATAATTTCACTAACCGTGTTCGGAGGAAGAATAATGATGAGTACCATGCCAAGAACGCCATCCCTAATGTGAAGCATGGGGGTGGTAGCATCATGCTTTGGTGGTGTTTTTCTGCACATGGGACAGGGTGACTGCACTGTATTAAGGAGAGGATGACCGGGGCCATGTATTGCAAGATTTTGGGCAACAACCTCCTTCCCTGAGTTAGAGCTTTGAAGATGGGTCGAGGCTGGGTCTTCCAACATGAGAATGACCCAAAGCACACAGCCAGGATAACCAAGGATTGGCTCTGTAAGGAGCATATCAAGGTTCTGGCGTGGCCTAGCCAGTCTCCAGACCTAAACCCAATAGAGAATCTTTGGAGGGAGCTCAAACTCCGTGTTTCTCAGCGATAGCCCAGAAACATGACTGATGTAGAGAAGATCTGTGTGGAGGAGTGGGCCAAAATCCCTCCTCCAGTGTGTGCAAAGCTGGTGTAAAACTACAAGAAATGTTTGACCGCTGTAATTGCAAAGAAAGCCTACTGTACCAAATATTAACATTGATTTTCTCTGATGTTGAAATAGTTATATTCAGCACTGTAAATACATCAGGTCCGGGGCTTCATCAGGGAATGCATGGCAAGGGACCCTTCAGCGCCCTGAACCGACGACGGGTGCCAGAAAGTCACAGCCGATCCAGGACTCATTCATCTTTATGAATGTGAGTCTGTCCACGGAGTCTGTGGACAGACGGGTCCTCTTGTCCGTGACCACCCCACCTGCCGCGCTGAATGTCCGCTCAGATAGTACGCTGGAGGGGGGGCAAGACAATAACTCCAGCGCATACTGAGCGAGCTCGCGGCAGGTGTCCAATCTGGCAACCCAGTACTCCATGGGGTCGTCGGTGCTCATACTGTCAGAAGCACCGACGGACGCCATGTAGTCTGCCACCATGTGGGCCAGCCGCTGGTGGTGACTGCTGCTGCTGCTGCTGGTGGTGGTACTGGGTCGCTCGGTTTGGAAGAACATCCTCATCTCTTCCATTAGGTCCCCTGCTCGGCTGCAGCTGGGTGCAGCCACCTGCTGGGTGAGATGAGGGGGGACAACTGGAGGCCGGGGAGTTGCCTGCTCCAACCGTCTGACAATGGCTGCCTGCAGTTCCTCCATCCGGTGCTGCCTCCGGCTGGCTGGGATGAACTGCTCCAGTTTCCCCTTGCACCTGGGATCCAAAAGGGTGGCCATCCAGAAATCATCCCTCGTCTTGATGGTCTTAACCCGGGGGTCCCTCCTGAGGCATCTCAGCATGTGGGCAGCCATGGGGAAGAGCACAGCCCGCTGTGACTCCTCAATGCTGGCCAGGTGAATGAGGTGCGACTCTTCATCCCTGAGGCGCTGCTGGTCAAACTCAGACATGCCCAACCCCCGGACTATCGGTGCCCCCAACACCGGCTCTCCCTCCTGACCAGGCCCTGACTCCGGGACGACACCAGCAACCACCTCCTCCTCCTCTTCATCATCATCCTCCTCCTCCTCCTCCTCCTCCTGGTCCTGGCCCTGGTCTCGGTGGAGCATTGCTGACTCCTCCTGCTCCACCAAGGCACTCTCCCCAGCCTCGAGCAGGCGATCTAGTGTCCTCTCCAGCATGAACAGTATTGGCAGCACGCTATTGAGGCCAATTTGCTCACTGCTGACCATCTTGGTCGCCTGCTCGAAGGAGGACAACACTTGGCAGACCTGGTTTATCTGCCCCCACTGCGCACAGGCGATGAAAGGGAGTTGTGGTGAAGCCCTCTCAGTGCCTAGTTCCATCAGGTACTCCCTCACCGCCCTTTGCTGCTCCCACAACCTCTTCAGCATGTGGAGGGTGGAGTTCCACCGCGTCACACTGTCCACAATCAGCCTGTGAAGGGGCAGATTGTACTTCCGCTGCAATTTGGACAGGGACGCGGTAGCGGTTGGGGAGCGCCTGAAGTGGCTGGCAATCCTACGCGCCTTTGCCACAATGTCACTCAACCCTGGATAAGTGCGCAGGAACTTCTGCACCACCAGGTTGAGGACATGTGCCAGACAGGGCACGTGCGTCAGACTGCCAGCATGGAGGGCGGCGAGTAGGTTGCTGCCGTTATCGCAGACAACCATACCTGGCTGGAGCCTTCGGGGTGTCAGCCACTTCTGGACCTGAGCTTGAAGTGCTTTCAGCACTTCTTCTGCAGTGTGTCTCCGGTCCCCTAAACTAACAAGCTGGAGCACGGCCTGACAGCGCACGTGCCCCACACTTGAGTAGCTACGGGGGCGCTTGCTGGGAGGCTCAGCAGCTGCGGAGACAGTGGCTTGAGGGAGACCAGCAGTTCTCCCCTGGACACCCCGGGGCGGCACCACAAGATCGGTTGCCGACGATCCCTCACCGACGCCTCAGAGGGAAACCCAATGGGCCGTGAAGCTGATGTAGCGTCCCTGCCCATGCCTGCTGGTCCAGCCATCCATTGTCAGATGAACCCTGTCGCTGACAGCGTGATCCAGCGACAGGGTTACATTCTGCACAATGTGCTGGTGTAGGGCAGGGACACCAGTCCTGGCAAAGAAATGGCGGCTGGGGACACGCCATTGGGGTTGGGCCTGCTCCAACATCTGCCTGAAGGGGTTGCTGTCAACTATGTTGAAGGGCAGCAGATGTTGGGCAATAACCCTTGCCAGGAGCCCATTGAGGGAACGCACACGTCGGTCTCCAGGGGGGAAGGGAGTGGTGCGGTCAAAGGCGTCTGAAATCGACGCCTGGCGCCGGACGGCAGTGCGGGACACAGACGTGGAGGGTGCTGTGGAAGTAGAGGTCTGGCTGCCGGTACCAGTACCTCTACTAGAGGGAGCGGGGGGGCATGACCTGCTGGAAACAGATGAAGATGTGGCAGGGGCTGCTGTACCCTGCTCACTTGTGGTGGTGGCGCTGCTACCACCACCACGCTTCATCTCGTCATACAACGCCCAGTGGTTTATCCTCAGGTGCTGGTTCAGGGCTGTGGTACCCACCCGAGCCAAACACTTCCCTCTCTTCACCCTCACTTTACAAATCCGGCAGATGGCCACGGTAGGGTTGTCTGCCACCAGGGTAAAGAAATTCCAGACAGGTGACTTCAGCACCGCCCTCCTGTCAGATGGGGTGACGCTTACTTGCACCTGCTGGGATTCGGTGCGCACAGGTGGAGCTGCCTGCTGCTGCTGCTGCTGCTGCTGCTCCTCCTCCTGACACCTCCTGCTGCCATCACCAGTGGAGACCCTGACGATGGTCTCCCTGGTGGTGACCTGGCGCACCGTTTCACCAGGGTGCCTACCTTCCCCGTCGTCACTGACGTAGTGAGCCGACGCGTCAGATGGCAACCATGATGGGTCACCCTCTTCGCCCCCAGAGATGTCAGACCAAGGGCTGAGATGTGTTGGTCTGAGGGAACCACGTGACATGGAGCCTCTAGCCTGGCTCCGCTGTCCCCTCACCCACGCCTGGGTCTGACTAGGTGCTGCTGTTTCCTGCACCAAAACAGCAGCACCAGTTTGAAGGGATGTCTCTGGGATACTGCCAGCAGGTATCCCATCCTCCTCATCCATCCCTTCAAAAAGGTCCTGACCATCAGGACAGAGCTGGAGGTCTGCCTGATGCATGGCCTCCCCCAAGAGATCCCTATCACTGTCGCTGTCGAACAGTAAGATGCTGGACTCTTGGGGGCTGGGGGGGGGGTAGTACAGGCAACGGTGTAATGGTGGTACTACTGTGAGTCGGGACCGACGACTCAGTGGCACTGCTGTGCCCCATGTAGTCCACCACTACTTGAGCCTGAGATGGCAATATCGGGCGGCTGCCCGATGAGAAGAACTCCCGGATCAGGCGTACTCCCCTTGCACCCGATCCTCTACCACTAGTAGGGGCACGAGAGGTACCCCGTGCTGGCAGCGATCCAGCACTGGGAGTAACTCCCCTACCCCTGCTGCCACGGCCACGGATGCCGCTCATTATTGCTGATATGTGTGTGGGGGGGGTAAACTTTATTGGGGGGGGGGAAATGTGAACAAAATGTGTTTTTGTGTTTTTTTTACAAGACAGGCACGCAGACAAAGACGTACACAGACAGCTACTAAACTATAAGAAAAGTAGTACACCAGACAAGGACTACAAAATTAAAGAAAAAAAAAAAAGCACTAAACAAACACTAACTTTTATTTTTATTTTTTTTTTTAAACACAAAACACAGACACTAAACACACACTAAGCTAAGCTAGATGAAATAAATGTACACTAACAGTGTGTACACTTACTACACAAAATTTAACTAAACTGAACACAAAACTTAGCTTTTATAAAAGCTCTTTAGGGAAAACTAAACAAAATTTGAACTGAGATGCCTATCAAATATCACTGAACAGCGAACCTGCAAGATCTAACAGTAACACAAGATGAACAAAACTTAGCTTTTAGAAAAGCTCTTTTATAAAGCTCAGCAAAATGTGTTCTGAAATCTCTTGCAAATATAACTGAACAGGGAGGATTGCAGGATCAAACAGTAACACAAATGAAAAAAACAGCACAAAACAGCACAAAACGTAGCTTTGAAAAAAGCTCTTGGGTCTATTGCTTTGAAAAAAGCAGTTGATATACTGGAAAAGATCCACTGGAATCACTAAATAGCAATGCTGGTGATGATCTAAATCAATCAAGAACAAAGACACAGGAAACCAGGAACACAGAAACAGCCTCCACACTCTATAGCCAGCTTCTGAATCTGCAATGAAATGGTGCTGGGAGTGAGCTTATATAATGTCCATGCAGGCAGGTTCCTATTGGTTGCTAACCTGTGACGAGTGTGGAAGGAGAACTCTGATTGGCTCTGATGCAAAAGGGCGGAGCAAATAATCGCGCAATATTCCTATTGCCGAATATTCGCATTGCGAATATTCGGCAATATAAAATGATCGCTTCAGCTACTCGGCCCAATGGCTCTAATCATACCAGCAATGCTTTCAGACGTCTATGGAGATCACTAGGATGTGATCTGTTTTAAAAATGAAACTGTAAAAATCGCTCTGATGCGGAAGATCGGGGCGAGGAAAATAATCGCGCGATATTGCGTTTGCCGAATAATCGCATTGCGATCTTTCTGGAAAATTCAATGAACGCTTCAGCTACTCGGCCCAGGGTCTCTAATGATACCAGCAATGCTTTTAGACGTCGATGGAGATATCTAGGATGTGATCTGATTAAAAAAAAAAATTGTAAAAAATCGAATATTCGGAATTGCGAATATTCACCGCGAATTTCGAAATATAGCGCGATTTCTCGAATATGCTATATTCGAGTCGAATATTCGCAATGCGAATATTCGTGAGCAACACTAGTGAGGGCAGGTGTAAGGTAGTGGTGAATGGCTTGGATTAGGTGGGGGAGGAGGGAATGTTAACATACACTGGAAGTCTCTGCGCATCCTAGGAAAGACCTGCGGGGCTGGATGACTTAATGTCCACACCGTACTCATCATGATGTGACAACACTCTTTTAGCTTGACCTTCTTACTAACCATACCGATGGTCCATACCTGAGCACATGGAGGTCAAGATAGTGTGGCAAAAGGTTTATATTGGTGTGAGTCATCGCGGAAAGGGAAGCAAAGAGACATTCAAAAAGAGACAGACCAACAGACTCCAGTAATCACACAAAAGAGCTATTTCCAGGGAAATTTAATTGTCCACCCTCACCTAAGTACCTGAAGCAGGCCTGCCAGGAGCAATGCAAATGTGTCTCCCCACCACAACGGTAAAACTGGTTCCAATAATAATACCTCAGGTTTTTTTCCTTTTTCTGTTGACATGCTGTGCTAACTGATGCACACAATGCCCTAGCACTTCCTGCTGCAGGAAAAGCTGCCTGCCAAACTCGCACGCTTGCTGCTCATACCCAAGATGGCTGCTCAACAGCACGTTTGCACTGCGCAATGCACAAGCCCAGCCACCACACTAAAGATTGCCGCTGCAGAAAACTTCCCCACACACCGCTGCCACCGATCCACAGTGCAGACTCTTGCCCTCAATATCCTGAATCAGAGCACACACCAGTTCCCAGGGAAGCCACAGGAGGAGAAGAAAAACTAAAACAATTAAGGAAAAAATCCCTACAGCCTAAACATGAAAATAAATACTTGATTAAGGTCTCAGGAATAATCGGATGGGAGAGTTAAGTGCAGCTGCTGTCTGATTTGCAGCTTTACCCTGTGTTCTAATCCTGTGCCTGTATCTGATCCAGTATTTGACCCTGCTTTCTGACCATGCTGCGGTCACAAGTCCTGACTTTTGGCTTGCCTTGACCCTGATTATTCCTGCCTGTCTGGCTGATTTCCTGTTGCCAAACCCAGCTTGAACTCTGACCATTCTCTGCCTGCTGTTTATGATAGACTGATCCTCTGTGTATGACCTGACCTGTCTGATGCTGCTCCAGTCTTCTGCTTCCAGCCTGTGTAGCTTCAGTACTGCTGTACTGCATCTACAACTTACCTGCATTACGGTGGGGGTAGCAGCACTCGGCGGCCACCTCCCATGGTGGCGGAACTTTTTTCTCTTTTTTTTTCTCAATATCGTCCCGATCTCTCATCCCCCCTCTTTTCCTGCAGCCTGCCAGGTTGCGTGCTCAGATAAGGGTCTGGTATGGATTTTTGGGGGGACCCCCAAGCCATTTTTTTTATTTTGCTGCAGGGTTCCCCTAAAATCGATACCAGACTTGAAGACTTTAAATATTGGTTCGGGGTTCCCCTTAATATTCATACAAGATCCAAAGGGCCTGCTAATGGACTAGGGGGGAACCCATGCCATTTTTTTCAATGACTTGTATCTGTATTGCAGGACCCGCAATTCATTATAGCCGCGAGCAGTTTTAATTTTTACTTTTTTCCTTTAGAAATGTCATTTTATTGCAGGGACTGTTCAAAATGCGCCACTTTACAGGCATACTATAGACACCCCCAGGTACAAAATTTAAAGGAATATTTAACTTTTATTGTTTCACTTTAAACATTATTAAAATCACTGCTCCCGAAAAAACTTCAGTTTTTCAAAACTTTTTTTTTGCATTGATACATGTCCCCTGGGGTAGGACCCAGGGCCCCAAACACTTTGTATGACAATACCATGCATATAAGCCTTTAAAATTAGCACTTTTGATTTCTCCCATAGACTTTTAAAGGGTGTTCCGCAGCTTTCGTATTTGCCACGAACATCACAAATTGCAAACAGCGGGCTCATCCTTAGTCAGCACAAGAGCCATATAACTAACATTTTCAGGAGAGGTCAACATTAGCAGCCCCCATATATCTCTCATGGTCGAGATAATGGTAACTAAAACACTGATATTCTTGATTAAAAAAACAAAAACAAAGATTAAGGGCCTAATCCTCAGCCAGGCGGCGTAACTTAACTTTCAGCAGTTAAAGCGGAGTTCCACCCTCTTTTTTAACTTTAAAGCTTTGTATAGCATACTGCCCCCTTAAACATATTTGGCATGTGTTTTTTTTTTATTTTAAAAACTCACTTTGTTATCGCCGTGAGTTTCTTTCACCCGCCGCGGCGCAGCGCTGCTATACCTCCTGGGACATGTTTGTGATCAATCCCAGGAGGCAGGGCTGAAGGATCGTCGCTGTTTCAGCTCGAGCGAGCGGGCTGGAGGGGGCGGGCTGGAGGGCGGGCGGAGGCGGAGAGATGTTTAACAGCCCCGCCCACGGCCAAGGGAAGCATTGCGGTTGTCTTTGAAACATACGGCCCCACCCCCTGTCACTCTCAGCATCCCAGCAATAATCTGGCCGCTGGACGAATGTGGGCGGGGTATCAGGAGGGGGGGGGGACCGTGCGGCAGTGTGGGCTCCTCAATGCCGGCTGGCTGGGATGAAGATGACAGCAGCCGGGGGTGTGTGTCCAGCCTGTCATCAGTGTTAGCAGAGATCAAACCATGTGTGTGCTGCCTGCTAGAGCTACGCCAATATACAGCCCCACCCCTGTCATCTCCATCCTGCCTGTCACCGACCCCTGTCATCTCAATCCTGCCTGTCACTGACCCCTGTCATCTCAATCCTGCCTGTCACCGACCCCTGTCATCTCAATCCTGCCTGTCACCGACCCCTGTCATCTCAATCCTGCCTGTCACCGACCCCTGTCATCTCCATCTGTCATCTCCATCCTCCCCTGTCATCTCCGTCCTCCCCGTCACCCACCCCTGTCATCTCCATCTGTCATCTCCATCCTCCCCGTCACCCACCCCTGTCATCTCAATCCTGCCTGTCACCGACCCCTGTCATCTCAATCCTGCCTGTCACCTACCCCTGTCATCTCCATCTGTCATCTCCATCCTCCCCTGTCATCTCCATCCTCCCCGTCACCCACCCCTGTCATCTCCATCTGTCATCTCCATCCTCCCCGTCACCCACCCCTGTCATCTCAATCTTGCCTGTCACCGACCCCTGTCATCTCAATCCTGCCTGTCACCGACCCCTGTCATCTCAATCCTGCCTGTCACCGACCCCTGTCATCTCAATCCTGCCTGTCACCGACCCCTGTCATCTCCATCTGTCATCTCCATCCTCCCCTGTCATCTCCGTCCTCCCCGTCACCCACCCCTGTCATCTCCATCTGTCATCTCCATCCTCCCCGTCACCCACCCCTGTCATCTCAATCCTGCCTGTCACCGACCCCTGTCATCTCAATCCTGCCTGTCACCGACCCCTGTCATCTCCATCTGTCATCTCCATCCTCCCCTGTCATCTCCATCCTCCCCGTCACCCACCCCTGTCATCTCCATCTGTCATCTCCATCCTCCACGTCACCCACCCCGTCATCTCAATCCTGCCTGTCACTGACCCCTGTCATCTCAATCCTGCCTGTCACCGACCCCTGTCATCTCCATCCTCCCCTGTCATCTCCGTCCTCCCCGTCACCCACCCCTGTCATCTCCATCTGTCATCTCCATCCTCCCCGTCACCCACCCCTGTCATCTCAATCCTGCCTGTCACCGACCCCTGTCATCTCAATCCTGCCTGTCACCGACCCCTGTCATCTCCATCTGTCATCTCCATCCTCCCCTGTCATCTCCATCCTCCCCGTCACCCACCCCTGTCATCTCCATCTGTCATCTCCATCCTCCCCGTCACCCACCCCTGTCATCTCCATCTGTCATCTCCATCCTCCCCGTCACCCACCCCTGTCATCTCCATCCTCCCCGTCACCCACCCCTGTCATCTCCATCCTCCCCGTCACCCACCCCTGTCATCTCCATCTGTCATCTCCATCCTCCCCGTCACCCACCCCTGTCATCTCCATCCTCCCCGTCACCCACCCCTGTCATCTCCATCTGTCATCTCCATCCTCCCCGTCACCCACCCCTGTCATCTCCATCTGTCATCTCCATCCTCCCCGTCACCCACCCCTGTCATCTCCATCCTCCCCGTCACCCACCCCTGTCATCTCCATCTGTCATCTCCATCCTCCCTGTCACCCACCCCTGTCATCTCCATCTGTCATCTCCATCCTCCCCGTCACCCACCCCTGTCATCTCCATCCTCCCCGTCACCCACCCCTGTCATCTCCATCCTCCCCGTCACCCACCCCTGTCATCTCCATCCTCCCCGTCACCCACCCCTGTCATCTCCATCCTCCCCGTCACCCACCCCTGTCATCTCCATCTGTCATCTCCATCCTCCCCGTCACCCACCCCTGTCATCTCCATCCTCCCCGTCACCCACCCCTGTCATCTCCATCCTCCCCGTCACCCACCCCTGTCATCTCCATCCTCCCCGTCACCCACCCCTGTCATCTCCATCCTCCCCGTCACCCACCCCTGTCATCTCCATCTGTCATCTCCATCCTCCCCGTCACCCACCCCTGTCATCTCCATCTTCCCCGTCACCCACCCCTGTCATCTCCATCCTCCCCGTCACCCACCCCTGTCATCTCCATCTGTCATCTCCATCCTCCCCGTCACCCACCCCTGTCATCTCCATCCTCCCCGTCACCCACCCCTGTCTTCTCCATCCTCCCCGTCACCCACCCCTGTCATCTCCATCCTCCCCGTCACCCACCCCTGTCATCTCCATCCTCCCCGTCACCCACCCCTGTCATCTCCATCCTCCCTGTCATCTCCATCTTTCATCTCCATCCTCCCCGTCACCCACCCCTGTCATCTCCATCCTCTCCGTCACCCACCCCTGTCATCTCCATCCTCCCCATCACCCACCCCTGTCATCTCCATCTTCCCCGTCACCCACCCCTGTCATCTCCATCCTCCCTGTCTCCCACCCCTGTCATCTCCATCCTCCCTGTCATCTCCATCTGTCATCTCCATCCTCCCTGTCACCCACCCCTGTCATCTCCATCCTCCCCGTCACCCACCCCTGTCATCTCCATCCTCCCCGTCACCCACCCCTGTCATCTCCATCCTCCCCGTCACCCACCCCATCACCGTCCCATCATGCTCCGGCAGGTACCCACGTGGTGGGTGCCTACCCACGTGCACCCACCACGTGGGTACCTACCGGAGCATGATGGGACGGTGATGCCTATATAAATGGGATGCAAGGCGCGCTTCCATCATTGCAGCGACAAGAGGCGACGAGTCAACATCGGAAGAGGGGAGAAGAAGAACCTGATGTCACAGAAGACCGCGTTGGCTGCCTGTTAGTAATTGAGCTAACACACGAAGATAGCAGGCAGCCAGCGCTGAAGAAGAAGGCACCGGACAGCTGCAGAAGAACCGGGGTTCGCCGAGTCAACAGCGGAGAGCGGCGAGGATAGAAGAAGACCCCCGGAGAGCGGAGAAGACACCTCCCCCGGAGAGCGGAAGAAGAAACCCCCCCCGGAGAGCGGAGAAGACCCCCGGAGAGTGGAAGAAGAAGCCCCCCCTGGTATTAGAGCTAATAAAGAAGACAGGGGGGGCCTCCGGAGCCGACTAATAAATTGTTTTAAAAACCCTTGTGTTGTGTGTTTAATAACTTTAACTTTTTGCCTCCAGGTGAATGGATAGGGGTACGATGTACCCCATATCCATTCACTTAGGGTGGGGGGCCGGTATCTGGGGGCCCCCTTATTAAAGGGGAATCCCAGATTCCGATAAGCCTCCGCCCGCAGACCCCGACAACCAACGGCAAGGGTTATCGGGAAGAGGTCCTGTCCTCATCAACATGGGGACAGGGTGCTCTGGGGTGGGGGGGCCCGTAGTGCGCCCCCATGCCCCAGAGCACCCAACCCCCCCATGTAGAGGGCATGCGGCCTGGCACGGCTCAGGAGGGGGGGGGGGCGCTCGCTCGTCCCCACTTCCTTTCCTGACCGGCCGGGTAGCGTGCTTTGGATACGGGTCTGGTATGGATTGTAGGGGGACCCCCTACGTCGATTTTTCGGCGGAGGGGGGGTCTCCCTACAACCCATACCAGACCTAAGGGCCTGGTATGCTCCTGGGGGGGAACCCATGCCGGTTTGGATTTTACAAATTGCCGTGGAGTTCTCCCTCGGGAATGCATACCAAATGCCGTCGCTTGAATGTGCTTTTACATGGTGTTACTAACTTTACACCATGTAAAAGCAGCCCTAGTTTTACACTTGGCAAACTAAAACTTACGGCGAAAAAACGAAGCTGAAAAGCTTTGTGGATCGCCCTAAGTGCTAATTTGCATACCAGAAGCGGCATTTCGACTCGAAATGCCCCCAGTGGCGGATGCGGTACTGCATCCTAAGATCCGGCAGTGTAAGTCCCTTACAGATGTCGGATCTTCTGCCTAACTTTGGAAAACTGCTTCTGAGGATCAGTTCCAAAGTTAGAACCAGAGATACGACGGCTTACGCCGGAGTATCTCTTTTGAGGATTAGGCCCAATATTACTAGCCCTAATAAAACAGTTGCACTATTTCATTAAAAGGCAGCACAAACTACAAAATGCAATAATCTTTAACAATCAATCAGATTTAGTCTGAAGAATAAAATAAAATTTCTTACTGTGTTCAGTACTCTTTTATCTCTCTGTATTCAACCTCTTAAGATAAGTGAAAGTCATTTTAGACGTCTGGTAATTGCTGCCCATTGGAGCAGAGTAATAGTATCTTTTGTTTACCTAATAGTCTTTTTTACTGGTTATACATGGATGGATGTATGTATTGAGCGTGACTGACATCCATCCATGTATGACCAGTAAAAAAAGAAACTATTCTCAGCAGTGATTGTTAGAACAATAATGTGCACATTCATATCTCTATAGGAAAAAAACTGACTTAATTAAAAGAAGGCATTCACATAACCCAGGATGGAAAAAATGGGTTGCTGCAGAAAAGCTGCAGAAAAGCACTGTACCTGTTAAAACCTGTTAAAACCACTAGATGGCAGAATAACTCTTTTAAATAAAAACAAAAGTATACATTTTTGTCGCTAGTGTCAAATAAAATGACTTTACTACACTGACTGAATCTTATTTATTCACAGAAAAGATTGCCACATATTTATTATCAAAAAATGCAACCCATTTATCATGTGCCATCCTTTGCTGTTGTAAAATAAACGATGTAATAATTCATACTTTATAACTGTGGTTAGTTTATGATACGTTAATGATTAGAAAACACACAACTGAAACTATTAACGGTCCTTGCGCAAAATAATGATTTATGAACGCAAGATCTTTCTGGCAGAAAGTTCCTTTCCAAGAAACGTAAGTATGGTCTATATATTGTACAAATATGCGTGTATCACACCTAATAGTTCTTCTAGCTCCAAAAATGCCAAATATTCAAATAATGTAGGGGAAATAATGATGTCTGAAAATACGTGTGTGCATTCACGCCTATCTATGTAAGATTTTTGACCTGTAATGTAGATTTTTGCAATTTTTATTATTTGTCTAAATGTAGTACTAGTTAACTGATATTTATGTTCCTGTGTGTACAGGCCTATTAAATGCAATGGGCTGCATTCAGATTAAAAGGAAGCCTGACCACCTAAAAAAGTGAAGTTTTTGGTGTCTGTGTGCGAGAGCTATAATCTATAGCTATAATCGTATAGCTATAAAGCTATAATCATTGCCATGTCTATATGCTACCTGTAATTATTGTTCATAATTTGGACCAGATGTGCTTTTATGCTGTTTCAGATGGGCACAATTCCCATGACTCTCTCCCCACCACACGTACTGTATTTACATAGACTGTGTGATCAGCTGCTCTGAGAAAAACAGAGACACAGTCCAGATATTGAAAGAGCTTTACAGAGGATGAACAAACCTTTTGATATGGGAGTGCTTATACTGTAATAGTGGTCTGAGTATTACTTCTACACAAATAAAACAAGCTTTACAGGTGAAACTGAACAAGGCAATAGTCTTTGTGGAAAGAAAGATCAAGTTAACAAGAGAGAGCTGACATTGGTCACATAAGGATTGGTGCACAGACATACTGCACCCAAGGCTGCCGATAAGGGGGTACCACCAAGCCTCCTGTAGGGGGCCTGGGCCCCGTCACTTACAAGCCAGCTGGAAGTTTCAAGCTTTATGTAGTGTGTAGTACATGTGTATACAAACTGTGAATTTGTTCCTCATGGCTCTTGGGTGGTTATCATATTCCATAGGCGGGGGGGGGGGGGGGCTATCAGTTCATCCAGAGGGCCCATGAGACTGTGGATCCAGGGACATTTTTTTCTATTTCAAGCATTGGCGGACCTGCCCCTGTCTATCCATTAAAATGCATGTGCCTCCACTGTGGGGAAGCTCATTGTTTAGTGTTAGGACCACAGATATTACAGGGTGCCCTGGCGCGGCTCTGTGGCTCACGCATGCGTTTGCAAATGCGTGCGGACTGAACCCCTGTTTTTAACGCATACTTTAGACCGGTAATTGGTTTTCTGCAAGCTGGTCGGTAAGTAGGCTTGGTTTTTCCCTGGGCATTCCCCAGGTTTTTGTTGTTATCTGCTTTAGCCTTCCAATGCTACTTACTGTTATGGCCAGCTATAGACGGGGGCAGTGGACATGTTTATGCTTCACCTGTGGTGTTTATATTGGTCCATCAGTGCACCAACACCTTTGCAGCCATTGTGCTATATGCTGGGTGCTTGGTGTGCTCTTGTACCTTTAAAGGAGGGGTGGCTTCCCTTCAGTTCACCTGCCCCTGTCTATCCATTAAAATGCATGTGCCTCCACTGTGGGGACGCTCATTGTTTAGTGTTAGGACCACAGATATTACAGGGTGCCTTGGCGTGGCTCTGTGGCTCACGCATGCGTTTGCAAATGCGTGCGGACTGAACCCCTGTTTTTAACGCATACTTTAGACAGGTTATTTGGTTTTCTGCAAGCTGGTCGGTAAGTAGGCTTGGTTTTTCCCTGGGCATTCCCCAGGTTTTTGTTGTTACTGTATACACCAACCTATGCTCTGGCTCTCTCAGTCCCTGTGCTGCTCTAGAAGTGATTCCACATGATTCCCTTAGCAAGTAAGTGCTGAGGGAGAAGACTGGTGAGAAACTGGCAGGCTTGAGATAGGCTAGCTGGAAGTGATCAGTGCAGGCAGACAGAGACAACTCCAAACAGTCCATGTCCAACCACCTTTCTTTAACACACAGACTCAGCAGCCAGCCCAGCAGTGCACACAGAAGGATCGCTAGCTGAACACCCAGAAAAGGTACAGTACGTGATGCACACACACCTTTCCCCATGCCCTGACCACTGCCTATGTTGAATTACATAGCCGAGAGCAGCCAAATATGACCCTCATTATCGTCATGATGATAGTCACACAGTATAGGTCAGGTGTCAGCAACCCGTAGATCGCAATCTACCAGTAGATTGCAACCAGGTGACTGGTAGATCTTGGTCTGGGCTTGCTGACCTGCCATTCCAGAGCATCAGAGTGCAATACAAAGGGACTACTTGTAAAGTTGGAGCTGTAGTAGGGAGCAAGAGCTGCAGATGCCTCCTCTGTAGCGCTGGCTTCTGTTCCAAGTGGAGTAATACCAACTGCACGCCACCTCTTATCCCAGCTAGCGGTCTCCAGAGAGGTGCCAACAGCAGGAAGGAAGAGATCTTCAGGTCAGTGTGAAGCAATACACTGGGCATATTAGCATAGGGCTGCTTTCACACTAATGTGTTGCTGTTTACCCACACCACATGTGCAGTGCAGCGTGCGCTTAGCCTTAGACTTCTATCCTGCCGGTTTGGTGCACTTTCTGAATGCAGGCGTTTTGGTGCACTTTCAGAAAGTGCACCACACCTGCAGGATAGAATAGAAGTCTATGGCAAAGCGCAGCTAGCCCAGGAAAGTTGCAGATGCAGTGCACTGCACCCACGGTGCCAGTAAACCACAGTGCATCAGTGTGAAACAAGCCTTATACGGGGCTTAGAATAGTAAGAGTTAATTTACATTTGCAGCTTGGGGGTCAGTGGTGGCTGGTGGTTTTTTTTGGGGGGGGGGGGCGGCAAACAATCCTCCCGCATTTTAGCAGAATGGATCGGATTGGAGGTAGGCAGGTGTAAACAGACACAGGTCCAGTTACATCCGCAGCTTCATAGAGGAAAATGGAGGATCCAATTGTGTCCGCCTGAAAAACAGACAGATGGGCCCGATTGAACTGATCGTGTCAGGGGTGGGGTTGGGGGCCCCTGTCAGGTAGGCTGTACGTGGCCCCATTATTTCTAACAGTGGCCCTGACTGCACCATAAAGTAATTTATATGTTTGTGTGAATAAATTCCTGACAGGCCACAATATACAACAGGAAGCTTTTATTAAATAAAAAAAAAAATATATATATATATATATATATATATATATATATATATATATATATATATATATGTAGCGCCTGGTTACTTCCATGTACCGGTGCTATTGAAATTTAGAGGGTGATCAGAGTATTAGTAGACTCTGATCCAAATTGTTAAGTTCAAAACAGGGTCTCTGTCTCAGCTTGGCTGTGCTGTAGGCTAATTCTGTTGTACTGGGGTGTTCTTCCCACCCCAGTGCGGTAGATGGCAGCAGTGGAGTCAAGGTTTGGGTGCTGTGCATGATGGGGGAGGGTATTTATGGGGCAGACGCTATTAGTTCTGGGTCTTCTTCCAGTGTGGCACCCACCTTTAGGGTGGCCACATCACCGCCCCCCGGCATTATGGCCTACCTGGCTGGGGTGTGCGTGCCGCGCAGTGTTCCTGGTTCCAGGACCATGTTGGTCAGGTACATTTGAGCAGCGGCGGAGACCCAGTGATCGACTGGGTTCCCATTCTTGAAGATCCCAAGCGGCATAGCTGTTCGGTGGGGAGTCCATCTGCAGAGAGCCAATGAGAGGCTGGCATAGTGTTTTGAGAGATAATAAATACCTGTTAAATGCTACACTCATTACGCTTTAATTAGCATGCAAGCGCAAAACAAGAAAATATACCTGATGCAAGACCCACTTTCACTAAAATATATATTTATTTCTGTAATCTATTATATATTTATATAATATTCCCCACGTACCATAACACTTACTATATGCAAGAAATAATAACTATGTACATACCTCCCAACTTTTTGAAGAGGGAATGACGGACACCTATTAGCAAAAGTATGTAGACATAGGACATATAAAAGGATAATTATACAATAAAAAAAAATTGTTAAAGCGGTTGTAAATCCCGGCTGTTAAAAAAAAAAAAAACCTGTAAGACAATTGTATAATGTGCTAATATGCATTGCGAAGCCCTCCCGTGGCACGCTGTCACCGCTGAGAGGGCTGACACCTTCCCCCGATCTTTCTTCTGGGTTCGCGTGCTCCAATTGTGTGATTGGCCTGAGCTGCAATGACGTCACTGCCGGCAACCCTCGGTTTTGGCATGAAGCTCTGAAGTTCCAGCAAGGTATGCCGAACCTTCAGAGCGCACCTGCTGTTGATGTCAATGGTTGCATGCAGGGTGAATATCTCCTAAACAGTGCACGTTTAAGAGATATTTATTTTACCAACAGGTAAGACTTATTATATTAATGACCAAGCAGGGTTTACTACCGCTTTAATCCCACAAGCTTTTTTTTAACAATATATTTGGCTTTTGATATTTACAAATGAAGCAATTTAGAAATTGGATAAAAGGTTTAGCATTGTAAAACCCTTTTTAAAAGATACATAATGCATTTTATATACAACTATCTAGATCAGACCAAAAGGAGGGACATATGAGGAGGAAGGAGGGACAGAGGGACATTGTTCTTTTTTTTTGTTTCATAAAACATTGTTCTAAATCAGGGACAGTCCCTCAAAATCAGGGACAGTTGGGAGCTATGACTATGTAGCTGGGCTACAGCAATATGGAGATGGAGAAATTGGCCCGGATTCACAGACACTGGCGCATATTTATGCCGCCGTAGCGTATCTTATTTACGCTACGCAGCACAGAGAGGCAAGCACTGGATTTACAAAGCCAGTGCTGAGAAAATCTGCGCTGGGTTTCCTAGGCGTAAGCCGTCGTATGTGGAAGTGGGTGTGAGCCATGCAAATGAGGCGTGACCCCATGCAAATGATGGGCCGAGCGCCAGACAGATACGTATAATGAACGGCGCATGCGCCGTCCTGTGGACGCAGCCCAGTGCGCATGCTCACAATCACGTTGGAACTACTCCCTAAGATACGCTGGATCACTGCCTACGGCGTGAACGTAACCTACGCCTAGTCATATTCACGTCCTACGCAAACTACGTAAAATACGTCGGCTTGTGTTCCCTTTGCATGGATGCTGCTGAGTTACACCTCCTTTATGGGGCATAACTTTGCGCCGGACGTATGACTTTACGCGCACTGCATCGGATGGACGTACGTTCGTGAATTGGCTTATCTCCCTCATTTGCATATGTAAATAGAAAATCAATGGGAGCGCCAAATACCTCCAGCGTAAATATGCGCCCACTCTACCCCGGCGTAGGCAAGTTACGTTGGTCGGATGAAGCTTATTTTCAGGCGTATCTAGTTTTGTGGGCACGGCGCACAGATACGACGGCGCATATTTGCACTTACGCAGCGTATCTCGAGATACGTCGGCGCAAGTGCTTTGTGACTCCGGGTCGTTGCCCTTTGAGATACCGATGTTATGCTGCACCATCCTCTTCCAGACAGCAAGGAGAGATCTAAGGCAAGCAAGCCTATAGACTTCTTTGCAGAGCACTGAGAATCCTGGAAGTGGTAATTTGAGATGGCAGTTTTATAATGGCAGCACTATAATGGTTACACTTATGCCCCGTACACACCATCACTTTATGTGATGAAAAAAAACTACGTTTTTAAAAACGTCACTTTAATTGACCGCGTGTGGGGGAAAACGTAGTTTTATGTCTTGTAAAAAACGACCAAAAAAAATTGAAGCATGCTTCAATTTTATGTGTCGTTTTTCAAAACGTCGTTTTTTACTTCACAGAAATTGACCGTGTGTAGCAAAAAACGTTGTTAAAAAAGACGTTTTTACACCCGCGCATGCCCAGAAGCGAGCTTCAATGGAAAAAGTGGTGAGAACGTAACCTCGCTTTGCTAGAACATTGTGAGAAAAACGATGGTGTGTAGGCAACTTCGTCTTTGAAAATTGAAGTTTCAAAAATGACGTTTTTTACTTCACAGAAAATGTCGTTTTTTTTCAACACATAAAGTGATGGTGTGTACGGGGCATTAGGGCTGTCTTAATGAGCGGGCACCCCTGAGCACTTCCCAGGGGCCCAAGCTGCATGAGGGGCCCATTGCACTTTGCTTGTCCCCTTGTAAACATGTACCATTCTCCTTTGCTAAGTCGATCGGGTCAGCAGGAGTGTCAGCAGTGTGGGGGAGGCTGCCTGTAATACCCCCCTGTCATTTTTTTAAGTTAGACTGTCCCTTGGGAATATTCACTATCTCCCGAGGAAGCCGGAGGGGGGGCTGCCTCCTCCACTCCTCCCAAAGATTTGTTTACTCAGGCTGAGGAGGAGAGACCACAGCAGCCCGGGAGTGTTTGTATCCAGGAATGCTGTAAGTAATTCACTGATCACAATGTCACTGCATACAACCCTAACCTGACACTATTTCACCATGTACTATCCAAACCTACCACTATAAAAGCCACGGCTTCCAATACCACTTATACGCTGATGACACCCAAATCTATCTGTCTACTCCTCACCTCACTCCTTCAGTCTCCTCTCGCATTACTAACTTACTTACTGACATCTCAGCATGGATATCGCACCACCTCCTTAAACTAAATCTCTCTAAAACGGAGTTACTAATTTTCCCCCCTGCCCGTGCCCTCCTCCATGACTTTTATATCTAAATTAACAATGCAACCATCAGTCCCTCCTCTCACGCCAGGGTACTAGGTGTAATCCTAGACTCTGACTTGTCATTTCAGCCTCAAGTCCAATCGTTGTCAAAAGTTTGTAGAATTCACCTCTGTAACATCTCTAAAATTCGCCCCTTTTTAACAAATGAAACCACCAAGATCCTCATTCCCTCCCTTGTTATCTCTCACCTTGACTATTGCAACTCCCTTCTCATTGGCCTGCCTCTCCATAGGCTATCCCCTCTTCAGTCTATCATGTGTAGCACCTGGTCACTTTCCAGTACCGGTTCTGTGTTAAATTTAGAGGGGGTCAGAGAGTTAATCCACTCTGACCATGTTGATTTGTTCAAATTTGGGTCTCTGTCTCAGCTTTGGCTGTGCTGTGGGTCCATACTGTTGTTTCTGGGGTGCTGATCTCACCCTGGGTCGGCAGGTGGCAGCAGTGGAGTCAAGGATTGGGTGCTCTTGCCCAGCAGCCTATAAGGAGGGTTTTGCCTGGCTGTGCATACTGGGAGAGAGTATTTATGAGGCAGACGCCATCTTCTTGGGTCTCTCCTCGTGTGGCGCCCACCTTTAGGGTAGCCACTTCACGCCGCCCCGGGAATGGCCTTCCGGGCCGGGGTTGCAACGCAAGGATCCTGGCTTCAGGACCACGTTGGCCTGGACCAATTGATCCGCCGCTTGGGGACTCAGTAATCGACTGGGTCCCACCTAAGAGGGTCCTGGGTCGTCCATCCAGTAGGAGGAGGCCGTACAGTGGAGAGTCTGCCTGAGGAGTACCAAGAGAGGCTGGTGTTCCGATAGGGGCCTGACTATCCATTGGGGACCAGGGGAACCAGACACTGAAAGACTGGATGTTGACCGCCTGTCAGTCGGTACCCTAATTCAAAACTACCCGAAGGAGATCCAGGTGCCAAGTCTGCTAAGGAGGATTATCTCCGCTGTTCATTTACCCGGAGGGTCTGTGGCAGGGACTTTTTTCTTAAGATTTGAGTGACATTCTGTCTACCAGGCTGGTGAGAGAGGCCTATCCAGGTGCATTATACCCACTCAGGCTGGAGTGGTGAAGGAGACATTACACATGGGAGCAGGACTGTTTCCCTATTTCTGACATCTGGGTCTGCTATCTTCATTTCTTCTGAACCTCTACTCTTCACCAAGTTTTATTGTTTTTACTTGGCTGGGTAATAAAGAGCACAGCAAAAGACACCTGTCATGGACATTTCGTTGCTACAACTTTCACCAAACACCCCTAGACATCAGAGAAACACAAGGTAACATGCCGCCCAAAACAAACCAGCAGTCGCTTCCAGACTTATCCACTTTACCAACTGCTCATTGTCTGCCAACCCTCTCCTCCAATCCCTACACTGGCTCCCAAACGCCCAGCAAATTAAATTTAAATCACTAACCACAACATACAAAGCCATTCACAACTCTGCCCCGAGCTACATCACCAATCTTGTCTCCAAACATCACCCAAACCGTCCTCTCCGCTCTTCTCAAGACTTCCTACTCTCAAGCTCTCTCGTCTCCTCCTCCCATGCTCGTCTCCAGGATTTATCCAGAGCCTCTCATATCCTCTGGAACTCACTACCTCAACCTGTCCGGCCTACTCTTGCTACCTTCAGGTGATCCCTGAAAACTCATCTCTTCAGGGAAGCCTATCAAGTCTCCAACTAATCTTTTACCACTTCCATCAGCTCATTCCCCACAGTTACAACCTTTTGTACCACCTGCCTTACCCTATTAGATTGTAAGCTCTTCTGAGCAGGGCCCTCTTAATCCTCTTGTATTTTATTGTATTATAACTGTATTGTCTCCCTTTTAATATTGTAAAGCGCTGCGTAAATTGTTGGCGCTATATAAATCCTATATAATAATAATAATACCTCCCTATACTACCCACATCTGCCACTATACATCCCTATACTACACACATCTGCCTTTAAACCACCCTATACTACCCACACCTGCCACTACACCTCCCTATACTACCCACACCTGCCACTATACCACCCTATACTACCCTAATCTGCCACTATACCACCCTATACTACCCAAACCTTCCACTATACCGCACTATACAACCAAATCCTGCCACTATAGCACCTATATTTCCCAAACCTGCCACTATTCCACCTATACTACCCAAACCTGCCACTATACCACCTTTACTATCCAATCTGCCACTATACCGCCCTATACTACCCAAACATTCTACTATACCATCTATACTGCTCTAACCTGCCACTATACCACCCTATACTACCCAAACCTCCCACTACACCACCTGTACTACCCAAACCTTTCACTATACCACCTATACTACCCAAACCTGATACTATACATTACTACACCCTATACTATACCCCCTTACTGTGTCCTCCAACCACCCTGTACTGTGCCCTCCTGCCCCCGTACTGTGTACAGTCATACATAAATACAGGCCACTGATGGGAGAGGCTGGAAGAGGCATTTATGACAGGGGGGGCAGTGTGTACATGGAGGGGGATAGTTTCAAAAAGGAGTGGGAGCAGTGTGTACAGGGAAAAAGAGTCAGTGTATACAGAAGGTCAGTGTATATGGGGGGGGGGGGGGTGGCAGTGTGTAGAGAAGGCAGGACAGCGTGTATACGGGTGAATTTAATTCCCTGGTTATGTGTATTTTTGTTTCTAATCTGACTCAAAAGCCATGCCCAATATGTAGCATCATTTATCCACACCCACTCCTTGTCACCACGTGCATAGCACACCACAGGTCACTATTTCCCTGGTAGGGGCCCTAGGGCATTACTTTGCCCAGTGGCCCATGACGTTATTACGATGCACATGGTTACACCTAATATGCACTGTGCAGTAGGACAGCCTGGGACAGCTCTTTCTCTTGGCACTGGGAGATTTAGAGAGAGAGCACCTATGTATGGATATTTGCCTGTCAGCGGGAGGCCATACCAGCGGAGATCCAAGCCTGTGACTCGGAGTGATGACATCCACCCACATCACAGCATCTGTACCGCTGCAGCAGGGAGACTGGAGCATCCGTTCACCCCCTGTTTTCCACTGCTGTTCACCAGAGGCTTTTCGAGAGAGAAGAAGGCCCCCCCTTCTATTGTGAGATGTCACTGCTGGGGGAGTGAAGATAGGTCTATTCGCCCATTGCTGATACTGTTAGCAGGGTCTAAGCCACTGAGAGCAGGACACCAATTGAACCTAATCCATACTGCACTCTATACCACACTTATTCCAAACCTAGACTGCACCTACAGTATGCCAACCCTATACCCCATTATACTGAACCGTTACTGTATCTGGACCACATCTACCTTGCACCTATGACTATACCATACTCATACTGTGCCAAACTGCATACAGGTTAACTGGCCCTCAAGATAGCAAGCAAAAGAACATCTCAAAGGACTGCCCCTCCGGTAATAATTACTCTCTGCATTCCCCCTTCCTTCCCCAGATTCATGTGCTGTCATCCTTATTTTCTTTTGGACAGTGCAAACCTCAACCTGATGTGTCAGAGGGGATAAGGTTCTTGAGAAGGTCGAGGCAAAGAACAAAAAGACTCATCCTATCTAGCTGCTCCTACGGGGGTAGCACTACAACTACAAAAAAAAAAACACAATATGGGCTAACATAATATAAAATATATAGAGACATCATTTAAATCCTTTTATCTAAATTATATTCTAAACAAAAAAACTGTAACACAGACATTATTCAGATATGAAGACAGCATGACCACCACAGAGACTTTATTGTCGCAGTGGCTATCCTTCAAATTACGAAAGTAACAGATCAACATTGCTGTCTCATGACAAGGGTTGAAGATCAACACTTGATTTATAGAAGCTGGTGATGATTTGTTTTTTGTGGACACCAATGGAAAATTTCCACAACAATATAAAAGGCCCTTCAATCAGCAGTTTAAAAAAAAATCAGCATAAGGGACATAGCTTACAGTCAGTAGGGCGTGTCCCTTCTGCTCATGTCTCTTTTGTTAGATTAAATCCTCCACCATAAATCCCCCTGAACCTCTATCCCCACTATTACTGAGGAAGCAGTGGCAGGCACTCATCAAGAGTATGGGACTATGTTCACCCTTTCCACCCAGCTCCTCCATTCATAGAAGATGGTACTACAGCTTCTATGAATGAAACGTGATCTATAAATAGAAGACAACTATCCCTCCATTCATAACTGTGGGTGCTCTCCCATGGTGTCTAGCTTTCTGTTTTAGAAGGTTAGGCTTTTCCATGTACTATACAAAATATAAGGATCACCTATATAACCTTAGTCAATTGTTATTGGTTAAATAAAATTTACCAATTTTTGCTTTGGTACAATTATCAGTCCTATTTGTTGGACACAATCATTTACTTGAATACTGTCTTTTGGCAGCAACTAATATACGGCATGGGATAAACAAAATGAAAGGGGCCCAGTGGCATTGAACATGTAATAGGGTTGTGTGTGTGTGTGTGTGGGGGGGGGGGGGGGTCACCTGTACACCACAGTCCATCTTCCCATGGTGAGCTGCCAAGTGATGTCCTGAAGGACCCTGTTCTGTAAATTGCTCAGTATACAGAGGGCAGAGTGTTCACATGATTGCTACTGTGCTATGATCACTAGAGAGAACCCTGTGGAAGAATAACTTGTTCTCAGCAGTGGTATTCAGATAGTCAAATATTAAAATATTACACCCAAAATCAAACATTTTATATATTGTAGCTTACCTATTTCTGTATGTGGTGGCTGCATTAGTGTCCTATTTTTAGGCCCTTTTAACCTTCATTTTAAGCTGTTGATCTGGCCAGTAAGTCTGTTATTTTTCAACTTCCTTTAACAGACCAAGCTGTTTAGCAAAAGGGGCAGAGGTGCTTAAAATGGACAGCTTTTATTAATTTATGTAAAATCATTATCCCAAAGAAAAGAAAAAAACTGTTGCTGTGACTGCTCTTAACTTGCTAATCAAGTCCTTCTAAATCTGCTAGTGCATCGAACACTACCCTCTCCTCAGACTGACAACTTCTCCACAAATGAGAGCTCTTCAGTGATAAAGGCAACAGAATACAAGACCTATATGGTGCTAGGCATTAGGCAACTCCACCCTGGTGACTTCCCTTTTAGGTCAAGTGGGAGGACTCCATAGTAGAACAGGACAGAGACTGTTATGCAGTGAGTACCCATGCTCAATAGAACTTTACCTCTAGTGTTGCAGATCCTTTTTGGTGCAGATGGGACAAGTTCCATATTTTAATAGATTAACTGAGCACTTGTGTCACTGTGTCTCACTGTGAGTAGTAGGAGATGTTTATTCTATTGAAGCTTTCTTTCAGCCACCATGTTGGAAATGCTTTCTTATGACAACAAGATTGTTTGCAGTCAAGTTATGTTAAAATAAATCCAATAAAATGCAATCTAAACTCAACTTGACATTGTGTCTGTGTAATGTGCTGTGGTGAAGAGTGAGTAAGGCTGCCAATGGGCTATGTGGGGAAAACATAGCTGGCCTACTCAAGGGACAGCACTGTGATAGAGTAAAGCTCTTGCATCTACCATTATTTAGAGCAGACCGACTGTTCAGAGTGCAGATCCCAATGCCTTGGAAGGGTGTTGGCCCCTTGTACACTGTCTAGTACAGGGATCCTCAAACTACGGCCCTCCAGTTGTTGAAGAACTACACGTCCCATGAGGCATTGTAAAACTCTGACATTCACAGACATGACTAGGCATGATGGGAATTGTAGTTCCTGAACAACTGGAGGGCAGTAGTTTGAAGACCCCTGGTCTAGTATATGGCCTGGCATCGGCCTTTCTATATCTAAAATTCTGGAAAGCAAGATTATGAGGCTTAGGCAAACCTGCTGGAATGGGCAGTTGCAACTGTGAGGCCTCGTACACACGACGAGTTTCTCGGCAGAATTCAGCCAGATTCAGCTGGATTCTGCCGAGAAACTCGGACGTGTGTACACTTTTCACCGAGGAAGCCGACGAGGAACTCGTCGGGCCAAATAGAGAACATGTTTTCTATTTCCTCGTTGTTCAATGAGGAAAGTTGGCCCGCCGAGATCCTCGGCGGCTTCAACACAGAACTCGACGAGGAACTCGATGTGTTTGGCACGTCGAGTTCCTCGGACATGTGTACGGGGCCTGACACATCCCAGTCACTAGGGCAATAACCAGGTCTCAGAACAATTGTATAAACTAAGGATACATGAATATTGTGCTATAATGGCCCTCTGCCATTGCTGTTTTAGCCTCTACTACCTCTAGTTCATATAGACAAAAAGTACAGTAGACCATCCTAATAGTATTTGAAAATGTAAGTTTAAATACAGGCCCTTTCAATCAAAAATTGTGTTATAGCCCAGGTTCACACTGGGCTGCGGGAGTGAAGCCGTGCGAGTTCAGCTGAACTCGCAAGATTTCACTCCCGCTGGCAGTCATGATTTCGGCCTCGTTTTAGAGACATCTGTGCAGGTTTCTGCACAAATGTCAATGTAAATCGTGGGCGGAAATCGCAAAAAGTAGTACAGAAACAACTTTTTGAAATCGGTGCAGCGCCGCAGATGTGGCGTCGCACCGATTAGAACGTTGCCATTGCCGGCAATTTGCGGCAAATACCGCCGTTTTGACATGCGATTTGACATGCCAAATCGCATGTCAAAACGCACCAGTGTGAACCAGGCCTCAAACAGCATCTGGTAAATTTCAACTACCTACTGTTGATGGTTATTTGTATAATATGATGCCCTTACTTTAACAATAAAAGTACATTTAAATGGCAAATATTTTTAGAAATGTGGGGGTTTATCTAGGTACATACATATGAGGCCTAAAGTTGCCCTTTGTTATTTTTTTTCTTTCATTTGTTGCTGTACTATTAATACATTGGCCATAAACAGACAAAAATCTCCTATTCAAAGTTATTGGCGCACTCCAGCTGGGGTTGTATATACTGAAAAATCCTAATCAGATGGTGATATGACCACCAATATACAGTCCATGGGGGTAGATCCACAAAGAATGTACGCCGGTGTATCTTTGTTTTGAATCCTCAAAACAAGATACAACGGCATCTGGGTTAGATCCGACAGGCGTACGTCTTCGTACGCCTTCGGATCTTAGATGCAATTTTTCGACGTCCGGTAGGTGGCGTTCCCGTCGTAATCCGTGTCGAATATGCAAATTAGCTATTTCCGACGATCTACGAACGTAAGAGCGGCCGTCGCATTCTTTTACGTTGTTTGTGTAAGTCGTCCGTGAATGGGGCTGGACGCCATTTACATTCACGTTGAAAACAATGACGTCCTTGCGACGTCATTTGGAGCAATGCACCCTGGGAGTTTTGATGGACGGGGCATGCGCAGTTCGTTCGGCGCGGGGACGCGCTTCATTTAAATTAAACACGCCCCCTACTCGCCGCATTTGAATTCCGCGCCCTTACGCCGCGAGAGATACCCTACGCCGCCATAACTTACACCGCAAATTCTTTCAGGATTCAAAGAATAGCAAAGTAAGTTACAGCGCCGTAGCGTATCTCACATACGCTGCGCCCACACAGATGTATGTGGATCTGCCCCCATAAGTCTGTGATGAATAAGTCTTTAGAAAAAATCTTTAGAAATGACACCTTCAATGGCTGCCAGCTCCAATGAGAGCTAGAATGGACTTTGGAGACACAAAGACACAAAGAACATAAAGAGCAGCACCATCTAATTGCAATATGATCACTGTTTAATGTGAAAAAAGTTTAATAACTCACAATGTTAAAAGCAATATCCGGCATTAAGGAATATGGTGCTCATCAGCCTTGCTTCCAGGGTATTAGCCACTGGTGCATCTGTGGCCGGAAGTCTGGGGGCGCTGGTAGCTCCCATGGCTTTCTGGAGAACTCAGAGACACTCGAAGATGCTGGGGAATCTGTTGACGTCACTTTCAGGTGGGGCAGGCATAGAGTGCGTTTGGAGCATGTGTGCTCCCTTGTCAGGCTTCTTCTAAAAATCTCCTATTGAGAACAATAGGCAAGGAAACATCTACTCCCACTCTGTAGGTCCAGGACCTGTCACTGTTTTTCATACTTGCTAGGTTGAGATGGTGCATGTATACAATGGCGGCCCGGCCACTAATCTACATGCAGGGCGCCGGATGCATTGATTTTAATGGGTTCTTTTTTTATTTTTGAAGCACATGATTAGAGACTGAGGCTTCGAAATTGGCTTCAAAATTCAATTGGCTTCAAAAAAGGGTGGGCTTGGGGCGCAGAACACTGCGCCCTGAGCCCAACCAGTTGTGTGACTATAGAGAATTAATATTCACTTTTGTCTTCCTGATTCTCCTCCAGGCCAATCAGATTGGCCAGGGTGTCTTAGGACTCCCCCCAATCCGTCTCCTGTGGGGGGGAGGAGTGATCGCTGCTGTCCCGTCCATCTCCCATGGGGAGGGGGGATTGCCGCCTTCCTGATCGTCTCCCATGGGGGGTGTTGGTTTGCCGCCCCCCCCCCCCAAAAAAATATTGAGCACCACCCGCCACTACATGTATATTTCATTTAAAGGGGGGGTAAATAGAGGCGCTTGCCAAAAATTGACTAAAATAACTAAAATACCAAACAACGCACAGCAACGTAAGGATAGTATGATAAATCCAAAATATTGTTTCACTCCTTGTTTCCAATACCTTCAAAAGCATCTACATTGAGATGAATGAGGTGGAGATAGTGAAAATTAATAATCCAAAGAAAATAGACTAAAAATAATAATTGATAGTCAACACATTAATATCAATCCAATAGTGTCATAAAACAGTGATAACTTAACAGTGATAGATCCGTATGAAGGACCAGAAAGAACACAGTGTAAATTCTGAGTGATAAAAAATGAACATCAATGTTTGTGAATAAATAATCTTCAGAGTAAAAAAAATATAAGATATGTATAAAGATATTATAAATATAAGTAAAAAATGTTGAATAAAAAATTCAAGTTAATTAAAGTGTTTCAAGTCAACCTCCAAAAATAGTGGAAAGTTCCAAAAGAAAGGTGC
The DNA here is from genome assembly GCF_905171775.1 of Rana temporaria. Classification (NCBI taxonomy): domain Eukaryota; kingdom Metazoa; phylum Chordata; class Amphibia; order Anura; family Ranidae; genus Rana; species Rana temporaria. The sequence goes on along the minus strand of NC_053489.1, from coordinate 259,790,559 downwards.
AGAAAAGACTTGTAATAAGGTGCAAATCCAAATTCTTCCAAAAAAAGTGTAGATAATAAATTAAATAAGTGCTGCCATCCACCGCACGAAATTCCAGTGTAGTTTGTGCAGACTCGTGAAAAATAATTCCAGCCTCTCACCTCAAAACAGGTTAAACCAGCCTGTTAGATGTATTGAAGGATTCCAGCAGTGTAAGCTCTATGGGTCACTCCAAGAACGTCCACCAAGGGAGAGACTCCAGACCACTCACATGAAAGTAGATGTAAACTCCATAGTGTAATAAGTTCAACACATTTTATTAGTGGTTAAAACAAGGTATTACACTCACATTTAGCAGGAGATATCAACAGCATGCAGCAAATGTTTGTATGTAAAGCAATAGATCTCCGCTCTCGGCCGCGAGCGGAGATGACGTCACCGTCGGCACTTTCCTTCACCTGACGCGTTGCGTAGCAGATCACCGCTACTTAGTCATAGGTCACCTATGACTAAGTAGCGGTGATCTGCTACGCAACGCGTCAGGTGAAGGAAAGTGCCGACGGTGACGTCATCTCCGCTCGCGGCCGAGAGCGGAGATCTATTGCTTTACATACAAACATTTGCTGCATGCTGTTGATATCTCCTGCTAAATGTGAGTGTAATACCTTGTTTTAACCACTAATAAAATGTGTTGAACTTATTACACTATGGAGTTTACATCTACTTTCATGTGAGTGGTCTGGAGTCTCTCCCTTGGTGGACGTTCTTGGAGTGACCCATAGAGCTTACACTGCTGGAATCCTTCAATACATCTAACAGGCTGGTTTAACCTGTTTTGAGGTGAGAGGCTGGAATTATTTTTCACGAGTCTGCACAAACTACACTGGAATTTCGTGCGGTGGATGGCAGCACTTATTTAATTTATTATCTACACTTTTTTTGGAAGAATTTGGATTTGCACCTTATTACAAGTCTTTTCTGCACCTTTCTTTTGGAACTTTCCACTATTTTTGGAGGTTGACTTGAAACACTTTAATTAACTTGAATTTTTTATTCAACATTTTTTACCTATATTTATAATATCTTTATACATATCTTATATTTTTTTTACTCTGAAGATTATTTATTCACAAACATTGATGTTCATTTTTTATCACTCAGAATTTACACTGTGTTCTTTCTGGTCCTTCATACGGATCTATCACTGTTAAGTTATCACTGTTTTATGACACTATTGGATTGATATTAATGTGTTGACTATCAATTATTATTTTTAGTCTATTTTCTTTGGATTATTAATTTTCACTATCTCCACCTCATTCATCTCAATGTAGATGCTTTTGAAGGTATTGGAAACAAGGAGTGAAACAATATTTTGGATTTATCATACTATCCTTACGTTGCTGTGCGTTGTTTGGTATTTTAGTTATTTTAGTCAATTTTTGGCAAGCGCCTCTATTTACCCCCCCTTTACATGTTCTTTGGTGCGTGAGCACTATTTTAGTAGTGGCTGCTGCTTTTAGATTTTAGTTGATATTTTAAACAAATTATTTACAGTTAGGCTGGTTTTGCGCATTGGTTCCCCCCATACACATGTATATTTCATTACTTTCTTCCTTATTGTTATTGAAAAAAGGTATAGATTCCGCGTACACACAACCCTTTTTAATGGCAAGAAAAATGCAATTTTGTGAATTGTGAATGCTCCAGACCATTTTTCTCGATGAGAAAAATGGCCGAATTTTTTTAGAACCTGCTCTATTTTTTCTCATCGTTTTTCACGTTGTTCTTTTTCACGTCGTGAAAAACAAACGTGTGTAGGCTTTAATGAGGGGGAAAAAACGTGCATGCTCAGAAGCAAGTTATGAGACAGGAAAATTAGCAAAAGCCGCCCAAAGGGTGGCGCCATTCGAATGGAACTTCCCCTTTATAGTGCCGTTGTACGTGTTGTCGTACGTGTTGTACGTCATTACGCTTCGCTCAAGCATTTTTTTTTCACGAACGTGTGTATGAAAGGAATCACGACAAATCACGTAGAGAACAAAAACGTTTTTTTGCATGACATGAATAACGGTCGTGTGTACGCTGTATAAGAATTGTAATAGAGAATTTACTGTATACCACAGTTTACAGAATAGGAGCCTAGATTATTTCAAATCTGCAGAATGGTTACACTAAAATAATCAACATCTCTTAGGACCTTAATGCAAAACATTCCCAGGTTCCCACACCATATTATTCTTTTTGACCGATAATAAACACAGATATTTTCCACAAAGATGTATTATGATTTTTTTCATCATTGCATCATGATGCTTCCATTCTATTCTGCCTTCTTGTTCTTGATTCCATTTTTCAAAGGGAATCCTTGGGGGTAACCCAATGCTGGAACTGTATCTTACAATGGACAAGTCTGCTTAGCTGGCATGATTTATATCAGACTTTTTCAACAAAGGTGTCTTTAGATTTTTTCAGGGGTGCCTTGGTAAAATGCCTAAAAATTGCCCAAAAATTGTATACAAGTAAGAGGGTGGATGAAACCTGCCTTTTGGTTACACAAAGTCATAGGTTTTCATTGTGCCCCATTTCAACCTTCAATTAAATTTGATTTGGAAGAATACATTGTTGGGTGTCCTACATGTGTGGATATTGCTGCATTAAGTAAAGCTATTGGTTTGGTTTTCTACATTTTAGAATGGGGTGCCTCGAGATTGTACAGGATTTTAAAGGGCGCCTTGACTGTAAAAAGGTAAAGTAACATTGAATTTGTTGGCATTCAAATTCTGAAAGCATAACTGCACTTTAACCCGCGACCCGGTCCGAAGCTCCGTTATCGCGCCCGCGGGACCCGATCGCCGGTGTCCTGCGATCGGGTCACAGGAGCTGAAGAACGGGGAGAGGTGAGTGTAAACAAACCTTCCCAGTTCTTCTCTGTGGCTTGTCCCTGATCGTCTGTTCCCTGTCATAGGGAACGACGATAAGTGACGTCACACGTCCAGCCACGCCCCCCTACAGTAAGAAACACACAATAGGACACACTTAACCCCTTTAGCGCCCCCTAGTGGTTAACCCCTTCACTGCCATTGTCATTTTCACAGTAATCAGTGCATTGTTATAGCACTTTTTGCTGTGAAAATTACAATGGTCCCAAAAATGTGTCAAAAGTGTCCGATGTGTCCGCCATAATGTCGCAGTCACAAAGAAAAATCGCTGATCGCCGCCATTACTAGGAAAAAAAATCATTAATAAAAAATGCCATAAAACTATCCCCTATTTTGTAAACGTTATAACTTTTGCGCAAACCAATCAATAAATGCTTATTGCGATTTTTTTACCAAAAATATGTAGAAGAATACATATCGGCCTAAACTGACTAAAAAAAATGTTTTTTTTTATATATTTTTGGGGATATTTATTATAGCAAAAAGTAAAAAATATAGATTTTTTTTCAAAATTGACACTCTATTTTTGTTTATCGCGCAAAAAATAAAAACCGCAGAGGTGATCAAATACCACCAAAAGAAAGCTTGATTTGTGGGAAAAAAAGGATGCCAATTTTGTTTGGGAGCCATGTCACACGACCGCGCAATTGTCAGTTAAAGCGACGCAGTGCCGAATCGCAAAAAGGGGCCAGCTCCTTTACCTGCATAATGGTCCAGGTCTTAAGTGGTTAAAATTAAATTAAATGTAAAAAAAAAAAAAAAAAATGTTTACTTATCCCAGCAACCTCTGATGTGTTACCTTTACTAAAGAAACCAAACCTTTACTGAATAAAAGTCCAATTTCTAGCAATACCACCTGCAGCTTCCTGGTCCTGAGTACATCTGCACTCTAAAAAATCTACGCTCAGGAGACAAGTTGCTCATTCAGCCTTATAAGTGATCAGCAGCACTTTCTAGGGGTGGCTAGAATCATCTTGTTCACAGCAAAGATGAAAGCAAACACAAGGCTAGGCCATGTTGCTGGAAGCAGGATTTTTCCCTACAAAAGATAACCCATCATATTGAAAATGTTTCATAGGCTACTGGGAAAAGTGGAAATACAGAATGTTTAAAGTAAGCACAGTTGCACTTAAGGCATAACGTAAGGCTATTTCACGTGGTATGCTGTTCAGTAATCACCATAATGTTAGGAAGTCTTCAAATACTTGTTTTACATATTCATTTCTTCATTGAATTGCTTCAGTAAGAAGCATTTGTTCACATGCGCTGCAGAATTTATAAGCTCAACATCTGCTTAACAAAGTAATCAACATTCTATATGGCTCCTTTGGTATTTTCGCACATTAAAAAATTAACCGCAAGACTTTGATGCAGCTGCTGATCGTTTAATTACCCTTTTCAGTGTTCTGATAAGACAAATTGTTGCAATTAATGCATATTACATAAAAAACAAGCATTTGATTAAACATTGTAAACCAATCAGAATAAATGGGAATGAGCCACTCTCTTTCCTTGCTGTGTCTTGATCCTGCTTCTGTAAAGTCTGCATTAATGAAGAAAATATTTCTTGAATCATTCTGAGAAGAAAACCTAATCAAGCGCTATTAATAAACTCAGCCAATTTGAAAGTCGATGACTTCATCAAATGAATGAGCAAAATAGCATCTGTTCATCACTGAAATTATTATAAAAAATAAATGTATAAAACAAAATCACTCGATGCCAAAAACACAAGGTATGCACAGTCATTTAATATGAAAAAGGCATAAAGGCAAAAAAAATTGATGGTGCATTTATGTGCCCTTAACTCTCTATTGACCCTTTCCAGATTGTGCGAAAGCAACTGCTGTAAAGTAATTGGGTAAGTCAAACTAGTGTGGATTATCCAAATATCAATGAGTGGGTCCTGTAGGTATTAAATGGCATTTTTATAGCTTATAATTGTGGCAGGAGTTAAGAGTAAATTGGGCAAGCATATCAACTTCTGACCTGGACCTACTGTACTTTATTCGTATAGTTGATTATTCAAATATTCAATGAAAAACATGGATGGAGATAAGTACTTGTAGCTGTATAAATCAGGATTCAAATAGGATCACCCCTCTGTGAAACTATGCAAATCAGTGGTAGAGAGCAATTTGCTCATCCCTAAAAAGGAAGTATGATATTCATTCCACGCTCTTGCCAGAAATGTATTGCTTAAATATACAATCTAGGTAGATAAAAGGCAGAAATGAACGCAGCTCTGTAATCATTATTACATCATTAAATGTGTGTTTTAAATGCAAGCAGTTCAAGTACCTGAATTTGATGTAGTATTAGCCTTGTGCAATCCCTGTATAGCAGAGATGGTGTGCAAGAACAAGAAACAGAACAAAGGGCCAACCAGTTCATGTGTTGACAACAGGCAATCTGATAGGAGGCAAGAAAGCAGAATGACAGAAAGATGACTTCCAAACTGTGCTGCGTTTCCTTTCACTGTCACGTTGCAGGCTTCGATAGATCCAGGATGACCTGGACTCAGAGGATATTGGTTGAATGATGCTGGTCATCAGACTGAAGACATTTAGTGGCAGAAAAATTCTTAGGAGAAAATCTCTGGGTTGAAGGTGAATGTTGCAGCAAAAAACGGTTTTGTTTTTTATTTGTTAATGCGCAATTTGTTTTAATTTTGTTATTTTTGGCAAGAGCTTCCCTTTAAATTAAAGAAATACTTTTTCTAATCTTAGGGTCCACAGTATGAATTGCTGCATGCTATTGTGTGTTAAGGCAGCACATTCATTTTGACAGCAGAATTTCATGAAATGAAAAAAAGGACGAAACACTTTTTTAAACACAGGACCTGTGTTTTTTGATGCATTCCAATTGCATTAAAACAAAGTATCAAAATAAATATGGAACCGTGGTTCAATGATAAAAACAGCGCTATAAAATTGATAGTGAAAACAAAGGTGGTGTGCTAGGTGACCAAAAAACAAGGTGTTAGTGCACCCTATACCCTATTTAAAGATTCACCAGGTACTGTGATAGTATCCCCCTCTGGGATGTAGGCTTACCACAGCCTGCAAGAGGACTAGCGTGTTAATGTCAGTCCTCTCAGGCACACCTTCCTCTATTCTCTGAATCAGCCACGGTCCTTCCCATTGAAGGTACATAAAACAAAAGAAATACTCAATGGTGAAGTACTGCTTAAGTAATGTCCCACACAATGCAAAGGAGAACAATCCCCCTATATGAATGCCCGTACAGAAAAATCAAAGTAAATGAACAAATATGCAAGCCTGTAAACTCCTGCTGTCACCGCCGTCCTCTGGGCACCAGGGGCCGCCCAAGTGCTAGTATCGCTGGTAAACCGATGGTCAGCTGTGGAGCGCAGGAAGGCTTCCGTGTTGCGCTGATGTAGCCACACCCTGACGCGTTTCGTCACTTCCGACTTCGACTGAGGGCGTGGCTACATAGCGCCGTCACTATTCCAATTGCATTGCCTATTACTGTAATAGTGGGTTGCAGTTCCTGCATTAACATGTGTTGCAGTAATGTGCAGTAAAATGAGTTTTACCACACATTACCGCTACAAATAAAAAGGCAACTATGTTTACACCACTATTGGTTAAAGCATCAGGCTATTTATTTGTTGTTTTATTTACCATCATGGTTTTGGTGGCCCTTAACTACAAAATGTCTTGAAGTAGCATAATGTATATAAATAACATGGACAACCCATCTATTGTGCAGCACTTACAAGCCATATAACTGTTTTCTAAGCCAAAGGCACCAGTACATGAACTGTAGAGCTTAGTGAAAATCAGCATATGGGACAGTGAATTCTTCATTAGGATATTGGCACACCTTCTTGCTGTTGGACTTACAATACAAAGTACTTTCATTTAGCCATGCACCCACACCCATTCTGGGATTTCATAGAAGTCTGTGCATTGTGGTTTGATGAACGATTGTTTTCTCCACCAAACTTCAGAAAATAAAACAGTTTCTGATGTAAAATAGTAGAAAATGTTTTTGTTTTTGCTGTCTGCACCCCCACTAGAAACAATCCCTTTCCCACTTGTGCCCTTGATGGATCACTGGAAGGGAGAGATAGACTGAGGGAGACAAACCATCAAACCTGGCAAAGACCTTTTCTACACTGTCTAAAACACTTGTATTTCTGGATATTCATTTTCAGAAATCCTAATATGACCCATCTTATTCCCTAATAACAAATATTATATAATGATTTTTTGCAGTAAAGAAAAAAAAAAGAAGAAACTGACTGATCGGCTTTTTGTAAATATCTAGTTGCAGCTAAATCTGCCTAATTAGGTTCAAGTCATAGTTGCTTTCTAATGTTACCACATGACTAGCCATAACTTTAGCCATTTCTTGTTGGGGACCAGGACTAAGATTAGAGAAATCCCATGCCCTTTATGTAAAACAAGGAGTATTTTGAAAGATTTTATATTTATCAAGACATAAGTTTGAAAGTAAAAACTTTTTGTCGGATGTAATGAAGTAAAATAAGCTTTGATATAATGGCATTTTACTTTCATGCTAAACTTCCCTGTGTGTTGCAAATATGTCATAAAATTATACGTATCCAGACTCATTCAGTAATCCTGTAATTACTTTCAGTTTATTAAAGTCAGGACGGCTCACACTGAATCTAATTGAATTAGCCAATATGAATAGTGCATTGCATTTAAAAATGATTTTGTGCATGGCGTTTTCAAAACCATAAAACTTAACACTGTCCCCTTCAGGTTCAACATCAATAAGTGAAATATCATAGTTTATCTTAGATGATGGAAAAATGCAGCCTGTGCAACCTATCCTAGTCAATGAGACAGATTGCCTGCAGTTGGCTGCTCACATAGAACTGCTATAGAAAATACTAACAGTCCTTTAATTCAACTGGTATATGCGCCAGCAGACTACTATACTTTTTTTTGGGGCAGTTCTCTGTCTGCAGTCCAGTGCATGTGCTATACAGTCGCATGGAGATTCAGTTCTGGTGAAGGGAAGTCTCCACTGAGCCAGGCAGTATACACAGGGGGAAACTGCATTTTAACTTCTATTATAAGGTACTCTGTTATATTACACAAAATGATCTTGAAGCTTAAAGGAGGTCAATGCTGGCTTTTACTATAAATGTACGCCTATGCATTAAAGTACGTTTGGAGTCTTCCTGGTTTCACAAATCCAGGTTATTTTACAAAGAAAGTCTATTAACAGTTTCAAAGGTAGCATTTTGTTTTACATCTTTATTAAATAGGCCCAATCATAGGCAATGCATTTGTTAAATGGTTCTTCCATTGTACATGGATGGGCATTATGTTACAGTTGTGGAAAATATAAAAGTAGACCTTAAAATGCTGGCCTGTTTCCCAGTGGCAAACTGTAAATATGATTTTGTATTTGTCATATTTAGAGTGCATATCCAAAAAAAGATTTGTCTTATCAAATTAGAAAAATTACTCCTTTAGATGTTTATAGATTTTTAAGGCTAACCATTTCATGAAAAATGGTAAACAAATTAATTCATGTTATTAAAAAAAGTAAGAGTTTCTTAATGGACACAAGAGACATTTCTCGAAGTCATGCAGACCTTGTCTTGTCAGAAAAAAAATGTACATATATTTTACGCAACTTTTTTTTTTTCTTGTGGTAGGATCTTTAGGCCTTGTATCTGGAACATCTGCCGGAAACAGTGCCTTCTTTGTGGGAGTCAACTCTCATTTCTGCTGTCCGCACTCTGCCGGTTGTTGAAGCCACAACCAAGGATGGTACTACAGGTCTGGTTAAAAAAGCATTGCTGTTTGAGCTGATATCATCCCTTGTGTTTCCATGTTAGGTGGATATTGTACAAAACAGAGAACCTGAGGCCAGCTCTCTACTTTCTGTAAGAAAACAGAAGAGGGGTTGTGCGGTTAACATTCACTCTTGTGGTACACAAAGCTTTGGACCTCAACACCTGCTACTCCTAAATATAGGATCTTAGGGGGCCTTCGGCATAACTAATTAAATGGCTCAACTGTCACCTGTCAACTCTGGTTCCCCAAACAGCTATGGGATAGAAATAAATATATAAAAACAAAAAGTGCCTATATATTGACTTTTTTTTATAACATAAGTGAATTTTTATAATTAAACGATTATATTAACCAGGCTGTATTATAACATCAGTAAAACAAATAGATGGATTTGGCTGGGATAAACATGTTTCTGATGTGTATATAGTACTGAAAATGGTTTATTACTAGATTAACAATTTTAACGTATTGTCATATAATTGCTTTTTATTTAATATCTGATTTTTTTTTTTTTTTAACAAATAGCAATATTATCTGAATTATATAATCCACAATATAGTGATCGAATGGTGAAAATGTTTAGGGAGTTAAAGTTACATCAAGGGTGTTAATGTAAAAAATATTGCCCAGATAATTATTTGTTCCCATTAAACATACTTCAGTAAACACACACTTTGCATTTTATCACTTTAATTCCTCTGTCAGTTATTTACTTACATACATTCAATTTGTTTCTACTGTTTACTTAGTTTTTGGACAGAAATATACAGTATTTCAACATTTATTAAATGCATTGGTTATTGTAACACTGTAAGATTATTACCAATAAAGACATCCAATGGAGCAGTTCAGAGATTACCAACAAATGTCCAATTGCATTTTTTCAAGTGCAACTTCTTTAAAGTCATTAGCTGTGGAAATATTCGTAAATTTCACAGCTGGAATTCAGAAAATATATCCACATTTGATATCAGTCCAAATCAAGCATTTGTTTTATTAGAAAACCACATTCTGTTATCAAACTACCCTTCTAAAACCTCCACACAGCTCAGCTGCTTGCACTTAATGAGAATGGGGATCTGTTAAGGATCAATGGCTACAAGGGAGAAGAACTTAAACTTATTGAGGCAACCTACCTGCTTACAGCAGTTATAATGCACATCATCTCCTCAGGTGTGGTGTCACATCACAAGCATATGGAGGACATGGGAAAGAAGAGAATTACTCCAGACAGATATATAGGTAATACAAGCATCCACAAAGAAAATCCCATTCTACTCTATAAGCCAATTCATGTTCATATTTAAAGTAAAATAGAAACCCCTCTGTTTGTATCAGGGCTTTATTTTAACTAACGGCTATAAATCATGCTCCCTGCTTCTGCAAGTAAAGTACAACCCTTTTCCGTTAAAGCACCCAATCACTGAAGACAACAACCACAGAATTACTGCCTCTTGAAGTGCAACTAAACACCATGTAAAACTGATATCACTATAATTCTTTGCAGAATGTATATCCATACAAATCAATGGCATGCATAATTATTAAGCCTACAAATATGGCTTTCTTTTAAAGCAAACAACCTTTGAAATTAAGATATACTGTAACATAAGACATATAAACTGTATAATATGATCATATTTACTTCAGTAATATAACATTGGATAGCCTAACTGTATTTCTAGAGTATCTCTAGTAGGAATGCCTCTAATAAAAAATCAATATGAATTATTTAAAAAAAGGTATAATGCATATTACCCTTTAAATCCCAAATACAGCCAAGCCATTTATTTTGGATAGAGCCTCTTCAAGGGTTTTTTGCTATTTCTGAGCCTATTAGGATAGAAAGTGATAGGTAGTCTCTCAATGAGGACACAAACAATACAGATAAATACAAGGGTTGCCTTTGCTGACTTCCTTCAATCCCAGCTGTGTACCACCTGGAACAAGTATACAGATTTACAGAATATACAGTCAACATAAAGTCAAAACACCTGATACGGATACTTAGGGCTGATTCCCACACGTTCTGGGCACCAGTCCTCAGGAAGGATGTACTGGAAATAAAACGAGTACAAAGAAGGGGGGCAACAAAGCTAATAAAGGGTCTGGATGACATTAGTTATGAAGAAGGTTGCAAGCACTGAGCTTATTCTCCCTCGGAGAAGAGACGCTTGAGAGGGTATATGATTTCAATTTACAAATACCATACTGGTGACCCTACAATAGGGATAAAAAGTTTTCACGGAAGGGAGTTTAACAAGACATGTGGCCACTCATTAAAATTATAAGAAAAGAGGTTTAACCTTAAACTATGTAGAAGGTTCTTTACTGTAAGAGCAGCAAGGATGTGGAATTCCCTTCCACAGGCGATTGTCTTAGCGGGGGGCATCGAGAGTTTCGATAGTTTCAACTACTTGTGTCTTTTTTTTTCCTACTATGTAACAATGTAACTATTTTAACTTTAGATGTATGAGAGGGAGTTATAGGGTCACTCCCTAAGAAAAGCTTGGAGATGCTTGGAGGGTTGTGGAAGCTGTGGTTGCTGGAAAAATGTCCTTGATCATCAGAAAAGACATCTGTTATTGACATGTAAAAGTATTTCTATGGAGGCAATACAAGAAGTAACATCATGTTGATGCTTGCCACAGATGACTTGAGCTTGATATGTGAACCCAGGATATGTTTCTACATGGACTTCCAGGGATTGTCGAAGCATTTGGGAGACTTCGGTGAGCAGGATTGTTAAACAGCAAGGAAGTGCACAAACCAGTTAGGGTATTAGTATTATTATTATTATTATACAGGATTTATACAGCGACAACAGCGCTTTACATCAGGGAAGACAGTACAGTCACAATACAATTCAATACAGGAGGAATCAGAGGGCCCTGTTTGTTAGAGCTTACAATCTAGAAGGGAGGGTCAAGTGGAACAAAGGGTAGTTAGCTGTGGGGGATGATCAGATAGACTCAAATGAAAATACAGTTGTTAGGTGTGGGAAGGTGTTAGCAGTGGCGTATCCAAGGTATGGCACATATGGCTAGTGCCATGGGCGCATTAAAAGGGGGTGCTAGTGAGCAGGGACACCAGCATTACAGTTCTTTTTTCTGGAAATTTTTGCCTTCCTACTTGCTTATGGGGGGGATGGAATTACATTTTCCTGGGCCCCATCGGGTCAATATAGGGGCCCAGGAGGTGAGCGTAAAGGAGGGACTTTTTCTTAATTTTCGGGGCGAATTTACATCATGCCGCCCCGCTCCTCAATTAGTCCTGGCCGGCGGAGTGATTCTCCACCCTTCTCCTGTACTCAGGTGCTGAGATGTGAGGAGGCATGCTTCTGACAAGTAACAGCCGGAGGAAAGTGGAGCTGCATGTACCGAGCTCCACACAGATTGGCAGTGGAGGCTGTCAGTCTGCAGTGTGTCCTGGCTGTTAATGCAAAGTTGTGGGAGCTGTGGGCCAGATCCACAACCAGCGGGCGCAACATAACTTTTGTGATTTAAGTTACACCGCCGCAAATTGCCCAAGTTAGTGCCCGATCCACAAAGCACTTACCTGGAAATCTGCGGCGGTGTATCCTAAATCAGTCCGGCGCAAGGCGGGCCAATTCAAATGGGGCGAGTCCCATTTAAATTAGGCGTGCTCCCGTGCCGGACATACTGCGCATGCTTCTGACGCTATTTTCCCGACGTGCTTTGCGTTACGTTACGTTGCGCCGAGTTTTGTGAATCATGACGTGTAAAAAAGAGATGCGGCGGGCAAAAAAAAATGTAAAAAAAATTTGACAGCGACGCGGGAAAGACGGGTATACTTTTACATGGTGTACTAACTTTACACTTTGTAAAAGTAGCCCTATCTTTGCGACGGCAAACTAACACTTACGGCGACTTAACGAAGGGAAAAAGCTTTGTGGATCTCCGTAAGTGCTAATTTGCATACCCGACACTGGATTACGACGAGAAATGCCCCCAGCGGCGGCCGCGGTACTGCATCCTAAGATCCGACAGTGTAAGTCCATTACACCTGTCGGATCTTAGGACAAGCTATGCGTAACTGATTCTATGAATCAGCCGCATAGTTAGAAACAGGGATACGACGGCGTATCAGCAGATACGCCGTCGTATCCCTTTTGTGGATCTGGCCCTGTGTGTGCAGGGAGGCTAATATCGGAGGAAGGAAAGGGAGATAATAAAGCCGGTGAGAGAAGATCTGGCATCCCCCGCACACAGAGCAGCAGGACGGGATACAATCAGTGACAACACTGCCCAGTTTATATGGAGCTTGGCATCACGGGATCCCTCTATATGTGCCTGCTTATCACTCCATGGCTGAGGCTGCTCTGTGCCACAAAGTTATGTGTACAGAGAAAGATCCCCCCACAGATATGACTAACCCAGCCATAGACCAGCTGGAACTTGGCTTCCTAGCAGAATCCTGGAGGTCCTGAACTGAGAGGAACAGAGACTCAGGTAGGCAGTGATAGGGTCAAAGCTTACATTCTACCTCCCAGTCTGTACGAATGCATTCCTGTTTTCTCACAGTAACATTTTTCAGAGAAGCCCCTTCCTCTCAGGCTGATGTCAGGTGGGAGACTCTGTTGCTAGTGACAAAGGTTCAGTGGCAGAGAACCTTCCACCTACCTCTCTGGAATTGCCTACTCTCAGAATACTACAGAATGTTGATCACTAGCGGTGGGAGTGATTCCAGAGGGACCAACTGGCAGCCTTGTTGCGACCCTGCTGATGGCAGTTCATTTTGACGGGGAGAAGGGCGCATGCATGGGAGAAAGGACGGTGATGGGGAGCTCCGGGAGTGGCTGCGGTCAACCAAACAGGAGTTGTTAGGCCTGAAGGAGCTGAGACTGGAAGCATGTCCTAGGCCTGAGCCGGTGTCTTGTCACATTCTGCTCCCCATCACAGATTTCTCTGGAAGTGACGTTTCATCATCGCCATCTTACTACACCCCACACCATTGCACAGTAATGATAGAGTGAGAAGGGGGCAAGCGGACATCTTGTTACAGCCACCGGAGTTTTAGATTTCACAGTTATTTTCAACACAAAACTGAGCTTATATGCTTAATTACAGTGTTTGGAAATCCGATGGACTGTTTACATGTTACATTTTTAAAGCGGACGCAAACCTGCTGACCTTACATGGTTGCTAATGTGACAGAACACCTCTGATTTTCACATTTAATATGTAAACAGTCCGGATTTACAAATAGTGTATTTAAGCATATAAGCTCCGTTTTGTGTTGAAAATAACTGTGAAATATAAAACTCCGGTGGGTGTAACAAGATGTCCGCTTGCCCCCTTCACACTCTATCATTACTGTGCAATGGTGTGGGGTGTAGCAAGATGGCAGCGACAGAACCTCACTTCCAGCGCAATCTGTGATGGGGAGCAGAATGTGACACTACACCGGATCACAGAGAGTAAGTCAGACCACTTTTACACTGGGGCGTTTTTCAGGCGCTTTAGCGCTAAAAATAGCACCTGAAAAAAGCCGCATCTGCAATCCCAATGTGAAAGCCCGAGGGCTTTCAAACTGGGGCGCAGCGCTGGCAGGGTGTCAAAAAAAGTCCTGCAAGCAGCTTCTTTGCAGCGCTTTAGGAGCAGTAAATACACTGCTCCTAAAGTGCCCCTTTCCATTGAAATCAATGGAAAGCGCCTGCAAAACGTCTTGGCAGCGACACTTTTAATCCTTTTTTCAGCCACTAGCGCGGGTTAAAAGCTCCCTGCTAGGCCTCGAAAAATGCAGGTAAGGCACTGCTAGTTTTAGCAGCGCTTTTCAGGCACTGACAGTGTGAAAGGGCTCTTACTGTGAGGAGACCTGTCAACGGCCTGTGCTAGGCGCTGTGTGTCATTAACGTCACTTGTCTTCTGTCATTAGATTATCTGTGCAGACCTGAGGAGAATGTGTTTAGGATTGACTTCACTTGCTTCAAGATCCAGGACCTGGAGACTGGCACTGTGCTCTTTGAGATCTCCAAACCCTGCTCAGGTACCTGTCATGGAGGGCACTCTTCCTGGGGCAGGGGCAGGTCTCCTTCATACTTTCAAGTAGAACTAGAGTTGTTGGATGCAGTAAGAGAGGGTTATTTTTCCCAATTTGACATCCATTTGGGTGCGGGTGGATGTTCTTGAATGCACACTGTCTGTGCTCGGGGGCATGTTCCTTCCTGCACCCAAACAGATATCAAGGTGAAAGCAGGGGCTATGTTCATGCAGCTGCTGCATCCCAATTGATTTGAATTGGTCTGCTTGCCCGTGGATGTACTGAATATCTGTGTGCATTTCTCGCAGTGAAAACACGGCCCTGTACACTTAAAATGTTTTGACAGGGGCGCAGTTTCAGTGCTTGCCATAGGCGCCATTTTCACTAGATACGCCTCTGGGTGTTAGGTATTGCTCTTGAAGTGAATGCCTGATCATAGGATCAAAATGTAATGGGTTTTACCTAGTTTTCAGTAAAAAAGTCTATGAAAATTAATGGATGTCCTCTGTTTCTAGTGAGGCTAGTGAAATGGAATACATGGAATTCTGAACCATAGGTATAATGTAAAAATACTATGGAAAAGGAATCCCACTGGTTCTGGGCCCTTTAACTACTTGCCGACCAGCCGCCACAGTTATACGGCGGCAGGTCGGCTCCCCTGCGCAAGAGACTGTAGCTATATGTCGGCTCTCGAAGCGGCCACTAGCCCCTTCCCCGCCCCCTAGTGTTAACCCCTTCCCTGCCAGTGGCATTTTTATAGTAATCCAATGCATTTTTATAGCACTGATCGCTATAAAAATGCCAATGGTCCAAAAAATGTGTCAAAAGTGTCCGAAGTGTCCGCCATAATGTCGCAGTACCAAAAAAAAATCGCTGATTGCCGCCATTACTAGTAAAAAAAAAATATTAATAAAAATGTCATAAAACTACCCCCTATTTTGTAAACGCTATAACTTTTGCGCAAACCAATCAATAAACGTTTATTGCAATTTTTTTACGAAAAATATGTAGAAGAATACGTATCGGCCTAAACGGAGGAAAAAAATTGCTTTTTTATATATTTTTGGGGGATATTTATTATAGCAAAAAAAAAAAAATATTCATTTTTTTCAAAATTGTCGCTCTTATTTTTGTTTATAGCGCAAAAACTAAAAACCGCAGAGGTGATCAATTACTACCAAAAGAAAGCTCTATTTGTGGGAAAAAAAGGACAGCAATTTTGTTTGAGAGCCACGTCACACGACCGCGCAATTGTCAGTTAAAGCGAAGCAGTGCCAAATCGCAAAAAGTGCTCTGGTCTTTGACCAGTAATATGGCCCGGGGGGTTAAGTGATTAAAGGAGACAGAGAGAATTGGATTCCTGGAAGAAAATGTATAAGACTTTCTGGATAACCTATGAAACATTGCCTGGCAAAATGGTCATTACCAGAAAATCAGACAAAAAGAATCAGGCACCAGGACAGAAGTGGAGGAAAGGTGAGTCAGGAGTAAGAAGTCAGGAGAGCCAGCAATCGGTCCAGTAACAAGGTCAGGGTGGAAAGCTAGGTAAACATCAGAGGTCAGAGGTTTAGGATATTTCCAAACACACATCTAACATGTGAAATAGCAACAACAAATGATAAAGTTCAAAATGAATGATGAAATTCGTGAACCCCACTAAAGTTGTGTATATAGTGTCCATCCAAATAACTCAGAGCTTATGTGAGAACTGATGTCTGTTAATTTCCAAATGTAACCGTATCTATGATCCCATTCAGAGATGTTTTCAATCAACAGGGTAAGAAGAGATTAAATGCCCTTACCAGATGTGGTGGACCCGGGAACACCATACGGTGGTGGGTCAAACGCGCTTAATCAACCCAAAGAATGGGGGACAGCTTCTCTTGATAGCTCTGGACTGTGATTCTCCACGTTAGTAGTAATCCAAAACGACTTAGATCCTGGACGTAGAAGTGGTATACCACTGTTTCCTTGTAAGGCATAGGATGTACTCACCATGGAAAAAGAAAAAGAAAAAACAAAAGAGGACGCCTCCTCATAGTGTAAAAAATGCTAAATTTATTGTCCAAAAAGGCGATTAGCCAAACATGAACACACTCAAATAAAAATGCGTAAAACAACAGCAAGGAAAAGCCC
Organism: Rana temporaria; assembly: GCF_905171775.1. NCBI lineage: Eukaryota > Metazoa > Chordata > Amphibia > Anura > Ranidae > Rana > Rana temporaria. Next base: position 259,773,692 of record NC_053489.1, on the reverse strand, counting down.
AAAATGGAAAATAATAGTAATAAAAATCCCTGTATTCAATAAAAAATAGCACAGTTAGGAATGGCTGGGGCCAATGTATGTGCCTTCTTTTTCACCTATTTACACAATTTATTCCTTTGTTGTGTTGGCTGCCACTTTTTGACACTATATTGGATCAGCGCAGTATATATTTTTTTATATTTTTTCGCTAGCCTATGGTTGCATCGCGGAAGGTTTCATTGGTAGCATTTGATGGCACAGTGGCAGCATTTGATGGGCACAGTCGCAGCATACTGGTTCCAGCGGACAAGTTTCTGGTCCGGTAGGCCCTACACACGGTCGGACATGTCCGCGGAAACTGGTCCGCGGACCAGTTTCAGCAGACATGTTCGGTCGTGTGTATGAGGCCTTACACACAGCTGTTGGCTGGCAATTCGCTGGGCTAAGGTCGCCAGTTTGTGCAACATGTCAGTCATCTTCTCACAACACTTATTGGTGCCCCAAAACGGAACTTCCTGTTCTACCAAGTACGTCCAGGTCATCCTTTTAGTTCACTCCCGACCCCAGTTCATTCTGCACCTTTTGACAAATTAGGCTGGCCAATGAATTTTTTAACTAGTTTAAATAGTTTAACCTTGGTACGTGCAACTATAGTCAGTGCCGTCTTTTATATGTCTGTACCGGCTGTTTCAGGGCTTACCCAAAGTCAGCTTGTTCACTGAGACAGAGTCAGGCCTCGTACACACAACCGAGGAACTCGTCGTAAATGAAACATTGTTTTCCTCGACGAGTTCCTTGTTAGGCTTGCCGAGAAACTTGACAAGCTTTCTTTGCGTACACACTGCCAAGACCAAATCTTGACGTTCTCAAACGCGGTGACGTACAACACATACAACGGCAGGGGAAGTTCAATTCCACTGGCACAACCCTTGGGGCTGCTTTTGCTAATCTCATGTTACTGCGTGTTAAGTAAAAGTTTGGTAGGAGACGATTTGCACTTTTCAGTCTGTTACAGCGTGACAAATGTGCTATCTCCATTACAAACACTACTTTTACCGAAGGTGTGCTCCCGTCTCATACTTCATTCTGAGCATGCACGGGTTTCTTAGCATACACACGATCGTGTTTCTCGTCGTAAACCAGCCCGATGAGAAACACGACAAGGAAATTGAGACTCCCAACAAGGAAAAAGAGAACTTGTTTTCTCGTCGAGTTCCACAACAGTTTTCTCGATGAAAAATATACACATGACCGTTTTCCTCGGCAAAAAAAGCTCTGCCACCAAGTTCCTTGATGGATTCTGTCGAGGAAAACGGTTGTGTGTACGAGGCCTAAGACCATGTGACTAAGATGCATTAAAGTGACTATTTTACAGGCTTGGTGACCACTCTGATCCTGACATGGCACTGGAGATCCAGACCCTGGCAACAACGACGATCAGCGTGTCTCTCTAGCTCCTAGCCCCAGGCCCTTAGCCCCCCGGATGCAGATCCCCTGTTCATTTAATATCACACAGAACCAGTGGGTCAGACCCAGCAAAGCCTGCCAAAAGAAAACATAATTAACCATACCCTTCTCAACCAGGGAAGCATTAACCTCTACCTGCCTACATAATCTGCACCCAGGTGACTCTATCTGTCGGTCCCCCGAGACTTAGCATTCCAGATCCCTCTCATGACGCCGAAATGCAGCATTGATGGTGCACACTGGGCAGCGATGTGCACTTTCTGGTCTCTCTCACAGCAAGAGAAAGGTGCCCTGTACAGCCTGAGAAACATTAGTGCATACTAGTTCATTATTACTTTTGCCTTACAGGTGAGGAATTTTTTAACTATACAACCGCTTTAAATGCTGTCATTGTTACTGTTCTTAAAGTCTTCAGCTTTTGGCGCAGTCTGTCCCCTTCCACATTTAAAAGTAGTTAGCTATTTCTATTGTCATTGCCGTGGTATTTCTAACTGCATGACTTTAACACTTCAGAGCACAAGAGACTCATTAGAACTGCCCATAGAACATTACAGGCCAGACTGATAGATTGGCTAAAACCTAATGTCTTGTTTTGCTGCAAATGAAATGGTTTTACCAAAGATTATTGTATTACTAAGCAAATTAAACAATGTTCATTATAGTTGTTCAACAAATCAGCAATCTAATAATACTGGGCCATATTCTCAAAGAATCTCCGCCTGCTTCGCTTAGGGCACTTACACTCCGCTGTCCCAACTTACTGGAGCAGGTGTTGTATTCCCCAACCACTTGCTCCATAAGTTGGGACAGCGGAGTGTAAGTGTCCCGGCGTAGCCTGGCGGATCTCCAAGGGGGCGTCTTCTATTCAAATGAAGCGCGCCCCCGATGCAAAAGAACTGGGCATGCGCCGTGCTGCAAAAAGCCCAGTGCGCATGCTCCAGTTCTCGGCGGAAAACGTCAATGACGCCGACGTGTGCGTCATTGACGTAAAGTCGTATTCAAGAACGACTTACGTAAACGACGTATCCGACGAAAAAACACGACGGGGACCCGACGCCATCCGTAACATGGCCTACGCGAGACTTGCGGAAACTTACCCCTCATATAGCAGGGGTAAGTTTCCGCTTACGCAAACGACGTTAGCGACGGTTACGCGACGTGAACTCGTTCGGGAATCGGCGTAGAAGGATCATTTGCATATGCAAATGACTCCTTCACGTAAATGCCATCTAGCGGCGGCCGGCGTCATTGCATTTAAGATCCGCCAGTGTAAGTGACTTACAGATGGCGGATCTTAAGTGTATCTATGCAAAAATGATTCTGAGAATCAGGAGCATAGATACACTGGCCAAAAAAGGGAGTTACGATGGAGTATCCTGAGATACTCCATCGTAACTTCTCTGAGAATATGGCCCACTGTGCGCATTATACTTAGTAACTTATAACATTTCTCAAACAATCATGTTTGTTACAGTAATTAGTCTGTTACAGACTTAAGGTAGATGTAGCACCCTGATGTTTAGGCAGGGTTGCTCCTAAATTTACCTGCCAGGTATAGTTAGTTACCTTGGCTAATTGTAAGGATCAATTGATTTCACTCTTATGCCGCGTCGGATTTTCAGTCGGAAAAACCTTGAATGTTTTTTCCGACGGAATTCCGCTCAAGCTTGGCTTGCATACACACGGTCACACAAAAGTTCTCTGAACTTTCATCCGTCAAGAACGCGGTGATGTACAACACTACGACAAGCTTAAAAAAGGAAGTTCAGTGCTTCCGAACATGCGTCGAATTGTTCCCGAGCATGCGTCGGAATTTTGTGCGTCGGAATTGCTACAGACGATCGGATTTTCCGATAGGATTTTTTTTCCGTCTGAAAATTTGAGAACCAGCTCTCAATCTTTTGTTGGTGGAAATTCCGACAGCAAAAGTCCGATGAAGCATACACACGGTTGGAATTTCCGTTCAAAAGGTCACATCAGACTTTTGCTGTTGGAATTTCCGATCGTGTGAGCGGGGCATATGTCTGTAATTGCTGCATTTGTATCTCTTTTGTCACTAGGTGGCCGGGTATCTGGTGGCATTAGATATGAGAAGGGCAATGCAAGGTCGGATTATGGGTATATGAGGTATCCCAGCCAATGAGCAGGGGTTTTCTTAAATCCCTTGGTCTGCTGGGAGAACCTATATATTTGGGGAAGTCAGATGATCTGTGTTCTCTGCCACCTGGAAGGCTGTGTGGGTGGACGTGTGTTGTATTGGTCAGGCTACTAGGCCGGAGTTTGGGCCAGTGGCGGCCCGTCCATAGGGACGCACGGGCGCCGCCCCCCCTCCCACAGTCACAAAAAAAATAAAAAATAAAATAAAAAATAAAAAAAAACGGGCCCTTTAAGAACTTTTATTCGGCTAAAATGTCATTTTGACATTTTAGCCGCAGTTCGGGCGGCCGTCTATAGAGGGCGCTGCAGTGCCACCCCCTCTCGCAAATAACACACATTCGTGCATAAATGCACAAATGTATGTTATTGTTGGTTGCCAGCGCTGCCTGGTCTATTCAGATAACCGGATGCGGGACGCCGGTTACCCGAATAGCGGCAGCTGGTTGGCTAAGGGGAACTGCCTATCAAAGCCAGCGGCTCTGATAGGCTTTTCTCCGGCTCTCAGCTGTCTATACTCTGAGCGCAGGCAATCTGCGCTCATTGTATAAGACAAACGGCCGTTTCAGCCAATCAGGTTCCCGGATTCTGGTTATCAGGAACCTGATTGGCTGAAGCTTCACCACAGCGGCAGAAGACATCGAGGGAGCACATGGAATCCTCAGGTAAGTGCTTTTTACAGGGAAAGGGGCACAGTGACATCATGGGGCACAGTGGTGACAAAGGGCACAGAGGTGACAATTGGCACAGTGGCATCATGGGGCACAGTGGTGACAAAGGGCACAGAGGTGACAATGGGCACAGTGGCATCATGGGGCACAGTGGTGAGTGACAATGGGCACAGTGGTGAGTGACAATGGGCACAGTGGCATCATGGGGCACAGTGGTGACAATGGGCACAGTGGCATCATGGGGCACAGTGGTGACAATGGGCACAGTGGCATCATGGGGCACAGTGGTGACAATGGGCACAGTGGCATCATGGGGCACAGTGGTGACAATTAAAGGGCACAGTGGTGACAATTGGCACAGTGGCAACAGTTGAGGGGCACAGTGGCTGCGTTTGATGGCATGGCACAGTGGTGACAATTGATGGCACAGTGACTGCGTTTGATGGTATGGCACAGTGGTGACAATTGATGGCACAGTGGCTGCGTTTGATGGCATGGCACAGTGGTGACAATTGATGGCACAGTTGCTGTGTTGCATGGCACAGTGGTGACAATTGATGGCACAGTGGCTGCGTTTGGCATGGCACAGTGGTGACAATTGATGGCACAGTGGTTGCGTTTGATGGCATGGCACAGTGGTGACAATTGATGGCACAGTGGCTGCGTTTGATGGCATGGCACAGTGGTGACAATTGATGGCACAGTTGCTGTTTGATGGCATGGCACAGTGGTGACAATTGATGGCACAGTGGCTGCATTTGGTGGCATGGCACCGCCACTGGTTTGGGCCTATCCCGGGCACATCTGGCTGCTCGGCTGTCTGAGGGCCTATGCAGAAGCAAGAGAGCAGCGCAGGGATTGCAGTCCAACCAAAAGTGACGGTATTGCCAGCCGGAGAACCTGGCATGGTCGGAGGTAGAGAGGAAGCTGTTGCCACTAAGGGACCAACTACCTTATTACCAGGGATCACAGTGAGTAACTGAAGCAAGTATTGGATAATGTATTCTCACCAACCGGGGACGGTGAAGAATCAGGAAACTTCAGTGGGTATCAAGCCAGGGACCCAGCCAGCGGAGGTGACGCTTGCAGAGCAGCCTTGAGCGCCAAGCTAGGGACCCATCAGTAAGGCGGGGGTGACGCTTGAGGAAGATACAGTGAATCAACTAGTCTAGTGAGAGAACAATAAATAAAACATACAGATGTCGTGCAACTTGGCTCCCAAACAAAATTGGCGTCCTTTTTTTTCACAAATAGAGCTTTCTTTTGGTGGTATTTGATCACCGCTGCGGTTTTTATTTTTTGCGCTTTAAACAAAAATAGAGCGTCAATTTTGAAAAAAATGCAATATCTATTACTTTTTACTATAATAAATATCCCCCAAAAATATATAAAAAAACTTTTATTTCCCTCAGTTTAGGTGGATACGTATTCTTCTACATATTTTTGGTAAAAAAATCGCAATAAGCGTTTATCGATTGGTTTGCGCAAAATTTATAGCGTTTACAAAATAATAGGGCATAGTTTTATTGCATTTTTATTAATATTTTTTTTTTACTACTAATGGCAGCGATCAGTGATTTTTTTTGTGACTGTGACATTATGGCGGACACATCGGACAATTTTTACACATTTTTGGGACCATTGTCATTTTCACAGCAAAAAATGCTATAAAAATGCACTGTTTACTGTGAAAATCACAATTGCAGTTTAGGAGTTAGCCACTAGGGGGCACTGTACGGGTTAAGTGGGAACTCATGTGTGTTTCTAACTGTGGGGGGGTGGGACTGGACGTGTGACCATCAATGCTGCCTATCAGTGTCAGTCAGTGCTGCCAGTCAGTGCCTATCAGTGTCGCTATCAGTGCCAATCAGTGCCTATCAGTGCCATTTATCAGTGCCAATCAGTGCTGCCAGTCAGTGCCAAGCAGTGCTGCCTATCAGTGGCACATTTCAGTGCCCATCAGTGCTACCAATTAGTGCCCATCAATGCTGACGATCAGTGCAGCCAATCAGTGCGGCCTATTGGTACCCATCAGTGCTGCCTATCAGTGCTGCCTTAGCAGGAAGGAACTTGACTGGCCTGAACAGGGTCCTGACCTCAACCCGATAGAACACCTCTGGGATGAATTAGAGCGGAGACTGTGAGACAGGCCTTCTCGTCCAACATCAGTCCCTGACCTCGCAAATGTGCTTCTGGAAGAATGGTCAAACATTCCCATAGACACACTCCTAAACATTGTGGACATCCTTCCCAGAATAGTTGAAGTTGTTATAGCTGCAAACGGTGGGCCAACTCAATATTGAACCCTACAGACTAAGACTGGGATGCCATTAAAGTTCATGTGCGTGTAAAGATAGGCATCCCTTTTCCCTGTTAAAAAAAAAGATAGGCATCCCAATACTTTTTGACTATATATATATCTATATATAGATATATATAGAGATCTATATATATATAGCGAGAGAGATCTATATATATATCTATAGATCTATATATATATATCTATAGATCTCTATATATATGTATAGATCTATATAGATAGATAGATAGATAGATAGATAGATAGATAGATAGATAGATAGATCTAGATATTGATATATATATTGTGACAGGAAGTCAGGTAAATCTGTGGGTGTTGTCTGCCTTGTTTAGACAATACACCAATTGTTATTAGGCGTGCTGCAAAAATAGCCAGAAAAGGTCTAAGAGCGTTGGAAAACTTCAGCTGTTCAGAATGAGGCAATTAAGGCCTCTATAAGTAATCCAGAGGATTGCCACTGATTTGCTGCACCCTGAGGCTTTGTGAGTAAGGAGAGCAGTGTACTGAAAGTCTTCTGAGAAGGTGAGGAGAGGATTGATTTTTCTGTGTGATAAAAATAAAAAGACTATTGTTTTTCTGCTGTATGACCAGCACTAGGCTGTGCCAGACTCCATAGATAGGTTCCTGTGTGGAAGGTAGACACCCCAAGTGGCCAGGGTTTATGCTGTTTGGATGCTTGCACTTGTTTCCAGCAAGATGGAAGAATAAACCAAAATCTTTGTTTTCAACCGTCTTCGACTGCCTGTCTGTATAAATTCAGTGTGTAGTGAACCCATCCAAGGGGTCACACACCCCGCTACCGAGCTAACCCCTTACAATATATATATATATATATATATATATATATATATATATACACATATACACGTATGTGTGCTTGAGCTTTTGGGTGCACACCCTAATGCAATAGGCTGTGCACGCCTATGGATGCAGAGCTAAGAGAGGGTAGAACAGGAGCGCAGGGGTGCAGAGATCAACAGTAGTGGGAGAGGGGTGTAGAGGTAAGTGGTGGAGGCTGGATTTTTGGGGGTTGCTTTTGAGGCAGAATTTTTCTGGTGCAGAGGAGAATGGTAGGTGGTGCAGAAGTAAGCAGTGAACCAAAGATGCAGGAGTGGCAGAAGTGTGCAGTGAATAGTAATTTTAGGAAGGGTGTATTCAATCTTGTGATTATCTGAAGTTCCACAAAAATGTCCCTAAATTGTGACCTCATTTTATTTTCTTTATATATGTCAGTTTTGTTGCAGCAGGTTCCAACAGAGTACAGATGCACCACTTTACAGGCAGACTAAGGCCCCGTACACACGACCAAACATGTCTGCTGAAACTGGTCCGCGGGCCAGTTTCAGCAGACATGTTCGGTCGTGTGTAGTTACGAGCGTACAGAATTTCACCGTACATTTGCCCGCCAGGCCGTTTTTCAGCAGACATTTATTTCCAAACTTGTTTTAAAACCGTCCGCTGAAATCCTGTCCGAACGGACATGTTTGGTGGTTAGTACACAAAAGCAACGTACAAAAACCCCGCGCATGCTCAGACTAAATGAGGCCACGGGATCGCTCGTTCAGGTAAAACTCACGTTTGTTTGGGATATGGCACATTCGTCAATACAAAGATTAATTCTAGCAATAGAACACTGAAGCAAACGACACAATAAACAACAGTTGATGCCGTCGTTTTATTCATTATTCTCTTGCTAGAAATAACCTGTTATTTAGCTCATGTTATTTCAACTGAGTTGTTCCATACTGAAAAGTGACATTTGTTGCCTGGGATGTAGTAAGATTTTAGCAATCTTTTATAGGCCCGACGTATCATATTTTTTGGGGTCCTCCACATGTATATATTTATAATTTTTTGTTTAATGTTTATCTTTGCCACTTTTTTTATGTGTTTATAGTTATGTCACCATTTAGATTTTTGTGTTACCTAATTTTTTAGATTTTGCTTTTGTTTGTATATTTTCCTTGCTTATTTTTAAGGTTGTTTCAATTGTCTACCATGTTGGCACACCAAATGTACCCCCCCCCCCCCCATGACTTAGTGAATTATTTATATGAAACATTTGATTTGTTAGGAATGTTTGATGCCTAAAATAATCCCCACAGTATTACAAACAATAGGCACGTTTTTAAATTCAACAAAAAGCCTTTTAATTTGACAAATCTTAAAAAGTAAATAAAACAGAATGGCAGCACTTAAACAGCTAGCAAAATACATGCAAACTTGCATTTCAAACATGGTGAAGGATAAACTAGCAAACCTCAGGAGGCACACAAACAAAAAGTAGAAGCAGCAGCACATAACCAAAGGAACCCAAGCTGTGGTAGTCCAAACAAGATGCCATTTGTGGGGGATCAAATGGAAGGCAGGGAATCAACGTCTCCTCTTCCTTGCAACCTTCCTTCCAGGCTGCCTTCCGGCGGGTCTACCCTGGCCCCTTGCAGGTGGGGATGATGTGGCAGCAGGAGTATGGTGTTCAGCAAGCCGGGCCGGGTCACATAGCCCAGTGTCTGGGGTCAGCAGCTCCCTCTCCATCCACCAAAGGGCCTGGTTGATCACGCCCTTTGCCAGTTGCTTCTGCTCCTCCGTGCCTTTGTTCAGATCGTGTGCCAGGGAGGCACTGTAGGCCTCAGTGGGGTTGAGGGGGGCCCTCATGATGGCACTCGCCTCCCTAATCATTTTGAGGCTGGCTTCCTCCACTGGCCCCAATTTCTTCTTTCGGCCTGGTGGCCTAATCTGGAGGGGAGGAGCCTGGCTGGTGGTGGTTGTCCTGGGGAGCTGCTGAACGCCACTGGGCCCGGCCTCCTCCTGGCTGCCACTGACCCCTTCGGCCTGGCTGTCAGTGAGGAGAGGATCTGCCACCTCCTGGCTGGTCTCTTCTTCCTGTGTAAAAAAAAAGGGACATGTTGTAATATATTTCTAAATCTAATCACTCACATTTTCATGCTTGAATGTCCTTTTTTGGGGCTAATTGAAACTTGAAAACAGACTCTCCCTCTGACCCCTGCAGTTGTCATCCCTGACACCTATTTGTTTGCCCACGACTTTAGATTTTTTATTCCCAGCTTGTCTTTTATTTAACAATATCAAGTCAAGAATCAAACAATAATTAATATTATTCCATAAATAGTTATGAAACTACTATACCTCATCATCGTAGAGGCGCAGATCTGCCTCTCTGTCAGCCAGGCCCTCTTCATCCGACTCTGCAGGGCTGTTGTGATCTGGGGAAGTCCCGCTGGAAGGTAGCGTGGAGGGAAGGCTGGGAGTCAGACTTGACATAGATTGCCTGCCCTCCAGTTGATCCCGCAAAAAAGACATCTGGTTGAAATACCATAGCTTGGGTTCCTTTGGTGGTCTTGCTGCTCCTCCAGATCTTGGCTGCTTTTGGTGAGCTTTGTACGCTCTCCTATATGTGCCCCTGAGGTTGGCAAGTTTATCCTTCATCATGTTGGCACTGCATTCTGGCACCCATGTTCTCATGTATGCTGCTAGCTGCTCAAGTGCTGCCGCTCGTATGTCCTTGTTGTGGTAATTGTCCTTCTTGGAATCCCACAGGATGGGCATTTCTCAAAATTTATCCAGCAAGTGCTGGATAATGTCTTGGGTCTGCAGTAGATCCATTTTCAATTTATTATTGGTGTAATTTTAGTCTAGATTACAAAAAGAAAAAGAAACCAAAAACACGATTTAAAAAAGGCTCAGCATTTACATTGATAGAATATGTTGCGAAAAAAGTAGGACCTATATAGAAATACAAACACAGTGTCTCTTGTTTACAAAATGCTGGCCAGCTCTGCCCCATTGGTTGTAGCTAACATTGTTTTTATACATGCCGCCCCTTTGGTTCCATTGCAGGAAATAATAGAAATCTAGAACCATACCCAATTCTTACAAATGACAGCATTCATCAAGGCACTATTGCATGTGTAGATATCCTGTCCCTCAGCATTGATTACATGAAAGACACTTCCTAATGACCTCTGTCCAACCAACACAGAACAATACTTGGCCTGATCTGAATACACCCTACATAAATTGGAATGAGGTAGAGCATTTTTCACATCTATATTTTGTGATGTCTACAAAAGCATTTGGCTACTAAAATCACATTCTGGGATCCAAGAGACATAATAGCTTAATAAAACTGTGCAACCAACAGACCAAACCCCCATCCCATGGCTCTCCATTTTATAGCCCGCTGCTGATCCCATGTTTAAATTTCTTACCTTCCTCTCTCAAATTCCTCGTTTGTCACGCTCGATGAATTACCGCGTAACCTACGTAATCACGTCGTGCGCCTTTTATCCACTCCACGCCGCCCTCGTCACCTTTGCCATGCCCCTAATCAATTGGAAATGTAAATATGGCGTTAACTGTGTAGGTTCTGGAATCGCGCAAATATTCTCCGCGTAACCTACGTCAACACGTTGTTTGCATCCGCGACACTCCGCATATGCATGAATCCCCGCCCTCATCTCCGCCCATGACGGGACATTTCCTCGTTTCCATGCCCCTAATCTCTGTGGGAAGGAAAGATGGCGATGTCACACGAGCGGGCACGGAGCTCTCATGGCGCAAGTGAAGGGACAGAGGCAGGACCGTCCCGATCCAAGCCCAAAAGATATAAAGCCACTAATATGGTGTTCGAAGAAATGGTGGAGTTGGTTTACATCATGAGGAGGAAGGACTATGATGGTGAATTTGGGCCCTACAAAACACCTAACCGCAGAAAGTCACACATTATGGACAAGGTGGCGAGGAGAATGAGGAGAATGTTTGGTGTCACCAGGTCCAAGGAGCAACTCAGGAAGCGTTGGTCCGACTTGAAATTGAGGGAGCCACATCACATGAAGAGGATCCTCAAAATTCTGCGGAAAAGTAAGTCCATATTATTTAAGGGGGGGGGGGGAAATGTCTGCAAGAATGTGTTGACATGTAGTTTTTGACATCTGCCTCCTTGGCCTGCTTGTACTTTTGAACACGTGTAGATACTGTATTGTGTTTATGTCAAATAACAACCTTTACCAAATATTGTGAAATAGTAACATGCGTAATATGACATCGTTTCGCAGAAATGCGAGGTTAGTTCAGGAACAACACACCTGGACATGGCTGACTGGCCCCAAACTTTGTTTGCAAACATTGTTGAAAAGCAAAATCCCAGAAATTAAATTGAGTGAATGTGACAGGCAAACAAGATTCATTCTCAGCAATGCGAATAAAGCAAATGTTTTAACATCTGGAAATGCAAAGCACCTGTGTCTCAACAATCAAAGGAGATTTATTTGGAGGGTCGACGAGAATTAATGTTTTGGGGGGACATCCATGTGTGTCACTTCTTAGCAAAAAGGGGGCAGGATCAGAGCTTGGCCTAGAACTCCACCAAAAAAGTAGGATTGCTGAAAGAAGAAACAAACAAAAATCAGCAAAAATGCAATGTGTGCGATTTCTGCTATACAATATCTGTGTGCTGATGAGTATACCTTTTGTTTTTTCTTATTTCTTATAGGGGAAAGAAGACGCCAGCAATTGGAGGAGGCAGAGAGGGCCAGACACCCCCAAAATCACACACCTCCGCATGTGGAGGAGGAGGAGGATGTGGAAGGAAGAGAGGAGGATGTGGAAGGAAGAGAGGAGGATGTGGAAGGAAGAGAGGAGGATGTGGAAGGAAGAGAGGAGGATGTGGAAGGAAGAGAGGAGGAAGGAAGAGAGGAGGAAGACTTAAATTTGGAGTTAGAATTCATGGAAGATGAGGCGGAACTGGACGAAGCAGAATTGAGTGATTTTGAAGGGGTATTGATGGATAAAGAAGGAGTTCTGGAAGAAGATGGAGGAGTCGTGGAAGATGAGGGGGAGGTGGTGGAAGAAGGAGGAGTCGTGGAGGATGAGGCTGAGGTGGTGGAAGAAGGAGGAGTCATAGAAGATGGCGAAATTGAGGATGTGGAAATTATCAGGCCATCAGATCAGTTTCACCCCAACATTAATAGGGCCAAAGATATGCAGATAGGCCGGAAACTACATATTTTGAATGCCAATTTGTTTGTTTTTATGGGAAGAAGATGGTGTAGCACATTTCTCACGTGCAAGTGCTTCAATAATTGTACAGCAGGTAATGGAGTGCAGCACGGAAATGGACAACATGCGGGAAAGGATGGTCGTCATGGAGCAGAATGTTCGAAATGTCATTTCGGAGTGCAGCACGGAAATGGACAACATGCGCCAAAGGATGATAGTCATCGAACAGAATTTCAAAAACATCATTGACATGATGGGCCGTGTCAAAGACTGAAACACCCCCCGCCCATCCCCCGCCCCCCAAACCATTTTTAATTTTTGTACTTTACAATACGCCAAAATTTCAAGATGCACACACAGTGTGCCAACATGTGCTAGCTGCCATCACAGAATATCTATTGTCTGTGCTTTGTGGGTACAAACCCCTCCTCGATCCTCAAGTATTTGAGAGGAAGAAGGGTTTGCTCCCACAAAACACAGACATTGATCACCCATGATGTCAGATAGCACATGTGGCCATTTGTCTGTTTAACCAATGACATTTGGCAAATTCACACTGAATGTGTGCATCTTGAAATTTTGGCGTGTTCCAGTGTGAAAGCACACCATCCATGACTGACTGCTGTTTTGAAAAGATAATTATTTTTGGTGGTGATCTTGTTTTGGTTGTAAATGTTTACAGTTTCAGATCCCAAAACTAACAATAAATATCCCCCAAAAAAAAGGGAAATAAATGTCAGAAATTAAAATAATTCTTTTGCTTAAAAAATTTAAATAAGGACCCCAAAAAATATATGTAAATAGCTCTATTTTTGGAAAAAAAAAACTCACATTTTTGTTGGGTTAAATAATAAAAAAAAAAAAAAAAAATTATATAAATCCTAACCAAAAATTATTTTTGGAGAAAAACACCCCAAAAATATGAGCAAAATAAAACATCTTGGTTACTGAAAACCAACCAAAATAAAACCTTGATTTTGATGCTAAAAAAATATATTTGGACGTTTTGAAGTGTGTGTATATATATATATATATATATATATATATATATATATATATATATATATATATATATATATATATATATATATATAGAGACAAGCCAGCAAATTCTTAGGTAGATTTTAAAAAAAAATAATTATAACATTGTGTTTCTATCAGTATTCTTGCTAATCACTGTAAAAATAAAAATAAAACAAATATTTTACACAAAAATTTACACCACAAAATTCCTAAAAAATGTTTGAATCCAAAAATGCATAATTTTTTTTGGAGTAAGGAATAAAATAAACCAAAAATTGGTAACATCAAAAGCTGAAAAATGAGTGGCTTCTTATTTCTCGACTTAATACCCAGTTTGTAGATGAGTGAATAATGTGCAATTGTGGTTATTTAATAAATCTGACTAACTAAAATTGGCACTAGAAGTGCAGAAGTTAGTTTGAGAACCAGGAAGACAGAAAAAAAGAGAAAAAGCAGTAATGACAAACAACTGTATAAAGTCCAATGGTCTAATTATTTATTAGTTCTGAGAATATTCCTTTCTTTTGGGGGCCGAATTAGAAAGAAATATGATCTGGCATAGCAATGGCCCCCCACCCATGAAGTACTCAACATATTTGTCGCGTACCTCACGAGCAGATTGGGGGGCCAAGCCAGCGCGACCAGTGTCCAGCCCAGGAATGTTATCTGAGGGTAGTCCTGCCTCAGAGCCCATGGGGGGTAGGTACGACTGGGAGTGCCTGCGTAGAAAATTGTGCAAAATGCAGCAGGCAAATACAATGGTGTTCAATTTATATTCCGCCAGATGTATCGATGTCAGGAACAGGCGGAACCGGTTGGTGAGTATCCCAAAGGCATTCTCGACTACCCTCCGAGCCCTGGACAACCGATAATTGAACACCTTCCTCTCTAAGGTGAGGGTCCTCTGGGGAAAAGGCCGCATTAGGTGAGGTCCAAGCCCGAAAGCTTCGTCCGCTAGGAACACAAACAGAAGTCCTTCCACATTATCTTCATCTGGTGGCAATGCCAGACCACCAGCTTGGAGACGATCATAGAATTCAGTCCGTGAGAACACTCCCCCATCTGACATCCGGCCGTTCTTCCCCACGTCCACATATAGAAACTCATACTGTGCCGACACCACCGCCATCAACACAATACTATGATAACCCTTGTAGTTATAATAGAAGGACCCCGAGTGGGGTGGGGGCACAATGCGGACGTGTTTCCCATCTATTGCTCCACCGCAGTTAGGAAAATCCCACCGCTGGGCAAATTGGGAAGCCACAGACTGCCATTCCTGTGGTGTGGAGGGTAGCTGTGGGGACAAACAAAAAAAGAGATTTAGTACTTTGGCACATAAACATTGCAAACATAATCCTACAAGCATCCTTGTGCAACTTCACAGTTTTCAAATAGCTCTTTCAAATTGTGAAGGGAGAATTTCGGGGCACAAATAGATAGGCCCACTTAATTAATAAGAGACTCCACAGCCCTCTGATGGGGACCAAAACACTTTTAAGGGGGGGTGGGGGGTGTTTAAACTGTTTAAAAATCCAAAATAATAAATTAAAAGAGGCAAGGTGGGGGTTGGCCCTAGGATAGCATGCTGGACAGGTTAATATTGGGTAAGGTACAAATATGCAGGTAGGCCAAAATACAAATTACATGGAAAGCTTATATCAACATGCATAGGGAGAAAAGGTAACGTTAGTTAAAAACACAGCATATCTGGGAAATAAAATAAAAAGTTAGTTGGCCACATTATTAAAGACACATTGTGAGGTTAAAATGAGGGAACTTACCTTAATATACTCCTCCTGCAGAACTTTAATGATGGCAGCACACGTGTCCGGTATGATGACCCCAAGCGCCTGCGGAGAGATGCCTGTCGAGAACTTGAGGTCCTGCAGGCTCCTCCCAGTCGCCAGGTACCGCAACGTGGCAATAAGCCTCTGCTCGGCCGTGATGGCTTGGCGCATCACAGTGTCCTGCCTCGTGATATAGGGGGACAGAAGATCCAGCAGACTGTTGAATACGGGGTCCGTCATGCGGAGAAAATTCCTATAGTCATTAGGATTATTCTCCTGGATTTCCCTAAGCAGAGGCATATGTGAGAACTGGTCACGCTGGCGCAACCAATTATTGGTCCAGAAACGCCTCCACCCCCTGTTTCTGGCCAAAGTACTGGAATAATGAACATATCCAGCAGCCATCCCATAAACAGCACCAACTCGCGAAAATTGACGCTGCTGCTCCATCATGGCTTCAAACCGGCCGGCTGGTCAGTCAAGAACACACTCCAACAGAAAGCACAATCAAATCCAGCGGTACCTGCAAAGAACGCACGACACACAGATACGATCGCACAGTACGAAACTGCAAAGCAGAACGAACTGCACGCCTGTACCCGAATGCCAACTACGTACCCACAAGCACACGCACTGAACCAGAAAATACTACCTGCTAAAGCACAGAGACCGAGAAGCGCGAATCAGCTCTAACCAAACCTTCACTAACACGAGCAAAGCCGTAACTAGCAAAAGCGGAACAGAGGGCGTCGCCATTGACTTTGGCCTTTCCCTTTATAGTGACGTCAAACGTGGTTTACGTGCACGCGTTCTGGTCCGCCGGGAAATATGGTCCGCTGGTGTGTACAAGCCAGCGGGCCAAAAGACAAAACAGCCTTGTACGCCGGAAACAGCCCGTCGGACACTTTCCAGCGAACATGTTTGGTCGTGAGTACCCGGCCTTAGGGAAACCTCCAGGCACTTTATTTAAAGGAACGTTTTCATTTTTATTGTTTCACTTTAAACACTTTAGCCCCGCAAGATTTGGCTGCTCATTGAGTAGGCCATGATTGGCGATACGGCACTGCATCACTTTAACTGACAATTGCAACTTTGTACCCAAACAAAATTTACGTCCTTTTTACCCAAAAATAGAGCTGTCTTTTGGTGGTATTTGATCATCTCTGTGGTTTTTATTTTTTGCACTATAAATAAAAAAAGACCAACATTTAGAAAAAAAAACACAATGGGCCAGATTCACAGATGAAATACGCCGGCGTATCTACTGATACGCCGGCGTATTTTCAAATTTCCCACGTCGTATCTTTTGTTTGAATCCTCAAACCAAGATACGACAGCATTTGGGTAAGATCCGACAGGCGTACGGCTTCGTACGCCTTTGGATCTTAGGATGCAATACTTTGGCGCCCGCTGGGTGGAGTTTGCGTCGTTTTCCGCGTCGGGTATGCTAATTAGCTGTTTACGGCGATCCACGAAGGTACGCGCGGTCGTCGCATTCTCTTACGTCGTCGCTAGTCGGCTTTTCCCGGCGTAAAGTTACGGATGCTATTTCAATGGCTTATATGTAGACTAGCCATGTCCGTCATTCCCGCGTCGAATTTCAATTTTTTTTTTTTTTGCGTAAGTCGTCCATGAATAGGAAAGGACGTAACGCACGTCGCCGTTCAAAAAATTACGTAAGGTGCGACGTCATTTCACGCAAAGCACGGCGGGAAATTTCAAAACGGAGCATGCGCAGTACGTTCGGCGCGGGAACGCGCATAATTTAAATGATACACGCCCCATTTGAATTAGGCGAGCTTGCGCTGGACGGATTTACGTGAATCAAGCACGTGCCTGTAAAACTTGCGGCGGTGTAGCATAAATGTGATACGTTCCGCCGCCGCGGATTTACGCGATTCTACCTGAATCTGGCCCAATATTTTTACTTTTTGCTATAATAAATATCTCCAATTAAAAAAAAAAAAAAGCTATCGATATGTATACTTCTACATATTTTTGGTAATAAAAATCGCAATAAGCGTATATTGAGTGGTTTGCGCAAAAGTTATAGGGCCAGATCCACGTAGCGCGGCGCTTCTTTACTTTCGGCGTAGTGTATCTCAGATACACTACACCGCCGTAACTTACAGCGTATTTCCCGTATCCACAAAGAATTTGCGCCGTAAGTTACGGCGGCATAGTGTAA
The DNA here is from genome assembly GCF_905171775.1 of Rana temporaria. Classification (NCBI taxonomy): domain Eukaryota; kingdom Metazoa; phylum Chordata; class Amphibia; order Anura; family Ranidae; genus Rana; species Rana temporaria. The sequence continues at coordinate 259,756,082 of NC_053489.1, read as the reverse complement.
ATGTGTTGGCGTAAGGGCACGCAATTCAAATCAAGTTGTGGGCGTGTTTTATGTAAATACGTCTTGACCCCACGTAAATTACATTTTTTTTTAACGGCGCATGCGCCGTCCGTGGGGGTATCCCAGTGCGCATGCTCCAAATTAACCCGCAACAAGCCAATGCTTTCGACGTGAATGTCATTCTACGTAAAGCCCTATTCGCGAACGTTTTACGCAAACGACCTACACAACGGAAAATTCGACGCTGGACGCCCAACTTCCATACTTAACATTGGCTACGCCTCATATAGCAGGGGTAACGTTACGCCGAAAAAAGCCTTACGGAAACGACGAAAAAAAATGCGCCGGTCGGACGTACGTTTGTGGATTGCCGTATCTAGCTAATTTGCATACTCGACACGGAAATCGACGGAAGCGCCACCTAGCGGCCAGCGTAAATATGCACTTTAGATCCGATGGCGTACTAAGACGTATGCCAGTCGGATCTAGCCCAGCTACAGGCGTATCTTGTTTTGTGGATACAAAACAAAGATACGTCGGAGCAACCTAGAAGTTACGCGGCGTATCAATGGATTAGCCATCGTAACTGCTTCGTGGATCTGGCCCATAGTGTCTACAAAATAGGGGAAAGATTTATGGCATTTTTATTATTATTATTATTATTATTATTATTATTATTTTTACCAGTAATGGCGGTGATCAGTGATTTTTTGTGACATGCGGCATTACGTCAGACACATCGTACACTTTTAACACATTTTTGGGACCATTGGCCTTTATACAGTGATCAGTGTTATAAAAATGCACTGATTAATGTGTAAATGTCACTGGCAGGGAAGGGATTAACAGTAGGGGGCGATCAAGGGGTTAACTGTTTTACCTAAGGAGTAATTCGAACTGTGGGGGGATGGGACTGCCTGAGTAAGGAGACCGATCGTTCTTAAACTACAGATCGCTCTCCTCACCCCTGACAGCACAGAGATCTGTCTGTTTACATTGACAGATCTCCGTTCTGTCTCTGTGTGGAGCGATTGCGGGCGCATCGGCTCCAACGTCACGCTGCATGCGCACCCCCTAATGGTCAAAAGGCAAACCAACATACAGCTACGCCGGTTTGCCCAGGGGAGTCAACCTGCTGCAGTATAACTATGGCGGCTGGTCGGGAAGGGGTTAAGCATCAATAATATCACTGCTCCTTTAAAAACAATCTTTTAACTACTTGCCGACCTGCCGCCGTCGTTTTACAGCGGCAGGTTGGCTCCCCTGCGCGAGAGCCCGTAGCTCTACCTCGGCTCTTTTGCAGGCCACTAGGGCACGATCGCCACCGGGCACACGCGATCGCTCGTTGCAGAGCGGGGACCGGGAGCTATGTGGGTCCTGTCAGGGAGGGAAATGCTGATCTTCTGTTCATACAATGTATGAACAGAAGATCGGTCATTTCCCCTAGTGAGACCACCCCCCTACAGTTAGAACACACACAGGGAACATACTTAACCCCTTCCCCGCCCCCTAGTGTTAACACCTTCACTGCCAGTGGCATTTTTATAGTAATCCAATGCATTTTTATAGCACTGATTGCTATAAAAATTCCAATGGTCCCAAAAATGTGTCAAAAGTGTCCGAAGTGTCCGCCATAATGTCGCAGTTCCTGAAAAAAATCGCTGATCGCCGCCATTACTAGTAAAAAAAAAAATATTAATAAAAATGCCATAAAAATACCCCCTATTTTGTAAACGCTATAACTTTTGCGCAAACCAATCAATAAACGCTTATTGCGATTTTTTTTTTACAAAAAATATGTAGAAGAATACGTATCGGCCTAAACTGAGGAAATTTTTTTTTTATATATATATTTTTGGGGGATATTTATTATAGCAAAAAGTAAAAAATAATTTTTTTTTTCAAAATTGTCGCTCTATTTTTGTTTATAGCGCAAAAACTAAAAACCACAGAAGTGATCAAATACCACCAAAAGAAAGCTCTATTTTTGGGAAAAAAAGGACGCCAATTTTGTTTGGAAGCCACCTTGCACGACCGTGCAATTGTCAGTTAAAGCGACGCAGTGCCGAATCGCAAAAAGTGCTCTGGTCTTTGACCAGCAATATGGTACGGGGGTTAAGTGGTTTAAAAAAAAAAATTTGCATTGATACATGTCCCCCAGGGCAGTATACCCGGGCCCCCATACCCTTTTTATGGCCAATGACTTGCACATGAGCCTCCAAAATAGGCACTGATTTTTTAAGTTGGGGGTCTCATAGACTTTAATAGGGTTCGCGATTCGGGTCCGAACTTTTGCGATGTTTAAGAGTTCTGGCGCAAACCGAACCAGGGGGGTGTTTTGCCCAACTCTACTGCTTGACATGGAATTCTTACCCAACCTGATTGGGGGTTGGATTTCAATGTCCAGATATTGTTTTCTTGGGACAAGGCTGGCACTAGATGTGTGTGCTTATACACATGCTCAAGTAATGTGAACCTTAAAGCCTAGGTTTAGTTTTTCGTTTTTTCTTTTTCTTTTTATCAGCACAAGGAATGACACTTACATTCAATCTGAAATGTCCTTTGTGCTGATGGCTGGTCTCCTGATTGAAATTCGATATCCTCTTGTCCCACCTCCCTTTCTGTCCATCTCCTTCCTCCATTCATAGTCATTTGAAAAGTAATCTATGAATTAACAAGGCAAACCTTTCCATTATCCATCCATCCTCTATGAATGGAGGGGCAGAAAGGATGGGCATAATCAGAACTCTTGAAGAGTACCTATGACCGGTCCGGCCGATCATATTTACCCCTGCAGCACCAGAAGATTACGGCTGTTGGGGGTATGGTAGGAGCAGAGCCGGCCCTACCATGGGACCCAATGGTACCCATGGTACCAGGCGGCATATTGGAGGGAGCGGCAATCCGGCCGGCAGAATATAATATAATAATACGAGCGCTCGTCGCGGAGAGCAGAGGAGCTGTGCCGAACACGGCGACTGGCGCCTAGCAACCAGAGAGATCCAGTGACTCGAGTGATGACATCACTCGAGTCACTGGATGACACTGGAGGAGCCGAGGAGGAGGCCGCAACCGCCCCAGCATTCACAGCGCGCCGCTCAGCCTCTGCGCCGAATTGCTCCGCACGACCGCACCTCTTCCATGATCGGATGATCCATCCTCGATCTCGAGTCCTGACTCCTGCGGCAGTGACGCGTGAGGGAAGCGAGGACAAGGAGGAGAGAGAGCTGCCTGTGTGGCGCTGACTGTGCTGTGGACCGGACACCACCGACCAGACTGTCTGACTGACAGTGTGAGCCAGCGGCCAGCCTCTCAGACAGTGACTCTTAAAGAAAAGGTAACTAACTAAACTTACAGTTCAGTAGCTGTGTGGCAATGTGGCATGTGCTGGGGCCTGGGCAGCTCTTACTTCCTGTTCATGGTACTGACAGTACCATGAGCAGGAAGTAAGAGCTGCCTAGGCACCAGCACATGCCACATTGCCACAGCTACTGAACTGTAAGTTTAGTTACCTTTTCGTTAAGAGTCAGTCATGATGCACAGTACCGTACTGTTTTGGGGATGGGGGGGGGGGGGGGGGGGGGAAACGGAAAAAAAAAAACTATTGCAGCCTCACTGTGCCCATCATATGCAGCCATTGGGCCCATCAATTGTCACCACTGTGCCATGCCATCAAATGCAGCCACTGTGCCATCAAACACAGCCACTGTGCCATGCCATCAAACGCAGCCACTGTGCCATCAATTGTCACCACTGTGCCATCAATTGTCACCACTGTGCCATGCCATCAAACGCAGCCACTGTGCCATCAATTGTCACCACTGTGCCATCAATTGTCACCACTGTGCCATACCATTAAACGCAGCCACTGTGCAATCAATTGTCACCACTGTGCCATGCCATCAAACACAGCCACTGTGCCATCAATTGTCACCACTGTGCCATCAATTGTCACCACTGTGCCATGCCATCAAACGCAGCCACTGTGCCATGCCATCAAACGCAGCCACTGTGCCATGCCATCAAACGCAGCCACTGTGCCATGCCATCAAATGCAGCCACTGTGCCATCAATTGTCGCCACTGTGCCAATTGTTGCCACTGTACCCTTTAATTGTTGCCACTGTGCCCTTTAATTGTCGCCACTGCGCCCATTGTCACCACTGTGCCCATTGTTGCCACTGTACCAAATTGCATTACTGTATATAAAAGAAAAAATAGTAAAGTGGATGTCAGCATCAGCAATCAACAATCAGACATATTGCAAACAAAAAAATAAGGAAAAAAGATGCAGCGCTGTGAGAAATGTATTAATAAAAATTGGACATATATGTGTATCCAAAAACAAAAAATATGTGCAGCTGTGGAGCCGTAACAAACATCTAAATTAAGATGGACCTAGGTGCACACTCACAGTCCAAACGTGTGCAAACAGCAAATATATGTATGAAAACTACGTACACATATGTATAATAAGTTATTATACATATGCGTACTTAGTTTTCATACATATATTTGCTGAATGAACACGTTTGGACTGGTGAGTGTGCACCTAGGTCCATCTTAATTTAGATGTTTGTTACGGCTCCACAGGCTGCACATATTTTTTGCTTTTGAACGTAATGGTATGTCATGTAATTTTGCATATGATACATCTGCTTTTATGATAAATTAGATTTTATATCATGATATAAAACAATGAATGTGGGGGGCCTTTTGGTGGGCGTATTTATTATATATATTTTTTTTGGGGGGGGGGGCAGCATTTCATTCTTGGTCCCAGGCAGCACCATGTCTTGGGCCGGCACTGGGTAGGAGCAGTGGACTTAAGATTTCAACTAAAAGACCAGCCAGCAGAACAAGAGAGCCTTGTATGCAAGTACTAGTCCTTGTTCTGATTTTTAAAATAATTACCAAGTTTGGGTTTTAATGATTATGCCACTATATAATAATATAGCAGCAATCAGATTTTCTGATTGCCTTGTCATGTCATTAACTACCTTTATGTTTCCAGAATATGAAATCATTTGATCTGTGTTATCTTGGTATACTGAACAAGATTCATTCTATATCTAGTTGTCTTTAGCACTTTAAACTCCAGAGGGCAGTGTTAATCCTCAGAAATATTAATAGTAACTCATAAAAGTACATACTGTTCTTCAAAGCATGTTGAACATAATAGAAGTGATACCCACACAACCTTTTTTAAGCTGTATACAAGATTAGAAAAAAGATCACTAAGGGAATTTGCTTCCAGGACAAGAAATCTTCTCCCTTCAATCCATACTGCAGTGGACTGGGGGGAAAAACAGTGCAATGTGGATTGATAAATGTAGGTGAATGCTAACAGAACATTAACTGTTAGCATTGTCCAACCAATTCAGGGGCCTAAAAACACATAATTTATGGATAAAACACAAACTGAAAAAAAAAAAAAAAGATGTAGGATTTTCCCAGGGCTGACTTTGCAAATTAATTCCAGCACAATACCAAAATCTTCAAAAAATCTTTAATGGTGATACTGAACAGTGTATGAACAACAATATCAAGCATTATTATTATTATTATTATTACGGATTTATATAGCACCAACAGTTTGTGCAGAGCTTTACAACATGAGGTTAGACAATTACAAAACAATTCAATACAGGAGGAATCAGAGGGCCTGCTTGTTAGAGTTTACCATCTAGGATAGGGTGACCAGACATCCCCGGTTTCCGGGGACAGTCCCCGGATTAAGGACACTGTCCCCGGACCAAGTCTGTCCCCAGTTTTGTCCCCAGTTGTGTCCCCGAATTGGATTTGAACAGGGATTGGGGCAATTTCCAAGACAGTCAGTGCAGAATTAAAAATAAAAATTCTGAATTACACACCCTCGCTCCGCCGCTCCTACTAGCTTGGGGGGGTGTATTTCTTTCCATTATCTGTGCCCCTTTCTGATGATCATGTGCTGGACGGAGCGGAGGGAATGTTTCTTCAGTTTTGGGCGCATTTCCATTCAGCTTAATTTGCATGTTCTGCCTTGGCTCAAGTCCTGGCCAGCCGCCTGCTTATCTCCTTGCAATATTTCTCCCCACCCCACCCAGTAGTAGCCGGGGCCCAGAGAGTAATGCTGTGTACACACAATCGGTTTTACAGATGGAAAAAGACCGATCGTGTGTGGGCCCCATCAGTCTTTTTTACATCGGTGTTAAAAAATAGAACATGTTTTATATTTTTTCGATGAAAAAAAAAAAACATTAGTAAAAAACGATCGTCTGTGTGGAATTCCATCGGAGAAATCCATGCATGCTCAGAATCAAGTGGACCTAGCAATATGGTACATAGGATAGTAGAGTAATGACACACAGACACCGGTCAGCGCTCTCTGTTTTACTTAGTCAAGAGAAGAGGTTTAAAATTATATTAGTCCAGCCAAGTCCTGTAATAAGCAGCCAAGACTCGGTTGGAACCAATTTCTATTAAAACAATAAATGGCAATTTGCAACAACAAAAGTAACACCAATGTGTACAGTGTTAAAACAGTAATAAACAAATATTTAAGCAAGCTAATGATGATAATAGGAGATATTAATATTACTAAAGGGGAACCCCAGGCTAGCCTATAATTCCTCATGGTCTATTGAAATAATACACTTTAAGTATCAGTAGCGTGTCCCCTTTAAGAATGACAACAATAATGTTCTAAAAGAAAGGCCTTGTGATATCTTCACGGCACGTTGGAGGCTCTATAAACAGGGTCCCTTAATGTGACAGAGTGATGAGGAGCAATGTAAAATAGCTGGTGCTGTGATATGTGATCTGAATAACAGGTGTCTGTGCACAGTGTTCAAGTGTGGTGTTTATGGAAGTCAATAGAATTCCTGGGCAAAGCCCCCTCATCAATCCTGTACACATTCAGCAATCCTCCAAAGAGCGATCAAACGGTTCTCCTGACTGTAGATGTATTGCGATGGCTTTCAGTCTGCTGACCTGGTGAACCGGTCGATTCCGTGACGTTTAGCATTGCTGCAGAGCATCCTTCTGGAAGCAGGTGACGTTATGACCCTCTGGGCAGGAGCTGCAGGCTCCGTGTGTTGGATATATGCAACAAACTAGCTTAGAATATATATCAGATGCAGTTTAGATAAAGGACAGAAGATGTCGCTAGTGATCATTGATATGATAGACTGTGTTCTTTATGATATGTTGTGTTTTCTGTCCCACAGTGATGTACTTGTTGGTTTTCTCTTCCTGCTTGTAATCTGTGTGTTTTCTTACCATGAGGCAGAGAGACATCTTTGTCTGCCTGATGATCCTACAATAAACAAGCCAGTTCCTGTTACTACAGAATATGTCTGATCTGAATTAGACTCTGCTGCACTTATCCATCATACTCTGCAACAGGTTATGGGCCCAGAGTCTGGATAAAGTCTTATGACCAGGTGCGGCCTAAGCAGAACAAAAAGCCTGAACAGAAGACAGCGTGGCTGATGCGGAGATCAACATAAAGAAGCTTTCCAGTGACATCTCCTACAGACAAGTAAGACTGTTTATATATAAAGGAGGGATAAAATGGCCGGAAACTCAGAGCTTAAACTCTCAGTGGCAAAGCTGAATAATGACAATTACCAGCTATGGAAGTTTAAAGTGGAAATGCTGTTATCCAGAGATGACTTGTGGGAGGTTACCACTACAGACAGACAACAGGATAATAATCAGGACTGGGACAAGAAAAACAGACAGGCACGTGCCACAATAAGTTTACTAGTAGAAGATGATCAGCTCATTCATATTCGCAATGAGGACACAGCGAAAGGCATGTGGAATGTACTGAAAAGACTGCATGAAAGATCCAGTTTAAACAACAAGCTGTTTATGCTGCGGAAACTTTACAAAATGAGACTTGGCAAAGAACAGGACATGCAGGAGAGCATATAAACGCAATGCTGGAAAGTAATTGCGCAACTCAGATCAATCGGGGAGAATATGACAGACAGTCACATTGCAGCCATGTTATTATGCAGTTTACCTGATACATATACTGCACTAATAAATGCACTGGAGACACGAGGCCGAAACAGATTTGACGGTAGCATTTGTATAAAACCAGGCTCATAGATGAGTATCAGAGAAGAAAGGAATTAGTGCATGACTCCACAGAAACCGACACCAGTACCGCTCTTAAAGCTACAGACGCAAGATTACACAGAAAAGAAACCAGAGTGTGTTTCAGATGCCACAAAACAGGGACACATAAAGAAAGACTGTACTATATGGAGAGCAGAGCAAAATGAGACAATGTCCCCTCTTATGCTAAACAAAAGGTCAAAACCACAATCCATGACCCAAGGGAAGGCAACTGGAATGCCACATTAAAGCGACAGGCAAACAATAAATGCCAAGACTGGTGCATCGATTCAGGAGGCAACAGTCACATGACGATGTGATAGTAGTTTCTTCACAGAACTTGATCCAAACAACAAAGAAACTATTTACCTTGCAGATGGAAGCAAGATACATGCAGAAGGATGTGGGCACGGAACCCTTGTATGCCCTGATGATGCGGGACACAATTTAACCATACCAGTGAAAGATGTACTTTATGTTCCTAATCTAGAAGGAGGACTCTTATCTGTGAAACGTCTAACAGCCAGAGGACTCACTGTGAAATTCCAAGGTGACAAGTGTTCCATTCGAAACGGGAAACAGACAATAGCAAGTGCCAAGCTGGATGATCATCTATATCATCTCGACACAGTGAAGGAAAAGGTGAGACTATGTACACACAAGCACAATGACTGTATACATATATGGCACAGACGTCTAGGTCACAGACACCCAGAATGCATACAGGAACTACAGAGGAGGAATCTGACAAGGGATCTGATAATATCCCCTTGTCCAGTCACTGTCAAATGTGGAGTGTTGCATCAAATCCAAAGCTACAAGAGCAACACTTCCAAAGTCAGTCAAAAGAGAGCTTCAAGACCACTTGACTTAGTTCACAGTGATGTGTGTGGTCCCCTAACCCACCAACACCTGTAGGCAACAGGTACATAGCTGACTTTCAAGACGACTATTCAAGATATACAGTCACCCTACCTAATGCAACACAAAGAGTGAAGTTTTCGACAAATTACAAGACTATGTAAACAAAGCACAAGTAACAAGTTTCAGAGGAAGCCCTCTCATACTCCGGAACGATAATGGAGGTGAATTCACAGGAGGTAAGATACAAGAGTACTTAAAAAGGCACGGAATAGAACATCAAAAGACAGTTCCGTATTACACCAGAAACAAAATGGAGTAGCTGAAAGAAAGAATAGAACTCTCACTGAAATGATCAGATGTATGCTGACCAGGGCTTTTTTTCAGGGGGAACTTGGGGGAACTCAGCTTCCACACACCTCTGGCTCAGACCCTTTGGTGCCTGCTCACCACAATCACTTGTAAACACAGAAGTCTGGTTTCTGGTTACAAGTCTAGCTCTACACTCTGTGTGTAACCCCCCCTGAACTCTGCACTCTGTATGTAATGCAATCCTGGTATGTAATGCCTCTTTAAGAGCCTTCTACTGTTTGTGAAATCTGACCGGGGTTGTGGTGAGTTCCTGCAACCTATTTCTCTGAGAAAAAAAGCTCTGATGCTGACAGATTCTGGACTACCACAAAAAATACTGGGTGACGGCAGTAATGACAGCTACATATTTGCAGAACAGACTTCTTTCCAGAACAGTGGAGAAAACCCCATACGAACTATGGCACAATGAGAAACCAAGTGTAAAACATCTAAGAGTTTTTGGATGCAAAGCATTTGTCTACATACCTGAAGAAAAACGCACCAAGCTCCAAAACAGAGCATTTGAAGGTATCTTCGTTGGATACAGTGACAATATCAAAGGTTACAGAATCCTAGATCCCAAAACAGCCAAGGTTACCATTAGCAACAGCGTAACTTTCGTTGAAGATTTAAGAGACAATGTAATGACAACAGTAGAAGCAAGAATACAAGAGAAAACTGACATTGACCAGCCCATCTCTGTAACTTCTGAACAAACAGTTGAAGTGAGTGTAGACTCAACCAGTACTGAAGAGCAGACACAAGAAGGCTCAGACACAAAAATGAGACGGTCAACAAGAGAAAACAAAGGTAAACCACCTATACGTCTCTCATACAAAGCAAGTACTGCCAGTATCAACGAACCTGTAAAATGGGAAGACATATCTCAACTTTCAGAACAAGAAGCAACTAAATGGATAAAGGCTGCTGAGGAAGAGATAAAATCCATGCATGACACTAAAACATGGACACTTACAGAACTACCACCCGGAAGGAAAGCCATAGGCTGTAAATGGACTTTTAAAGTGAAATACAATGCAGATGGCACAATTGAACGATACAAAGCAAGACTAGTAGCCAAAGGCTATTCTCAAAAATATGGAGAGGACTACGATGAGACATTTGCACCAGTAGTCAAGCACACTACAATACGGACTTTACTGACAGTAGCCGTCACAAGGAAAATGCAAGTGAAACATTTTGATGTGAAAAACGCGTTTCTACATGGCGATTTAACAGAAGAAATCTACATGGAACAACCGCCAGGATTCAAAGATGAACAAAGGTCAGACCTAGTATGCAAACTTCGCAGGAGTATATATGGCCTAAAGCAAGCCGCCAGAGCGTGGAATATAAAAATAAATGAATGCATCTGTGTCGAGCCTCCATTTGTACTTGTCTTGTTTCTTTCGACTTTCAATAAATATATCTTTGAATGATAAAAATAAATGAAGTGCTTACAGATCAAAACTTTCAAAGGAGCAAAGCAGACCCCTGCTTATACACAAAGAAATTGGCAAACAGATGGATCTATTTGCTTATTTATGTGGATGATATCCTGATTTGTTTTGAGCAAGAAGGGGATGAAGCAGAAATACTTGAAAAGCTAAACCAGCACTTTGACACCAAGGACCTCGGCAACATAAAGAATTACCTCGGCATCCAGATCGAGAGAGAGGAAGATGGCAGCTTTCTTCTGAATCAAAGACACAAAATACAAGAAATAATTGAAACTTTTGGAATGGAAGACGCCAAACCAGTGAAATCTCCCATGGAAACCAACTACCTAAAGGAGATGAAATGTCAAGATAACCCATTACCTACTAATACTCAATACAGGAAAGCAATAGGGAAATTGCTGTACCTTACCACAGCTACAAGGCCTGACATTGCAGCAACAGTTGGAATCCTATGCAGAAAGGTTTCAATACCAAATCAAAAGGACTGGAATGCTGTAAAGCGAATCATTCGCTATCTTAAAGGGACTTTGCACTACAAGCTCAAGTTACCAGCAAGCGATGAAAGCACCTTAACAGGATATGTGGATGCTGACTGGGCAGGAGACACCAATGACAGAAAATCTACCAGTGGTTACTTATTTTTCCTGTCAGGAGGCGCCATCAGTTGGACTAGTAAGAAGCAACTCACTGTTTCACTTTCATCTACTGAAGCAGAATACATTGCTGCAGCGGAGGCAAGCAAAGAAGTTATATGGCTGAGACAGCTATTAACAGATTTAGGTCAACCACAGTTGGGACCAACAGAAATCTATGAGGACAATCAAGGATGCATTGGACTTGCACATACAGAAGGAGTTAATTCAAGAACCAAGCACATTGATGTGAAGTTTCACTTTCTTAGGGATCTTCAAGAGCAAGGTCTTCTTGAGTTACTTTATTGCCCAACAGAGGAAATGACAGCAGACATCCTTACAAAGCCTCTGACCGCCGAAAGACATTCAAAGCTTACGAAGAAGATAGGTTTAATGGACTAAGCCTCAGTTTGTTGAGAAGGGGTGTTGGATATATGCAACAAACTAGCTTAGAATATATATCAGATGCAGTTTAGATAAAGGACAGAAGATGTCGCTAGTGATCATTGATATGATAGACTGTGTTCTTTATGATATGTTGTGTTTTCTGTCCCACAGTGATGTACTTGTTGGTTTTCTCTTCCTGCTTGTAATCTGTGTGTTTTCTTACCATGAGGCAGAGAGACATCTTTGTCTGCCTGATGATCCTACAATAAACATGCCAGTTCCTGTTACTACAGAATATGTCTGATCTGAATTAGACTCTGCTGCACTTATCCATCATACTCTGCAACACCGTGCCCCTTGATAGGCCGCAGTCTCCTCACACAGCAACAAAATGTTGCTCTTATGAGGGGATCCAGGAAACAAAAGGCCTTGGGCCTAGTCTGCAGATTATTTTATAGCCTCTCCCATTATTCCCCTCTCTTTCTGCTGTGCAGGCTGGGATTGGCAGTTCTGTCCCTTTAAAAGTCAGTGAGCAGCTTCGTGCTGGGACTTCATATACCAGACTCCTTTTCAGCTGCTGCTTGTTAAAGCCCCATTGATTGGTTCCTGTAGCTGCTCCTTTAATTGTCTTTTTTCCCCCTGCCAATAGGAACACAGGGGAGAAACAGAATAACGTGTGTGTGTGTGTGTGTGTGTGTGTGTGAGGAGAGGGAGGGGGTGAAAAGCCCATTTAGGAACTGACAGGCAGCTCTCTCCCCCTTCAGGCTGGAAAACCTATGTACATGCAGTCAGTGAACAGAAAAGGGAGGAGGGGGAAGAAACTCCCCACAGCTGCAGACACTCCGAACTTTTCCCTGCCAGCCCATCTGTGTTAATGTAAGTCTTTGGCTGCAATACTCGCTACACACCAACATTTAATAAGGCTTTGTAAATATCTTGAAAATAAAAACAAATTTGTAGAGAACAGATATTCAGATTCAGACACTAAGTAAGGTAAATTGTGAGCAAAGGAATAATTTTCCACTAAAGATTAAAATGAAACCAGGTGCAAATTAGCATAAATGTTTTGTCCTTATATGTTGTTGCTATTGTATAATTTCATTGAAATGCAGCTACAGGGAGGAGTAACTATGCAGACGTTGTAAGTGTTTGTAGCTTACAGGCAGTGAGTTTTAGGGGTTAATGTACCAAACAGACCTAAAGGGCTACTTTGCAAATGAACCTCCAAAGCTATCTATTCGCTTTATATGTTATACAATTTTGAAACAATTTTTTTTACAGTATCAACCTTTTACGTAAAGTGTCTTGTGCTGCAATATTCTCCCTTATGATTATTAAAGCCGATACTTTAATAGATTTTCTAACATACAAGAAAACCTCTATGACCAATAAAGTTATTTTCTCATTTCTGCAAAAGAACAAAATAAAATTGCTATCCCTTTGTGTAAAAGAGTTCAGATGGTACCATGTTCATGGCATGGACTGGCAAATCTTTCATTATAACTGATGAGCGATCTGCTTAGTATGACAGCTTTCACATTGGTTACCTTGGTCACTAACGCTGAAAAATTGATGTCAATGCTTGTTAATCTCCTTTGTCTCATAGCTCCTTGATGCTTCGTAGCTGATATTTATCAAAAAAATATGCCATGCATTTATTTGCATCTGAGTACACATTCCTGACAGCTGGACAGCATTCAGTGAAGCAAATGGGCAGAGCATCACTCATCAAAGGATGAAGCCAAACTGTAGCTTTCACTAAGAATGGGCGAATTTGCTCCCTAGCAGCACATCCAATTAAAATCCCATTAAATCTTTAAGGTAGGGGGAAGAGTCTTGTTACCAAATTTTGGTCTTTTGCAAGGATAATAGGCAAGTTACTGTAAAGAAAACAGCATATAAATCTGGACACTGCCATGGGAGAGATTTAATGAAGCAAAAAAAATGTAAAAATGCTGGACAGTGAGGAGAGGATCCTTTTTCTTTATAAGGCCCCATTCACACGGACGGACCGTTCAGGTCCGCCTGTTAGTTTTGACGGCGGATCTGATAGGGCTGCTCCATGCAGTCCTATGGAGCGTCGGATGTCAGCGGAGAGAAGTCGGATCAGGTGAGATCTGATGAAAACGGACATGCTGTCCATTTTCATCAGATCGCTCCATAGGAATCAGCGGCGCTGCACAAGCCCCTCCCCGCTCGTCATCTGCCAGCTCAGCGGAGATCTGCGGACTGATCTCCCGCTGAGCTGGCGGGAGCAGGCGGACTCCGCCTCGTGTGAATGGGGCCTAGGGGTGATATGGAAAACAACAAACAAATTTAAATCAGGTTCCTGGAAGATTAAGTTGTATGTGGGTGCTACAGAACGGTACGATTTTCACAATCAGTGTTGGCAACACCAGATTCTGTTACTTTGGATGTGTAATAGATTTTTTTATTTTTACATTTAGCTTTGCTTAAATACTGCAGCAGGACCTTAATCTAAATCATTGAAACTTTAAAAAAGGAGTTTAGGCCGTTTTGACTGACACCTGTAAAAGGCGTAAAAATTACTAGTGGAAGTAATGGACGCAAGAGATCTAAAAGCTATAGAAACGTTTATGGTAATTAATAGCAAAGAAAACACTGCTCAAGGTCGGTCCACTGTCATATACTCCTATTAATGCCTGGGTGCAGGTACGGGTTAAACCAGAACCATCCCTGATCAGGTTAAAGCAGAGTTCTGCCGAAAAAATTATAATTTAAAGTCATCAGCTACAAATACTGCAGCTGTTGACTTTTAATATACGGACACTTACCTGTCCAGGGCTCCCGCGATGTCGGCACCCAAAGCCGCTCTGTCCCTCGACTCTCAGGTGGAGGCGCCGTCATTTTCGGTAAGGGAATCAGAAAGTGAAGCCATGCGGCTTCACTTCTTGGTTCCCTACTGTGCATGCGCGAGTCGCGCTGCACGATTTCACTGGTCCCTGCTGTCTTCTGTGACCTGTGTGTCTCCCAGAAGGCAGCAGGGGGGGTGGAGGAGGGGTCAGACATGGCGTAAATCGCTGCAGATACTGTCGCGATCTATGCCCAGAAGTGGGAGAAAATACCTGGATTACATGGGTAGCTGCTCCCCCCTCCCCCCTGAAAGGTGCCAAATGTGACACCAGAGGGAGGGAGGATTCCGAAAAGCGGAAGTTCCATTTTTGGGTGGAACTCCCCTTTAAGTAAACATGGGCGGGGACAGCAATATGAATATTTTAAAAATACACAACTTAAAGTGGTAATAAGCTTACAGTAGAACTATAGGCAACACGTTTTTCTTTCACTTTGAATAAAGCAAGGGAGGGTCATAACCCTTTTAATGTATTTTTTGACTTCTGTGTCCCATTGGGGGGGGATTTACCTACAGTTACTGTCCATTAGCCAAAACAGGAAATTAGTGGAAATCCCTGCAAATTATGGGAATCCTTTGGGGGACCCCCCCAGGTCAGCAGAACTAGTGTCCCCATTGGAAGATTTGCCCTCTATTACCTTTCTGGGGACAACCCAAAATTTGGGATTTTCTTTTACTTTCACTTTTAATGATAATGGTAAACAGGAGCCCTGGACAGAGAGGGAGAATCTCCTTAATAGGGACACAGACAGCAGTAAAACTGACAATTTGTTCTCTCCTGTCCTCCCTGGACACCAAACACTTGAATTCACTTTGCCATAAAGGCTCACACCACAGGAAGCCACTGCTTTATGTTTACTGCAAGGCTTTGCTTTTGTCTCTTTCAACTCTTCAGGCCAGGTCCATAGGCTGACCCTGCACCACAGCAGGTTACAATATGGATACCAAACATCAAGGTGAGAGACATAAAGCACATCTGTCCTCCCACTAAACAGGACCACCATCACCTACCTCAGTCACACACTTCCATTCAGTATGGCCACATTTTTTTTAAACCATGTCCCAACCTTGAAGACTAAAATGTGTATGCTAAATTGACTTAAAGTAACATTATGGCCCTTTTCGCCATTGCGATGGAACCGCTGGCGGAGGCCCTGCGCACCTCCCTGCACATCAGGGGCCTGCGCGTCGGCTGGCTGGAGGAGAGGGTCACCCTGTATGCAGACGACCTCCTTTTCCAAAAAGATGCAGACTCTTCACTCACAGGGGCACTGCAGATCCTAAACTCCTTCTCCGCTGTCACGGGCCTCAAGGTTAACTTTTCTAAATCTCTTTTGTTCCCTATAGACCCCGCAGCCCGCACCACCGCCCCCTCCGATATACCCCTACAATGGGTTGAGAGCTTCAAATACCTTGGAGTGGTGATCTCGAGACAGATTTTTTGCCCCTAAATCTATCCCCAGTGGTTCAGGAGACACGGCTGAGACTGAAGGCATGGGAGTCACTACCCTTATCATTGCTTGGTCGGATAAATCTCATAAAAATGAAAATCCTGCCCAAATTTATTTACTTACTTTACTTACTGCCAATCTCCGCAGTGGATTCCTAAATCCTTTTTCACCCGGCTACATAGCCTCTTCGACCTCCTTTATCTGGGGGACCCAGTCCCCCAGGTATGGATGGTCAACGTTAATATGCCCGTCCTCCCAGGGAGGACTGGCGTGCCCTGACCTATATAAATATTACCTGGCCGCCCAACTAGTTACAGCGGCCTGGTGGCTTACTCCCGACACAACAAACACCGCCACCTTGGTTGAGGCGGCAGTGGTGAAATCGTTGGAAGCGCTGATATTTTTGCTTTTTCGCGGTCCCAAGGCCCCATACTCATTGACCCCCTCCATGCGCACCATGCTTCATGCTTGGGGGCGGGACTTAGGATTGAAAGATACCCTAAAAATGCACTCTCTCCTGCTGCCCCCTTGTGGTCCAACCCCACCCTTGAGCACATTTACAAATTTCCTGAACCCCACGCTTTGATCAAATTTGGTGTTAAAACAGTGGCCCAGGTGATCTCCAATCAGTCTCTGGCTCCACTCCCCAAACTGATATCGGACTTCAACATCCCGCGGAGTTATTTTTTTAGATATTTACAATTCTCCCATGCCTTCGGTCGTCAATTCTCCAGTTCTCCCCTCCAGATCGTTCAGTCCTCATTAGAGACCCTCCTCAGGTCAGGGTGTGCAGATAAACCCACCTCGCGACTTTACTCTCACTTAATAATGACCTCCCTCCCTACTCTGGAAAAATGGGACTTCCCTTTCAGATCCCTGGTCTCCCTGAGAGACCGACTAATACAGTTCAAGATGGCTCACCGCGTATACTTTACCCCACACAGGTTACACAAAATGAACACCGTCTCCCCCCCCCAGGGTGTTGGCGTTGTGGTACAGTACCAGGTGACTTTACCCATATTTTTTGGACCTGTCCAGCCATTGTCGATTACTGGTAGGAGATATTACGGGTCATTACGCAGATCACCACCATATCGCTTCAACCCTCCATAGCAGTATGTATACTGGGCCTGATAGAACAACTGATTCCCACTGTGGCAGGTCGCACCCTGGTCGGGTTGCTTCTCTTTTATGCCCGCAAGGCTATAGCCCTTAGCTGGCGTAAACCTACTCCTCCTCCTCTCTCCCTGTGGAAACAATTGGTCAACAACAGCCTGCCTCTTTACAAAGATTGCTATGCTAATAGGGGTTGCCCTCAAAAATATGATAAGGTTTGGTCTAAATGGCTGGCGGATCCTTCCACAGCCACAAACCCACACTCTACTTAATTCTCTGTTTCCTGCTGTTGTTTAGGAATCTACGACTGTAATATATCATGTGTTTCTGAGTTGCACTGTTTTTTTTTTTTTAGCCCGGAGTAGTCCTTCTACCCGTGAATGACAGCCCGCTGAGATCTCTGTGTTGACTTGAACTCCCCACCTTATTTCATGTAACTGTTTGCCTCGTATCATATTTCTGTATGTACCTTAGCCAATTTTTGTCATAACCAAAGTCTGTTGGAATGTATGTTGTTTTCTTTTTTTTTTTTGAATGTTTTAAAATTCAATAAACAGATTTACAAAAAAAAAAAAAAAAAGTAATATTATAGTGGTTGTAAACCCATATACAAAAAAACCCTGCAAGACAAAGGAATAATGAGCTAGTATGCATCGCATACTAGCTCATTATGAAATAATGATCAAAGCTATTGCAGCAGTCACCGTACACTGCTGTGACCAGCGACATGTCTCCCGGAGTTAACTCAGGGTTTGCGGGGCTCCGGCGCTGTGATTGGCCAGACCCGCGATGACGCATGCGTGCAGGAGCCACCAGTCACAGCACAGGCCCTTTAAAAATGGCAAGATCAAGCCATTTCTTCAGAGCGCATGCGCAGATGACGTCGGTGCAGGTTTAGGGGGTATTTACAGTACCTACAGGTAAGACTTATTAAATGGTTACCTGTAGGTACAAGTTGTGTAACAGGGTTTATAACCACTTTAAAGCTTCATTATTATTTTTTTTTTAAATCATAAATGTTCTAGACTTACCTGCTCTGTGCAATTGTTTTGTACAGAGCAGCAATCAGCCAAAATATTTAAAGTGACACTACACCAGATGTACAATAACAGTGGCATAATAACAGAAAAGTAACAGCAAACAATAGGCACCTGCCTACAACTCTAATACGCTTGTTCAGGAGTGATGATATCATGGCCCAACCTTTCAAGCAGACAAGCACAGCAAACCCAGAAGGAAGCAAGTATGAAGATCGAAGCTCTGGAGCACTGACAGCCCAACGCTGCAGGTCTGTGCATGCTAGCACAATATGGCCAAAAGCTGAAGGGGGACGGATAAAAAAAACATGGACACGTTTAATTTCACTTCAAATTACCCTGTGGTAATCAAAGGGAATAGTGTCCCTGAATGATGAAGACTTGTTGAAAACAGTCCCCTTTCTCCAGGTCATTGCCTGGGTGGTCCCATATTAACATATTTTCTCTTACCATCATTATTTCTTTTATCATTATTATTTTTCTTCGTTAGGCCATACATGCCCAAATCAAGCACACACAGGCAGGTTTAACAATGTATTCTGGTTTAAAATATTGGCAGGAAACTGGGGAAGGATGCTGCATGAGATATCCAATTGGATTTTGTGGGCCTGCCACATTTGATGTGAGATTTATTTTATTCCCCCTTAAGTTCTCATTGGCCTTTTCCTGTGAACCTTTCTCCAAGGACAAGATGAGAAGGACAAGCAGCACCTTTACCAGAGTGAAACTTTGAAACTCAAAGCAACACTTGCCAATGCCTACCATCTCCAGTAACAACCTTCACACACCAGTTTCCTCTTCCCCAGTTACTGGAGTGAAATTTTAAAAATAAGTATTTAAACAACTGCCACACCCAGGCAGGGCCGCTGATAGGCCAGTACAGCCAGCCCTGATGTACCGGGCCCGACATCCTCCGGGGGCCCGGGCAGCCTCGCAGTCTCAGACAGCGCAGAATAAAAAAAAAATGGCTGAATTACACCCCCGCTAAGCCGATTCTACTAGCTTAGGGGGGTGTATAATTGCTATGATTTTCCGGGCCCCTGATGTTGGAGTGGAGGAACTTTTTTCTTAGTTTTGGGCGCATGCGCACTGCAGCCAGCGCCCGCTCCGCTCCTTACATGTTACCTGTCAGCCTGCAGATGCGGTCGCTTGTTTGCTTCCCGCCGATGCGGAGTGACCTGTTCAGCTCCCCTCTCTGTAGTTGGCCCGTAAGAGATAGAGAGTGTGAGGTGGGCGGAGTCAGGCAGCTGACAGAGTCCAGAGGCAGAGGAGGAAGCTGGAATTCGTGGCTACTGCTGGGGGTGGGTGAATATAACAATATCTGTACATTCTGTGTATGTAGTCATTCGGTAGGTGCATGCTAGTTACCCAGCATGCACCTCTCCACCGTAAACAGGGAAGAAACAGGAACTGGACAGCTGATGCCCACACATGCAATGGAAACGGCCAGAAAATGACATGCAGCATAAAGGCGAGTGATTACTATAATTTGCTGATCGATTGGGGAGCTGTTAGTATGCTTAAGGGAATATGTTATGTATATAATTTTAACTTTAAAAAAAAAATATGACTGGAGCTCCTCTTTAATGCCACCATACATATCTATATGTATAACACATAGGCAGCAGACAGCAGGTTCTCTCTCACTGTGTGTTACATGACATGGCTGTTGGGTGCAGATTTTGTAGCTTATTGGTCATAAGTTAACAAGGTTAGCACCCAACAGCCATGTCATGTATGTCATGTGTTATAATGCTGATGATTTTAAGCTCCCTGTGTTGCTGTTTGCAATGAAGGCTTTAAGACTGGGTAGAATCTGCTTGTTCAGCGGGGAATCTGTCCAGTGTCCATTGATCCCGGCTGAATGGAGTGGGCTGATGACAGGTCCGTGTCCACTCAGCTTATGCAGAGCAGACACGGACACAGCCCACTCTACTCTAAACAAACTGGTGTAAACAAACCAGCTGTCCGCTTACACCCGACTTGCCCTCCAATCCGATCCGCTAGACGGAGGGGAACAGATCCCTTTCTGTTTTGTTTAGCGGATCGGATTAGAGGTAGGCAGGTGTAAATGGACACAGGTCCATTTAGATCCATCGCTCTATAATTGTGATGGGAGGCTCAGATCAGACCCAACCTCTTCCTTTTAACTGCTTGCTGCCCACCCTCTGTACATTTACTGCAGCAGGGTGGCACGGGCAAGCTGGATCAAATATATGTACTTAATCCAGTCTGTTCCTGCACTTTGTTTCAAGGCGGGTATGGGGGAGGGGCCAGGGGCGGAGTTGAGGGTGGGGCTGCAAAGGGGGCCCCGCCAGGTAGGATGTACGGGGCCCCATGATTTCTATCAACGGCCCTGCACCCAGGACTTAAATGCAAGCGTGGCAAATCTGCTTGGCACTTCAACTTCTTCCATACCAGCTGGGGAAAACAGCTCCTTTCCTCCAGTTAATTTTCTGGGTAGCCCCACATTATTTTTGTTAAACATTAAACCAAATCTAATTTTCCCATTTCAGGAGGACCATGGAATCAACCAGGAATGTGTATGTAGTCCATTCTTAGGGGTACCGCAAGTTGTGTTCCCTAAAAACCAAATTAATATTTATATGGCGTTATTAACATTCTAACTTCCTTGGTAACATTGATTGTAACTTAGCTATTTTGTAATTTGCCAACAGACTGCAAAACCCTGGTTCCTCAACCACCCCATTCCCCCACTATTGGGATTCTGTTAGCTCTTCTCCTAGGTGGAGGCTTGATAAGGAAGAGGTCCCGTACACTTGATCGAATGTTCAGTTAAACCTTACATTATATTATATAAGCAATATTGTGTTAATAACTATTAAGTGACTTTAAGAATTATGGGGCAAATCCACAAAAGAGATACTCCGGCGTAAGCCGTCGTATCTCTGGGCCATATTCTCATAGAAGTTACGATGGAGTAAGTCAGATACTCCATCGTAACTTCCTTTTTAGGCCAGTGTATCTATGCTCCTGATTCTCAGAATCATTTTTGCATAGATACACTTAAGATCCGCCATCTTACACTGGCGGATCTTAAATGCAATGACGCCGGCCGCCGCTAGATGGCATTTACGTGAAGGAGTCATTTGCATATGCAAATGATCCTTCTACGCCGATTCCCGAACGAGTTCGCGTCGCGTAACCGTCGCTAACGTCGTTTGCGTAAGCGGAAACTTACCCCTGCTATATGAGGGGTAAGTTTCCGCAAGTCTCGCGTAGGCCATGTTACGGATGGCGTCGGGTCCCCGTCGTGTTTTTTCGTCGAATACGTCGTTTACGTAAGTCGTTCTTGAATACGACTTTACGTCAATGACGCACACGTCGGCGTCATTGACGTTTTCCGCCGAGAACTGGAGCATGCGCACTGGGCTTTTTGCAGCCCGGCGCATGCCCAGTTCTTTAGCATCGGGGGCGCGCTTCATTTGAATAGAAGCCGCCCCCTTGGAGATCCGCCAGGCTACGCCGGGACACTTACACTCCGCTGTCCCAACTTATGGAGCAAGTGGTTGGGGAATACAACACCTGCTCCAGTAAGTTGGGACAGCGGAGTGTAAGTGCCCTAAGCGAAGCTGGCGGAGAGTTACTCAGAATATGGCCCTCTGGTTCTAACTTTGGAAACTGATCCTCAAAGCATTTTCCTAAGTTAGGCAGAAGATCCGACATCTGTAAGACTTACACTGCCGGATCTTAGGATGCAGTACCGCATCCGCCACTGGGGGCATTTCGAGTCGAAATGCCTCTGTTAGTATGCAAATTAGCACTTAGGGCGATCCTCAAAGCTTTTGTACCTAGTTTTTTCGCCGTAAGTGTTAGTTTGCCTGGTGTAAAACTAGGGCTGCTTTTACATGTGTAAAGTTAGTCACTCCTTGTAAAGGCCCATTCAAGCGACGGCATTTGGTATGCATTCCCGAGGGAGAACTCCATGCCAATTTTCAAAGAAAAAAACGGCATGGTTCCCCCTCAGGAGCATACCAGGCCCTTAGGTCTGTTATGGGTTGTAAGGAGACCCCCCCTCCGCCGAAAAATCGACGTAGGGGGTCCCCCTACAATCCATACCAGACCCGTATCCAAAGCACGCTACCCGGCCAGCCAGGAAGGGAGTGGGGACGAGCGAGCGCCCCCCCCCCCTCCTGAGCCGTGCCAGGCCGCATGCCCTCAACATGGGGGGGTTGGGTGCTCTGGGGCAGGGGGGCGCACTGCGGGCCCCCCCACCCCAGAGCACCCTGTCCCCATGTTGATGAGGACAGGACCTCTTCCCGACAACCCTTGCCATTGGTTGTCGGGGTCTGCGGGCGGAGGCTTATCGGAATCTGGGAGTCCCCTTTAATAAGGGGGCCTCCAGATACCGGCCCCCCACCCTAAGTGAATGGATATGGGGTACATCGTACCCCTATCCATTCACCTGTAGGCAAAAAGTAAAATGTAGTAAACACACAACACAAGGCTTTTTAAAATAATTTATTATTCTGCTCCGGACGCCCCCCCTGTCTTCGTTATTAGCTCAATTAGCAGGGGGGGCTTCTTCTTCCGCTCTCCGGGGGTCTTCTTCCACTCTCCGGGGGTCTTCCGCTCTCCGGGGGGGGCTTCTCCGGACTCCGGGGGGCTTCTTCCATCTTCTCCCCTCTTCCGCTCTTGACTCGGCGAACCCCGGTTCTTCTGCAGCTCTCCGGTGCCTTCTTCTTCAGCGCTGGCTGCCTGCTATGTTTGTGTGTTAGCTCGATTTCAAACAGGCAGCCGGCGCGGTCTTCTGTGGCGTCAGGGTCTTCTGGTCTTCTGTTCTTCCGATGTTGCCTCGTCGCCTGTTGTCACTGTAATGATGGAAGCGCGCCTTGCATCCCATATATATAGGCATCACCGTCCCATCATGCTCCGGTAGGTACCCACGTGGTGGGTGCCTACCCACGTGCACCCACCACGTGGGTACCTACCGGAGCATGATGGGACGGTGATGCCTATATATATGGGATGCAAGGCGCGCTTCCATCATTACAGCGACAACAGGCGACGAGGCAACATCGGAAGAACAGAAGACCAGAAGACCCTGACGCCACAGAAGACCGCGCCGGCTGCCTGTTTGAAATCGAGCTAACACACAAACATAGCAGGCAGCCAGCGCTGAAGAAGAAGGCACCGGAGAGCTGCAGAAGAACCGGGGTTCGCCGAGTCAAGAGCGGAAGAGGGGAGAAGATGGAAGAAGCCCCCGGAGTCCGGAGAAGCCCCCCCCGGAGAGCGGAAGACCCCCGGAGAGTGGAAGAAGACCCCCGGAGAGCGGAAGAAGAAGCCCCCCCTGCTAATTGAGCTAATAACGAAGACAGGGGGGGCGTCCGGAGCAGAACAATACATTTTAAAAAGCCTTGTGTTGTGTGTTTACTACATTTTACTTTTTGCCTACAGGTGAATGGATAGGGGTACGATGTACCCCATATCCATTCACTTAGGGTGGGGGGCCGGTATCTTGGGGCCCCCTTATTAAAGGGGACTCCCAGATTCCGATAAGCCCCCGCCCGCATACCCCGACAACCAATGGCAAGGGTTGTCGGGAAGAGGTCCTGTCCTCATCAACATGGGGACAGGGTGCTCTGGGGTGGGGGGGCCCGCAGTGCGCCCCCCTGCCCCAGAGCACCCAACCCCCCATGTTGAGGGCATGCGGCCTGGCACGGCTCAGGAGGGGGGGGGGGCGCTCGCTCGTCCCCACTCCCTTCCTGGCTGGCCGGGTAGCGTGCTTTGGATACGGGTCTGGTATGGATTGTAGGGGGACCCCCTACGTCAATTTTTCGGCGGAGGGGGGTCTCCTTACAACCCATAACAGACCTAAGGGCCTGGTATGCTCCTGAGGGGGAACCCATGCCGTTTTTTTCTTTGAAAATTGGCATGGAGTTCTCCCTCAGGAATGCATGCCGAGCGTCGCTGTCATTTTTTTTTATAATTATTTGTTTTCCCGGCGCGTCTTTTTTTCACCCGTCGCAACTTTAGTGTCCCGTCGCAATCCACAAAGCCGCCCGGCGTCAATTACGTTCGCGCGATGCACGTCGGGAAAATGACGTCACACGCATGCGCAGTACGGCCGGCGCGGGAGCGCGCCTCATTTAAATTGTAAACGCCCCCCGGAGAGGAGGAACGCCTTACGACGGCGGCACTTAACTTACACGGCTTGAAATTTTTACGTAAGTGCTTTGTGGATCAGGCACTTAGGTAAAAACTTTAAGTCAGTGTAACTTAACTGCTGCAAGTTAAGTTACGCCGCCTGGCTGAGGATTTGGCCCTATATTCTTTTGATGTATTTGTATCAGTATGTATGATAATTCTGTGTTAATTTAGCTATTATTATTTTGTCTTTTATACTATATAGTATTCACAAATCCTGATGAAGTGGGTTTATTAACCCATGAAACACATTGTATCTGCCAGGACCTCACCATTTGACAAACATACACGATATCATCATTATCTAAAGTTTTGTTAAAAATCAATATAAGATGCTGAAGGGCAAGGGTAATCAGGGCAGGTTGTGAAGGAATAGCTTCATGTGTTGTTTGGTACATTTGTGTATTGTCAATATAGTATATTATATGATCAATTGCCTCAGGAGGCTTGTAAACAGTGTGTACTTTAAAGATCAATAGATCATTTTTGTGACACTCAATAAAACGTATAATTATTTTACAATGTTGTTTGTGTCAAAGATATATATTGTTATTTTAAAATTCCCACCAACAGATTAGAGCTTTTGTTAAACATTATTTATCAATATATGTTTTTAATTGTCATTATCTCATTATTGTTTTGCCTAGCAAGGACACCTTTAGCAAACAAGGGACAGGGACAGAAAGGCTGTAAATAAAAAGTACTGGTTGTCAAGGATGTTTAAATATGTGGAGTTTGCCCAACATGCGCTCGGGGTAAAAGCCAGCCCTGCTGCAAGTATTACGTCAGAGAAGGCCTTTGGTGCAGTGGGAGAACTATGTGGATGTTAATTATAAGATTATTACATTTATTTATTTCCTCCTATTCTTGCTGTTATTGCTGCTGCTGCCAACATTTCCACTTCCTGGCATCTCTCTTTCTTGTTCTCCTCCTTCCCTTTGCCCTAAAAAATAATATCATCCCTCTGATCTAAAAAAGGGCTAAACAACTCTCTGTGACTTCTGTACCAACATTTGTCACTGTTCTTACTGTCCTGTGCATCCAGCCTGGTGTCTGCCTGTGTTTGATTTAATAATGTGATGCCAGAGTTAGCAAGTCTGAATCGCAGAATCTGAGGAATTGGAACATATTCACCAGTGCCCGCACAAAGAGTGATGGACTTTGCTGCAGAATTGATCCCTTGGATACATTAAAGGAGTTGTAAAGGAAAAAATGTTTTGCCTAAAATTAATGTCTGCAAGGTAGACAGACAGAATAGTGTAATGATTCTGTTAAAAAAACGAGTAAATACCTATTAAATTCCTTCATCTATATCACCTCCAGCATTCTGGTTTCTGTTCTCTCATTCACTTCCTGGTTTGCAGCGCTTGTTCATGTAAGAACTACATTTCCCAGTATGCATTGCGGCACGCCCCGTAATTCACACCTCCTTGAAGACTCTAATAAGTAGAGAGCGTCCTGCCGCACAGATGTAGTTCCCAGGAGGGGGTGAGCACGTCACTGACCACCGCAGTAAAGCCTCCCTTCACAGTGGTGAGTAACAATCAGACAAGCAGGAAGTGAACAGAACAGAGGAGAAATAGAGCAACTTCTGAGCAAAAACGAACAATGAAGAAGTGAAAAGAGGAATGTCTGCAGGTAAAGGATGCTTATTATGAAAAATAAAATTTTCCTTTACAACCCCTTTAAGATTGACATCTTTTCTTGGCACAGTTTGAACTAATATACAGTACCTGGCTACAATAAACTACCATCTTGCTGCTGGTTAGTTTTTTTTCTAAAGTGTCTCTGGGACAGTATACTATTATTTTCATGTAACAAAACAGCTGACTTGTATCTAAGCACTTTTCTCTTTCCAATCTCACAAAACTGCCATGCTGGAGCTCAATTTAGTGGTAAATTATTTTTACTTGAGTTTGTCACTAAGAAAGTTGAAAAACAAAGCATTTGCAGCATTTGCCTAGCTTAGAGATACAAAATATGTGAAAATGTAGCACAAAAAATTTAAAGTACCAAAAAGCAGTCAGCTAAACTTGGTCCCCATGATGACCTTCTATCAGAAGAAAATATTATTGACATACAGAGCCAGCCTCTCCTTCTGGGACCCTCCACAAATTCCTGCTACCCGGGTAGACCTGAGAAGGGCTGTGGCAATGGTTCCATAGTTAACCCCTGTCTGGTTGTAAAAGGGGGGTGAGAGCTCACCTCCAGCCCATAGGGCTTTATAGAAAAGCTCAATCCATCTGCAAAAATTCCATGACCCCAAGAAACGGGTTAACATAAATCCAGACCACAGAGTCAAAAGCTTTTTTAAAAGTCATCAATACCCTATGGCCTGAATTTGCTGATATTACCAGGAGGTGAGTGGACACTCTGCAGAGATTTATGTTGGTGAAATTACATTACATAAATCCTGTGTGATCGATGGCTGTCAGGGTGTTTAAGACTTTCATAAATCTAGTTGTCAGGATCTTTCTTGGTCAGGATCTGAATATGAAGTGCAAAGAGTAGGGCCCTTGCCAGGCTTAGAGATAAGGACAATGTAGACATGCTACATTGACAGAGGCAGTTAAATTTTCTCCAGGCAGTGAGTGTAAAAGAGGTTAAATTTTGGGACAACTTTGTGTATATAATTTATTCCACTTAGCCAGGAGACCATCCAATCCTGGAAAGTAATCACCAGGAAATGAACTAATAGTTGACTATTTCATCCAAGGCAATCTCTACTCTAAAATACAAGCTACGTCCAAAGATAAACAATGTCCCATAATGTCCTGATGTAAATCCAATGTAAATCACAACACTCAGAGATGTAGATCCGTGTCAGTGACAATGTGCAATGCCTGATGATGGTGACCCACTGCCAAGACAATCCCTTGCCACAACTGGGGTTCTCCCCATTAGTACTCCCATCACAAATGAGAGCTCTGTGGCACCGCTGGAGTTTAAACACAGCATAGAGAACACTGGGTGCTGTCAATTGCCAAATATTACTTACTGGTGACAGACACTTCATATTAGCTGTCCAGTGGCAGGCTCCTCTCTAGATCCAGAAATTGAAGAAGCATGATGATGATACAAAGAGGTGATCAGTTTTGTCCATTACAGACTGCAGAGCTGGATCCACCAGTCACCCCTCCAGGAAAAGGCAGCAGAGTTTTTTTTAATAACTGCAGAATAGGTGAGAGGGGATAGAAGAGAAGGATGAAATGGTGGAGCTTTGCCCAAAGATGGGCTTTAAGATATTGATAAAGAAATTATGGAAAATGTATTAGTATAAAGGCATCATAAGTTGAAAGCTAGTAATTAAAGAACTATTTTCTCCTAATTCCCTTGAGAATTTCTGAATTGAAAGTTTTAGTCAGTATAAAGGAATGAGATGATTAACTGACAGTGTTATGTGGAAAACCCTGTTTTTCTTTCTCATTAGTCCATCAATTATAGATATATAGGCCAAACCAGAATAAGAAAAACATTGGTAATTTAGAGGAAGCTCTCCAACAAACAAAAAAAAACATATTGGATATATCAACAACACCACTGAGACAGCTATTACAGATATTAAAACATCATAAAATAAAACTAAATTATCCGTTGGAACATACAGTATTGTAGAAAAAATATAAACATTGCTTTCATATACCATATGCCCAATTATTTTGTGGATACCTGATTAAAATCTTATAATAGCCTGATGATTCCATTGCAAAACATGAGCATTAATTTTGGTCATCACCCCCCACCTTTTTGCTTTAGAGTGTGTCTATAGGAAGTCGTGCCTAATTAGCCAAAAGAGCATTTGTGAAGTATTTCATTTCTTCCCTAAGATGTTCAGTAAGAATAAGTCAGGGTTATGTACATCCCACTCAAGCTCCTCCACAACACTTATCAAACCAAGTCTTTATGGAGCTGGCTATGTGCACCTGAACTTAATTTGGAAGGGTGCCCAATTTTGGCCATGTAGTGTATATTGTAAGGGGTTAGCTCGGTAGCGGGGGTGTGTGACCTCCTGAGTGAGTTCACTACACACTGAATTATACAGAGAGGCAGCCGTGGGTGGTTGAAAAAACAAGGGTTATGGTTTATTCTTCCATATTGCTGGAAACAAGTGCAAGCATCCAAACAGCATAAACAAACAAAACATAAAATAAACCCTGGCCACTTGGGCCGTCTACCTTCACAACACAGGAACCTACCTATGGAGTCTGGCACAGCCTACTGCTGGTCTTCCAGCAGAAAACAATAGTCTTTTTGATTTTCTTATCACACAGCAAAAATATCAACAACCACTTCACCTTCAGATTTCTTCCTCAGCTCACTGCTCTCCTTAACTCAACAAGCTTTAGGATGCAGCATTCAGTAGTAATCCTCTGGACAACTTATAGAGTCTCCGCTATCCCAACTTCAGGGACAGCCAGGTTAAACGGAGCAGAAGATTGGGAAGTCTTAGCGAACAAAGGACTCTCTATCCTTCCATGGTTTCAACAAGTTCACGTGATAGAGTTGCTCAGGTTTTCGTCTTCCCGGTTGGCTAAATTTATAATTCCCCACCCCCATTTTCTCTAACACTTCATAGGGACCCTGCCATTTGGCTAGGAATTTACTTTCGACCGTGGGGACCAGCACCAACACCCTATCACGAGGTGCAAAGGAACGGACCTGGGCCCCACGATTGTAAATCCTTTGTTGAGCCAGCTGGGCTTGGGCTAAATGTACCTTCACAATCGGCATCACTTGGGCAATTCTATCTTGCATTTGTGCCACATGTTCAATCACACTTCATGGGTTCATCAACCGCAGAGCAAACCGCTGCTACATGTCCCTCTTCCCGGCAACGGTAACAAATCAACCTTCTGGTCCTCTCTTGTGGGATGGGTCTTCCAGGCCACTCTCGCCAACCACTAGCAGTGGTCCCGATAATACCTCTAGTTGTTCTTTGGTCCCTCTCTCCACCCCCATCCCTTGATGCAGTCTTACCTATAGGTGGGGAGGGTCTGGTCTTGGGGTGGAAAGTCTGTGCGTCTCTGGGGAAAGGGGACACATTTTCTGTTGTTGGGTACCTTTCGACCAGATCTACTAGTTTGTCTGCGGTTTCCAGACCGCCATGGCTCACCCATTTCTGCAGGGTGTTAGGAAGAGACCTAAGAAATTTGTCCATGACTACTCGCTCCAAAATTTTTGGTCCGGTCAGAGTTTCTGGCTGCAGCCATTTCCTGGCCAAATGGATGAGGTCATACATCTGCGATCAAGGTGGCTTCTTCAGCTGATAACTCCAATTGTGGACCTGCTGAGCACGGACAGCCAGGGTTACACCAAAACGTGCCAATATTTCCTCTTTTAACTGATCATAGTTTTTTGCATCTGCAAGCTCCAAATCAAAATATGCCTTTTGGGCTTCTCCAGATAATAGGGGGGCCACTAGTCCAGCCCACTGTTCTTTAGGCCAACTCTCTTTTTCCACTGTTCTCTCAAACATGGTCAGAAACATCTCAGGGTCATCATCTGCAGTCATCTTTGGCAAATAGTGGCTTACCCGAAAAGTCGGTATGTTACTGGCCTGACTCCCAACCTTGGCCTGCTGTCTCTGAAGCTGTTTCACGATGGCCTCCATTTGCTGCTGGTGTCTCTGTTCCAAGCCCGCAATGCTCTCTTGGTGAGCTTGTTGTTGAGCTGCAAGGCTCCGCTGCAAACCTGCATTTGTCTGCTGTTGATTTGCATTTGCTATAGCCAGCTGCTTCAGTATCTCCTCCATTTTGGGTTTACTTTAACTGCCCGCGGCACTCCACCATGTGTAAGGGGTTAGCTCGGTAGCGGAGGTGTGTGACCTCCTGAGTGGGTTCACTACACACTAAATTATACAGAGAGGCAGCCGTGGGTGGTTGAAAAAACAAGGGTTATGGTTTATTCTTCCATATTGCTGGAAACAAGTGCAAGCATCCAAACAGCATAAACAAAACGAAACATAAAATAAACCCTGGTCACTTGGGCCATCTACCTTCACAACACAGGAACCTACCTATGGAGTCTGGCACAGCCTACTGCTGGGCAGACACTGCTGGTCTTCCAGCAGAAAACAATAGTCTTTTTGATTTTCTTATCACACAGCAAAAATATCAACAACCACTTCACCTTCAGAAGTCTTCCTCAGCTCACTGCTCTACTTAACTCAACAAGCCTCATGATGCAGCATTCAGTAGTAATCCTCTGGACAACTTATAGAGGCTTTAATTTTCTCATTCTGAACAGCTGAAGCTATCCAACGTCCTTAAACCTTTCTGGCTACCTCTGCAGCCGACACCTGATAGTAATTGGTGAATTTTCTAAACAAGGCAGAAATATATCTCCAGTCTGTGACAACACCCCCAGATTTACATGACTTCCTGTCACAATATACTGTAAATGTATTGTAAGGGGTTAGCTCGGTAGAGGGGTGTGTGACCCCCTGGATGGGTGCACTACACACTGAATTTATACAGAAAGGCAGTCGAAGACGGTTGAAAACAAAGATTTTAGTTTATTCTTCCATCTTGCTGGAAACAAGTGCAAGCATCCAAACAGCATAAACAAAATCAAACATAAAATAAACCCTGGCCACTTGGGGCATCTACCTTCACCACACATGAACCTATCTATGGAGTCTGGCACAGCCTAGTGCTGGGCAGACACTGCTGGTCATACAGCAGAAAAACAAATAGTCTTTTTGATTTTTATCACACAGAAAAATCAACAGCACCTCACCTCTTCAGAAGTATTTCTGTTCACTGCTATCCTTCACTCAAAAAGCCTCAGGATGCAGTAATCAGTAGTAATACTGTAATTATGGATTACTTATAGAGGCCTTAATTGCCTCATTCTGAACAGCTGAAATTTTCCAACGCCCTTAAATCTTTCTGGCTGCAGCCGACACCTGATAATAATTGGTATATTGTCTAAACAACACTCTAAAAAGTAATTCGAGAGACCTGTTACCACCACTTAATTAAATGCATATTTCAAGATAAAAATTTAATTTGTTTTAAATAAACTTTTTACGTTGAAAACCTATTTTAATAAGTTCTGTTGATATTATAATGTTGGAAATTACAGCAACCTAATTTTGTGTGTTGTGTACAGTCCCATTTCTGCATTCATTGATGTAAAAGGAAATTTAAGTTGTGGTAACTTAATAAAATGGACTTGGTAACTCAATTTTGTTATATCTTGAGTTATTGCAAGTCTCCTCCCCCACCAACATAACGCAGAAAAAGCTGAGACATGTTGGAAGGAAGACCTGCTGCTGCACAGAATATGAAAGACATTTTTAAAGGTGAAAATAATTTGCTTTACAAAGAAATTTGGTATTAGCCTTATAGCCTAGCTCGAGAACTAGGTGTTAAAAGGCAACACCAACTAACAAACTTTGTCCTAATATAGTGCTGGTTGTTTTTAGCCTTGTGAACATCATTGCCTCATGTCAGTGGGTAGCATTGATAGTGCGCCATTTGTAAAATCTGCTAAGCTTGAAAAAGTTTTTTTTTTTTTTTTGTGCCAGGGGAGTCAGTGTATTATAGATTTTAGCTTCTATGGCAAACTATATTCAAGACTTCATGGTTTGTTTAAAATATTTACTAAAGGCAAATCCACTTTGCACTGAAGGTGCACTTGGAAGTGCAGTCACTGTAGATCTGAGGGGGACATGCAAGGAAAATAAAAACAGCATTTTCGCTTGCACATGATTGGATGATAAAATCAGCAGAGCTTCCCCTCATTTCAGATCTTTCAGATTTGCCTTTAGTAAATAAACCCCAATAGTCTGATTGTTTATTGTCTTCTTTCCTTTGAGTCGGAGGGACTGTTTTCCTCTCTCCCCTCCAACCTATGGCCACTATAGTGGTATTCCTATTTTGTCTGTTTTTTTTTTTGTTTGATGCTCTTCCCCCTTATCAGCTACCTCTTCTCTCTTCATACTTGCCCTAAGGCTGCTTGCACACTGAGGCGGTTTCAGAAGTTAAGCGCCGCTATTTTTAGCGGCGCTATTCGGCCGCTAGCGGGGTGTTTTTAACAACCACTAGCGGGCAAAAAAGGGTTAAAACCGCCGGCAAAGTGCGCTGCCGGTGGTGCTGCCCAATAATTTCAATGGGCAGGGGTGCTGTAGGAGCGGTGTATCCATGAGAATTTCCCACACCATGTTTAAAATGCACTGCAGCTGTGTTCTGCAGTGAGTGTCAATATTAAGCTGATGACACCCCAAATGTGAACATACAGCACATTGCTGTGCAATTTCCGGTGTGAGACGGTCCTAAGTTTATATTTGGCACTGTGGTTTTAGATATATTAGGATATATTATACATGGTACAAATCTTTATGTTTGAAACATATTTTCTATTTTTGTTAACTTTACTATTTATGTTAAAAAACTCAACTGTTTAGTGTAATAAAGTTAAGGCCCCTCTCACACTGGGGCAGTGGGTGCGTCCGCGGTAAAGCGCCGCTATTTTTTGCGACACTATTCGGCCGCTAGCATGGCGATTTTACCCCACTAGCGGCCGAGAAGTGGTTAAAAAACACTGCAAGGCGCCTCTGCAGAGGCGCTTTTTCAGCGGTATAGCCGTACTGTCCCATTAAAAATCAATGGGGAGGAGCTGTATAAACACCACAAGATGTGGCTAGCAGGACTTTTTTTCCATCCTGCTAGTGCACCACTCCAGTGTAAAAGCCCCCAGGCTTTCACACTGGAGACAAAGCTTTAGGGTCACTGGAGACACAGTTTAGGGTCCGTTTGCAGGCGCTATTTTAAGCGCAATAGCGCCTGCAAACCGCTCGAGTGTGAAAGGAGTCTAATTGTTTAACAATTGTGTTGTTGAATGAATTCATTTGTGAAAGCTAGTATAAAAACAAAGCTAAACACTAATAGAGAAAATAACTTTGGACCAACTTGAGTTTAGATGTTTATTAAAGCGGGGGTTCACCCCAAAAAAATTTTTTTACATTAGATTCAGCCGAGTTGTCATAATGACAATCGGCTGTTTTTTTTTTTTATTTTATCCCCGTACATACCGTATTTTCACCGCCGCTTCCGGGTATGTCTTCTGCGGGACTGGGCGTTCCTAATTGATTGACAGGCTTCCGACCGTCGCATACTGCGCGTCACGAATTGTCGGTGTGCGAGTCGGCTCTATACGGCGCCTGCACACCGACGTTCGGCTTCTTTCGGCAACTCGTGACGCGCAGTATGCGGTGGTCGGAAGCAGCCGATTGTCATTATGACAACTCGGCTGAATGTAATGTTAAAAAAATTTTTTGGGGTGAACCCCTGCTTTAACCTAAAGAAAGTGTGCTCATAATTGTAGAAATTAAGTACATGTGACTTAAAAAAAATATTGCATTTTATTTACTTCCTGGCGAATTGCCTCTCGCCGGGCTTCTGGAATTCTATAAGGCTTCAACTTGACCTTATACCCTGGTGTGGTGATAATGTCATGTTCAGCTCTGGAGACCCAACCTGGCAGGTCTGAAAACTTCTCCTTATTACGGAGCACAAATTCTTTAACCTCCTGTTGCTGAGTTTTGGATAGAGTCTTCGCTATCCCAACTTCAGGGACAGCCAGGTTAAATGGAGCAGTAAATCAGGTAGTCTTCGCGACCAAGGACTCTCTATCCTTCCAGGGTTTCAGCAAGTTCACGTGATAGAGCTGCTCAGGTTTTCATCTTCCCGGTTGGCTAATTTTATAATTTACCACCCCCATTTTCTCCAACACTTCATAGGGACCCTGCCATTTGGCTAATAATTTACTGTCGACCGTGGGGACCAGCACCAACACCCTATCACCAGGTGCAAAGGAACGGACCTGGGCCCCACGATTGTAAATCCTTTGTTGAGCCAATTGGGCTTGGGCTAAATGTTCCTTCACAATCGGCATCACTTGGGCAATTCTGTCTTGCATTTGGGCCACATGTTCAATCACACTTCGATGAGGGGAACTCTCACTCTCCCATGTTTCCCTGGCAATGTCTAGTAGGCCCCGGGGGTGCCTCCCATACAGTAGCTCAAACGGAGAGAACCCTGTGGACGATTGGGGAACCTCTCTTCGGTCTTTATCCACCACCTTCCTCAACATTTGTTTTGAAGTTTTATTAAACCTTTCCACTAACCCGTCTGTTTGAGGGTGATATACTGATGTACATAATTAGGTCACTTTCAGGAGTTTACAAAGTTCTTTGGTCACCCTAGACATAAACGGGGTGCCCTGGTCAGTAAGGACTTCCTTAGGAAGACCCACACGGCTGAAAACCTGAAATAACTCTTTGGGAATGGTTTTAGCAGAGGTGTTTCGGAGAGGAATCGCTTCTGGGTAACGGGTGGCATAGTCCATTATTACCAAGATGTGCTGGTGCCCTCTCGTGGACTTCAGTAAGGGGCCAACCATGGCGATCCTCTGAAAAGGGACCTCGATAATGGGCAGGGGTACCAACGGACTGCGGAAATGTGGCATGGGTGCAGTAATCTGACACACTGGACAGGAAGAGCAGTACAATTCCACTTCCTTAGTGATCCCAGGCCAATAAAACCTCAGGGTGATCCTCTCCGGGTTTTTTTGCTCCCAAATGTCCCCCAAGAATGTGCCCATGGACCAGTTCCAAAACCATCTTGCGGTACGGTTTAGGCACTACCAGTTGCTCAATGGTGTCCTCTATCATCTGTGACATTCGATATAACAGGTCCCTTTTAATAATGAAGATGGGGATGGCAACCCTCTTGTCAGGGTTAACTAACTCCCCATCTATCTTCACTAAATTCTTCCGGGCTCTTAGCAATGTGGGGTCCCTCAATTGCTCAGTGACAACATTTTCTCTGTGCGCCTTGAGGTCATCAAACCCTATCTGCCGCTGTTCCTCTTCTGAGGTAGCAGGCTCCTCCCTAGGGACTGGTGTTTCCCCTGCTAAGACTGAGAATGGAAACTCAGGAGAATCCTCACAGTTAGAGGTTTCTGGAGTAGATGGTTCAGACTCAGAAGAACCACCTACTGGGGAATCTGGGCAGTCCCAGAGTTCCCATAATTTCGGGAAATCCCGTCCCACAATGGCGTCATGTGGCAGTTTGGGAACTAAACCCACCTGGTGACACAAGTTACCGAGGGAGGTTTCAAAGGAAACCGTAGTCACCGGATATTCTCGAGTGTCCCCATGTTAACAAACTACAGCCATTTTCCTAGGATGTAACGTTTTTCCCACCACTAGATCACTTTTCACTAAGATGACCAGGCTACCTGAATCCAACAATACCACAACATCTTTACCATCTAAGCACATTCTATATAAAGGTTTCTCATTTCCCTTTTCTGCAGTGCATGTGGTTGCAAAAAGGGACTGTCGTCTCTCTGTCAGAAAGTCACACTGCATGGGTTCATCACCCGCTGGGCAAACCGCTGCTACATGTCCCTCTTCCCGGCAACAGTAACAAATCAACCTTCTGGTCCTCTCCTGTGGGATGGGTCTTCCAGGCCGCTCTCGCCAAACATTAGCATTAGTCCCGATAATTCCTCTAGTTGCCCCTTGGTTTCTCTCTCCACCCCCATCCCTTGATGCAGTCTTACCTATAGGTGGAAAGGGTCTGGTCTTGGGGTGGAAAGTCTCTGCGTCTCTGGTGGAAGAGGACAAATTCTCTGTTGTTAGGTACCTTTCAACCAGGTCTACAAGTTTGTCTGTGGTTTCCGGACCACCATGGTTCACCCATTTCTGCAGGGTGTTAGGAAAAGACCTAAGAAATTTGTCCATGACTACCCGCTCCAGAATTTTTGGTCAGAGTTTCTGGCTGCAGCCATTTCTTAGCCAAATGGATGAGGTCATACATCTGCGACCGAGGTGGCTTCCTCTGCTGATAACTCTAATTGTGGACCCGCTGAGCACGGACATACAGGGTTACACCGAAACGTGACAATATTTCCAATTTTAACCGATCATAGTTTTTTGCATCTGCAAGCTCCAAATCAAAATATGCCTTTTGGGCTTCTCTAGATAATAGGGGGGGCACTAGTCCAGCCCACTGTTCTTTAGACCAACTCTCTCTTTCCGCTGCTCTCTCAAACGTGGTCAGAAACATCTCAGGGTCCTCCTCTGCAGTCATCTTTGGCAATAAGGGTCTTACCCGAAAAGTCGGTATGTTACTGGCCTGACTCCCAGCCTCGGTCTGCTGTCTCTGCAGCTGTTTCACGATGGCCTCCATTTGCTGCTGGTGTCTCTGTTCTAAGCCTGCAATGCTCTCTTGGTGAGCCTGTTGTTGAGCTGCAATGCTCCGCTGCAAACCTGCATTCGTCTGCTGTTGATTTGCATTTGCTATAGCCAGCTGTTTCAGTATCTCCTCCATTTTTGGTTTACTTTAACTGCCCGCATTCTCCACCATGTGTAATGGGTTAGCTCGGTAGCGGGGTGTGTGACCCCCTGGATGGGTGCACTACACACTGAATTTATACAGAAAGGCAATCGAAGACGGTTGAAAACAAAGGCCCAGATTCAAGTAGAATTGCGCGATATTTGCGGGGGAGCAGGGCAACGATTTTGCCCTGCGCCCCGCAAATATTTTGCGCTGCCCTCGATTCACGGAGCAGTAGCTCCGTGAATTGCGAGGGCGCGCCGGCAAATTTGCCCGGCGTAAGCGCGCGCAAGTTAAATGATCCCGCCATTTAAATTAGGCACGCTTCCGCGCCGAGCGTACAGCGCATGCTCCGTCGGGAAACTTTCCCGACGTGCATTGCTGCAAATGACGTCGCAAGGACGTGAACGTGAATGGCGTCCAGCGCCATTCACGTTTCACTTACGCAAACGCCGGGAAGGCCGGCTATACTTTAGCATTGGCTGCCCCTACTATTAGAAGGGGCAGCCTTGCACTAAAAATAGCCATACGGAAACTCCGTACCTGGCTTGCGCGGGGCCCGCGCAAGCTTGTGAATCAGTGGTAGTATGCAATTTGCATACTACACGTTGATACACAATGGGAGCGCCCCCTAGCGGCCCCCGCAAGAATGCAGCCTAAAATCTGCGAGGCACAAGAGCCCTTTCCTCTGGATTACTTACAGAGGCCTTAATTGCCTCATTCTGAACAGCTGAAATTTTCCAACGCCCTTAAATTTTTCTGGCTGCTTCTGCAGCTGACACCTGATAATAATTGGCATATTGTCTAAACCAGGCAGAAATGTATCTCCTGTCTGTGACAACACCCACAGATTTACCTGACTTCCTGTCACAGTATACTTTTGCAAATGGAAACAGCTATTGTATAGGTGGTTGGAATCAGCTGTGGCCTAGTCTTACTGGCTTGTTGATCGGCATTTAGAGTGGCTTGGTTTCTAGAAACACTTTTAATTACTATAGAAACAAACTACCACTAAAATGGTCCATATGAACCAAATTTTTTCTTGTTCCAAGCAATATCTCCTCTGCACACTGACCACAGGGGTCTCTTACTTGGCACTACCTCCATTCATATTAATAAATTCAAGGTGTTTTCTGATTGGACAATGTGGGGATCATTATGACACCATCCCTCTATTTTGTCCAATCAAAGAATGTCTTGCATTGAATTTCAATGAATAATTTGAAAGAATTACAAGCTGCTCAGTACAGGATTATCATTGTAGTAAAGTCAACTACTACAATGATTGTCAGCTTTCCAAGTGGCCCCTCACTTATGAGTAATGCATACTTTACATTGGTCAAAGCTGGACCAATGAAAGCATGCTGTATAGATCATACCTGGAGTTCAGCTTTAAATTAGAATAATGCCGCGTACACGCGATCAGGCTTTTGCCCGGCCAAATCACATCGGAATTCTGACGGAATTCCATCGGAAAAATATAGAACATGTTCTATATCTAAAGTCCGATGAAATTCATTGGAATTTCCGATGAAAAAACTCAGATGGGGCTACACACGATCGGAAAATCCGATGGAAAAAGTCCTTCGGACTTTTTCCATCATAAATTCCGATCGTGGGTACGATGCATTAGTTTTATTTTGTAGATGGATTTTGTAACATGTATTGTACATGTTTTCTGTTTTAATCAGGCAATGTTGTACTCCAGTCTATGTGATTGGAACTCCAAGATGATTAGTGATCTTCATTCTACTTTTCTTCTACATTTTACACACTTTACTTATTTTTAGCATCTGTATGGAAATTCAGGCTTCATAAAACAACACCTGCAGTTTCATTTTGGCTAATGTGTGGCTGTGTGGCATCTGCAACTGGCATTACTTTTATATTGTGTTTCTCCCTTTGGTTGTCTGATCCACCTGCAGATGGACTATATTGTTCAATTATTCATAAATGTTCCAAACACATCCAATTTGTGAAAGTGGCTAACAAATGGAATTACACATTTTGAATAATTTCAGTGACATTGTCCGTCTCTCTGCAGATTTTAAAATGTTGGTGTGCTAGAGGTGGCTTTCAATAGCTTGAAAAGGTCGTTGTCAGGCAAGCCGGTATTTACCAAGAGTGTTTTGCATTATCTTTTTAAATAAGAAATATACAGCGGCAAAATAAGTATTGAACATGTCACCATTTTTCTAGGTAAATATATTTCTAAACGTGCTATTGACATTAAATGTTTGCCATGTCGGTAATTACCCATGTAATACATACATACAGAGAAACCAAAACAAATACGTTTAGAAATGTTGTTATGTGTAATAGAATGGAATGACAAAGGGAAAAAGTATTGAACAAGCTAACTGAAATGTATTTAATATTTTGTACAAAATCTTTTGTTGGTAATGACAGCTTCAAGATGCCTCCTAAATGGAGAAATTAGTTGCATGCATTGCTTAGGTGTGTTATTGGTCCATTCTTCCACACAGACAGTCTTCAAATCTTGAAGGTTCCGTGGGCCTCTTCTATGAACTCTGATCGTTAGTCCTTTTTATAGATTTTCTATTGGATTCAAGTCAGGTGATTGGCAAGGCCATTGTTGCAGCTTTACTTTCTTTCTTTGAAACTAGTTGAGTTTCCTTGGCTTAGTGTTTGGGATCATTGTCTTGCTGAAATGTCCACCCTCGTTTCATCTTCATCATCCTGGTAGATGGCAGAAGATTTTTATCAAGAATGTCTTAGTACATTTTTCCATTCATCCTCCCTTTAGTGACAGGAAGTGTGCCAGTATCGTATGCTGAAAAATAGCCCCACGCCATGATGTTCCCACCTACAAACTTCACTGTTGGTATTGTGGTGTTTTTGGGGTAAGTGCAGTACCATTTGACATCCAAACATGGTGTGTATTATGGCATCCAAAGAGTTACATTTTGCTCTCATCTGACCAGACTATATTCTGCCAGTATTTCAAAGGCTTGTCTAAATGTTGTGCAGCAAACTTTAAATGAGCTTCAACATGCTTTTTATTCAGCAACGGAGTCTTGTGTGTTGAGTGTTGAGGGGCTCTGTGAGGGGCCAAACCATCACTTCCAGGACTCCTTGTTCTTCTTTAGGGTGAAAATAGCGCTTAATTGGCTGCATGTTTTGGCTCATTGTAAATGTGGGGCCAATCACACGCCTCCCTGATGGTATGGCATGAGAGATAATTATCTGCCTGTTTTTCTCAGCATTGAGGACACCATTGATGCTGACCAAATCTCCAACTCCACTTGCAGAAATGCCGCCCCAAACTTGCAAGGAACCTCCACCATGCTTCACTGTTAGCTGCAGAAACTCTCCAGATCTTTAACGAAAAAACTGCCCCCTGCAATGGCCATATATTTCAGATTTTGACTCGGTCCAGAGCACCTGCTGCCATTTTTCTGCAACCCAGTTCCAATGTTTCTGTGCGTAGATGAGTCGCTTAGCCTTGTTTCCATGCAGACATTCCTCTTTTCACTTCCTCATTGTTTGTTTTTGCTCAGAAGTTGCTCTATTTCTTCTCTGTTCTGTTCACTTCCTGCTTGTCTGATTTTTACTCACCACCGTGAAGGGAGGCTTTACTGTGGTGGTCAGTGACGTGCTCGCCCCCGCCTGGGAACTACATCTGTGCGGCAGGACGCTCTCTACATGTTAGGCCGCGTACACACGGTCGGTCCATCCGATGAAGCAGACTGATGGTCTGATGTGCCTACACACCATCAGTTCAAAACCCGATCGAGTCCAACGCGGTGACGTAAAACACAACAACGTGCAGAAAAAAATGAAGTTCAATGCTTCCAAGCATGCGTCAACTTGATTCTGAGCATGGGCGGGTTTGGAACCGATGCTTTTGCGTACTAACCATAGGTTTGGACCTATCGGTCAGGCGTCCATCGGACAAATTTTAAAGCAAGTTCTCATTTTTTGGACCGAAGGACAACTGTCCGATTGGGCCTACACACGGTCGGTTTGGACTGATGAAACGGTCCTTCAGTCCGTTTTCATCAGATTGGACTGATCGTGTGTACAAGGCTTTAGAGACTTCAAGGAGGTGTGAATTACTGGGCATGCCGCAATGCATACTGGGAAATTTAGTTCTTACATGAACGAGCACCGTAAACCAGGAAGTGAATGAGAGAACAGAAACTAGAACGCCGGAGGTGATATAGATGAAGGAATTTAATAGGTATTTACTCGTTTTTTAACAGAATCATTACACTATTCTGTCTGTCTACCTTGCAGACATTAATTTTAGGCAAAACATTTTTTTCCTTTACAACTCCTTTAAGGGTATGGCTAATTCTTCCATGAATCCCACTTCTGGCAGACACTAAAGGGGTGTACCTGGGTCCCAATGATTTATGCCAATTCGGTGCTAATTTTACTGGTGGACATTCTCCAAAGGAAAGTCTTTCATTGGCTGCATTAAGTTTCCTGAGAAACCACTGTGTCTTCGATTTTCAACATTGCCTGTTTCTTTGTGCTTCTTTAAAAGAGCTTGAACAGCACATATTGAAACTCCAGTCTGCTTTGAAATCTTAAACTGGGAGAGACCTTGCTGATGCAGTATTACTACCCTGTGTCTTGGATGCTATGCCCAGTGTTGTCATGGTGTATGACCTGTGACATGAAACTGTCTCCCACAACTTTACCTTAGTAGAGAGTTTGCCTGTTCCTCACCCATTTTTAAGCCCCGCAAAGCCCTGATCTCAACATCATCAAGTCTGTCTTGGATTAAATGAAGAAACAGAAGAATATGAGACAGCCTACATCCACAGAAGATCCGTGGTTAGTTCTCCAAGATGTATGGAACAACCTACCTGCCGAGTTCTTTTAAAAACTGTGTCCAAGTGAACCTAGAACAATTGATGCTGTTTTAAAGGCAAAGGGTGGTCACACCACATATTGATTTGATTTGGACTTCTCTTCTTTTGATTTGCTTTCCATTTTGTTAATTGATAAAAAAAAAAAAAAACACATTACCACTTCTGTTTCTGAAAGCATTCTTAATTATATATATTTTTTTACACTTACTTAATCGCGTTGAATTTTTCTGTTCTTGTTAAATTAATAGAATCACAGTAAATCTGAAATGGGATTGATTCATTCTAGTTAGAACACTTGGGGATTAAATAACTAAAACTGAAAAATGCTAAATCTGGTGCAGCTGTGCATGGTAGCCAATCAGCTTCTAACTTCAGCTTGTTCAATAACCTGGAAGCTGATTGGTTTCTATGCAGAGCTGCACCAGATTTTACAATCTCCCATTTTAGTAAATCTCCCCCATAGTTCAGTGATATCAGTATATGTACACTTTCAAGCTAATTCAGATTGATTTCAGCATACCAGAAAGTCTTTACATTCTTTTCTCATGGAACTTCATCAGACAGTTTTATCTCTACTTGTTGAACATCAGAAAATAATCTACAAACACAAAACACTATTGAATCTTCTGCTGAAGTCATTCTAGGTGAACACATCCATTTAATAATGCCCATTATCGATATCCTGCAAGTTGTTAAGGCTGAGT
The DNA here is from genome assembly GCF_905171775.1 of Rana temporaria. NCBI lineage: Eukaryota > Metazoa > Chordata > Amphibia > Anura > Ranidae > Rana > Rana temporaria. The sequence continues at coordinate 259,713,741 of NC_053489.1, read as the reverse complement.
CATTTAAGGTTATAAAACGATACGTTTTTAAACATTTACAAACTCCAACGTAACAGAATAAATCAGTAAATTGGACATAGCTATCACAATACATCGTCTTTGCCCATAAAACTTATATACAACTTAATTATATGCAATTAAATAAAATGAAAATAATTCAAATATTTATAGCAGTGGTGTCACACTCATTCTATGTGTTTTCTCTATGCCTTTCATGTACAAAATAGAATGTCCCACTCCCCACACATGTAAGTAATTATAAGATAATGCTTTTCAGAAGGTTGTATTGCTGTGTATTATATTCATTATACATGTTTGATGGGATCCTGAATCATTTTGTGGTAGACTGTGTATCTTAATCCTGTTCACATAATGTCATGACAGGCTAAATCTTTGCTGTTCATATTTTCCTTGAACAAAAGGAAAAAAGTGCCCCTGCTTGTTCATTTTTTCCATTTATCACATTCGGCACATTTGACATCTCTCCAAATTTAGTAACTTGGCTAACTTGAGCAATAAAGTAATATGAGAACTATGTCTGCAGAGTGCTCTATCAGGCAACATCAGACCTCATTATGATTTTAACAAAGATTTAAGGGATTTTCAGATAATAAACACATGTATGAGGGTTTTATTTACTTAAAGGAAATTTTGTTTAAGTTTTCTTTTCAACCACCCTCATTATTTTGTCTTTTGTGTATTTCTTTCCCATAGTGTCATACTGTTTTCCCTGCTATTAAAAAAACCCCACCAATGGCTATTGTTTCATATTATTCACTGATTCTTAAAGCCAAACTGAACTCTGTCAATCAAAATGTACTATGTTTTATTCTTTAGCTACTAGTATTAGTAAAGGGCTAGGAAGGTATAAAATATTTCATGGGCATTTTTATTCTTTCATCTTCAAGAGAGGAGGAGGGATTTTTCAGCTAAGCACACCCTCCTGCTTGCATGCCTGAGCTAAGGTCAAATGGATTCCAGAAAACAAATGCTACATAAATCATCTGCCCCTTATTCAAGATGGCCACAGATTGAAATGCAAACTAATGTCTCAATAAATAAAGCATCGAGCTGATAGTAAAATAGACGTATATGTACAAGCCTCCTCATAGTGCTGTAATTTTCCTTTTTCATCCATAGATTATAGGCTGGGTTAATTATCAGCGTACACACAAGATTATTGGCCTCATTAGAGCAGAACTCGTTGCTGATCTCCTACGTTCACCAACTATGTCAGCCATGTTCTTCTGAGCTCTGTAGTTCCTCTGCAATAGCCTGCTGAACTTGATGGTAAAGCTGTTATTGCCTGGTGATTTCCTGTTTGTAAGACCGCTGGGGTGGCTGCTATCCCTCCAGTAACCTCAGTCAGCGGTCTGACACGCCCCCTTGTAGTCCTTTGAAAGCGAGCAGGAAATTATTTTTGAGCTTGGCTCGCTGTAGTGGGCAGAAAGGTATCACAGCCCCTGGTCTGTGCCGTCCATAGAGGTGGTGTCCTCCTCCTCTGCTCCCTCCTCCTCCTCCCTGCCAGCACCATCCCCATCCTCCCACCGCCACCGCCTGCCTGCCATCCCACCATTTGTCTCCAGTGCAGGGATAGTTACAGATCATTGGGATGACAAAGCGCATCACGGGCTGATAGGTCTGTATGTGAGAACACCACTCGTGGTACAGCCCCGCCTCCCTGAACATAGGAAAAGTGCGCTCTGCGCTGTCTATCACAATTTTGGTGCAGGGAGGCGGGGCTGTACCATGAGCGGTGTTCTCACATACCGACCTATCAGCCCGAGATGCACACGTTGTCATCCTGATGATCTGTAACTATCCCTGCACTGGAGACAAATGGTAGGAGGGCAGGCGGGCGGTGGCTGCGGGGAGGATGGGGGTGGTGCTGCACTCTTTCATCCCAAAGATCTGTAACTATCCCCGCTCTGCAATGATGGGCACTGATAAGGCACTGGTGTCACCGCGCTGATGGCCACAGATAAGGCACCGGTGACTAGGGATGAGCCGAACACCCCCCCCCGGTTTGATTCGCAGCAGAACATGCGAACAGGCAAAAAATATGTTCGAACACGCAAACACCGTTAAAGTCTATTGGACAAGAACATAAAAAATCAAAAGTGCTAATTTTAAAGGTTAATATGCAAGTTATTGTCATAAAAAGTGTTTGGGGACAATGCAATTTTTTTTTTAAAAACGGCCATTTTAACCACTTGCCGTCGCCGCACCGTCGAAATACGTCCACAAGGTGGCTCTGCTGGGCGAGAGCACGTAATATGACGTCCTCTCTCCCAGCCGCCACTAGGGGCGCGCGCGCGCCGCCGGAGGCGCACGCGCGCGCCCCCCGCTCGCCCCCGACTCCCGTGCGTGTGCCTGGCGGGCGCGATCGCCGCCGGGCACACGCGATCGCTCGGTACAGAGCGGGGACCGGGAGCTGTGTGTGTAAACACACAGCTCCCGGTCCTGTCAGCAGGGGAAATGCTGATCTTCAGTTCATACAATGTATGAACCGAGGATCAGTGTTTCCCCTAGTGAGGCCACCCCCCCCCCACAGTAAGAACACACCCAGGCATACTTAACCCCTTCCCCGCCCCCTAGTGTTAACCCCTTCACTGCCAGTGGCATTTTTATAGTAATCCAATGCATTTTTATAGCACTGATCGCTATAAAAATGCCAATGGTCCCAAAAATGTGTCAAAAGTGTCCGAAGTGTCCGCCATAATGTCGCAGTACCGAAAAAAAATCGCTGATCGCCGCCATTACTAGTAAAAAAAATATAATAAAAATGACATAAATATTGAAAAAATGGATATTACCGCGCTTATCAAAGGAGGGGAAGAAAGAAAAAGGGGGGGGGGGAAATGGAAGTGAGGAGAAGTGGAGGTACAGCTGCGGCACTGAAAGGTGTATCAAACCATAAGCAATTGATAATGGGGAGGGTAGTGCTGCGCTAATCAGTGGTGAATGGATAGGTGAATAAGCAGGTGGGGGAAGGGAATGAAAATTTGTATAAATGAAATGAGGAGCAATATAGCCCAAATGGCATCAGCATAAATATAAAATGATCAGTGAACAATAACAGTACTGGTGCAAATCATATGACTCCACAGGTTCCTCTTAATGTGATGAAATACACTATAAATAAAGTGATAAGTGGTGCAAAAAATTCCCAAGTAACTGTGCTAGGTGACACTCCTAAACTGGTGATAAAAAGTCCATCAACAGGGCTTGAAAAATATCAGCAAAAAATAAATACAAATAAAATTTCAAAAGTCCAAAAAAGCAAACGTGCAAGTGTGGGTCCGCAATATGAAGTGGAAGGGAAATGGGTATCCAGTGATCCTTTTAGGGTAAGTAAGGATGTCCCCTTACCTTACTGCTGTAAGGTAACAGCATATAGATCCAACCACATTAGATGGTTCTCTCGATGGGCTCTGATCCAACAACGGCAGGTCCTCCTTGGAGTTCTCGTCCCAAATTGGTCAGTTTCTCGCCCCAAAGAAATGAAGCATCGATAGTGTGATACCGTTTAAAAATTTTAATTCTCAGAGATAATAGACAGGGGTACTCACATAATCTAAAATACAATTGAGCATGTAAAAAGAGGGGCAATCTGTCGCCAACGTCACCTCCGATACCTCTCAGTGGACTCATGCGCATTCGTCACTATCATGTGACTTCCTCACTCCTTCCTCACTCCTGAGGAAGTCACATGATAGTGACGAATGCGCATGTGTCACCTAGCACAGTTACTTGGGAATTTTTTGCACCACTTATCACTTTATTTATAGTGTATTTCATCACATTAAGAGGAACCTGTGGAGTCATATGATTTGCACCAGTACTGTTATTGTTCACTGATCATTTTATATTTATGCTGATGCCATTTGGGCTATATTGCTCCTCATTTCATTTATACAAATTTTCATTCCCTTCCCCCACCTGCTTATTCACCTATCCATTCACCACTGATTAGCGCAGCACAACCTCCCCATTATCAAAAAATGACATAAAACTACCCCCTATTTTGTAAACGCTATAACTTTTGCGCAAACCAATCAATAAACGCTTATTGCGATTTTTTTTACGAAAAATATGTAGAAGAAAACGTATCGGCCTAAACTGAGGAAAAAAAATGTTTTTTTATATATTTTTGGGGGATATTTATTATAGCAAAATGTAAAAAATATTCATTTTTTTCAAAATTGTCGCTCTATTTTTGTTTATAGCGCAAAAACTAAAAACCGCAGAGGTGATCAAATACCACCAAAAGAAAGCTCTATTTGTGGGAAAAAAAGGACGCCAATTTTGTTTGGGAGCCACGTCGCACGACCGCGCAATTGTCTGTTAAAGCGACAGAGTCCCGAATCGCAAAAAGTACTCTGGTCTTTGGGCAGCAATATGGTCCGGGGGGTAAGTGGTTAAAAATGGACGTTTTTTTGGGAGCAGTGATTTTAATAATGCTTAAAGTGAAACAATTAAAGTAAAATATTCCTTTAAATTTCTTACCTGGGAGGAGTCTATAGTATGCATGTAAAGTAACGCATGTTTCCTATGTTTATAACAGTCCCTGCACAAAATGACATTTCTAAAGGAAAAAAAGTAATTTAAAACTACTCGCGGCTATAATGAATTGTCGGGTCCCGGCAATACAGATAAAAGTCATTGAAAAAAAACAGCATGGGTTCCCCTCCCAGTCCATTAAGAGGCCCTTTGGGTCTGGTATGAATATTAAGGTAAACTCCTGTCAGGAAAGGTTCCATCTGCTGGTGATATTTATTATTATTCTTTGTAGTAGTACTGCGTTTCACCAGCAGGTGTCTCCTGGCAGTTTGAAACTGTCAGGAGAACTTCTCCCTGCTGGTGTTATATCACCTTTGGGACGCAGTACTGGTCTCTACCCACAGATGGATCCTGGCAGTGTGGAGCGTACGGCTCTTGCTGCGCTAAGGTGTGACTTGAACCTCATCACTGACACCTCTACTTATACCCGGCGAGTACAAGCATACCTCGCCTTGGTATCTATCTATCTTCCTGACCTTGAGCCTGCAATCCTGACCCTGAGCCTGCTTCTGACCCAACTCGATCCAATCTGATCCTTATCCCAAACCCTTCCTGGACCTGTCCGTCTGTATCCTGGTTTCCTTTGGATCCCTCCCCCGCAGCCTATCCATCCTTGCTCTCCCTGTCCGCCTGGCTCCTTGTCCCCCATCCTGCTGATATCCCCTGGTGTATGACCTCGGCCTGGCTTGTTACGTTTACAGTATCTCCCCTGTATTTGTATATATTATTTGTTGTGGGCTGTGCACTGGTTGTTTTTACTTGTTTGTCACCTTTTTAATAAATACCTTTTTCTTTCACTTATATGCATTTCTGGTCTCCTCTATGCAGTCACACAGTCTGGTCTACTAGCTTCCCTGACAACCCCGAACCAAAAAAAATGTGTGGGGGTCCCCCCAAATCCCATATCAGGCCCTTCAGGTCTGGTATGGATATTAAAGGGAACCCTGCACCAATTTAAAAAAAAATGGTGTAGGGGTCCCCCTCAAAATCCATACCAGACCCTTTAGGTCTGGTATGGATTTTAAGGGGAACCCTGCGCCAAAATAAAAAATTTGCGTGGGGTTCCCCCCAAAAATCCATACCAGACCCTTATCCGAGCACACAACCAAATTGTACCCCTACCATTTCACACAAAAAAGTGACAAAAAAGGTTAAAAAAAACCCACACACACAGCTTGGGAGTCCTTTAATAAAAAAAAAAAATTCCAGCGTTGTAATCCTCCTATGACCCACTGCCACGATCGATACAACCTCTATAGGAAGCGCCCGCCGAATGACAAGCGACCCGTCTGACAGCTCTTAAATAACCGAGGGACAGCTCTTAACTAATCCCTGTTGCATCAGAGGGGGGTGAGGTCACCCGTGATGCCATGGGGAAACTGCTGGAAACCCCCATTGCATCAGAGGGGGGTGGGGTCACCTGTCCACATCACAGGTGGGCCTGCCCTCGGTTATTTAGGAGCTGTCAGACGGGTCACGCGTCATTTGGTGGACGCTTCCTATGGAGGCTGTATCGATCATTGCAGCAGGTCGTAGAATGATTACAGCGCTGGAATTTTATAATTTTTTTTATTAAAGGACTTGTCCCAAGCTGTGTGTGTGTTTTTATTTTTTTTTTACGTTTTTGTCACTTTGTTGTGTGAAATGGTATGGGTACAATGTACCCCGATACCAAATTAAAAAGGGGGGGGCGGGATCTGGGGGTCCCCTTTGTTAAAGTGGGCTTCCAGATTCTGACAAGTCCCCCTGCCCGCAGACCCCCACAACCACCGGGCAAGGGTTGTGGGGATGAGGCCCTTGTCCCCATCAACATGGGGACATCCTCCCCATGTTGATGGCATGTGACCTGGTACGGTTCAGGAGGGGGGACGCTCTCTTGTCCCCCCTCTTTTCCTGTGGCCTGCCAGGTTGTGTGCTCGGATAAGGGTTTGGTATGGATTTTTTGGGAGGAACCCTACGCCAATTTTTTTTATTTTGGCGCGGGGTTCCCCTTAAACATAAAGGGTCTGGTATAGATTTTGAGGGGGACCCCTACGCCATTTTTTTTATTTTGGTTTGGGGTTCCCCTTAATATTCATACCAGACCCAAAGGGCCTGGTAATGGACTTGGGGGGGAACCCATGCTGTTTTTTTCAATGACTTTTATCTGTATTGTCGTAACCCGATAATTCGTTATAGCCGCGAGTAGTTTTAAATGACTTTTTTTCCTTTAGAAATGTCATTTTGTGCAGGGACTGTTATAAACACGGGAAACTTGCACTACTTTACAGGCATACTATAGATACCCCAGGTACGAAACTTAAAGGAATATTTCACTTTTATTGTTTCACTTTAAGCATTATTAAAATCACTGCTCCTGAAAAAACGGCCATTTTTAAAACTTTTTTTGCATTGATACATGTCCCCTGCGGCAGGACCCAGGTCCCCAAACACTTTTTATGACAATAACTTGCATATTAACCTTTAAAATTAGCACTTTTGATTTCTCCCATAGACTTTCACAGGGTGTTCCGCGGCTTTTGAATTTGCCGCAAACACCCCAAATTGTTCGCTATTCGGTGAACAGGTGTCCGACACAAACATAAAGCTCATCCCTACCGGTGAAACCGCACGGATGGGCACTGATAAGACACTGCTGTCACCGCACTGATGGGCACTGATAAGACACTGGTGACACCGCACTGATGGGCACTGGTGACATCGCAATGATGGGCACTGATAGTCTGCACTGCTGTCACCACATTGATGGGCACTGATAATCTGCATTGGTGACACTGCACTGATCGGCACTGATAATTCGCACTGATGACACCACACTGATAAGCACTGATAATCTGCTCTGGTGGTCCCTGACATGCGGCTCTGCTGGTCCCTGACATTCGGCACTGGTGGTGGTCCCTGACATTCGGCACTGGTGGTGGTCCCTGAAATTAGGCACTGATAGTGGTCCCTGACATTTGGCTCTGGTGGTCCCTGACATTTGGCTCTGGTGGTCTCTGACATTTGGCTCTGGTGGTCCCTGACATTCGGCACTGGTGGTCCCTGACATTTGGCTCTGATGGTTTCTGACATTTGGCTCTGGTGGTTCCTGACATGCGGCACTGGTGGTCCCTGACATTTAGCTCTCGTGGTCTGTGACATTTGGCTCTCGTAGTGGTCCCTGACATTTGGCTCTGGTGGTGGTCCCTGACATTTGGCTGTTGTAGTGGTCCCTGACATTCGGCTCTGGTGGTCCCTGACATTCGGCTCTGGTGGTCCCTGACATTTAACTCTGGTGGTCTCTGACATTTGGCTCTGCCGGTCCCTGACATTTGGCTCTGGTGGTCCCTGACATTCAGCACTGGTGAACACTGACACGTTACACTGCTTTGCATTTATAAGGCTGTACCCTATCATACCGGGTGTTATGTATGGCTTGCTGGCTGCAGAATGAGTGGTGTGATTTATGTTGAAATGGGCGTTTTGTGTGTGTGTGGGGGGGGGTGTACTAAGGGGGATTTTTTTTTAATTCCGGAGTTCTGCTTTAAGGTCTAGAGGTGTATTTGTCTTTCATTTATAGATCCTACAACAGCAGCTTATTCATAATATTGCCTCTTGAGTTTATATGGATTCTGGAATTTAATCCTTGAGGGTTTTATTGTTGTGCTTAATTAGCACAAGTCTGGCTATACATGAGTGTTAGTTTCCAGATGCTATGTCAGAAACAGAAACATGATCTCCAGTTCTCACTTTTATTGCATGTTTGGACTGTAGCTATTGCATTCACAACCAATAGATATATTACCCCTAGAGTGTTGCAGTTCACAAAATGAAGGGCTGGTTGATATTTATCATCGAGGTGTATCACTGCTTTGCCTTCGTCTACATATTGACAGATAGCTCAATTATTGCACTTTAATGTGCCTTTATATTTACAACAACGCTTTCTTTTGGAGAAACAACAATTTTAAACATTATCTGTGGTAAAGGGGCTGTACATTTAGAAATTTGTGAGTCTCATCTCAACCAGTGCCAATGGTGAATTCTTAATGAGTTTGATGATTCAGTCTATCTACTCCGTTCTGTATAACTCTTAAAATGGTCTTCTGTAAACTCATACCTTTGTAGCCTCTTGCTTTCAGTCTTACGCATAGTGTATTTGCTTCCTTCCAAGGCCCTTTCACACAGGGCTGTCCGTTTTGACGGACTCCGCTTCCTCAGTGGGAGATCGATCCATTGATCTTTACTGAGCCGGCGGATGACAGGTCTGTCTCCACTCACTGTGCAGAGACGAAGCTGTCAGAGCCCCGCTCTCCTTTATGGGGAGATCGGATGTAAAAGGATCCGCCTGTCCATTTCCATCCAATCCGATTCCGCCAGACGGATAGAAAATAGGGTTTCCATCTGTCTGGAATTGGTGGATTGGATAGCGATGGATGTCAGCGGACATGTCATCGCTATGATCGCTGACATCCGTCACTCCATACAGGTGAATGGAGCATCTGATCAGGTCCGCCTGAAAAACGAACAGGCGGACCTGATCAGACAGCATGTGTGAAAGGGCCCTTAAAGTATTCATCCCATGTGCAAATAAGGGATTTCAGATAGCTACAAAAAAAAGGGTCACTGCCCAGCGAACGCGGTGACATGGTCGCGCCGTGGCCGCGACGATGACGCAGCGACGTTCACGACCCTGGAAGGTCAATGCTTCCACGTATGCGTCGAATCACTTTGACGCATGCGAGGGCTTTCGGCCGAGCGGACATGTGAGGTGAGTCGTACAGACGACCGAACATGTCCGATGGACAGGCTTCCAGCGGACATGTTTCTTAGCATGCTAAGAAACATTTGTCCGCTGGAAACCTGTCCGGTCGGCCGGAAAATTGTCCGGTCGGCCCTACACACGACCGAACATGTCCGCGGAAACTGGTCCGTGGACCAGTTTCAGCAGACATGTTCGGTCGTGTGTACGAGGCCTAACTCCAAATTTGGAGAGTCTCCACAGTGGGAGCACATGTATTCTGATGGATAGATGAAGGGCAGATGACTGGAGGGAGCCCAACCCTCCTTAACCATTTAAGACCTGGACCAATATGCAGGTTAAGGACATTGCCCCTTTTTGCGATTCGGCACTGCGTCGCTTTAACTTTTTATTTTTTGCGCTATAAACAAAAAAAGAGCGAGAATTTTGAAAAAAATTCAATATTTTTTACTTTTTATATATTACGTATATCGTCGTGCAGCGGTCTTTAAGTGGTTAAAGGCACAGGAACACACTAGATACCCAGCACATTGCACAATTGCAGCAAATATGTCAATATGTCAACAATACAAAAAAATTTACCCTCTCACCATCAGACCTCCGTGTAGCTCCGTGACCCCCTAAATAGGATACAGCAGTGGTGCCTCCACAGCAGGAACACATGCCTTAGCCTTCACTCCAAACAGAACTTTCCAGCAACCATATTTAAAAGAAACAAACTTGTGGTATCCAAGACCAAAGCCACGGCTGCGGGACCGTCCAGTGTGCTCGTGCGTGATGACGTCACACTCTAGCTCTGCCCTGGTGACAGTAAAACTTAGATCCTAATAAAATTTTATGTGTGTAAATGGGTTTTATGATAGCATATAAAAAAAGTTACAAAATATGTCAATATGAAAACAATTGTAAAAAGCAGTGTGAGAAATAAGTGCTCAGATAAATTATGGTGCTATGATTCCAGCGGCATTGAACATTTCATTTGAGACAAATGCAAATGATAATGGTAATTTCATAGATGCAAAAAAAATATATATAAAAACAATATAAATATATAAATTAATTTAAATTAGATGTTGAACAAAATCTAACATACATAGGGCCAGATTCAGAAAGAATCGCGGCGGCGTAACGTATCGTCTTTACGTTACACCGCCACAAGTTTTCAACGTAAGTGCCTGATTCACAAAGCACTTACCTGTAAACTTGTGGCGGTGTAACGTAAAGACGTCCGGCGCAAGCCCGCCTAATTCAAATGGGGCGTGTACCATTTCAATTAGGCGCGCTCCTGCTCCAAACATTCTGCGCATGCTCTGTTAGTAAATTTCCCAACGTGCTTTGCGCAAAATTACGGCACCCCGACGTGTTTGTGAATGGCGACGTGCGTAACGTACTTACGCCGAATTTTTTTTTTTAAATTCGACGCGGGAACAACGCCCATACTTTAACATGGCTAGTGTAAAGTTAAGGCATGAAAAAGCATGACTAACTTTGCGACGGGAAAAAACGAGTTGCGATGACGTAACGCACGCGAGTACCTTTGTGGATCACCGTAAAAGCTAATTTGCATACCCGACGCTGGAAAACGACGCGAACTCCACCCAGCGGCAGCCGAAGTATTGCAGCCTAAGATCCGACGGTGTAAGTCAATTACACCTGTCGGATCTTAGGGCTATCTATGCGTAACTGATTCTATGAATCAGCCGCATAGATACTCTGAGAGATACGACGGTGTATCAGGAGATACGCCGTCGTATCTCTTCTGTGAATCTGGCCCAATATTCTTCTGGAAACATCATGACATAGTTATTTTCACTGGGAAAAAAAAACATGTCTACTTATTTCTATCAGCCAGATCCTTTCTGATAGATCAGCTTGGCATAACTAAGCAGGTAGCAAAGCCTGCTTATATTATGTGCAGAAGCAGTTGTAATATTAGCATATTTAATTACAACATGTACGGTATATTCAAAACTTTTAATACATTAAAACCCCCTGAAAGGATAGTAATATTGTTATGTTTTACAGAAAACAATAAAATACTTTTGTTTGCCTGGCATGTAGTAATTAAAAGTTCAGTTTTTCTATTGCTGAATCTAAACAGCAACATCAGTATAAGGCAGCTTGTTTTTATGCCTACATATATGTTGTGGTAATCAAGCAAACTATTTCTGAGCTTGGGAAAATGATGGTTAAATAATCTAGCTTTGTTAAAGAGGAACCCTCCATTATGAGGGGAATTGTGGTATGTACTTCCTTTTTTCAGTTCCATCTTGTAAATCATAAAAACCACAGAAAAGAACGCATGGTGGCACTCACAGAACATGTGATGTATCAGTAATCTCAGAAAAATATATAATGTGAAAGTAAATGTTTATCCATAGTCTGTCAAAAAATAGAACATATATTTTTATTTAGTGTCTATCAAAAAATAAAACATAGATTTTAATATATTTTCTTTTACATATATTAACTTTGCATTTTTGCTTAATCAACTGTAGTCAGATTTAAAAATTGTATAGTTAATATACCACCTTCTCCATCATTCATAGAGATTCAGATGGTTCAGGCTTTTAGTATGTGAGAACAGAATATATATATATATATATATATATATATATATATATATATATATTTTTTTTTATAATAGAACAGGCCCACATGTATATTTATGTGACGTTGTTATTCTAAGTCAAAATCCTAAGGCAGAACCCCTACTACCAGCTATGTTCTTTTTCTACAGTGAATTACTGATGATGAATTGTATGATAATGGTAGTGACAAACTGCTATTAACCTCCCTGGCGGTATGATTCTTTCAGAAAAAAAGGTGCTGAAAGCGGTACCATTATTTGCAAGGAAATTTGGCGTTTTATACTGTAGGCCTGTAATTTTTAGGAATAACTCACTTAAATCTGACCAAACAAGAGTCTTGTAGGCATCCTGGGTATGACATTTTTTTAAAAAACAAAATGATAAATTATAATATAATAAATAATTATAAATAATTATAACAATTAATAATATAATTATAATAAAAATTATTCAATAATGTAATCAACTCAAAATCACTGAAATTTGCTCAGTTGCAGAATTGTCGCTGTCATTACTTTTATTTTTTTATGACGAATTTCCCCACAAATCGCTATCGCTCAATTCTGCAAGTGATTATAATTTATTATCGCTGTTTTCTAGCTGCTCTAAAACCATTTTTGACATAAAGGGACACTTTTGGTTGCTATGGACAATCTACAGTTTGCAGGGAGAAAGAACAGTTTTTATTATATAAAAGAACATGTAGGGCACTGGGCAGACCACTAGGGACAAAGGGGATGTGTATTTTTTACATACAGTACTGTAATCTATAAGATTACAGTATACTGTGTGTATTGTGTTTGTTTACGTTTTTGAATTTGGCGCCGTTCTCCGCTCCCGTGCGTCGTAACGTCACAGGGAACGGAGATCGGCGGCACAGGAGGATGCTGTGTGAATCGAGCGAGGTCCCGCTCGCTCACACAGCGCGGTGGCATTGCTGGATCCAGGGACAAGGTAAGTAAACCCTGTCTGTGGATGCTGCGAGGCGAGCCCGAGTCTGACTCGGGGTTACCGATCGCAGCTCAGAAATCTAACCCCGAGTCAGACTCGGGAACACCGCCAGGGGGGTTAAGCCAAAAAAAAAAAACTCTAAACTTTCTAGGCCTAGGGCATCCACAACTGACAAAATAAGTAAAATAATATATTTTTATTTGGAACAGATTAAAAGATAAATACATAAACAGGAAGAAAAATCAAATGCAATTTACATGACAAAAAGCTGTTGAAACAGTCAGCATACAACTTGGATGAAGACAAAAAAATGGCAATTGACGGTTTCAACCACTTTCTGACATGTAAACTGCATTTGATTTTATATCCTGTTTATGTAAAAAAAAATTAATCTGTTCCAAATAAAAATATATTTTTTACCTATTATGTCAGTTGTTGGTGCCCTATGCCTAGAAAGTCCCAATTAGAGTTTTTTTGGGTTTTGCGCACTATACTAGGGATGTGGGCTTTCCACTTCTCCCCTTAGCAACACATCTCCTAATTGACAAACTGCTATTTGAAGTACTAGGTAACTTTAGAAGATGTTTTTAGGTTTTAGATATTCATATTACTAATCCTTAAAAGAGAATTTTCAGATGTATTTCTTTTTTTTTCATTCTTTGCTGATCAGCTGTCTATCAGTGTTCCTGAAAAGCCTAAATGCTGCCTCTACTTAAAGATTCTCAACTTTTTTTAAACGAATAGCTGGATTCAGAAAGACTTACGCCGGCGTATCTAATGATACGCCGCGTAAGTCCACGGATGTGCCGGCGTATCTATGCGCCGTATTCAGAAAACAAGATATGCCCGAATTTTGGCTAGATACGACCGACATAAGTCTCCTACGCCGTCGTATCTTGGGCGCATATTTACGCTGGCCGCAAGGGGCGCTTCCATTGATTTACGCATTAAATATGTAAATGAGCGAGATACGCCGATTCACGAACGTACTTGCGCCCGTCGCAGTAAGCTACGCCGTTTATGTAAGGCATACGTCTGGCGTAAAGATAAACCACCAAATAGCTGGTCTAAGTCTGTTAGGGTATGGACGTCGGAACTGCCGTTGGATTTTACGTTGTTTACGTAAGTCGTATGTGAATGGGGCTGGGCGTAGGTTACGTTCACGTCGAACGCATTGAGCCGTCATATCTTAGGGAGTATATACGATGTGATTCTGAGCATGCGCGCGCATGTGCCGTTCGTTCGGCGCTTCATTTACATGGGGTCACGATTCATAATAATACAACACTCCCACTACCTGCCTACTTTGAATTAGGCAGGCTTACGCCGGGCCATTTACGATACGCTGCCGTAACTTAGGGAGCAAGTGCTTTGTGAATACTGGCCTTGCCTCTCTATTTTACGTTGGCGTAGCGCATATGAGCTGCGCTACGCCGGCTTAAACATACGCCGCTCTACCTGAATCCGGGCCTAAGTTTTTATTTTTATTTTGTTTAGGTCATATTGTTAGCTACAGTGTGATCCACTTGCAGGACACCCAGCCAGCTCCTGTTCCTTTTCTTTATTATGTTTTTTTTTTCTAATATAAATCTGCAATAAATTCTCTATTTGCTGGAGGAATTTTGGAAGCTACGTATACATTTATACAATCCAATCACTTTAATCAGTAGACTCTATTTTCGAAAAAAAAACTGGGGGTCTTTTTTAAGCAACGCTGATTTGCATATTTCTATCACATGCATCATATCAGGTGGTTTACCTGACGTCTTCAACTTCTGTGTTTTTTTCTGCTCTGGTGGTTGCATCATTTGATGAGTTATCAGAGTGTGACAGGCTCTACTCAAAGTTTAGACATCCTGGGCAATGTAAATGGTAATATAAATATATGAATCAACTTTAGCAAACAGAAGTTAGCCTGCATGACTAATTGTTCATTCATGCTTTAAAAGTGCATACATTTAAAGAATGATACAGTGACTCAACACTGGAAAAAACTTATAATTAACTTCTTTTATGTATTGCAATTTGTAAAATAGGATCAATGTGGTTGATCTTATAGTTGTAAGACATTAGAGTAGGTGTAAGAGTTGTAATGTTTTTTTTTACAAAATATAGAAATAAAATGCAGAGCTTTTAGGAATGTAAACAAAGTCCTTCAAAAATGTCCATATTGTAGAATATTCATTATGCTGAATTTCAAACGATATATATTAACATGTTCCATCCTATACTATAGACACCTGATATTTATATGTGTTGTATTTTTATACTGAAAATAATAAAAAATATATTTACCTCCAAAAATGTCCATATAGATTGAATGAGGTTAACCACTTCAGCCCCGAACCATATTGCTGGTCAATGACCAGGCCACTTTTTGCGATTCGGCACTGCGTCGCTTTAACCACTTAAGCCCCGGACCAAAATGCAGGTAAAGGACCAGGCCCCTTTTTGCGATTCGGCACTGCGTCGCTTTAAATGACAATTGCGCGGTCGTGCGATGTGGCTCCAAAACGAAATTGGCGTCCTTTTTTTCCCACAAACAGAGCTTTCTTTTGGTGGAATTTGATCACCTCTGCGGTTTTTATTTTTTGCACTATAAACAAAAATAGAGCGACAATTTTGAAAAAATTCAATATTTTTCACTTTTTGCTATAATAACTATCCCCCAAAAATATATAAAAAAAATTGTTTTTTTCCTCAGTTTAGGCCGATACGTATTCTTCTACATATTTTTGGTAAAAAAAAAAATCGCAATAAGCGTTTATCGGTTGGTTTTGCGCAAAATTTATAGCGTTTACAAAATAGGGGATAGTTTTATTGCATTTTTATTAATTATTATTTTTTTACTACTAATGGCGGCGATCAGCGATTTTTTTTCGTGACTGCGACATTATGTCGGACACTTCGGACAATTTTGACGCATTTTTGGGACCATTGTCATTTTTACAGCAAAAAATGCATTTAAAATGCATTGTTTATTGTGGAAATGACAGTTACAGTTTAGGAGTTAACCACAGGGGCGCTGAAGGAGTTATGTTTCACCTAGTGTGTGTTTACAACTGTAGGGGGGTGTGGCTGTAGGAGTGACACCATTGATTGTGTCTTCCTATAAAGGGGATGACACGATCGATGCAGCCGCCACAGTGAAGCACGGGGAAGCCGTGTTTACACGCGGCTCTCCCCGTTCTTCAGCTCCGAGGACCGATCGCGGGACCCCAGCGGCTATCGGGTCTGCGGGTCCCGCGGTCCTGGAGCTTTGGACCGGGCCGCGGGCGCGCGCCCGCCACCCACGGCTGGGTAGATGTACAGGACGTACCGGTATGTACATCTGCACAGCCGTGCATTCTGCTGACGTATATTTACAGGAGGTGGTCCTTAAGTGGTTAACTGACAATTGCGCGGTCGTGCGACGTGGCTCCCAAACTAAATTGGTGTCCTTTTTTCCCCACAAATAGAGCTTTCTTTTGGTGGTATTTTATCACCTCTGCGCTTTTTAGTTTTTGCGCTATAAACAAAAATAGAGCGACAATTTTGAAAAAAAATTATATTTTTTACTTTTTGCTATAATAAATATCCCCCAAAAATATATAAAAATATTTTTTTTTCCTCAGTTTAGGCCGATACGTATTCTTCTACATATTTTTCGTAAAAAAAAAAAAAATCGCAATAAGCGTTTATATTGATTGGTTTGCGCAAAAGTTATATCGTTTACAAAATAGGGGATAGTTTTATGGCATTTTTATTAATATTTTTTTTTTTACTAGTAATGGCGGCGATCAGCGATTTTTATCGGTACTGCAACATTATGGCGGACACTTCGGACACTTTTGACACATTTTTGGGACCATTGGCATTTTTATAGCGATCAGTGCTATAAAAATGCATTGATTACTATAAAAATGCCACTGTCAGTGAAGGGGTTAACACTAGGGGCGAGGAAGGGGTTAATAATGTTCCCTGGGTGTATTCTAACTGAAGGGGGGTGGGACTGTGATGGGGAAATGACAGATCGCTGTTCATACATAGTATGAACAGACGATAGGTAATTTCCCCCCCTGACAGGACCGGGAGCTGTGTGTTTACACACACAGCTCCCAATTCTCGCTCTGTAACGAGCAATCGCGGGTGCCTGGCGGTGATTGCATCCGCCGGGCACGCGCGTCGGAATCAGGGACGAGTGGGGGGCGCCTCCACCGGCACGCACGCGCCCCTAGTGGCCGCTTTGCGAGGTGACGTATAGCTACGTGACCTCGTGCAGGGGAGCCGACCTGCCGCCGTATAACTGGCAAGTAGTTAAAGACATAGAAGGCACCTCAAGTGTGTGTGTATATATATATATATATATATATATATATATATAATGATAACCCATTAGTGGTAAAAAGAATCCTCCACCTGCACCACAGCAGACTGAGCCTCTTACCCTCAGTTGTTGACCACCTAATTATAAGCAGTCAAACAGCGCTTAATCAACCACTGAGCATGGTGAGACTCCCAATGGAATTCATATATGTGAATGGGTTAATTATGGTCTCCCCTCATGGGTGATCCCTGGGTCTCACCCTTAAAATAATACAGTGATCAATGAGGGCCATGCCCCTGATGGCAACAAAAAACGCGCTGGGTGGAGCTTGAATATGTGACGTCACTTCTCACGAGGACCGTGGCCATCTTGCTGGTTGGAAACTTTATATTCATATGTATTGTGAGTATTGTGGAGTACTTTAATAAACATTGAAGTGCTTTTAAAATACCACCACCATGAGGCGGTTCTGTTCTCCCTCTTGATATGTATGTTTGGCGATCTGACTTCTGGAGGGATCATCCATGAGGGGAGACCACGATGAAGCCATTCACATCTATGGGTCCTGTTGGGAGTCGGACAGTGTTCAGTGGTTGAAAATAGTAAAAAAATCAGCGCAATATACAGGTAAAATTAAGAGTCAATGTAAAATAGATAGTGCAGCGCTAGAGGAAAAGTCCAAATAAAGATCATCCAGGTGATTCTCTTATAAGTGACTGACAACATGAGGCATGCAGGTGATATAGCGTGGGTTAGCAGGAGACCTCCACCAATAGTAACAATGGCCGCTCACCTCACTGATAATAAAAAAATCGCTTTCCCATAAGGGTCAATCCCAGGCATGTAACAGCATAATCCAAGCAGGAAAGGAATACATCTCAGGTAATATCAGCATGGATAGCAGCCATGGAATCCGATGTAAGAAAAACAAAACATAGTGTTTCTCCGCAATAACCAATATAATATTTAATAGTGAAAATACACTTACATAAAAAGCACTATATCCAGTGCTAGGAATCAAATGCAAACAAAAACGCACAGCATGGTCCGATAGATGGCAGCGGGTGACGTCACGTACTTCCCTACCGAACGCTGCGTCCCAGGGGCGGGACTTCTTCAGCGGATGTAGGGGAGAGGAAACGTGCACCCAGTTATATACATGTATGTTGCTATGGAGAGTAAGTGGCTACAATGCAGCATATGGACCAAAAAGGTCTCTAGCTACAGGGCAGTGTGTGGGACAAAAAGCTCACTGGCTACGGATCAGCATGCAGGACAAAAAGCACCGCAAAAAAACAGAAAACAAATCACTTACTGCGGCGATCATACCTATTCAAATCTGTCAGCAGAAATATACAAGGGGAGAGTGAATATTACTTAAAAGCCCCGGAATACATATGTTTAGCAACGACAAAGAAAAAATATAAAAAATATAAAAATATATAAATATACAAAAGTCCCA
Source organism: Rana temporaria (assembly GCF_905171775.1). Lineage (NCBI taxonomy): Eukaryota > Metazoa > Chordata > Amphibia > Anura > Ranidae > Rana > Rana temporaria. Next base: position 259,695,127 of record NC_053489.1, on the reverse strand, counting down.
TTTAGACAAAATGGAAGATAGAAAAAACAGGGCTGCATAATCATGCAGACCAGTACAACACATGAGGTCAACCGCTGCAACCATCGGACAAGCAAAAACATAACATTAAAACAATGTAAATACAAATATTAATTATGGACAATGTTATAAAAATATATTTTTTTAAAAATATATATGTATCTGAAAACGCATTTCAACGATCGGATATAAAACAATTAACATCAAAGTCCACATTTAACCCGTCAGGACAAAGAACATGGGTCTCATGAATCCAATAAGATTCTTTCTTGCTCAATTGTCGGATAAAATTACCCCCCCTCCAATGACGATTAACCTTTTCAATTCCCCAAAAACGCAATCCTTTTGGATTTCTATGATGGAAATCCCTAAAATGGCGGGATACATTGTGTGTGGTTTTCCCTTGTTTGATGTTATTAACATGTTCGGCTAAACGTACATGTAGGGGTCTATATACCTATGTATTGCAGGCCGCAATCACATTCCAACATATAGACAACACCTATGGTGTCACAAGTGATGAGCTGTTTAATATCATATTCTTTATCAGTGAATTTTTTCCTCTTTTTAATATTCACTTTGGAATGTTTGCATGGAACACAACGTCCACACGCATAAAAACCTCCCAGGAATTTGAACATTCTATTATCTGAAATGACCGGGGGATCGAGCACACTAGGTGCTAATCGATCCCTAAGAGTGGGAGCTTTCTTGTATACAAATTGGGGTTTTGCTGGTAATGCAGGTCCCAATATTTTGTCCTGTTTCAAGATAGACCAATTTTTTGAGATGATCCGTTCAAATTTTTTATGTTGGACATTATAGTCCAAGATCATTCTAAAATTGTGTTTATCATTGGGGGGAAGGCTGGCATTAGCCACACGATCGGACACTAAAACAGTTCTATCTAATTGCTGAACCTGTCCAATTTCCCTCTCAAGGTGGTCTTGGTTGTACCCTTTTTGCACAAATCTATCAGCCAAAACACGAGATTGGTCAACAAAGTCAGACTCAGTGGTGCAATTGCGGCGTAATCTAATAAATTGCCCTTTGGGGATATTACATAACCAAGATTTGTGATGGCAACTTCCCAATGATATGTATGCATTCCGGTCTGTAGGTTTAAAATAATTGGTGAGTTTAAAATGGTCCGTATTTTTGACTATGGTCAAATCTAAAAAGACAACTTTTTCATAGTCAATGGTCCATGTGAGTGTAATATTTTTGTTGTGATTATTGAGACCACTGATGAAGGTATCCAATGAGGACCTTTCACCATTCCAAATGATGATGAGGTCATCGATATAACGACGGTAACAGACCAACTCAGGGGGGGCGATGTTGGAAAATCGCCTCTTCCTCCCAGTGGGCCATAAAAATATTGGCCACACTGGGAGCAAAACGAGCGCCCATGGCAACTCCCCTTGTCTGCAGCAAATAGTCTCCATTATACCAGAAATAATTTCTGGATAAGCAGAAATCCAAACAGCCCAAAAGGAATTCTTGGTGTCTCCCTGATAGTGTTGATGTGGAAAGGGCCCATTCAACAGACGCCATAGCGTCACTGTGTCCTATAATAGTATAAAGCGAACTGACGTCCGCAGTGACTAATATACTATTAGTGGAACAACCAAGAGATTCCAATATTTGGATAATATGCTTAGTGTCTTTCAGAAAAGCAGGGGTTTTAACCACTAAAGGTTGCAAAAATGAATCTATATATTGGCCCAATCTGGCCGATACCGAGTCGATCCCATTGACAATGGGCCTCCCAGGCGGATGGGTACTATTTTTGTGGATCTTTGGCAAGAAATAAATAATAGGGGTTCTACAAAACAAGGGATCGAGATACAACGCCTCTTTTTTAGTAAGAATCTTTTGATCCCTCCCATCTTCAATGATATGATGAAGTTCATCCTTGAAATCAAACATAGGATCTTTAGACAATACCCTATAGGTATCACTATCAGAAAGAAGATTACTCATTTCAAGTTGATAATAGTTTTTACTGAGCACAACGAGACCCCCCCCCCCTTTGTCCGCAGGGCGGATAACGATGTCTTTCCTTTTTGCCAAGGATTCAATACCCCTTTTAATGTATTGAGGATCCAATACCTTTTTTACCTTCAATGCTTCCAAGTCATTTACAACCATGTTCTTAAAAACATCCAAAAACGTATTCTCTTTATTAAGAGGGTTAAAAGTGGACTTATTACGCAAACCTGAGTGATAGGAATTAGCAATAGGTGCCGCTGTACTAGTGGGCTTAGACAGGAAATACTTTTTCATGTTAAGTGTCCTAATGTACTTTTGCAGGCTAATGTAAGTTTGAAACTTATTCAAATTCTTAGTGGGGGCAAATTTGAGACCTCTGTCAAGGACTTTCAATTCGTCCTCATCCAGAGGAACCCCACTAAGATTATATATCCCTGCTCCAACTATGGTCTGGGTTTTTTGTAGGCGCCTGCCCCCTCTCCTTCCTCTCTTTCTTTTCTCTTTCTGGGAGTTCCAATATTCGGAGGGATGGGAGGTGGTGGATGTCTCCACCAATCCCCTGGTGGGGGATACTGGTAGTGGGGTTCTAATTGGTGTCCCTGGCGTGACCCTAAAAAATCCCCCTCTGCATAAGAGTGATGATTAGCCAAAGGAGTGAATCTGTTATAGGTGGAGATAGGATGGGATCTCGTGACATGAGAAGAATCCCTATAATCCCTATGTTGGCGTATATCCCTCCAGGGTGTGGGGGAGTTGGGTGGATATACCGGGGGATGATGAACTGAACCAGAAGGGGCAAATCCTCGCCCCTTCCCCTCCCCCTTTGTTCTTACCTCTTTTTGTAGTACCTCTAGTAAAAGAATTTCTCTGAGGAGAGGAATATCTCTCAGGTGGTGGATGATGTTGAACATCATTACTAAAGTGGGGCTCTCGGGGTTAAATTCTGAACTTCGTTAATAAGTGATTGACAAGCAATCTGACATTATCATTGGTAACAGTTGTGGAGGTGCTTTGCCATTTGAAGATACTGGTTTACACCAGTGAAGTCATCCCAATCCCTTATAAATTTTTCTTTTCTTGTTCTGAATTTCTGAGTCCCACTTCATGAGTTTATTTTTAAGTTCACCTGAGAGTTTAAGAAATTCCTCACTATCCTTGAGGGGTTCCAAAATGAATGGTAATGTCATTAATCTGGGAATTAAGGATCTTGAGTTTCCTCTGTTTACGAACCAAAAGGAGCTCCATGAGCTCCATACCTTTTTAATAAAGAAACTACTACTCATTCAGAGATAGAATCAATGTCCACCAGGCCATCATTAGGCGGGACAATCCATCTTAAACGTCTCGGAATGAGATTTGAAGTAAGGTACTGCTCAAAAGATACAATGTCCCACCATGTTTGGTCTTTTTTCAAACAAATGTCCTAACTTGCGAAAGGACTGGGCTATATCATTCACTGGCTCGCTAGCATTCCTAGAAAAGACATCAGTGATTTTTAATATCCCTTTTTTCCAAATATTGGAAAACATCCATATTGCTGCTAGATTATTATAAATTGATAGCAGATAAATGAAAATAGTAAAAAAAATCAGCGCAATATACAGGTAAAACACAATCAGCAGCTATGCACTAGGATTCAATTTATAACTTCCTTAAGAGTCAATGTAAAATAGATAGTGCAGCGCTAGAGGAAAAGTCCAAATAAAGATCATCCAGGTGATTCTCTTATAATTGACTGACAATATGAGGCATGCAGGTGATATAGCGTGGGTTAGCAGGAGACCTCCACCAATAGTAACAATGGCCGCTCACCTCACTGATAATAAAAAAATCGCTTTCCCATAAGGGTCAATCCCAGGCATGTAACAGCATAATCCAAGCAGGAAAGGAATACATCTCAGGTAATATCAGCATGGATGGCAGATCTCAAGTAATATCAGCATGGATAGCAGCCATGGAATCCGATGTAAGAAAAACAAAACATAGTGTTTCTCCGCAATAACCAATATAATATTTAATAGTGAAAATACACTTACATAAAAAGCACTATATCCAGTGCTAGGAATCAATGCAAACAAAAACGCACAGCATGGTCCGATAGATGGCAGCGGGTGACGTCACGTACTTCCCTACCGAACGTTCGTCCCAGGGGCGGACTTCTTCAGGCGGATGTAGGGGAGAGGAAACGTGCACCCAGTTATATACATGTATGTTGCTATGGAGAGTAAGTGGCTACAATGCAGCATATGGACCAAAAAGGTCTCTAGCTACAGGGCAGTGTGTGGGACAAAAAGCTCACTGGCTACGGATCAAGCATGCAGACAAAAAGCACACCGCAAAAAAACAGAAAACAAATCACTTACTGCGGCGATCATACCTATTCAAATCTGTCAGCAGAAATATACAAGGGGAGAGTGAATATTACTTAAAAGCCCCGAATACATATGTTTAGCAACGACAAAGAAAAAATATAAAAATATAAAAATATATAAATATACAAAAGTCCCATTTAGACAAAATGGAAGAAAGAAAAAACAGGGCTGCATAATCATGCAGACCAGTACAACACATGAGTCAACCGCTGCAACCATCGGACAAGCAAAAACATAACATTAAAACAATGTAAATACAAATATTAATTAATGGACAATCTTATAAAAATATTTTGGTTTCAAAAAAATATATGTATCTGAAAACGCATGTCAACGATCGGATATAAAACAATTGACATCAAAGTCCACATCAAAACAATGTAAATACAAATATTAATTATGGACAATGTTATAAAATATTTTTTTTAAAAATATATATGTATCTGAAAACGCATTTCAACGATCGGATATAAAATCAATTAACATCAAAGTCCACATTTAACCCGTCAGGACAAAGAACATGGTCTCATGAATCCAATAAGATTCTTTCTTGCTCAATTGTCGGATAAATTTACCCCCCCTCCAATGACGATTAACCTTTTCATTCCCCAAAAACGCATCCTTTTGGATTTCTATGATGGAAATCCCTAAAATGGCGGATACATTGTGTGTGGTTTTCCCTTGTTTGATGTTATTAACATGTTCGGGCTAAACGTACATGTAGGGGTCTGGAGGTTCTACCTATGTATTGCAGGCCGCAATCACATTCCAACATATAGACAACACCTATGGTGTCACAAGTGATGAGCTGTTATATAGTGCTTTTTATGTAAGTGTATTTTCACTATTAAATATTATATTGGTTATTGCGGAGAAAACACTATGTTTTGTTTTTCTTACATCGGATTCCATGCTGCTATTCATGCTGATATTACTTGAGATCTGCCATCCATGCTGATATTACCTGAGATGTATTCCTTTCCTGCTTGGATTATGCTGTTACATGCCTGGGATTGACCCTTATGGAAAGCGATTTTTTATTATCAGTGAGGTGAGCGGCCATTGTTACTATTGGTGGAGGTCTCCTGCTAACCCACGCTATATCACCTGCATGCCTCATATTGTCAGTCACTTATAAGAGAATCACCTGGATGATCTTTATTTGGACTTTTCCTCTAGCGCTGCACTATCTATTTTACATTGACTCTTAAGGAATTTATAAATTGAATCCTAGTGCATAGCTGCTGATTGTGTTTTACCTGTATTTGCGCTGATTTTTTTACTATTTTCATTTATTCTGCTTATCAATTTATAATAATCTAGCAGCAATATGGATGTTTTCCAATATTTGGAAAAAAGGGATATTAAAATCACTGATGTCTTTTCTAGGAATGCTAGCGAGCCATGAATGATATAGCCCAGTCCTTTCGCAAGTTAGGACATTTGTTTGAAAAAAAGACCAAAACATGGTGGGACATTGTATCTTTTGAGCAGTACCCTTACTTCAAAACTCATTCCGAGACGTTTAAGATGGGATGTCCCACCTAATGATGGCCTTGGTGACATTGATTCTATCTCTGAATGGAGTAGTTTCTTTATTAAAAAAGGTATGGAGCTCATGGAGCTCCTTTTGGTTCGTAAACAGAGGAAACTCAGATCCTTAATTCCCAGATTAATGACATTACCACCATTTTGGATCCCCTCAAGGATAGTGAGGAATTTCTTAAACTCTCAGGTGAACTTAAAAATAAACTCATGAAGTGGGACTCAGAAATTCAGAACAAGAAAAAGAAAAAATTATAAGGGATTGGGATGACTTCACTGGTGTAAACAGTATCTTCAAATGGCAAAGCACCTCCACAACTGTTACCAATGATAATGTCAGATTGCTTGTCAATCCACTTATTAACGAAGTTCAGAATTTAACCCCGAGAGCCCACTTAGTAATGATGTTCAACATCATCCACCACCTGAGAGATATTCCTCTCCTCAGAGAAATTATTTCACTAGGAGTACTAACAAAGAAGGTAAGAACAAAAGGGGGGAGGGGAAGGGAGATCTGCCCTTCTTGTCAGTTCATCATCCCCCAGTATATCCACCAACTCCCCACACCCTGGAGGATATACGCCAACATGGGGATTATAGGGATTCTTCTCAGTCACGAGATCCCATCCTATCTCCACCTATACAGATTCACCTCCTTTGGCTAATCATCACTCTTATGCAGAGGGGGATTTTTTAGGGTCACGCCAGGGACACCATTAGAACCCCACTACCAGTATCCCCCACCAGGGGATTGTGGAGACATCCACCAACCTCCCATCCCTCCGAATATTGGAACTCCCAGAAAGAGAAAAGAAAGAGAGGAAGGGAGAGGGGGCAGGCGCCTACAAAAAACCCAGACCATAGTTGGAGCAGGGATATATAATCTTAGTGGGGTTCCTCTGATGAGGACGAATTGAAAAGTCCTTGACAGAGGTCTCAAATTTGCCCCCACTAAGATTTGAATAAGTTCAAACTTACATTAGCCTGCAAAAGTACATTAGGACACTTAACATGAAAAAGTATTTCCTGTCTAAGCCCACTAGTACAGCGGCACCTATTGCTAATTCCTATCACTCAGGTTTGCGTAATTAAGTCCACTTTTAACCCTCTATTAAAGAGAATAAGTTTTGGATGTTTTTAAGAACATGGTTGTAAATGACTTGGAAGCATTGAAGGTAAAAAAGGTATTGGATCCTCAATACATTAAAAGGGGTATTGGAATCCTTGGCAAAAAAGAAAGACATCGTTATCCGCCCTGCGGACAAAGGGGGGGGGGGGTCTCGTTGTGCTCAGTAAAAACTATTATCAACTTGAAATGAGTAATCTTCTTTCTGATAGTGATACCTATAGGGTATTGTCTAAAGATCCTATGTTTGATTTCAAGGATGAACTTCATCATATCATTGAAGATGGGAGGGATCAAAAGATCTTACTAAAAAAGAGGCGTTGTATCTCGATCCCTTGTTTTGTAGAACCCCTATTATTTATTTCTTGCCAAAGATCCACAAAAATAGTACCCATCCGCCTGGGAGGCCCATTGTCAATGGGATCGACTCGGTATCGGCCAGATTGGGCCAATATATGGATTCGTTTTTTGCAACCTTTAGTGGTTAAAACCCCTGCTTTTCTGAAAGACACTAAGCATATTATCCAAATATTGGAATCTCTTGGTTGTTCCACTAATAGTATATTAGTCACTGCGGACGTCAGTTCGCTTTATACTATTATAGGACACAGTGACGCTATGGCGTCTGTTGAATGGGCCCTTTCCACATCAACACTATCAGGGAGACACCAAGAATTCCTTTTGGGCTGTTTGGATTTCTGCTTATCCAGAAATTATTTCTGGTATAATGGAGACTATTTGCTGCAGACAAGGGGAGTTGCCATGGGCGCTCGTTTGCTCCCAGTGTGGCCAATATTTTTATGGCCCACTGGGAGGAAGAGGCGATTTTCCAACATCGCCCCCCTGAGTTGGTCTGTTACCGTCGTTATATCGATGACCTCATCATCATTTGGAATAGTGAGAGGTCCTCATTGGATACCTTCATCAGTGGTCTCAATAATAACAACAAAAATATTACACTCACATGGACCATTGACTATGAAAAAATTGTCTTTTAGATTTGACCATAGTCAAAAATACGGACCATTTTAAACTCACCAATTATTTTAAACCTACAGACCGAATGCATACATACCATTGGGAAGTTGCCATCACAAATCTGGTTATGTAATATCCCCAAAGGGCAATTTATTAGATTACGCCGCAATTGCACCACTGAGTCTGACTTTGTTGACCAATCTCGTGTTTTGGCTGATAGATTTTGTGCAAAAAGGGTACAACCAAGACCACCTTGAGAGGGAAATTGGACAGGTTCAGCAATTAGATAGAACTGTTTTAGTGTCCGATCGTGTGGCTAATGCCACCTTCCCCCCAATGATAAACACAATTTTAGAATGATCTTGGACTATAATGTCCAACATAAAAAATTTGAACGGATCATCTCAAAAAATTGGTCTATCTTGAAACAGGACAAAATATTGGGACCTGCATTACCAGCAAAACCCAATTTGTATACAAGAAAGCTCCCACTCTTAGGGATCGATTAGCACCTAGTGTGCTCGATCCCCCGGTCATTTTCAGATAATAGAATGTTCAAATTCCTGGGAGGTTTTTATGCGTGTGGACGTTGTGTTCCATGCAAACATTCCAAAGTGAATATAAAAAGAGGAAAAAATTTGTGGCATCTGCCACTGATAAAGAATATGATATTAAACAGCTCATCACTTGTGACACCATAGGTGTTGTCTATATGTTGGAATGTGATTGCGGCCTGCAATACATAGGTAGAACCTCCAGACCCCTACATGTACGTTTAGCCGAACATGTTAATAACATCAAACAAGGGAAAACCACACACAATGTATCCCGCCATTTTAGGGATTTCCATCATAGAAATCCAAAAGGATTGCGTTTTTGGGGAATTGAAAAGGTTAATCGTCATTGGAGGGGGGGTAATTTTATCCGACAATTGAGCAAGAAAGAATCTTATTTGATTCATGAGACCCATGTTCTTTGTCCTGACGGGTTAAATGTGGACTTTGATGTTAATTGTTTTATATCCGATCGTTGAAATGCGTTTTCAGATACATATATATTTTTTAAAAAAAATATTTTTATAACATTGTCCATAATTAATATTTGTATTTACATTGTTTTAATGTGGACTTTGATGTCAATTGTTTTATATCCGATCGTTGACATGCGTTTTCAGATACATATATTTTTTTTAAACAAAATATTTGTATAACATAGTCCATAATTAATATTTGTATTTACATTGTTTTAATGTTATGTTTTTGCTTGTCCGATGGTTGCAGCGGTTGACCTCATGTGTTGTACTGGTCTGCATGATTATGCAGCCCTGTTTTTTCTATCTTCCATTTTGTCTAAATGGGACTTTTGTATATTTATATATTTTTATATTTTTTATATTTTTTCTTTGTCGTTGCTAAACATATGTATTCCGGGGCTTTTAAGTAATATTCACTCTCCCCTTGTATATTTCTGCTGACAGATTTGAATAGGTATGATCGCCGCAGTAAGTGATTTGTTTTCTGTTTTTTTGCGGTGCTTTTTGTCCTGCATGCTGATCCGTAGCCAGTGAGCTTTTGTCCCACACACTGCCCTGTAGCTAGAGACCTTTTTGGTCCATATGCTGCATTGTAGCCACTTACTCTCCATAGCAACATACATGTATATAACTGGGTGCACGTTTCCTCTCCCTACATCCGCTGAAGAAGTCCCGCCCCTGGGACGCAACATTCGGTAGGGAAGTACGTGACGTCACCCGCTGCCATCTATCGGACCATGCTGTGCGTTTTTGTTTGCATTTGATTCCTAGCACTGGATATAGTGCTTTTTATGTAAGTGTATTTTCACTATTAAATATTATATTGGGTTATTGCGGAGAACACTATGTTTTGTTTTTCTTACATCGATTCCATGGCTGCTATCCATGCTGATATTACTTGAGATCTGCCATCCATGCTGATATTACTTGAGATCTGTCATCCATGCTGATATTACCTGAGATGTATTCCTTTCCTGCTTGGATTATGCTGTTACATGCCTGGGATTGACCCTTATGGGAAAGCGATTTTTTTATTATCAGTGAGGTGAGCGGCCATTGTTACTATTGGTGGAGGTCTCCTGCTAACCCACGCTATATCACCTGCATGCTCATATTGTCAGTCACTTATAAGAGAATCCCCGTGGATGATCTTTATTTGGACTTTTCCTCTAGCGCTGCACTATCTATTTTACAGTGTTCAGTGGTTGATTGAGCGCTGTTTGACCATTTCTAATTAGTGTCCACACCTGAGGGTAAGAGGCTCAGTGTGCTGTGGTGCAGGTGGCATGATTCTTTTTTATCACTAATGGGTTATCATTATAAACACAACTGAGGTGCCTTCTAACAGCCGGTTCACACTGGGGCGACTTGGGATCCGACTTGAAGTCGCCTCAAGTCGTCCCAAGTCGCGCTGTCGAGAAAAACAATGCAAGTGAATGGGAGCAGTGTTAATACACACGACTCGAGTCGCTCCGACTTCAAAAGAAGTTCCTGTACTACTTCAATCCGACTTGTAGGCGATTTGTACCCATTGATTTCAATGGAAGTCGCCTCCAAGTCTGATCCAAGTCTGATCACTGTCTTAACTGAAGCGACTTTCCAGGAAGATAACATACATTTCTCAGGCAAACCTCTCCCTCCCCCTCCCTCCCCCTCCCTCCCCTAGAGCTGATTGTTGTTTGATTGGCCACTGGAAAGTCTCCTGTCCTGGAGACGACTTCAAGTCGTGTTGTAAATCGCCCCAGATCGCCCTGTGGTTCATGCTCAAGTCGTGTCGGAGTCGCCTCTGAAAGTCGCGCTGGAAGTCGTGTCGCCCTAGTGTGAACCGACTCTAAGGGTTTTGCTTACATTCTTAAAAGCGCTGCATTTTATTTCACAAGACAAGAGTAGAATAAGATTTGTTTGTTTGTTCATCCAGGGCCTGATCTTTGCAAATAATATGTCTTTTAAAGCTCAACTCAGCAAGCAGTTTTGGTTACCATAGGGAAGGGTTAAACCATCTGCCAGATTTTTATTTCTGTTTCTGCCCACAATGGAGAGATTTCTCTTCACTTCCTTGTGCTGTGACACTCAAAACACTGTAGGGAGAAATCAGGGGTGGAGCCAATCTGTGCTGTGTGATTGTGTACAGACCCACACAGTCCGGCTCAGGAGTGCACCCTGTTCCCAAAGCTGCTTGCTATCGGAGAAGAGGAGGAGCAGACCGTACCGGCAGCAGACCCCAGAAGAGGAGGTTTAGGGCCACTCTAAGTATTGCACAGAGTAGGTAAGTATAATAAGTTTATTACTTTAATAAAAAAAAAATTGCTTTACAATCACTTTAATGATACGCATGAGCATTAACTGCAGGCTTGTTTTTACAGGGTATTCACATATAAATGCTAACAGTGGTACGATAGACCCAAAAATATTAAATTAATACATTTAATTACATATTTATTTACAAATACAATTTTTATTTTACTCATATTTTTATTTTTGAATGACGGAGAGGGCATTCCATAGCAAAGAACCCTTGTTAGGAAATTCTGTGTGTAATAGCTGCACTCTAACCATGTACAGTATACAGGCATTGCAAGTGCATAGTAAGTTCTGTGTAATTTTTTGTATTTAGTGAGTATAATGTTTTAAAGCAGTATCCTCCATTTCTATATCACTGAAGACCACAGTTTCAATAATTAGACCATAGTTCTTTAACATATGGGACGAGCCACATACATGTTTGTATATGAATGTCTGCTAGTGAATAAGAAACAGACTTCTTAAAAGGATTATAATAAATGCTGCATGTTATTAAAAGTGTACAGACAAATATCCTTACTCATTTGTGGTTTATCTGTTGTTTGAATTTTTGTCTGGGCAAATATCCAAAACAAGTTTCTTCCCGTTATAGCCTTATTTAATTCCAGCGCCATAGAGCACCAGGGATCAAAATTACATCAACCAACAAACAGCATGGAATTGATAAGCAGTTAAAATTAGGTCATCTCAAGCAGCTGTCTCTCATACTGTAGATGGAGAGGAACGTGGCCTTTGGGTTTTTCAGCAGAAATTTCATTTCTTCCCTCGCTATGTTAAAACCTACAGAGAAGTAGATCTTTGTTTATGATATTGAATAATCTCAGTTTACATGTGTAAATTTTGCAACTGTTCCAACAGTCATGCATACGCTGTCTGTTATGTTTAATATATATTGGGCACTTGAAGAACTTCCATAGAGAAGCATACTGCAACCTACATAGCTTATTAAGGATCACCCCCACATCAGAAGACTATATATATATATATATATATATATATATATATATATATATATATATATATATATATACAGTATATATATACACATGCAGCACTACCCCCGAAGGAGCTGCTGGTTTGTTTTGGGTGGCACGTTACCTCATGGTCCTCTGCCGTCTAGGGGTTTTTGATGAGAGTTGAAGTAATGGAATGTCCACACAACAGGTGTCTTTTCTGTGCTCTTTATTACCCAGCCGGGTAAAAACAGTAGAACTTGGTAAAGAATGTAGAAATAGTAGAAATGAGGAATAACAGATTCAGGTGTAAGTAATAGGGAAACAGTCCTGCTTTCAACAACAACTTATTTTTTCGCCACTCCAGCCGGAATGGGTATAGCGCACCTGGACAGGCCTCTCTCACAAGCCTGGCAGCCAGCGTGTTGCTCGGAACTTGGGGATAAGTCTCTGCCACAGACCCTCCCTATGGTTGCAACAATGGAGATAATCCTCCTTAGCAGATTCGACACCTGGATCTCCTTCATGTAGTTCAGTAGGTTACCGACTGATAGGCGACCGACGTCCAGCCTCTCAGCACCCGGTTACCTTGGTCCCCGGTGGATGGTCAGAACCCTCTTGGAACACCAGCCTCTCTTGGTAATCCTCAGGCAGACTTTCAGCTTCCTCTTACAGGACTAACACTTGGGACCTCCTTTAGATAAGGGACCCAGTCAATCACTGGGCGCAAGCCACAGCTCAGATGTTCCGGACCAACACAGTCCCGGAACCAGGAACACCGCGTGACACGCATACCCCGGCCCGGAAGGCCATTTTGCCAGAGTGCCCTGGTATAGCTACCCTGAAGGTGGGCACCACACGTGAAGAAGACCCAGGAAAATGGCGTCTGCCTCATAAATACCCTTTCCCAGCATGCACAGTGAGGGAAACCCCTCCTGATAGGGTGCAGGGAAAAGTATCCAAATCCTTGACTCCACTGCTGCCACCTGTTGGTCTGGGGTGTGACCCGCACCCCAGAAATGACAGAATGAACACACAGCACAGCCAAAGCTGAGACAGAGGCTCCAAATTTAAACAGATTAACCTGGTCAGAGTTACTTAACTCTCTGACCCCCTTTAAATGTACACATTTAAATCATAGGCGTACTAAATAAAACATAAAAGCAAATACAAAAAATAAAAGATGATCCAAACCAAAAAATAATGACATATGAAAACCTCATATGTTTGTATACTCATAACCCAGACAATGCCATGGCATTTCCCAAGGTAATGCTATGGATAATATATCATGCCAAAACCACCCACATAGTAGTAATAAAGTTATACAATTATGCAACAGAGACGGCAAACTAAAAGATATCAAGGGTTAACCTTGGAGAAGGATAAGAGAGGTGCATGGACTATATGAAGCAGGATTGGATGTACCAGGCATTCACACTCACCTGCTTGTATGAATGCAGCTCATCCTCTGGGTACATGAGTCTGTAAAGGATAGCTTCAGCATCTCTTTTTTTTTGCATGATCAAAACATTATTGATCATGGCGGTATATGTCAACATGAAAAACTGTCAATTACTGAATTCTTTCAGTTTTCTCAGGGATAACAACAATTTACAAGGAGTCACAGCTGCAACAGGACATTGTTGTTCTAAAACTTATTTAGGATAGCCCTGTTGTTTTTTTTTTTTACCATTTTACCATTAGCACTATTTTACACTGAGGATCTAAGCAAGAGGGATGTCCCAAATGAGAGAAGGAGGATGTGCATTCCTAGTATGGAGAACAGTTTTGCGATTGGTCTCTTTTTGGTAAAACTGTGTTGGATTCAGCACCAGTAACAATTTTACCGATGTTAAGATCAAGAAAACTGATGTGAGTGTCAGACCTGGTATAGAAAGAGCATGAATTTGATTAGTTTTTGAGCTTATGTCTTCTTTGTACCTGTCCATATCAGTAGCAAATCATCAATATAGCACTGCTATGTAAAGCCTTATCTACAAGGAGAGGCAGGAACAATAAGTGTTCATATTGATACATGTAGATGTTAGCAATTGAGGGGACTACATTGGAGCCCATGGCTGTCCCGGGGATTTAAACAAAGAATTTGTTTTCAAATTTGAAGTAGTTAAGCTTTAATATGACACAAAGCAAAACTATTAAGACTTCCACAGGAAGTGACTGGGGCTGTGCTTCAATCAATGCTAGACGAACACCAATAAGGGCCTCAATATAAGGGATAGCAATATATAAACTTTTAACATTTAGACTGGCAAAGTATGCATCAGCAGGAATATGCCTTAATACAAGTCATGTCTGTATTACTGAAGTGGAATCATGAAGATACTGAATAGTGGTTACAATTGGGTGTAAAATGTACTCAATAAGACGTGCAACAGGTTGCATACAGAGCCACAGTCTGTAATAAATTACTCAGAGTGGAAGGGTTCTGTGAGATGCCCATCATCACATCCTATGGATGTACATGTGCCTCACAGAACATGTCCTATGAAGACATAATAAAAAGAGTAGCCTCGCAGGTCAGTTGGAAGTAAGCAGCCATGACCAGTCATCATAACCGGAAATGGCTACACTGGAAGTTTACATGCACAATTTTGAGATTAAATCCAAATAAATGTGGCCCTACTGCTTAATGAATGTGTGGGCCAATATGTGCATATTAACCAATAAAGTGCTTATCTGCCACAAGATTCAATGCTAACACTTGTACACAAATAAACAAATAAATCAATTCCTAACATCAAAGTGTTGCGTGTCTGTGAACCAATTCATATGCAAAATCATAAATAAATTCATAGATGGAAAGTGCTGGGTGCCTGTAATCAAATCAATAGCAACTTTAACATTTCCTAGGTGCAATAAAGTCTATAAACATAAAATCTGTTGTGCTTAAAGGTGCTCAGTGTGGCAGATTTCTTACTCATTCAGCTATCTGTGTGAAAACACTCCCTGCTCCTCTCTTTTGTCTCCGCGCTCACCAGATCATGATAATATAAACACTTTGTATAAAAAATAACCTTTCTGTAGGATATCCCCGCTGCTCTCATTTTGAATGGGCAAATACTCCTTTGTGGTACTCCGTCACTAATGCATGTAAGGGTAAATATAAACTAGGCAATGCTCCATAGCCTAATACCATTTTATTTAAATTTATAAAAACATATAAATACTACTCACATAATAATGGTACATGCATTACAAGAGCTACAAGTGCATGCAATAATATTTCTGGCCCAAGACGATCATCTGCATTCCAAGAACCAGAATTAGGTAAGCCGACGCAATGCCAAACAAGCCTCGCCCAATGTGTTTTGACACAGACGTCATCAGAAGTTGGCATTGATTGGTTTACAGGCACAGAGCACTTTCTATATATGAATTTATTTATGATTTTGCATATGAATTGATTCACGGACACGGAACGCTTTGAAGTTATGAATTGTGTACAAGTATTAGCACTGGGTAGGTATCAAACGTATTGCAAATAAGCACTTTATTGGTTAATATGCACATATTGGCACACACATTCATTAGGCAGTAGCCCCGCATGTATTTGGATTTGGTTGAGATTATCCCTTTATCAGGACTGATCATTGTGCAGGCAGCTACACTAAGCATTTAACCCACAGCGCAGAGTTTACATCATATTTAGTACACATTTGAGGTTGCTCTGCACAGGCAATATTGCAAAGCATTACTAAAAACACTAAAATGAGCTATATTACGAGGGGTATTTTTGGATTGACTGCAGTCCAGCTTAAAGCCCCTGATAACTTCTGCACAATGTGACCTGTCAAATTGCATGTCAAATTGGAGCCTATTGCCGGCAATGGGAGCATCCCAAACGGTGCAATGCCGAATTTGCGGCGCCGCAACAATTTCCAAAAGTAGTTCCTCCAAACACTTTTGGGACTTCAGGGGTGATTTTAATAGACATCTGTTCATGAACCCGCACAGATGTCTTTCCAGTCATTCCCAAAGTCGGATTTAAATGCGGCTTTGAAATCGTGTGAGTTCAGATGAACTTGCATGATTTTAAAACCCTGTTCAGTGTGAACGAGGGCTAAGGGGCAGCTATAGAACAAAATACAAGAGAAGATTTTTTTCTTAAGACACCCAAGAGTCTATCACCTATGCTCATAGTGAGAACATGATAGATAGATAGATAGATAGATAGATAGATAGATAGATAGATAGATAGATAGATAGATAGATAGATAGATAGATAGATAGATAGATAGATAGATAGATAGATAGATTTTAAATAAAATTACATAAATTAACAATTTTAGCATTGCTCTCAAATATGTTTAAATATAACGTAATGGTCTTTCATCTCAGACACATCATGCTTCACATTTCCCTCACAACAATTACTATGAATGATCTGTTTCGATGGGCTAACAATAAAAAAGCACCAGACAGTCTAGTACAGTTCCAGCAATGCTATTCATTCATCTAAGTATCACTCCATCTCTTATACAGCTTCCATTTCTGCCTGTTCTGATCACAGTGTTTACCCCTATCATTAATTCAATCTTCAAAAGACTGATTGCTTTATCTGTACAGATAAAAGGATTTATATTAGAAAGCACCAGAGAAATGAAAAACAAGCCAAATTATTATCTTCACAGCAAGCTAATATTTACAGAACTCCAGATTGCTGTAAATCTCACTTTTATGGAAATAATTGGACAAACCTTGAAACTTGTAACAACTGAGGCTATTATTGACCAGAAATGCATTGATTCATGACTTAATGTTTTAACTCATTTAATACCACGATTAATAGTGGCAATGATAATATTCAGCATGTTATCTTTTAACAGTATTTTTACAGTTTTTAGTATTAGTACAACTTTATGTACAGTACTTATTTATAAAAACAACATTTAATTAAGGTACCCCTAGACATTAGATTACAGGGGCATTAACAGAGGCCATTGACTAAGGAATTTGATTGGTGATCTACACCTAAGGTCTCCCTGACCATATACAAAAATACTTTAATAATCTTTTTCATGATTTGTTTTACATTATATTGGGCAAGGTATATTACCCACCATACATATAATATGTAGGTATATTCACACCATACATGTCAAATAAACATATTATAAGACACCTGGGACAAATACATACGCTACCTTCCCTCAGACCAGGAAAAAAGGAAGATAAAGTTTTCTTTCCAAAATGGAGACTATTCCACTGTCCTGGTGCTCTGGGACCTTCAAAAGTGTGATAGGTAGGAATGAAATTCGATGTGTAATTTATGCTCCTAGATTGTCTGATGGTTTTACCTGCATGTTGGGCCTCTCTATGTGGCCAGGCTGTGAAAATTTTTCAGACATGTGGTATTAGCATTCTCAGGAGGAGTAGCAGAATGTATTTTTGGAGTGTAATTGCTGTGTGTGAGAAATAACTTGTTATTATGACAAAACCAAAAAAAAAAATCTTAAATTTCCCAAGAATTGTGAGGAAAAATTACAACTTCAAAAAACTCACTATGCATCTTACTAAATACCTTGGATTGTCTACTTTCCAAAAAGGGGTAATTTGGGATATTTGTACTGTCCTGACATATCAGGAAATGAGATAGGCCATAAGTTCATCAGGTGTGATAATTTGTTTATGATTTGGACCATAGCTTGCAGACTCTATAACTTTCACACAGACTAAATAATATCCACTAATATAAAGATATGAAGCAATATACATTAGCAGTATATTTTGGCCCAAATCTATGAACAAAAATCACTTATTTGCAAAATGTTATAATTAGAAATGAAAAATGTTTTTATAATAGAAACTTAACTTATATTGCAAAAAAGAAAAAGTGCCATCGGGTGACGTAACCGTGTGGCCCGCCCCTTGCATAAAAAAGAGATGTCAAAAGCGGAGAGAAGACAGGGGGCCAGTGACTTCTGAACAGATGACAGCAGGCTTTTCTTTTTTTTTTTTTTTTTTTCAGGTTGGCGGGCAGTGTGATAGACAGTGGATTACATCGTGGGACATTATTATTATTTTTTTTAATAAAGGACATTTACTGTGTTTCTTACTTTTTGACACTTTTTTGGTAAATGGGTATGGGTACGATGGGGGGGGGGGCAGGATCTGGGGGCCCCCTTGTTAAAGTGGACTTCCAGATTCCGAGAAGCCCCCCACCCACAGACCCCAACAACCACAGCCCAGGCTTGTCAGGAAGAAGCCCTTGTCCTCATCAACATGGGGACAAGGTGCTTTGGGGTGGGGGCGCAAAGCCCCCCGTCCCAAAGCACCCACCCCTCCCATGTTGAGGGCACGTAAACTGGTACGGCTCAGGAGGGGGCGCATACTTGTCCCCCCTTTTCCTGACCTATCAGGCTGCATGCTCAGATATGGGTCCGGTATGGATTTTGAAAAGGACCCCACACTATTTTTTTTTTTTTTTTAATTTTGTCGGGAGCTGGCAATACATTACTGCCGCAAGCTAGTTTGAATTACATTTTTTCCTTTAGAAATGTAATTATTGCTGTGGTATGTGTGACGGTATCGGTATGATATCCCCGTCAAAGATTCCCTTCTTCCATAAGAACATCACCCCAATATTCCACTAGGAGGAATATCCCTGAGATCGCCCATTAAGCCACACATTAGTCCAGGCTTACTGCTAGAACAAGACACTTTAATGACACAAAAACTCAGCTTATATGTGGTTACAACCTGTTAGGAACGCCCCCCTCACACAGTGGGGTTTCCCATACAGATTATAGGAGACAAGTCGGAGCCGACCATGCAGACACGTTTCTTTAGATAAAGACATCAGTGGAGTTAATTAATACACTGAAGCAATCAGAATAATTAACATACTACTTCTCTAATCATTTAGCCTGATGATACAATACACAGCTTTTAAGGGTAAACACAGATCTTCTTCACACAACACAATAGATCAATTAACGTTTGGAATAGTGAGGGGACATTAGCACGTCAATAACCTGTCAGAGGAATGAATCACACATGAAATTCCTTTCTACCTCTACCCATATGGCTAGCAGGGAGCAGTAAACTGAGACATATAGGCAAATGTATCACAGTATGTTCTATACATCACACAGATGCTCCACTTTACAGGCAGACTAAGTGGACCCCCCAGGCACAATATTTAACCTCTTGCCGACCAACCTCCGTTGTTATACGGTGGCAGGTCCATTCTCCTGCCTAAATCACCAAGCTGTACGGCGGCTCATGCAGGCACAATAACAAGTGCGTGCCCACGTGTCCATCGGCAACCCACGATCGCCTAGTACAGAGGCAAAGCGGGGATCTGCCTGTGTAAACAAGCAGATGCCCATGCTGGCAGATGACATGTGAGAGATCTACTGTTCCCAGTGTTTGGGAACAGTGATATCTGTCATGTTCCTGCCAGCCCCTCCCCCCTACAGTTAGAACACGCTGAGGGAACACACTTAACCCCTTGATCGCCCCTACTGTTAACCCCTTCTCTGCCAGTGTCATTTTTACATTGATCAGTGCATTTTTATAGCACTGATCAATTTAATAATGTCACTGGTCCCAAAAAGTGTAATTTGGGGTCAGATTTGTCTGCCGCAATGTCGCAGTCCCGCTAAAAATCGCAGATCGTCGCCATTAGTAGTAAAAACAATAAAAATATAAAAGTCCCTAAATCTATCCTATAGTTTGTAGACGCGATAATTTTTTTTTTTTTTTTTACCAAACATAAGTAGAAGAATACATATCGGCCTAAATTGATGAATACATTTTTTTTTGGATATGTACCGTATTATAGCAAAAAGTATTAGTTTCAAAGTTGCCACTCCTTGTTTATAGCACAAAAATAAAAACCACAGAGGTGATCAAATACCACCAAAAGAAAGCTCTATTTGTTGGGGGAAAGGGATGTCAATTTTGTTTGTGTACAGCGTCGCATGACCGCACAATTGTCAGTTAAAGCAATGCAGTGCCATATCGCAAAAAATGGCCTGGTCATTAAGAGGTCAAATCCTTCCGAGGCTGGAGTGGTTAAAGGAATATTTCATTATTATTGTTTCACTTTAAGCATTATTGAAATCACTGCTTTTTTTAACCACTTCAGCCCCGGAAGGATTTACCCCCTTAATGACCAGGCCATTTTTTACAGCATTGAGTCACTTTAATTGACAATTGCGCTGGAATGCGATGTTGTACACAAACAAAGATGATGTCCTTTTTTCCCACAAATAGAGCTTTATTTTGGTAGTATCTGATCACCTCTGCTGGGGTTTTTTTGCGCTATAAAAAAAAGCGACAATTTTGAATAAAAACCCAAATGTTTTACTTTCTGCTATAATACACATCCCAAAAAAATCGAATTTCTCCATCAGTTTAGGCCAATATGTATTCTGCTACATATTTTAGGTAAAAAAACATCCCAATAAGCGTATATTGATTGGTTTGCGCGGTTATAGCGTCTACAAAATAGGCAATAGATTTTATTGTTTTTACTAGTAATGACGACGATCTGGGTATTTTAATGGGACTGCGACATTGCGGCGGACAAATCTCACCCTAAGTGACACATTTTGGGGACCAGTGACACCAATACAGTGATCAGTGCTAAACAAAATTCACTGGTCAATGTATAAATGACACTGGCAGGGAAGGGGTTAACACTAGGGGCAGATCAAAGGGTTAACTGTGTTACCTGGGTGTGTTGTAACTGTGTGGGGGGTGGGCTCACTGGAACAACACAGAGATCCCTGTTCCTGATTACTAGGAACAGTCGATCTCAGAATTGTCCCCTGTCAGAATGGGGATCCGCCTTGTTTACATAGGCAGATGCCCGTTCTGCCTCTCTGTAACGCTATCGCGAGGTGGACGACGGACATCGAGTGCAGCGGGCGTCCACGAGCCCACACTATTTAATGCAGGTACGTCAGTTTGTGCAGCCTAACCCGCCTTGCTGCAGTATTTTTTCGCATTGATACATATCCTCTAGGGCAGTAACCGGGTCCCCATACACTTTTTATGGCAATAACTTGCATAAAAGCCTTTCAAATTAGGACTTTAGATTTTTCATGTTCGTGTCCCATACACTTTAACCACTTAAGCCCCGAACCATATTGCTGGTCAAAGACCAGGCCACTTTTTGCGATTAGGCACTGTGTCGCTTTAACTGACAATTGCGCGGTCGTGTGACGTGGCTCCCAAACAAAACTGGCGTCCTTTTTTTCCTAGTTATAGCATTTACAAAATAGGTGATAGTTTTATGGCATTTTTATTAATATTTTTTTTTTTACTAGTAATGGCGGCGCGATTTTTATTGGTACTGCGACATTATGGCAGACACTTCGGACACTTTTGACCCATTTTTGGGACCATTGGCATTTTTATAGCGATCAGTGCTATAAAAATGCATTGATTACTATAAAAATGCCACTGGCAGGGAAGGGGTTAACACTAGGGGGCGAGGAAGAGGTTAAGTATGTTCCCTGGGTGTGTTCTAACTGAAGGGGGGGGTGGACTGACTTGGGGAAATGACTGATCGCTGTTCATACATTGTATGAACAGACGATCAGGCATTTCTCCCCCTGACAGGACCGGGAGCTGTGTATTTACACACACAGCTCCCGGTTCTCGCTCTGTAATGAGCGATCGCGGGGTGCCCGGGGGTGATCGCGCCCGCCGGGCATGCGTGTCGGCGTCAGGGGCGAGCAGGGGGGCGTGCGCGCCCCTATTGGCTGAACGGTGAGATGACGTCATCGTGACGTCATCTCGCCTAGCAGAGCTGACCTGCCGCCGTATATCTGCGGTGGCTGGTCGGCAAGCAGTTAATAGAGTTTGAATGTTCACTAGAACTTTTTGCCTGTTCGAGATGTTCTGGTGCGAACCGAACGGGGTGATGTTTGGCCCATTCCTAATTGCCCTCAATCACTAACTATCACAGTGCCAAAGATTTTTAGAAAAGTTCTGCTTCCAGTAATCACGCTCCTGAGAGAGAGGGGATTGAGAGTCCATCATTATCTATATGACATTCCCCTGCTTGCCAGCAGCAGGGATGCAATATCGGAAACTGCTGATTCACACCCTTCAAGACTCCAGATGGATGATAAACTGGAAAAAGAGCAATCTACTTTCTATTCAAATAATGTTTTTTCTGGGTGCATTACTGGACACTCAAACCAACATGATCCAACTTCCAAGGGGAAAAGTAGGCCCTCTAATTTACATAGTAAAAATGCCTTTTTTAGCAATGACATCGCATGTCACATCCTGTCTTAGCATCCTGAAGTCTATGACTTCCACGTTCTCAATGATTCAATGGGCTCAATGGCACACAAGAACCTGTCAGAGGTCATTCCTTGCAAAGTGGGATGGAGTATTGATTCAACAATCAATCATCATCCCAAACAATTTTCCATTGTAAATCCTCTAGTTGGTGAAACAATCTCTTTGGTGGTAGACTTGGGTCCACAACCTAATGGCATTACCCAAACGTTCCCCTGTAAGCTGAGGTAGTGACTTTGATTGCCAGTCTGGGACATTTGATCCCCAGGGAATAGTCTCAAATACCCTGAAACTCAGAGCCGCCATAAAAGCCCTGTTAACCTTTGGCCCTTCATTGAGGGGCAGGAGGGTACTCCTATATCTGGAAAACAGAGTTGCTGTAGCCTATATTCAGAGACAGGGGCTACCAGGAGCCCCACATTACTGGAAGAGGTTCATCCCATTCACCCTGTTCATCCTGTCTTCAACTGGGCTCAGTACCTAACAGATTTCATTTTCGTTTATGTACCTGTAACTGAGAACCAACTAGCCGATTTACCGACTGAATTTTTTGTCAAACAAGTGGTCCCTAAGTCTCCAGGCCTTTTCCTTTAACCCAGAGGTTTGGGCATCACATAAATAGATTTGACAGCAACCTCGACCGGGACCCCAGGTCATTTGAGTAAATGAGTATGTCATCCAAGTATATGACTACGCATATGTCGAGAAGGTCTCTAAAAATATCATTCACAAAGCTTTGGAAGTTGCTGGAGCAGAACAAGACAGGCAAAACAAGCAACTGCTTGGGGCCCCGAGCTGGCCTGGGGCCCCCAAGCAGGAGCCTGTTCATTCCGCCGCGGGGATGGGGGCTTTCGTTTGCTGAGGGGAGAGAGAGAGAAGGCAGAGGCAGCCTGAGACTGTGGACTGCCCCGCCCTCGCCTATCCAGGAACAGAGAGACTGTAGGGAGGCGGGGCAGACACTGCTGACACCAAGTGAGAGAAGGTCGTGGGGGAGGATCTGCAGAGACACATGGAGCAGAGGGAGCCGAGAGAGACATGGAGCCATGCAGGGGAAACCAAGAGGACACTGACAGAAAGTAAGTGTCTCTGATTCTGGCACCCAGCGCTGCCAATGTACCCAGTCAGTCCCCACCACCACCACCGCTGATTCCATCCAGTCAGCCCCCCCACCACATACACTCATCCCACCAGCACAGCCACTCATTCCTACCCCCCACCACTGCCACTCATTCCTACCCCCACCACTGCCACTCTTTCCTACCCCCCACCACTGACACTCATTCCTACCCCCCACCACTGACACTCATTCCTTCCCCCCACCACTGACACTCATCCCTACCCCCCACCACTAACACTCATCCCCCCACCACTGACACTCATCCCCCCACCAGCACAGCCACTCATCCCCAACTCTGCTGGGGACACTTGCTGTGGGGGGACTCTGATGGGGACACCACTTGCTGTGGGGGGGACTCTGATGGGGACACCTGCTGTGGGGGGGACTCTGATGGGGACACCACTTGCTGTGGGGGGGACTCTGATGGGGACACTACTTGCTGTGGGGGGGACTCTGATGGGGATATCTGCTGTGGGAGGGACTCTGATGGGGACACCACTTGCTGTGGGGGGGACTCTGATGGGGACACCTGCTGTGGGGGGACTCTGATGGGGACACCACTTGCTGTGGGGGGGACTCTGATGGGGACACCACTTGCTGTGGGGGGGACTCTGATGGGGACACCTGCTGTGGGGGGACTCTGATGGGAACACCACTTGCTCTGGGGGGGACTCTGATGGGCACACCTGCTGTGGAGGGGACTCTGATGGGGACACCTGCTGTGGGGGGGACTCTGATGGGGGCACCTGCTGTGGGGTGGGAGGGGGAGGGGGGAGTAAAAAGTATGTTGGATTTAGTTATTGTGCACTTTTTTTATGTATATTAATTGATTTTATGGTACAGTGGTGTTTTTTGCAAATGTTCAATTGTTGAAAATGTTAAAATTTTATGCACATTATATGCAACAGCAGTATTTGCACTGTAAAAAGTGCGGCGCACTTCTGCGTTCCATGGTGGAACGCACAGGGCGCCGCGCAATGAAGTAATCGAGCGGTCGCTGTAATGCGTTCCAGCGCGGAACCAATTACAGACAGAACGGCGTGAGGAGCGCCTGTTACATCTGGCCGAGGAGGCCATGGTTCATGCTGCTTCCGTAGCTCAGCGAATAAGATGCAATACCTCTTGTAGTATTTCTATCCTGTTATCTCAGGGTCAGTTTCTGCAACCAGCTCCAGGAGTGGCTACACCTTAAAGTGGAGGTTCACCCTGAAATGTTAATTTTTAACCTTAGATTCATGCTCATTTTGTCTAGGGGAATCGGCTAGTTTTTTTAAAATCGAAGCTGTACTTACCGTTTTAGAGAGCGATCTTCTCCGCTGCTTCCGGGTATGGGCTGCGGGACTGGGCGTTCCTATTTTGTTTGACAGTCTTCCGACAGGCTTCAGACGGTCGCATCTATCGCGTCACGATTTTCCGAAAGTAGCCGAACTTCGGTGCGCAGGCGCCGTATAGAGCCGCACCAACGTTCGGCTTCTTTCGGCTACTCGTGACGCGATGGATGCGACCGTCGGAAGCCTGTCGGAAGACTGTCAATCAAAATAGGAACGCCCAGTCCTGAAGACCATACCCGGAAGCGGCGGAGAAGATCGCTCTCTAAAACGGTAAGTACAGCTTCGATAAAAAACTAGCCGATTCCCCTAGACAAAATGAGCATCAATCTAAGGTTAAACATTTTTTTAGGGTGAACTCCCGCTTTAAGGCCTGGAAGCTAGGAGGCAAAGGTTTCTGAAGCCCAGTTGCTCTCACCAGGTGATGGCAACTCTACTTTAAGCCAGGAGAAGTTTCACAAATAGCCTGTATCAGAAAATATGGCAGAGCTTCCTCTTGGTTGCCCAGCAACTGTCCTGGAATCCAGTGTCTCCAGAGGTAACTCAAGTTCTCAATTTCTTACAAATGGGGCTCAATAAGGGCCTGAGTTCAGTGCCATCTTAAGACCATTATAGGCCCCCGGGCAATACAGTGCACTGGGGCCCTGTCTACACAATCACGCACCTAGGAACTCTGATGTGTGGGGCACTCTGGTGACCAGAGACCACCTTCCGTAGAGTAAATACACTAAGGTGAAGGGGGGGTCACTAATATTTTTGTATTCATTCCCCCCTTACATCAGCAACCACCCGCCTCTTAGACTGGCTTGGTGGCGCTATCACTGACCTCCTCTCAGGTGCACCATGCAAGGCTCAGTCAGATGGCTCCATCTTGGCTGCTCTGGTTTTATCCTACAGTCTCCTCATGTGTGACTTCTCTCGTGACCCCCATCCTGGCGGCGCGCCCCCTCTTGACTCCTCTCCAGACTCTTCCTCAGAGACTGTAGACACGTTACAGTTCTACAGTTCTGACCCGCCGCTCTCCACCATTTTTTACTGGGGTCCCTGGGCAGCCAATGGGGCCCCCCAGGCAAGTGGGGGCCCCGGGCAACTGCCCAGCGTGCCCAATGGAAAAGACAGCCCTGCCTGAGTTCAAATACCATGAATGTCCAACCTTCAGCCCTTTCAGCCACGACAGGAGTAAAATGGGCTGTGAATACTCTTGTCATTCAATTCATGAGAGCATGCCAAAAAAAAGCCCACATTTCCTTCCTGGGATTTGTCAATAGTCTTGGAGGCTTTATCCTACCCTCCTTTTTATCTGCTTCATTATAGGTCTTAACGCATAAGGTGTGTTTTCTCATTGCCGTAACCTCAACAAAGAGGTTATCTGAAGTGCAAACACTGTTTGTTAAAAAAACTCATCTTATATTCTATCCAGACAGAGTAATTTCGAGACCATCAGACCGATTTATCCCGAGGGAACCTAATGCTTTTCACTTCAATCAGGACATTACTCTGCCATCTTTTCTTAAAGTTTAAGGAACACCACATCCATTAGACGTTGGGTTAAATGCAAAGGCTTGCCTGATGGTCACTGGATCATTCAGAAAGGCGGATAATCTTCTAGTAATTCCTCAAGGGGTCAGAAGGGGGCAAGCAGCTTTCTCTTGCACCATATCATCTTGGCTTATCAAGACCATTAATAAAAGCATTCGTTCTCCGTTCCTAGCCACACCTCTGTCACGCCCATCCCACTTTTTACACTGTTATTCACCCATCACTTTGTTTAGTATGGTGGGAGACACCCAACTCACATCCCCGCCTCTCATCATAGTGAGGCTTGGATTTCTGTCCTCTGTTGAACCGCACTTGTCACGTCGGCTCGATGACGCAATTTACGCTCCCAGCGCCATATCACTAACGAGGCCTGGTTGTTAACCCGCCTCCACGGTTGTTAGCACTTTCGGTCACGCCTCCCAGACGTCTCACATTGTCAGTCGCTCCACCTGGGTTGCCATGACACCGTGGAAGCTATTTCCCTTATTGTGCTCTGATTGGCCTTCCACGTAGAGGCTTAAGGGTGCAAGCCAACCCCGCCTACCAGGAAGTGGAACATCCTCTCATGGCCATTCAATTATGTTTATAATACTATATAAGCACAGAGGTGGCTGGCTAGTGCATACCCCTGTAGAAGTCCTATAGGACGAAATGCATAGGGTTCTACGCCTGCTGCCTATACTGCGCTCTTTTTATTTTTACCATTTTTTATCTGCCATTTTTATATTTTTGTTTGGTTCCTGTGTTTTAATAAACCCCTTTTTGGTTATCCTGATCTACGCCATGTGGAGGCTTTTTTTGCTTTCTTCCATTTTTTTTTCATACGCTCAAGCTGTGGAGGAGTAACATTACTGCTTCAGCATACACCAACAAGCTGCTGGGAGTCTATGAATGTGGAGGACCCTATCTGGATTTGCGATTGGAGAGGCTATACAGCACTGACGGAGACGCTGATGGGAAGAGCCTGTTGCAACATCACTCTTACCTCTGCTCGAATGAGCCAGACCAGGGCCGGCCCTATGATGGGACCGGGTGGTACCATGGGTACCAGGCAGCACTTTTAGGGGGGCAGCATACTAATGCTCGCCAGCCCGTTGTGCCAGTTCTGCTACCCAAATAAAATTGATGTCCTTTTTTTCCCACAAATAGAGCTTTCTTTTGGTGATATTTGATCACCTCTGCGGTTTTTATTTTTTGTGCTATAAATATATATATTTTTTAACTTTTTGCTATAATAAATATCCCCAAAATTTAGAAAAATAAAAAAAATAAAAAATATTTTCTTCAGTTTAGGCCAATATGTATTCTTCTACATATTTTTGGTACCAAAAAAAAACACAATTAGCGTACATTGATTAGTTTGCGCAAAAGACATTGTGGCCGCCGGCAATTCACAGGTCCTTTTATACTCCTGGATACATGTATAGAGCCCTGACAGGTCCTTTTATACGCCTATATGCATGTATAGAGCCATGACAGGCCCTCTTTATACATCTATAGAGCCATGACAGGCCCTCGTTATACTTCTTTATACATGTATAGAGCCATGACAGGTCCTCTTTATACTCCTATATACATTTTTTAGAGCCATGGCAGGTCCTCTTTATATTCCTTTACATGTAAAGAGTCTCGACAGGTCCTCTATATACATGTATAGAGCCATGACAGGTCCTCTTTATACTTCTTTATACATGTATAGAGCCATGACAGGTTCTCTTTATACATCTATAGAGCCATGACAGGCCCTCGTTATATTCCTTTATACATGTATAGAGCCATGTCAAGTACTCCTTATAGTCCTATATACATTTATAGAGCCATGACAGGTCCTCTTGATATTCCTTTACCTATAAAGAGTAATGACAGGTCCTCTATACACATGTATAGAGCCATGACAGGTCCTCTTTATACTCCTATACATGTATAGAGCCATGACAGGTCCTCTTTATACTCCTTTATACATGTATAGAGCCATGACGGATCCCCTTTAGTTATCATGATATGAAATAATGAATGTGGGGGCCTTTTGGTTGGCGTGATTTTTTTTCTGGGGGGGAGGGGGGGCAGCATTTCATTCTTGGTCCCAGGCAGCACAATGTCTTGGGCCGGCACTGACCCAGACCGAAAGGTATTTGGGTCCACGCCACATGGTAAGAGTATCCAACTTATCTATATAGGATTGTCTCCTTGTCTATCTCTCCCCACCTCCCAATCAGTTGGAAGATCTGTTAATATCAACCTTATTGTCGCATAGACATTTCATCTGTTGCTGTGTGCAGTTTTTTCACTAGACTTTCAATATCAGCTTATGTTCACAATTTTTTTTTATGTTTGGACTAATATGAGTTACTTAGGCTGAGATGCTTGTATACACAGCAATTCATTTTTCTGTTATACCTCTTTTATTCTAAAATTGTTTATCAATGTTCTTATTGTGACACTTTTCCTTACTTGCATTTATATTGATTTTTATCACTTTTATACATCCTGTTCATCAGGGTTTGCTCATTCCTTAAGCGCTGCACATTTTTTACTCTCATAAATAAAAGCCTACTCGGTTCTACAGCATCCAACTCTGGAGGGCAGCATACTGCAGAGTTTCTCCAGAAACAATCTTTAAAGCGGAGATGTGGTTGTCCAGGAATTATTTCACACTACTGTTTGGATCGGGCTCAGCTTACGACAGTAGAGTTTTGAAAATTCATTATCCAAGCTGGTCATGCCGTGTCCGATTAATACATTTGAGGGGTTTTTGTACCCACCTGACTGGCCAGTTATTTCCCAGTGTATGCTGCCATGATGCGCAAGGAAAGTGGAAAACTCTATACTCACCTTTCTGTAATTTTCCTTTCCTGGTGCATCTTCATAGCAGCATCCAGACTACCACCGGTGAGGTGATAGTTACAGAGAATGCTGCGGTGGGGCCTAGCTAAAAACGTATAGTTAACCAGTCCTATAAGGTTGCAGGGGCGGAGCAACAACCCAGTGATAAACCATGAATAGAAAATTACGGAAAGGTGAGGATACAATATAAGTTTTCAGCCCCCTGTAGGCCTTGTGATATATTCATGTTTTTGTGTCCTACAGTTCATTTAATGATGTAAATAAATACACTTTGAGAAGCAGAAGAATTGCTTTGTATTTCTGTAATATAAAGTACATATCTGAAGAAATTCTAGAGAATGTCTCATTTGTGTTTAACCATGAGTATACAATGAACTGCTAATGCAAATGGTTTGTCTAACCACGTTTTTATTTTTTACATAATCCATAAAAAACAGCTGTAGTTCTTTTTCTCTTATGAACATATTACACAGCAACTTAAGCAACGCAATATGACTAGCGCTCCAATTGACAGATAATACCATTTGAGTTGGTGGAACATTCAGACCAAACAATCATGCCTTTTCCATGACCCGTCTTAATTTTTTTCTTCATGAAATATTTCAAACTTTTATTTTTATTGGGAAGTTAAATATTTCCCATTAAAGCATACTTTAGTTAGGTCAAGAACTTCCTTTTTATAGGCACTTCTTTCTAAACAGCACGTCTCCACATTCCTAAAGTCCCTGAGAGTATCCCAAAATAGAGGAAGAAATGAGAATTAATCAGAAAAAACAATTGCTGCCATAGACTGTCAGGATTACTCCTCTAGTTTATGTGTTCCTGGTTCATGAAGTGCATTTTGCTTAATGGTTTCTAATGCCTCCAAGGCCATATTTACTCATCTGCTTAGAAAGATTTGCTGTCCAATGAAGGGAACAGGTGTAGGAGAGAATATGACTGCTAAAAACTTTTCATCTTCTTTATAGAGCAGCAGGGGAGCATTTCAGCTTGTTAATACAATGGTTCATTTGCTGTGTTAAAGTTGCATAAAGTAAAAGAGTGAATTTAATGTGCTCATAAGACTGCAAAGTTTAGTACTGCCACAATGTACAAGGCATGCATTTTATTGTGTGGAAAATATGACTAGAGTTCTTTGAAACCAAATCTCTCTTATAAAAATGGGAAGTATATGCGATTACAAGCTAGGAAAAATCTGCCTAATGTTTTTAGCATTAGAAAACTACTGTGCGGCTCGTACCTGCAGAGTTGTATCAGGTCAACATAGACTGAATAAAGTCCACTTCTCCAGTGGCTATCCATAAAGGACACTTGGTTTCCCCACCCTACGATTCTAATGCTGCGCACACACCATCACTTTATGTGATGAAAAAAAACTACGTTTTTAAAAACGTCACTTTAAATGACCGTGTGTGGGGGAAAACTTTGTTTTATGTCTTGTGAAAAACGACAAAAAAAAATAATTGAAGCATGCTTCAATTTTATGTGTCGTTTTTCAAAACGTCGTTTTTTACTTCACAGAAATTGACCGTGTGTAGCAAAAAATGACGTTTAAAACTACGTTTTTACACCCACGCATGCCCAGAAGCTAGTTATGAAGCGAGCTTCAATGGAAAAAAGTGGTGAACGTAACCTCGCTTTGCTAGAGCATTGTGAAAAAACGATGGTGTGTAGGCAACTTCGTCTTTGAAAATTGAAGTTTCAAAAACGTCATTTTTTACTTCACAGAAAATTACGTTTTTTTTCATCACATAAAGTGATGGTGTGTACGTGGCATTAGGGTTCCTCTTGTGAGATGGTGATTGCTGTGCCCTCCAACCCTGATTGCCAACTACATTATGAACAGCAAAAAATAATTCTCAATTATATATCAGACAGGAGGCTCATATCTTGCATTAATCTTTCCATTTTAATGCTCATAGCAGAAAACATATTTACATTTAAATGAACTGAAAAAACTACGTTTCCCATCAGTCCCAGCGTCCATCTAACCCCCCCCCCTTAGGGGTCCGAGCCTATAATTAGGACTGTCCCACTGTAAATCCTCCTCTTTCTTTCTGCTCATGGCAGAGATAAGTATATTGCTTGATATTTATTTGATTTATTGATTTTATGTTTTATTATATATGTGCTATTAGCTTTACATAGAGCACTCCTGTGCATCTATTATTGATTTGTTTATCTATTACTGATTTGTTTAATTTTCAATTTTATTATTAGGTTATATTCCTATTAATTTTTCTTTGATTTAATTGTGGTTTTATTACAACATGGAAATTTGTGTTCAGCTTGTTATTCCTGCCCTTGCTTATAGGGCGTCATGGTGCAGTTAACCGCTGCCTCTGCGGTATTTCTCCCTCCTGGTCAAAGGCAGGCTTTGTCCTCCATTGTCCTCCCCGCCTCCCCCTCCTCTTCCCTGTCACTAGCCGACTTTCCCGGGCTGTGGGCAGAGGAAGGGGGGCGACGGCAAGCGCGCTCTCTCCTCAGCGCTGTCCAGCCAATCACAGCCCGCAGCCGAGATCTCGCGAGATCTCGGGCGGCGCTGTAAACTGCATTCTCCGCTTCCTCACCGCACGCCAGTCGGCTGCTGGGCGGTGAGGAGAGCGGTAACGCTGCATTCCATTCCCTATTTTATTTCTCTGTGAGCCAAACACCTTCAGTGATTCACTGTATTTTATACTTAATCTCAAACTTTAAATAGCAAAGCGGAGCACTCAAGGAGTGGTCTGCTGATAATAGATATATATATTAGCACTTATTTGATTACTAGTGGTTAGACTTTGCAAAGTTAAGCTCACTAATTGTTGACTGTGCCCCTGCAGGGATCTCTCTGCAGAAAAGTCTTAAACCTTCAGTTATTGTAATCTGTAATTATTAATCCTTCACCATGACGGATGAGATTAACATGACAGTTAATGCCTCTACTGGTTTAACCCCTGAGGTCCCGCAGCTTCTAACTGCTGCTCAGATACAGGACCTTATTAACTGCTCTATTCAAGCAGCCCTAGCCTCTCATCCCAATCCGTCTACTACTCAGCAGGAGGTAGTGAAAAAGGGCAAGGCCCTTTACAAGCGTAAAAATGTGACCGCTTGTTCTGACTCCCCGGCAGGGGAAGTACAATCTATGCTTGACGCAGGACCCCACACGGCCTGCCGCCCCAATCACCCAGAGGGTGAACGACCCTTAAAAATTAAGGAGTCTTCTAACAAAAAATTTAAGTCTTCCCACCGGTCCAAACCGGACTCCTTTAACGAGGACTCCGATGATAATGCCTCTGAGGGATCTCTGATCGCCGCATCAGAAGATTATGACTCTGACAGGGGAGACTCTGAACAAGAGTTCACGGAATTTGGGGCTAACTCAGATTTACCATCTGAGACAATTCTAGACTCGCTAGGCGAACCCTTTTTCAATCCAGAGGGCATTTCTCACCCCAGATCGGGGGACTGGACACCTCTTCCTCAGGTAGCCCAGTATGTAGAACACTGGACTAGGAAGGGTCTAGATAGGGTCAATAGGAATAAACTAAGGGCAGAATGCCCGAGACCCGTTATTCCGAAGAAAGTGGCTATTACCCCAGAGATCGATCCAGTGCTTTTGAAATATTTAACCAAAGCTGGCAAACAAGCCAAAAAGGGCATTGAACGATCGTTTAAATCGATCCAGGATCGTATCCTAGATATGTTAGGACCCCTAACAAAAATCCTCAACCTCTCGGAGCAAGCAGCCTCCACTGAGGGCCCAGTAGACTTAGGGCAATTACGAGGTTGGGCACAAAGGGCCATTTGCCTGCTAGGCTCGGCTAATACAGCCTGCGCTGTAGAACGTCGCAGGTCAATATTAATGAAGTTGGACCCACAACTTTCCCATTTGGCAGAATCAGAACCGGGCCCCTCTGCAGAAGGTCTTCTCTTCGGAGAAGACCTTATGAAAAATATAAACAGGTTTGTTGGCCTGTTTAATAGCCTCGACAAGGCCCAAACTTCTTTAAAGAAAGCGGGCTCTGGATCTAAGGTTTTTGGTAGGGCCGGCAGAGGGAGAGGCCGATCTGCCGGTCGAAACAATTATTTCAGGGCCTACCCTAGAGCAGCCGCTCAACCTTACATACCCATGCACCAGCAATACCCCCTACCAGTGGCACAACCGGCGCCATTCTTCCCTCCCAGAGGACGTCCATGGAGAGGACGCGGGGGCAGAGGTTTTCCCAGATCACGCCCTTCCACTGGTAAGTGTTCCTCAGTCTTCTTCTCACATTCCAATAGGGGGCAGACTGAAGCATTTTATCCACGTCTGGCACACGATTACGGCAGACGCTTGGATATTATCGACAGTAGCGGGTTTCAACATAGATTTCATCTCGCAACCAATCATGCTGGGGATCCCACACCCAGCGCAGTTTTCAGAACAATGTACTCTTCTCATAGACGAGGAGATTCAGGATCTAGCAGCAAAGCAGGCCATAATAGAAGTAGACCCCTTATCACCCGGGTTTGTCAGCAGCCTATTCTTAGTGAAAAAGAAAGGCGGAGGTCATCGCCCAATTATAAATTTGAAAGGATTAAACCAATTTGTGGCGTATCGTCACTTCAAGATGGAAGGCATTCATCTATTAAGAGACCTACTCTCCCAGGGGGATTGGCTAGTCAAGATAGACTTGAAAGATGCTTACCTGACGATTCCCATGCACCTGTCGTCACAAATCTTTCTAAGATTCCTATGGTGGGGCCGTATGTGGCAGTTTACCTGCCTCCCCTTCGGCCTATCCTCGGCTCCATGGTGCTTCACCAAGATAATGAAGCCCGTGGTAGCTGCCCTTCGATGCAGAGGAGTACGTCTGATAATATATCTAGACGACCTCTTAATCATGGCCCATTCGAAGGCACAGGCAGACCTACACAAGCGATGGGCAGTGTCACTTTTAGAGGAACTAGGCTTCCTCATCAACCTCAAGAAGTCCGTACTGTCCCCAGCTCAGGAGATGGAGTTCTTAGGTTTCACGATAGACACCAGACAGGCAATTTTACGTTTGCCTCAGTCAAAATTGTCCCTGATTCGGAAAGAAATCAGGTCAGTTTTGAGCAAAGGCCAGATTTCGTTGAGAACCCTGGCACGCATTGTCGGACTTTTGTCAGCCTCCATTCAGGCTATTTTTCCAGCTCCCCTACATTACCGGGCCCTTCAGCGCCTCAAAACTTTACACCTGAGACAGGGTCTGGGTTATTCGGACAAAATCTCTCTTTGTGCGGAATCCGAAAAGGAGTTACGATGGTGGCTCCATCATGCCATAGAATGGAATGGCAAAACTATCTTCAGTTCTCGACCGGATGTCATACTGGAATCCGATGCGAGCAGACAGGGTTGGGGTGCTCGTTGTGGGCAAGCCTCCACGGGGGGGACTTGGTCCAACGACGAGACATCCCTTCACATCAATGCACTGGAACTCTTGGCGGCATTCTTTGCCGTCAAGAGTTTTCTCTCCCGGAGGTCCAAATGTTGCGTTCTTTTACGTATGGACAACGTGGCGGCGGTGCAATACATCAACCACCTAGGGGGCGCGAAATCCAAGATGCTGGCGGACATCGCGTCCGACTTCTGGAATTTCTGTTTTGCCAGGGACATCCTGCCAGTGGCAGAATATATCCCCGGGGTTTCCAATTGCGTGGCAGATTGGAATTCCCGCTATCTGTCAGACGCCAGCGATTGGACGCTGGAAAGATCAACCTTCTTAACAATACAGGAACTTTGGGGTCCGTTCCACACAGACCTTTTCGCTTCCAGGATCAATCGACAACTGATCCACTTCTTCAGTTGGAGGCCAGATCCAGAAGCAACAGCGGTGGACGCATTCCTCCAGGTATGGCCGAAGGGAGTGAACTATGCGTTTCCCCCCTTCTCACTGATCACCAGGCTTCTCCTTCATGTCATGACTCAATCAGCGACGGTGGCGTTGATCACTCCCTGGTGGCCAACGCAACCATGGTTCCCGCTAGTTCTAGGCATGTCGATCGACTACCCCAGACTTCTCCCACACTCAATTCAGCTACTGACGAACCCGTCCAAAGGTCCACACCCTTTGCTGTTGGAAAACAGGCTGCCACTCCTGGCCTGGTTGGTCTCGGGATGTCAGAGACAGGTTCAGACCTTTCACAATCGGCTAGAGATCTTCTCGCCGTGGCCTGGGCCCCAGGGACTAGATCGGCATATCGATCTGCCTGGGGGCTGTGGGTCCGTTGGTGTGATCAACGACAGATTGATCCCATTCATGCCCCTGTTTCCTCAGTTGTAAATTTCCTTGCGGAATTTTATGAGCTGGGAAGATCATACAGTTCCCTGAACGTTTATAGGTCAGCTATATCGGCTTACCACTGCCCGGTAGACGCAGTTCCTATAGGCAGACACCCTCTGGTGTGTCGTTTACTCCGCGGAGTTAAATACAAACGCCCCCCTCGTCCACGATACCATTCTACTTGGGATGTGTCCAAAATACTTCAGGTGTTTTCTTCTTGGGAGGATAATGGTCAGTTATCCTTGAAAGACTTATCCCTAAAACTCACCACCCTGTTATGTTTAATTTCTATTAAACGAGTATCCGATGTCAGGGCCCTAGACGTGTCTAGATGACAATTCTCGCCGGAAGGGGTTAAGTTTTCGGTGGTTCGCAGGACAAAGACCAATCTACACACAGTCTTTTACCCCTTTTTTCCAGCGTATCCGCGTCTTTGTGTGGTCCGTTGTCTACAGACATACGAGTCCCGCACTTTGGCGCTTCGTGCTCCAGATTCTTCCCAATTGTTGATATCCTTTGTGCATCCACATCGGCCGGTATCTTCAGCAACCTTAGCTAGATGGGTAAAGTCAGTCATGAAGATAGCAGGTATAGATATATCTCTCTTTGGAGCTCATTCCACCAGGGGTGCCATGGCCACTAGAGTGGTTACATCAGGGGGATCTCTCTCAGATCTGTTATTGGCGGCTGATTGGTCTTCAGAGGTGACCTTTCGTCGTTTTTACTTTAGGCCGGAAGATCATGTCTCATTATCTGTTCTCAACACCTAGTTTATGAATCCCGGTCATCATTCTTAAGGTTTTTTCTTTGAAAAATAATGTATATATGATAAATATGTGAGTATTTCAGGAGGTTCACACATGTATAGCTTTGAACTTGCAAGATATGAGCCTCCTGTCTGATATATAATTCTAGATTTTCCTAGTGTAGGGACGGAAAATATTGATTATATGATGACAGGAGGCGAGTATCTTCCCTCCCTACCCGCCCTATTACGGTTATTTATCTTCTCTTTTTCAGGATACTGAATATCATCCCAGATTCTTGGTACAGTCTTGGAAGCGATTCCTGTGTTCCCCGTTGGAACGAAGTCGTGCTTAGTTTCCCGGTTGGAGTCCTGTTGACTACATTTTGTCCTCCAGCTTGTCTATGTTGACGTCGTCGCAGGTTTGACCGGCTGGTCGAAGAGTTGTGATGTTGTTTTTCTTCCTCAAGTGGTCCGGAGTTGGGCATTCGCTTACAGAAAGAGGAGGATTTACAGTGGGACAGTCCTAATTATAGGCTCGGACCCCTAAGGGGGGGGGGTTAGATGGACGCTGGGACTGATGGGAAACGTAGTTTTTTCAGTTCATTTAAATGTAAATATGTTTTCTGCTATGAGCATTAAAATGGAAAGATTAATGCAAGATACTCGCCTCCTGTCATCATATAATCAATATTTTCCGTCCCTACACTAGGAAAATCTAGAATTGCCTGACATTATGCAGCGGACAGGAGGAACCAAAGTCATGCTTCTTCTAATATGGCTGCCTCCACACAGCGATACACCGTACAGCAAGGCAAACAGTCAATACTAGTGACTAGTTCTTTTCCCTCTGCTTCCTATTTCCTATGCACGGTTTGAGTCCTCTTTCAAGAATTCACAACCGGTTAGGCTGGGTATGCACGTACCTAAAATCGTCCGGTTCAGCAGGAAGCAGTTGAATTTTGGCTTGTGTGTACCGAAGCCAGTCTAACAACAGGCCTCTGTCAAACAATCTTGCTGGAAAACCCAATGGCTGCAATGCTGTATTCTGACAGGGGGGAGCCCCTGCAGTAAAAATACAAAGAACACCAAAGGAGAGATTCCTGCATCAACAATATTTGTGTTGATGCAGGGATCTGTGAGTTTATTTTTTTATTTCAACCTGCTGATTGAATGAAAAAAACCTTGGTGTGTATACCCTTTTTTAGACTACTGTTCTTTCTCTCCTGTCCTTTACCCCTCTTGCCTTTGCCTCCCCCTATCCTGCCCTGGCTTTCCCCCTCCTCTTTCTCCCTTACCTTTCCTCCCCCTTTTTTCCCCCTCCCCCTCCCCGCTTTCCTTCCCCATTTCCTGTACCTCCCCTTCTCCCTTCCTCATCCTTCCCCCCTCCCTTCCTCCTTCTCCCTCCATTCACTCCACTTTCCATCACGTTCCCTCACCTTCTCATCACTTCATTTTTCAGTGAGTGGTCACATTTGTACACATTAATCACCCCCCTCAGCCCTTCCTTCTCTGAGCTAATTGCCAGCTCCTTTCTCTCCACAGTGACTCACCTGTTGATGATCTGCTCGTCAGTCCTGCCTACTTAACCTCTTGACCACTGGGCACTTAAACCCCCTTCCTGACCAGACCAATTTTCAGCTTTCGGTGCTCTCACAATTTGAATGACAATTACTCCGTCATACAACATTGTACCCATTTGAAATTTTTGTCCTTTTTTTCACACAAATAGAGCTTTCTTTTGGTGGTATTAGATCACCTCTGGGTTTTTTATTTTTTGCGCTATAAAAGAAAAACGACCGAAAATTCTGTAAAAAAAAAAAAAAATAACTTGTTTCTGTCATATTCGCAGGTTATTTCTCACACACAGCATATGCATACCACGAATGACACCCCAAAACACATTCTGCTATTCCTCCCGAGTATGGCGATACCCCATGTGTGCAACTTTTACACAGCGTGGCCACATACAGAGGCCCAACATGCAGGGAGCGCCATCAGGCGTTCTGGAGCACCCAGGCCAATTCTGACATTTCTCTCCTACATGGAAAAATCACAATTTATTTGCTAGAAAATTACATAGAACCCCAAAACATTATATATGCGGAGTATTGGGGTATTGCAGAGTATTGGGGTATTGCGGAGTATTGGGGTATTGGGGTATTGCGGAGTATTGGGGTATTGCGGAGTATTGGGGTATTGCGGAGTATTGGGGTATTGCGGAGTATTTGGGTATTGCAGAGTATTTGGGTATTGCAGAGTATTGGGGGTATTGCGGGTATTGCAGAGTATTGGGGTATTGCAGAGTATTGCGCAGGGTATTGGGGTATTGCAGAGTATTGCGCAGGGTATCGGGGTATTGCAGAGTATCGGGGTATTGCAGAGTATGGGGTATTGCAGAGTATCGGGGTATTGCAGAGTATCGGGGTATTGCAGAGTATCGGGGTATTGCAGAGTATCGGGGTATTGCAGAGTATCGGGGTATGGCAGAGTAACGGGGTATTGCAGAGTAACGGGGTATTGCAGAGTATCGGGGTATTGCAGAGTATCGGGGTATGGCAGAGTAACGGGGTATGGCAGAGTAACGGGGTATGGCAGAGTAACGGGGTATGGCAGAGTAACGGGGTATGGCAGAGTAACGGGGTATGGCAGAGTATGGGGTATGGCAGAGTATTGCGCAGGGAGGGATGGCAGAGTATTGCGCAGGGAGGGATGGCAGAGTATGGGGTATGGCAGAGTATTGCGCAGGGAGGGATGGCAGAGTATGGGGTATGGCAGAGTATTGCGCAGGGAGGGATGGCAGAGTATTGCGCAGGGAGGGATGGCAGAGTATGGGGTATGGCAGAGTATTGCGCAGGGAGGGATGGCAGAGTATGGGGTATGGCAGAGTATTGCGCAGGGAGGGATGGCAGAGTATGGGGTATGGCAGAGTATTGCGCAGGGAGGGATGGCAGAGTATGGTGTATGGCAGAGTATTGCGCAGGGAGGGATGGCAGAGTATTGATGGTACTGCAGAGTATTGCGCAGGGAGGGATGGCAGAGTATGGGGTATTGCAGAGTATTGATGGTACTGCAGAGTATTGCACAGGGAGGGATGGCAGAGTATGGGGTATTGCAGAGTATGGCTGGTACTGCAGAGTATTGCACAGGGAGGGATGGCAGAGTATGGGGTATTGCAGAGTATGGCTGGTACTGCAGAGTATTGCACAGGGAGGGATGGCTGGATCTGTGACTGCAGTTGTCACAGATCCAGCCCACAGCAGCTGCTGACACCCCGCGCTCCCCCCCCCCCCTCCTCTCCTCTCCTCTCGCACTGTACCGAACGGTACAGAGAGGAGAGGGAGGAACCGGCGTCATCAAATGACGCCGGTTTGTTTACAAGTGATCGCTCCGTCATTTGACGGAGCGATCACGTGGTAAACAGCCGCGATTCGCGGCAATTTACCGTGATCCGTGATGCGCCGGGTCTTCTAGACCCGGCGAGCACGGACACTTCCGCGAGCGCGCCCCAGGGGACGCGCAAACGCGGAAGTGCACGAGGACGTCCCAGGGACGTCCTGTCACAGTAACTCGACCGCGCTGTAGCAGTATTTTTGCTATAGCGCGGTCGGCAAGAGGTTAAAGCCTTCCAGCTCACTTCATCTCTGCCTTCACCTTTTTCCAACATCACAGAGACTTTCTACTGCGCTCCTGTTGTGGACTTGCTCGGCTGGCATTCCTTCTGGCTCCTGATCCTTTTTGTTGGACTACTACATTTATCTCTGGCTCTCTGAGATTGGCTTGGCCAACTACCCGACCCGGTTACTGAACTCTGGCTTGTTTGACTACGCTTACTCTGTTTACCTTTTTATTATTATTATTATTATTATTATTATTATTATTATTAATAAACAAGTGTGATTTAACTGTACTTCTGTCTTGGTCTGATTCATTTTATATTAATAAAAATTATACTTTTTCATATATGTATACATATATCTGAGTTTACCTATTTACCTGTACCTCAATAGTCTAACTGCCCCGCATTTCTGGTCTTTTTTTCTATTCAACTGTTCTTACAATGCCATTCAGGAAGTGAAGGGGGTGTTTACACACTGCAAAACTTCCCCACCATTTGGCTGTATTAAAACACCCCTGTACTTAAATTTTTATCAAAAGCCCTGGAATCTTAATAACAACCCCAAAACTGGGGTTGTCAACGAAATTTTGATGTTTGCAAAAACAATTAAGCAGTCAGTACTGAGGTCTATTTCGATTGGGAAAGGGTCTGACAAGAGGTCTGCAAAAGCTAAGCAGTCCATACTGGAGTCTGTAGAGGGGTATAGGCAGCACAGCAGCTTACTGTATTGTTTAGCACTTCTGCCCTCATTTCAAGCCCCAGTCAGGAAACCATCTGCCTGTCCTTGCATGGGCTTCCTCCCACACACAAAACACATGCTGGTAAGTTGATTGACCCCAGTCTAAAAGAGGCCCTAGTATGATATTCTACTGAGCACACTCAAGAAACCTGTCCCATTATCTGCCAGCAGCAGATAAAGTGCTTTGAAGCCCTAGGAAAGAAAGTGTTATTTAAATTAACAATAAAACAAATTAGGGGTCTGATATGAGGTCTTCAAAAAGCACTACATACATTATTCATTTTATTGCATTTTTTTAATGATAATATATTTCTAATCTAAAGTACTGCACTGCTTAGTAGCCTGACCTGAGGCCTGAGAAAAGATGTAGGGTTTTGTTATGTAGCTTGCCTTGGTAGTAGGTTTTTACAGCAGTTGTCCTGCCGAACCTATAATTGAAACTTTGCAGCAAGGAAAGTAAGCAACCTCTTTCCGTTGTTCTAGCTCACTCTAATGCCCCTTTCACACGGGTAGATCAATTGGGTCTGCCTGTCAGTTTTTTAGGCGGACCCGATCAGACCATCCATTGCCCTCTATGGAGGGGCAGGCGTCAACAGACCTGTGTCGCCACTGACATTCCGACCCCCTAAAAACAGATGGATGGGGATCTGTTCCCTATCCGTCTAGTGGATCGGATGGGATGGCCGTCTGATGTAAACAGACAGGCGGTCCGTTTACATTCAACCACCCATATAGGACAGCGTGTCTGCTCTGTATAAGCAGAGTGGACACGGACAAGCCATCCACCTATTTAGCTGGGATCTGTGGACAGATACCACAGTGAGCAGGTGGGAACCTGGTGGAGTCCACCCCATGTGAAAGAGGCTGTAGCTTATAGGCCTTGCCAGGAAACTCACACATACTGCTCACAACATAGTTGTACAGGGCACCGGATTTTGTGGTTGCAGGCCAGGTCCATTGGGGTCGAACCAAACACCCAGCTAATACAAATATATATTTTAAACCCTGTCCACACCCTGGGCGTAATGCGTATAGGGGGCAGAGCCAGATTTGTGACTTTATACCGTTGATCTCCCTGCTATCTGGTTGTACAGTAGAGCCGACATATGCTTTTATTAGCTAGCACTGCTTAATTGCTTTTTATGTCAGTGCAATATGTTTTTTACGTTACTCATTAAGGAATGTGAAATGGAGAGCACTCTAGTGTGTGTGTGTGCTTTGTCTCTATTTCTTATGCTCATCTGATACGGTGGGAGTCAATTTGCGGTCATAGGAGATCTGGAAGCATTGAAAATAACATCGACTTTTGTTGCTACCCCTGTGGGAAACAGCTTCTTATGACCTACTGGTGGTGCAGGGGTCATAACAGTAATGTGAGCAGCTAGTGTGCTCTGGTGGAGGACAGTGGGCCCTAATCGACATGCAGGGTACCGGATGCATGGATTTTAATGGGAGTTTTTTTTTAAGCACATGATTAGAGCCTGAGGCTTTCATTTGCTTCAACAAAGGGTGGGCTCGGGGCGCAGAGCACTGCGCCCTGAGCCCACCCAGTTGTGTGACAATAGCAAATACATTTTTGCTATTGTCTTCATGCTTTTCCTCCCAGCCAATCAGGAAGCGGGTCTTTGGACCCAATTGGCCAAAAAAGGAGAAGCGACCATATTGGCCGCAGAAGAGGAGACACAAGAGAAGCCACCGAGGAGGAGACCCTGGGGGAAGCCGTCAAAGATGCCCACGACCTGAATGGGGTAAGTGCGGGGCTGGTGGGTAGACAGGCGAGTGACAGGTGACGTGGTGGGTAGTTTGCTGAGAGACTAAGCCACGGGGAGGTAGGGGATTTCGACTGATGGACCGACCGACTGAACCGGGGGCGCCGGGAATGTTGGCTTTGACTCACAGACCGTCCGAACGGGGGGTGGCGGGTAGTTTGTTGCACCCCCCCCAAAAAATGGAGCACCAGCTGCCACTGGTGGAAGATAACATTGGCACCGAGTGATGGCTGCAATCATGGTTGTGAAATATTGATATTAGAGGAAAAGCTTTGAGATATAAAAAAGGAGCTGTTTGTGACCATATGGAGAACAGACACTTTATGTATAGTGTGGTTGAGCACGGCACTGAAGCACTTTATTTTGGATTGGTTTATATGGTTGTTAATAATTTTAAGCAAAAGAGACTTCTGTAAAACTGAAATATATGAATAATTTCAGATGTTATAAATACATTGTGATGGATGAGAATATTTGTAAATTGTGCGATATCACCTTAGATATTTAGAAGGATTGTGTTATTTAAAGATATTTTATTTTGAGTATACAAATATAAAAGCGTACTTTAATGACAATGGCTATCACATTTGTGTTCTGCGAGCATAGCTTTTTATTTGACAAAAGCAGGAAAAACTACCTTAGGAACAGCAGTGGTAATCTTCACAACAGCAACCTGGTATTGCTTGCAATTAACAGTCAGAAAATGAGAGCAAGTTATTGATGTCGTTGCCACAAACCACAATAACAGATGAATTGTTTCTCAATAGAACATCTAATAGTAAGTGATTGCATTTTTCATATTATTGTGATTTCAAGTAAGAGAATTGACCCTCAGTAACCTTAAGAATTTGCCTTCACCTGTGAAGCTCCACATGGAATGTAATCTCTTGCTTTTGAAAGTACTGCAGAATATTATGAGCAGAGTTTATTCCCTTTGCTAACTCTACAGATGTTTATTGAATAGTATTTAAGGCCCATTCACCCCATTACATTGATGTAAAGCATGGTAAAACACACATGCTACCTCAATGCATGGTGAAGCACAAAGAACAGTGCAATGTCTTGAGGTACCATTTATTTTCATTGGCACCCCAATGCATTCACAAAACAAACACCATAGCAAACAACAAAAAATTTGTGTAATACCATGAAAAAAATAAAGCAATTTCTGTGCCCATACAAAATGAATTTGTTGCAGTAATGCTTGGATCAGCAATGCACAATAAAACTTGTTGCACTGCATGCATTAGCGCAAAGCATGCATATAGACCTTGACTGTGAATATTTGCTTTATAACAGTCCTTTACAGAATGCAATTCCTCACTCTTACTCCTTCCATAGTCCTGTGTGTAAAAACTCTTTCCCCACAGCTTCTGTAGAGGTTAAAGTGATACTATGGGTTCACATTTAAAACAAACAAAAAAAAAAACATGTCATACTTACCTCCAATGTGCAGTTCGTTTTGCACAGTGTGGCCCCGATCGTCCTCTTCTGTGGTCCCACGGTGGCTCTCGCGGGTCTTCCCCGCAATAGATAACTACACATTGGATAAAGCACATTGGAGGTAAGTATGACATGTTTTTTTTTAAACGTGAACCCATAGTATCACTTTCATTTCTACAGAAGCTGTGGGGAAAGAGTTTTTACACACAGGACTATGGAAGGAGTAAGAGTGAGGAATTGCATTCTGTAAAGGACTGTTATGAAGCAAATAGGATGCATTAAGGTGAAAAACACAAGGCTTTAAAACCCCTTTAATAGGCCCCCTTTCCTGAGATTGCATCATTACAGGTCTAAGCAGAGCAAAATCACTTCTCTTAAAACTTCCATAGAGTTTTGTGACGAGACCCTTTGCTCGCTCGATTCTGCTCTCCCGACACTCCTCTGCTACTATTGAGTCAGCTTGCAGATTGCAACGTCTGATGGTCCAGTCATCCAAGGTTCCGGGATCCGAATTACAGCTATGTGCCATTCTGACCCATTAAGAACACACACCAGGCAGGCTGTATGTAAGTTCAAACAGGACTCACTTTAATGGCAGCATTCAGCTGGTTATATACAGTTTACAAGCTTATCAATCAAAGAACAATGAAATCTCCACCCCCTTTTCACACACTGGGGCTTCCATACAGATTATAGGTAGACACTCTGGTGCCGACCCTGACAAGACACATTTCTTTAGATAATGACATCAGTGAAGTTAATTACTAATTGTAACAGAATACAGAATAACAGAATAACAACGAAGCAATCAGAATAATTAACCTGAGCCAATTATCTAATCATTTAGCCTGA
Source organism: Rana temporaria (assembly GCF_905171775.1). Taxonomy (NCBI): domain Eukaryota; kingdom Metazoa; phylum Chordata; class Amphibia; order Anura; family Ranidae; genus Rana; species Rana temporaria. The sequence continues at coordinate 259,650,237 of NC_053489.1, read as the reverse complement.
CGAGGTGAATAGGCGTCTCGTCTGCAATTCCCCACGATACAATACACATCTCTTAAGGTCTTCTTCACACACACAATAGATCAATTAACCTTTAGAATAGAGAGCTGGCTGGTGGTGGAACATTAGCATTTCAACAGTCTGTTATGCAGAGGAATGAGTCACTCTGGCCCACATGAAATCACCTGTAATATGTCCCATCTCATGTAATACATGAATTATGATTTATTAGCAACCCTCTCCTGTGTAACAGATGTCAAGTAGAAACACTTTAGCATCCCAAGGTCCATGACAAGTTTAATCTCATTAGATGCTACTTCAGGTATGATTTATAAATTGCATACAGTACCGGTGTGGTCGGGGGGCGAACTCTGCTTTGGACTGCCAAGCAGCAAGCAATCACAGGAGTGCACAATGTGGTGCACTCCTGTGATTGCTTGCTGCTTGGCAGTCCAAAGCAGACTTAGCCCCCCGATCACACCGGTATGACATGCAATTTATAAATCATACCTGAAGTAGCATCGAATGTGTTTATATGGCAGTTTCTAGATATGGGGTGCATGGACTAGATATGGTGTGAAGAAATTATCGCAGTTGATACAAGGGGGAAAGTTTCTCTCATATGTGGAAATGAGACAGCTTTGGAATATTCCAGAGAGCTATGCGTTTAGGTATAGGCAGCTCATCCATGCCTTATTAGCTCAGTTTCCGGAGGGGACCCCACAACTAACGGAATCAGGTGTAGAGCAAATGGTAAAAAGTGGAAAAAGGACAATCTCAAACTTCTATGTGTATTTAACAAATACTATATCCTCAGATATAAGCAAATTAAGGGAAAATTGGGAGAGAGAGGTTCCCAATTTGGAGAATTGGGAGGAAGTGTGGAGGTTCCCACTGCAGATATTGGTATCACTTTGAGATAAACTGATTCAATTTAAAATGATACACAGGAGCCACTATACACCATATAAGCTACATAAGATTTCTCCAACCAATCCTCAGAACTGCTGGAGATGTGCAGATACTCCAGGAGATTTCATGCATATATTTTGGCTTTGCCCAAAAATAGTGGTATTTTGGAGAGAGGTTCTGAGAATGATTGCTACAGTGACATCAATAATATTGGAACAAGAGGCGGAGATCTGTCTGTTAGGACTGGTGGGGGGAAATACTATCTCGATGGAAAGGAGAACCCAGGTAGGCCTATTATTGTTTTATGCTAGAAAAGCAATAGTGTTAAACTGGAAAAAGCTAGAAGCACCCTCAGTAGCACAGTGGAAAAACCTAGTAAACAGCAATCTGACATTTTATAGAGAGACATACTGGAATAGAGGACATGGCGAGAAATATGAGAGAGTATGGGCAAACTGGATAGAGAATTCTATGACAGCATCAGGATAAAGGGGGTACACTGGGAGGTTAATCACACCATTGGAAAAGGGAGAGAGAGTAATGTGTTGGATTGGGTGGAGGGATGATTGTGGGGATGCTTCAGAGGAGAGCAGAGGAATGTAATTGGAATCTAAATGAAATGGTAACGTAATGTATATGAATGATTTTATTTGTATGGAAAAAATTCAGAACATTAATAAAGAGATTTATAAAAAAAGAAATGGGCTCAGGCATGTTTGGGATCCTAACCCAAACCCACCTGCCTGATTCTGCCAGGAAGCTGACACTGCACGCTGCTAATCACGGGCAGTGAGCCATTTCCCGGTCCCCAGCTACACAGACTGGGAAATGTCTCAATGCCTGTGATTAGCAGTGTCTGCATTCTGGCGGGATCGGGGAGGTGGGTCAGGACTAGGATTCCGAACACGCCTGAACCCATCTCTAGTCTTAATAGGTACAATTTCAAATAGTGCAATTTGGGAAGTAGTTCATGTATTACTTTTTCAGGACTTCAACATGATTTCACTGACATAGGGCTAGATTCAGGTAGGACTTACGGCGACGTATCTTCTTATACGCTGCGTAAGTCCACGGATGCGCCGTTCTATCTATGAAACCACCATATTCTTGAAACCAGATACGCCTGAATTCTGTCTCCATCCGACCGATGTAAGTCTCCTACGCCGTCGTATCTTGGGTGCATATTTACGCTGGCCGCTAGGGGCGCTTCCGTTGATTTACGCATCAAATATGTAAATGACCCAGATACGCCGATTCACGAACGTACTTGCGCCCGTCGCAGTAAGCTACGCCGTTTACGTAAGGCGTACGTACGGCGTAAGTTTTCCCCTCATAAAGCAGGGGTATGTCATGTTAAGGTATGGACGCGTCGTATTTTACGTCGTTTACGTAAGTCGTACGTGAATGGGGCTGGGCATAGGTTACGTTCACGTCGTACGCATTGAGCCGTCAGATCTTAGGGAGTATATGCAACGTGATTCTGAGCATGCGGCCTATTTACGTTACGCTGGCGTAAATATGGGAGCAAGTGCTTTGTGAATACTCAGCTTGCCTCGCAATGTTACGTCGGTGTAGCGCATATGAGATGTGCTACGCCCGCTCAAACATACGCCGATGTCTGTGAATCTGGCCCATAGACTATAATGTAAATTGTGCTGCAAATCGTACCTGTGTCCATATCAGCACTACTTGAGCCTGAAGGAAGTTAAATATTAACCCTTTGCTAGTTAAAATTTTGTCCATAACATCACTGTTCCTCCTTGTGGCATGGACAGTAGCACTGAAAACACATAAAATTGTTGCAAATCTCACAGAGAAGTAGCATTGAAGTAGCGCTGAAGTCATGAAGTAGTGCTGAAGTAGCACTGAGGTCACATGAAATTGTTACAAATCTCATAGAAGTAGTGGTTGAAGTCGGGCTTTAAATCGCACTACTTTAAATCGTATATGGCGTGACCACAGCGTTGTCCTTTCTTCTGTAGAGGTTAATGGGCCACTTTTTTTCTCAACTTAAAAACGGGTAATAGTTCCTAATGCCCATGTTACTAAGTAAAAATCACAGCAGCCAGGGTGAAATTTTGAGTGGGGGTTGATGCATTCATAAATTACATATTTATCACTTTTGTTGACAATTATGGTATGTGAGTAGATATCATAATAGTGCTCCTGATCTAAAGTTGTAGAATTAAAGGACATTTCCTCTTTTCTTAAAAAAATCAACAGCATAGATATTCAATGTTGAATTTAAGCAGACATATCAAGGGATGGGGCGTGGCTCTTCCAAATCAGAAAATAAAATTTAATCCAGCTGCCTCATCGCCTTCAGGACCAGATGGTTTTTCAGAAAGATGCCACAACACCAGTTTCAGAATGTTTGCTAACTATACTTCATCTGAATAATTTCATTAATTTCAACCCCTGAATGACAGAAATATTCCAGTTAACTGTAGAGTTTCAGTACAGAAATGTTCATTTTATATTTAACTGCCCCTTCTTGCTAATATTATCAGCAGCTCTAGCATCTTTGCCAATCAGCTAAAAAAAATTAAGAGATGTATGGTTAACTTAGTAGTAAAACACACATCCGAAAACAGAGCCCTAAATATGCAGAACTATTCCTAATGAAGTACACGACAGCAACTGTCTACCAAACTTTAATAAGCTGGAAAACACCTAATAAGTATGGAAATGTTATTCATGCATTAAGATCTCCTCCAAGATAAAGAGGAGGCAAATTCCTTTCCACTTTGTGCAAACATAATAATCTTTATTCTTCTAATCACAAATATAAAAATGCAAAGCAAACAGCAACATTAAAGAGCGTGTATTTCATTTAAGTGGGATTGTCATAATGTTTTGTTACAAAAGTCTTTTTAGCAAGATAATTATTCTCTTTTATATTTAATTGAAGAGCTTCACATTTGCTTAATGTAAAAATGAATTAAGTGATTTTCTTTAAATGTAGGCTTTAAAAACCAATTAACATTTCTTCTCAATAAAGATTTTATTTTGCCTTTTCTAGTAATCTAAATGCAAAGTTTAAGGCATTAGTCTGGACATTCCAATTACAGCAGCTGTCACTGATTCATTAATTATCTATGTCTCTGTCCCATTATCTCTAGCTGTTTTTACATTTCTTGATATTTCATTTTGGAAAGATGCCACCAAGTGGTAATACCAACAGTTTGTAGAACACTAACCAAGAAAGTCGAGAGCTATAATCGCACCCATATAAATAAGATGACCACTATTTTGTCAGGCAGAATTGTGGTAAGTTCAGTTGGGAAACAGACTTTAGGCCCCCTGACCATGACTGGTGATTGACAATGATGAAAAAAATAGAAATGCTGATGGCTTTAGAGAGCACCACACCAACAGGGTAGTTGCAAAAAAAAAAACCTCAAAGACGTGAAAGGATTTTCCATTGAAAAAAGGCAACGATCCTTTAAATAAAGTTGGATACAATTTGGATAATAATGAGCGCTTCCAAATCTCATCTCTAAGTTTGGTATTTGTACAACCCTGTGCTACAAGATTAATGTTGCAAATGTGCTCCCCTCATATTATGGAATGCAAAATAAAAGAAAAGGATATGAAAGTATTAGAAGAAAAAAGCTAAAAGTTACTCGGCCTACACCCTGGCTTCTGATGGGTTCTTGTAGGGGAACTTGTTGCAACTGGGTCTCTTTGGCACTGTGCAGGAGCAAATTGTTACAAGATTTGGGCTTCTCAACTTTCTCAGGATCCCTCTAGGGCCCAGGTATATCACCCTCAATGTCACCCTCAATTATGGGAGACTTCTGGGGGGAGGGGGGGGGGGTTCTTACACTTGGTGTTTCTTACTGAATAGGATGGGGGCTTCAAAAAAGGCAGTGGAACTAAAGTTTGCACTACACCCCCCTCCCCAGCTGATAATACACTGCTGATAATTTTGCTGCTTCTTTTCATAGTTTGGTCATCTTGATTGGTCTTCAACCATTTTGATTTGCCATCACAGGATGATATAACTCCTGTGGATGTACATGGGAGCTAATTCAGCCCAGTGCTCAAGGCATGAGAAGAATGTACACTAAGCTGCACATATGGTAGAAGAGGTATTACTGCAGAAGAGACTAATAACATATTTACTGCAATATAAGCCTGTTAACAGCATTTAACAAGGCTTTAGTTTCACCTTATGCATTCCCATAGAAAATTACATTCCATTATTGCACCTGTTTCAAAATGAAAATAATTAAATAAATAAATAATGGTATTAAGTGTATGCAATGGATAGCTCAGCTCTCCTATTCATTATGAAAATGATGACAAGCTACTCATCTATGTCTGATATATGACTAGTTTAAATAAATTTGAACTCATGTTACATGCTCAAACTAGTCAACATATGCGCTCTTGCTTCAGTTGCAGATTACAATGTGAATGCAGAATGTTCGCACAACACAATTTGTTTTACGAAAACCCAAATGCGGTATTTATTTTGATAACATTTTGCAAGAAACCAACTGACCACATAGTGTAATCATGCTGTGTGAGGCGTAGCATTTGGATTGCTGTATTATTCTGGGAAATATTCATTACACAACATTTACTTTGGTCTGTGTTGCTTTTTGTTTTCAAGGAACTGCTGTTTATGCAAGAAAATACTGTAATGTGTGGTAAATACACACAATTTGTGGAGGAGGGGGAACCACAAAAAATCTGAGGAGTTCCTAGAAAAGGCCGTGAGCAAAAACCAAGAAGAAAGGGTTTGATGTCATTTGCCATGTTTGTTGGTATTGCCATATTGGGTATGCTGTTTTGGCATTTGGAAATAGATGCCAGACTTTTGTTTTTCTCCTCCCCCGAGTATTTCGTTTTTGTTTAGTAATGCTATTGTAAAAACCTTTTGACAACTGTAAATCAAAAAATTCTGACAAACACAGTTCACTGTAACAACTACCTAGGTCTAATCTTCCAAATGGAGCATTATTACATCTGATTGACATTTTGGGCCTCTTTTTTTCTCCAGATGTTCTTTTAAATTAAATGTTTGGTGATTTTTTGTATGTTTTGCTATTTTTTATTATTTTTTTATATGCTCAGTACTGTTACTTTTCTATCTCATTTTAAACCATGAAAATATAAATGTTGCATATGAATACTGTGAATTCTCATTTCCAGCCAGCCAGTTGAGCTTTTTTACACGTTTCCCTTTTCATATGTTTTACTGAATAGAGTTAGCTACATTTCGGAAAAAGCCTGTTTGCAGAGCCTAAACGCTTAAAGTGTTTGTTTGTTATCCCAGCATTTCAAATTCCTAATATATGCCTGCTGACCCATGTACTCATATGAAAAAGTATTATTTTTTCTTTTCTTTTTTGCTTGCTTTGTGTGAAATCCCTGCTGTCCTGTTAAAAACGGACCACACTAGGCAGGAGAGCTCACCGTGTTCAGTTCTCTAGATGTGCTGGGAACTCAGGCTGCTTTCCTCAAATGATTATACTTGTCCTAAAATGTCCCCCCCCCCCCCCGTACAGCCTTTTACTGGGAAGATTAGTATGCTGCTGCTTCTCCATCCCAGCACCTTTTGCAGCTGAGAACAGAGGGAATGTGATCACTTATAAAAAAGGGGAAAAATATATTTATAATATAATAATAATAACAGGCCTCAAAATTTCAAGTCCTGAGCTACTAGCCAGGCCTCAAGAGTTACTCGCCACCAGTTGCCCCACCTAATTCATACACTGCCCTGCGCCTAATTGCACCCGTAAACACGCCCTCGTAGAATATCTCATGGAATGACAATGTTTTATGCAGAATCAAGTTACAAAATTAAATATTACCAACAACAACTTTAACAAAATGGGACAGGGCACTGGGGGCAGACCAGAGGGACAGGGCACTGGGGGCAAACCAGAGGGACAGGGCACTGGGGGCAGACCAGAGGGACAGGGCACAGGGGGCAGACCAGAGGGACAGGGCACTGGGGGCAGACCAGAGGGACAGGGCACTAGGGGCAGACCAGAGGGACAGGGCACTAGAACTGGGTCTCTTCCCCATTCTCTTGCTGTCTCCTCTGCAACTCCCATCCATCCTCTCTCTCTCTCCCATTCATCTCATCATCAGGAGCCTGTGTGTGCGGCTCCACACTTGCATGTACCCACTTCCCCCTTTTATTCAGGCTGGCAGAGAGGAGAGGAGCTGCAGCACAGTGGGAGGGAGTACCATCCAGCGCTGAGATCCACACAACTGCACAGCCATTGACACCATAGCACAGCGCACACTTGAGACCAGTCTGTTCACAGTGCTCAGGCTAAACTGTTGGACACTTACATAGAGCACAAGGAGAAGAAAACTGCACAAACTAGAATGCTGCCGCTCTCATGTCAGGGCAACTTTCAGTGAGTGCTGCACCGGAGTGGTAATTTTGGCAATCCTCCACCTCACTCATTACTTTCTGCTCTCCAGCTACATTGGTCGGGGCCCGGGGGAGGGGGGCAGGCTCAGAGAGGTCATACTGTTGGGTCCCATGGCTTAATGAGAATTGTAAGTAGAGCACCTGTGTACTACTCTGCCTATGCGCGGCTCACCAGACTACTTTTCCCGAGCATGCACCTTTCCTCTTTGGCCGCCAATCTCATCGGGACTCTAAGTGTAGGCACAGATTGGAGGGAGATTGGTCATGCAGCCCTGTCATCACTCGCCCCCAGCCTAAATCCACTCGCCAAATGCTAGTAGGCGAGTGAAAATTTTGAGGGCTGATAATAATAATATATTTGTATCCATATACAAATGTTTATCTTTCATTTGAATTTTAAACTGAATGGGTTGTTTTACAAGGTGATCGTTTACAATGACTTGAAACGTAACCCTTTTACTACCACCAAATTATTATGACCATGAACTTATTTCAGAATGGTTCCCTATTCTCTTCTGATTAACAGAAAACTAACTGAAAACGGTCCAATCAGAGAATGCTTTGCATTCATTAGGAAAACGCAAAGCATTCTCTGAATGGTGCCCATACTTATTAGCCAAATTCCTGCATTCAAAATGTAGCAGCAAAGCCATTCCACATGAGACCCAGAAGCTAGTGAAGACCAATGTAGTTGTGGTGCGCCTCTTACAGTGATATCCAGCTTCTAGAGGGATTCCACAGGTATGGTACAGTAAAACCTTGGATTGCAAGCATAATTCGTTCCGGAAACATGCTTGTAATTAAAAGCACCTGTATATCAAAGCAAATTTCCCCATAAGAAATAATGGAAACTCAGATGATTCGTTCCACAACCATTTATTCACAAGTCCTTCAGTTCATAGTCAATATAAACATATTATAGGAATGTGATGGCAGCCTCTACAAGAGGATTAGAAGCAAAATCAAGCAAGAGCTACAGAGTATAAAAGAGAGGTTACTCTAAATGTAGCAATATGGTTACATTTAATGAAGGTACAACATTTAGCAACTCAAATGGTTGATGATTAAAACAGACACATCTAAGTAAAGCTTGGCTTGAAGCACTCATGGAAGGCAGTGTGGAAGGGATGACGTTGATGGTGGTGCAGAGGATGGTCTATGTGGACAGCTTTACCCCAGATGCCTGCCTATTTAGATGTGCCTGTTTTAAACATCAACCATGTGAGTTGCTAAATGTTGTACCTTCATTAAATGTAACCATATGGCTACACTTAGAGGCACCTTTCTTATCTTTTATACAAAGTTGTGACATGCCGCTACTTGTATATCAAGACATCGCTTGTATATCAAGTTAAAATATATTTAAAAAAATTAGCTTGTTTTGCAAAACACTCTCAAACCAAATACTCTCAAACCAAGGTTTTACTGTACATGCATAGCAACATTGGTCCAATCTTCAACCATGTAACTATGTAAAAATATCCACACCTGGAATTATTCTTTAAAGCGTATCTATGGTCAAAATTTAAAATGATACATTCATTCACACATTGCATTTTAATTATTTATATCCCTATTAATCTGAATGGTCCTAATGCTTGTAAACTTAGCATCCCACGCATTTACTTACTCTGTGACATGCATTCGTTATGTTCTGTGAATAGGCACTGCTGTGTCACACATTTCACAGAACCTGCCTTCTGAACTACAGAGGCACTGAGAGTAGGTGTTTCAGGAGAGTCGTGTGTTTTGCCAGATTAGGTGACCCGTCAAATTTTGTAAGGGACGTGACATTCCGCCATGGCCATCTTGGTACACCTCGCAGTCGCCAACAGTAAGAATACAGTGAGAAGGCGGAAGTCAGACATCTTTTTAAACCCACCGGAATCTGGCATTTGACACTTATTTTTACCAGTAGACTGAGCATATATAGTGAAATACAGTAATTGGAAATCCATCTGACTGTTTTGATGTCGAATTTTAAAAGCAGCGACAAGCCTGCTGATCTCACAGAACACCGCTGCTTTTACAATTCAATATGAAAACAGACAGAATACTGTATTTCACTATATAAGCTCAGTTTACTAGTAAAAATAAGTGTGAAATGGCAGACTATGGTGGGTGAAAAAAAATGTCTGCTTGCTGCCTTCTCACTGTATCCTTACTGTGGGCAACTGTGAGGTGTACCAAGATGGCCGTGACGGAACATCCCTTCCCTACAAAATTTGACAGGTCGCCTAATCTGACGGAACAAGTGCAGGAATCACAGTTAGCAGGCAGTAAGGTACCATGGGACATGTAGTCATAAGAAATGAAGAGTAAACAACTGAGTAGTAGCTGCAGGAATCCAGGAAGTTGTGGAAAGAGATGGCTAGCAGACTTTAAAATAAGTGTATACGGGATTGTCAAATGTAACTTTTGTCTGTATTGTTATTACAAATGATGATGTTAAAAAATGAAAGCCTATGCTTTGCCCATAGATTTCCTCTAATTCCCCCTTGCCAATTTTTCCTCTGCATACAAAGCATTCCTTTGCTAAGGTGTCTACAGCTGTTGAAAAGGTGTGCAGAAATGGGAAACACACAAACAAAATTAAAAAGGGTTGTAATATGTAAAGACATGTGGAGACATGGATACTTACTATCTTGATATTGTCTTGAAAATAGACTTAAAAAAATGTACATGGCTAACACATTGACGTATTAAAGTATTAGGGATAGGAGCAGGTTAGACTATCACGTTCTGCCTAGAATTTGTAGGTTCTTTCAATTTTTGTGTGAATTTCACATGCAAGAAAAAAAATGCATTTTTGCTAGCTCTGATTGGATGATGGAAGACAGCAGAGCTTCATCTTATTCACTAAGCTCTGGGGCAAAGTCACTTGCAAAGTGAATAGCCTATTTGCCTTTAGTTAATCAACCCCATGGTGTGTTCTGCTGTTTACTCCAACAGTGTAACAGGATTTAAGCAAGCATACTACATAATGCATATGAAGCAAAATGTATAATATATTAGAGATATTAAAAATGACAAACAGACACAAATTGGGGTTATGTGTATATATACAGCTGCATCAAGTATAAAAAAGTCAGCTAGCAGTACATATTGCATATAACAGTCTTGCAAAGGGAGACAGCATGTAACTTAATGTTCAGCATTGATATCAGATATACACAAGAGATGAAATGCAGAGATCACATAGCATCCCAAAAAGCAATCTTACAGCGGTAGGGTAGCAAAGACAACCCTAGTGCATCGGATTGTGGGAAAGAGTCTCACATTTTAGGGGACAGGACAATTCCCAAGTTACTTCTTATGACCCAAAACATACTGGCAAGACAACAGACATCTAATCAAACTAGCCTTTATGTGTGTGTGCTTGTATTTTGGTAAGTTTGGTAAGAATGGTAAATTGTAAGCATCTTCAGGGGCACAACTTGTTTTAAGTGGTTCTATGTGCTCTGCAAATCAATGTATAATAATATACAGACAACAAATTAAAAAACTCTAAAAATGTTAACATATTAGCTGAAATTATACAATACAAGTTTCTAACAATTATACAATAATTTTCAATAAAAATAAGTTTATGAAAGGATTTGACAAAAAAAAAGTGAATTAACACGTAACGGTGATTGTTGAATCAATGTTTTTCAAACTACATTGTACTTTACAGCACTTAATGAGCAAGACAATCTGCTGGATTCACGTAGGGCGGCGTATTATTGAGTCGGAGTAGTGTATCATATTTACGCTACGCCGCCGTAAGTCAGAGAGGTAAGTGTTGTATTCACAAAGCACTTGCCTCCTAAGTTACGGCGGCGTAGCGTAAATGGGCCGGCGTAAGCGCGCCTAATTAAAATTGTGAAGAGGTGGGCGTGTTTTATGTAAATAAACCATGACCCGACGTGATTGACCCTTTTAACGAACGGCGCATGCGCCGTCCGTGGACATATTCCAGTGTGCATTCCTCCAAAGTACGCCGCAAGGACGTATTGGTTTCGACGTGAACGTAAATTACGTCCAGCCCCATTCACGGACGACTTCCGCAAACGACGTAAAATTTTCAAATTTTGACGCGGGAACGACGGCCATACTTAACATTGGCTAGGCCAGCTATTTGTTCGATTAACTTTACGCCTGAAAACACCTTACGTAAACGGCGTATCGTAACGGGCAAGCGTACGTTCGTGAATAGGCGTATCTCGCTGATTTACGCATTCTAGGCATAAATCAGCGTTCACGCCCCTGGCGGCCGGCGGAACTAGACAGCTAAGATACGACGGCGCAGGCCGTCGTATCTTAGCTACATTTAAGTGTATCTCAATTTGAGAATACACTTAAATGTACGACGGCTTAGATTCAGAGTTACGACGGCGTATCTACTGATACGCCGGCTTAATTCTTTGTGAATCTAGCTAAATTAAACTAGTTATCTACCAGCAGACAGTTCAATACTACTTTATAAAACTGTCTGTCAGCCACAAAAAAAAGAAATATATTGTAGAGAAGATGAAGCTGCTGACATTCCCACCGAACATCAAATGAATGTTTCTATCACAGTTGTGCTAGCAATAAATAGCCTAGACATTGCACTATACTGGGATTGTGTTCTGTTCTGATGAAGCAGCAGAGTCTGTGTCAACTATATCTGAAGAAACGAGCACTAAGTAATTAGCCTGATATTGTGTTTATACTGTCTATAAAAGTCAAAGTAGCAAGCTGGTGCTGACATAAACTTGTGATGCATACTTGTAATCCTGACACTTCAATCATGAGAGGTTCTCAGTTTACTCTGATCCTCCCTACAGCACCATCTTAAGACACTCAGTTTTCAAGTAGCTGGACATCTTTTTCACTGAAAAGCCTTCTTGAAGCAGATCTGTGCTTTTGCCCACGTAGGCCAAATCAGAAGGATCACTTTAACTCCATCTCCCTAGCAGAGCAGTGCTTTGTTCCCCTACCACTAAAATTGTAATAAACTAGAGTATGGAGGAGCATGTGACTCCCTCTCCTTTCTATTATATGAAAGAGCTTGTATGTGGTGACTGGCCCAGTGCCCAATTATTAGTAAATATATTTACTGGCACTGTATTGAATGCAAAACAAGGATCTATGTCCAGTATTGGGTGGGCAAGTATTAGAGGGAATGGATAGTGGTTTTGTATATATTTTCATTTTTTATTTATTGTGTTCAGGACCATTAGGAAGCATTTTACAAATTTAAGTTAGGTAATATGAATTACTGTGAGGGCCGTCTTAATAGCATCATGGGCCCCTTGGCAAAGTAATGCTCTGGGGCCCCTACAATGGAGGTAAACAGACATCAAGTAGGTAGGAGGCAGACAAGCAGAGCTTCCCCTTTGGGGTGGAGGTCTGCATTAACTACATGAACAATCATTCTGTACAGAAAAGAAACAGTGAGAAAATACTTCATACATAAAGTAAAAAATCAGAACCCGGACCCGAACCAGAATAGTTGGAAAAAGTCCGGGTTCGGGTTCGGAATTCGGGTATGTTTTGGCGCGTTGCACGGCAGCCAATCACCATTCGTGTTACTACTGTGACTGGGAATTGATCACAGCCATGCCTACTTATGGCATGGCTGTGATTGGCCAGTGCAGCATGTGACCCATCATGTGACGTGCCTCTATATTAGTGTTACTACTGTGACTGGGAATTGATCACAGCCATGCCTACTTATGGCATGGCTGTGATTGGCCAGTGCAGCATGTGACCCATCATGTGACGTGCCTCTATATTAGATAGAGGCACACAGCACAGATCGTCACTCTGCTTCACTCTAGATAGGGAAAGGCTGCTGGAATCTGCTGCTTAGGGAAAGTCTTAGGTGTATCTGGCTCGTTTTCACTGTATTTCACTTATGTGAGGGAAAGGTTGCTGAATCTGCTCAGGGACAGTGTTAGGTCTATGCTGTTATACTGCTCCAGAAATATCAAGAAGCACACTTTATTTCTTTGATATCTGCATCATCTTATGGCATCTGGCTCGTTGTCACTGCTTCACTTATGTGAGGGAAAGGTTGCTGAATCATAGGGACAGTTTTAGGTGTATGTTGCTCCAGAAATATCAACAAGCACTGTATTCCTGTGACATCTGCTGTGCTTCATATAGTTTAGGAATGTTGTTCAACTATAGGGGCAGTTTGCAATCTATAGGTGACTCTGAATATTTCAACAGCAGTACACCTGCCACACCACCTGTGCACCTGTGATATACTGTGTTTCTGTCAAGTACATAGTCAGGGAGAGTTTGCTGAAATATTTTTTCTATGGTGGCAGTCAGCACTCTATAGGTGACTGAGTATTTCAACAGCAGTACACCTGCCACACCACCTGTGCACCTGTGATATACTGTGTTTCTGTCAAGTACATAGTCAGGGAGAGTTTGCTGAAATATTTTTTCTATGGTGGCAGTCAGCACTCTATAGGTGACTGAGTATTTCAACAGCACTACACCTGCCACACCACCTGTGCACCTGTGATATACTGTGTTTCTGTCAAGTACATAGTCAGGGAGAGTTTCCTGAAATATTTTTTCTATAGGGGCAGTCAGCACTCTATAGGTGACTGAGTATTTCAACAGCAGTACACCTGCCACACCACCTGTGCAATAATTTTGAACAAAACTGTATGGACCTCGTCCTCAAAGGTCAAAAATCATTATATTTTTTATTTTAATTTTTTTTTATGTTATTTTAAGTTATTTCCCTATCCACATTTAATTTCAGAGTACTTGCCATGCTCTTCCCGACATTTTGCTGCCATTTGCAGCCCTCCAGCCCTTTCCCTTAGTTTTTTAGAGACATTTTTGTAGTCAAAAGTCCGGGTCCCCATTGACTTCAATGGGGTTCGGGTTCGGGTCAAAGTCCGGGTTCGGTCCCGAACCCGAACTTCCAGGTGTCCGCTCAACTCTACTCCCCAGCACTATGGCTCCTCTACACCCTAGATATCCCCAGCACTCTGACCCCTCTACACCCTAGATATCCTCCCAGCACTCTGACCACTCTACACCCCAGATATCCCCCAGCAGTCTGACCCCTCTTCACCCTAGATATCTCCCCAGCACTCTGACCCCTCTACACTCCAGATATCCCCCCAGAACTCTGACCCCTCTACACCCCAGATATCCCCCCAGCAGTCTGACCCCTCTACACCCTAGATATCTCCCCAGCACTCTGACCCCTCTACACTCCAGATATCCCCCCAGAACTCTGACCCCTCTACACCCTAGATATCCCCCAGCACTCTGACCACTCTACATCCCAGATATCTCACCAGCACTCTGACCCCTCTCCACCCCAGATATCCCCCCAGCACTCTGACCCCTCTACACCCCAGATATCCCCCAGTACCAATCAAGCAGGCAGAAGGAGGGCGGAGGAGGGAGCATCCCTTCAGGCATTCCAAGCCTTTCGGTGCAAACAGTGTTGGACAGCTGGGCTCACCATGACACCATCCACAATGCTACTTCCGCAGGTGGGCTCTCATTGCTGCCAACTCATTCCTGAGTCCCGAGCAATCAAGCTGCATGGGGCGGGGTCAGAGCATCACTGGCACTCTGGCCCTGCCCCACCCTGCTTGCTGTGAAATATTAAGTATCATTCTGCACAGCACGGCACACCGCTGCCAGCCTGCCTCCCCTGTGTATCCATTACTCTTAGTGCCATCATGGGGCCCACAATTTCGGGGCAGCGTGGGCTCAAGGACCTGCTGCTTTGGAAAAAGTGCAGGTGTGCCCTCTTATTAAGACAGTCCTGATTACTGTATATGAATATATTTTTATTTTATTTCCCTGTGCAGCCAGCTGGTGAAGCTTTAGACTCTTTTTTTTTGCATTTGTTCATCTTTCTATCCTTGTCTACTTTGAAAGATGAAAAACTGCTGTTTAGAGAGCTCACTAGCATAAGCTAAGATTCATATACACAAGTTAATGTGAGAACGAGTCTAAAGGTGAGCAGCTTCTGCTGTGCACCCTCTTTAGAAATTCATATTGATCTGTTAATCCATCCTTATGTGTAAATCCTGAATCAAATGTTTATTTTCAAAACCAAAAGAATCTAAAAGGACACAAATAAAACATAATTTTAGAAATATTTATACTTTAAGTAAAAAATAATCTATATACATTTTATATAAAGTAATGAATGTAAAAAAGTGAATTACAGCATGTAATTGACTGGCAGTAATACAAATACTAATGCCGTGTACACATGACCGTTATTCATGTCATGGAAAGAAAAACGATGTTTTTCTTGACGTGAAAAAGAACGACGTGAAAAACGACAAGAAAAAATAGAGCAGGTTCTAAATTTTTAACTGTCATGTTTCTCTTTGAGAAAAATGCTCTGGAGCATACACATGACCGTTTTTCACGACCAATTTAAAAAAAATCATTTTTCTCGTTGAATGAACAGTTGAATGAGACTGCAAATTTGGGAGTCCTCAAAGGTTTTATAAAAAGAGAAGCCAGCTTTAAAAAAAATAGTGACTTATTATTAACTGTGACTTATAATAGAACTCAAAGCTAATGTTTATTTTGTTATGGATAAAGTGGAAAATAATTTTAGTGTTGCATGTGCTCTTTCTTTTTTGGGAAATGTTTCCTCTGTTGTTCCTGTGTGCAAACTGAATCAAAAAAAATGAATCGTATATCAACAGTAATACAAATATGTACATTTTTCAGTAAGGTTATTAAGTTATATGCTCTGCCAAACCCTATTACTGTCTGTGTCCTGTTGGGTTAGAGTTCTTCACTTACTGTGTGATCAATAAGGGGGGACGTGAAAGGAATTCTGCACAGCTGAGACACAGATATCATTAAAATCTGACAAATGTTCTAAAACTTACCCATACTAAATCTTACTTTGGGAATAGACATAATATTTGACATTAAATAAATGTTCTGCCTTGTGAAATAGGTTATTTCTAAAGTTCAACTAGTTTCACTTAGGATAAGAATTGTTTTTGCAATCTTTACCCTGAACTTACAGTAGGTTTTGTTGGAAGCTGTCAATCTGACGGTTGCTAACTCAGAAAAAATTACCAAGTGTATCCACAAATAAGTTGACAAGTGGTTCCTCTTAATAAAAGCGACTACTAAAGATGCTACCAGCAGTGAAGTTTCTGCTTCCTACACACAGGTCGTCTGAGGCATTTTATTTTCTTAACCTATCTATAGCTATTAACAAGAAGTTTTTTGGAAGTTTCTATGTAATTTAACTCGTATAAGTCTTAATGCAAAGAGAAACCAGGGCTGCATTATTTCTTGTGTTTTTAGTGCTACCAAAATGATGTGCCTGTAGCATTTTTTATTTTTTTTTGTAACTACTGAATAAACTGCTTCCGCCTTCTCAAAGAATGGTTATCAGTCATGTTATGGGAATCTTGGGCATTTATATATGCAATAGGAGCATACCTAGCCCTGCATAAAAAGGGAGTAGCCTCAACACATTGGGGTTGATTTTCTAAAGGCTGTTCACTTTGCAAAATGCATTTGCACTCTGTCATGCCGCGTACACACGATCATTTTTCAGCGTGAAAAAAAAACGTTGTTTTTCAGCATGTTGAATAAACAAAGTTTTTCCAACTTCAACATTAAAACGACGTTGCCCACACACCATCGTTTTTAAAAAATTATCCAGCAAAGCGCGGTGACTTACAACACGTACGACGGCACTATAAAGGGGAAGTTCCATTTGCCTTTGGGCTGCTTTAGCTGATTCCGTGTTAGTAAAAGACGATTCACGCTTTTTTGTCTGTTACAGCGTGATGAATGTGCCTACTCCATTATTAGAGGGTAGTTTTACCAAAACGAGCGCTCCCGTCTCATAACTTGCTTCTGAGCATGCACAGGTTTTTAACATCGTTTTAGCCCACACACGATCATTTTTTACAACCCGAAAAACAACATAGTTTAAAACAACGTTAAAAAATGCAGCAAGTTCAAAAAACATTTGGGGGGTTTTCAGAACCTGAAAAATGATGTGAAGCCCACACACGATCATTTGAAATGAATTTTTTTAAAAACAATGTTTTTTTCATGCTGAAAAATGTACGTGGCATAACAGTATTTGCTCCAGAGCTTATTCAATAAGCAGAAGCTCTACTGACTTCCATCATCCAGAGCTTATTCAATGAGCAGAAGCTCTGCTGACTTCCATCATCCAATCATGTGCAAGCAAAAAATATTTATTTTTCCTTGCATGTAATTGGGTATTCTTTGCAAAGTGAAGCTTTACCTCATTTACTAAGCTCTAGAGCAACTGACCTTGCAGAATGAAATTGCACTTTACAAAGTGCAAAGTCTATTTACCTTTAGTAAATCAACCTCTTAGTGAGCAGGAACCCAGCAAAGCACTAATTTCTTAAAGCAGAAATAATATTCAACAAGATTATTCAATGAAACATAAAGATACATCAGATACCTGAGGACACATTCTACAAGTAGGCTTACAAGATTACCAGTTAAATGGAAAGAAGGCTATCACACAAAATATATGTGCAAATTCCTTTATGGAACTAGCAAAACTTCTGTACTAAAGGGCCACTGATGTATTGATGTATCTTATCATTTAATCACAAAAGTATGATCAAATCCTACATTTAAATTACATACAGCAGCACACATCTGTGCATATTATGTTTGCCATTTTCCTTCTGTTTTTCACCTGTCATGTCTCTGAAAGTTCCATTTAAAAATCCGGCTGCTACTTTCGTGTGACGCCGAAAAGGCCTTCGATAGGGTCAGCTGGCCCTTTCTGAGAGCCACCCTTGCCCAATTAGGCCTGGGCCCCAAGATGTTGGCACGTATCATGTCCCTATATAGCAACCCTACTGCGTCGGTGTTGGTTAATGGCGTCGTCTCGGAACAGTTCGCGATAAACAATGGCACTAGGCAGGGGTGTCCCCTTTCCCCCCTCCTTTTCGCTCTTGTTATAGAGCACCTGGCACAGGCACTAAGGGCGAACCCTAGCATACGGGGCATACCAACCCCCTCGTCTCATTGCAAGCTCTCCCTATATGCAGATGATCTCTTGCTATACGTCACTCATCCACATATTACCATTCCCTCTATTCTGGCTGAGATCAATCGGTTTGGCGCTCTGAGTAATTATAAACTTAACTTATCCAAGACAGAAGCCCTGAATCTCTCACTATCGCAACCCGTCCTGGCGGCCCTGAAATCCAATTTCTCTTTCCAATGGAGAACTAAATCTGTCACCTATCTGGGGATGGAGATACCAGCTGACCTCTCAGAAATATACTCCCTTAACCATGGTCCTCTTCTGCATAGACTCAAACGCCTCACTGAGGATCGCCTGAATCTCCCGGTGTCCTGGTTCGGGCGTATGAATACTTTGAAAATGGACATTTTGCCCAAGTTGCTATACATGTTCCAGGCTTTACCGATAGCCCTCCCCTCTACGTTCTTTCGGGCGTTGCGATCAATGTCAATACGATTTGTATGGAGGGACAGCCGCCCGAGACTGAAACACAAGCTACTCTGCTCTCCCATGACTAGAGGAGGGGCGGGTCTTCCAGACTTCGAGCGGTATCACGCAGCAGTGGTCTGTTCGAGGATCTTGGAGTGGTTCCCACGGCCACTGAGCAAAGTAGCCACCTTGATCGAACAAGATTTGTCTCCCATAGACCTTCGGGCCCTCCTTTGGGGCCATGAGGGAACACACAAAGCTCTCGCAGGTATGTCACCCTTGACCAGGGACGCTCTGGTGGTATGGTACCGACGGAGGGCGGTCTTCGCCCTGACCACTGACCCAAGTCCATTGACCCCCATGTTTGACAACCCAACACTCCCAGAAGGCAAGCTTGCCCACACGTTCAATGGATACAGGAGGGACCAGTGGCCCACCGCCCGACAATTCGTCGATGCAGGCACGGGCTCTTTCGTAACTGACGAGTCTTCCTCCCTACCGAGGGTGACCTGGCTCACGCGTATACATTTGACTACTTATTGTAGGCAACTTTATGACTCGAGACAGATACATAGGCCCCCGACGGAATTTGAACAGCTATGCTTACTCCCAGAAACCCCACGTCATACCCTCTCCCTATTATACAAAATGATCCTAGAGCATATGAGTACTTCTCTTCCCAAATTCACTGCAGCTTGGTCGAGGGAGCTGGGGACAGACATCAGTGAGGCAGCCTGGCAAAAAGCCTTTTACTACACACATAAATCCTCCATCTCGAGTTACGTTCGAGAAAAGAACTACAAAGTCATATCACGGTGGTATAGAGTACCGTCTACCCTCAGGATCATGTTTCCCTCGGCATCTGACTCATGCTGGAGATGCAACTCGGCTACCGGTACGTATATCCATATTTGGTGGGACTGTGAAGTTATCCGTCCATTTTGGACCCAGATATTTCAGATCTACTCAAACATGTATGATAAACCCCTCCCTCCCTCCCCTACAGTTGCCCTGCTGTCCATCCTTCCGGGGACCTTTAAATTTCAGAAACACACTCTCCTTAGATTCTGTCTCAGTACTTCTCGGCAATTGATCTCCAGACACTGGAAATCCCCCCTACCCCCGTCCCTAGCGGAATGGGTTAATGAAATGAACGGAGTCATGTTGATGGAAGAACTCCAAGCTAAGGCCCTAGAAACACAGGCCAAGTTTTCCTTTACATGGGGAATATGGAGGCACTACTCTTCCTCAGATGCGTTTAAAACACTACTTTCACCTGACTCGAGCTCTCCTCCGCCATGATAGACCTAAGAGGACCTACAAAAGCGAAATAGGTCCAGAGCCCGGAGTGATCGGGCACACCACACACACCCCCCCTCCCCCCCATTGTCCCCCCACCCTCATCTTTCCTACCCTCCCCCCTCTCTCTCTCTACTCCCTTCTCCGTTCTCTCTAACTGACTTTTTACTTCCTTATCTTTCTTGTTAATCATTCGGCCTTTCACCAACATGCTAGGTTGGGCCAAGGCCATTGTTTATTTCCGTGTTGTTTCAGTCTAGCCCCCTTGGCTTTCACCTTGCAGATTCGGAGACAGGGTCCTCCCGCTACCTTCCATAGGATAGTACCCCTGAAGTGTATAAGGTATCCTATTGCTTTCTCCTGGCCTAGGGCGCAGCAGGCTCCCAGTGGGGCGCCCGGGCGGGAGTAGATGACAGCAGTATACATAGGAATACTCGACAGGGCTATATGTGTAAATATCTCTCAGGTCTTGCGAGGGGATTCATGTTATGTTATATTTAATACTGTGGAAAGTGTCTGTCTACTTCAGGGTAGTCCGGCCCGCCCGATGTGGGGGGACCGGAGCCCGTTTTCTTTGATATCTGTCAAAAAAATTTCTAATAAAACTTTTATTGAACCTAAAAATCCGGCTGCCACATCCCCACGCCGCATCCAGGAAGTGACGGCATTCCCGCTCTGTCAGTGCATTTCCAGAAGTTCACTCAGAGGTGTACTCACTTTTGGTGCCAGCGGTTTAGACATTAATGGCTGTGTGAGTTATTTTGAGGGGACGGCAAATTTACACTGTTATACAAGCTGTACACTCATTACTTTACATTGTGGCAAAGTGTCATCTCTTCAGTGTTGTCACATGAAAAGATATAATAAAATATTTACAAAAATGTAAGGGGTGTACCCACTTTTGTGAGATACTGTATATGACAGGGAATTTGTATGTCTGGCCATCCAGTCCTGAGAGTTATAAAGCCCTGACAGACAGCTTGGTGACCTGACTTCTCTCAGTTAAAATTTAAGAACACATTTAGACCCCTTTAGTTTTGGTTCCACCTTTCCCACTGTGAAGCCATCTTTGTTACTCTGGTACATGCTCAGAGGAACTTTAGGTCATAGCAGAGCCCTGTGGCACATCTGTGATTGTGTGGAGGAAGTTTTTGTCCATGTGCAAACACAACAAAGTTTGGGACTTCAATACCACTCCATCCTCATATTTGCGTGGGAAAGCCGTGAGTGCGCAGATGTTCCACAGGGCTATGCTGTGTCCCATCTTCACATGAGCAGAATCTGGGTGGAATAGAGGGGGCAGACATTATTCTTACCTATGTGAGAAAGGCAGAAGTACTGCATTGCACAAAAACACTGTCAGGGAAATAAATAAAGCACTACTGACAGTTTTCTGGTACTATGGCCCTTTAAAGTGGTGTGCACCACATTAAGAAATCCCTACCATTAATTTCAGTAATTTGTGCAGCAGATTTACAGAAGGTGAGTCTTAATTGTGCCACTTTCCGGGGTGGTGCTGCTGCCGCAAATTGAGAAGCAGGGGGGAGTGTCGCAAGTTGAGAAGCGGGAGGTGACGCAAGTTGAGAAGCAGGGGGAGTGTCGCAAGTTGAGAATGAGAAGCGGGGGGCGCCGCAAATTGAGAAGAATGGGGGGACGCCGCAAGCTGGGGGGGCTGCCCCGCAAGTTAAGGTCGGGGGGCTTTGGGTGCTGACGAACAAAAAAGAAATACAAAAAAAAAAGGGGGATGCCATCCGGGCCCCTGGGGACCACCGGGCCCCTTACAGGTGTACTGCCTGTATCCCCCTAATGGCGGCCCTGCCAGCATAGCAGGGAGGAATATTTGCCAATGCTACCCTATCTATGTCACTGGTTGTCTCCCATTCTGAGTGTTTCCACATACCAAATCAAATTAGTTAATAGCTAGTAAATTAGTTATACTAGTTGAATATGAATGTAGTGTAACTATTTACCTGATGATCACTTCTAGGAAAGAGTTTCCAGACCTTGTATATAAATGATCACGGGTAGATGTATACAGACATATATTTAAAAGAAGGCTTTACAGCCTGTAAGATTTCTATGGCTGCTGGGTTTTGAAATAGCATTACAGCTTCTGAAATCCAGATCTCTGAACATGTAGTGCGGTATAATGTGTATTTAATTACAGTGAATCACATCTAATTTCACCCTTAAAACTTTGTGTAAATGCCATCAGAGCACAATGTGATTTTCAAATGCTACATTCAATGTAGAAGTGGCAATTCATAGGTATGGAGAAGCATAATTGCTGCAAAATATTGAGCAGACTGCAGAGCTCATCTAATTTGATAAATAGCATTTCTACAACAACAGATGGCAATTTGTTGACACTTAAATCTTTAAGCATACTCAATTAAACAAGCCCTTAAAAGCTTTCCTAAAAGAATCACATGTGTACATATAGTTCAACCCAAGGAAAATGCTGACAGATTTGTTTTTCACCACGCTGAGTAAAAAAGAAAAAGCTGACAACATATTTCTGCGGGGCATGATGTCTTTTGGTCTATTTTAGGGATTTATTACATCTGTTTTAAACAAAAATAGTATTGGGCTTTAAAAATTACCATATGTTTGTTGAAAACACACAGTGTGGTTTCAGATGAAGCAGACATCACAGATTTTTTTAAATGTATATAATTACTGGTTACTATTTCCTCTTAAAGTTCCTCTGTTCCTCAGTTTACTAACCTTTTTGAAGTACTGTGCTCAAAAAAATTGAAAAATTATTGGTATAATTAAAGTGGCGGTCCATCCATAGAAGGCGCATGGGCACCACTTCCCATATCCATGCGTCCAGCCCCCTGATCTACATATCAGTAGCGCCGAACCATGGATTCCAATACGAGGGGGTGTTTTTTTGAATCATCTGATTAAAACCAGAGGCTCTAATAGACTTCAAAAAAGAGTCGGCTCGGAGCGCAGAGCATTGTGACGATAAGCAAATTATTTTCGCTATTATCACACTAATGTTCCTCCCTGCCAATCAGTTGGCAGGTCTGTGAGACCTGTTTCCTGATCGCCCAAAGCGTCAGGTGATCCTATTGAATGTCTAGTGCTTTGGCGGAAGAGGAGACATATCGTAGAAAGCTGGAGGAGCGGACACCGGAGCCGCCGTGGCCGCAGTCCACACTCCAAGAGAGGTACACCACAGCCCTGCACAAACGGGTAAGTGCCGGACCATCGGGGGGGTTCTGTTTCATTGCCGCTAGGGGGGTAGTGGTGTGTTTGCTGCCCCTCCAAAAGAAGATACCACCAGCCGCCACTGTATATATACTTTTTTTTTACTTTTTTTGAGATTGGGACTCTGGGCACCAAGCACATGTATATATCTGACACCTTACCTACAGTAAATGTTCCCAATGCTACAAAGTGCCTCAGCCTAAATCCTTAACACTTAATTCAATCACTAAATGTAATATCTTAAACATTCTCACCCCTTAGCACTTACAGTGTATCCAAACCCCCCTTTTTTGCATTTTGGATAGCATAGGGAATGGTAAAAAAACCTTTGACCGCTTTCTTTTGTTGATGTCTGTGTCAAGTTCAGGATATTTCATTTCATGTCCTGGAGAAACAAAAAGAAGCAAGTAGAAGGGAAATTGCCTTTACAGAAGATTCCCCCACACTTATTGTACTTGTGATTGAACTGGAGACCTTTTGGGGACTTTAAATGAAATGCATTTTCAAGCAAAAGTAAGTATAAATAAAGTTGTATACGTAATAACCAGGCTCACACTTACCACCCAAACAGCAAACCAAATTCAACTGTCTAACTATGTGCATTAAAAACAGAGGATTGGTTGCACGCATTTGCAAATACATGATTAAGCTGCAGGCCACCGCCAAGCCTCTCTGCATTCTACAGTCCTAACTAAACTTTTTCAGTCTCCTCAATAGAGGCATATAAATACTGATGAGTAGATGGAGGGCAGGTAGTAAAGAGTAGTAAAGAGCACTGGAAAAAATGCATAAATGTATAAGGGTATAAACCAAACGCATCTCCTTCCCGACAACCCTGGCCGTTGGTTGTCGGGGTCTGCGGGCGGGGGGCTTATCGGAATCTGGGAGCCCCCTTTAATAAGGGGGCCCCCAGATCCTGGCCCCCCACCCTATGTGAATGAGTATGGGGTACATCGTACCCCTACCCATTCACCTGGGGGGAAAAGTGTCAAGAAAAAAACACACTAGACTGGTTTTTAAAGTAATTTATTAGGCAGCTCTGGGGGGTCTTCTTCCGACTTCGGGGTCTTCTTCCGACTTCGGGGGTCTCTTCCGACTCTCTGGCCTCTTCTCCCACTCTCCGGGGCATTCTGCCTTCTGCCGGGCTCCTCCGCTATTTTCTTCCAGCTCTTTTACTAGCGGTGGCCCGGTCTACTGCGTCGTCTTCTTCCCTCTTCTCTCCTTCCGATGTTGACACAACGATCTTTCCCACTGTAATGCCGTGTGCGCGATGCGCTACGATTTATATAGGCATGGGGCGTGGTCACAGGTGATGTCACCTGGTGACCCCGCCTCTTATGATGTCACCGCCCGGAGCATGATGGGACTGTGACATCATAAAAGGCCTATATAAATCGTTGCGCACCCAGCATTACAGCGGGAGGGAGCGCCGTGTCAACATCAAAGAAGAGAAGAGGGAAGAAGACTACGGAGAAGACCGGGCCGCCGCTAGTAAAAGAGCTGGAAGAAGATAGCGGAGGAGCCCGGCAGAAGGACAACGGAGAGCGGGAAGAGACGACGGAGAAGACCTGGCCGCCGCTAGTAAAAGAGCTGGAAGAAGATAGCGGAGGAGCCCGGCAGAAGGAATGGATGCTCCAAGATCAGCAGAGCACAAGTCGCATTCCAAAGTCGGATCATTCAAGACGGCGATCTGACTTTGATCCGACTTCAATGATACTTAATGGGCTGAAGTAGGATCAAAGTCGGACCAAAGTAGTACAGGGAGCATTTTCAAAGTCGGTCCGACATGTTTCAGACCAGTTAGGACGGCTCCCATAGGGAAACATTGATTTTCACACGTCATGCGACAAGAGCTTCCAATGTCGGAGCATTTGTCGGATCAGTGTGAACCCGGCCTTATTGAACAAGCTGAAGTTATAAGCTAATTGGTTACCATGCACAGCTGCACCAGATTCTCTGTGCACCAGATTTAGTAAACCCCCATAAAGACTAGAAAACAGTAGCCATTATAACATTGTTTTCGTTTGTCTTTGAAAGTAGTGGCTTCCTTGTTGTTAAATTGTTCTTATGTTTTTTTCTGTATTGTGGTATTATTAAAAAAATGTATTGAAAAAAAAAACTAATGACATTTGAAGGTTATCTGAAGAGCTTTGTTCTAATGTGAGCATTTAAGCAGAATGTGTACATAGGAAAATGTGATCTATGCAACTTTTTAAAATATACTGTCCTTCTCTGTATGGTACATGGTGTAATGTAAATATTTTCATGACCTGGTATCCTACATTTATCAATAATGTGACGGTAGCATGTTCTTGTTTGTTCAGTGAGTAATAGAATGATATGGTGTTTTTCTCAAAGAGAAAAGCTTGAAGATTGTCTGACAACAGAAAATAGCAAAACATTTTAGTAGTTTGCAGTATGGTGTGAATTTACATAGTAGGAACTTGTAGCTTAATGTAGTAGTAGTAGACTATTATTGATGTCACACAAAATCATTGCTACTGTTTCTTTGTTGTTGATACCCTTCTCAAATTCAAGCCTGGGCTATAGTAAACTGGATGGCTCAAAAAAGCTTGTATACTTGTAGGCAGGACTTTAGGGACCCGTATACAAGCTCTTTATGAGCCACCCACTTTATGATAACACTAGAGTTATGCCTGAACTTTAGAAAAGTATTCACAAGAAAGAAACAGTAGCAGTGACCCCTTGATATTTAAAGCGGGGGTTCACCCAAAAAAAAAAAAATTTAAATTGCATCTAGCAGATAGAGCATATTAAGGACAATAGATTTCGGCAGTTTTTTTTTTTTTTTCTTGGTACATAACTTTATATCCTGATGTTGTCCAGGGCTTCCGGGTTCCGATGACTGCTTAACTGGGCGTTCCTATCCTTCCGTACGATGATTGACATCTTGTGAAACAGGTGACCTGTCGCACAACGCGCGTCACCAGACGTCGGGAAAGAGCTGAGCTGCGAGTCAGCACTATACGGCGCCTGCGCAGTCAGCTCTACACGGCGGGCGCAGGCACCGTATAGTGCCGACTCTTAGCTCGGGTATTTCCGGAAATCTGGTGACGCGCGGTGTGCGACAGGTCACCTGTTTCACAAGCCGTCAATCATCAAACGGAAGGATAGGAACGCCCAGTCCCGCAGTCATCGGAACCCTGAGGCTGGGATAGGAACGCCCAGTCCCAGAGTCGTCAGAACGCGGAAGCCCTGGACAAAATCCGGATATAAAGGTAAGTACAGAGCAAAAAAAAAAAAAACCTGCCGAAATGAAATGTGCTTACTATTGTACTTTTTAATGTAAAAAAAATCGTTTTTAGGGTGAACCTCCACTTTAAAGTGTTATTAAACCCACAGCAGTAACATCAGTCTGTATATGCAGTAAAGCATGCTTGTTATACTCACTGTACCTAAAGGGGTTAATCCTCTGCATTTTGTAAAAAGACTGTTTGATCCTGACTTCTCCGATCCTCTCCTCCTTCCACTGTCCCCTAATGATTTCCTGATAACACAGAGTCTATGGAGGCACTCTGCACATGCTCAATTTGGTATGTATTGCTAGAGAGGTATTTTGTTTCTTTTCGTGGGAGGATGCATGTGATCAGCAGAGGGTCATTGTCCCGTCAGAGGGTCAGGGGTCGCACTGTCTCAGAGGACAGTCAGAAAACTCCTCCTACAAGCTTTACATAGTTACATAGTTAGTCAGGTTGAACAAAGACACAAGTACATCCAGTTCAACCATAAAAAAATAAAATAATAATAATAATGTCATACAATCCCATATACCCAATTCTGTACCCACAGTTGATCCATAGGAAGGCGAAAAAATCCCAGCAGAGCATGATCCAATTTGCTACAGCAGGGGAAAAAATTCCTTCCTGATCCCCCGAGAGGCAATTGGATATTCCCTGGATCAACTTTACCTATAAGGCCAGATTCACACTTGTGCGGTGCGAATTTCAGCTCTGTTATCTCTGCAAAAAGATAAGAGAACTGTTTAGCAGATCAGCTCCGTTTTAGCTGCGAATTTGGAGACCTGGGAAAGGGGAGGGGAAGGGGGGAAGTGTATTGAGGTGAATGAGAGAAATCCTGAAGAGAAATGAACACATCAATCAGATGCGTGCCCATAGAAGATAATAGGCCTGAATTCGCACCTGAGCCGCACCGCAATGCCTAGAAAACACACACGTTTTTTCGGCAATGCGCAGTGTGAATGCATCGCTCATATGTAAACCAGCCTCACTGAAATTAATGTATTTAGAAATGTACTGTGAATTGGATGCGTTTTAAGCCACACTCAATTCGCATAGGTGTGAATCCGGCCTAAATGTTAGTACCTAGTTATATTATGTACATTTAGGAAAGAATTCAGGCCTTTCTTAACCACTTTAAAACCACACGCCGTCATATGACGTCCAAAAAGGGGATCTGTTATCCCGGGTGGACATCATATGACGTCCTGTACTTTGTGCGGGGATATCTGAATAATGCCTGCACCTAGAGGCATTATTCAGATATCATTTTCTTCCGGCGGCAATCCTGCACACCATAAGAATGATCGTAGCGGCTGTTCCGGCGCTTAATCGTTCTTATAGGCTGCGGGAGGGGACAGCCCCCCCTCCCACCGCCATCCGGTGCTTCTCTGGGCTCTCCTGTCCCATCGGGGCCCGGAGAGATGATCGCCGTCCGCCGGATGTGCAGCATAGAGAGGGCTGGTAACCAGATGGTCACCAGTCATCTCTATGACCGTCGGAGGCCCGGGCGCGATGTGATGACGTCACGCCCGGGTACCCGTAAGTAAACAAACCACAATTGCGGCTAGTAAGAATGAGATCTGAGAATTTTTTTTCACAATCTCATTCTTTCCAGCCTGGAGGAGAGATGTGGGGTCTTAGTGACCCCGCATTTCTCCTTAAAGAGGACCTGTCACACACTATTCCTATGACAGGGGATGTTTACATTCCTTGTAATAGGAATAAAAGCGATCGGAAAAAAAATGTTAAAAAAAGTGTAAAAAATAAATAAATAAGTGAAATAAAAAAAATAAAAAAATTAAAACGCCCCTGTCCCCGGTAGCTCGTGCTCAGGAGTGAACGCACACGTAAGTCCTGCCCACGTATGTAAACGTTGTTCAAACCACACATGTGAGGTGTCGCCGCGTGCATTAGAGCATGTGCAACAATTCTAGCACTAGACCTCCTCTGTAACTCTAAACTGGTAACCTGTAAACATGTTAAAGTTTTGCCTATGGAGATTTTTAAGTAACGAAGTTTGGCGCCATTCCATGAGTGTGCGCAATTTAAAAGCATGACATGTTAGGTATCTATTTACTCTGCGTAACATCATCTTTCATATTTTACAAAAAAATTGGGCTAACTTTACTGTTTTGTTATTTTTTAATTCATGAAACCATTTTTTTTACAAAAAAGGGCGTTTGAAAAATTATTGCGCAAATATCGTGCAAGATAAAAAGTTGCAATGACCGCCATTTTATTCCCTAGGGTGTCTGCTAAAAAAACATATATAATGTTTGGGGGTTCTGAGTAATTTTCTAGCAAAAGAATGATGATTTGTACATGTAGGAGAGAATAGGCTTGGTATGGAGGTGGGTTTTAAAGCCCTGTAGTGGTTAAAGCAATCCACTCAGCTGGCCAGAACCACATCTGCAGGGAGCCTATTCCGCATCTTAATCTCCTCTTCTCAAGAGTGAATACATTCAGTTCCTCTAATCTTTCCTCATAGCTGAGCTCCTCCATGCCTCTTATCAGTTTGGTTTCCCTTCTCTGCACTTTCTCCAGTTCTCCGATATCCTTTTTGAGAACTGGGGCCCAAAACTGAACTGCATATTCCAGATGAGGTCTTACTAATGATTTGAACAGGGGCAAAATTATATCTCTGTCTCTGGAGTCCATACCTCTCTTAATATAAGAAATTACTTTGCTTGCTTTGAAACTCGCAGCTTGGCATTGCATGCCATTATTGAGCTTATGATCTACCAAAACCCCCAGATCCTTCTCCACTACAGATCCCCCCAGTTGTACTCCCCCTAGCATGTATGATGCTATCATATTCTTAGTCCCCAAGTGCAAAACTTTACATTTATCAACATTAAACCTCATCTGCCACTTAGTCGCCCAATTAGACAGAGCATTGAGGTCGTCTTGTAATTTGGAGACAACCTGTAAGGACGTTATTCCACTGCATAGCTTGGTGTCATCTGCAAAGACAGAAATTTTACTTTTGATCTCAGACTCAATATCATTTATAAATATATTGAAACGTAAGGGTCCCAGCACTGAACCTTGGGGTACACCACTGATAACCTTTGACCATTCAGAGTAAGAATCATTACCCACTATTCTCTGAATTCTGTATTTTAGCCAGTTTTCTATCCATTTACACACTGATATTTCCAATCCTGTAGACCTTACCTTACACATTAGCCGTGTGTGTGGAACTGTATCGAACGCTTTTGCAAAATCCAAGTATATCACGTCCACAGCCACCCCTTTAGCCAGACTTTGATAGAAGACACAAGACTGCTTTATACTGCTGCTGAGAAAAGGTATTTAGCAGTTTATATTTATTAAATTAATTGCATTTCCATGTCCTGTGTAATGTGGAAGACCAGATATAGTGAATGCAGGGTCCTGGGTTCACATTTTATGTGAACATGAATTTGAGAAGTATGTCCACAGTGAATAGAAAACAGTAGTGGCTTCCTTAATTGTTTTTAGTTTTATTTTCACCACAATTGTGTGAATTTTCTCCAGAAATATTTTATTGGAGGTTTAGTTATTTAGGACACTCTTAAATGGTACTAGGTACTTTCACTTTTAATAATAAAGTCACATGGTTGTGTGAGCTACTAAAGAATAAAAATGAAGGATACGTTTTATCATTTGAAATAAAAGTGGGTCAGATGGGTGGATAGAAGAGTGCATAACCCCAGGGCTGCTGATAATGCAGTACAGCCAGTCCTCCTGTACTGGGCCCAGACCCTATCAGTTCAAAAGGAGGGCCCGGGCACCTGCTGACCAGGAGGTCCGGCTGTACTGTCCTATTCAGTGGCGGCCCGTCCATAGGGGGCGCCTGGGCGCCGCCCCCCCCCCACCCCAAAGCCATTAACAAAAGAAAATTAAAAAAAAAAAATGAAAAAAAAAATTTTTTTTTTTTGGCCCTTTAAGAAAAAAAAGGTCCTTTAAAGTGTTCGGGGCGGGCTCTGGGCGCCGGGAACAGTGGGATATTAAGGCATAGGCATCATTGAAACGTCCTGCCAATGCTGCAGCAGGACGTTTCATTTGCAAGTTTTTTTTTTAAGCTCTGTGGCTATGTGCAGGACGCCACTCCAGCCAATCACATCGGTCCTGTGTCTCTCCAGCCCCTCACATTGGTTCCTTCTGCACTGCTAGGAAATGAGCAGTGCTTTTCCCGGGCGGGCGGCTGTGTCACTTTCAGTTCTCTGGCTCCAGGACATGGAGGTAAGTAAAATATTCTTATTAAAACCCTTTATTTATTCTTTTAACCCAGTGTCTGTCCAGTGTCCACTCCTTCCACACTTCCTTGCTGGATGTATTGTCAGCTTGTGATGAAGAGTGGGGGGGGGGGGCCATGCTTCACCCGATCTGTGCTGGAGCCTTCATTACACACATCTCCTGTGTGTGAGGGAGGGAGGGAGCTCTGCGACCTACAGCCATGCTTTA
Organism: Rana temporaria; assembly: GCF_905171775.1. Lineage (NCBI taxonomy): Eukaryota > Metazoa > Chordata > Amphibia > Anura > Ranidae > Rana > Rana temporaria. The sequence continues at coordinate 259,619,246 of NC_053489.1, read as the reverse complement.
CAAGTCTCTTATATCTGTCTCTTATATCTGTCTCTCTCTGTCCCTCTGTCTCTATCTATCTATCTATCTATCTATCTATCTATCTATCTATCTATCTATCTATCTAATTATCTATCTATCTATCTATCTATCTATCTATCTAATTATCTATCTATCTGTCTAATTATCTATCTATCGAATTATCTGTCTAATTATCTATCTATCGAATTATCTGTCTGATTATCTATCTATCTATCTAATTATCTGTCTGATTATCTATCTATCTATCTATCTATTTATCTGCCTGATTATCTATCTATCTCTATCTAATTATCTGCCTGATTATCTATCTATCTCTGTCCCTCTGTCTCTCTCTCTCTCTCTCTCTATCTATCTATCTATCTATCTATCTATATATATATATATATCTATCTATCTGATTATCTATCTGTCTGATTATCTATCTAATTATCTGTCTGATTATCTATCTATCTATCTAATTATCTGTCTGATTATCTATCTATCTATCTAATTATCTGTCTGATTATCTATCTATCTATCTAATTATCTGTCTGATTATCTATCTATCTGTCTAATTATCTGTCTGATTATCTATCTATCTATCTATCTATCTATCTATCTATCTATCTATCTATCTATCTAATTATCTGTCTGATTATCTATCTATCTAATTATCTGTCTTATCTATCTATCTATCTATCTATCTATCTATCTATCTATCTATCTATCTCTATCTAATTATCTGCCTGATTATCTATCTATCTATCTATCTAATTATCTGTCTGATTATCTATCTATCTATCTAATTATCTATCTATCTGTCTAATTATCTATCTATCTAATTATCTGTCTGACTATCTATCTATCTATCTAATTATCTGTCTGACTATCTATCTATCTATCTATCTAATTATCTATCTATCTATCTATCTATCTATCTATCTATATATCTATATATCTATCTATCTAATTATCTGTCTGATTATCTATCTATCTAATTATCTGTCTGATTATCTATCTATCTATCTATCTATCTATCTATCTATCTAATTATCTGTCTGATTATCTATCTATCTATCTAATTATCTGTCTGATTATCTATCTATCTAATTATCTGTCTGATTATCTATCTATCTATCTCTATCTAATTATCTGTCTGATTATCTATCTATCTGTCTAATTATCTGTCTGATTATCTATCTATCTATCTATCTATCTATCTATCTATCTATCTGATTATCTGTCTGATTATCTATCTATCTATCTATCTATCTATCTCTCTATCTATCTATCTCTATCTAATTATCTGTCTGATTATCTATCTATCTATCTATCTATCTATCTATCTATCTATCTATCTATCTATCTATCTATCTATCTATCTATCTAATTATCTATCTATCTGTCCTATCCAATCTATCCCTCTGTCTAAATGCAGGTCACATTGTCTGTGAGTGACATTGGGGGGGGGGGGGTTTGGTTGGGGTTTTGTTTGCGCCCCCCCAAAAAAATGGAGCACCAGCCGCCACTGGTCCTATTGCAGACACCAATCCTCTTCTGCTTCCCCTTGCAGATTCCTAGCTTCTCCTCTTTTTTCTCCCTCTGGCTGCACTGCAGGGGGATTGGTTCTAGCACGTGCGCTCCTTTCATCTGCTTTTTGGACCCCCCTGTGTGTCCCTTTCTGCTGGCAGGAGAGGAGGAAAGTTAAAAGTGCTGCGAGGGAAAGAGGGACACAGGGAGATGTTTCAGGATGGAGAGCGGGGGAAGGGGTCGGTAAATATGTAATTTACTGGCCTCTTCCATTCCTGAATGAACACAGTGAGAAATCGGTACCAATCACTCCTGTGTTCATTTGTCACTTAAGTATAGCAAACTGTGTTTACTATGCTTCAGTTTAGGAATGAGCAGGAAGCCTCGGAACACTTTCCATTTATTTATCTGTGCCGCTGAGGCTACAGAGAAAAGGACTGATAAATGTCCTTGGTCACTTTCAGCCAGGGAAAAGGGGTCCTGTTTGGTAGGCTGTATGGGGCCCTGTGATTTCTAACAGCAGCCCTGCATCCCCCTAAATGGTTTTTGTTGCAGTTAGTTCCCACATGGTGGCCGAAATATGTACAATGTTTATTTGTATAATCAGCAGGCTTTTTTCAGTTATATATAAAAGTACTATTGCCCATAGCAGCCAATAAGAATTTTGATTACATTTTTTTAATATTGTAGTTTTCTTGAAAAAAAATATCCTGCATGGCACATTTAGAGTCTTGTGGAATATGCTTTTCCATTTCAATCAATACAATTCTTTCAAATATATGATGTGCTACAATGCATCAAATGGTCGAATTGACACTTGTTAAGATATGCATTTTGTTGTGAAGTCTTAAATGTTTCCTAGAGCAAGGTCAAGCATATCTTCCAAACATCCCAGATCACTCACATTTCTCCCACTCTCCTCCCTGACTTCTGCTCCCTTAATTATTATTATTTGTATTACCCAGTTACCTACTACCAGGTGTCTTTATGTGACAGGTTATTCATCTTCTGCTCTAGGGGCAGCCGTGTGATCAGGGCTCAAGTCCTGCAGGAACGCGTGAGAACGGAGTTCCTGCACTTTTTTCACAGCAGGAATGGCCTCTTCCATTCCTGAATGAACACAGTGAGAAATCGGTACCAATCACTCCTGTGTTCATTTGTCACTTAAGTATAGCAAACTGTGTTTACTATGCTTCAGTTTAGGAATGAGCAGGAAGCCTCGGAACACTTTCCATTTATTTATCTGTGCCGCTGAGGCTACAGAGAAAAGGACTGATAAATGTCCTTGGTCACTTTCAGCCAGGGAAAAGGGGTCCTGTTTGGTAGGCTGTATGGGGCCCTGTGATTTCTAACAGCAGCCCTGCATCCCCCTAAATGGTTTTTGTTGCAGTTAGTTCCCACATGGTGGCCGAAATATGTACAATGTTTATTTGTATAATCAGCAGGCTTTTTTCAGTTATATATAAAAGTACTATTGCCCATAGCAGCCAATAAGAATTTTGATTACATTTTTTTAATATTGTAGTTTTCTTGAAAAAAAATATCCTGCATGGCACATTTAGAGTCTTGTGGAATATGCTTTTCCATTTCAATCAATACAATTCTTTCAAATATATGATGTGCTACAATGCATCAAATGGTCGAATTGACACTTGTTAAGATATGCATTTTGTTGTGAAGTCTTAAATGTTTCCTAGAGCAAGGTCAAGCATATCTTCCAAACATCCCAGATCACTCACATTTCTCCCACTCTCCTCCCTGACTTCTGCTCCCTTAATTATTATTATTTGTATTACCCAGTTACCTACTACCAGGTGTCTTTATGTGACAGGTTATTCATCTTCTGCTCTAGGGGCAGCCGTGTGATCAGGGCTCAAGTCCTGCAGGAACGCGTGAGAACGGAGTTCCTGCACTTTTTTCACAGCAGGAACGTAGTTCCCTTTGCAGGACTAGAGCAGCCGAGAGTAGCCGAGCCGCCCGAGCCAATCCTTCACTAAGCAGTGATGCCCAGCTCAAGTCACTGTCACGGGCAGGTGAACCTTAGTAATCCTTTATGTTACTGGCCGCTTCCTGTATATGGATTCATCGGGTAGTGTGCGGGTATTCCGTCACTTCCTCGATGCCGCAATGTCTCCTGGGAGCTTTTGTCATTTTTCCCAGGAGACATTGCGGAGGTCTGCCGCGAGTTATCGCGATAACTCGCGGCAGACATAAAGGATTACTAAGGTACAGTGGATCGGAAAAAAAACGGTTTAGTAATTATGCATTTTTTTTTTTTGTGGGGGAGTGGATCTTGGGTGGGAGTTCCCACACTTTTTCCCCCAGGACTTGACCCCTGCGTGTGATGATCAGTGCCTTCCTTCTCCAACTTACCACCAAAATCATGGTTTTCATCACTCCACTGATCACTGATGCTTGCCATTTTTTACCTCCCACTGACCATCGATTGTCAGACAATTTTTCATCCCTCAGATACCAGGCATTTTTTTCTATCCATTGACTCCACAGAATGTTTTCCTCTCACTGACCACTGATGCCTGGCATTTTTTACTCCCACTGAAAGGGCAATTTTACACCCAGTGAAACCGGGGCATTGTTTTTTATGCCTTTGTTTCTCCCATTGACCACCAAAGCTGAGATTTTTTTTTTTTTAACTGATGTTAAAAAAAAAAAAATTTACTCCCACTGACCATCAGTGTAAAGAGACCTACCTATGATACATACTCCTAATCACTGCACTATGTACACTCTGTTGTACATTGAATAGTTCTCGATATTTTCCTTTTTTTTTTAATGGTCCTCTGTCCTGTATATTTATGTGTGTCTTTACCCGTTGATCATAGCACAGTGAATAAGATGTGTTTTGTGGCTACAAGGACTGCAAACTGTGCACACTTTATACTATAAAAAGCTCAGACTCTATTTATGCCTCTTTATCTCCTGTTTAATTCTTAGCTGAGTGTAGCCACACCCATTTTTGCTGTGGCTGTGGCTCACTGCAAATGTGCCTCTTTCCCAGAATGTATAGATTGCAGGGTTCTGATGATGGGTGGTATGATTAAGATAATTTACAAATGTACAAGATATAATTCTTTATGGCGCTTTAAAGGGGAGTTCCACCCACAATTCCACTTTTTAAATATAAATACCCCTGTAATACACAAGCTTAATGTATTCTAGTAAAGTTAGTCTGTAAACTAAGATCCGTTTTGTTAGGTTGTTACAGCATTTAGATAGTTTATAATCTAGAAATAGACTGTGGCCATCTTAAGTGTGGGCATCATGAAGCCAGACTGCATGACTTCCTGGATTTCAGCTTTGCATATCTCGCACATGCTCAGTGCACAAGCAATGTAATAGGTTTCAGTCAGGTTTGCAAGGACTACTGGGAAACATGATGCCTATCCCAGAAACCCTTGCAAATAGCCTAGGCTAATAAGGAGGAGGAAGTAATGAAGGACTACAAAATAAAGGTATTTACAAGCAACAAATTAAATAAAAATTGTCCATTTTGAACACTATGAGATTAGGGCATGCAGCACAGACAAACATAAAAAAATGGGTGGAACTCCACTTTAAATTTTACAAAGTGATTGATAAATCTGATCTCCAGAATTATTGGTTTAAATCATAATACATTTTTTTATCAAGATATATCAAATATACATTGCATAATCATTAATAGAACTTACTGTTTCCGTGCCAACATCTCGAATATGGGCAGGAAGTGAATCTAGTTATGGAAAATGAAATAATTGTGGAAGTTCCTGAAAGATAAAAAGTCCCTAAAAATCTTAGCCTCTGTGTTGCAATAAGCTTTGCTTTTTCCAGTATGCATTTTTAGATTCAAGTAAAATGTAACTCTTATATATGAATGAGTAGCTTCATATTATTTATTTTAAACCATCAAATAATATATTTATTATGACTAAAAAGTAAAAAAAATTCACACGAAACTTAGGAACCAATTGTTTTAACACTACATGGAAAATTGATGCCTACATGCCTTGTGCTATGTGCCTTGATCATAAACCTCAATGCCTAATTACATTTTAAGTTAAATTATTTACCAGCCAGTGGCCACATTTACTACCTATTAGCCTGATACTGTAGCATGTAGAATGAAAACAACATTTACCAATCAAAATGTATAGGAGAATTTGAGAAAATGAAAACTGAGGCTGATTTACTAAAGGCAAATAGACGGCATACTTAGCTAGCTTAGTAACTAAGATGAAACTGTATTCAATTCAATCATGTTCTGCCCAACTTTTTTTTCTTAATGCCATAACATGATTGCGTATTCAAACGGAACCCAGGTTCATCTTTTTTGCTGTTTATTAGTTTACAAAATTACTATTTACGTTACAAAGTGAACATTCACTATGCTAATTAATCAGCCTCGACTCCCTTAGCACACAAACCAATATGTTTTGAAGATGACTTAAATAGTGCTTCAATATGACCACGCCTGGCAGCCCCCTCCTCCAATTTTGTGGAGAGATGGGGCTGGTGGACGTGTGGAGGGGGAGACACCCGGAGGAAAGACAGTTCTCCTTCCACTCGAAGACGTATGCGACCTTGTCCAGGATAGACATGGTAATTTGCAATGAGGAGGCCCTAAGTGAGGTGGGGAAGTGAAATATGAGCCAAGAAGTATCTTGGACCACTCATCAGTGAGCTTTGAAATAAACACAAGTAGAAATTTTAGTAAGGGGGATTGGAACGTAAATCCATTCTGGTTGGAAGTAATTAAAGATTTGAGGGAAATTTGCGCTAGCTTGAAAGAATTCATAGCTCTAAACGAAGGATCACCCCTGAGGGGGGTTATTTGGGATACCCTGAAGGCCTTCCTGCAAGGAGTTCTGATACAAAAAATCTAATTTGCTAAAAAACAAACACAAGCCAAGGAGGTCACAGCAAGGGAAAAGGTGAGAAGGGCGGAAATGGGATATGTGGAGAATCCAACCACAGAGAAACATAAAGAATGGCTAGAAAGCCAGGAAGAATATAAAGAACTAGTACTAAAAAAAGAAGAAAATAAAAGGCTATTTCAAAAACAAAGTTCCTTTGGGGAGAGAGAGAGAGAGTGGGGAGAATTTTGGCCTTAATCACTAGGGCTAATGCCCCTCCTCTGTCACCCCAGCTGTACGTGACAAGGAAGGAGAAATTAGGAGAGGTACCACGGAAATAATAGAGGTCTTTAAAAACTATTATAAAAATCTGTATAGTAGCACACCATCGGAAAATGTAGAGAGAGAGATGGGGATTTTTTTTGAAGGGCTACAGATCCCCCTGCTGTCAAGGGAAGATAGGGAGTAATTGGAGGCACCACTGACGCTGGAGGAGTTACAAAAGGCAACCGCAGATATGACAAATCAAAAGGCCACAGGGCCGGATGGCCTGCCAAAAGAAATATATACGACTTACAGCGAGGTGTTGCTCCCAAAACTTCTGGAGGTATTTAATTGGGCAGCTAAAGAAGGGAAATTACCCCCATTTATGACGGAAGCAACCATTATAGTACTATTAAAGGAGGGGAAAGATCAAGTTGAGACAGCATCATACAGGCCAATATCTCTTTTATGTTCAGACGTGAAGATACTTGCCAAAGTATTGGCAACGCGACTGAATAGAATAGTTTCGAAATTGGTGCACCCGGACCAGACTGGATTTATTCCAGACAGATACACAAGTATTAACATAGGAAGAATACACTTTAACATCCAGTTGCCAATAGAGAAGGAGGGGACAAGAGCTATTTTGTCTCTAGATGCAAATAAGGCATTTGATAGCTTTGAGTGGCACTACTTGTGTAGAGTACTGGCGGAATTCCAGTTCGGTCCGAGGTTCACTCAATGGATTAAAATACAGTACGAGGGACCTAGGGCCAAAGTAAGAATAAATGGGGAGTGATTGGATTGATTCCAGTTGGAGAAGGGGACAAGGCAGGGGTGCCCGCTATCGCCACTGTCAAAAAGATGTTACGGTAGGGAGAATATGAATGGGGGGGGGGGGGATAAGTGTGGTATAGGTAAAGGGGGAATAAGTAGATTTGTTTCTGATTGTGGTTAATATATATTTATAGTGTTGCATATAAAGGTAAATGATTGTATGTTTATATGTTTTATATAAAAGGAAATAAAGAATATTTGAATAAAAAAAAATAGTGCTCATAGCCTGTGTGGCAAATAATCTTTTGATTTTGTTGGATTTTTCAGGTTTAAGAAGAAAGATACAGTAATTGCATTATCTGCACAATACATAAATTTGCCATCAATGTTCAATGTGGAGGTCCTTGCCCTGCTTGTCAAATCAAAACAAAGAGGTTTCCTATCTGCAGTTCAGACAGTACTACATTTCAGGTACTAGGTATAATCATGCAAGGTGTTTATGAAAAACACTGAGTTTTGGAAGATGCGCGTCACACTCAATTTTGCATTCTTGGGGGAAAAATGTGCCTAGAGTAGAAAACAGAGATGTAAACCCATGACCAGCCTCCTGCACTCCAGTCCTCTCACCTTCCTCCCTGACCCCCATCCCCTACACATATTTTTTATTTAATTCCCCAAATATATACTACCAGGTGCCTTCAGGACAGTTTTGTGACATCACACTTCCTTCGTCTTCTGCTGTGGGGCAGCAGTGGGTGGTCCGCCAGGACAGCACAGAACATTTCTCAAAAGTCATTTAACCATTTAAGTACCGCCGCACGACTATATACGTCGACTATACGGCTGGGCACATGGACATATATATACGTCCTCTTTAAGAGCCCAGCCGTGGTCCGCAACCCGACCCGGCCGCGACCCGACCTGGTTCGAATCTCCGTGACCACGCCCACGGGACTCGCGGACCTGATCGCCGCCGGTGTTCCCGCAATCGGGTCACAGGAGCTGAAGAACGGGGAGAGGTGAGTGTAAACAAACCTTCCCCATTCTTCTCTGTGGCAGTGTCAGTGATCGTCTGTTCCCTGATATAGGGAACGACGATCAGTGACGTCACACATCCAGCCCCACCCCCCTACAGTAAGAAACACACATTAGGTCACACTTAACCCCTACAGCGCCCCCTAGTGGTTAACCCCTTCACTGCCATTGTCATTTTCACAGTAATCAGTGCATTTGTATAGCACTTTTTGCTGTGAAAATTACAATGGTCCCAAAAATGTGTCAAAAGTGTACGATGTGTCCGCCATAATGTCGCAGTCATGAAAAAAAAAATCGCTGATCATCGCCATTAGTAGTAAAAACCACGTGGTGGGTGCCTACCCACGTGGGTACCTACTGGAGCATGATGGGACGGTGAGGCCTATATAAATGGGATGCAAGGCGCGCTTCCATCATTGCAGTGAGAAGAGGCGTCGTGTCAACATCGGAAGAAGGGAAAAGAAGAGAAGAGAAGAAGATGACGTCACAGAAGACCGCGCTGGCTGCCTGCTAGTAATTGAGCTAACACACGAAGATAGCAGGCAGCCAGCGCTGAAGAAGAAGGCACCGGACAGCTGGAGAAGAACCGGGGTGCGCCGAGTCAACAGTGGAGAGCGGCGAAGATAGAAGAAGACCCCCGGAGAGCGGAGAAGACCCCCCCCCCGGAGAGCGGAAGAAGAAACCCCCCCCCGGAGAGCGGAGAAGACCCCCGGAGAGCGGAAGAAGAAACCCCCCCTGGTATTAGAGCTAAAGAAGACAGGGGGGGCCTCCGGAGCAGACTAATAAATGATTTTAAAAACCCTTGTGTTGTGTGTTTAATAACTATCACTTTGCCTCCAGGTGAATGGGTAGGGGTACGATGTACCCCATATCCATTCACTTAGGGTGGGGGGCCGGTATCTGGGGGCCCCCTTATTTGAGGGGACTCCCAGATTCCGATAAGCCCCCCGCCCGCAGACCCCGACAACCAACGGCCAGGGTTGTCGGGAAGAGGTCCTGTCCTCATCAACATGGGGACAGGGTGCTCTGGGGTGGGGGGGGCCCGCAGTGCGCCCCCCTGCCCCAGAGCACCCAACCCCCCCATGTTGAGGGCATGCGGCCTGGTACGGCTCAGGAGGGGGGGGGGCGCCCGCTCGTCCCCACTCCCATTCCTGGCCGGCCGGGTAGCGTGCTTTGGATACGGGTCTGGTATGGATTGTAGGGGGACCCCCTACGTCGATTTTTCGGCGTAGGGGGGTCTCCTTACAACCCATACCAGACCTAAGGGCCTGGTATGCTCCTGGGGGGGGGAACCCATGCCGTTTTTTTATTTGAAAATTGGCATGGAGTTCTCCCTCAGGAATGCATGCCGAGCGACGCTGTCAAATTGTTTTCATTTTTTTTTTTTCCCGACGCAACTTTTTTTAGCCGGCGCCATCCACAAAACTCGGCGTAACGTAACTTTGCGCATGCGCAGTAAAGCCGGCTATGGAGCGCACCTCATTTAAATGGGACTCGCCCCATTTGAATAGGAACGCCTTGCGCCGGCCGGATTTAAGTTACACAGCCTGAAATTTCTAGGTAAGTGCTTTGTGGATCGGGCACTTAGGTAGAAATTTTAAGGCAGTGTAACTTAAATGGGATTTTTAAAGTTGAGCCAGGTTTTTGTGGATCTGGCCCAAGGTCCTTAACATGCATAATGATCCGGGTCTTAACCGGTTAATGTGAGCAATGATCTGTGCTGCAGTACTGTGAGTCCAGGAAGGCATATTGATGTACCTTCCAGGGGCTTGTTCATGACAACCTAGGAATCTACAACAGGAGGGAACTTTCAGTGGAGGACAGCACCAAAATAAAAAAGAGTATTACAGCAAGAGCTAACTTTTTGTTTTTCAAGTGCTGGGAGGATTTTTTTATATTTTTTTCTAATAGATAGAATCCTGATTAACTTGGCTCTACGACAAAGCCCCACTAGAATGAGATTTTTATTACGAGTCAGCCAAATAAGCAGGCAAAGTTTCCTCTCTGGTTGTTCTAATAAAGCCATTAGAGGACTTTGTGAGGCCCCAATTACTTTGCATGTTTGTATTTGTGGGTACAGACAAAGCCTAGAAAGAGCTTAGCACACAAGCCTGGAGTACTATGACCAAGTATGTGATTAGTGGCATGGGAATATGTTTTGTTTATAAAGACTGACAGGTAATCAGTGTGTGGCCCAATTACTTTGCTTGCTTCTTCATGTGGGGAGGAAACAAGATCCAGAGTGGGTCTGGCATCCAAGGCTGGAGTAATATGGGCAGATACGGGAGTTCTGGGGTGGTACTATCTCTTGTTTGTCAAGTAAGACACTAATTAAGCCACCTCAGGATTATAAAATATCTCAAATAGGTCTCGCTGCAAAATCAGCTAATAAATACCTCTCCCGCAGCCTGCACTATCAAATACAGAAGCTTTCTTCTTAAACTGACACTTCTGGGAGTGCCAGTCTCCCAATCCCCCTTATTGCTGAAAGGGTAAGTTCACCTTTTTCAGAAAAAAAAATTAAAGGGTGACCTAACTCCAAATATCCTGGCCACCCCTCTAGACCCCATTGCACATAGAGGCCATGATGTCCTGTGCTGCCATTGTAGCAGTCTATAAAATGTACACCAAAGCACACATGACCGTTCTGACCAATGAGAAGCGTCTTGTAGTCATGCTGACCAATCAGCACTTGCAATTGCAAACATTATGATGGACACTCCCTCTGGGGCTATGTTTGGCGGTTTATGGTGTAAAGACCAACACACCGGCAGTACGGGACATAACAGCTGTCCAAGATATCTGCAGTGCGGCAGTGGGAGTAACAAAGGGAAAAAATCTAAAGACATTTTTACACAATTAAAATGTATCTTTTATACAAACTATAAGAAAAACTCTTTAACTGCTTCAATACTTCCTGCCCTGGCCAATTTTCAGTTTTCAGCGCTGTTACATTATAAAATGACAATTGCATGGTCATGCAACGCTGTACCCAAAATGACATTTTTATCATTTTCTTCTCACAAATAGAACTTTCTTTTGGTGGTATTTAATCATCGCTGGATTTTTTCTTTTTTTGCTAAAAAAGCGAGAATTGGGCACTGATTAGGTGACACCGATATGCGGTACTGATGAGCACTGATAGGTAGAACTAATGGGTACTGATAGGTGGTATTGATAGGCGGCACTGCTGGGCAGCACTGATGAGCAGGCACTGATGGGCACTACTGACTGGCATCACCGATGGGTATTGATTGGTGTCACTGATAGGCACAGATTGGTGTCACTGATAGGCTGCATTGATGATCAGTGCCCTGATTACAATCTGTACAATCTCTGCTGCAAAAAGATACTGCTTTGTCAGTGGGAGGCGAGGAGAGACGAAAAAGGGCACCTCCGTGTTTACATGTGATTGGCTGTGATTGGACCTTTCTACTTACACCTTGAGTTTTTCTCCTGCATAAGAAGTGCATTGATCATGTAGATTCATGGTGTCATTTGTTGGTCTGTAACCACAGAGTATAGTACAGTAAATCTTCATATTCTGTTGTTAGCATAGGTTAATGCATGATCTCTGTCTGTAGTATAAGAACTGAGATTTCCTGTAAAGAAGCTACATATCCCACAATCCCTGGGTCCCCCAGTCTAGTTTTCCAATGGTAAAAACTGCATAGTTGGGTGTCCCTTTAGTGACTAGGGGCAGACAACAGTGAATATGTGAATGCACACATGGACATAGCAGAATCAATTAGCCATGACACAAAACATGAGGCCATCATTACAATCTAAGGCAAACAAATGATACAGGGAATATAACTACACTTATGCCTAGGTAAAACAACAAAAACTTTTGAAAGCCTGCAATGCCTTTAAGTACAATTTTTTTTTTTTCAAATTAAATGGATCATGACTGGAACAAAAACAAAAAAAAAGGTTTTCAAATATTTCCTACTTGGTAATATTCACTCAAACGCCCAAATGTGTTTCACATTTGAGAACTATTCAAAAACGATTTTTTCATAAAATGTTGAGGTTTCTACAGAGGTTGATTGCACAAGAAATCCCAAAACCACAAGGCTGAGTAACTTCAATGATTAAGCAACATTCCCATGTTCACACAGACAAACATTACAAGTTGCTCATTTCTGAACCTGACCTAAATGTTCTAATTAGTGTTTCTTCTGCATTACTCCTTAAAATGTAGTTCACACGGGCCTCCGCTTATATAAGAGCAGTGCCAACAGTAAGTTTTAACAAAGCATTTGCAGAGCTTTCAGTAAGCTGTGTCAAAGCTTTAAGGGCTGGGGGGCGTTGCGAATAAAAGTATGTGATTGAGCTGACGCTTTACTATCCACCTAAATACAGACATGCAGCAACTCAGAGCTGTGCGCATGCTGTGGCAAAAATGAAACCCCCTATTTAAGTGAATGGGGCCACAATGCAATAATTTGCAATATGACACATCACTTCCCAGCAGCCTGTCAACCTCCCTCTGACAAAGTGTTTCACTGTAGATCATTTTGCTGAAGAGCGGAAAGGGTTGCTGCAGGTCAGAACAATTAATAAATTCATTCATCTTCAGTTCGCCAGTGTTAAAACACAGATTCCGATGGGAGTGCTGATAGACACTTTAAACAAGCTCCTAGCAGGCTTCAGCAGTCTTTCTACAATCTTTAACCACTTGAGACCCGTGCTATTGACAAAAGACGTCAACAGCGCGGCTCTCAGGTGCCAAGTGGATGTCTTTGGACGTCATTTAAAGTGCATTACCCGCGCGCGCCCCTGGGGGACACACAGCGGGTAAACACTGTCCCGGCGCATCGCTGGGAAGCCGATGCGTGTACCTGGTGGCCGCGATGTCCGCCGGGTACATGCGATCGTCGGTAACACAGCAGGGACGTGGAGCTCTGTGTGTAAACACAGAGCTCCACGTGCTGTCAGAGGAGAGGAGACCAATCTGTGTCTCTTGTACATAGGGACACAGCATCGGTCACCTCCCCCAGTCACCCAGAATACACATTTAACCCCTTCCTCACCCCCTAGTGTTAACCCCTTCCCTGCCAGTCACATTTATACAGTAATTAGTGCATTTTTATAGCACTGATCGCTGTATAGATGTGAATGGTCCCAAATTTGTGTCAAAAGTGTCCGATACGTCCGCCGCAATATCGCAGTCCCAATAAAAATCGCAGATCGCCGCCATTACTAGTAAAAAAAAAAAAAAAAAAAATCATAATTCTGTTCCCCATTTCGTAGGCGCTATAACTTTTGCGCAAACCAGTCTCTTATTTTTTACAAAAATACGTCTAAAAATACGTATCGGCCTTAACTGAGAAAAAAAAACGTGGTTTTTTTTTATTATTATTATTGGGATATTTATTATAGCAACAAGTAAAAAAAATATATATTATTTTTAAATTGACGCTCTTTTTTTGTTTATAGCGCAAAAAATAAAGACCGCAGAGGTGATCAAATACCACCAAAATAAAGCTCTATTTGTGGGGAAAAAAGGACGTCAATTTTGTTTGGGAGCCACGTCGCACGACCGCGCAAATGTCAGTTAAAGCGACGCAGTGCCGGAAGCTGAAATTTCGCCTGGGCACGAAGGGGGTTTATGTGCCCAGTAAGCAAGTGGTTAAATAGTGCTTAGGCCCGCTAGCAGATTGTTAAAGGTGACAGTAGTCCCATTAAGACTTAGAAAAAAAAAAACAATATATAATGTTTGGGGATTCTAACACCCTAGAGAATAAAATGGCGGTCATTGCAATACTTTCTGTCACACCGTATTTGCGCAACGGTCTTACAAGCAAACTTTTTTTGTGGCGGTTCGTTCCAAGTTAAAATTTGAACAAATTTTTAATTATTCGAGAGATTTGGATGTATCCGAATACCCTAACGACATTATAAACAAAGTTTACCGAATGCTCCGAATAACAGAACAAAATTCATCCCAATTTCTGAAATGTATTTTTCAAATATTTTATTATGTTTTACAAGGTACAATAAATGTATGCATTAAGAATACATTTATTACAACATTAAAAGTAAGAATATGCTATTAAGCTTCTTAAACTAAAAGTATAAGTCTAATTTCTGAAATTCAAACTGAAATTCGAATCAAATTTAACATTGAATCAAACTGTAAATATATTTCTGAAATCAAAGACTGTATGTGTTGTTAGAGTACCATTTCAAATAAATGCTGTCTTTGTTAAGCCAAAGGTTATTTAAAGAGTCATTGGGGGTTATTTACTAAAGACAACATTTATTTTGTTTGTTCACTTTGCTGCATTTAAACGTTTCAAATCGAAAAAAATCGGTTAATTAAAAAAAAAATATTTAAAATTCCAAATACGAATTCTGAATACGAATCCCGAATACAAATTGAACGAATCAACCTAATTTGACGAAACTAAAAAACTAGATTAACTAATCTAAAATAAACAAAACACTTTTTTTAGCTTTCGAGAGAGTGAAGAGCACCTATTTATTGTTGTCTGTGCCCCCATTAGAGAGATTCACCCTACTTATTTGTCTTGTTTACTATTGACACTGAGAGTGAAAGTAAAAGAAAATCCCAAATTTTAGGTTGTTACCAGAACAGTAATATAAAGGATATCTTCCAATGAGTACACTAGTTCCGACCTGGTGACACACAGGAA
This sequence comes from Rana temporaria, assembly GCF_905171775.1. Taxonomy (NCBI): domain Eukaryota; kingdom Metazoa; phylum Chordata; class Amphibia; order Anura; family Ranidae; genus Rana; species Rana temporaria. The sequence goes on along the minus strand of NC_053489.1, from coordinate 259,604,125 downwards.
TTTCCTTTCACTTCCTGTTTTGTCTATAGGACAGAAAGTGAATTGAAATCTCCCCAATGGGACAAATAGCTGGATTCAGGTAGGCATCTTTGTGGCGGCGTGGCATATCGTATTTACACTACGCCGCCGTAAGTCAGAGAGGCAAGTACTGTATTCACAAAGTACTTGCCTCCTAAGTTACGGCGGCGTAGCGTGAATAGGCCGGCGTAGGCACGCCTAATTTAAATGAGGATGTGGGGGGCGTGTTTTATGTATATTAACTGTGACCCGACGTGATTGACATTGGCATGCGCCGTCCGTGTACATATCCCAGTGTGCATTGCTCCAAAGTACGCCGCAAGGATGTATTGGTTTTGACGTTGACGTAAATTACGTCCAGCCCTATTCACGGACGACTTACGCAAACTACGTAAAATTTTCAAATTTCGACGCGGGAACGACGGCCATACTTAACATTGACTAGTCCAGCTATTTGATGGAATAACTTTACACCTGAAAATGCCTTACATAAACGGTGTATCTGTACTGCGACGGGCGCACGTACGTTCGTGAATAGGCGTATCTAGTGATTTACATATTCTACGCCAAACTCAATGGAAGCGCCACGTAGCGGCCAGCCTAAATATGGCACCCTAAGATACGACGGCGCAGGCTGTCGTATCTTAGCTAGGTTTAAGTGTATCTCAGTTTGAGAATACACTTAAACTTACGACGGCGCAGATTCTGAGTTAGGTCGGCGTATCTACTGATACGCCAGCCTAACTCTCTCTGAATCCACCTAATAGAATGCATCCAAGATGAAAAAAAAAAAAAGGTTTTGCCTCTAGTTCTATTTAAATAGAATAGGAGCAGGGGACTGACATATTCCAAGCAAGATTCCAATAAACCTTCATAAGTGAAAACCACAAGGACACAAAGAGGCGATTTACTAAAACAGTTGAGAGTTTTCACTCATTATGTTGTAGTAGTGTTCACAATTAATACCCAATCATGTGTAGATGACAAATAATTAGCTTTTTTGCCTGAATTAAATTAGAAGTGAATCCTTAATCCCGTAAGTAAATCAGCCTCTATGCCTAATTTTAGTCCCCTGTATGCAGCCTATGGGCTAGATTCAACAACAACATACGGCGGCGTATCTCCAGGTACGCTGCCGTAATTTCAAATCTGCGCTGTCGTATCTTTACGCCGATTCTCAAAGGCAGATACGTTTCAAAAATAGGCTTCCTCCGCCGACGTAACTTGAATACGCCGGCGTATAATTGTGTGCAATTTTACGCTGGCCGCTAGTGGCGCTTCCGTAGATTTCAGCGTAGAATATGCAAATGATCTAGATACGCCGATTCAGAAACGTACGTGCGCACGTTGTTTGCGTAAGGCTTTTCCGGCATAACGTTGCTCCTGCTTCTATGAGGCGTACGCAATGTTAAGTATGGACGTCGTTCCCGCGTCAAATTTTTATTTTTTTATGTCGTTTGCGTAAGTCGTTCGCGAATAGGGCTGGACGTAATTTACGTTCACATCGAAACCAATACGTCCTTGCGGCGTACTTTGGAGCAATGCACACTGGGATATGAACACGGACGGCGCATGCGCCGTTCGTAAAAAACGTCAATCACGTCGGGTCACCAAGAATTAACATAAAACACGCCCCCTCATCCACATTTGAATTACGCGCGCTTACGCCGGCCCCATTTACGCTACACCGCCGTAGCTTAGAAGGCAAGTGCTTTGTGAATACAGCACGTGCCTCTCTAACTTACGGCGGCGTAGCGTAAATACGATATGCTACGCCGCCGTAACATTGCGCGCTCCCAACCTGAATCTAGCCCTATATTTTTAGCCTAGTTCACTAACATACGTACTTTACATTCTGCAAAATATTACACATTTCTTTGCACAACCTTATATTGTGGAAATGTTGTTTGTCTGGTTTACAGTACATAATCTGACATAATACTGTTACAACATCAGCAATTATTAAATATTGCCTGAAATTCTGTTTAAATCATGCAATCTATTGCAATAGCTTATTACAGGATAATATTAGGCAAAACAAATGACATGTTTTCTTAAGTTTTGAATTTTCCTAAAACCAGACCAATCAACTTCCTTATTTTAATGAAAAAAAAAAAAAAAATATTCTTAAATGCAAGTTTTCAGATAAATGCACTGCTTAATTGCATTTCTCCACTGGAGGGCGAAAGTGAGCAACAGTTTGGCCGCACAAACAAATCATCAGTTTATTTCCAAAGCCTTTTGTTACACTTTGTCAAAAGACTGGCTGATTTTTGAGTTTATTTATAAATTTTATTTACACCGGTTAATATTGCAATAAAATGATTGCAATGTGATGTGGTTAAGCCACTTAAATGGCTAATAACTGTATAATAAGGTGACCAGATTTTTCAAATGAAATCTGGGGACATATTTTTTTTTTTATTATTATTGGCAAATGGTAAACTTTTTTATAAGCATATTTTCCACAAATGATATATGCGGTGTATGTGGTATGTGTTTATGAAATGATTTATGATATACACGTTATTTCTCACAATTTGTCTATGAGATAAAAAAAGATACTTCTTTGAATTTTTGGGGATATAACTACCAAATGTTAAGAAGATAAGAGAGAAAAAACTTTATAAATATTAGAATGGTGCAGAGGGTATAGCAGTGGCTAGTATGTGCAAAGGAGGGGTGCAGATGTATGATATAAAAATATATGGTGAGTCCTAATTCGTTGCTGCAGCACTGCAGAGGCCATTTGGAGCAATTAAAGTTACCCGAACAGCACTACTACTGGCCTCCCACCCTGCTGCAGACACCGCTGTCACTGCCCCACCACCCATCTCAAGCCCCTTCCTCGAGCCCCTGGCAAAAACCGCCAACTAACCTCCCTCCACACATCCTGCAGTACAAACTCCTGCAGGCGTCCTTCCAGCAGGATCATTAGATCCGCCTACACCTCTATAGTCTTTCTGCAAGCAGCACTGAAGGACACTGAGTGGGGGCATTGGGGAATGCAGAGAGAGGCAGAGGGAGGAGACTTCCGGTGCTGTAGTCACAAAGCAGCGCTGTATTCATATGGCTGTGCCGTACATATACTTGGGGAGAGAGAAACGGTCAGGGCCGGACTTGCGATAAAAACCATCAGCTCGGCCTGACCAGTGGCCATCAATGCAGCCTAACCAGTGCCCATTAATGCAGCCTGACCAGTGTTCATCAGCTCGGCCTGACCAGTGCCCATCAATGCAGTCTGTTCAGTGCCCATCAATACAGCCTATTCAGTGCCCATCAGCTCAGCCTGTTCAGTGCCCTTCAATGCAGTCTGTTCAGTGTCCATCAATGCAGCCTGTTCAGTACCCATCAGCTCAGCCTGTTCAGTGCCCTTCAATGCAGTCTGTTCAGTGTCCATCAATGCAGCCTCATCAATGCCCATTAATGCAGCCTCACCAGTGACCATCAGCTCAACCTCATCAGTGCCCATCAATGCAGCCTCATCAGTGTCCATCAATGCAGCCTCACCAGTGCCCATAAATGCAGCCTCACCAGTGCCTATCAGTTCAGCCTCACCAGTACCCATCAATGCAGCCTGACCATTGCCCATCAATGCAGCCTAACCAGTGCCCATCAGCTTAGCCTGTTCAGTGCCCATCAATGCTGCCTGTTCAGTGCCCATCAATGCTGCCTGTTCACTGCCCTTCAATGCAGCATGACCATTGCCCATCAATGCAGCCTCACCAGTGCCCATCAGCGTAGCCGCATCAGTGCCCATCAATGTAGCCTCACCAGGGCCCATCAATGCAGCCTCACCAGTGACCATCAGTGCAACCTCACCAGTGCCCATCAATGCAGACTGATCAGTGTCCATCAATGCAGCCTGACCAGTGCGCATCAGCTCAGCCTGACCAGTGCCCATCAATGCAGCCTGTTCAGTACACATCAATGCAGCCTGTTCAGTGCCCATCAGCTCAGTCTGATCAGTGCTATCAATGCAGCCTGTTCTGTGCCCATATTCTCAGCCTGACCAGTGCCCATCAATGCAGCCTGACCAGTACCCATCAATGCAACCTGACCAGTACCCATCAATGCAGCCTGACTAGTGCCCATCATCTCAGCCTGACCAGTGCCCATCAATGCAGCCTGTTCAGTGCCCATCAATGCAGCCTGTTCAGTGCCCATCAGCTCAGCCCGTTCAGTGTCATCAATGCAGCTTGTTCAGTGCCCATCAATGCAGCCTGATCAGTGCCTATCAGCTCAGTCAGACCAGTGTCCATCAGCTCAGCCTGACCAGTGCCCATCAATGCAGCCTGACTAGTGCCCATAAATGCAGCCTCGCCAGTACCCATCAGCTTAGCCTCATCAGTGCCCATCAATGTAGCCTCACCAGGGCCCATCAATGCAGCCTCACCAGTGCATATCAGTGCAGGCTCACCAGTGCCTATTAGTTCAGCCTCACCAGTGCCCATCAATGCTGCATGTTCAGTGCCCATCAATGCAGCCTGACCAGTGCCCATCAATGCAGCCTGTTCAGTGCCCATTTGCTCAGCCTGTTCAGTGCCCATCAGCTCAGCCTAAACAGTAACCATCAGCTCAGTGTGCGTGTGTATACTGTGGGGGTCTGTACTAAGGGGGATTCTGTACTGATGGGGGGTCTGCACTAAGGGGGGGGTCTATATTGATGGAGGGGTCTGCACTAAGGGGGGTGTCTATACTGCGGGGGTCTGCACTAAGGGGGATTCTATGCCGCGGAGCAACAGATGGACCGGACCAGCAGGCAGTGCGGCATCATCCTAAAGGTGACGGAGACCTGTTGAGGGACTCGTGAGCACAGATTTGGAAGTTGGAACCGAACGAGGAGGCCCACACCAGACACATCGGACTCGTATCGGGAATCGGGATCGGGAGCTGGCTGAAGTGGGAGCGGTATGTAATATAACAAAGACAAAGTGCACGTGGTATGCTGCATTGTATTGTATTATTTTGTATTGTATTGTGCATCGTATAATACAGCAGCACAATGCCGAACACCAGCATCTATAGAGGAACAACAAATCCCAGCAATAATACATTATACAGGCTGGTTAATATATTATTGCTGGGATTTGTTGTTCCTCTATAGCTGCTGGTATTCTCCATTGTGCTGTATAATGTATTATTGCTGGGATTTGTTGTTGCTCTATAACTGGTCAGTGGTAATCTGCATTGCGCAATATAATCATTATACAGCGCAATGCAGAATACCAGCAGCTACTGTATAGAGGACTACAGATCCCAGCAATAGTACATTTATAGAACAACTGTTGATAAAATGCACTTTACAAAACCACAAATAGTTTGTTTGCTATCTTTCTCTGTAAAAGATAAATAAGTTAAACAATCACTTTAAGCATCATAACCATTAAAGCTTAATGGAGCACATATATAATGTAAGGTGTGTGTGTGCGCGCGTGTGCGCGCGTGTGCGCGCGTGCCGGGGGGGGCGGCAAAATGCACCTTCGCCGGAGTTGGCAAAAATCCTTGCACCGGCCCTGGGTACAAGATCAGTCCATGAGGCAGGCAAAAGGCATGGTCAAACAGTCCAGGGTCAGTTCCAGATCAGGGAGAGGCATTACAGAATCGTTAGGCAGAAGCATGGTCGAAAAACAGTCCAGGGTCAGTTCCAGATCAGGCAGCGGCATTACAAAATCGTTAGGCAGAAGCATGGTCGAATAACAAGCCCGGGTCAGTTACAAAGCAGGCAGTGGCATAAGGGGTGTGAAGGTGTGTGAAGGCAGGAACGGAGGATTACGTTTACCATACTTCACTAATAATTTAGTTTAGTATGGTAACGGCGAAAACAGTCAGTTACACAGAGGCCTGGTTGTGAAGGACACTCGGCACAATGATAAACTGATTCTCGTCTGACTCCTTCACTGGCACACACCCTACATTTTTTTTACCTCGTCTGCCTGTTGCTGTGGGAGGGACTTTATCTAGGAAGTGATGTTCGGAGAGTCGACTTAGAACATCTGATCGGATGTTTTGGGGTAGGTCGTTCTGGAATATCAGGGCAGTGGTAGCCAAGGAAGGGTAGGGGGTTTTGGGTGGACTTGCGATAAATAATATATGAATTGTATATGGCCAAATGAAAAAAAATAATTGCTACTTTTTTGTACCAATGGTACATCCGCCTTGTGGCAAGGTAAGGTTCCAACATTTGGTCGTTAAAGTCGACTCTCCCCATGAACGAATTGTAGTCCCGGATGCATGTGGGCTTTTGGATGGTGGTGCCACGCCTTCTGCGGATTTCCACAAAGGAATTGTTGTGGATGGAAGACAACATATACACATCTCTTCTGTCCCTCCACTTCACTGCCAAAACCTCCTTGTTGCGCAGACTTGCCGATTCTCCTTTTCTCAGCTTCTTATTCACAAGGCTTTGAGAAAAGCCTTTCCGGTTCTTTCTTACCGTGCCACATCGGTGCTGGTGGATGCCACTGCCTCCTCATCAGAGTGCCTTCGTTTGGCGGGCTGACTATCTTCCCCCTCTGAGCCTGTCACTGTTCCACTACTGTAGACTGGCTCATAGTTTACGTCCGACTCAGAATCCGAATAGGAATCTGAAAAAGAGAGCTCCCCGTTGCTCTCGTCAGGCGTGGAAAGAATTTGATATGCCTCCTCGGCAGAAAAGCAACGTTTTGACATGGTTGCTGGCGGTGGTGATGCGACTTCACAGGTATGTGGCACAGATGTGCACTGAGGCGGCACAGATGTGCACTGATTGATTGCACAGATGTGCCCTAATGAGGTGGCACAGGTGGGCACTAAAGCGGCACAGGTGGACAAAGATGGGTACTGAGGTGGCAGAGATGGGTACTGAGGTGGCAGAGATGGGTATTGAGATAGCACAGATGGGTACTGAGGTGGTGGAACAGATGTACACCGATGAGGCAGCACAGATGTGTACTGATTGCACAGATGTGCACTGATGAGGCGGTACAGGTGGCACTAATGAGGCGGCACAGGTGGCACTAATGAGGTGGCACAGATGTGCATTCAGGCGGCACAGATGTGCGTTCAGGCGGCACAGATGGGCACTGATGAGGCGTTACAGATGGGCCCTAATTGTTTGCACAGATGGGCACTAATAAGGCGGCACAGATGGGCACTAATGAGGCGGCACAGATGGGTACTGAGGTGGCACAGATGGGTACTGAGGTGGCACAGATGGGTACTGAGGTGACACAGATGGGTACTGATGAGGTGGAATAGATGTGCACTGATGAGGCGGCACAGATGTGCACTGATTGATTGCACAGATGTGCACTGATGAGGCGGCATAGATGGCACTGATGAGGCGGCACAGATGGCACTGAGGCGGCACAGATGGCACTAATGAGGCCGCACAGATGGCACTGAGATGGGTACTGATGAGATGGGTACTGATGTGCACCGATTAGGGGGCACAGATGTGCACTGATTGACTGCGGGAAAAAAGTGGGTACTGATGAGGTGGCACAGGTGGGCACTGGTGAGGTGGCACAGGTGGGCACTGATGAGGTGGCACAGGTAGGCTCAGAGATTTAGAACCACTCTGCGGCCGTATATAGTCATACGGCTGTCAGGAAGTGGTTAAAGTAGTGGATGTGTCACTTTTTGGTAATCTAAGTAACAGATTTTTACCAGGGGTCTCCAAACTTTTTTTAAACAATTCTGCCCCATAGTTGGTATCATTGGGAGGAACTGTGCCTCATCATTGGTGTCATTGGGAGGAACTATGCCCCTTTGTTGGTGTCAATGAAGGAAATAGTGCCCCAAGGGCCAGATAAAAGCAAGCAAAGGGTCACATCCGGCCCCCGAGCCGCAGTTTGGAGACCACTGCTAAAGACCTTTGACCTTTTGAGCTTTACACAAGTTGCTGTATTATTGACTGTACTGTGACTCCTCAGCTGCAACTGGACTGCTTTATCCATGTTACGGTGTCTTTATTCGCAGTCTGTCTGACCAATACCTTTTGCTAAATAAAGAATAATACAAGAAAAATTGTTAACAGAGAAGTAAAGGTAAGTAATTTGGTATATGCTGGTCAGCAAACCAAGCCTCACTAAAACCTTCCCGTACACGCGCATGTAACAAGTGTATTTGTATATGAAACTTAATAAGGCCCTTACAGTGGACAATTTATACTAGCATGGGTCCCAGGTTGCGCTCTCCAAATATATTAAAATTGCCATCATATCTCTGTGTTTTATAAGTGAAATATAAATATTTTATTCTGTAAAACGTAAATTTTCAAGAAACAGCAAAGAAAAACGTTCAACAAAGCTGGTCAGCGGTTCAGAGTAGATGGCATTCTAGTGGAAAAACAATGTTGTAATTATTTTGCTATTAAAAAAATGTGACCTACCTTTATGGAGATGGATAAGTTAAACGCTAATTAACCACTTAACCCCCAGACCATATTGCTGGTCAAAGACCAGAGTACTTTTTGCGATTCGGCACTGCATCACTTTAACTGACAATTGCGCAGTCATGCGACGTGACTCCCAAACGAAATTGGCGTCCTTTTTTTCCCACAAATACAGCTTTCTTTTGGTGGTATTTGATCACTTCTGCGGTTTTTATTTTTTGCGCTATAAACAAAAATAGAGCGACAATTTTGAAAAAAAATAATATTTTTTACTTTTTGCTGTAATAAATATCCCCCAAAAATATATAAAAAAACATTTTTTCCTCAGTTTAGGCCGATACGTATTCTTCTACATATTTTTCGTTAAAAAAATCGTAATAAGCGTTTATTGTTTGGTTTGCGCAAAAGTTATAGCGTTTACAAAATAGGGGGTATTTTTATGGCATTTTTATTAATATTTTTTTTTTACTAGTAATGGCAACGATCAGCGATTTTTTTCGGTACTGCGACATTATGGCGGACACTTCAGACACTTTTGACACATTTTTGGGACCATTGGCATTTTTATAGCGATCAGTGCTATAAAAATGCATTGGATTACTATAAAAATGCCACTGGCAGTGAAGGGGTTAACACTAGGGGGCAGTGAAGGGGTTAAGTATGTCCCTGGGGGTTGTTCTAACTGTAGGGGGGTGGTCTCACTAGGGGAAATGACTGATCTTCTGTTCATACGTTGTATGAACAGAGAATCAGCATTTCCCCCCTGACAGGACCGGAAGCTGTGTGTTTACACACACAGCTCCCGGTCCCCGCTCTGTAATGAGCGATCGCGTGTGCCCGGCGGCGATCGTGCTCGCCGGGCACGCATACGGGAGTCGGGGGCGAGCGGGGTGCGCGCACGCCCCTAGTGGCCTGCGAGAGAGCCGACGTAGAGCTATGGGCTCTCGCGCAGGAGAGCCAACCAGACGCGGCAGGTCGGCAAGTAATTATTGTTACTCCACTGATAAATCTGCCATTGGCAGTTCACATGTATATATCTACGGAACATGTAAGTAGTGAGCAGTGGTACAGCTAACAGCTATGTCAGCAGCTTCCTCTTTTATCCTTCCAATGTGCAATGTTTATTCAGCTAAAGCAACTGATTACATAACAATATGGCTCAATGTGTTTCCCTAGCTTTTCCCTGAACTGCACCTCTCATTTATGACTTGCAATGCAATCTATTCTTTGTGTAGCGCCTGTGTACTTCCAGTCCAGGTGCTATCTTAAATTTAGAGGGGGATGAGAGAGTTAGTTTACTCTCATCCAACTAATTCATGTAAATTAGGCCTCTACACTAGCTGGGCTGTACTGCCAGTTCATTCTGTGTTCCAGAGATACCTTTCCATCTCTGGGCGACAGGTGGCAGCAGTGGAGTTCAGTCTGAAGCACCTCTTGCCAGCAGACAATCAGAGGAGTTTCACCCTCGTGGGGCATGCTGGGGGAGGGTCCTTCTAGAGCGGACGCCATTTTTTGGGGTTCGTCTTCTGCTGGTTCCGGGTGCGGCACCCACCTTCAGGGTGTGCGCACATCACGGGCCCCGGCGATATGGCCTACCAGGCCGGGGCGCACGTGCTACGCGGTGTCCTTGGTTCCGGGACCACGATGGCCCAGAGCAACTGAAGCTGTGGCGGGGCCCCAGTCATCTACTGGGTTCCCAAATTTCTGAAGAAGATCCCAAGCGAGTTGTGCTGTTCGGTGGGGAGTCAGTCTGAGGAGAGCCCGGAGGCAGGCAATCCAATAGGGCCTAGACAATCCATCGGGGATCAAGGTGACCGGACATTGACAGTTTGTTTGTGTGGCAACCTGTCAGTCAGTGACCATTTGAGAGACTACCTGAGGAAGATTCAGGCAAATTACAGTACTGAGAAGGGTTCGCTGCATTATCTATGTTCCAGAGAAAAGGGCCTGTGGCAGAGGTTCCACTTCTATCCTCATTTCAGCCAAGTCTATGGCAGAGACTTGTTCCTTCTCAAGGTTCCGAGTGATAACCTGGCTGCCAGGTCGTGTGAGAGGCCTGTCCAGGTATACTATACCCCCTCGGCTGAGGGGCGACGAAAGTGAGAGTGTTATTTGAAGCAGGATTGCTTCTGTTCTATCCAAGCCTGAATCTGCAACTTCTCCTATTCACCCATCTTTCTCTATCTACCTCAAGTTCACTGTTTACCGTGTTGGGCAAGAATAAAAGCACAGAAAAAGACACCTTGCTGTTTGGACATTCCATTACTGGCGGGAGGTGGCGAAGACACTCTCGGATCGCTGCGGGGTGGAGCTCCCGCTGGATCCGAGACTGTTCCTCCTTACTTGGGTGACGTTGAGGGAGATAGGTATACCAAACTATGCATCACCTTCGCATTATTCTATGTCAGAAGGGAGATCCTGCTCCGATGGCGGGGTCCTGACCTCCCCACTGTGTCCTCTTGGCTGGGGACGATTAACAGAGTGCTGCCACTATATAGGATAACGTACGAGAGCAGGAATTGTCCGGCGAAATTTGATAAAGTCTGGTCGAGATGGATTATGTGAGCTGTGTATTGTGATTGTCTCTGTGGGGTGGCCTGGGTCCCCCCCTTTTTTTTTCTCTCCCCCCCCACCGCCTCACATCCTTCTGTCTCCCCTCCTGCTCTACCCCCCTCGCACCCCCAATTGGGAGTGGGGGGGTGACGATGCGGGGAGGACACCCGTATGGTCCTTTTCTGGAATGCTCCCCCCTGAATGGCGACTGTTTTCTTATGATTTTGTTCCCACTCTATATATCACCGGGTTGATATCCCATCATTGCTGTATTGAATTTTGCTGTTTGCTTGTGATTCTATGCAAGCGTCTTGTTTTTTGTACTGTCATTGGTTTGTGTGTATGTTTTTGTCTTTAAAATAAAAAAACTTTTACTGTAAAAAAAAAAGATGGTTCTTTTGTAACATCTACTTTCTTCAAGGAAACGGATAGGAACTCTTATATTCCTACAAGTAGTTGTCATCATACTACCTGGTTAAACTCGGTACCTAAAAGTCAGTACATACGGCTGAAAGGAAATTGTACAGACCATGGCGAGTTTCTTGCTCACGCAGAAGTCCTGACTACCAGAAGTGGTATTCCAATGTTTCTTTACAAAATACATTGGATGAGGTGTCATTACTAGATAGGAAAGACCTGTTAAAAGATAGGCCTCGGGTGACTGTTGGAACACCATCTAATCCTTTTATTACCACCTACTCAGTTCAGCACACCAGTGTTAAAAAAACTCATTAAAAAACATTGGCACATACTTACAAATGACCAGGTCCTCAAGGCAGTTTTACCTGAGAGACCACAGGTCATTTATAAAGGTGCACCATCCCTGAGAGGGAGAGTGGCACCCAACATTTTAGATCCCCCTCCTATCAGGAGGAGTTTTTTTGATTACCTGGTAGGTTTTTACTAATGTAGGAGGTGCAGGGTGTGTTCAGTCAGTGGGTGTACACATAGGCGTACCAATAGGTTTACTTCTTCGAGTACTGGAGCTGAGTTTGAAATCACTTCCTTCATTACATGCTCCATGGAGAGAGTCGTTTACCTACTGCAGTGCCTTTGTGGACGGCAGTATGTGGGCAGGACTAAACGGCCGCTCCGTGTGAGGTTAAATGAGCATATTACGAATATAATCACCGGCTTCCCCAAGCACCCAGTATCATGACATTATCTAGAGGTCCATGATAAAAATCCCAATAAGACCATCTTTTTGGGTATAGATAGATATACTCCACAATGGAGGAAAGGTCCTATGATACGTAGCATTTCCAGACTCGAGATGGCCTGGATTCACAAATTGAGATGCCAATTATGGGCCATTTACAGAGATAAATATGTGTTTTGTCCAGGCTTGTGGCCTTTTTCTTTTTAATATTTAAATATTTTTTATTTTTTGGCACACAATATCAATCTGGACTCAGATATTAATTTAATATGATTTATTTACTTAAATTTTAGTTTATTTTATTTTATCATTATTTAAATTTTGATTCCTTCTTTAATATAAGCTACCAATTATTTAAATGTATTCTTCTCATTCATGGGAATGAGTGTCTTTTGCTTTTTTGTGTGTGTTGCTGCATCATCCTCCTGGATGGACATGCAAGCTTGCTCTCTCTGTGGTGAAAACTGCGGATTGAGTCGCATGATTCGGGTGATTGTAGCACACATGGTTTGTGATCGGAATTTAATGTTCTTAGGTCCGTTTTTGTTTTATATGAGTGCTTTCTATTCAATTAAGACAGTCTGATTGTTATTTTATAATGAAATATGGAAGCTTACAATTCCGATGTCAGAGTTTTACAATGAGGCTTGGTTTTTTATGCTTACTATATTAGAGTGGTGCGTCAGTACGTCGCCTGTTTCCCCATTGACGACGTGTACTTGACACAAAATGTACGTCGAGAGGTGAACGCACTGACGTCATCACCAAGAGACAAGTGTCTGCAGGCAGGCCGGACAGCTTCTTTATGGAGATGAACATTGTCTTTTTGTAAGTGTTACTATTTTGTAAAGTAAACCTTTTTGTATGGTAATACACTATTGAGTGTTTCTACTTTTTGAGGCTCCCCGAGGGTTGAAAATATACATCGAATTCCATCGAATCGAACTTCGTACATCCATTGGAGGATTAAAGACTGCATGACAGGCTTGTTATCCTCTTGCCTCTGGTAAGCGGTGATTTTGGCTGGTGGTGGAGCATGTGTGTTTGCACTAATATTTGGAGGTTCATCCCTCAATTATCTTCATCAACACCTATTTTTATCACGGATTCACTCTATATAGATTTTCTCTGAACCTGAGGAATTGGGACTGTCACTTTCCTTATTCATTGGATGTGTTCGCTTTCTTTTAATAGTTTTTTATTAGCATTCCAAGTGCTTTATATTTGATTCCAATATCAATCCTTCATGGTTATATGATTTATTTTGGTTTGCATGCACTTGGCTTATGATGAACTGACTATAACATTGGTCCTTCACGTTGAAGCGCAGCTCTTTACTGTTTCTTTAATTATTTTTTGTTTATCACATAAACAGAGCCGCTGCTGTGTTCCTTTTGTTTCATTTGGTTAGCGCAGTAATTTTTTCACATTTTTCAAGTGGTAGGCCTCGTACACACGACCGGATCTATCTGCTGGAATTGATCCGCGGATCAGTTCCAGCGGACAAATCCGGTCGTCTGTACGGCCTAGCGGATATTTATCCGCGGATATTTGTCGGGCCGATCGATTTCAAGCGGATAGAAATTTCTTAGCATGCTAAGAAATCTATCCGCTTGAATCGTTTCCAGCGGATTGATCCGGTCGTCTGTACAGACTCACCGGATCAATCCGTCCGCTCCCCTCCCTCGCATGCGTCGTAATGATTCGACGCATGCGTGGAAGTACTCACCTTCCAGCGTCGCGCACGTCGCCGCGTCATCGTCGCAGCGATGGAGCGACAAGTCAACGCGGATGTATTCCACGCGGATTTTGATCCGATGGTGTGTACAAGCCATCGGATCAAAATCCGGAGGAGGAATCTCCGCTGAAAACGGTCCGGCGACCGTTTCCAGCGGAGATCCCCTCGTCTGTACGAGGCCTTAGGAGAGCTGTTGCACACAGAAGGATTTTTATCTTAATGCATAGAATGTATTAAGATAAGAAAACCTTCTGACTTTACAACCACTTTTACTGTCAAGCTCTCCAGTGGTGTGCTGTAAATGAGCCAGAGGGTACCCAGCTCTTCCACCGCTGTCTTCCATCCTTACGTGCCTTCAGCTGCTTGATTGGATTGGCCACAATGATTTTACTCCTCCCGCGCATGCGCACAGGAGTCACATTGCAGCCAGACAGATCGGGGTTGTATATGTGTACTGAGCTACACGTGTGTGGCTCAGTGTACATGACGGCTGTCAGCTGACAGGCAGAAGGAATCATTTATGACAGAAGAGATTGATAGAGTCTCATCTGTCTTAAATATCTTTCCTGTCAGTCATTTATTTAAAAACATAATTTGCTACCACTTTAAATCCTGGGACAATCCTTTACAGGATTAGGACTGTATCAGGATACAGGACAGCTGGTGGAAATGGAGTACTGTGATTTCTCTGAGAGGTAATAAATACCTGCTAGTGTTACACTTAACATTTAAACATATTTCTGATGCTAGATCCATTTAACAAGACTCTCCCTTAAATAGAGCTTGTCACCAAAGGGCAACTAACAAAGACCTGCATGTGCTCAATATCGTATGAAAATACATATCTAATATATTAAAGAACCTCCGCAACAAGTAATAATGTTTTAATATCTGAAGGGAACAAAATGATCTCTTTGCTGCCAGACGTCAGAGTTGGAGAGCTATTCAGAGGATGTAATGCGGAGAAAAACAGCTTCCTCTTTTTTTGTTGTTCTTCTCACTGATCCAATCAGGACTGAGATGTTGTGTGATAATACAAGCATTTGTTAAAGAATCACCTTGAAAAAACAGCCAGATCATGCTTACTTGACCAATATAATAACTATAGCTAATCTTACAGAAAGAATTGTAAGAGCCAACATGCTTGTTTAAAAATGTTGTACAATAATAAACAAGGTATGGCACCTTTTAAAATCTTACTATTTTGTACATGTGAAATGTCTTATACATCCTGTAAGGATTGCATCCTTATAAATGTGGTAAGTTCTGGTCTTTTTTATTGTTTGAAAAAAAAATTTCAGTACAGTAAAACGTTGGTTTGAGAGTAACTTGGTTTGAGAGCGTTTTGCAAGCCAAGCAAAATGTTTTAATAAATGTTGCCTTGATATACAAGCGATGTCTTCATATTAGAGTAGGGTCATGTCACAACTGAGTATAAAAAAGAAGAGAGGTGTCTCTAAGTGTAGCAATATGGTTACATCTAATGAAGGTACAACATTTAGCAACGTATTGCTACACTTAGAGGTGCCTCTCTTCTCTTTTATACTCTGTAAAAAAAATGCTTTGATATACAAGTGCTTTGGATTACAAGCATGTTTCTGGAATGAATTATGCTTGCAAACCAAGGTTTTACTGTACCTAGCCAGGGCATTCATGGGGTCTGTATTACCCTAGTAGCTCCACTGTGGGCAAATACACCAGTAAACTAAAATATATCTTCGTAAAATAAAAAATAAAGTAACCACAATAGTGGCTATACTGATTGCTAAATACTCAGAAGAATCACCTTATTACTGTAAAATAGCATTTCCGTAAATTTGGTTAAACAAGCCAGAAATACATTTTCAAACACAAAAGGTGTGATAGATGTGTGGGGTAAAATAAAGTGCAAGCAGGAAACAACATTACAATGAAGTGGACAGGAAAAGTGACTAATGTTAGGGTGATATGAGTAAACATCTATAAACTAAGTTGTTGAAATGTCCTAGGGAGCTGAACACTGCTCCATTCAAAATAATTATGACCATCTAGTTTATAATTTGTAAAGTGATATACTGCAAAATTAAACAATACAATTATTCTATGTTAAATACAAATAGAAAAACATATACAAAATTAAACAGGCTTCTAACAGCTGCTCGTCTCATATAGACTGCCACATTGCCCTACCCCGTTCTCCCAATGCCTTTCTTGTCCAGGTGGACTTGCTGGCCAATATTCAGAACTGTAGTGTGGGCATTCTGGAGCACACAGCTGAATTCACCTGGCCCTCAATTTGTCTCAGTGCCTTTTAAAGTTTTCTATTAAATAACATTTACATGGCATAACCTTTGCATGGTATTAAGAAGTAATTAAGATATTGGGGCAGATAAACAAAGAACAGTGGTTGTTGAGGAATGCAAATTGACACGCATATGGTTAAAAAAACGATAGAAAAAAATGATTGTCTGTGGGGAAATCCATCGGTCAAAAATCCATGCATGCTCAGAATCAAGTCGAAGCATGCTCGGAAGCATTGAACTTCATTTTTCTCTGCACGTCGTTGTAATTTACGTCACCGCGTTGGACACGATCGGATTTTTAACCGATGGTGTTTAGGCAAGACTGATGAAAGTCAGCTTCATCGGATAGCTGATGAAAAAATCCATTGGTTCGTTTTTATCAGACGAACCGATCGTGTGTACAGGGCATTAGACGTAGAACATGAGCAACAACTTCACATGGCTAGAATGATGAAAAATGGAGGTATGAAGTCACCATGCTTTATTGCCCACTGCAGCCCTCTAGATCCTAAAAAGACCCAGCTGCTTGACAGCCAATAGGAAATGTCATTGTCAACCTGACAATGTGGCAACTCAGAAAGGACCTCCCACTGCTGAAGGAATTAAGAAGACTTGAGACCCTGCACATCATTTGACCGCAGATTTGGGTAAGTAAATTGGGCATTTCATTTATTTTTTTGCCTTTGGCTACAGCAATTAGTTTGAGTGGGTTTGCTTTAAATAATTTGGTCCCCATTGCCCTTTTAATATAGTTATAGAAGAGCAGCCATTTACCCCAGCAGAGTTTTAAAATGGCACCAGGAATCCGTAGAGATTCAAGCTAAGGTGACAGCTGGCACCCAGCACTAGGCACAGAAGCTGAAATGATCCTGATACAAACACTAACCAGATGTAAACACTACGCTTCTGTTTAGTGTTTACCTATGGAGTGCAAGTATGATATTGCGTCTGTCCATTTGTTAGACTGTTGCCAACTACTGTAGACTGAATACATGATTCTGTGCTTGAGGGCTCTGTTCTCTTAAAATTTCAGCTCATCTTTTTAGCAGTACTATTTGGTATTCATGCCCTGGAGAATGTCCTTCTCCAGAGCTCTAGGTTTACCCTACTTTCTGTGCATACATACAGAAACTGTGATTATAGGCTTGGGGCCAGATTCTCAAAAGAGATACGACGGCGTATCTCCAGATACGCCGTCGTATCTCTGAGTCTGGGCGGTCGTATCTATGCGCCTGATTCTTAGAATCAGTTACGCATTGATTTCTATTAGAAGTCTGTTACGCCGTCGGATCTTAACTGCATATTTACGCTGGCCGCTAGGGACGTGTATGCTGATTTACACCAAGAAATATGTAAATCAGCTAGATACGCAAATTCACGAACGTACGCCCGGCCGACGCAGTACAGATACGCCGTTTACGTTAGGCTTTTCCCGGCGTAAAGTTACCACTGCTATATGGTGGCGTACATGCGGCGTACCAATGTTAAGTATGGACGTTGTTCCCGCGTCAAATTTTGAATATTTTACGTTGTTTGCGTAAGTCGTCCGTGAATGGGGCTGGACGTCATTTACGTTCACGTCTAAACCAATACGTCCTTGCGGTGTACTTTGGAGCAATGCACACTGGGATATTCCACGGACGGCGCATCATGTCAATTACGTTGCGTCACAAGTTATTTACATAAAACACGCCCCCTGTTCCAAATTTGAATTAGGCGGGCTTATGTCGGCCTATTTACGCTATTTACGCTACGCCGCCGCAACTTACAAAGCAAGTGCTTTGAGAATACAGCACTTGCCTGTCTAAATTGCGGAGGCGTAACGTAAATCAGATATGTTACGCCCGCGCAAAGATACGCCGATCTACGAGAATCTGGCCCTTGGGTCTGCTGAGCCTGCTTGTAAAATATATATTCATCATGTTTGGTGAAATATTTGATACATGTGTAAGGAAGTTACTGTGGGAAGTAATTCTACCCCACAAAAAACAACTTGAGTCTATTACTTCTGCACCTACCACTTATTCTCATCACCAGTAGGGGTCCTTTGGATCCTCCTAATTAAAGGTGAGTCCATCCTTTTGTCACATGCCTTGGAGCCCGAAACCTTCCGAATCTAGCCAGAATCTTTCTTTACAGTGAAGGGTACCCTCACTCTCTGGAGTGGGGGGATGTCTGTTGGCATTTCTACCAGTCTGGATCAGAGATGTTTCAGACCTTTGGGTCCAATCTGTCCTTTTCAGATTTAACAAAATATAATTTTTGTCCCTGCATCTTCTTTGATTCCTACTATCCAATCTTCCAGCTTCACCTCAAATACAGGTTAACCTGGGGGGCAGCCCTGAATAATTTTCAGACACAAGGAGTGGTAATTAGGGATGAGCTTCGAGTTCGAGTCGAAATCATGTTCGACTCGAACATTGCCTGTTCGCCTGTTCGGCGAACAACGAACAATTAGGAGTTTTCGCGGCAAATTCGAAAAGCCGTGGAACACCCTGTTAAAGTCTATGGGAGAAATCTAAAGTGTTAATTTTAAAGGCTAATATGCAATTTATTGTCCTAAAAAGTGTTTAGGGACCTGGGTCCTGTCCCAGGAAACATGCAAAATGCAAATGCAAATGCAATGCAAAAAAAAGTTTTAAAAACGGCAGTTTTTTCAGGAGCAGTGAATTTAATACTGCTAAAAGTGAAACAATAAAAGTGTAATATTACTTTAAATTTCGTACCTAGGGGGGGTGTAAAGTCAGCATGTGAAAAAGCGCATGTTTCCCGTACATAGAACTGTCCCTGCACAAAGTGTCATTTGTGAAAGAAAAAAAGGCATTTAAAACCGGCTTTGCGGCTCTAATGAATTGTCGGCTCTGGCAATTACAGAGATGATTCATTCATAAAGGAAAAAAAAATGTGTGGGGGTCCCCCAAATTAAATTACCAGGCCCTTCAGGTCTGGAATGGATATTAAGGGGAACCCCGCCGTAAAAAAAAATGATGTAGGGTTCCCCGCAAATATCCATACCAGGCCCTTCAGGTCTGGTGTGGATTTTAAGGGGAACTCCACCCCAAATAAAAAAAAAAAAAGGCGTGGAGTCCCCCTAAAAATCCACACCAGACCCTTATCCGAGCACGTTAACCTGGCAGGCCGCAGAAAAGAGGGGGGGACAGAGTGCGGCCCCCCCCTCTCCTGAACCGAACCAGGCCACATGCCCTCAACATGGGGAGGATGTCCCCATGTTGATGGGGACAAGGGCCTCATCCCCACAACCCTTGCACGGTGGTTGTGGGGTTCTGCGGGCGGGGGGCTTATCAGAATCTGGAAGACCCCTTTAACAAAGGGGACCCCCAGATCCTGCCCCCCCCCTATGTGAATTGGTAATGGGGTACACTGTACCTCTACCATTTCACGAAGGAAGTGTAAATAGTTAAAAAAAAACACAGACGACACCATAGAAAAAAATCCTTTATTAATAAAAAAAAAAAAATCCAGCGATGTGAATCCACTCTCGGCCCGGCCCAGCCCCCCGCTCCAACGTTTTCTTCTATCCAGCGATGGATGATCTCTCTAGCGACGGATGATCAGCGGTCCGGTCCAGCGATGAGAAGATCCATCCATCCAGAGCACAGCAGGGGAGCTCCTCTCTCTGCTGGACACAGACCAGCGGAATGACGCGCTGGAGCTGTGACATTTCTTATATAGGGTAAGCGGCCACCCGTCACGTGACCCCACCCCCTCTGACGCACCCTCGTCCGTCACTGGGAAAGACCCGGGAAAGACCACCTTCACCGACTGTGAAAAATCACCCAGAATGTTCTCAGAATAAGGATGGCACCTTACCAAATGTTGTTGACCCTTTTAACCAAAAAATAGGTCAATCACAGCTTATATCACAGGTGTATGGCTTCATATAGTACTCGGACACAATCCTTGTCGACGGAAATCACTGAACCTCCAGGGTGACGTGGAATTTAAGGTAAGTGGCCAGTCGGCCTCACGTCCTCGCTTCGCTCGGACGGCTCGCTGCACTCGTTTGGCCTCCTGGCTCTTTTTTTAACATCCTCCAATCCACTGGGATGTTAGGCCTCGTACACACGACCGGATCTATCCGCTAGAATTGATCCGCTGATCAGTTCCAGCGGACAAATCCGGTCGTCTGTACGGCCTAGCGGATATTTATCCGCGGAGATTCCTCGGGCCGGACCATTTCAAGCGGATAGAAATTTCTTAGCATGCTAAGAAATCTATCCGCTTGAATCGGGACCAGCGGATTGATCCAGTGGTCTGTACAGACTCACCGGATCAATCCGTCCGCTCCCCTCCCTCGCATGCGTCGTAATGATTCGACGCATGCGTGGAAGTACTTACCTTCCAGCGTCGCGCACGTCGCCGCGTCATCATCACGGCGACGGCGCGACACGTCACCGCGGATGAATTCCGTGCGGATTTTGATCCGATGGTGAGTACAAGCCATCGGATCCAAATCCGGAGGAGGAATCTACGCTGGAAACGGTCCGGCGGACCGTTTCCAGCGGAGATCCCCTCGTGTGTACCGGGCCTTAAGGAATGAGCCTGGATGCCACCCGAGGTTCGGAGATTTCCCTCAATTGCGCCTGCGCAGTCACGACAGGAACCATCTCGATAGGGGAACCATATCGACAAGTCACCGGCACTGAGGCTGAAAGACGTCTTAATAGAGTGGAGAGATGGCCCCTCGCGCTGGGGAGGCTGGCGTGCGTTCCACCTCCAAGAATGGTGAACCAGCGGGACCGGAAGTTGCGTAGATGTGCGTGACCAGGAACTGCCTCGACGTACGTTTCGTTATCGCGTTGCTTCTTGAAGTAAGGTGCCATCCTTATTCTGAGCACATTCTGGGTGATTTTTCACAGTCGGTGAAGGTGGATATATCTACAGTGATTTTGAAGGCTTTTGTTTGTGCACACAGCACTTTACTAAAGGACTTTTAGTCACTTCATAACTAGTGGTATTCACCACATTAATGAACTGCACTGTTGCACTTTGATTTTGTTTATCCAATTTTTTTTAGTCTGTTGGTGTTCATCTTGGGCATTGTTACATCACTTAATTGCACAGCACTCGATTTATTGTGTAATTATTATTGTTATAATCATGTTATGTACATAATTTTTTTTAATAATCACTTACACATGTTATCATCGAATTTTAGAACCCCCTACCCTCTTTTCACTTATAGGTGTATTATTGTTTGGTGTGCAAGTTTTATAACTGGTGCGATAAGCCAGTGGCCCCCCAAAACAACAGATTGAAGAAGGGTGTTATATACCGTCTTCCACATATACTGCGCTTCTATAGAGACTTTTGTCACAGGGTCATTTAAAAAATGACAGACAGGTGGCTCACCACCAACACCACCACCACCATATACCCTCCGCTTGAGTCACAGAAATTATTTTCCGATTCATCAGAATTCATTTCCGATGCGCAGCCATTCTTGGCGTTGGATCAGGAAGATGAGGTAGCAACAGCTACCACTCAGCAGTCTGACAACAGTACCCAGATCAGCCCAAGGAGGTTGGTCCCTGCCGTTGCTGCCTACTCCGAGATCTCTACTGTTAGTGGTGGGGAAAGTGACGTCGATGATGAAGTGTCTACAGACGTCACGTGGGTGCCCACAAGAGAGAAATTGGAGGGGAGTTCAGAGGGAGAGATGGACCATCAGATAGGGAGGAGAAGCAGGCCGAACTTACATTGCACAGGAGGGACAAACCTGACTGCTAATGTATCAGGAGCGAGCCATCAACCATGTACGGTCACATCTGGAGCTCCCAGGACGCCGGCCCATGGCTCCGCAGTGTGGGCTTTTTTTAACGTGTCCGCTGACATTAGTGTTGCCATCTGCATCGTGGTAAACCCAAAACTCACCTAGGGACGACTGCCTTAAGAAGGCACCTGGCCTCCCATCACCGAGCCCAGTGGGAGCAACGCCATCAGAACCCACAAAGCCACACTCCAGGCTCTCACCGGCCAGCCTCTTCTCCTTCTCCTTCTCCTCTATCCCCACAATTGTCCTCCATTCCACCTTCCATCATGCCATCCTCACGTTTTTCTACAAAAAGGCAGACTTCTGTGGACCAAATGTTCGATCGTAAAAAAACAATGACGCCGGATAACCCTCTTGCCCAACGGTTGACCGCTGGCTTGTCAGAACTGATAGCCCGCCAACTACTGCCATATGAACTGGTGGAGTCGGAGGCCTTTCGAAAATTTGTGCCCATTGGAACACCACAATGGAAGGTCCCAGGAAGGAAATATTTCTCCCAGAAGGGCATCCCAGAGCTATACGGCCATGTTCAGAGGTAAGTGAATGTATCTCTGGCACACAGTGTCGGTGCCAAGATACATCTGACCACAGACACGTGGTCTCGCAAACACGGGCAGTGAAGGTATATAACTTTTACTGCCCACTGGGTGAACCTTCTGACAGCCGTCAAGCATGTAACCCAGGTAGATTTGGTTGTACCGCCACAGATTGCATGCAGGCCTGCCTCTTCTTCTCCGCCTCCTTCTACTCCATGCTCCCCCTCCTCCTCGGCTGACTCCTCCTTTTCCGATTCTACTGTCTTTTCCTCTGCGCCGCCCAAGATCCCCAGAACCTATTCGTCATGCCAGGTGTGACGTTGCCATGCTGTGCTGCGTCTGTTGTGCCTGGAAGACAAAAGCCACACTGGTCCTGCACTCCTTTCAGCTTTGCGTTCACAGGCAGATCAGTGGCTAACACCGCTCAATTTGACAGTTGGTAAAGTGGTGTGCGACAACGGTGCCAATCTGCTGAGCGTGCTGAAACAGGGCAAAATTACACACGTGCCATGCATGGCACACGTCCTGAACTTGGTCGTGCAGCGATTCGTTGCCAAATACCCTGGGGTCCAGGATGTCTTGCGGCAGTCCAGGAAAATCTCGGCCCATTTCAGATCTAACACGGCCATGGCTCGCCTTACTGACATTCAGTGGCGACACAACCTGCCCGTCAGACGTCTTATTTGTGACTGCCCGACACGATGGAACTCAACCTTGTATATGCTTGATAGGCTGCTCCAGCAGAAACGTGCAGTTAACGACTATCTGTACGAACTCTGTGGCAGGACAGGTTCTGGGAGCTTGTTTTTTTTCACCACGCCAGTGGCTGCTCATGCGCGACTCATGCAGACTTCTGCGGCCATTTGATGAGATCACCAAACTGGTCAGTCGCAGCCAGGGCGCCATCAGTGACATCGTACCTTACGCCTTCTTTCTGGAGCATGCATTGCATAGTTTCATTGATCAAGCCGTCGAGGAGCAGGAGCAGGAAGATGAGGAAGTCGCAATGCTGGATGAATTCCCAGGGGGGGCTACTCCACCTGAGACAAGTCAACAACGGGAGTCTGAAGAGGAGTCAGAGGAGGATGGTGCCGGGGCGAATGAGGAGGAGCAAGAAGAGCATGCTTTAAACCTTTCTGGGATCCCTGGTATTGTCCGTGGATGGGGGAGGAGAACGAGGACGACATTATCCTGGATGATGAGCAGGAGCCAGGCCACTACACCGCTTCCAGTTGCAAATGGGGGCCTTCATGCTCCAGTGTTTTAAGAGGGACCCCTGTATAAAAAGCATAAAGAGCAAGGACCAGTACTGGGTGGCAACATACTTAGACCCCCCGGTACAAACAAAACATGGCAATGCAGCACTTCCAGGCCTTGCTTCGAGAAATGCTGCATTATGCTTTTGTGTGTGCTGGCAGAGGAAGTTCCACTCACAGAGAAACAGTTGCGGGTACCAATCCAACAGCGCCTGCAAGAAGAGGGCAGTTTGAAGATGTGTTGGTCGCTAATGATATGAGATCATTCTTTCAGCGGACCCATCGACAGCTGTCCTCCGGATCCAGCATCAGGGAATGCCTAGACCGACAGGTGTCCGACTACATCGGGTTAACGGCCGATGTGGACGCACTGAGAAGTGATGAACCCCTGGACTACTGGGTGGGCAGGCTTGACCTCTGGCCAGAACTTGCACAATTTGCAATGGAACTGTTGGCTTGCCCCTTGTCGAGTGTCCTGTCCGAAAGGACGTTCAGCGCAGCAGGGGGGGTCATGACCGAAAAGCGCACTCGCCTAGCTCACAACAGTGTTGACTACCTTACATTTCTCAAAATGAATAAGGCATGGATCTCGGAGGAATTCAACACATGTGACCAGTAGACCATGTTTGATTCAAATTCAGGTGAACGCCTGTGCACTAATTTTTGGGGCCTGTAATGGCCGACACTTACTTCTGTATCCGGTGAATGCCTAATGTACCACCAGCCACAGAATACAACGTTGTTTGCTGTCAGGTGAACGCCTGTGGCCGTGGGCTAATTTGTGGGGCCTGTAATGGCCGAAACTTACTTCTTTATCCGGTGAATGCCTAATGAACCTCCAGCCACAGAATACAAAGTTGTTTGCTGTCAGGTGAACGCCTGTGGCTGTGGGCTAATTTTTGGGGCCTATAATGGCCGACACGTACTTCTGTATCCGGTGAATGCCTAATGTACCACCAGCCACAGAATACAGAGTTGTTTGCTGTCAGATGTACTGGCCGGCACTTACTTCTGTATCCAGTGAATATCTTAACCTCTTGCCGACAGCCCACCGTAGTTTTACGACAGCAGGTTGGCTCGGCTACGCAAAATCAACGTGATTTTGCATTTCAGCCACTAGGGGCACGCGCGTGCGCCCCCTGCTCACCCCTGGTGCCAAAGCGTGTGCCCGGCGGGCGCGAACACCGCCGGGCACCCGCGATCGCTCGTTACAGAGCGAGAACCGGGAGCTGTGTGTGTAAACACACAGCTCCGGTCCTTTCAGGGGGAGAAATGACTGATCGCATGTTCATACAATGTATGAACAGTGATCTGTTATTTCCCCTAGTCAGTCCCACCCCCCTTCAGTTAGAACACACTATAGGGAACATAATTAACCCCTTCCTCGCCCCTAGTGTTAACCCCTTCCCTGCCAGTGACATTTTTACAGTAATCAATGCTTTTTTATAGCACTGATCGCTATAAAAATGCCAATAGTCCCAAAAATTTGTCAAAAGTGTTCGAAGTGTCCGTCATAATGTCGCAGTACCGATAATAATCACAGATCGCCGCCATTACTAGTAAAAAAAAAATATTAATAAAAATGCCATGAATCTATCCCCTATTTTGTAGACGCTATAACTTTGGCACAAACCAATCAATAAACGCTTATTTTTTAAGAAAAATATGTAGAAGAATACGTATCGGCTTAAACTGAGGAAAATAAATGTTTTTTTATATATTTTTGGGGGATATTTATTACAGCAAAAAGTAAAAAATATTTTTTTTTTCAAAATTGTCGCTCTATTTTTGTTTGTAGCGCAAAAAATAAAAACCGCAGAGGTGATCAAATACCACCAAAAGAAAGCTCTATTTGTGGGGAAATAAGGATGCCAATTTTGTTTGGCAGTAACATCGTACGACCGCGCAATTGTCAGTTAAAGCGACGCAGTCCCGAATCACAAAAAGTGGCCTGGTCATTGACCAGCAAAATGGTCTGGGGCTGAAGTGTTTAATGTACCTCCAGCCACAGAATACAAAGTTGTTTGCTGTCAGGTGAATGCCTGTGGGCTAATTTTTGGGGCCTGTAATGGCCGACACTTACTTCTGTATCCGGTTTTCGCTTAATACTTCTGGTAGGTCAGTGTCCATGTTGTGGGACTATTTGTGCACAGCTAGTAAGTATTTTGTGGCTGAAAATATGACCTGCAGGTTTTTAATGTTGGCATGCCATTAAAGTCAATGGGGCCCGCCTCGAACTTGCGGTTCGCGGACATTTGAGAAAGTTTGCGGTTAGCGTTCGTCCACCACTACTGGTGATTCCTTGGTCCCCATGGTGTATGAACTTCCTCCATTGAAACTTCTCTCTCAAAACAACTAAACTACACCTCAAGATAGGGGGAGAAAAGATTCCAGCAATCTGTTAAACTGGGGAACCTTCCCACTACTAAAACGATGTGGTTAGTGTGTAAACCAAACAATTCCTATTAATCAACAAAAATACATAAATATATCATCATGTTTTTATGAAAGGGTCTGTGATATTAAATCTTCATGATTGTGAAATAAAGTTATCCATCGTGCAAAAAGTTCCAAGGTGATTCAAATAAAGTGCAGATCATGCTCCCCTTCAGTGTGCCCATTAACTCACCAGCTGCTATGGACTCCCGATGACAGGAGTCAAATACGCTTTTAAATACAAGTAAACGTGGACTGCATAGAGATATTTGTAAATTACGTGTAATAGCCATAGATGTGGCAAGATTTTATAAATCCATAACCACTGTCTTTGAAGAAGGAAGGAAGGTTACACAGATTGTTATATTGAGCATAGTGTTTATCACGAGTAAAGAGTTCCTATGAACATGACTATACTTCTTTAGAGTACGATTATGAATAAGTAGCATTACATATTTACTAAGAATAGGAATTTATGCACACATAATTTAAGAAGTGCCTGACAGCTTTGAAATATGAGAGATGACTTTTCTTGGGTAATCAGAGGGCCAGAGGTCAATGGATGTCTGACAGTGGGTGATTTCAAATTCCCCAATTTGGGTGTGCAGTGTGTAAAGTCAGACAGCAATGATCAGACTTCAGGTGTTTAACAGGTGGGCAGGGCAAGATTTATACTTACTCATTTACTAGGCCAACTGGCTTATGTCAAAATATACTGGGGCAGGAAAAGAAAGAGACAGTTTGCCAACATGTGGCTGTGCACCTAAAACCAACTACTGGACATTTGAAGCAAACGGTTACTGTAATCTGCTGTCAGTTGGGTATTAGGTGTACAGATCCAGATTGGGTGAAATGTAAGTACACAATATGCTATTCTACTAACACAAATGCACAACCCAAGAAATGCAGAAACATGAACCTGGCCATGTAGTTGTAGTAGGCAAAGTAGTAATCTGGATCCTTTAATTAAACAAGGGGATGCGCTACTGGCAGTAGCATTATATTTTATCCCTGACAGCTTTGCCATCCTAGGCCTCAGTCTATCATGGATTTGCAAAAATCCTGCCCAGCCACTGACCTCCTGACACACCAGCTAAAAATTCAGGCTCAGTCAACATGGAAATCTTTCATAAAAAAGCTTACATATTTTTATTAAGCCCAATTGTGGAGGGTTCTCTTTGACCTCTTCCTGGCTCTTCCCAGTGGCCCTTTAACTGGGTCTTATTGCTGGGAGTCGCTCGACTTCCCAGTCACGTTATCATCTGATCACTGATTGGCTGCCCCAATGGTCACATGATCAGTAGCCCTCTAACAGAGACTAGGAGCTGCCTGTGAAAGATTAGTCACTGTGCTGGGAACATGAAGTGAGTAAGCTCTCAGCACAGAAACCTCAGCTATCATCAACGTATATGTGTGGTATGTGGGCGTTAAGGCCCACCCTTCCTGCCCCCATACATATGCATTACAGGGCCAGCAAAAGGTAAAATATATATTACAGTATACTGACAAACATTGCATTTTTTATGAAATTTAGGAATTATTCACTTAAGTATAACCATGATTCCCTTTTAAAATATGTGTTGTAACATTTAACTAAAGGTGCATCTGCACTTGCAATTATTTT
Source organism: Rana temporaria (assembly GCF_905171775.1). Taxonomy (NCBI): domain Eukaryota; kingdom Metazoa; phylum Chordata; class Amphibia; order Anura; family Ranidae; genus Rana; species Rana temporaria. Next base: position 259,576,352 of record NC_053489.1, on the reverse strand, counting down.
CTTAGTCCCCTTACAAAGTTCTACAACTACCAGTTGACCCTGCAAGTAAAATCCACATCTCGCCGCTTTGTCTTATCGGATCACAATGCTGCTGCACTGTTTCTAAATTCAGAGCAGCATTGTCACTTGTTTGCACTACAGTGGGATGAGAAAATTATGGTGGGGTAGCTCAGGTGGATTCAAACTGGGATCTGAACACACCTGAGCTCATCCCTACTAGAGAAGACTGGAGATTTTGGCCTGGGAGGCAAACACAACAAGTGGTAAAGACTAAAGAAGAGGCAAATTATTATGCAGATTCGACAGTGAAAATTAATGCAATGCATGGATTTTAAACCCTGGCCAGCAAGTTTAGGAGGGTTAGTAATGGGGCTTGCCGTGCTCCTCACTACATAAAGGGGGAACAGAGTGTGAGTGAATTGGAAGCTGTTGCAGGGAAAGCATAAGGACAATTGACAAACTGGAAAGGGAGAGTTTAAGGACAGTTAATCCATGTTGCTGCATTTTTTTATATATATATTAGGGGCTTTTTTGTCTTCCATTTTATTTTTTTGGTTGATCTGGTCACTTTTATCTGCTGTCCTGTACATAGCAAACCTTTTTTCCTCTCCTTGCTGCCATGTTACTCTTCAAACCAATGGGCCTTTATTTTAAAAAAAATGTCATTTTTTTGTATTGACACTTATTTTAAGTTGTTAGGGCCCCTGATTTTGGGTCAAACTGTTATTTTTCTACAAATCGTATGTAGCGCTACCCCCGAAGGAGCCGCTGGTTAGATTTAGGATCTACTTTCAGTAACTGTTTTACCCCTCTTTAACTAGCTCGAACCCTCCCTTGGCACACCGAATGAATATAAAAGTATTGTGATCCCTACTTGGTTGAGGCCGCAATAGCATACACATACATAAAACATGCAAAAGGCAATGCAATGATGTTATTACCTTTTCCTGCAGGCGATTCCCCAGAGTAAATACACGTCACACATTTAATATATTCAAACCAAAGAATAACTTTACTGTGCATATGGTAAAGCGAATGAAAAGGGTTTGTATAACATGCTAATCATACACAGGTATTAACACACAATGACTCTGCAAGGGCCATTGCATGAGTCAGCAAGCAAATAGAGGGAATCTAATACTAAAGAGAAAAAACACAAGGGTAATGCTGTAGGCTTATGTTACTTAGGCAGTCCGTGCTTGCGAGCTTCCCCTAGTGGGCAGTTCTGCAAAACAGCTAATATAAAGAACCTCCGGCCAGGCCTGGCTCTAACAGTTCCCAGGTGTCTTCTTAGAACAAATTTACGCTGCAGCCGTTGTTGCACTTTTAAAACTGTAATCCAAAAGGGTGCAGAAAGAATAATCTCAGTCAAACGGGGTATAACAAACACCCAATGTTGATGGACTGATCGCTCGTCAGCGTCAGTCAGGTCTGTAGTTGTAACTCTCAACTTAGTAGGCCTCTATGATATAGTCAAAGATCAAATACGTGACTCCAGTTATTGGATGATACTAAGTTATCAGCCGAAATGGGGTTTGAATGTTAGGCAAGTGCCTGCTCACCCGAACAGGCCCGATCCGCCTGAATCCTTTATAAAGGGCACCCCGGTCAGTCACTGCTCCATAGCACGCGGCCTCCGGTGTCTGGCTCTCCGTTGCTCTTCAGTAGTCAGCTGGCGAACTCCTCCGGTCTCCTGGGAAACAGGCTGGACACCCCTGGTCTTTCCTCCCTCCGAATGGTTGGTCCTCCGGTGAATTCAGGCCCAGGCTTCAGGCCTATCAGCTTGGCTGTGGAGCTCCACACAGCTCCGAAGAGGAGAAGAGGCAGGTCCTGAGAGAGAGAAATCAACTCCTCCCTGTCCTTAAGTAACCTCCCCCATAAGTCTGTGCGGAGGTATCACATGTTCCAATAAGGCAGGGCATTGTGGGAAGTGTAGTCTATTTCTACTAAGTGTCAATGGAGTCCATATCTTCCGGTACTTCTGGTCCCACAATGCACAACTCCAAAAACATCTTATATACAGGTGTAGCTCAAACTCAGGTAGAGATTCAGACCTATCAATGGCCTCTGATAGGGTGACCCCGCTACACTTACAAAAAAGTAGACTTTGGTTTCAGGGGAGGTATTTTGGAGATTTAACTTCTTTTGAAAAAAAATATGTGTAATTAGGGACTCTCTAAGGCCCCTTTCACACTGGGGCGGGAGGCGCGGTGGCGGTATAGCGCCGCTAAAAATAGCGGCGCTATACCTTCGGAATTGCTGCGGGATTCACCCGCTAGCAGTGCGGTATTAACCCCCGCTAGTGGCCGATAAAAGGGTTAATACCGCCCGCAATGCGCTTCTGCAGAGGCGCATTGCGGGCGGTATTACCGCGGTTTCCCATTGTTTTAAATGGGAAGGAGCGGTAAAGGAGCTCCAAAGATGCTGCTTGCAGAAGATTTTTTTCTCTCCTGCCAGCGCATCGCCTTAGTGTGAAAGCCCTCGGGCTTTCACATTGAGAAGGCTGGGCAGGAGTTTTTCAGGCAGTATAGCAGCGCTATTTTTAGCGCTGTACCGCCTGAAAAACTCCTCAGTGTGAAAGGGGCCTAAGTATGTGGTGCTTAACCGCTTCCCAAGCGCCGCCGTACATTGGCAGAATGTCCCACCGTGTGTTCTCCCTCTAGAGTCCCCCTGTGTGCTCTCCCTCCAGTGTCCCCCCGTGTGCTCTCCCTCCAGTGTCCCCCTGTTTGCTCCCTCCCAGTGTCCCCCGTGTGCTCTCCCTCCAGTGTCCCCCGTGTGCTCTCCCTCCAGTGTCCCCCCGTGTGCTCTCCCTCCAGTGTCCCCCCGTGTGCTCTCCCTCCAGTGTCCCCCCGTGTGCTTCCCCCAGTGTCCCCCCGTGTGCTCTGCCTCCAGTGACCCCCCGTGTGCTCTCCCTCCAGTGTCCCCCTGTGTGCTCTCCCTCCAGTGTCCCCCCGTGTGCTCTCCCTCCAGTGTCCCCCCGTGTGCTCTTCCTCCAGTGTCCCCCCGTGTGCTCTCCCTCCAGTGTATCCCCGTGTGCTCTCCCTCCAGTGTATCCCCGTGTGCTCTCCCTCCAGTGTCCCCCTGTGTGCTCTCCCTCCAGTGTATCCCCGTGTGCTCTCCCTCCAGTGTATCCCCGTGTGCTCTCCCTCCAGTGTCCCCCTGTGTGCTCTCCCTCCAGTGTCCCCCTGTGTGCTCTCCCTCCCCATTGTCCCCCTGTGTGCTCTCCCTCCCTAGTGTCCCCCTGTGTGCCCCCCCCCAGTGTCCTCCTGTGTGCTCTTCCTCCCCAGTGTCCTCCTGTGTGCTCTCCCTCCCCAGTGTCCCCTTGTGTTCTCTTCCTCCCCAGTGTCCCCCTGTGTGCTCTCCCTCCCCAGTGCCCCCTGTGTGCTCTTCCCCCTCCAGTGTCCCCCTGTGTGCTCTCCCCCTACCCCAGTGCCCCCCTGTGTGCTCTTATTTCTCGCACAGCTTAAGGTTCTCATGCAGTTTCATTTCGCACAGTTTTTCACGCAATTTACGTTTCTCACACAGCTTACGTTTCTCTTACATGCTTACGTTCCTCACGCAGCTTACTTTTCTCATGACAGCTTACATTCTTATGACAGCTTACGTTTCTCACGCAGATTTTGCCATTCATATGTTTTCTCCATGTTCAGTTCTTATGTTATTTTCTGTGGTTTTGCATCTCATCTTCACGTTAGTTCATGGCGGCTCCACTGCAGTATTACCTATCACGTTGTAGGTTCATGCGGATTGAGATTGAGAATGTCCCACCGTGTGTTCTCCCTCTAGAGTCCCCCTGTGTGCTCTCCCTCCAGTGTCCCGCCGTGTGCTCTCCCTCCAGTGTCCCCCTATTTGCTCCCTCCCAGTGTCCCCCGTGTGCTCTCCCTCCAGTGTCCCCCCGTGTGCTCTCCCTCCAGTGTCCCCCCGTGTGCTCTCCCTCCAGTGTCCCCCCGTGTGCTCTCCCTCCAGTGTCCCCCCGTGTGCTCTCCCTCCAGTGTCCCCCCGTGTGCTCTCCCTCCAGTGTCCCCCCGTGTGCTCCCCCCCAGTGTCCCCCTGTGTGCTCTGCCTCCAGTGACCCCCTGTGTGCTCTCCCTCCAGTGTCCCCCCGTGTGCTCTCCCTCCAGTGTCCCCCCCGTGTGCTTTCCCTCCACTGTTCCCCGTGTGCTCTTCCTCCAGTGTCCCCCCGTGTGCTCTCCCTCCAGTGTATCCCCGTGTGCTCTCCCTCATGGGTATCCTTGTGTGCTCTCCCTCCAGTGTCCCCCTGTGTGCTCTCCCTCCAGTGTCCCCCCGTGTGCTATCCCCCCAGTGTTCCCCTGTGTGCTCTCCCTCCCCATTGTTCCCCTGTGTGCTCTCCCTCCCTAGTGTCCCCCTGTGTGCCCCCCCAGTGTCCTCCTGTGTGCTCTTTCTCCCCAGTGTCCTCCTGTGTGCTCTCCCTCCCCAGTGTCCCATTGTGTGCTCTCCCTCCCCAGTGCCCCCTGTGTGCTCTTCCCCCTCCAGTGTCCCCCTGTGTGCTCTTCCCCCTCCAGTGTCCCCCTGTGTGCTCCCCCTCCAGTGTCCCCCTGTGTGCTCCCCCCCCCCAGTGTCCCCCTGTGTGCTCTCCCTCCCAGTGCCCCCCTGTGTGCTCTCCCCCTACCCCAGTGCCCCCCTGTGTGCTCTTATTTCTCGCACAGCTTAAGGTTCTCATGCAGTTTCATTTCGCACAGTTTTTCACGCAATTAACGTTTCTCACACAGCTTACGTTTCTCTTACATGCTTACGTTCCTCACGCAGCTTACTTTTCTCATGACAGCTTACATTCTTATGACAGCTTACGTTTCTCACGCAGATTTTGCCATTCATATGTTTTCTCCATGTTCAGTTCTTATGTTATTTTCTGTGGTTTTGCATCTCATCTTCACGTTAGTTCATGGCGGCTCCACTGCAGTATTACCTATCACGTTGTAGGTTCATGCGGATTGAGTTGCTCGTTTTTAATTGGCTTGTTCGGTGGCAAGTCTCCTTATCCATGTCACATACATTACATCTCTTTTTCTGTTCCTTAGTTTTACATGTTACCACTTACATCAGTAAAAAATATAAAGTGTAGCGCCAATATAACTCAATTCCGCTTGGAAATACCCAAACAGAATAGGACACTCCTAAAACCAGGAGTGAACAATGTGTGTTCCCCACGTGATGTGGTGGAATAGATAGATAATATCACAATTGTGAATATTGATCACAGACTCAAACGAGTGAAGAAAAATGTATATAAATGGGTGTATGTGCCCATATAAATTGGAAATAACAAAATGCAAAGTAAGTGAATCAAACTTAACCAAACACCAAAATCTTCGTATATCCAATTAGTGTCAGTGCAGGTCCCTGAGGATCAATTCAGCTACAGCATTAACTTAGTATCAGTATGAATGCTGTTGATGGCCAAGGGGAGGTATCAGTTCTCCCAATATTCAGCAATTAACATATGAACTAAACACCAACCATGAACTTAAAAAGTTTTGGAAAAGAAAAACCCCAACAGTCCTTTGGGATGGTTTAAATGAGAACAAAAGATGTATAGTCCATCTCCTTGATAGTATTATTATACAAGTATGTAATCTTTCCACTTGTATGGACTTGATGAGATATAGATCTTCAGCAACACATTCCAATCAACTTAGAAGGGATAATAAATGGGTACTCTTACCAGATTCCAATGACCCACTACTCATCATACGATGGGTGGGTCTCCAGTGCTTATACGGGCCGATTGCCCTCTCTGGTATCCCTTGCGGTAGTATCCTCCCAAGACTCTTCAAAGCCTGTATGATGTCAGGATGTTTGCTAGTAGAAGAATTATACTCACAGTCCGGGGGGGTTCAGATGTCTCCAAAAAATGGTTGGTAAGCGTAATGGTGCCAATAATTGATCACACCAGAGTATGTGACAAAAAAAGAAGAAAGAAAAAAGAGCTCCTCATAGTGTAAAAAAGTTGTGGTTTTAATAAAAACATCAAACTAGTGTCACTACAAAGATCAACACTCCGGATACAATTCTCAATAAAATTCAGTAATGAAATCCAAAAAAACAGTCCAAACGAAAAAACATGCAGCAAATATAAACTTCAATGCCCTGTGAATAGGCAGAAGGAATCCACAGAATGTTGCAGATGATGGCGGTGTGACCTGTATACCCTACCGGTTTCGTCTCAATTGGACTTCTACTGGGGTGTGTACACGAGCCCCCGCCATCCTCTGCTTATATATAGCACAGCACCCACCTGTCTGGAATCGTTCCCCGCTCCACGGCCGGTTCCGGCGTGCGTTCCAATTAGGGGATTGTATCTCGAGCTGCGCTCCAAAACCCGGAAGTGAGTATTATAACCAATAGTGGGGCATAATATTTGAGCCTTTCAGCTCCTAATAGGAGATAGTCTCCTTCCATATTCCCATTGGGGGAGATTATGCGTGCGTTCCGACAGGCCGGCGTCATGACGTCACGCGCATTCGCCCTCTGAGTCCTCATGTCACCGCGTGTCACGATGCGCTCCACGCCTCATTTCCATGCTGTGTGACCAGATGGAATACAGAACCATAAACATGACAGCGGCATCTTGTGGACAAATGAAGGTAATGCACTCCATGGAAATCACTGACAAGAAGGCAAAGGAATTATAAACCCCACAATTCCCTCCTATGGAACCTAGGATGTATACCCCGAGGTATTCCAGCATTCACCGGGAAAATGGGGAGGTAGATGTCAGGGATATAAGTCCAGACAGATGAGATGATACTGGCCAAACTAAACCATACTTGAAGAACTAAAAACTGAACTTTATAACATGTTAGACCAAAACCTATATCAGAAATATGTGTTTCTCAATCGGACACCGCAATGAATTACAATATTAAGCCTGGTTGATGAAGGCGTTAACATCCCATTCTACGTTTAACACGTATGGGACAAAACACTTCAATTGGAATATCCAAAATACTTCCAGCTTAGATACGCCTCTGGTTTTGGGTTCCCCCCTCCAATGGGGGACAAACCTGTCTATAATCTGGAAGCTTGTCCCCTCCAATTTTTTGTTATGTTTTTCTACGTAATGTCTGGGGACAGTGTGATTGGTGCGGCCCTTCAGGATCTTGGCTACATGCTCACCTACCCTTGTGGAAAAGCTCTGTATGGTGCGACCAACGTACTGTTTTCCACAAGGGCAGGTGATCAAATATACAATGTTGGTTGTAGCACACGTGAAAAAATGACGCATGGGGTATTCTATTCCCGTGTGTGTAGACTTGAAACTCGTGGTCTTCTTCCTACCACATGTATTGTTAATGCACACTGAGCATCTTCTACAAGGGTGGTAACCTTTTGAAAGAGGGAAAAAAAGAGGGCTTTACAGGGGGATCAGGGACGTTCGGGGCGATCTGATTCCTTAATGAAGAGGCCCCTCTATAAATTATTTCGGCATTGTCAGGAAGCGCTGGCCCCAAGATGCCGTCGCTTTTCAAAACTCCCCAATGTCTAGAAATAATGCCCTTTATCTGTCTGTACTGTACCGAAAAAGAGGTGAAAAAATAACTTTTATACTTGGACTCTCGTGCCACTTTTTCTCGTGCCATGGTGAGTGAACTTCGATCAACCATCGCTATTCTGTTGATTTCCCTGTCTTTCAGATGGCCCGAATAACCCTTATCCAGGAACCTCTGCTTAAGGATCTACGCCTGCACCTGGTAATCCTCGACTTTCGAGCAGTTGCGTCTAATGCGCAACAACTGGCTCTTAGGCACCGAGGATAACCAGGATGGATGGTGGCAGCTATCCACCGGTATGTATCCATTCCGGTCGGTGCTCTTGAAGTATGTTCTGGTGACAAGTTGCTTGTCCTGGACAAAGATCTCCAAATCCAAAAAGTGAATGCTAGAGTAGCTAGCCTCATAAGAGAGGCCAATACCCAAGTCATTACAATTAAGGGTAGCCATAAACTCTGTGAGAGACTCCTGGTCCCCCCTCCATAGGAGGAGGATGTCGTCTATGTACCGAGCCCAGAGTATTATTTCTGGTCGATTATAAGCATAGACGACATCCTCCTCCCACTTGGCCATAAAAATATTGGCCAAGCTAGGGGCAAATTTAGCCCCCATTGCCACTCCTTTGCGTTGGATATAGTATTCACCACTGTACCAAAAATAATTATGTGCAATGGCAAACCGTAAAAGTTCCATGATGAAACTCTTGTGTGGCAGAAAGGGCCTCAGAGCGCTCCAAAAAACATTCAACTGCTTGATGTCCTAAGTTGTGAGCGATGCTAGTGTATAAAGAAGCGACATCCGCTGTCACCAGCAGTATGTCCTCCTCATACACTATGTCCTGAAGGAGGGAGATGAAGTGCCTGGTGTCTTTTAAGTAAGAGGGAATATCCTTGACTATAGGCTGGAGATGGAAATCAATATATTTGCCCAAACGTGCTGTTACTGAATTGATCCCACTAATGATAGGCCTCCCAGGTGGGTGGACACTATCTTTATGAATTTTAGGTAAAAAGTACATCACCGGGATGCGTGGTACTTTTAGGATCATATAAGCTCGTTCCTTTTTGTCCAGAATCCCCTTACGGGATTACATCAGTAGCCTGACACGTTTTTAGGTTTCAAGGCCTGAGTTTAAGTTTTTAATTTGCCGCAGGTAACTCAGCCTGGTAATTTCTCAAGACTGGCATGTTTCGGTCCCTTTTTCCGCTTTGTTTTATTTTCAGGGGGGGTGGCCGGTTGGTCGCAGGTAAGTCATGGGGTCGGTTGTTATGTCCTTGGTTATGTCAAGGTTAATTTTTCAGTTTATGTAGGTCATGTCGCAGTCAGCAGATGTTGGGGACTTCGCTTCCATCCCTCCTTCTCTGGCTAGGGGGTCGGAAGCATGGTAGCTCACCCTCTCTCACAACCTGGACCATCCCGAGGCTGATGGCAGAACTACAGTGCAGGGGGGATTTCATACCCGGCATTGGCTCGGAAAGCCCAGCTTTTTAGGTTGCTGTTCCCTTGTGCGTCAGACGCAAGTAAAGAGCAAGTTACCCTGCGGACTGTGGCTTCCTCCCTATGTCAAATCCACACTACCCTTAGTTCTCTGGCTACGTCCTGCCAAGAGTTGCGTAATAGTGTTGAGGTTTTGGAGAGTCAGCCGAATGCAGCTCCTGGAGCTGCTACCGGCCCAGTGGCTTCAGCGAATTCCGGGGACCCCCTCGGTACCTAGGCCGGTACCGGTAGGCCCAGGTAATAACCTGTGTGCTCCCTCCATTAGGATAAGTGTTTATCCTTGAATACCAGGAAGGCTTATGGCATGGCTTTCTGGGCAAGATTTCCTAGTCTTGACAGTTATAACATCCAATACCTACTAGCTTTTACCGCTTTTTGCCACTCTCAACTCAAACTGGCCCACAGCACCATCAGAACATATCTGGCAGGGATTCAGAATTTCATGTTTTTGGAAGACCCCAATAGGCCCTCTATTTTTTCTGCTCACCCTATTGGGGCCATCCTCAAAGGGATCCAGAACAGTAGCCCTCCTGTCATGCTCAGCAGACTTCCCATCACGGGTCATATTTTCCGGGATATGTCCGACATACTCACAAGGTCTCCTTTTGGGTTGTTACCCAGCTTGGTGCTCAAGGCAGCCTTTTACGGTTTCTTGAGGCCAGGGAAATTTACGCATTCTGGCCCAGGGTCTCGCATACTTTTGGCCAATCAGCTGGTTACATACCCCGTCCATTTCTGTTTGCATCTACATGCCTGCAAGATGCAGCAAACAGGAGGCGGCACGGACATTAGGTTCTTCGAAACTGGGAAGGCAGGGTGCCGGTTTCGGTTTTAGACCAGCTCGTCAGTGCTACGTCTGATAAGCCCAGGGATGGTTCTCTGTTGCCTTTGCCTAGTGCTCCCCTCTCCGCAGCTCAATTCATGCTACATTGCCACCCTTTTGGCCAATTTGGGTCTGGACTCTAAAGCATACTCTGGTCATTCATTCACAAAAGGAGCGGCTTCTGTGGCTTCGCACCAAGGGGTTCCTGATTTTTATTAAATAATTCGGTAGGTGGAGGTCAGCATGTTTCTCTAGGTATATTCCAGATCCACTTTTTGAGATGTCTCAAGCGTTTGTCAATTTGACTGATTGAATGTAATTTAGTGTGTAATAAATCTTTTGTTAAGCTTTCATCCTACTGTGTTATTTTTGCCCCCTTTTAGGCATACTGACCATGTGACCACAGCACACCTCAGGTCAATGTTCTCTGTTTCTCTTTGTGCCTTTCCTATACTAGCCACAGATTGCCCCTAAGTACAAATGGTGGTTTGAGCATAAATAAACACACGGGGCCAGATTCAGATAGGTCAGCGGATCTTTAGATCCACGTAACCTATCTGATTTACGTTAGGCCGGCGCAAGTTTTTGAGGCAAGTGCTTTATTCAGAAAGCACTTGCCTCTAAAGTTGCGGTGGCGTATCGTAAATCCCCTGGCGGAATTCAAATTCCGCGGGTAGGGGGTGTGTAACATTTAAATCAGGCGCGTTCCCGCGCCGATCGTACTGCGCATGCGCCGCCGGCTAAATTTCCCAGCGTGCATTGCTCCAAATGACATCGCTAGGACATCATTGGTTTTGACGTGTACGTAAATTACGTCCATCCGTATTCGCGAACGACTTACGCAATTGACGTAAAAAATTCAAAATTCGACCTGGGAATGACGGCCATAATTAACATAGGATACACCGCATATAGCAGGGGTAACTATCCGCCGGAAAAAGCTGAGCGCAAACAACGTAAAAAAAAAACGACGGGCGGGCGTTCGTTTCTGAATCGGCGGATCTCCTCATTTGCATATTCGTCGCGTATACAAACGGAAGCGCCACCTAGTGGCCAGCGGGAGATTGCAGCCTAAGATCCGACAGTGTAAGTCACTTACACCTGTCGGATCTTAGGGAGATCTATGCGGAACCTGATTCTATGAATCAGCCGCATAAATCCGACAGTCGGAACTCAGAGACATGACGGCGTATCAGGAGATACGCCGTCGTATCTCTATCTGAATCCGGGCCAGTGATTTTTAGCAGGACTGCGACATTGTGGTGGACAAATTGGACACAAAGTGACATTTTTTGGGGACCAGTGACAACAATACAGTGATCAGTGCTAAAAAAAATGCACTCACACTGTATAAATCATACTGGCAGGGAAGGGGTTAACATCAGGGGCAATCAAAGAATTAAAAGTGTTCCCTTCCCTATGTGTGCTTTCTAACTGTGTGGGGGATGCTGACACTAGACAAAGAGAGAGATCGGTATTCCTTCTTAGTAGGAATCACAGATCTCTCTCTTCCTCTGTGACAGAACGACAGTCTGCCTTGTAAACATAGGCAGACCACCGTTCTGCAATTCCCCAAACGATTGAAATGTTTCTGAATTTACCAATTTATTTGAAATAACGAATAATAAATCATAATAAATGATCCGAAAAACAAAAAAAAATATATACATATATTTTTCTATAAACAGACAGGAGGAGGAACACTGCGCTGCATGTGCTTCACTGATCTGAAGTACGTGTTAATTATGACATTAGTATGTTCTGGTAGTGTTATAACTACCCAAATGACCTTCAATATCAGTTTATAGGTGACAGAGTTTCCCACCATACTTTCTGCCACTCTGGAGTTTCATTCCTCCAGCTAAAATAGACCATGGTTCACTGTTCTTGTTTCATACTTCATAATGTAAAGTGAACTGAAAAAAATTGTTCTGGAAGTTTTAATCCCCTCATAATAACCCAAGCAAGCACTGAAATGTCTAGAGACCAGGACAGGAGTCTAAGCTTAAGAAAGCAATATGTGAGAGAGATTTCCAACATGTACTAAAGAATTCAGTTGTGGCTGGTTGTACCCTTGACATAACAGACTGCCTGATAATGCAGTAAACATGCTATTGTCTTGGCAGTTGTAGAACAGGTTGTTACCAGGTTACTATTTATCTGTGGTTCAGAAGAAAATAAACTGTTCAGACATGTATTATTTTATCTATGAGCTTTTAACTGCCTGTCACTTTTTTTTCTGCATGAGTTTGAATTTAAGACACTTCATCAGAGCACTATCTGCTCTCTGATCTTGTGTGCTCTTATTTTCCATAAAATCTTGCTAAGTAGTGACTAAACACACCCAATAGATTTCTGACAGTGTGTTTTGTAAGCTCTGAAACCTCAGCATAACAAGAGGCCCTTTCATCTGTACTATTCCAGGAAGAAATGTATGGCATTTCGTCATCACAGCTAAAAGACTTGCTGGCTCTGCACGTAGGCACACAAGGAAGAATCCTCCTGTTAACTATATTTAGGCTACAGTGGTAGTTCATGCTTTGTCAGAAGTTCCTTTTACAAATACTACTTGTGGCCATCTTCAGGTCTTGGGATCAATGAAAGGTGCAATAATATTGATGTTGATTTTTTTTTAAAACCCTTTTTACTAAAGGTCTAACAATAAGGAAGTGCACTTAGCGTGTAAACATTGCTATTCTGAAGTATGTTGAATGTTACCGACAAATAAGCTAATGCCAATGTATAATATATCATAATACCAAAAGTATGAACTAAAAATATTTTTTTTTTTAAGGAAACACAAAACAAGATACATTTTAGGAACCTTTAGGCCCCTTTCACATGGGGCGGATTAGTAACGAGGAGCACGGAGCGCCCGTTCAGGTCCGGCAAAAAAACTGGCAGGCGGACCTGAACAGGCCGCCCGTGTGAAAGAGCCCTAAAGAGGAAATGCAGTCTGCTCACATAATTTGTAATAAAACATCTTTGACATTCTGAAGCTTCCCTCCAACCACTTTGCATATTATTTTATATATACTGTGATTCTGTACTTGCCAAATATGCTGTAGAAATCTCCCTCCACTGAGTCTGGCTGCATCCATTTTAACTGTGGGCATGTCACGTACAGTACCTGATAGGAGACTGAGATGACGAGGTCGGCCTCTCTTGTATCTCCCGCCCTGGCACCGCTGGAGATGAAACAGAGGACACCGAGGGACAGGAGGAACACGAGTGCCTGCAGATGAAGACTCCGACAGCAGTAGCGGGAGGTGCGAGCCGGGATGAGTAGGAGGCACTCCGCGGGAGCAGTGACACTGGATATCAGATGAGGTGTAGTTCCTGGAAGACTTGTAGCAGGAAGTCGCAGGAGCAAGTCGCAGACACTGGGGGTTGCCAGGGCTCAGCACAGGAAGCAGATGCGGGGTCATACAGAAAGCCGGGTCAAGTGGAAGGCGGGCAGCGAGGTACCAAGCAGCAGGCGGTAGCAGCGTCAGGTGAGTAGCCAGGATCAGAAACTGGTAGTCAGGGAATAAGAAAGTTCAGGAACAGGGTCAGGGCAAGCCGGGTTCAGCAACAGGAGATCAGCAAGGTAACAGCAAGGTTCAGGGTATCAGGGTACAAGCTGAAGACCAGTCAGCACCGCCTGATGGTCAGAGCTCTCTTTAAATAGGCATCAGGAAGGATCTTCCTGTCACATGATGAGCCTATGGCTACCATTTCTTCTACTGGCAAGATTGCCAGTACTTCTTCTATGGCCATTTCTTCTACTGGCAAGATTGCCAGTACTTCTTCTATGGCCATTTCTTCTACTGGCAAGATTGCCAGTACTTCTACTACGGACATTTCCCTGACACTCCGTCCTTTCCTTACAGGGCAGCTGAAGCTGCTTCCTGTTCACTTCCTGGATATACACAGACACACAGAGGCCAACCTCCAGCTCTGCAGCCCTCATTGGCCCTTGTAAAACTCATCCCCCCTCCCTTCCTGGCAAACTCTCACAAGAGTAGTAGAGGGAGCTGGGCATGATGTCATAAGCCTAGGCTAATAACCAGACAAGAAGCAGGAAGTGGGCTGTATAAGGTATTTACTGGCAGGAAAAAAAATTACGATCCAAAGTTAAAACAACAAGGGCAGAAGATTTAATAGATAGAAAGTTAAAAACATGACTGAAGGTCCGCTTTGAGGAAAACGCTACATTACAGTGGTTACTAAATATAAGTACAGGGTTGCTGTCAGAACATCAAGTACAATAAGCCAGTAAAAAATGTAAAGTGGTGTTTAAGTGATTGTGCAAATGATAACCTTGTAAAACAATCCATTGAATTTAAAATAGAAATGAAAGGCAAAACATTTACAGTGTGTGTGTGTGTATATATTATATATATATATATATATATATACACACATTATAATTACTTTTTTTTTACTTCTTTTATTATAAGTGATTGCATTCCCTCTGTTCTCAGCTGCAAAAGAGCTGGGGAAGGAGAAGCAGCAGCAAACTGAGCTTCCCAGTGGATGGCTTTGCAGCAGGGCCGTGTTAGGACAAGTCTGATCATTGGAGAAGAGAAAAACTGAGTTCCCAGTATAGCTAGAGAACTGGCCACAGTGTGCTCTCCTGCTAAGTGTGGTCAGTTTTTTATAGGAAAGCAAGGGGACTATAAGGAACACCAGGGATTTCACATAAATTAAGCACTACAGGCAGTCCCAGAGTTATGAACGCATTAGGGACTGTAGGTTTTTTCGTAAGTGGAATGTGTTCACAAGTCAGAACACTGCATGTAAGTGTAACTTCCGCATGTGCAGGGATGTGGGATGGTCCGGCTTCCGCCTGTGCAGGGATGTGGCATGTTCCAGGCGCTTCTGGGTCTCTTCTGGCCATGTAGTACATGAAGTACTGCAGTGTGGAATGTGGAAATATAGCTGCCCGGGGCATCCAGGACCAGCGTGGAGCACAAGCAGAAGAGATTGACGACGTTCGTAAGTCGGGGACTGCCTGTACATGGAGAACAGGATACTTTCTCATACAAGTACATGGCAGGCACATATCAGGAATATGAAGTGTTGGGGTAACAAATGCTTTAAGGACATTTTTTTTTCTAAGGAAGAACAAAACAAAATACATTTTAAGAACCTTAGGAAATCACTACATCCCAGTGAATATGCAATACAAGTACAAGGTTGCTGTTAGAACATCAAGTACTGTCACCCAGTAAAAGTGGTGTTAAAGTGATTGTAAACAATCGCCTTGCAAAACAAACTATTCAGTTTAAAATAGAAATGAAAGGCAAAACATTTGTGTATAGATATAAAAAAAATTATAAATACCTTTTTTCCTTTTTTTATAAGTGATCACATTCCCTCTGTTCTCATCTGCATAAGAGCTGGGGGAGGAGAAGCAACAGTACAATGATCTTCCTTATGAAAGGCTGTGTAGGAGGGACACGTCAGGACAAGTCTGATCCTTGGAGGAGAGCAGGCTGAGTTCCCAGCATAGCTAGAGAACTGACCACAGTGTGTTATCATGCTTAGCATAGGTAGTTTTAAATAGGAAAGCAGAGGGGCTGGCAGGATCACCAGAAAGAAAGCAATATAAAGCAATACAAATAGAACAGGAGACCTATTTCCTACAATTACATGGCACAGCAGGCACGTGCCAGGAATTTGAAATGTTGGAGTAACAAACACTTTAAATTAGAGGTGCACCGAAATGGAAATTTCAGAACCGAAACAAAACCGAAATAAAAAAAATGTCAGGCCGAAACCGAAACTGACTTTTCTTCTTTTTTAAATTATTGCATGTTAAAACATACACTCACTGTGCCCCCAATTGCCGCCTCACTGTGCCCCCAATTGCCGCCTCACTGTGCCCCCAAAAGTCCCGAAGATATAGCCAGCTGGAGGGAGGTATATGATGTGGGGGACGGGGAGGACGAATGGCTGCTAGGAAAGAGAGCAACTCACCGCCGCCCGTATGCTGAAACTGTCTCCGCTCTGCTTGCACACACCCCCGTCTCCTCCTAACCCCACACGTCTCAGCATTAGACCGGTATTCTGTTTATCATAGCGTAGTTAGGAGCAGGCGGGGCTGTGTGCGAGCAGAGCGGAGACAATTTCAGTATGTGTTTTACCGCTCTGCAGCCACTATTCATTATCTGCAATTTTAAAGCTGTTTCGGCATGTCCCCATAACAGCTGTTTTCGGCCGATATGTATCGGCCACCGATATATCGGTGCATCCCTACTTTAAATCCAAAACTAAAAATGTTTTGTCTTATCCATGTAAATTGATACATTCCGCTGAGGAGCTTGTGGTTTTAAAAAACAACAGACTTGCTGGCTGGCTCACTAGATGAAAATAGAAGGAAGAAAGCTTAAAAAAGGAAACACATGCAGCCATCACATCTAGGAATTGGTAAACTTCAATATAATAAATGTTTGCCTGTGGGTTTAATACCACTTTAAAACAACCGTTTATTGATATATATCAAACCACACTTCATTTATAATGTAAAAGATCCACCAGAGAAAGTCATATCTACTTATCTTCTTAACCTGACCCTTTTTTTTTTTTTCAGGGTGGTCGCTTGGTATTTACCTGAGACCATCTGTTTGCTTTGCTTGGATTGCTCATAGTAACTTACCTCATCTATTGGTTTTTGAGTTGTAGTTTTAGTCCTATATTTTCCCCCCTTTTTTCTTATTAGATCTCCTGTATTCATTCATATTCTGTCGGACATACCACGGTGTCCATTCGGGGCATCAATTGGGGCCCTGGATCTGGGGGTGCTCTGCAACTATCCCAACCTAGTAGCTAAAGTGAACTGCTTTTATACCATACACGGCTGTGCATCCGGAAAGTATTCACATCGCTTTACTTTTTCCATTTTGTTATGTTACAGCCTTATTCCAAAATGGATTAAATTCATTATTTTCCTCAACATTTTACAAACAATACTCCATAATGACAACTTGAAAGAAGTTTGTTTGAAATCTTTGCGAATTTTTTTTAAATAAAAAAAAAAAAAAAAAAACACATGAACATAAGTATTCACAGCCTTTGCCACCACACTCAAAATTAAGCTCCAGTGCATTCTGTTTCCACTTATCATCTTTGAGATGTTTCTACAACCAATTGGAGTTATATACATATACCTGTTTATATAAGTCTCACGGTTAACAGTGCATGTCGGAGCACAAACCAAGCCATGAAGTCCAAGGAATTGTCTATAGACCTCCGAGACAGGATTGTATCGAGGCACAGATCTGGGGAAGGGTACAAAAAACCTGCTCCAGAGCGCTCTGGACCTTAGACTGGGGCGAAGGTTCATCTTTCAACAGGACAACGACCCTAAGCACACAGCCAAGATAACAGAGGAGTGGTTACGGGACAACACTGTGAATGTCCCTGACTGGCCCAGCCAGAGCCCAGACTTGAACCCGATTGAACATCTCTGGAGAGATCTGAAAATGGTTGTGCACCGATGCTCCCCATCCAACCTGATGGAGCTTGAGAGGTCCTGCAAAGAAGAATGGGAAAAACTGTGCAAAAATAGGCGTGCTGAGCTTGTAGCATCATACTCCAAAAGACTTGAGGCTGTAATTGGTGCCAAAGGTGCTTCAACAAAGTATTGAGCAAAGGCTGTGAATACTTAAGTACATTTGTTTTGTTTTTTTCCTTTTTTTTTTTTAAAAAATTTGCAAAGATTTCAAACAAACTTCTTTAACGTTGTCATCATGGGGTTTTGTTTGTAGAATTTTGAGGAAAGTAATGAATATAATCCATTTTGTTAAAAATATGCATTGACATTGTACTAATGACACCGGCAGGAATGGGGTTAACACCAGGGGCGATCAAGGGGTTAATTGTGTTTCCTGGGAGTGTTTACTAACTGTATGGGGGATGGACTGACTAAGACAACACAGAGATCCGTCTTCCTGCTAGTACGACAAGATCTCTGTGTCCTCCCATGTGAGAATGGAGATCTGCCTTGTTTACATAGGCAGATGCCCATTCTCTGTCTGTGGGGTACGGAATTTGTATTTATTTATTTTACTAGTAATGTCGGCGATCAGTGATTTTTAGCGGGACTGCGACATTGAGGCGGACCATTTGGACACTAAGTGACACATTTTGGGGACCAGTGACGCCAATATAGTGATCAGTGCTAAAAAAATATGCACTCTCACTGTACTAATGACACTGGCAGGGAAAGGGTTAACATCAGGGGTGATTAAAGGGTTAAATGTGTCCCTAGGGAGTGCTTTCTAACTGTGTGGGGGGGGGTGCTTGTACTGTGGGAAGACAGAAATCTGTCTTCCTACAGGATCTCTGTCTTTCCTTGTCACATAATAGTGATCTGCCTTGTTTACATAGGCAGACTGCCATTCTGCCACTGTCAGGAACAATCACAACGGGAGCTGTTAACCGGCGGTGTGCGCGCGCCGCAAACACCAAAAAAGTGATCACATACAGGTATGTGATTTCGCCTGTAGGAGCTGCTGCCTCGCAGTACATATACGTGGGGTGGTCAGCAAGTGGTTAAATCACAGTGTGCAGGAGCTCAAGAATTAAAGTACAAATTTAATATAGATGGATCACTATTGTTTATCTGGCTCATGCATGCTTTTGTTTCCATATCTTCTTACTAACTGACCCACAACAAAAACAGAGGAATTCGAATTCTGGGTACACGCGATCGGCATCCGCAAATGACTGCGAGCGCTGACATGTGTGTTCTCTTGCAAGGGGTGGGGGGGCGGTCCCCATGTCAGAATACAATAGCACAGCAGGGGTCAGGTTTTTTTCAGTCAGCTAACTGGGTTGAAAAAAAAATAATACGTATAGTATGTTTCAGGCTTTACTTTGCTCTGACTTTCATTTGCTGCATGCTTGTTCCAGATCTGTTGCTCTTATGACCCTTAATAAGAGTTGTCTTTTAAAATGTTTACCAGAGGTGATCAGCATGTTTCAGTGAGTGTTTAAAAAATACAGTATATTTTTTCGTCTTCCATTACAAACATAATACGTAGAAATGCCTTTGTGAAAGCAGTTGTTTTGTGGTCAGAAGATCAAGCACTCCAGATAATAGGATACCACAAAGTTAACCATTTTTTTTTTGTTCATACAGTGTGTACTTTACAATGTGTGTTATGCGCTCCTGGGCAAGATGCAAGGGTATGGCAAATGTATATGACACAGACATATGACACGGACAGGAAATTAACCAGTAGTGTAATCAAAGTAATTGGGAGCAGAGGAAATACTGCAACCAGCATATAACATTAACCACAACTGTATAGATACATGCCAGTATGGAAATAATACAAGCTTTATAGAAGAAAATGCTAATAATAGTGTATACAGGCCCGGATTTACTCCCTTTGCCGCCCCAAGGCCGGGTCCTTCAATGCCCCCCCCCCCCCACACAAAAAAAATAGTGCCTCAGTATTTAAACTGTATATTCTAGATCTGAAGCGCCATGAACCAACCTGCTACTTGAGATGAGTTTGAGTGACCTCTTAACTTATCCCCAAAACAAATATCAAGGTTGCATTTTTTTAATACGATCAGCTGTGAGTCATTTACTACCCTGCAGCACACGTAAATTAGGGGGTTGGACACTGGTGATGTCATTGTCCTTATATGGACACATGCCCATATTTATGACATTGACATTGATAAATGACATTGACTAAATATGGGCATGTATCAATACAGGGCGTCATTGGGGGTGGGCTGGGGAGGCTGGAGCCTCGAATGGGTCGCTGAAAAGCCCAGAGTTTCGGGCATAAAGTATGTATTGACTAACCCCGAGTGCCGCCGAGCAGGGACCATTTTGTTGCCGAGCGCCGCCGAGTGACAGGTCCCGCCTTCTGGAGCCTGCAGCACCTATGATGGACGTCCCACTGGTCCAATCCGGGACCGCGGGACTTATGACATCCATCATAGGCGCCGCAAGCTTAGAAGGCGGGAATTACAATGCCGCCCGGCGCGCCATGCTCGGTTCGGCGGCTCTCTACGGCTCCTGAGCCTCCTCCTCTGGCTGACTGGCTGCAGTGGCTGCATATGTGTGACGGGCACACCACGCCACATCCCCGCTCCCGCTCGGTGGCTCTCCTCGCCTTAGTCTCTCTCCTCCTTGGCTCCTAAGCCTCCCTGGCTGCATCGCTATGATGGGCACATTGGGCGTGCCGGCGCCGCACACCACAGCTGAGGTAGGTGACGTCAGTGATTGTGTATGTATGTATGTAGGTCAGGTCAGTGTATGTCAGGTCAGGTCAGTGTAGTCAGGTCAGGTCAGTGTAGTCAGGTCAGTGTAGTCAGGTCCAGGTCAGTGTAGTCTGGTCAGTGTAGTCTGGTCAGGTCCAGGTCAGTGTAGTCAGGTCAGGTCAGTGTATGCAGGTCAGGTCAGTGATTGTGTATGTAGGTCAGGTCAGGTCAGTGTAGTCAGGTCAGGTCAGTGTATGTATGTCAGGTCAACTAGTGTTACTTCTCTGACCCCTCTTACAGGAATGTATAGATGTAACAAACCTCGCTGTAAAACTTGTCACTTTGTCACTTTGGTCAAAAACAATTTGTCCATAATGAAAAAATGTATCATTTAGAAAACTTTTATAATTGTTCTACTGACTATGTCATATACTGCCTTACATGTCCCTGTAAATTATTATATGTGGGTCGTACAATTAACCCACTCAGGCAACGTTAGGGCACTCATCGACGCCTTGTTAAGGCGGGTTGCGATGAGCATAGTGTGCCCCGCCATTTTCTCCAACATCATGATCAGTCCACCGATGGCCTGCGGGTGTGGGTCATCGAGTCGATACCCAAAAAGTTGTCTGAAGCTGAGCGTTTCTCACGATTATGTGAGCGTGAAACTTTTTGGATTTTTACGCTCAATTGCCTTGCCCCCCTTGGTTTAAATGAGGAACTGGACGTTAACACCATAATATATAACAAAAAACACAAAATTGAAATTATTTACAGTAGATTGATTTTTGCATATATAATGCATATATAGTATATTATCCTTGATTATTTACATAACCTTGCTGTAACCCATCATATGAGTGATATTTTTTATCATCAGTCTTTTATCTTTTATTTTATATTTTTTAAGCTTCATTTTTAAAAAAAAGATTTAAAAAGATTTTAATAAGTAATATTTCATTGATATCATGATCACTTTTTAATCTCTATATTATTATGTGTCATTATGTATGTTATATACACTTGATGTCAATACTCTTATCTTGCCATATCAATTGTTTATTACTGGCACTTCCTGCTCTTCTCTCATATGCATACAGGAAGTGATATTATTGACCCTTTATTGATTTGCATATTGCATGTTTCTTCATGCTATGCTGGCCCCATACATATAACTGGTTCATTTCACTAATTATTGATCCGGTATTTTAGTATTGGCCACCATCTATAAACATATTGCCTTTTAAATATTTTGTCCCCTTCTTACAATTACTAATAATGCTCTTCCTAACTCTCTCTTACATCCGCCCTGTATTATTTAAGCCGATCGTATTTTACGGCTTTCTATTGGCCGGTGAACTACCACATGATCTCCTTTTATACCTCCCTATTTGCCTTCCTCCTTACACTTGAGAAAGGAGCGCGCAGGACTCTCTACAGGCCAGCGTACGCTCTGAAACGCGGTGTGTATCTTTATGACCCTTGTCAGCCACCGTCCCTCTGACGTCACCATCCAGCAGACGAGCGGCTTGCCCAAACAGCGCTCTTACACAGCTGCAGACTCGGCTCTCCCGGCTTCAGAACTGAGATCTTTTTCACAGATTGCAGGCACAGCCCGGCTCCAATTGAAATACCATCACTTCTACCCTCGTTTCTGCAATTTTAAATTTAAGTGTTGGATACCTGCACCTGTTATTACCATTAAACCAGATGACTTAGAGGCGCTTTTCCTGTCTTTTCTTTTTCATGTATGCTCGAGTTGACTTCACTCTTGGAGAGCAGCCCTTGGTTATCTGTTGATTTCTGCCAACTGAATACATCTTATTAGCATGGACTTTTGTATTCACATTTATGGACTCTAATATTTAATTCATGAAATGCTGCTGTCATCATATCCTTGTTTTTAACTTTTATACTGATCATCCTCAATGAACTTCCTGAGCGCTGTAATCCTGTGTTATTTATGTATGTCAGGTCAGTGATTGTGTATGTAGGTCAGGTCAGTGTATGCAGGTCAGGTCAGTGTATGTAGGTCAGTTTAGTCAGGTCAGTGTAGTCAGGTCAGGTCAGTGATTGTGTATGTAGGTCAGTGATTGTGTATGCAGGTCAGGTCAGCGATTGTGTGTGTGGTCAGTTCAGTGTAGTCAGGTCACTGTAGTCAGGTCAGGTCAGTGTATGCAGGTCAGGTCAGTGTAGTCAGGTCAGGTCCAGGTCAGTGTAGTCAGGTCCAGGTCAGTGTATGCAGGTCAGGTCAGTGAATGCAGGTCAGGTCAGTGTATGCAGGTCAGTGTATGCAGGTCAGGTCAGTGATTGTGTATGTAGGTCAGGTCAGTGTATGCAGGTCAGTGTATGTAGGCAGTGGTGTATTTAGGTTTTGTGCTGCTCTAGGCCTGACTAAACTCGTGTACCCCAGAATTTAAATATGACCCACCCCTTCCGGTCAAGGCCACACCCCTTTATGTTTAAGACCCGCCCTTCCCTAAAAAAAAGTGTTCTACTTTAGGCACAAAATTCTGCAAATTTTATGGAGAGGACTAAGAAGATATAACCATGCCAATGGTGCAGCAGAAAATACATAGCACAGTGAGGAAGGTTTGTGGTTCAGGATAATAGGACAGTCAAAATTAGAAGCTCCGCCCCCCCACAGTTGCGGAATGCTGGCCGGAAGCAGTGCGGCTGCTTTATGGGGGCACTAGACTAATTTGCCTCTCTGTCCAGTACGCCCCATAAAACTGGCGCTACACTAACAGTGTAGCGCAAGCCGGCGGGGACTCTTTCCATGCTGCCCCCCTGCAACATGCTGCCCTAGGCCTGGGCCTTGTTGGCCTAGGCCAGGATACAGCCCTGTATGTAGGTAAGGTCAGTGTAGTCAGGTCAGTGTAGTCAGGTCAGTGATTGTGTATGTAGGTTAGATATTGTGTATGCAGGTCAGAACTGCGGTTAAAATGTCAAAATTACATTTTAGCCGAATAAAAGTTCTTAAAGGGCCCGTTTTTTTTTTTTTTTTGTGACTGTGGGAGGGGGGGCGGCGCCCGTGCGTCCCTATGGACGCACGGCGCCCCCCCCCCCCAAAAGACCCCATTTTAGAAAGTAGACACCCCAAGCTATTTGCTGAGAGGCATGTTGAGACCCTGGAATA
This sequence comes from Rana temporaria, assembly GCF_905171775.1. Classification (NCBI taxonomy): domain Eukaryota; kingdom Metazoa; phylum Chordata; class Amphibia; order Anura; family Ranidae; genus Rana; species Rana temporaria. The sequence goes on along the minus strand of NC_053489.1, from coordinate 259,553,170 downwards.
TTTTATATTTTGCCACAAGTTGCGGGAAAATTACAAACTGTTTTTTTTTTTGCACAAAGTTGTCACTAAATGATATTGCTCACACATTCCATGGGCATATGTGGAATTACACCCCAAAATACATTCTGCTGCTTCTCCTGAGTATGGAGATACCACATGTGTGGGACTTTTTGTGAGCCTAGCCGCGTACGGGACTCCGAAAACCAAGCACCGCCTTCAAGATTTCTAAGGGCATACATTTTTGATTTCACTCCTCACTACCTATCACAGTTTTGAAGGCCATAAAATGCCAAGATGGCACACAACCCCCCCAAATGACCCCATTTTGGAAAGTAGACACCAAGCTATTTGCTGAGAGGCATGTTGAGCCCATTGAATATTTAATTTTCTTGCACCAAGTGATTGAAAAATTACCCAAACATTTTTTTTTTACAAAAAGTTGTCAGTAAATTATATATTTCTCACACATGCCATGGTTATATGTGTAATTGCACCCCAAAATAAATTTTGCTGTTTCTCCTGAGTACGAGGATACCACATGTGTAGGACTTTTTGGGAGCCTAGCCGAGTACGGGGCCCCGAAAACCAAGCACCGCCTTCAGGATTTCTAATGCCGTGTACACACGATAATTTTTCGGCATGAAAAAAATGTCGTTTTTAAAAAATTTCATTTACAATTTTTTTTCTCAAACATGCTGCATTTTTAACGACGTTTTAAACTATGCCCTTTTTCGGGTTGTAGAAAATGATCGTATGTGGGCTAAAACGACGTTAAAAACCTGCGCATGCTCAGAAGCAAGTTATGATCCCATTTTGGAAAGTAGACACCCCAACCTATTTGCTGAGAGGCATGGTGAGTATTTTACAGCTATTATTTGTTTTTGAAAATGAAGAAAGAAAAATAAACATTTTTTTTCAAATTTTCAAAACTTTGTGACAAAAAGCGAGATCTGCAAAATACTCACCATACCTCTCAGCAAATAGCTTGGGGTGTCTACTTTCCAAAATTGGGTCATTTGGGGGGGTTTTGTGCCATCTGGGCATTCCAAGGCCTCCGAAACTGTGATAGGCAGTGATGAGTGAAATCAAAAATGTACACCCTTAGAAAGCCTGAAGGCGGTGATTGGTTTTTGGGGTCCCGTACACGGCTAGGCTCCCAAAAAGTCTCACACATGTGATATCCCCGTACTCAGGAGAAGCAACAGAATGTATTTTGGGGTGTAATTCCACATACAGTGGGGATCGAAAGTTTGGGCACCCCAGGTAAAAATTTGTATTAATGTGCATAACGAAGCCAAAGGAAAGATGGAAAAATCTCCAAAAGGCATCAAATTACAGATTAGACATTCTTATAATATGTCAAAAAAAGTTAGATTTTATTTCCATCATTTACACTTCCAAAATTACAGAAAACCAAAAAATGGCATCTGCAAAAGTTTGGGCACCCTGCAGAGTTAATATATTGTACTGCCCCCTTTGGCAAGTATCACAGCTTGTAAACGCTTTTTGTAGCCAGCCAAGAGTCTTTCAATTCTTGTTTGAGGTATCTTTGCCCATTCTTCCTTACAAAAGTCTTCCAGTTCTTTGAGATTTCTGGGCTGTCTGTCACGCACTGCTCTTATAAGGTCTATCCGTAGATTTTCAATTATGCTGAGGTCAGGAGATTGTGAAGGCTATGGCAAAACCTTCAGTTTACGCCTCTTAATGTAATCCCCCATGGATTTTGAGGTGTGTTTAGGATCATTATCCATTTGTAGAAGCCATCCTCTCTTTAACTTCAGCTTTTTCACAGATGGCATCAAGTTACCATCCAAAATTTGCTGAAATTTTATTGAATCCATTTTTCCTTCTACTCGTGAAATGTTCCCTGTGCCACTGGCTGCAATACAACCCCAAAGCATGATTGATTCACCCCCATGCTTAACAGTTGGACAGAGGTTCTTTTCATTGAATTCTGTGCCCTTTCATCTCCAAACGTACCTTTGCTCATTCCAGCCAAAAAGTTTTATTTTAACCTCATCGGTCCACAGAACTTGTTTCTAAAATGCATCAGGCTTGACTCTTGCATTAAGACCATATTTGTACAAGTATCTCTTTATAGTGGAATAGTGTACCACAACTCCAGTGTCTGCCAGATCTTTCTGAAGAGATCGTGCAGTCAAACATGGGTTTTGAATTGCTTTTCTCACAATCCTGCGAGCTGTTCTGTCTGATATTTTTCTTGGTCTTCCAGATCTTGCTTCAACTTCCACTGTTCCTGATGACTGCCATTTCGTAATTACATTCCGAACAGAGGATATTGACATCTGAAAATGCTTTGCTATCTTCTTATAGCCTTCTCCAGCTTTGTGAGCGTCAACTATTTTCAGTTTCAGTTTTCTAGACAACTGCTTATAAGACCCCATGGTGCTGATTGTTGGGGCAAGGTCAGATAAGTCTGGGCATTTAAAACCTTTGAGATTGACATCACCTGGTCTTCCCAGACGATGATTGAGAACAATCCATGACACTGGCAGGTCTCAGCTTTGCAAAGGGGGCAGTGCATGCTATAAATTCTGCAGGGTGCCCAAACTTTTGCAGACACCATTTTTTTGTTTTCTGTAATTTTGAAAGTGTAAATGATGAAAATAAAATCTAACTTTTTTTGACATATTATAAGAATGTCTAAACTGTAATTTGATGCCTTTTGGAGATTTTTCCATCTTTCCTTGGCTTCGTTATGCGCATTAATACAAATTTTTACCTGGGGTGCCCAAATTTCGATCCCCACTGTAGGTAGGATCAGCCAGGTATTGTACAACATGGAAAGGGACATATGACACTGCAAAAGCACTATGCTATATTAATGCTTTAAATGGAGAGGAGGATTTTGTTTTTTAGGGTTATAGCCACTTTAATCTTACATCTTTGGGTGATTTTGCATCTGATCTATTATCAAGTTCTGTGTACTACAGTATGCCAGGGAGCCGCTATGCATGGGGGGGTATGACCTTTCTATTTTTTTAGGATGTCATGGAACTCTGGTAAGGCTCCATATATTCATTTTTGGTGATGGTTTATTACACCTGTGGAGAATGCAGTGATTTATTTGATTTTCTCAGTAAAGAATGGGATCATCACATGAATTTTGGTGGATGTTTTTTCACTTCTATATGTTTTGTACTTTTTTTCATTGCCCCAACAAAGGTATGTTATGTTTTTTGCTTTTAACTAACATTTTTCAGATGTCTTCTGGCCAGTCAAAGAAAAGCACAAATTCCCATAAGTGTACATTACCAAAGATTATACAAGTTTACTAGGGATTTTTATCCTGATGGGAATGCTAAGCATATACCTGGAAATAGCAACTTTGGAAAATGTTATCAGTTCTTGATTGAAAACAGAAATGCTTGTAATTGAACAGTCCGCAACCATCTTCCCAGCTGCATGAAATCAAACAGCTAGCATTGTTGTGGTTCAGTCAATTTCCCCTGAATCTTTGTTCTGATTGTTTGGTCACTCAAAACTATAAATGATGGAAACTGGGGAGGACAAAACTCCTCAAATGTTTGCTAAAGATCTTATTTTTAGTTTAAGACTAAAGCTGGCTACACATGGATGAATTTCGTTCTGTGTGAAGCCCTCCCTGGTAGACAGAAGTTGATAGTTATATTGACTTCTGTCGATTGGGACTGCTGAAAAAACATCTTCTATCAGTGGTTTGCAGCCAATATGCTGCAACTTTGATCAATGTATTGATGACAGTGGAGAGTTACTGCTGTCAGAATACAATGTGGAGGGAGTTGGGGCTGCATCCACATTGTTCGTGTGGATGCAGGATTCTGTTACTAACCATGTGTACCCAACTTAAAGGAATGTTGCAACAACTGACACAAATTTGTTTAGTGTATTTCTTGTTAACCCTTCGCGCCGCCTGCACACACATATGAAGTAGATTTTCTTCCATGAAACTGCATATATGCGTATTAGTGATTTAGCTGGAAGCACCCCGAACATCGCATTCCCAGCACAGAGACAGGGCTCATACTAATGATCGGGAGACGGGACTCCAGGTTACTGATTACCTAATTGCTGTGATAGCCTCTGATTGGCTGTCAAAGTGATCAGTCACTGTGCAGCCCACCCATATGTTTTTTATTATGCAGAGTATTAATACATGTATTGGAAACTTCTTGTATACAGCAGAACACCTTTACTTTAATGGAGGATATCATTATCATGGCTTTACATCATGTAGACAGAAATATGAAGGAGGAATATACAAGAACATATATGGAGGAAAGACAAGCACTTCCTCTCATTACATTGCCATAGAATACAAACCATAAGGCCGGGTACACACGGGCAAACATGTACGATGAAACCGGTCCATCGGACCGTTTTCACCGTACATGTCTGCCCGGGGACTTCTGTACGATGGCTGTACTAACCATCGTACAGAAGTCCGCGCGTAAACAATACGCGGGGCGTGTCCCCGCCGTCGCCACGGCGGCGACGTGGGCGGGCCTGCCTTTTAAATGCTTCCACGCATGCGTCAAAGTCATTCGACGCATGCAAGGGACGGCGGGCGCTCGGACATGTACGGTAGGTCTGTATTGACGACCATACATGTCCAAGCGGGCAGGATTCCAGCGGACGGTTTTAAAACAAGTCCAGGAATATTTGCCCGGTGGGCAAATGTTTGCTGAAATTCTGCCCGCTCGCGCCTACACATGACCGAACATGTATGCTAAAACTGGTCCGCGGACCAGTTTCAGCATACATGTTTGGTCGTGTGTACGGGGCCTAACACTGCAGTGTCACCTACTGGTATAGATAGGTATAATGCATATATATAGTTCACAATATAGAAAGCTACTTGCTGTTGCTTCTACCAACGCCCCTTCACAACAGCATGTGCTTTGTCAAATTATATTCAGCTTCTTTTGGAAATAGCTATGATGTTCCTTCTATAAAGGCTTAGTGAGTGTATCAGCAGTCATCTCCTCTGATGGGCAATATTGAATGTCAATAACACCTTGCTCTTGATTGTCTCTCGGTAGGTGATATTTGATGTTGATGTGTTTGGTCCTAGGATTGACCCTTTCTGATTGTGTAAGCTTAATACATCCCTGGTTGTCTTCAAAAATGGTAATTGGTTTTGACATGTCTGTAACGGTCACCACCGTTTACGATTTCCCTTCCACCAACCACGACAGCTTATCTGACACTCCACAATCTAGCAGACACGATCCATCCCATTTCCCAGAATGAACGAGACAAGCTCCGTTCTGAGTCAAAATGAATGAACATTTTTAATGGTAACTCTCAGTCTTATATACAGTACAACATATTACAGTAATCAAAGGAACAAAGAACTCTCCACCCACACATCACTTCAATACACACTCTCTTAGACAATGACATCCCGTTGAGCTAATTATTCCCCAGACATTCCGTCTCCGACAATAAGTGATTCACCTGTAGAATACACATTTCTATGTCAGACATTTTGGGCACCGATCTAACGTGACCTAATTACTACAGCTGAGAAGTCACATTCCACACATAAAACAGTATTAGCATACTTAATGAAAGGTCTTTCAGGAGCCAGGCTGTCTACCAAGCTCAAATCCACCTCACCCCAGTACAGACTCAATTACCATCTCAACAGCCTGTGCTACACAGAGGAATGAGTCATTATTGACCGGTAGAGTCACAATATTAGTTCTTTGCAGACATTAAGAAATGTATTGTGGATTACTGTCCATGCTAAAACAATCCAACATGTGTCCCTTATTTCCTGGCTCAATACATGAATTAACAGTAATGTCCCATCTCATGTCATTTATAATTAATATTTCTCAGTCACCCTATGCTCAAAAGGGACACAGGATGACCCTAGACACAAGAGTTATTAGTGACGCTGGCACAGGAGTACCCCTCATCCTTCAAAAGTCTCTGGTTGTCACGGGCCATTCCGTTACATCTCTCCCCTTTCGGTGGGAGACCGACACAGGAGGGAACTCCAAACGGGTTGACTCGGAAGTTAGTCAGTAGTTCCAGTCCTCCAATGCTGGTATTCATACCATACCCCAAATAAATTGCTCCAAACAGAGCATTACTCACACAGCCAACCTCTGCCTCTCTCGAAGAACCTGCCTGCCGCTGGGGAGAGGCCTGGACTGGCCCTTCTCCCTGGAGTCCTTTCAGCCGCTGGAGAGAAAAGACAGGGTGACTGGGCTCAGTCCATCATGCTGTTGGGGGTCTGGGCCAACTGCCCCCCATCCCTGGGGTATACCAGTGGAGACTGAAGTCCCATCCACTAACCCAGGAACTCCCTCTTCCGTTAGATGAGAGCAGAGGCTTGTGGCACTCTGCTCTGTTGCCAGCTCTTCTGCTGGGTTGCTTTGAGTGGAGACCACAGTCCCATCCCCCGATATCAGCTCAAGCTGCAGTGGTGTGCGGCGGTCAGCAGCATCCTGCCCCACTGCCAGTGATTCCTCTGGGAGTAAAAGCTTTACCACCTCAGCTTGTTGCTGGAGAGAGGGGCCAACTGCCCTGGCTCCCTGGAACTCCACTTCCATGGCGACTGGCATCTGTACCTCTCCTCTCTCTTCAGTTGGTGCTGCTGTGACCTCTTTGATGTAGCCAAGTTGCATCCACAGCCGCTATAACCCGGTCTATGATCTCCGGTGGAGGATTGGGTCCATACTGTGCCAGTCCACATTTAACAGCCCGGTCAAAACGTTCTTCCTCGGGTGTCCTGTCTGTTATGCTGGGCCTTTCTGTTATGCTGGGCCTTTCAGCTCTATCCATTTGGACAAGCTCTGCAATAATGTCCTTTCTCTTACGGTTGCTGGCCGATCTGCCCCGGCTCTCCAGTAAGTCCTTGAGGGAAGAGAGCTTCAGCCGTTCATACAGCATCTCCATTGTCCTGTGTCCTTGTAGCCGTCCTTCTGACGATGGAATCATCCCACTGCTGTGCCACCACTGTAACGGTCACCACCGTCAATAAGTGATTCACCTGCAGAATGCACATTTCTATGTCAGACTTTTTGGGCACCGATCTAACATGACCTAATTACTACAGCTGAGAACATTCCACACATAAAACAGTATTAGCATACTTAATGACAGGTCTTTCAGGAGCCAGGCTGTCTACCAAGCTCAAATCCACCTCACCCCAGTACAGACTCAATTACCATCTCAACAGCCTGTGCTACACAGAGGAATGAGTCATTATTGACCGGTAGAGTCACAATATTAGTTCTTTGCAGACATTAAGGAATGTATTGTGGATTACTGTCCATGCTAAAACAATCCAACATGTGTCCCTTATTTCCTGGCTCAATACATGAATTAACAGTAATGTCCCATCTCATGTCATTTATAATTAATATTTCTCAGTCACCCTATGCCCAAAAGCGACACAGGATGACACAAGAGTTATTAGTGACGCTGGCACAGGAGTACCCCTCATCCTTCAATAGTCTCTGGTTGTCACAGGCCATTCCGTTACAATGTCTATCCCAATGTCCTCAAAAAGTTGACAAATCCATATCACTTCTTGACATGCATGTGCTGCTGCAATGTACTCTGGTTCAGTTGAAGATAGAGAGACAGTTGCTCGCTTTTGACTTGAACAATTTATGACTCCTTCCCCATACTGGAAGATGAATCGTTTGTGGATTTGCGGTCTGTGCAGTCTCCTGGCCAATCAGCATCCACATATCCGACCAGTTTTGGATGTGATGTTGCTGGTAACCGTAACTTCATCTGAATGAAGTTTGAGGTACTGCATCACTCTTTTTACTGCGTTCCAGTCACGCTGACAGGGAGCTGAGACTTTCCTGCATAGTATGCCGCCTGCTGCGACTATGTCTGGCCTTGTCACAGTGGCAACATATAGCAGCTTACCGATACGTATCAATGTTGGGTAGCATGTTTTCTGCTTCATTGCTCTTTTGATAGCCTGGTTCAATAGAAGTTTTCACTCCCTTTGCATCTTGCATATGGAATTGTTCTAAGATTTCAAAGATTTTCTGAGATTGGTTAGGAAGATAACTTCCATCTTCTTCTCTCTCTATTTAGATTTCCAGATAGTAGCTAATATTCCCAAGCGCTTTGGTTTCAAAATTTTCTTTCACTTTGTGAACTGATTGTAATCCCCTTCTTGTTCAAAACTAGTTATAATGTCATCAACATAGATAAGGATGTATATCCATCTCTCTTCTTGATTCTTGGAGTAGAGACATGGCTCTGCTTTACTTCTTGAGAATCCCTCTCTAGTAAGCACTTTGTTAGCTTACCATATCCTTTCAGATTGTTTAAGACGTAATGTTCTTCTGAAGTTTACACACAAGGTTGTCTCCTTGTTCAGACCCTGGTGGTTTCTCCATGTAGAGTTCTTCCTTACTGTCTCCATATAGAAAAGCAGTTTTAACATCTAGGTGTTTCACTTGCATGCCCTTCCCAGCTGAAATGCTAGGAAGCGCTCTGATGGCGGAGTGCTTTACGATGGGAGCGAATATTTCATTGTAATCTTCACTGAATTTCTGGGAATAACCCTTGGCAACTAGTCTGGCTTTGTATTTGTGGATATTCCTTTCTGCATCTGACTTTACTTTGAAAGTCCACTTACTTCCTATAGTTTTGTGGTTAGAAGGGAGGGAGCTCTGTGAGTGTCCAGGTTTTATTTTCTTGAAGTATCTTTAGTTCTTCTTCCGCTGCCTTTTTCCATTTATCGACTTCACGTTTTAGCAGTTTTTCTATGTCCTTCCAGGATGTTGGTTCAAGTATGCTGTGTGTTTTGACAGTGTATGACGGCTTGCTGGGTGGTATCCCCTTTGTAGTCTGAGTGGATCTTCTGACTTCAGGCAGTTCAACAGGATCTGGTGGGGAACTTGATTTAAGCAATGTGAGATCCACCTCTTGTACTGACTCCTGCAAAGGTTCATTTTGGTCAACCTTTTCTTTTGGTTTGCCTTGCATAATATCTTCACAGATTTCAGGGATCTGTGTTTCTGGTGATGGGCTTTCATCAAAATAAACACTACGACTTATTGTCACTTTGTCAGTCTTTGGATGTAGGATTCTGTAACCCTTAGTTTGCTCGCTGTCAATGTGGCAGAAAGTGAAGGAATCTCTCCTGGAACCCTTCAACAGCAGTCACACAGGCAACAGGCCATTCACTCTGTTAAACAGTCTAGACGATGTATTTTTATGATTTTTTTGATTGTAGAACTTGTAACAGGAGAGGGGTTGGAGTGGTATGGGACTCTCCAAAAATGTAGACTTGTAACAGGTGGCTACACTTTACTACGTGAAACTTCTTTGAGCAGTCTTTAATCCAGTAACCCAGGGGAAGGCCAGAACTGAGACCCTGTAGAAGCAGTTTTAGAGAAAAAAGCTACCACTGGCTCCCAAAGTAAAACAGCACACAGTTTCTGGGTTTTTAAACTTGAGTCAGTACTTCCCAGGTTCCACCAGGCATACTTGGTGAGTTCTCCATATCAGGTCCTTAGCTCCAGAAGAAATTAGTAATAGCCCCCCAGCTCTCCTAAAGCTGTGACCTCAGTCAACATTAGTAGACTCAAACAGGACTGCCTTAAAGAGGCAGCAGCCCCAGAGGCTGGGAATGTCTTTGGTAGGACAAGAATAGGGCTGTTTCCAGCCACTGGACACAACTCCCCAGGGATTAGCTGAAGCAAAATAAATAGCTGCCCATCTGCCCATTTGGCTATGCCAGCCCCCTATGTTCTGGAAGTCTCCAGAATGCAGGTAAAAGCAATCAAACCTGTAGCCTGTGATACCTAGAAGAGCCAAAGAACTCAATAGTTGTTCCAAAGACTACAGAAGAGCCAAAGACTAATTTTTTCTAGCATCCTATTCTATGAAGGAGCTACACACATGTACAGTAGCTGGTAGCACATCTACAGTACAGCACATAAGAATGCATATGGTGCTACTGACAATGTTGCCAGACTATCCTAAATTAAATGACTGCCTTAACAAAGTGTACACAAAAACACACATAATGCACAAAAACTATGCATTAACACATGCACAAATGTGAAAAGTCCCATAAAATTACAACAAAATACCTCATGTCACCTCATTGTTTTTCTCAAGCATTCTCTTGTTACTATGAAAATAAATAACATAACTGAATACCACATTTGTAGAGCACCAAAATTCCTGATCTATTATAATTGGCAGAGTTTAGAGGATTGTGACAATCAGGTGATTGCAGTGCTCCATGTCATGCAAAATAAGGCATTTTTCTCTGGATAAACCTGGGCCAGATTCTACAGGTCTGATGTTTCAGAATCAGTGCCATTATAGCAGTGCTATAAATTAAATTAACAAAAAAATGCAAAGCTCTGGTAAAAAAAAAATCCCATTGTTAGGGCCAGGACAAAGGGGGAGCTGCCCTGGGCCAAAAGTATTCAGGTGGGAGGGAAGACCTGTCTTAGCATCACATGTGGGAGAAACTGTCCTGGCTCTCAGTAAATATGTGTGGGTGTTTGTCTGTAAAAAGATGTATGTAGTGAGTGCGTGTTATTCAAATGCCTCATAGAATACTGCTTCGCCAACAGTTTGAGCATCGCTTTTCAAAATGAAGACAGAAAATACAGATCGAATACAATAATAAAGGGGTGGAATGAATCATAGGAGGTACGGGTATGACCATCGGGTATGTTTAAGATGACTGAGTGCACACATTGGGAATAAATATAATGATCGGATGTACACATTGGGATGGGTAAGATAATTGGGTGTGCACATTACAGAGAAGGGGGGCACAGTTTGGCATGTTCGCTCTGGGCACTGGGTGACTTTGTCCCAGCACTGCCGATTGTAATAAATGAATGAATCCATTAACCAGTGATTTTTTTACCAGTCCACCTGGGGACTAGGGATGATCCGAACCCCCCCCCCCCCCCCCCGGTTGGTTTACAGCAGAACATGCGGACAGGCAAAAAATTGGTGTGAACACCTTTAAAGTCTATGGGACACAAACATGAAAAATTAAAAGTGCCAATTTTAAAGGCTTGTGTGCAAGTTATTTCCATAAAAAGTGTTTGAGGACCTGGGTACTGCCCAAGGGGACATGTCTCAATGCAAAATTAAGTTTTAGAAATGGCAGTTTTTTCAGAAGCAGTGATTTTAATAATGCTTAACGTGAAACAGTAAAACTGAAATATTCCTTTACATAATGTGCCCTGGGGGTACCCTTAGTCTGCCTGTAAAGTAGCGTATCTTTCCCATTTTCATAACAGCCCTGCAGCAAAATTACATTTCTAGAGGAAAAAATGTAATTAAAAATTTCTAGCGGCTTCAATGTATTGTCGAATCCCAGCAATATACATAGAAAAAATCATTTAAAAAAGGCGGGGGTTCCCCCCAGTCCATTGCCAGGTCCTTCATGTCTGGTATGGATAGTAAAAGGAACCCCTGTGCCAAAATAAAAAAAAATGATGCTGGGGGCCCTTCGGCTCTGGTATGGGTATTAAGGGGAACCTTGTGCCAAATTTTTTTTTAAAAATGGCATGGGGGTCTCCCCTAAAATCCATACTAGGCCCTTCATGTTTGGTATGGATATTAAAGGGAACCTTGTACCAAAATTTAAAAAAAAATATCTGAAGTCCCCCCAAAATCCATACCAGACACTTCAGGTCTGGTATGGATTTTAAGGGGAACTCCACACCACGATTAAAAAAAATCCATACCAGGCCCTTATCCAAGCACGCAACCTGGCAGGCCGCATGAAAAGGGGGGGACGAGGGAGCCCACCCAAACCGTACCAGGCCACATGTCCAAGACAAGGGGGCCCCCAGATCCCACCCCACCATGTGAATGAGTATGGGGTAAATTGTACCCCTTACCATTCACCAAAAAAGTGTCAAAAAAGTAAAAATGACAGCAGACAGCTTTGGACAATTCCTTTATTAAAAAAAACAGCTGTTATATAGTCAAGGGCGGTGCCACCATGTGATGTAAACGGGTGACCCCGCCCCCTTCTGACATCATGTGACGTCATGCGATGTCGGAGGGGGGTGGGATCACCCATTTACGTCACCAGGTGACCACGCCCTTGACTATAGGCAGCTTAGTTAAGGGTTTGCCTAATCTGTAATCTCTCTTCGTTCATTGCACTTTATAAGGCTGCTGTGTAAGCAGCAGCCTTATATAGTATGGGGTGTAGCCCCCTGAGCCATGTTTGGCCAATTATGTCTTTCTCAGCAGAGCCCGTTGTCATTAGCCAAAGCATGCACGTCAGGTGCAGGTGCATGCTTTGACCAATTATAAGATGCCAATGCACTGTGAGTAGAATTATAGGGGTCTGATAATGTTGAGTTATATATATATATATACGATCACTTTAAGAATTGGTAATGCACCTTTGTTTGCTTTCCCTAGATCAGAGATATGCAATTAGCGGACCTCCAGCTGTTGCAGAACTACAAGTCCCATGAGGCATAGCAAGACCCAGGCAGCCACAAGCATGACACTCAGAGGCAGAGGCATGATGGGACTTGTAGTTTTGCAACAGCTGGAGGTCCGCTAATTGCATATCCCTGCCCTAGATGTTCTCCTTTTTCTTTGTTTCAATTCCTGGGAATTCGAAACTGCTGAATATGTGACGACACAGACTACTGATAAGGACTCAAAGGCCCACTCAAAATAGGCTTTCGTACCAAAACCAATCTAAATTTAACTGTTCCCTTGCTGTTAAGAAGATATGAATGCTGATTTGACTAAACTATACGATCACACCTATAACACGGCTAGTGCTTATGCATATTCATAGAGTATATATTGTTAAACTTGATGTTTTTATGTCAGAGACACTTCCTGCTTCATTCCGCCAGGCAGAGATGGAAGTCGGTCTGCGTTGTGTCTCTCCACTGCAGTGTATACAATAAAGCACCTACTTATCTTTTACAAAGATCTGGATCTACTATCTCATTTGAAGGTCTTGATTGAGACCCCCAAATTGGATTTAACAACTGCGATCTCGCAGTGCATTATGGGGTATTCCGCAGCGCTCAAATTTGCCGCCAACACCCCATATTGTTCTAAATTCGGCGAACACCCGATGTTTGAGTCAAACTTAAGTTTGACTCAAACATCAGGCTTATCCCTACTGGGGACAGGAAGCAGCCTACTTGTCCACCAATGACTAAGGAACCTCCTGGAAAACTGATGGAGAAGAGCCCACTACCTGTTAATACCAGGCTGTGGTGCTTTGTGGGAAAGGTGGGGACGAAATTTTTAGTCCTTTTAGTGCCTAGTGCCTTTTACCCATAGGGATATCAATCCTCTTGATGTGAACATGAACCCATTAAGTGAAGTATTGCTATAACATATAGAAATGTTAATTTTGTCTAAGCAGTAAATATTGAATTGAATTATTACTGAAAAAGCAATATGTTTCCTGTGTATGGACAATCCAGTAACTTCAATCTCATAGCTTTTAACTGCAGTAAAAGATCCAAGGCTGGCCATACACAGCTCTAATCTTGGCCGGTTCAGCAGGAACCGGCCAAGATTAGAATCCTTACTGGACAGACTGAATGTACCAAGTTGATCAATCAACTTGGGTACAACCAGCCTGCCTGATTCTCTTGCAATTATTGCTAGCGGCTGCCATAGCTGCTACCGATAATCACTGTCTTCTCCCAGCAGGAATGGTTTCCCCCACCCTCCCCCACTGGGAGAAGACAATGACTCAGCAGGAGCGATTCCCGAATCAACACTGTCAGAGATGATGGGGGATTCAAACAAAAATCTTTCCCGCAACCCATTGTTGCAGGATTTTTTCCATGTATGGCCAGCCTAAGACCCTGCTGCCTCTAATGCTAGTCTTTTGAGACTTTGAGAGTCACACTATTGAGCTACAAATTGTTCCTGGAGAGGAAGCTACAGTGCAAGGTTGTCACTGCTTCTGCTTCCTTCATTCATTCCTGCTTCTTCTTGAATATTGCCACACCAGTCATCAAAGTACTGTGAGATGAGGATGCAAAGCTATAATGCAAAGTATTAAGCTATAAAAATCCTGTATAATTATAATTATGGGGAAAATATCAGCTGCAGGGAGCCAATGGACGGTGCTGGTAACTAGTCCTTTGCTTTCTGCTTGTCTTTTTTTTTTTAGGCACGGCTTTTACAGTTCAAGTCCTATTCAAGTTTTTCAGCCTGGTATCTATAGATAATGGGGGTACTCCAGTATTCACATTTTTTAGCAACAAGCCAAGCAATCAGCACTGCTAGGATTTAAAAACTGGTCTTGTAGTAAATTTGTACTTTTCTAGTTTCGAGTACAGACCACTGCGGTGCAACCTGGAGTGTACTGATGTTTGAAACTTGTTTCTTACATTTTCTCAGTACAGTAAAGCACTTTCTGCCATTTTCACATATGGCATTTGTCATGTTCTTTGCTGTAGTTCATATAAGTACAACTAATGGACTATTCATGCACTCGTGTCCTTATTCCACTCTTTCACATACTTTCTCTATGTTATCCTTCCTATTAAGAGCATAAATATCTGGCATGTGAGATGCATAATTACCATATATAAAAAAAAAAACAACATTCCGTAGATGGATATTTTGTTTCATTGTATGCTTTCTCAGGGCTAGAGACCTAATGTAATAAATATTCTCCATTAGCTGGAGAGTAACTTATGACTAGTCATACTGAAAATATGTTATAAATAGTACACTGAAAAAAAAAAAGCATCTTGTGGGAAGAAAAAAAAATACTTATAACAGGATGTAGAACATCATAGGTGTTTTCACACGCATTTTATCTCTATGAAGTATCAAACATTTTGTGATATTACATACAGGCTTTTACAGTTTAGCAAAGACCAACAGACTACATCCATAAACATGTCAGATCAGTTCTAGCTGTGCAAAGAAATCACTAAAGCTGGTCATACCCTAATGGAAATTCTGCTGGACTGGCCAAATTTCCATCAGTATGTGGCCTCCCCAAGACATGCCAGCTACTTTTCCAATGATCAGCAGCTATAGCCAATCAGTTGCAGCCACTAATCAGTGTATTCTAATATGGCAGGTGCCACTGTCAGAATACAGTGTCCCAGCAAGGAGGATGTAGTGACAGAAAACACCCAGAGGCAAGGTGCAGAGTAACAGGAATCTATTGTAATTGAAGTTTGGCATTACACAACAAGCCTGACAGAAAGCCAACCCGACCGGGAGAACTCATGGGGATGTAACAGTGATGTGTCAGTAACAGAAGGTCTCAGGTGTGCAGATAACATCTGTCTCAAGGAGTGTAATGCAGCCAGAAAGGTCCCTACCCTAATGGAGAGGCTTACAGAAAGAATGCTGCGTCCCTGCACTTTCCCTACTCCTCATGAACCTATCCCTGACACTGAGCAGTATTCCTGATAGATGGGAGAACTGTCCCTACTCTAGCCACATGTGAAATGTGTGGCAAGCCTGGGAGTCAGGGTCTTAAGTAGACTTTGCCTGACCCAAGATGGCCACCAAAGTCACATGGGGTGCCAGCATCCAATCGGATAGCTGTTCCTTGTGACCCAGGAAATCATAGAGGAATTAGGTTCCTCTCGACTTCCTCTCCCTCTGCGATGCTGCTGTAGCTGAGCACCACCTACGCACCCTATTTTTGTGCCATCTGGTTAAACAAAAACAAAAAACTAAGGGCCAAATCCACAAAGATCGTGCCTAACTTAATTTTTTCCATTTAAGTTACACTGCCTTAAAATTTCTACCTAAGTGCCCGATCCACAAAGCACTTACCTAGAAATTTTGGGCTGTGTAACTTAAATTCCGCCGTCGCAAGGCGTTCCTATTCAAATGGGGGCGATTCCCATTTAAATTAGGCGCGCTCCCACGCCGGCCGTACTGCGCATGCTCGTGATGTCATTTTCCCGACGTGCATAGCGCGAAATTACGTTACGCCGAGCTTTGTGGATTGCGACGGGTCAATAAAGTTGCGTTGGGAAAAAAAAAAGATACGGCGGGAAAAAAAAAATTCAAAATTTAAAAAAAAACGCGTCGCTGGACAGAAAGGTCTGCTTTTACATGGTGTACTAACTTTACACCATGTAAAAGCAGCCCTAATTTTGCGTATGCAAACTAAAACTTACGGAGAAAAAACGAAGCTGAAAAGCTTCGTGGATCTCCGTAAGTGCTAATTTGCATACCCGAGGCGGCATTTCGACACGAAATGCCCCCATCGGCGGAAGCGGTACTGCATCCTAAGATCCGGCAGTGTAAGTCCCTTACACATGCCGGATCTTCTGCCTAACTATGGAAAACTGATTCTGTGGATCAGTTCCATAGTTAGGAACAGGGATACGACGGCGTAACAGCAATTACGCCGTCGTATCCCTTTTGTGGATTTGGCCCTAACTGTATATAGCCATCCATAGATTTTAGTTCTCACTCATTAAATAAAGGGCTGCAGCATGTACCATATTTATCTGCGTATAACATGCACCTTCACTTTAAGAGGGAAGTTTCAGAAATGTACATTTTAAATAAATAACTGTGAAGCAAAATAAGGTTCAGTGTCTGTCAATGCAGCCTGATTAGTGCCAATCTGCAGCTTGATCAATGCCCATCTGAAGCCTCACCATTGCCAACAATGCAGCTTGATCAATGCCCATCTGCAGCTGCAGCCTCAAAGTGTCATCAATGCAGACTCACCATTGCCATCAATGCAGACTCACCATTGGTATCAATGCAGCCTCACAAGTGCCATCATTCTGCACATGTCTAGACACTACCTACAGTACTCCGGTTTCCTCTCACACTCCAAAGACATGATGGAAGGTTAATTGGATCCTGTCTGAATTGGCCCTGGTGGTATGTGTATGTATGAATGTGAGTTAGGGACCTTCGATTGTAAGCTCCATGAGGGCAGGGACTGATGTGAGTGGAACAATATTTGTGTAAAGCGCTTTGTAAATTGATGGCGCTATAAAAATACATTTAACACAGAAAAAATTCAATTAAAAATCCCTGCAAAGTCACTGGATTCTGTCAGTGAAGTCTACCCAGTGTTGCTTCCTGTAATAGGGTGGCAATGCTGCATGCATGCTGAATTCAGAAACGCCTTGTGTGTGTGGGGGTGAAGGTGAATCAATATGCACTCTAAGGTAGTATCATCCCTTGAGGGACAATTATAGAAATCTGAGTGAGGTTTGGGACTTTTCATGTACTTCCTTGGGTTAATAACCACTGACCACTGAGCCAACACGTTATATAAAATAATTTGTACATAACTTTATTTCGAATTTTCTACAATTCTTAAAAGAAAGTGGTTTGTTCTATAAAAACAAGCTGACAAACTGTTTTTCCAGGGTGAGGTAATCCTGGAATTAAGATCCAGTATTGTATATCTTTTATCCAATGTGTTTCGTGGGCTGACCCGCTTTGGCAGGGCCTCAGATTCTGTAAAATACTTGTACTACAGTAGGGGTGAAAAAAATGCTGCTGGGGAAATGGGCATCAGCATTATCAAGCGTGTAGCTTTTCAACTCCGCACTTGGCCACACCTAGTACAGCCCACTGCTTTCTGGATTGACCCTCCCACTGTGATCTGCAGTGTCTGGGAGGGGGAGCGTGTGAGACACAATTAAAGGAGGATTTGGCACAGTCATGGAGGGTAAAATACCATTTTGTTTACTATATGAGGCATGTGCATTGATTTGAGACTTGTTTTCGACTTTAATACATGATCCTTTAGAATTCTTTCTTCACTAACTACACAGTAGTTTTTACTTTTCTGTGTTATTTCATCATTTCTAAAATCACAATTAGTGTTCTTAATACATTAAAGGGAACTTTTCCTGAGAGTAGCATGAACCCTGCCATTGTTGACATTCATTTTTCGAATAATAGTTGCTTGGCGTCATGCTGGCCTTCTTGCCTCAATGTCTATAGGGGAAAAAAGAAAATAGAGAAATTTCAACTTGGAGATAAATAGGTGGATTCATATAGACTTAGGCTGGCGTATCAGTAGATACGCCAGCCTAAGTCTGAATCTGCGCCGACGCAAATTTAAGCGTATTCTGGTAATCAGATACGCTTAAATTAGGCTCAGATACGAGCGGCGTAAGTGTCTTACACCGTTGTATCCTAAAGTGTACTTTTTAGGCTGACCGCTAGGTGTCGCTTCCATTGCGGTCGGCCTAGAATATGTAAATGAGTAGATACACCGATTCACGAACGTACGCTTGCCCGACGCAGTAAAGATACGCCGTTTACGTAACGCACTTTCAGGCCTAAAGTTATTCCATCAAATTGCTGGAATAGTAATGTTAAGTATGGCCGTCGTTCTCGCGTCGAAATTTGAAAAATTTACGTTGCTTGCGTAAGTCGTCCGTGAATAGGGCTGGACGTAATTTACGTCCACGTTGAAACCAATAGGACCGTGCGGCATACTTTGCCGCAATGCACACTGGAATATGTACACGGACGGCGCATGCGCCGTTCGTAAAATACATCAATCACGTCAGGTCACCCCCCATTAGCATAAAACATGCCGCCTCAGCCGAATTTGAATTATGCGCGCTCACGCACGCCCGATTTATGCTACGTCGCCGTAACTTAGTAGGCAAGTACTTTGTGAATCATGTACTTGCCTCGCTAACTTACGGCGGCGTAGTGTAAATGCCATACGCTACGCCGCCGCAACTATGTGCCCGCCTACCTGAATCCACCTAAAAATGTTTTAGGACACAAATATACTGCTGATTTATGAGAAATATACTCTTGCAATGGTTAAATAACTATTTATGCAAAAAAATGCATGCCTGTGGAATAAATGTTTTTGCGAATTGAATATTGAGAATGTGATCATGTGCTGAAATAGCTTATTCAGCTTAATTAACTGGCTCAAGCATTAATGGTTCACAGTCCATGGTCTCCTGAATGTCCCAGCCTCAGGTCTCTCTGCATATTCATTTTTTCTAGTGATTCAATAACATTTCGCTATCCTTTTCACCATTCAACCTTTTTCAAAATTTCACAGTTTTTGCTAAACCAAAATAACTGCAGTGTTTTATCTTCCATTGATTTCTAACTCATGTCTAAGCTCTATTTTTATGGTACAAATATAGGTAATATGAGTAACGGGTTAAATATGTAAATGCCTAAAGTGTATGTAAATGCTAAAAATGAACTCATCTTATTTGCTCCCTTTGGTCTTTTAGCTTTCTGCAAGAGTGAAGAGAGCGGACTGCACAAGCATGGGTAGAGAACAAAGCCTTGTCCTTGTTCGTGTGTTTCGGGGGCCACGCATCCAGCATTGAGTATGTACAGCCATGTGCAGGAAGGAGCAGAGAAGACAATTATATGAGCATCTAAAAAAGTAAGCATTTCTTTTCAAAAGGGAGCACAACCTATTATGTATTGAGGACACTCTAATGCGAAGGGATATTTTTGGGAAAAGCAAGCAAAGGTAACCTAACCCTTTAAATGTACAGAACAGATTGTAAAGGGTCTGACCTCACTATTGTGTGTAGCTTCTCGCACTGGTGATATCATAAAAAATGCCCTGTCTACATTTACGCACTCACGTACACCACTGAGAAACAAAAAGACCTAATCATCGCTCTATTGTCTATGTGAGAAGGACATTTTGTAAACACCACTTCTATCAGTGAAGACTAAAAGGGAAAAAGCAAGGCAATAATGGTGCGCAAATGCTAATGAGCTGCAGAGGAAGCGTCACTGAAAGCAGTCTGGTACAAATGTTGTTTGATTTAACATTAAGTACGCCATGGTCCGTATTTAACGAAACACATTGTGTGAAACAATCAAGATGCTGAATCACTTCTGCTTGAACAATACAGATACAGAACACAGACATGGATTGCATAATGATTAGAAAAGGAAGGGCGGTTAAAAGATTTCCACAAAACATAAGTAGTTTATTGCACAAAGTTCAGTGATTTATGTGTTAGCCATGAGGAAGGCAACCAGACAAAATATCAGGTTTCTAGAAGACTGTAAAAGGAATCACATTGGGTAATGATTATCTCAGCTTCCTAAGATTTACAGAGATAAAATAATGTTTTTTATGAAACATAATTTTTCCGATTTAATAGTATTAGGTAGACAATTAGGAGGCTCCAATTCGAGTCAGTCCACCCAAAACTGTAATTTTAGTGAAGTATAACTTTTTACTTCTTTGGTTAGCAGATGTGCACCCACACTTCCACATGGAGTTGACCTATGCAAATAGAGGCGTCTCTCTCCTTTTTCAGCACTTGTACCACCTAGAAACAGCAGGAAGAAATCACAATTTGTCAATGGAATCAAAAGATGTGTTCAGTAAGCAGCTTCCCTGCTGCTTACTGAACACAGAGGTTGCCTGCTAAGCACAGGCACCATTCAGAGATCACCTTGCGTAAATTGACAGTGCTATATTTTTTTTTCGAAAGCCCATGGCGTATGAAACACACTCAAAAAACTTCACCCGGTGCCAAAAAAATGTGCACAACATAAAGCGGTGACACAAAAACGTGCAACGGGTGTACACAAGACCTCTAAAATCAGAGGGCCTTGCCCTGAATTCCCCGGGGCGATGGGTTCCTGACAGGGAAAAAGGGTACTTACACTTTGGTCCGTCTGGCCGAAACCAGACGGACCCCATTCTCTGGAGGGTCTGCTGAAACAGACTCACCCAAGTACTAGGTGGGGCTCCCCCAAAGGAAGACCCCATGAGAGAGGGCGAACTAAGCCAGAAGGCCATGTCCGCCCCCCTCCTAAGACTTTCAGGGCAGGCACGAGAACCTACACACAGTCACACAGTGCAAACCGTGTACAAAAAAAATTACAAAAACGTGACACACAAAGGAATAAATGAAATAAAGTGGGGAAAGGGATAGTGAAGAGGAGAGTGAAAGGTGGCCATTGTGCAATACAATGGCCAGGCCCTCCGGCCAAGAATAAAATATTCCTCCGGTCCCAGCCAAAAGGCCCAGCCCAGGAGGCAGATGCTAAAAAAGCATGTTCTGGTGCAGTGACCGTGGTGCCATTAAATCAATGTGACCCTCACTCACAGTGATCGTAAGGCACCCCTGGACTGCCACTCCAGGGTCACATACACCATAGGCTCACTAGTCCCATATCTGACCCCCCCGACCGGTCAGTGAAGCCCTCCGTTCCTGCCGGATAGAGAACCCTTCAAGGTTTTCTCATGGAGAGCTGCCCCCTTGATAGCAGCCTCCACTGATACTAGCCTTTCCAGGCCCCCAACAACCCGGCGGATTTGCATTGCGCCACCCAGCTCCTCCACTAGATCACCGACAGGGACAGCACTTACACCGACCAGCCAGAAGGCCGGACTAAGACTCGGCAAAAAGACCAGACCCAGTGCAGCCACCCATCCTCACCAGGAACACCCTTCTGGACAGCTCGGACTCAGCCCTGCTGACGTCAACTAAGGGCGTCCAGACACTGACACTGCCGAAACCATCCTTCCAGGTGCTACGACACTATTGGATTTGCATGTGTCCTCCCCACACTCTGGAGTAACAACAGCGCCTCCTTTGGCAACTGATAAGAACAGATACTACACTTGATCTTAGCCAAAAGGCCGAGAAGCGGTGCTATATAAGTACCTAAAATAAATAAATAACAAGGTGGGGAGGCAGGACGGTGATATCACACTTTTCACCTCATCCAATCAGAGAATGCTTTGCATTCATTGAGAAAAAGCAAAGCATTCTCTGAATGGCACCTGTGCCAAGCAGCCGATCTCCTGTGTTCACAATGCAGCAGATTAGCCGCTCGGCAGGGACCTGAAAGCTAATGAATATCACTGGAGTAGTGGTGCTTGGTACAGTGATTTACAGTTTCCACAGGGATCCCACAGGTATGTTATATGCATAGTTACATTGGTTCCAGCTTGACCAATTTAGGTATGTAGAAATATCTATAGCTGGAATTCTTTAAATGATCAACCCAGCATTGCTAGAAACAGTATTGCCAGACTCTGGAATGCAACTGTATCGAATGTAATTGCACTCCAGGGTGTAGGATGCTAATTATTCTCATCAGCTAGTAAAAGTATAGTCTTACTTCTAAATGAATCACTTAAAGCGGAGGTTCACCCAAATAACATTTTTCTCAGAACAACTTCTTTATTAAAAATGTTATTTGGGTGAACCTCCGCTTTAAAAAAAAAACAATTGCAACACAAGCTTTTACGAAAGACAAAGGGATCTATGTAAACAATCAAATAAACTTTGGTGTGCTTTGAGCCATCAAGTACACCTTGTTTTAGGTGTTCTGGGAATTTTTGAAGACACATTGGGGTTGGTTTACTAAAACTGTAGTGCAAAATCTTGTGCAGCTCTGCAAAGAAACCAACCAGCTTCCAGGTTTATTGTTATCAAGGTGTATCTAAACAAGCTGAAGGGCTACCATGCACAGCTGCACCAGAATTTTCACTCTCTGGTTTTAGTAAATCAAACCCACTGTTTACCAGGTGAGTAAAGCTGACTGTAGTGCAATCATTTTCCTGACATAAATAAAAAATATATATATAAAATTTACTAGAATAACAAAAGAATAGTATCTACACAAAGACCCATAGCGGCTGAATTACTTAAGTAATAGAGATTGCAAAGTAAATGTTCACTGAGTTTAGTAAATAAGGTTAAGTTGTGATTAGTTTGAATACCCCATCACATTAAGGGGAAATTAAAGAATGGCATTTTTTTCTTATATGATTGGATAATTGAAGTGTACAAAACGGTATTTACTAAGCTCAGTGAACATTCACTTTAGTAATTACCCCATTGTCCACATTGTTTAGAGTTCACTTAAACTTCTGCCCATTCTTTGAGTCATATAAAGATGTCTCTTGTATGTGGAGCTGCCTTTCTCTGGGTCCCTTGTAAAGAAACTATATATGATTAAAGTTTTTTTTAAATATTAGGTTAGATTTTCTTTTTGCACATGGGAATTTAACCTTCCTACATTCCAGGAAACAGCTTAGCTACATTACGTTCTTTGTGTAGTGCACATGTAGGCAAACAGACAAGAAATAGACAGACAATTTAGTATTGGAAATACAGTATCTAATTTATAATGCTAAGAAAAATACATGTAGAGTACTATTGCAAAATATCTCCAAAAGAAGAGACTGTTAGGTAGATTCAGAGAGAAGTGCCTAAACTTGCCTAAACTTGCGGCGGCGTAGCTTAGCCTGTTTAGGCAACGCCGCCGTACGTTAGCTAGGCAAGTACATGGGGCCAAATTCTCAAAAAACCTGCCTAACTTAACTTTCAGCAGTTAAGTTACACAGGCGTTAAATTTCTACCTAAGTGCCCGATCCACAAAGCACTTACCTAGAAATTACACGCCGTGTAACCTAAGTGCCTCCGTCGCAAGGCGGTCGTCTGCTCGAGGGGGCGATTCCTATTCAAATGAGGCGCGCTCCCGCGCCGGACGTTCGGCGCATGCGTGTGATGTCATTTTTCCCGAAGTGCATCGCGCGAACGTACTTTACGCCGGGCTTTTTGGATCGCGACGGGACAATAAAGTTGCGTCGGAAAAAAAAAAATACGCGCCGGGAAAAAAAATTCGAAATTTAAAAAAAAATGCGGCGATCGAAAAAAAGGTTTGTTTTTACAAGGTCTAAACAGTTTAGGCCTTGTAAAAGCATCCCTAATTTTACGTATGCAAAACGTAACTTACGCAGAAAACACAAAGCTAAAAAGCTTTGTGGATCTGCCTAAGTCCTCATTTGCATACGCAAAGCGGCATTTCGACTCGAAATGCCCCCAGCGGCGGATGCGGTACTGCATCCTAAGATCCGACAGTGTAAGTGTCTTACAGATGTCGGATCTTCTGACTATCTTTGGAAAAATCCTTCTGAGGATCGTTTCCAAAGATAGCCACAGGGATACGCAGGCTGAACAGCAGTTCCGCCTGCGTATCTCCTTTGAAGATTTGGCCCAAGATTCTCAATGTACTTGCCTGCTAATATACGGCCTAAAGCAGGCGGGTGTAAGGGCGCCGAATTCAAATGTCTTGGAGGGGGGCGTGTTTGATGGTAATGAGGCTTGACCTCACGTTTTTGACGTTTTTTTTTCGTGCTTTGGACTATTGTGTAAAGAGGGTCTCTGCTCACCAAAGCCTGCCCCCCTCCCCTTTAACAAAGTCCACAGAGAACCCCTTTTTATACACTGGGAGGCAGGAGAGACTAGAGAGACAACCCAGTTGAAGTTCAATGGAACAAAACATGTCAGGTTTCTTTGCTTACCCTTGCGCTTAACCAATTTTTAACCTTGTGATCACTTTTTATACTTTGTACACACTAGAGGGTGCTTTTCTGTACAATTTCTTTTTTATTAAACCATATTTTTTTGATCTACGCCATGAGGAGGCTCTTTTTTTCTTTTGATCTTTATGTCCTTACCTTGGTCGCCATCCATACGAGGGGCCACTACATCAAACCACTGCTCCATCACGGACTTACCTGCACTACGGACCACTATGTTCACTGCCTTCTGGAATCCCTGACCAGCTGCTCGTTGGAAGGATCGTCTTCAGAAGCAGACAGTACCCTTATGCTGTTTTGACTCACAGCATAGTCCGTGATGGAGCAGTGGTGGGGGAGTCCACATCTCATGGTAAGGGTACCCATCTTCTTCTCCTTGGTGGCGACTTTTCTCATTTAATTAGTGGTGTCATTATCTGCTTGTCGTCAGGATTTCCATCAGCCCTTTGGGTTCAGCGGATTTAAACACTGACTGTCTATCATGATATGCACATGACACTGAATTTATGTTCACTCATAATTCTGCACGCCTGTTAGGCTTGCGTTTTCACTGAGTTCCCGGTCGGGAATCGTTTATTACCAAGACTTTTGCTATTTATGTCACGACATTTGTGCCACGAATCATTTGTTGCAAAGACATTTTTTGTTTACAGCATTTACCTACATGTATTGGTGACATTTTCATGTTCACATTTTATATAGCATATCATTTGCTTATATAATTTTGGTTCATTATCAGCGCTGCACTTTTTTTCCTTATACCTTGTTACAAATTTTCAGTTTGTTGGTGCTGGCAACTTTTTTGTTTATTTCACCATTTTGGGCAGCGCAGTACTATCCCCCCCCTTTTCCATGTTATAATAAGCTTCTTCACTTTCAGTTCTAATGATCTCTCCGGTTTGAGAACGCGTACATGAAACTCATTTTCTTCTCAAACTTTTTTTAAACGTATACTGTATCTACATTGATAAACATTCACTTTGAAGGTTTTTCTTGGTTTCATCGTGTAATAAGAACATTGAAACTTCTTAAAATCTTCTCTACTTCCAATGCTTACCTTCCCCTCCCAGCTCCTCCTTTCCTTTATCCCCTTTTCCTAATGGTAACCTTCCCTTCCTTCCATGGCCCTGTTTTTGTTCTTTTAGTGGCTATAAATTTAATATAGTCAAATTTTTCTACATATAAGCTGTATTACATGGTATTTCAATGTATGATGTGTTATTATTTGATTTTTCACTCCATGTACTGTTAAGAGAGATTGAGAGATGAGATCTGTGAAAACGGCAGAGGTGAAGATCTGTGAAAACGGTGGCGCGCACAGAAGCAGCGGCAGATGTGGCTACACCTGTGCATGTGTAAGTGGTGAGTGGGGAAGCTTAGAAAAACGAAGTGTTAGAGAACCTGAATTAAAAATGTGTAGTCAATGATTGTAGTGTATGAATAATGTGTGAAATAGAAATGTAATTTAATTGTGAACTTGTTTTCTACTGATAAAAACATCTGAATAAAGAAACAGGTGAACTAATTGTGGCTTGCATCAATATTGGTCTTGATGGTGTGCTTATAATATTTTATCCACAAAACCTTTAGACCAGGGGTACTGAATTAAAGTTCACAGAGGTCTGGACAGTAACGTTTTCTTTTTCCAGAGGTCCAAATCTCATTCTTGTTCTATAACTCAGGTCAGGTCCTTCACATCACAGCCCCCTTTACATCAGTGTCTTTTTACCCTCATTTTACATCACAGATCCCCCCTTCCATTTCACATCAGAGCCCCCTCTTCTCACATCATAGTCCCCCCCCTTCACATCAGAGACCCTCTTTACATCACGGTCCCCCCATATCACAGCTCCCCCCAAAGACAGTCATCCCTTACAATCACAGCCCCCCCCCCCTATTAAACTATAAAGCTCTTTTCCCTTCACAGTCTTACCTTAATACAGCATGGCAGAGGGTGGGAGACAGGCAGGGTGGATTCCAATTCTGTATATGTATTCACCTGCCTGCCACCGCACAGCAGAGAAGAGGGTGGGAGATATGGAAGATCTGCCATGAGGGTGGGAGCTGCCCAACTCTTCTTGTTAACAATCGAAAGGTTGAGCAGCTCCCGCTCCTCATGTAGACTTGCCATATCTCCGCCCTCTTTCTAGCTGCGAGTTTAGCGGCTGTGGCAGCAGGCAGGTGAATATATATATACAGAATAGGAATCCACCCTGCTGTGTCCACTTAGTGTTGCGGTCATGGCCCAGTCAGGATTGTCACTCGGTCTGTGTCCGGACCGTGGTCCACCTTTTACTGACACCTGCTTTAGACATTACAGGAAAGCTTCTGAAATCTAGTTTAGCGTTTGATTTAACAACATCCCAGTTCACCGAAACAGCTAAAAAATACTTCTTATCTGTGCCCAGTTTAAGGTGAAGGTCACCCTCTCAATAAGCAAAATTCATGATGATTGGCAAATATGGTATGCAAATCATCTGTCGTTTTTCGATAATTTTTACTGCTTCATCCTGGGCAAATAGAGCACTCAAAACACCTGCCAAACAGCCCGTAAGATGTTTTCAGTGAGAATATTGCTTTAAGAAAACTATTCTGTTTTGCAAATGTCAAGTCTGAACCTGACAAACGCAAAAGCAATTTTAAAACCATTATAAATCAAGTGTAGTGCACTCCAATAAAGAAGTTGAGTCCTTCTGAAACACATTACTCTATAGCCTGGCTTGGGTTTTCCATATTCATGTGACGAGAGTTATGTCACTGTGTTAATCATTCCCAGGATGCTGGCATACAGAGTAATGAGAAACTTCTTGTGCAAAGAGTCATTAATCACAGCACATAACATTGCATAATGCTTTCTGGAGCATGTGCAATGTGATCAGAGTACAAGGTTGTATAACTCTCATAGTGTTTATGCCATATGCTGACCTTTTTCTTAAACTGAAATGCAACCATGTGATGCAGGGCTGCTGCCAGCAGAAAGCTAATGCTAATAATTAGGTCTGAGGATATGTAAAGAAAGAAACTTGCTGCACTACTTTGGAGTTATACAGGGAAGCATGTTTGAAGTTTTGACTGCGGTCATACACAAAGGAGTCTGCCTTGGCTCTGCTTTTATAATAGTTATTTTGAAAGGCAAGCACAGAGCACTTTGTTTAAGTGGCTTTTGAGATGTGCGGTACACAAACACATGTATCTACTCAATACCATTTCTTTGATCGTGGGGAAGAAAGTAATGTCATTGCAATAAAACGACACAGCAAGTACGTAGGGCTGAGCATTTACGTTACCCAGAATGCTGTGGTGAAGAAAATCCCTTCTTAGCTGTCGTTACATAATCTTCTTGGAACATATCAACATTGCCCAAGGGAACAGTTGCGAAATCCAGGAATATAAATAGGCTGTTATCATACCCTGGATGCAAATCTTGTGTAGAACAAAATGTTTAATTTGAAAACTACCTGTACATGAAGTTCTCTGACAAAGCACAGCCAAACCCATGGCATTCTCAAGGGAGCAGCTGCAAAGCTTATCCTTAGTTTTATGGATTTGATGACATTAACAACAACAAAACCTTCTACCGGAAATTATTTTATTTAAGCCTATGGAGCAAAGTGTCCATAAAAGGTTCCATAGCTCATGAACACCAATTAAACATGCTTAGAGAACTGAAATATACAAAGTACTCTTGTAGTCAAATGCACATTTACAAACCATGGTCAGATGCAGGCAAAGTCCACCTGTCACTCTATTTCCCAACCCTCCCTGGGTTCCTGGATATGACTAAGGAGTATAAATTCTTCAGTTTCCTTCCCTCTGCAGCTCACAGAGGCCACACCAGAGGAAGCAGAGGTAGCTGGGCAAGTGATGATTAGCCAAGTGAGAGTAACCCCCAACCAGTATGTTGGCAGACAGACCAGAGCCCAATAGCATGCAGCTTCTCCGGATAACTCAACTACTATAAAGAATCCCCTCACTAATTGCAGAGTACTCCAATTCAAGTGGCTTGGCCCTTTGTCCTTTGGTCTTGAATCCCTTCAGCTGCTCTCCTGTGTTACCAGAGTTACCCTGGACTTAAACATGAGGGATGCTATTTATGAGGATGATTGCAAGTAGCTGCTTGTGTTCTTGTGAAGTAGTGATTCTGAGGTAGACTCTCTGTTGTTATAGAATCTTATAGAGATTATGCTATGCAGTCACATATTATTCTGACTGAGCTAAAGAGACATTTCTGTGGCGATATTCTTATATGTATTACTCAGCAGTGTATGCATGATCTTTGCCACTCTGACCCTGTAAATATTGCTGTTTACTAAACTGCAATTTAGCCCCCATTCACACCCATTAGCTATGGTAACACATGTGCGATGATTCCTGTATTTACCCCACTCAACGTGCGTCACATTTTGGCAACCCATTGGCACCCACTGCAGCAATATCATACTAAAGAAAAGTATGATCATTTTTTAATGCAATAAGTTACCATACGTTCTGGTGTGATTTATCACACATGTGTTGGCAGGTGCATTTGGGGTGCCATTGAGAATGAAAAAAGACACACAATGTTGCACACGTTTTCCCAGCACACAGGTGTAAAAAAAGCTTACTGCTACATCAAGTCTAATCAGTAGATGGATTACTAACCTCAGTAGAGGATTGTAGTGGGCACAGACATACCTGGTGGGGGAGGGAGAAATTGTAGTGGGCACGGACTAACCTGGGAGGGGGATTGTAGTGGGCACAAACTAACCCGAGGTGGTGGCGGGATTGTAGTCGTCACAGACTAATGTGAAAGGGGAGATTGTAGTGGGCACAAACTAACCCGAGGTGGTGGCGGGATTGTAGTCGTCACAGACTAATGTGAAAGGGGAGATTGTAGTGGGCACAGACTAACCTGGGGAGGATTGTAGTGGGCACAGACTAATCTGGGGGGTTGTAGTGGGCGCAGACTAATCTGGGGTGGGAGGAATTGTAGTGTACACAGACTAACTTGGGGTGGGCAGCAGCCCTGCCCTGACTGGCCCTGCATTCCGCATCACCTGTGCCGGTTGGTCTGATTAACAATGGCCACCAGGCAGGCAGTTCTAACAGGAGCCTGATATTCGGCTTCTATAGTGTTGTGTTAGGCCTGTGCGGCTGCGCCCTTATACCTCACCTCGGGTGCACCACGAAGGCCGATACAGGGCTCTTACAGAAGCTCAGGGCTTCTGTAGCATTGGACTTGCGCAGTTGCCCCCTGTCACCTCAGGGCACACACCAACCCACAGCCCTTACAGAAGCTTGACAAATCAATTTGCAGGCTTCCGTAGCTTTACGCCTGTGCAGCTGAGCCCCTTACACAGAAAGGCACACACCAACACATGGCCTTTAAGGCCCACAAAAATCAGCACCAGGTCCATGATGCTCCTAATCCGGCCCTGTCTGTATCATGTCTATGAGGATCCACTACAGAGGTGTGGCTAGCAGAAGGGTACGTTATATGTAAGTACATTTATCTTTTAAATGTGGCTCATTTTGACCATACTTATTACCTGAGCTGCTGATTTTCATGGTATGGCAACAATCCAGAAAGCCTTGAAGCCATTGGAGCTGCGTGACAGCCAGGAAACTAGCATTTTTAGAAGGAAAGGTCAGCGATGGCATCCAATTCCCATTTGTGCTTGTTTTAAAAGAACATTGGCTCATATCTGTGTCAGATGTTGACATAATTGATGCAGTTGGCTACCCAGAGCAGAAGCCTAAACTAACACATACAAACAAAACCTACTATATCCCCTTCGTAAATGAAAGACAACTGGCTATGATACTTTATAAGTAATCCTTTTTTTTTATCCTACCAAAGAAATGAAAAATAGGATTTTTAATACAGCTTACCTGTTAAAATCCCTTTCTTGGAAATTCATCAATGGACACAGAGCCTTAAAGCGGCGTTCCACCCAAAAGTGGAACTTCAGCTTAATCCACTCCTCGCCCCCTTACATGCCACATGTCCCACTTCCTCCTTCCACCGAGGGGCTGCTAAGGCGAACAGTCAGATCGCCTTTTGGCAGCCCCTCCCTGTAGGCGATCGCCTGGGACATGTGACAGGTCCCAGGCGATCGCCTGTCCAATCGGATTGCGCAGTGCCGCTCGCGCATTCGCAGTGGGTGCCCGGCCGTGAGGCCGAAAGCTGTCACGGCCGGGTGCCCACACTTAGAATGAAGATGCCGGCCAGAGAGGGGGGGAGAGGAGCGGAGCCCCGGCCGGCGCGTCGCTGGAACGTGGAGCAGGTGAGTGTATGTATAAGTCAGCAGCTACACTTTTTGTAGCTGCTGACTTTTAATAAACATAAAAAATGTACAATGAATAACGTTAAAATGATGAGCGCAAAAATGAGTGAATGGTGGGTATATAAATAATGATGTTATAAATAAGATCCCCAATGAAGGAGAATAAACCAATGAGTGACTGTATGCAATATCAAAGCACTCAAATCACTGTGACAGTGATAAACAAACAAAAAGGAGAGTGTCCAGTGTATAAAAAATACAAATATTTAAAAAAATCAATAAATGTCCCAATGTGATGAACGATACATATGTGCATCCAAAACAAAAATGTTTAAATCCGATCCCACCGGCAGCCAGGCTCACGGAGCGCTTACCTTCCTGATGTAAATAAACAGCGTTTGGATGCTCAGGTGGAGACTTAAAACTTTCCTTCTGCTCGGGACGAGCCAGTGCACTCCTCTATCCTTTTGCCTGGAGCACGTCACCCTCACTGTGTATGGTCCGGGGCTTCACCAAAATGGAGGCTCTGTACAGGTAGCTTTTGTAAAACAGACAATACCAAATTCAAATCCCATGAGCACACAGGAGACTTAATCGGCGGATTTAACCGCAGTGCACCCTGAACAAAGGCCCTAAATAGGGAATGAGAAGCAAGCGTTTTTTGAAAAAATACAGACAAAGCCGAGATTTGGCCCTTGATAGTGCTCAAGGCCAACCTCATATCTAAGCCCAACTGAAGAAAGGCAAGAATCCTATTAATGGCAAACTTCCTAGGATGCCACTTTCTGGGTTCACACCAGGAAACATATGCCTTCCAGATTCTGTAGTAGATGAGCCTGGAGGCCGGCTTCCTAACCTTAAACCCGGGTGTATAGGACTGGCCCTGAGAACCCACGTTTCCTCAAAATGTGGGTCTCAACAGCCAAAACGTCAAATTTAGACTTTGTAAGGCAGGATGGAATATTGGACCCAGTGATAGTAGGTCTGGGCATAATGGAAGAATCCAAGGTCTTCCTACTGCCAACCTTAAGACTTCTGCATACCAGGATCTCCTGGGCCAAGCCGGGGCAACCAAAATCACTGTCTTTCCTTCCTTCTTGACCCTCTGAAGGAATCATGGGAGGAGCGGTACTGGAGGGAATGCATTAATCAGGGAATACCGATCCCATGAGATTGTCAGGGCATCTCAGCCTTGAGCATGGGGATCTCTTGTTCTTGACACAAAACTGTCCAGTTTTGCGTTGAACCTGGAAGCCAATAGGTCCACATCTGGGGTTCCCCATTTCTGACATATGATTTTAAATATGTCGGGGTGTAGAGACCATTCTCCTGGACTCAGTTGCTGGCGGCTTAAAAAATCTGCATTTTCTACCCCTGGAATGAAGACTGCAGGTAGGCGAGGAATATGCATTTCTGCCCAGGCCAAGATGTGATTCACCTCATTTTGGGCATCCAGACTTCTGGTGCCTCCTTGGTGATTGATATAGGCTACGGCCGTAGCATTGTCGGACTGAACCCGAACAGGCCAGCCTTGCAGTCTGCAAGACCAAACTTTGAGGGCCAAATTAATTGCCCGAATCTACAGAATGTTGATGGGTAGGAGCTTTTTGACCCCGGACTACTTTTCCTGGGCAGATGCTTCTTCTAGCACTGCCCCCCAGCCTAGAAGGCTGGCATCTGTGGTTACCACCTTCCAGGTAACTGGAGTAAAGGATTTCCCTTCCGACAGATTTTGGGGGAGCAACCACCATTTGAGGTTCTGGCGAACCCCTGGAGATAAGACCATAGGAAGATCCAGGGCCTGAACATCCTTGTTCCAAGCTGACAGAGTCCTGCCCTGTAACGGTTTTGAGTGAAACTGGGCGTAAGGGACAGCCTCGAATGAGGCTACCATCTTCCCCAACAATCTCATGCAAAGACGGATGGAAGGTCTTCTCTTTGCCTTTACCACTCGGACTAAGTCTCCTATGGATTTTGCCTTTGGCTTGGGAAGGAATATCTTGCTTAGGGATGTGTCTATAATCATCAAAACATACAAATAGTAGCACTAAATGGTGATATTAGTAAACTATGTAAAAAAATATATCAAGTAGTGTGTGAACAGAAGAAGACAGTAAATTGAAAAAAGTCCAAGTATTAAATGGTGAGAAAACTTGAATGATGTAAAGGACTGGGAGGTTACTCCCAAATCAACAGTGATTCACTCTTGAACGTGATGCACACTAGTGATGTACCCGCCACCAACAAAGCAGAGGCTTACCAAATGTATTGAACCCTGGTGAGCCTACGCCCAGAGGGTCAATAAAGCTGAATATATACAAAGGCTGTGACAATACATATGGCAAACCACCAAACGAAAGGAAGATGACAAATGCTTGAAGATGTTACCTCACAAATGGTCAAACCGTAAAGCCTATGTGTAGAGGAAAAAACAGAAGAAGCACATAGTATAATACCGTAGGCACTGAGCTTTTAATAAAGGTTGGAAACACTTACATATAAGTGGATGAAAAGAACATATCGATCAATATGTGCGTGGCAGCAGTGGAGTCACCCGATGCGTTTCACAAAAACTTGCTTCGTCTGGGGCATACCTCCACTGATGCCGCTCTTTCTTAAATGTACAATATGACCCTGAACACAGGAACATCCCCGGGGGTTCATCCAATCAGAAACAGCTTCCGGGTTAACAGACCAAAAGGACTGAAACTATATGTGTCCCTGATGTATGAAACCACATGATATGAGCACAATGTGAAAGGGTAATTAAAAATAATAATTATATTGTAAAACATAGCCATAATGGTGGACAAATCCAGCATTAAAAAAAGGGGCGTATAAACTAAATAAAATCACTGCATAGGCCTTAGCCAATCGCACACCGCTATGTGCCACATCGGTGTCACGTGACTGGTCACGTGAGACGCGATCTCAGCTATAGCCAATCGTGCTCCACCGCACGCCATAGCAGGGTCACATGGCTCATCATGTGAGCTGTGACCTCCTGCTCCACGTGGAATGCAAACAATGCATGTCACATGACGCGCCGTGCGTCTATTCTAAATGTGAGATGTGAGGGACCCGCCCCCCGGAGTGTGTATGACTACGGGTGCGCCGCATGACCCGCACGCTGACGCGCATGCTGTACAACAGAGACATCGCGCCCCCATCGGCCACAAATCAAATTCACAAAGCCCCACATCTTACCTGGAGCAATGGTTAAATATGCACTCCAACGTAATTGAATAAAAAAGAAGGAAGATCCTTATTTTTGAACTAAAGAAAGGACAAGTGTGCCTATTTTTAAAACCCAAGGAAATAAAAAAAATAAAACATCAACATAAAAATATGTATTAAAAGGTGTTCTAAACAGAACAATACTAAATATTGGACTGATCAATTATCAAATCAGGTACAACCCATGAATGGGCCCCCGAAGTGACCTTTAATGAAGGGGAAATTTGTAAGCCTAAATATAATAAAAATAGACATATTGTATATAAACACAACATGAAGAGATGTCTCCAGAGTGACAGTCTCCCATTGGGCGAACCCCCATTGACATTAAAGGGCTGTATATGTATAGATATAAGTTAATATAAAAACAAATATACATATTAAAGGAGAACTACAAAGAAAGAACAAAAAACAAAGAATAAACAAACAACTATTACAATATAGGAAGGATACCCACAACTGAAGTCTAACCTTAGTTAATATAATTCAAAACTGAATATCGATTTTATGATTTATTAATAAGTGAATTTATGTCCCACTCGACATTGAGGCCTGACGGCGTGTGTGTTCTCAATGCGTAAATCCAGAAGGTCTCGAGTTGAGACACACCTCAAGTTTTAGGACTACCCCTCCATGGGGGAATGAACTGGTCTATAATTAAAAAATGTGTGCCAGATGGATTCCTGTTATGATGTGATCTATAGTGTCTGGGTACCGTATGGTGGGTATCTCCACTGAGAATGAGAGCTATATGCTCTCCAACTCTCACGGAGAATGTACGAATCATACGGCCCACGTACTGTTTCCCACACGGACACGTGATGAGATAGACCACATGTTTAGTCCCACATGTGCAGAAATGTTTGATGGGTTATGTTTTTCCTGTATTGGAAGACCTAAACTCCAAACTTTTTACTCTACCGGAGATATTAGGTTTACAAACGGTGCACTTCTTACATGGATAATAGCACACTAATTGGTGGACAAAAGAGGAGCGAGTGGGAGGGTTGATGATATTGGGTGCAATTCTACTTTGAAGTGTAGGTGCAACCCTGAACATGACTTTCGCACGTTCGGGTAGCACAGTACTCAGAACCCGATAATTTCTTAAAATTTCCCAATGTTTAGTGATGATGGATTTCACTTGTTTATATTGGGTAGAGAAAGATGTAAGTAGAGCC